>NC_143582.1:16834522-18321813 GCF_048544385.1 Mastigoproctus giganteus
ACAGAAGCATGGAAAATAGAGGTTCCTCTGTAATAGAGTTAACTACTTTTCATTTCTCATTTAGTCCATGTAACAAAGTCTGCTGTACCTTGTGCAACTTGATTGAGTATTCAATTTATCAAAGACTTCTTGATATGTTGAAGAAATATATTACTGTACTAGATTTAAGATTTATAATTATTTGAAGGTTTTCTTTGCATCATATAACTTTTATTTTTATTTCACCAGCTCTTCATTTTTTTAATTTAGCGAAAAAGGAGAAACATCTGACTTATGTTGTTTGAAATGTATTTCATAGTAGTCTTAAATGTCCAAATGTATTCAATTTAAAATTTGAAACATGTTTACCAAAGAAATTATATATTTAAAGAATTACATCAGATTGCATCACTAACCTTATGAGTAAATGGAGGTTTTTATGCTTTAACCATAAGTTTTCTGTTGGGATGGTGTTTTTTATGCATGTGATTTTTTGTAGACTAGCATGTTTTATTTGACTTTGAATCTAAAAATTATCAGGTTCTAGTCTTCTTGCCATTAAAATTGTGCTATTAGTTTATGCAGGGTAATTTTATATTACATATTAGCATTAGTAGAGGCATACGATGCAAGAAAGCAAGCTTATGCAGCATCAACCAAAAAAAAAAAAAAAAAACACCCTCTCATTTCACCCCTCCATTCATTCCAAATGCCTGTCCAGCTCAGCCTTAAATTTATTTAGGCTATCAACTTCCACAACAAAAGTTGGAAATCTGTTCCACCAATCAACTACCTGCTGGCTAAAGGCAAATTTCCACACATCTATTCTACAACTGTCTTTCTTCAGTTTGAATCTGTGCCCCCTCAGATTCTTAATCTGAGCAAGAGGAAGAATCCCATCAGCATTCAGCTTGCTCAACCCATTCAAGGTCTTATACACCTCAATTAGATCACCTCGCAGGTGCCTACTCTCCAGGTGCTGCAATTTGCAGAACTTAATCCTTTCTTGGTATGAGCACCCCTTTGTTGCCCTTCTTTGTACTTGTTCTAGCAACTCTACATCCTTCCTAAAATGAGACCTCTAGACCTGTACACAGTACTCTAGGTGTGGCTTGACCATTGCCTTGTATAATGGGATAATCACCTCCCTGTCACTGCTAGCAAAATTCCTATATATCATTGACAAGACTCCATGACCTACCCTGGCAGCCTGTCTGCACTGCCCAGCGAACTTCATATTTGACTACACAATTACCCCAAGGTCTTTTTCACTTTCCACTTCCCTGAGTGTAGTACCACACAGTTGATACATTTCTCTTTGGTTATTGCTACCCATATGCAGTACTTTGCATTTGCAAATGTTAAACTTGAGTTGCCACTTCTCAGCCCATTTTCCCAACTTATCTAGATCCAGTTGGAGTAACATACTGTCTTTACTGTTGTTAACAACCCTGCCAACCTTTGTATCATCTGCAAACTTGGATATTAAACCTAATAGACCTTCATCAATATCATTGATAAATATACAAAACAACAATGGGCCCAACACCGAACACTGGAACTCCACTAATAACATTTATTCATGAAGAGCAGTGTCCATCGTCTCCCACTCAACCATCGGCACCTCCGTGGGCAGGAGAAGCAGTGTGTAACACACGCTTCTTGATTAGACCGGGGTTCGAGCCCATGCCCACCAAATACGGAGGATGCGGAAAGGTCAAGGAATGACCACCGCATATACCCGGAGCAATATGGCCTTAGTTGCTAATTCTCCTAAATAACAAACTCAACCATCCTTTATCCATTGTAGCAACTAACTCTTAATGCCATACTTCTCCAATTTGTACAGCAGTCTTCCATGTGCAACAGTATCAAAAGCTTTCCTGAAATCCAAGTATATGATATTACAATTATTTTTAGCATTCGGTTCCTTTATGACCATATCATAGTATCCATCAAATTGTTAAGACAAGACCTCCCTTTAACAAACCCATGCTATGTCTTAACTATTACTGCAGTCTTGTCTAGATGATTCTGCAATGCTTCTTTAATCAGTGATTCTATTATTTTCCCGGGAACACAAGTTAAACTGACAGGTCTGTAGTTAACTGTGTCACTTTTTGAACCCCCTTTGTGAATTGGTGATATATTTGCACACCACCAATCCATGGGGACCTTCTTTGAGTCCAAAGAAGCTCTCATAATTATGGCTAAGGGTTTGCTTACATCCTTTGCTGCCTCCTTTAATATAACTGGATAGATCCCATCCACCCCAGGTTCCTTTTTTATGTTTAACTTCACAATTTCTCTTCCACTTTGCTCTCAGTTATTACAAAATCACTTAATTCCATGTTAGAATTTGATAACTTCTGGCACTGCCCTCATTGAATAATTCCCCATTTGTGAATGTAGATGCAGAATACTCATTCAGTTTATCAGCTACCTGAGTATGATCATCAGTAGTCAGCCCGTCTATGTTAAGTGGTCCAATCTGATTCATCCCTTTCCTTCTAGAGTAGACATAATTAAAGAACTGTTTGCTGTTTTTCTTTGCATCATTTGCTAAGCATTTCTCATAATCTGCCTAACCTCCTTTGTGACTTGTTTACAGACTAGTTTATATCTGCCATAGGCTTCTGTGTCACCTGATACTTTATGTGCATCCCATACATTTTTCTTCTCTGCCACAAGCCTCATTAGATCATATGACATCCATTTAGGCCTGAACCTTGAACAGTATTTCTTAGTTGGAATGAAAAGCCTTGTAGCCTCCAAAATTAAGTCCCTGAAGGCCATTTAGAATTCAACGTTGGTAACATCATCAGTTGATCCCACTGTACAGAATTTAAAAACTGTCTGAGACCCCTGTAGTCACCTTTACGAAAGCAAAAGCCCTTCCCTTTAGCCTTGATGGTAGTTACATTCTTAAGTAATTCCCACATCAGTACATTATGATCACTGTTACCCAGTGGTTCCTTTATCTGCAAATTCTTAATGCATGAATAATCACTGCTGATAATCAGATCAAGAGTATTACTCCCTCTGGTTTCCTCTCGAACATGTTGCTGTAGAAAATAGTCATCCAATAAATGTCTGCGAGTGACGAATCCACAAGTTCCAGTCAATATCTGGAAAGTTAACCCCCCCCCCCCATTATAAGACATTCTGATTTACTGGCCCACTATTTCTCTGCACAATTGCTCATTATACTCATCAGATTCATTAGGCCTATAACACACACCTACTCTCATTTTTCCTTTTCCAGTGCTTATGTCACACAGACTCAACATTCCATTGTCCACCAACATCAATTGGATGCACTTCCTTAGAAGATTTTGTGTTTCTTAACTAACAGCATAACCCTTCCTGTCCTGTCAATCCTTTCTGTACACATTGTACTCCCCAAATTCCAGTTCTGCACTGCTTATGTCTATGTGACACCATGTCTCTGATATCCCAACCAACAATATCTGCCTTTGATGTCTTCACTAGCACTTCAAGCTCATCAAATTTATTAACTACGCTCCTAGTATTGGTGTACATGCAAGTATACATGCACCTGTTTCTACTCTTAGCTATCCTAACACACACACCCATATATTTATTTGTTCCACTATGACTCCCAGTAGTCCTGGAAATCTCCATTGCCTTGCTTTCCAGGCTACTGCTCATTCTAATAGAAGCAGTGCGAGAATCACTTTTGCCTGTGCCTGTGGCCACTGTTAATCTTTTAGTCTGTGTATCCCATCCAAGCTAGCAGTTTTTTGACCCACCTAACACTGCTTCAATAGCATCAGCAAATATTCTTGCACCCTTTCTATTTAAGTGTACCCCTTCCCTGTAGAAGCAGTCTCTCCTGTCAACAAGCAGACCAGGCTGAAAGTCACCACCAAATATGGAGGATGCGGAAAGGTCAGGGAATGATGACCGCATATCCCAGAGCAATATGGCCTTAGTTGCTAATGCTCCTAAAAACCAAATAACAAACACACCAGGCTGAAAAAAATTCTTTATTCTTTTTGTTTTAGTCTTTGTTTCATTTATCTTTCTGACTGTATTGGGTTAATGATGTAATGGGAATTTGAATAGAAAATAAATGTTTCACTAGTTTATTGGTGATGCAGTGAAAAAAAAAACTAATTTTGATAGAAACCAAATGTGCTCAGAAAAACTAGAAATGAATCACAGTGAGACCTCAGTTATCTAATGTGAGTGGGAGATAAGGTTCAAATAACAAAAACAAAATAAATCTGTTACTGCTAAAGATAACAGAAATCTTGAATGATGGAAATCCACCTTTTTGCCTTTTTAATAGGACTTGGATTTCATTTATTACTTACAGTATATGCAATAATAATGTATGGAGCAATTTTTAAAAGTTTTTATTAAACAAAATATACAGTGGTATGTGTATAAGTCAGGGTATATGCAATATGCACTAATTTAATAAATTTATGAATTTCCTCTTTCAGAAGTGAGTTTCCTGAACATGTGGGCTGTGATCAGTGAGTTTTCCTCTAGGTGACTAGAGGAAAACTCACTGATCAGATTTATTACATAGTTTTCACTTTTATGAATTGCTATGAAGAAACTTGCTCAACAGAGCAAGTTTCTTCATAGCAATTCATAAAAGTGAAAACTTTGTAATAAATGCTTTTAATTTGTTCTCATTTTTACTTGGTTGCCCAACGTTAGAGCGAAATCACTGTCAGAAATCAAATAAAAATTTTAAAAAATTTTGATAAAAAAACTAGCTGTTACTTCTTTTTTGATGTAAGACTATATATATATCCTTCATCTATTAATGCATAAGTTTATTCAATTTCATTAATGTCTGGATCTGAAGCCCAGAGAATTTCAGCTTTTATAATCTAAAATCATAAAACAATGGCTGACAGACATGATTCACTCCTCCACCCCTTCTGATTTTAAAAGCTATTCATGTTGGCATCTGTTATAAACTTTGTTTGCAGTTTTGAAAACACAGATAAGAGATTGCAGCTTACTGGAAGATTTCGGTGGACAAATTTGTAACTTGCTTGAAATTACCGTAAATTTTTTTTATATAAGTACATACTCCTCAGTGCTCATGCATAAAAATGTATATTGTGTTATTGACTGGCACAAAATTTCTCATTTGCTTTTGCTTAGTTGAGCATTCTTTTAACAGTCTGTAATTGCACTATAGTTTTTTTTTTTTGACCCCCTTGCTTTGGCAGTAATTGAGGTTTACTTGGACTTTCATCATCACATGGATATATTAGTGTCTGTCTACCTGGGAGGATATCATTTTGAGACACAAAATGATGTCCTCTGAGACATCCATTTTCTACTCAAAAATTCTTTAGGACATGAACCCAATAAGGTTTAGCAAGATATCTAGAGAACAACGAAACAATCTGTAGCGGATAACTGATCATTTCAATTTAACTTAGAGCAGAAGGCTAGATCATGTCATTTCTAAATTAATGCTAGGTACATTTTTCTAAAGAATAAACCAGTAATGCATATTTCAAAAAATAAAAGTTGCACGATGTCAAAAATTCAAATGCAGACTTTGTTACACACACACACACACACACACACACAAAGTAATAAAAACATCAGAGTTGTCCCAAGCTAAATCATGCGCAAAAACAATTAATGCAAGAAACAGTATGATGTTTTGTCATGTCATGATTTCTTTTTTTTTATTTTTTTTATTGTTTTCTGTAAACTGAACTTCACTTGCATGTATTGAATATGCTATTTTCTTTTGATTTGCAAACAGTAAACTAAGCTATTCCTCTTTTATTTTAAAATAACAGTTCATAATGGTGCCTTAGAATAAGAAACAATAAACAGTATAATTCTTATTAACAATGATTTGTTAATATTTCACATTCATATATCATGTCATTGGCACACTTTTAATGCTTGTGATTATGTGTTAATCCAGGAAAACTATCTGATTATATCTTTTCAGTAGTCTTAATCTCTCTCTCTCTCTCTCTCTCTCTCTCTCTCTCTCTCTCTCTCTCTCTCTCTCTCTCTCCCTCCCTTCCTCTCTCTCTCTCCCCCCCTTCTCTTCCTGCCACTCTTCTTCTTTGTTAATTATTAAAAGTTTTAAATAATAACATTGTAAAATATAATTTAAAGTAAGTTTAACTTTCAAATAAAACCTTTATAATTCAATTTCCTTTTTCAGTTTTCCAATTAATGAAAGATGACCACATTCAGGTCTAGATTGCACTGTTGATATATTTTAGAAGACATTTAAATTTGCATGATGTAATTGATGTGCTACATTTAGAGAGTGAGAGATTAAAAAAAAAAAACTACATTATAAAAAATACCGATTTAAAGAAAAGTGTATATTAAAAAGTTCTAACTGAAATGGAAAAATATTTTTTGTCTAATTTAAAAATTGGCTTATTTTTAAAAAAATGTAAATGTCATCATGTAAGAACTTACAGCTGTGATGTTGATTGTACAAAGCAACAACTTAATTCAGTTGCCAGTTTTGTGGGACTAGAATACAAAATATGCTTCTTAAAGAAAGTGGAAATCCACACTAGTCAGTCATCAGGTGTGGGATAATGGTACCAATATTACCATTGTTAAAGAGATTATTGTTTTAAGAATGTTGTTATACTGTAGTTTTTATATTTATGCATTAAAATTTTTATTTTGCAGCATAATATAAATTGCTTTAGTATATAGTCTGGAATATGGGTGAAAATATCAAAAAATAGTCATAAAGTATGTGTGTTATCAAAAGTGAATACTCATCTGTGTATATTATTTTTCTGTTACAGATACAACTGTCTTTGGTTTTCATAAAGTTATTCTCTTACATATATGCTTTCTAAACAAAGATATGGGCATTTATTCATAAAATGTTCCCATCTTATAAATAATGAAATGGGAGGATTTTATTATTTAGGATATTACAGGATCACATTGCCGGATCACATCTTACAGCAATGTCATATTATTTTTTGATTAATAACAATTAATACAAGATATTCTTATCCATCAAATTTATTTAAATAATACAAACTTTTTGCTTCATTTATTTCTATATCTAGAAATCATTCTTCAGAAACAAACTACTGTAACTCTCTAAGGTTTAATTATTGATTAGCTGTTTCTGTAATATTGGCTAAAATCTTGATGATAACTGCAAAGAAGTGCATAACTGATTGCCAGGTTGAGCTGAAACATTAGCATTGTTACTATTCCTCAGTCTTTTTCCCCACTTTATGTACTTTTTCTTGATTCATATAAGAAGAATATTTTTCTTTCAACAGTAAACAGTTGTGTCATAATTTTTGGCATGTTTGGAATTATAAAAGTTTGTCTTCCACTTTATATATCATTTTTAAGAAAAATGGTATATGATTAATAACTCTTATCACTCCACATATATATTTTTAATATTTGTCAATTCTTACAATCTGCAGTATACAGTTGAATTCTAAATGGAAATTAATTTTATTGCATACATAAGCATTCACTTTTGTATATAGTCTTTGTGATGTACTTGCTTATTTCAGCAAACATTGTGGGGGGGGGGAACCTGCTTGGTGGTGTTTTTAATTTTTTTTGTAATATTGAACAAGAAAAACATAGTGAACGTTTAATAAGAAAACACTTTTTAAGTTTTCTTAAAAAAATAAAAATAAATAAATCCTCATTTCACCCATATCTAGCCAGTCAACATTATAACCATTTTGTAAATTAAGAGTTATCAACATGATAGGATCTTTTAAAATGCCAAAGTTGCCAATGTGTATTTTTAGATGATTTAGTTCATGTGCAGTTTTCATATGATAGGTATTGAGGCTATTTTTGTACTACATTTGTTTCTGTTCAGTGTTGGAAATACACTGTGGTGTATTAGTTGTCAGTATAGAGTAAATTCAAGTTCCTGTTTAAGCTTTCTATTTTTTATACTGATTTCAAATAAGACAGACTCCTGCCTCTTCTTTACATAGTTGATTAGTTCAACTATTTCAGTGTCTTTGTTTCAAGTTACTTGACGCAATGTAAAATATGTAAAAAATTATAGCTGAATATGATTATTTAGTTAAAATATTGACTATTTTTAACTTATTAGTATATTCACATGTCAGATGAGCTGAAAATAAATTTATTACACACTTTTGATATGCAAAATGAATAGAACACACACTGTAAGTCTCAAGAAGAAAATCACATTAACATTTGACATTAATATATACAAACAGAGAAACTGTTTTTTAGTTAATAAGAGAGAGGGCTTTAAAAGTCTTGTGCATATATACGTTATATTATATTCAGACAAAAATATAATATAAGGGTTGTTCAAATGAAACATAACTTCTGGAATAAACAATTCAGAGTTGTACAAAGCACTTGCATCATGTCACCAGGTGAGAAGCCCTTATATCCTTCGTGACATCACTTGTTTTAGAGATATCTGAGTTTGATTCCCATTAATGGTTGGAGGAATTCCTAAAGTCTGTCTCTGTCGAGGCTGTAGTTAGCTGATCTTAGGCAGGGGGAGTAAGGTTTCCCTCTTGAGTTATTCTGGATTTTACAGCTTGCAAAACATGCAGTTTAGCCTGTGAAAAGGCACTTAGCTGCTGATGAACTATTGTGTGGCATTCTCCTCCACCTTATCACCCCTGTACGAGTGAATCTTTTCACATTGCATTCAGAAGACCGAAGATGTAGTAGTCATAGGACAAGAGCTCAAGACTGTAGGATGGGTATTGCAGCGCTTCCTACCTGTACCACTGCAGCCAAGCCTGAATTTCAAAGGCTGAGTGAAGATTTTTTTTTATTCTTATGGAACAATGCTATGCCATGTTTAAGCTGTGAGGCTGCTTTACCATTGTGGTTCATTGTACCTGTTTCATTGTTTTACCCCAGTGATGGGCATTGACTGTGGCACCACAGAGTAACTAGGCTATCAGTAGTGGTCTTGGTTAACATTACTTTTCCTGTGCTGGGTATGGATGAATCCTTTGTTTGGTTGTGGGACAGGGGTGCTTCTATTGATAGCTCATGTTTGGTCAGGTCAAAGGCTGTAGTGACACTGTAATTCAACCCCAGCATTTAATTAATGGTCTTGTGCACTTTACTCTTGGCAGATCCTCTGTACACTTGTATCCTTTTTTCAACTTCTTAAACTGTTGGAAGACTTTGGCATGGTTTGAACAGTCTACCCTGTACACAGCTACCATACAAACAATAAAATTTGTCTTCTGTGCTCAAAAGTGCATCATTGCATGTTAGGAATATTTAGATGTATTACATGCTCAGCATCCAGACTGCAGCCACTGTACCTTGCATTGAATACCTAACGTTATACACATAAAAATATATATACACGGGTCCTAGATAGTGTTATCTGTTCTGCAGGTGAAGTCATTTTTCTGTGCATATCCCAAATGCTTACTAAAAGCATGCTTCATTTGAACAATTCTTACATTTGAACCAATTAATTGCACTATATCAGGAGATGAATGTAGCAATCAAATTCAACTGTTCAGTTTAATCATAAAAAAAGAAGGAAACATTATTTTGTTATGGATTCACTCATTAGTCTGAATCACAATAATACAAATTAGGAAATAATTTTTTTTTTCACCCAAAATCACGTTTATTTCTCATGGTTATAATAATATGAGCTGTGCTGCCTGTTATAATTAATGCTTGTATCAATAAATTTGTCAGCAAGGCGCAAGGCTTTTGATGAGCTTTGCATCATGTAATCAGGTTTCAAGTCTTCCTCTTTCAGTTCTTGGACAAACATCCATTTTGTTATAGAGTTGATCATTGCTTCAGAATTTACAGTAAGATGAAATTTTTTGTCAAGTTACAGCCTTTGGAGAATTCCATTTTCACAGTGCTTTTTCATATCCTCATAGCAAAACATGAAATAGAAAGTCAGCTTGGCATATTTTGCAGCAATTTTATGTAGAAAATAATCTTCCCTTTACTAATAATATTGTTTTAAGGAAATGACTGTCAGGCAGAAATGAAGACTGGTACCTGCCAAAGAGTGTTATCGTTAAGAGAATTAGATGTGTGCAGTATTAACCAATCATACACATACATGCTGTTTGTGTTTAATACCATAAATGCTGTTCCGTAATTAGTCTGATAAGTCTCATTTAACTTCAAGAATTTCATATTTGTGCCTTGTGAACTGTGGTTTACAATATATCTTGTGAATCATTTGACATATTAAAAAAACTTAAAAGATATTTGAAATTTTCATTAAAAATTATTTTTAAAAATTTAAATTAAATGTTTCATTAAAAAAAATTAAATGCTATACAAAGCTTGACCAGCTGTTGATTAGCAATTGCTTAAAACTATTGATGAGCATAATCGAAATAATTTGCTGTAATCGAAATAATCAACTGTCACCTCTAGATTATGACCATCACTACTTAAAACAGGAAAGATATATTTAAAAAAATATGAGGAAAACAATAGGTCATGGTTTATTGCTGCATTTTCTCCAATCATTTCCTAGTATCATACAATTAGCTGATTAAAAAATCGTGTTTGTCCTGATTCAGTATAATGTGATGTTTATTCTGTAGGATTAATTTTTATGGCATGCTATAAAATTGAAGCATATCTATGTACTTAGTAAAGGAATAACATTAACACCATATTAAAAATTACTATATTGAAGTAGCAAATTGAGCTGCAGAGCTGTAAATAAACATTTCGGTAAGTTTTCCATCCCTTTTCAGTACTAACTTAAAATAAAAACAGCAATTAAAATAAACGTACATGAGCACATTATGTTCAATGTGAAAATGTTTGAGGGAGGATAAAACCTCTTGAAAACTGACTTGCATCTGTGTGACAAATTCCCTAACTAGCTTAGCATCATCCCTATAAGAAGGCTTCATACAAGACAATAATTTCTCTGTTGGTTATTTCTTATAGATGTCATAAAATACAGGATATCATAAATTTTGTTTTATATTGGAAATTTACTAATCATATAAAAAGAGATGCCATATTTCACTAGTTGCCTTATTTTTATTTAAAAGAGAAGATGGAAATGTTTAAGTTTAAAAAAAGAAAAAAGCTTCTCCTAAGATGTAAAAACATAGCATCAATTTTTGTTTCCTAGTTATTAGGAATGATTTTACCCTGATTACTCAGATTATTGAATTAATACCATAACCTTTATTAAAAAAAAAATTAAAAAGATACTTTCCATACAAGGTGGGTTAAAATAAAAATAAAAAAACCTACCTTCCATACATCATGAGAGAAGGATTACCAAAACTTTTTTTTATCATTTTTTTGAGGAATTGACAATTTTTAAGGTCTAAGGAAAGTAATAATCTGAAATACATGAAGATACAATGATTTAGATGTTGAAAGTGATATTTTTACTAATTTCACATATACCATTTTTGTAATTGTATAAATGATGTATTTGATTTTTTTAAGCTACTAATTGAGAAACACAGATATTAAATTAAAAAGTGACATATTTAACAACAAAAAAAAAAGAATTTTATATTTTTTTACAGGTGTAAAGAATTTTTTACAGGTGTAAAGCAAAAATTAAGATTTTGAATTATTTTCAGTTATTATGTGATTGTGGTGTGTGTGTGTGGACATGTGAGAATATATATAATCCACCTCCAATTTTTAAGGAGAGAAGTTTAGCAGATAAATACTTTACATTTTAAATAAAAAAAAAACAAAACTATTTTTAAAATATATATTAGCTGCCTAGTTGGTTATTTTGGGAGTTTTTGGCACATTGACTGCTTTGGATCACAGAACCAGTTCATATGCTCTGTCTCTCTCACACACACACACACACACACACACACACACACACTCTCTCTCTCTCTCTCTCTCTCTCTCTCTCTCTCTCTCTCTCTCTCTCTCTCTCTCTCTGTATTATATCTGCACAAGTGTGTTTATGAGCCAGTTAGGCAGAAAAAAACCGATATAACTTGTAGGAAGACCCTTTCTCCTTCTGCTTGAATTATCAACTACAGCTTCAGGGTCTGTTTACAGAACTGGTTTCTGCTGGTTACCTGATTTTCTTGGTAAGTATCAGAAATTTAATCTTTCATCATCCACTTAGCATATATAACTTTTAATTATCTCATATCCAAAATACTGACCTGGTGACTTGAAGCTGCAGAACAAACATGCTTCGAAGATAAAAGTCCATTCCTATATACATATCCAGTAACAACTTTTTTTTTTTTGCTTATCTTTTCATCATAAGTCCTTACATTCTCACCTGCTGGCATCTTTTATTTTTGTTATGTAGTTTAGCACTATGAATGTTAAGTCTTCTCAGCATCAGCAATCTTGATCATCGTCATAATTTTTTTATCCTCTAATGTTTTAAATGTAGAGAAAACATAATTTCATCTTTTTATGTGGTCTCAATTTCCTCTTTGTGAGAGTATCTGACATTGATTTATTTTTTATATCTGAGATAGCCTTTCTACTGAGATCTGCTTGTAGTTATTATTTATTAGTGTTGTTAACTCTGCTTTGTGGCTTTACAGTTATGGAGCTTTAAGACATTTCATAAACATTTTGCATCTGAACTGTTTATGAAGTCTGTTAAAGCTCCATAACTGGAGCTTTACCAGCTTTCTTTTGGCCATAAAATGCTCTTTATTAGCATATCGCACATGTAATTCAGTAGGGCCACATGTCCAAAATTACATATGTAAAAAGTAGAAATAATCTACAATAATTTTAGTAATCATGTTTTAAAACTTAGATTTCAATGAAATATAGTCACCAAAGATAACTGTAACTTAATTACATATTTTACACAGCAAATCATTGCTGTGTAAAATAGGTAATTTTGGACATGTGGCCTTACTGCATTACATGTGCAATATATTAATAATTTCATTCTTTATTTTGGTTATTTGTATTTCTTTCCAGCAATTCAAAATCTGTTTTACTAATTCACTTATTTCACACACTTATATGCATTACACAACCATAATTTACATAGGTTTATGTTAATGATTTTTTTTTTTCAATTCTACTAATATAATTACCTGTACTGGTTAAAGAAGACATGAAAGTTCAGAAAGTATTATACTGTATCAGTAGTTAAAAGTTTTATATACATATAAACTGCCACAGGACCTGACCACTTCATATCCAGCATGTATTCCAGAATATATTTTTTTATGAAATTTAAGTGTCTTAAGTATTCAGCTGTGGCAAAGCATCAGTAAAAATGTTGGGGAAAAAAGTCATGTTATAACAATGTAATTTCATGTAATATAATTTCTTATGAAAATGAATTGAATTTTTTTAATGTCAAAAGAAACACCTTGATAGACCCTTTTTGTATAATTAATATAATTACAGTGATGTTATTTCATCTACATATAAAGTCATCCTCATAGAACTGGGGGTAGATGCTATATGCCCAGGGGAGGGCCCCCCCCTTTTTTTTTCTTATTATGATGGCTAGGGGTATGCTAGAGCATACCCAGCTTGAAAAAACTGGTATCTGATTTATCCTTTTGGTGGCTTGCTGCACAGGTAAATCAAAATGGAAAATAATGAAAATTTAAGCCCCTCGACCTGTGTAGAATAAAATCTGTCTTTTTATTTCTTAAAGGAATAGAAATAATTCTCAGATGTTTCAAAGATGGTACTTCTTAGTGTGCAAAGTTCACACACTAGATTGAAGATGTAATAAGGACAAGTAATTCAGTCACTGAGGGAGATAGGAAGTACCATGAAACATCTGAGAATTATCTGTATTCCTCCTTTTAAAAAATTAAAGATAATTATATGTAAGTTGAAATGCTCTAAATTTGCACAGTTCTCTAAAAACTGGTATGACAAATCTCTTCAGGGTGTTTTGTAATAGACTTTGTACAGTAAAAGTCTATAAAAAAGTGAATTAATAATATATGTATATCCAGCTTGTTAGTGGTGGATAGCAGGATTAGAGGGCTACAGCCCCTCCCCTCCACAGGACTGCAATATGGCCCTCTTGCAGTGTTGTGTATATTATGTCTGTGGAAATGTGTTTGCAGGCCAATTTACATGTGGTGTAGGCTTAAAAAACTGGAATAACTTACGGGAGAACTCCCATCCCTTTCTCCTGAGATTGGTGAACTACAGTCTCGATTGAAGAGGAATTTAGAGATTCCTCTAGCCTTTGACAGAAACTGAACCCAGACCTTTCCAAATGCATGGCAGATACCAATGTATCCTGCTGATTAAGCTGTCACGAAGGACAAAACATAATGAAGTACTTGCTATAACAATTTCTAATTTTAAAACCAAAGGAATATTTTAATAGAAAATGCTTTATTTTAAAATATAGTTTCATTAACATGACTTTACATAAAAACAAATTTACAATTTGTGAATGTTATACTTTTTTTTTTTGAGTGAAGTGTAACACTGAAAAGTGCAAATGTATTTTTTTTTTTTTAGCATTACCATGGAGTTGTGATCAAAAAGTTTCCATGTTGTATTTAAAAAAAAAAAAATTAGATATCACTGCTGTTACTTCCAAAAATGTGGGTCCAGTGATTCTGCCACTGAAAGCACTTCTAATAAAGACATTTGTTTTAAACCCATTTCAGCACATCCTATGATTTTTTTATTTATTTTTTTTTTTTTGGATCTTTGAAACATCATGAAATCTTTATCTTCCTTTCAGTGAAAGATTTCATGATCACACTGAGAGCTAGGTGTGATGAATATAGAGAGTGAGGGACCACAAACATTTTGATCTTGGCTTCAATGAATCCAGGGCAAAAAGTCCACCAAGACTTTTGTTCTAGATTCACTCATGATACCTACTTTCTCACCAATGAAATCCTAACCAGGGTCAAAATTTGGGTCTGGGGAATGGTATACATTTTAAATAAATAAAATTCTCCATTTGAGCAGTATATTTTATTCATTTAAAGTACATAGTACAATACCAGGGCAACTTAACAGAGAAATATCTCCACAATATGAAATCAGTGGGCCTAGTAACAAACTGAGTACATTGATTAGTTTGTTCGTTATTTAGTTCACTGAATGTCATACAGAGTGAGGCTGTGCTCTTCTTGTACTTACTAGTTGGTTTAAATATGTAATATTATATTAAATTTCTTCCCTGTCCTTATTCAATCACTGATCCCTTTAATGTATGGTACTACAACAATTTTTTTTTTTTGTTTGGTTTTTAATAATTATCTCACTTTCTTTTTTGTTGTCAAAAAAATAATTTTTTATAGATTCAAAGATTAAACCATTCTTTGGTTACATTATATTATTTTGGTGGTTTATAAGTAGTTAATATATTTGATAACCTATTTTTCTCTGCGCTTGTTGCCAGATTTTAACTCAACATCCTTATTCTTGTGTTTCATAATTTCAACCAGACTACAACAGAAAAATGTGTGATGTTTTAGTTTATTAAAAGTTTTACATCATTCCTTTAACATAAAATGCAAAATCAAATGGACTAGTGGACAAACTACTTCTGTATGAACACTTTGGTTGATGGCTGATTTCAATTCAGCCAATAAATGGCGTTTAATTTAAGCAAATAGTTATTTCTCATAGTTTATTTACAGTTGTGACACCGAGTAATATTTAAGTATGAGGCAGCAGAGAATACTACACATCTGATGAGGCTATTGAACAAATAATTACATCTAATGGCAGTAATGATTGCCATGTCTATAATATCTATTTTTGTGTGTAATTTTAACATACTTTGTAAACTTGGCATGAACATTTAGTATTTCACAGACATGTTTCACTTTGGATATCTGTGTATATTTATAATTTATGTATGCCCACAGGGGTGGTCTTCAGTATGGGATAAAGGTGCTATAGTTCTCCCCCTTCCTAGTGTGAATTTTGTTTTACTGTTAAGTGATGATTAAAGCTTTACAATTCCCCAGAATGCTTATTTAGTCCCCCCCTCCCCCAAATCCCGAGACTGTCTCTATATGCCTGGGAGAGTGTTTTTTTTTACTTATGATGGTTGGGGTTGTAGCCTTGAATGATTGAACTAGATTTACAGATATGTGAAATATTATTGCATGACTAAATTGCTTTGCAGAACCAGCCCATGCATCACCAGTTGGTTACTGCTGATCTGCATTATGCTTGAATACTTACAAAAAGGTGTAACCTTTTCAACTGCTTAAGTATGTTAATCAAAATTCTGGAACTTTTGCTCAGTATTGTAACTAAAATATTTAAGAGATGTATTATAGTGGCAACAATTGTTACTTTGCATGCATAATTTTATCTAATTAAATTGCTTGTTATAACATCAAAAGTAATGTATTTTTGTAACCTTTACTAAGTTGCCTTACAAAGTAAAATTTTAAATTAAAACTACTAATTTTTAACTTTACATTGGTTTTGCTATTTCTTATTACCTCTGGAGTTAATTTTTTTTACCACAAACTGCCGAATGAAATCAGTTATTTCTTTTTAATTGATCATATAAAAGAAATTGTTTCATTTTAGTTTATTTTTATTTTGATAAGATTCTATGTATTGAATAAAATGTTGATGTTTGTGTATATATGTGAAATTTTCTGTGAATAAGAACCAGTTTCAGACTGATAATTTAAGATGATATAGATACAATGCATGTAAGATGTACAGCATCAAAAGATAGTGAAACAAAGTAGGAAAATTTATTCAGGCTTAATTTTTATTGAAGTTCTAACAGACCTTTTCCAGGTGAATAAACAGTAGTATAAAAGAAAGAAAAGGAAGTGGAAACTTCATGTAGATCAACATTTTAAATGCAACCAGAGAAAAGTATAATCAAGATCTATATATTCATATATGCTCTTGAAGCTACCACGTACTTTCATTAATAATAGTATTTCTTCCTGCATAGTAGTAATAATAGTTGTCCACAAATATGAGTACAACAGCTCCATAAGAATGTTTGGTCATAATAAAATCATCTATATCCAGATATTAGTATATAGAACTTTTTTTGAGTTGATTGGTAGGGAATATAAGGATATTGATTTGGGATGAAGGATGAGTTACAGTTGCTGCCAAATCATTTATGATCATAGAAGACTTTAAGATTATCTGTGCAGAATTGTCTTGTATATCAGAAAAACCAAATCATTTATGATCATAGAAGACTATTTAAGATTATCTGTGCAGAATTGTCTTGTATATCAGAAAAACTGAAAATTAGTGTCTCTTGTTTATTAAGTTGTTCATAACTAATGTTGGATTGTCTTATTCAAGAAAGGCAATATGAAATTTTAGTAATTATAAGAATTAAATATTATATGAAGGATTTTTTCATACTGCATTATTTCAAAGCACATCTATATTATTTTAAAATATAATGGCATGTATTTATACTTCTAAATATCAGTCATCGAGCATTAAAAGTGAGAATTCTGATGCTAGAAATTGAAAAATTGAACTTCATTATTTGTGTGGTAATTTGCAGGCCACTCTTGAATTAAATTTTTCCATGTTTGATTACCACCAAAAATAGAAAAATACCAGTGCCATATTCTAAGATGTAATTTCATATACATTTAAATGCAGAATTTTATTTCCATAAACTTAAAAAAAAAAAAAAATGAATTCATGCATTTATAATCCAGAAAATGATGATGTAAAATATTTTTTTGAAAACTTGTACGATCTTCCCCTGTACAGAACTTTTGTTTTTGTTTCTACAGATGAATCTATAGTTAACTGATAAATTACCAGCTGTCAAATAGATATTTGTAATGTTTGAAGTATTCTCTCTACTACTGTAGGAAAATAATTGTAAGACTGCTTTTGTTAAACTTTTCAGTGTAATTTTAACACTGTTAAAATTATAGAGGAACATGTTCTGTATACTTCCAACTCAATTTCTTGTTAAGAACTATCGCTACTACCACCAGGATGCGTAATACATTGTTTCTGTAAATGCAGTTCTTTGTATACACTTCATAAGTGTGTGTATATAATAGGACTTCTCTGTAAATAGTTTTTTTTTTAATTAAACATATAATTGTGTCTCTGTGTACATATAGGAATTTGTACATTATCGTACAGAGTAAAACTTTTTAGCAACATACGCTGTTGATTTATTTTTCAAAAATTCTGCAATTATCATACATAAAAAAAATTTAAAGATAAAAATTAAGATGACAATGTGCTTTAACCATCAATAGAAATATATATTAGCTGGCCATTATTTATGGGTCAGTTTTATTTGTTAGAAAAAAGAAAATCCTTATCCAGCTTTCATGATTTGTGTTTAAACTGGCTTAAAATGATATTGAATGGTGGTTAGCATTTAGAATGCTTCATCTGAAATAATGAATTATCTGAAACTATCTTGTAAATAAGAATCCATGCCAGTCATTCAGTTTTGTTTTCCAGCATTATGCTTTTATAGATACCATTTCTTTACCTTCAGTTTCTTATTATGCAGTTAGAGCATAGCCTCATTTTATATGCAGTAGTGAGCAAACTCAATTTGTTAATTAACACATCAATTGAATATTGGGTCTGTCTGCACTCCACAATGAATTGCTTCAGTATTGCACAACTCCAAAAAGCACTGCTCTGAGGGAATTGTACAATGGCTATTTTATTAGGTATCCCTACCCTTTTCATTTCATGAACAGAACACTCCTTCAGAAATAGCATCACTTGTTCATATGTGCACAGCTGCCACCTCTCCAAATTTACTACCAAGAATTCATCGTTTGTTACTCAATTTGACCCCGTTCCATCTCATTGTAATATAGTTAGTGACAAAGTTTTTCTTTTCACTAAAAAATGGCAAAATTATGTTAGAATTTGAATTTTTTAAAAAAAAATTGCAAATGTTTGCTTATTTTCTTTAATGAATTGACCACCAAGTGTTGCTAAGGTATACATTGCAAAATAGAAACATGGGATAATAGCTTTGTTTTCTGTAATGTGCAATCACATGTATAGCGCAAAGCTAATTAACAATGTCTTTCAGTAAGATGCCAAATAAATAAAATACGAGCGTATGTAAAATTTGAGAAGATATACAAATTTTCCATCTATTGTAAAATCTGAAAAAAGGTAACATGTTTGTCTTTGTGTGTACTGTATGTAGATGTGATTTTTCCATTTCATGTAGTGGGAAGCATAAATCAGAAATTTGTAAATAAATAAGCATAAGGACAGCATTCGGTGCATTGAAATAATTGAAAAACTAGATCTAGCATTAAGGGATGATGCCAAATGTGCTGAATGCTTATTTGAATCTTATTTTTTCATAGAACATAATCTTCCTCTGAGTTATGCTGATATATAGGCACGTTCAAAAATTGTTTCCCAAATAGCAAAAAAATACAGTTGTGGACGAACAAAACAACAAACATTGTTAATGAAATTGCATGGATAGCCAGAGACAGGTAGTCATAGCTCTGAAAAATGGGCCATTTTCGACTGCTACAGATGGCAATAATCAAAGTGATTCCAAGCTAAATCCCATTGTGGTGACCTTTTGTAATTAAAAAAAAAAAAAAAAAAAAAAAAATCAAATCAAAAGCAGCTTGCTCTCTTTGTCAGCATTGGAAGGGTGACTACAGGATATACATTGGGTATCTTCTTCTGAACCTGAAAGATGCAGCATTCTTTCAAAAAACTGCCTGGCTTAAGTGTTGATAATGTGCTTATGATAGGCCTAAAAAAAAAGTGAGCACTTGATGTGGTACTAAGCATCTTATTAAATGTTTATTATTCATTTCATTGTCATCTTATCAATTTGTGCGCTGAAAAGGGAGATGCATTAATTGGATGAATAATAGTAAATAATGGACATTTACTATTATAAGTGATAAAAGGAAAGATAGATTTACACAATTCAACTGGTGCATGCCACTGAATTAAAAAATATTTTGAAAAATGTGCATGTGGTTAAAACTGCAATTAGACTAGTAAAACAGTGGCAACCTTTTACAAGTCTGTTTAAAGTGGTGAGAAAAGCCATGAGTACTTTTCAGAGTTATCAAATTGAAAAGTACTAGTGAGTGCCACTGACTCATAACCAAGTCCAGTTCATGATTCAAAAGAAATTCGGAAAGAGGACAAATTGATTAACTCCTCAAAATAAAGAACTTCTGAATCACAAACTTCTTGTGAAAGTGATCCTAAATAGGTTAAACAAGCAGATAATTCTAGGGTTGTTATACAAGCAAATGACTGATAAGAACTGAAAAATTATGTTTTTATAAATGCTAAGTAACAAAAATTTGAGTATGAGTCAAATCAACGTTTTTATGATAGGCCTAAAAAAAAGTGAGCACTTGATGTGGCCAGCGGGTGGTTGGTTGGTGGAACCGACTTCCATCACTTGTTGTTGAAGTTGATAGCCTAAACAAATTTAAGGCTCAACTGGACAGGTATTTCGAGCGAACGGAGGGGTGAAATGGGAGTGGTGTGTTTTTTTTTGTTTTTTTTTGGCTGATGCTGAATAAGCTTGCTTTCTTGCATCATATGCTAATGCTGACATAGACAAACATCTTTGTGGCATGCTTTTGCTTTCAGCTCCTCATATATTTTGTCACAACAAATTCAGGCTGTTTTGAGAAAGCTGAAGGAGAACCTACATGCTATTAGATGGGTGTACCTAATAAGCATCCTCTTAGTGTATACCATTATCTATACTGCAGTTTCAGTCCTTTTTTGGAGGACCTCATTGGTGGCTAAGTAGGCACCATGAAGGCCCAAACAACTCACCAATGAGCTATATACACAATGTAAGATGCAAGGTGGTATATTTAAAAAATCTTGGGGGGGGGGGGAATGTTAGTTTAACTGTTCCATTATTTAGTGACAATTACACTTTATGATCCGTCCCAAATGTAGAACATCTTTCTCTATAACCTTACATTTTTGTATTTATTCACACGATTGTTTTTCCATTCATTAACAGCTCAAATGACATTAGTCTTTGAATAGTCGTGTAGTCCTCTCTGCTTAACATCTGACAAATACATGCTAACAATCATACCTCTTTGTAAGTTTGGGGGGGGGGGTGGAATCCTGTATTTCTGGTTAAGGGCTGAGAAGACAGAAGATATTGTTGACATTATACTTGAACTTCTGTAGATTGTAATTGTTCCAGAAAGCAGAAGGGATAAATAGAGAAGAGAAAAAGTTGGTTCTGTCAGTTTGGTGTTAGACAGTGAATTTATGCTGACACCATATGTTCAGACTGGTTTGGAAGAGAGTGGGAGACTTACTGATACCAATTCAGAACCGTGTCCAAAGTAATCTGATAACAAGTGGTCAGATCATAAAAAAAAAACATGCAGGAGATGCTGAATATCTATGAAACAGAGAGTAGAAAGATTTTGAATGGAGTTTAGAAGCTTCAGACAAGTTTTTTTTGGGGGGGGCCACCACCCCAGATATGGTAACAACATTCTATAGTATGTGTATAGAGGGTGTTTAGAATAAAAGTTACACTAAGAGGAAAAAAAGAAAATGCACTTTTTTTTCTTTTTTTTTTTGATGCAGAGGAAGCAATATTTGGGATGTGCAAATCATCCCTAATAGCAATGTGTGATCATGTCTAGAAATCAAAGTGTCATTGAAGATGAGCAAAGGAGCAGTAGACTTTTTTGCAAGGATAATTGAAGTTAACTAAGTTTCTTCATCCCATTGAAGAAATACCTGGAGATCAGTATTTAAGGAAATTTTGGAAAATATTATTGTGAAGGCAATTTACAAGTTGCCTCAGTATTACAATCTACTCTAAATATTAGTACATTAAGTATGAACTCACCAATAATGCTATTTTCAATAAGTAAAAATGGAACGTTCAAATTAAAAAGATTTATAATTCAAGAAAATGCTATCGAGGCAGTGTTAGGTGGGTCAGAAAACTACTAGTTCAAGAGGGGGGATACACAGACTAATAGATTAACAGCAGCCACAGTGTAAATGATTCTTGCATTGCTACTATTGTAACATGCAAGAACCTAGAAAGCAAGGATTTGGGGATATCTAGACCAGCTGGAGGTCCTTATGGAACAGGCATATACAGAAATAAACATGAAAGAAACCATTTCAAGTTAAAATAGGGATTCAAATTGAAGGATATTTTGTTTAGAGTTAGATTTTTCTTTGAAATTGGTGGAACTATTTATATACATGAGCCATGTTAGGGTTTCTCAGAGTAAAAACAGGTGCATGCATCTTTGTATGTACACTAGGAGCATAGTAAATTAATTTTATGAATTTCAAGTACTGGTTAAGTCACTGAATGTAGACATCGTTGTAGAGATGGTTCACTCAGACATAAAGGATTTTATTATTTTTTATTTATTGTACTAGATTGTCCCAGCCAGCTTTTCTGGCACTCCTGCCACTATTTATGTACTGTACAGATAATTACAATTGCTCCATTATAACATACTGTATTGAAGTTCTGCACTTCATGTGCCCACTCCATTATAGGCTGGTGCTCCATAGCCAGGAGCAGCAGTGCGTAGCACATGCTTCTTGATCAGACCGGGGTTCGAGCCCTTGACCACCAAATACAGAGGATGTGGAAAGGTCAGGAAATGACCACTGCATATCCCTGGAGCAATATGGCCTTAGTTGCTAATGCTCCTTAAAAAAACCAAATAACAATTATAGGCTATTGAAACCATACATTTCATATAACATATAAAAGTTCTGCATATCATGTGCCTGCTCCGTTATAGGGTATTGAAATCCTCAGTTCATGTCATGTGACGCAGAATTTCAGTATGGAGAGTACAATGTGTAGAAAAAGGATAGGAGGGGTTATGCTCTTAGTTAAAAAGCACAAAAGCCTAGGGCAGTGCCTCCAGTTGACATGGGTGACCAGTACAATGTTGAGTAAGACATAAGCACTGGGATAACAAAAATGAGAGTAGGAGGGCCAGTAAATCAGAAAGTCTTATAATGGGAAACTAACTTTCCAAATATTGACTGGACATTGGGGTTCATCACTCATAGTGGATTTATTGGATGATTGTTTTCTACACTAGAATGTTAGAGATGCAACAATACTCTTGATCAGAGTATCAGCAGTGCTCCTACATGCATTAAGAATCTGCAGATAAAAATCCACTAAGTGGCAATGATCACAATGTATTGATATATTGATTACCCACAGGTAATTGTGATCAATACTTCAGGTAATTGTGCAGTCAGATATGAAGTTTCTAAGAGCAGGTAATTGGTCTTGTCAATGATATACAGGGATTTTGCTAGCAGGGATAAGGTGATTATCCCCTTGCAATGGTCAAGCCACACCTTGAGTACTGCATACAGGTCTGGAGGCCTCATTTTAAGAAGGCTGTAGAATTGCTAGAATGAGTATACAGAGAAGGGCCACAAGATTGGTGAAATGAACAAAGGGGTCCTCTTATGAAGAACAGCTTAAGTTCTGCAAATTGCAGTGTCTGGAGACTAGGCACCTGCAAGGTGATCTGATTGAGGTGTATAAGGCCTTGAATGGTTTGAGCAGGCTCAACACTGATGGGATTCTTCCTCTTGCTCAGATTATGAATCTGAAGAGGCATAAATTCAAAGTGAGGAAAGCCAGTTGTAGAATAGATGCGCAGAAATTTGCCTTTAGCCAGTGAGTAATTGATTGCTGGAACAAACTTCCAGCTGCCGTGGAAGTTGACAGCTTAAGTAAATTCAGGCAAGGAATGACCAAAATTTTGGAGCAAAGGGATGGGTGAAATAGGATGGAGTTTTTTTTTTTTTTTTGGCTGATGCTGTATAAACTTGCTGTCTTGCGACATAAGACTCTGCTAATGAGGGATATACTTAAAGATGAAACTACTGTCAAAAGTATGGGAAAGGGTTTTTACTTTAGTAAAAGTGACTACAGTTGCCTCAGACAGTTCTTAAATTCTATGCAGTGGTTACCAGCTGATGAAATTACCTAACCTATGATTACATCCCTGAACGGGAAGCATTCAGAAATGTAATCATAGAAGCAACCAAGAGTTATTGTTTAAAATCTTAGACCTAAATGGATGTCAGCTGAACTAATGAGGCTCGTAGCAAAGAAGAAAAATGCATGGGATGCATATATACAGTGGTGGACAAAAAAACTGCATTGCTTTTAAAAAGAGTAACATTTAAATAATAAATAAATAAATTTTCTGTTTATACTCCGGGACGACTAAATGGTCAGAGGAGTTTACTACGCAGAATACAAGAAACAGCACCGTATTCAGCAGTCACGGGCTTGAACCCCAGTCACTCAAGGCACATGTACTTATGCACCCGTGTGCCTGACCACTAGGCTAAGGTGGCCTTTATTTTTGTAGTGAAACATATAAGATATTGTTGATTACAGTCATTTTGTTTGTTGCAAAGCAAAGGTAATGCATCAGATAATGCTTCTATTGCATCAGACAGTAATTGCAAGGTATTGCATCAGCTGTTTCTATAAATATGGCGTTGGAAGGGTATACACGCTCATTAGTATCCTGTTTTGCAGAGGTGTAAGCATGGCTCCATATGTTCAGTTGACACCAAGAAAAAAAAGGGTAGCTGTTGCTCTGTCCCAGGAAGGGCTTTCTACATGTGCTATCGCTGATAAAATAGGCTGTCAACAGTATCCTGGGTGCTGAAATTAAAGCGTGCAGCCAGTGATGTGAAGAGAAGACGTGGATCAGGCCGTAAGAGAGTGACTACACCTTCCCAAGATTGATATTTGAAGCGGCTGTGCCTTCGTAATCAGCATGCCTAGTGCTCCTGATCTAAAACAACTTTGAGATGGCCTCTGGTGTTGAAACAAATGCACGAACTATCCAAAGACTGCTTTCAGAATGTAGTCTGCATGCCTATCGGCCTAAGAATAAGCCTTTGTTGACCTAACAAATGAGGAAGAAGCAACTTGCTTGGGCTAAAACACGTTTCATGGACAAAAGAGCAATGGGACACTGTCATCTTTTCTGACGAATAAAAATTCAACCTACATGGCTCAGATGGGAAGCGATATCTCAGAAGACGAAAATCAGAGGCATACCATCCTGAATGCACAACACCGACTGTATAGTTTCCCGCTGGTCAAATGGTCTGGGGATGCATAACAAGCAAAGGGGTGGGGCAAATTAAGTTTATTAATGGTGAATGCAGAAACCTACAACTGCTATCTTGGAGGAGTGGCTGAAACCCGTTATTAGGAATCACCCCACAGACATCCAAAACTGCATTTTTTAACAGGACTCAGCACCTTGCCACACAGCAAAATTGGTAAGCTATTTAGATATTTAATGAGTTTGTCTTCTTGTCTCACAAGGCTTAAAACATACCCTAATGTTTCCCCACGTTTTTCTCCCCTAAGGTGCAGCCATACTTCAGAAATTCTGGCATTACAGTGTTGGAGTGGCCTGGCAAGTCAGATTTGAACCCTATTAAAAATTTCTGGTACATAATGTTGTCTAAAATTGCTCAGAAGAAGCTAACAAGTAAGATTCAGCTGCAGGAGAGTATTGTAAGGGTGTGGTACCATGAAATTGGGCAACCATATATCCAGAAGTTGATTAACTCTGCCAGATTGTTGCAAGGCTGTAACTGCAGCTCGAGGAGGAACAACAAAATATTGAAGCCTCATTTTGCTAATTTACAGTATAAAATAATATTACATTAACTTGTCAATTCAGTTTGTAGATGTAAATGCAATAAAATGTGTGTTTATTTTTGTTGGTTAATTAATCTTTTTATTGGATTTCATTCACAGAGATATATATCTTATCTAACAAATGCATTTCAAACATTTCTGCAACCCACAATGCAGCACAAAACACATTTGCAAAATTCACAAGTAATGCAGTTTTTTTGTCCATCACTGTAAATTATCAGGTAATACAGAATGCCAATAGTAGATATAAACTAGTCTGCAATCAAGTCAAGAAGGAGGTTAGGCCGACCGGGCTAGCCAGGTGGTTAATGTGTCCGCCTAGCAACCCAAAGGTTGTGGGTTCAAATTCTGCCTCAGATCACAGTAAAATTCAAAAACCTTGGGAGGTGCATTATGGCCACAGAAGCTGATGTGCCAACAACTAACAAAAAAAAAAAAAAAAAAAAAAAAAGGAGGTTAGGCAAGCTAAGATAGATTATGAAAAGTCTGGCAAAGGATGCCAAAATAAGCAGAAAAGACTACTTACATAAAAACTAAAAGAAAGGAGAAGAATCACATTGATTCACTAGATATGAATGGTTTAACTGTTGATCCTGTTCAGATTGCTGACAAACAGAACAGAACAGATGTTTTGCATCTACATTCCAACATATGGAACTTTTTAGGTAGGGGGGGGATGCCAAAAGTGTGTAAAATTCTAACAGGGGATTGAATGATTTTGTGGTAACTGAGGAAAGGTGGAGGAGAAATTGTTGAAGCTAAAAGTAAAAAATGCACCTAGATGGGATCTAATTATAATAAGGGAAGCACAATAGAGGTAAGCAAACCTTTAGACATGATTTGAGTGCATCCTTGGATTTAGCCATGCTCTGGAAATGTGTGAATGCATCCCCAATTCTAAGAGGGATTTTGATCAAATGGTAACATGAATAATTATACCTGTTAGCTTGAATTCTGTTCCAGGGAAAGTAATGGAGTCACTAGTTAAAGAAATAATGCAGGACCATCTATATCAGAATGTATTTATACTACAGGCACAGCATGGATTTGTTAAAGAGTCATCTTGTGTGACCAATCTGATTGATTGGATATTATGACAAAAGTAACTGGATGCAACAAATAATTTTAACATCATATACTTTGGTTTCAGAAAAGTTTTTGATACTGTTGGACATGATTGCAGTACAAATTGGAGCAGTATGGCATTAAGGGCAGTTTAAGGATACTGTTATGGATAACGAGATAGTTAGCAATGGGCACTGCTCTTCTTAATGTTATTAGCAGAATTCCTCAGGGTTCAGTGCTGGGCCCATTGTTGTTTCCTATATTTATTGATTTTGTTTCCTTATTTTGTAATAACTACAGCTTGCTCTAATTCAAGGATGAGTGCAGATTAAAAATTTTGTTGAACAAGAATTGCAAGTTCTTCAATGTGACTAATTAATTTTTTTTTTGTTTCATTATTATTAAATATTTAAAGTAAAAATTTCTCACAGTTTAAAGTTTTCATGTTTCTTAGAATTAAGAAGTTTTAGTATTTCAGTTCATTTACACATTTGAAATGAATTTCAAATGTGTAAGCCAAAAATAAGTACAGAGTTTCAGAAGGAAATGAGAGATATAGTCAGGGAAAATGTATTCCTGAGGTGACAATTGATAATGTACTGAATAAATGTAGGTTGTGGCCAAAAAAATAACCAGGTAGTTATACAATACTGACTGACAGAACCCGATGCACCTTGAGATAGCAAGTTTTCTTATCCTGCCATCAGTTCCTGAGAACCTGTTTGGATTCAGAGAAACCAGTTTCTATGATGTGAAGAACTGGAGGCCATGAATTTTCATAGAAAAGCTGCAACTGACAAGCCTTTATCAAAGTAATCCTCTTCTATACCTTTGTCCACCAATATTTTCTAACTGGCAATGGAGCATTTTCTGTTTTCATTTCGATGTACTGTGAATTATGAGATTTTTTTTTTTTGTGTGTGTCTAGCAAAAAAACTGTCTTCTTTATAGACAATTCCTACATAGCAACTGTGAGAAGCAGCCAGCAATAGATGTCTAAGCAGGAACAACTGAAAAAAATACAGGCATTAAAGTTGCATCTGCTAGACACCATGTGAGTGTGTTTCAATCTGTCGGATGAATGACAAAAAAAAAAAAAAAAAGGGATAAAAACTATGTGGTTTTTTTAAATTTATTTTCATTTAATATTTTTTAATATCAAGTTTATCAAATTGTAATTAATTGATCAATTTCAATTCAGAATAAAAGCAAAAATTAATTGTTTATAATTAAAAAACAACAAAAGTGCTCGTGTGATATCTTACAGACACCACACAAGCACCTTGGTTAAATTGAAGACATGAGACAGACAGACTGCCAAAATGCACTTAGTACTGTATCTTTCAATCAACAAAAATATTTTTATTTTTTGTACCATTTTTATATTTCATATATACAAGACAGGAATGCTTATCCCATCACGAAACATTGAAAGTTTATATACAAAATGAAAGAATGAACGGCAATTAAAAATATATACAGTAACAAATATTATGACTTTTTTACATTATAATATGAACAGGAAAAAGAACTTTGGTATTTTATTTTTTAAATCCTAAATGGAAAATTTGATTCATAATTACTAGTATCACAAAGTACTTTTCATTTTTAATATAAATCATGATGAAGGCAGAATGCATATATGTAAAAAATTATCAGGGTAGCTAAGGTGTTCACTCATCCACTGTAGAGGGGTTTCAATGGGTGGTCTGATGCCATGTGTCACAACTTTAAACTTTGTTTCTAAAAGAGGACGAACCATGAATTATTTCAATTCAAATAATTTAATACTTAAAAAATTGTTTTTATTTTTATAAATGAAAACATTTTATGAGAAAATATCAGAATAGAAATTTTGTTTTACTTGGTTAATCAAAACGGTGATTCTAATATAATTTACATGATATTGAAATAAAAAAAACCAATAATATTAATTTATTACATATCCAAATACTACATTTACATAATTTATATGTATATTGTGTTGAAATATAAAATCTTATTATTTTTAGAAATTCTTTTAAAAAACTATAACTGTTAGTGAAGGAACAATAGTGTCCCCAGACAGTAAAAACAGAAAAACATAATGCGGCGCAGTGTTTCGATACTATTTTTTTTTAGACATTATATAGGAAAATGAGTATTAATGCAAATAAATACCTACCAAATTTTATAGTTTGTCCATAACATTTATTTAAAACTTGTTTCTTGTATGATTTATAGTGAACATGTGCTTCTTTTTCTCAGTTCTCATTGATTTTCAAATACAGATGTGCTGAATGCTAAAGTCATAATTAATACATCTGTATTTATTGATAATCTTCAAAGTTGCTAGGTTTTTCTGTCTCTGTCTTTCTTTCTCTCTCTCTAAGATTATATCCCTTAGCAGCTGTATCGTTCACGTCAAAACAATGCCTGTTACTGTAATGTGTACAGATCATTTGCAATTCACACTTCTTCAACCTAGGGGAGGGGTAGGTGTCACTACTTTGACTATCTCTTAGTTTCCAGGTCATCATTACACCCATATTTCATCTCCCTTTGCCTATTTAAAAAAAAAGTCTCTTGGTCTTCAAATGCTGCAACCACAAGTGCACATCACTATCCCTTTCACTTCATATCCCCCAGTTAAGTGATGACGAATTCACTTTGCTTCTACAATTTGAAATTCGAATTAAAATTTATTTCTGTAGCATTGTGTCCACATTTCATCTATTTTTTTTTTTTTTTTTTTTTTTGATTTGGTAGTTGTTGGCGCATCGGCTTCTGTGGCCATATTGCACCTCCCAAGGTTTTTTTTGCAGTACTTTGATCCAAGCCCGAGGCGGGAATCGAACCCGCGACCTTTGGGTTGCCGGGCAGGTACTTTACCCACTCGGCTAGCCCGGTCGGCATTTCATCTATTGAACAACTGCCTGATCAACAAGAATCATATTTTCCACCCATTTTTGATTCTCACCTGTCTTTGTCTTGCACATTAGTATCTGCTTGTCAGCCTGTGCTGGATGTGCAGGGCAGGACATTCCTCCCTGGAATAGAAATCAGTAATGGTTTTCTGTTTTTAGCTTAAAATGCATTGGCAATGTTCAGACACTTCAAAGCAGAGTTAATTTCACTGTCACCTGGTGGACCAATATGTGAAGGATAAAGCACAACAGGCTGACCCAGGTTTCTTCAATATTAATCTGACTTAGTTGCTCTGTTAACACAATGCAATACTTAGGTCCCCACATCTCAGTGAGCTTAAGATCAGCATTATTGAGAGCTGTGATTATGCCCTTCATCACTCACACTGTTGTTTTCTCAGAATGAGAAACATTATGGAGTGCATACTGCCACAAGAGCATAATATCTACATCAGCATTATATTTAAATGTATGATCACATGCAGCTGATTTTATTTTCATAACATGTATTGATCCCTCTTTTGGGGCCCCTTCAGTGGATATTAAATTAGGATTATCCTTTATATGATTTATAAATTAAAATCACAATACTGATAATGACATGGTGAACAAAAATTTATGTAAGAGGTGAGTCAACTGGGAGAATACCATAACTAAAATGATCTGGGAACTGCTCCTTTATTGAGCTAAATAAAGCCAGCCAAAGAGGAGGAGAATTTTGATTGGTTGGGTTGTCAGGAATATCATCTGAAAAGCTATAGAAAAATCTAACCCCCTCTCCCACCAAGATTTGGAGGGGAAAATAAGCTACACTGACCAAAAAAACAATGCCAAGTCATATCTTTAGAACAACTCCAAGTTTCAATGCATCCTAGGATTTTCTAAAACTAGGAATATCCTACGTAGGCACTTGCAGGACAGTAGGGATTTTTTTTTTTTTGCTCTGTGTGCCAAAAACAAGTCCAGACAAAAAAAAATATAAAAACTTTTGCATATCAAAGGGAAAAAAACAATAGTTGAATGTTACTAATGAGAACTTTGTTGCCAATGTCAAGTATGGCTGCCAGACCACAAAACAAAAATGTCTCCAAATAAAAAAAATATTTATGGATGGCCATGTGCCTGTATATTTTCTTATGCATGCTATTGGTTCACTATCCTTATGTAGGGCAATCCTACAGAAAACTGAAGGACTGCATAGGTGTGCTATAAGACCTGGAAACAAAAAGTGAACATGGCTTTCCACTCTGTTTACAAAGGCCATGTTGTTTTGACTAAAATTTCCGGCGAAGGTAAAGAAAACCCACACGAGAAGCATACAAAAGTTCGATAAATTTACTGGTAAAAGTACTTTGCCGTAATAGTATTTGTATTGTTGCTCGCTCTTAGTAAATGCTCAGTGGGTGTTATCAGTCAGGAGTAGAAATTGAATCCCATGGGAGATTGAAACCCTCCCAAAGTGGAAGGAGTAATCTGATCTTTTTTCTTTAGAATCACTGGTGGACTAGTGGATAAATTGTTTATTAATAAAAAAAAAAAAGGCAAAGGTAAAGGAAGCCCACACGAGAAGCATGGCAAACTTCGAAAAAGTTTACTGATGAAACTGCATTATGAACATTTTTTACGACGCCAGAACTTCCAATATGACTCTGTTCGTGATTCAATTAGTGATTCTAAAGAAAAAAGGTCAAGTTACCCCCTCCACTTCAGGAGGGTTTCAAGCTCCTGTGGGATTCAACTTCTACACCAGACCAATAAACACACACCGTCTGTTTATCGAGCGAGCACCGACCGGGCTTGCCAGGTGGTAAAGTACCTGCCTGGCAACCCAAAGGTCGTGGGTTCGAATCCCGCCTTGGGCTTGGATCACAGTAAAATGCAAAAACTTTGGGAGGTGCATTATGGCCACAGAAGCTGATGCGCCAACAACTAGCAAAAAAAAAAAAAAAAAAAAAAAAACACAACTGAGCAACAATACAAATACCGTTACGGCAAAGTACATTTACCGGTAAATTTCATCGAACTTTTGCATGCTTCTCGCGTGGGCTTTCTTTACCTTAGCCAAATTTCCAAATCCAGAAAAAAACACAAATGAGAAAAATTCAGCAGAAACAAAAGCAGAATAAGTATTCCTCCACCCACTGTTTTTTTTGTTTTTTTTGGAAAATGCATAACTAGTCTGTTTCCTTGCATGATTTGACATTCTTTCTCTCTTTTACTGTAACCCTAAACAAAATACTTTAGTACCATAAGTTGAAGGCTGAGTAGACAGAAGAAGGAAAGTTGTTGCAGAAGGAATAAATGGTTGAGAAAAAGTTAGTTTGGTGGGTTTAGAGTTGAACTGCAAATGGCTATTGACTGGTTGATGCATGTGTTTAGGCTGGTTTGGAAGAAAGAAGCAGAATTACAGATGCTAATAAAAAGAACAGTGCCCATAACAAACCTATGCAGCAGAGTTGAGATAAATGCAATAGAATGATAACTGGAATCTTGGGATCTGTCACCCTCTTTAGGAGCTGCATGGATATGAATAAGTTTTCATGCAGGAGAAAAAACACATCACTGAAATCAGAGATGTGCCATAAAGCACATCTGTTTCAGTATAGGTTTATAAGAAGAGGAGAAGAAATGCCATCTGGACCTAGAGGTTTTTTGGCATTGGGTTTCTATAGGATTCTTCTGGTCTGGTCTTTACCTTTTGGAAAATCAAGCAAGCCATTAAATGGAATGTTTGGTATGGTAGGAGGAGGTTTACCAAAATCATCAAAAGTAAGTTGCTAACAAGCCAACTTTATCTTTAGTTAGAGGTGCAATAGAACCATCAGGATGTAACAGAGGTGGAAGCATAGATGAACAGAAGTAGCAGCCAGCTTAGGAAAGAGACTAGATAGCTCTTTCCTAAGCTAGTCTATCTAGACTAGATGTATTTTCTGAAATTCTATTTACATAATTATTATTATTATTATTATATTATTGTAATTATTATTATTCTATTTATTTCTTTTAGAAAAATTCGTTGAGCCAACCCAAATTTCATTAACACTGGACCAACAGAAATCCAGCAATTACCTCTCTGTCAACCCATCTGCATGCAATAATTTGGCTCCCAGTGGATGAATTTTTGAGAACTTTTATATTTGCCTCTTCTACCATAATTTAGTACCTCGTGCTTTTCCAGACTTAATTAAAATTGGACCAATTGAAATTTGGCAATTATTTATTTTCTTCATACACATCGCACAAGCTATCTACATATTGCAGATGAAGCTCACATAAGCACAAATTTAAAGTGGAAGGAATCACAGAGCAAATAATTAATACAAATGAGATGAGTGGTGATTGAGGGAGCCAGATAATTGAGACTATCAGAAAAAAATGGGATGCAAAAGATTGTAGATAGATCATCTCCAAGTGTATTTTTGAAATGAGATGTTTAGTTTTTAGCAGGTAGATTTGTTTCCATTAATTTGACTATTAGTGATACATTGATATAGATAAGGTAAAAGTTGGTGGGTGGGAACACATGAAATCAGGAAATTTTAGATATGATGAAGAAGAAAATGGACTTTGAAAATACGAGGGGTTTCCAAAAAAGTAAGGTAACACATTTTTTCCCTCAATGATGTTTAATAATACAAAGTTGAAATTACACACCAAGAAATAAGTGAACATGCACTACTTCTCCACGAAGTCTCTAGTTTTATTGATGCACTTGTCCCAACGATGGATCAGTTAATCAATACCAGTACTGAAGAAGTCCATGCCCACACACACACACAGTAGCCAACATCGCACCACTTTCCTGAAAGGTGTTTTTTCAGAGGGCCGAACAAATGGAAGTTTGGGCTGTAGTGGGGGAGATGTGACAGAGTTTCCCAACGATTACGGCACAACCACTCATGAATGGTGTGGAGTTGTGTTGTCGTGCAACAAAATCACGGCGCTCATCAGGAGTCCTGGTCGTTTGTGCTGAATGTTGGCTTTCAGTTTTTCCAATGTTGCACAGTAAAGCTGTGCATCGATCAATCCTCCCTTCGGCAAGAAATCCACCAACAGAATGCTTTGGCGATCCCAGAACACTGTGGCCATGACTTTTCAGACACTGGGAACAGTTTTGAATTTTTTGCGCATAGAAGATTGTGGATGTTTCCAGGTCATGAAGTTGTTTGCTCTCCGGGGTAAAGTGATGAACCCACGTTTCATCTGCTGTGACTATGTGAACGAGCAAATCCTCTCCTTTGTCGCTGTATCGCAACAGGTTCTCCAGACACATCCCCACGTGTTTTGCTTTGTCCTCCTCTGACAATTGTCAGAGGAGACACCCAGTGGCAGCATACCTTTCGAAAGCTAAGGACATCGTGAACAGTCGACTTACTCACGTTCACTATTTGTGCAATTTCACTCGCCTGTTTTCAAGAATGATGCTCTTAATGTGCGAAATGTTATCTTCTGTCTTACTCGATGAAGGCCTGCCTGCCCGATGTCAATCTTTAATGTCAACACAGTCCGCTTTAAATTCATTGCACCAAAAACACACCTGCTTCTTTGTCATCACCTTTTTGCCATACACAGCAACCAGTTCACAGTGAATGTCACTTAATGAAGACCCTTTTGCTTGCAAAAAGGGAATAACATCACAAATACCTGTTTTGGACCACACTCGTACGGTAGCCGCCATTTTGCAACTGGAATCTGCTGTAAAGCGACAATACCGCAACACTGCACTGGTGGTCTATCTATTAATGGGTGTCTGCCACATTTCATCTCATTCCCTTTCACCATTATTAAGAAAAAAAAAGTGTTATCTTACTTTTCGGAAACCCCTCATATGTAAAGATATAAAACTAACATAAAGAATCAAATTATCATTAAGAATAACATAACACGCTATTTTATTTAATGTACTTATATTCAATTACAATACTGTATTTGAAGGAAACCAAGAATAACTTAGTATTTCCCTGCGAATTATTCCTATTTCTGCTTTTGATGTGCAATTACAAATACAATATGCACAAAAAAAAAAAAAAAAAAAAAAACAATTTTAGCCAAAAGCAGCTTCTAATGTGAAATAATAATCTCAGAACCTAAATCAGGTGTGGTAGAAATAATGCCAAATACAGGAACTCCCCAACTTACACAAATTCAACTTTTACACAAGTTTTTGCTGGCCGGTGCAGACTGCAAAAAATATGGAAATATATTTTGCATCTGTAGGGAAAAATAGAGGTACTGTAAAAATATCGTAATGTGAACCGAATAACACATTGTTTGTTTTTTTTTTTTTTGTAATTCTTTCCAAGGCCTTGGAAGTTGAAAATTTTGCTATATTACTAAACTATTTATCTCTCTAAAAGGTCATATTTATAATGGAAATTGCACTACCCTTTCATCATTATCATATGTTCCCGTTATAAGAATCAATTTTAAACGCCTTTGTGAAATTTTTCTAAAGCATGTTTCTGGAGGTCACGACCATAAAACAATAAAAACAATTTGCATTTTCCGGTTTATTGGGCTTTTCTGTTAGTGCATCTAATTAAATGAGTAGTAAACTCGATCTTACTGCATTTGCGATAATACCGATAACTGCAATTGTGTGGGTTTTTTACATTATTATGGTGAAATGTGTTCCCTTCACTGAAATCTTCAATCATATAAAAAACAAAATTTCAGAAACTCTTCTTCATTCCTATTTACATATTAGAATGATGAAGGGAAAGCAACCAATGGACAGTGCAAGTGGTGGTAGTGCCAGGAAATTAAACAAAATTGATTTAGAAATGAAAGTGAAAATGATTAAGAAGTACGAAGCAGGATAAAGTTTGTCATCTATTGTAAGGGAATTAGGTCTCGCTGCTTCAACAGTGAATACTATTTTAAAGGACAGTGCACGTAATAAAAAAATATGTCAAAGGATTAATGCACATAAGATCAACAGTGTTCACAAAACAGCGTTCAGGTGCTATATCGAAGATGGAACAGCTGAAACAGCTTCACACAATGAACATTCAAGCAAAAGCAACAAGTATTTATGAAGATATTAAGGATAAGTACTGTGAACCCCAACCCAGGTTTGTGGAAAACAACGGTTGGTTTAACAGGTTCAAGCAGTGCGCTGGTTTCCACAACATTAAGGTATGCAGGTGAAGTCATCAGTGCCGATTCTGCAGCTGCAGAGAAACTTTGTTGATGTGTTGGAAAAAAATTATTGATGAAGGCGGCTGGCTATTCAACACAGCAAATTTTTAATGTTGGCGAGACTGCTCTGTAGTGGAAAAAAATGCCGGATCGAATATACATTGCCAAAGAGGAAAAGACAATGCCAGGTCCAAGGTTTTAAAAGATAGGGCCATGCTCTTGCTTGGGACTAATGCAGTGGGAGATTACAGATTAAAACCACTGCTTGGGTACCATTCTGGAAATCCTCATGCATTTAAGGGCATCAATAAAGCCACTCTACCAGTGCATTTCCGATTGCACCAGGGAGCATGGATAACAATATCTCTCTTTGAGGATTGGTTTAAATGCTGCTTCATTCCCGAGGTTGAAAAATATTGTAAAGACAATGATGTTACTTTCAAGATTTTGCTTCTATTAAATAATGCTTATGGACATCCTAGGCATCTAGATGATTTCAATTTGAACATGAACATCATAATTCTACTGCCAAACACAACGTCACTCAACCAACCTATGGATCAGGGTGTTATTTCAAATGTAAAAGCATAATATTTACACACATTTGCTCAGGCATCGTCTGCAGTAGATGATGAGAATATTTACCGCACCATCTTAAACATTAATAAGGCATGAGCAGAAATTACTAAAAGTTGTTTAAATGGCGCTGGAAGAAAATATGCCCATGGCATGTAAAAGGCTTTGAAGGATTTGAAAAAGGTTACAGATAAGATTGTAAATGTTACAGAGCTACTTCACTTGGAGGTTGATGCCAAAGATGAGGAGAAGAGAAGGAATTATCTAATGAAGAACTTATTGACTTGCAGGCAGTGATAGTGTAAGAATAAAATGCTGACGAAGCTCAAGATGAACCAAATGAGGCGCCGAGACACTTCATCACCAGAGAGATGGCAATAGCATTTCGTGAAACGGCAATGGTGAGGTCTGAGATGGATCCTGACAGCAAATGATTCTTAAAAGTTAACAGAAGGGGTTCGTTTGTTATTTGGTTTTTAGGAGCATTAGCAACTGAGGCCATATTGCTCCAGAGATATGCGGTGGTCATTCCCTGACCTTTCCACATCCTCCGTATTTGGTGGTCACGGGCTCGAACCCCGGTCTAATCAAGAAGCGTGTGCTACGCACTGCTACTCCTGGCTACGGAGGCGCCAACAGATATGCTTGCTTGCTATAAAGAAATCTATGATGAAAAGAAAAAGGCCATCATCCATTAATATGTTCTTTCATAAGATTGAGCGGCTGACCCCTTCTAAATCTCAACAGCCCTCAACCTCCGCAGCTGTGTACTTATCAGCTGAAGACTGATTCTGGCAACAATGCTCAAGAGGCAAAACTTACTGCCACTATGCCTGTCTCCTCTCTTTTTTTGTAATTTTATAATTTTTTTTAAATTGCACGCTTTTGTAATTTTTCCTACGCCTGAGATAAAAAATTAAATAAATACAATAAATAATTCTATTTACATGTTCGTCAAACATTTCTTTTTTGATTCAATCAATTCAGCGAGCACAGTTGCGAGTGCTGCACAAGCATGGGGGAAATTACGACTTACATAGAATTCCACAGAACGCAACCCTTACGTAAGTCGGGGAGTTGCTGTACTTGATAATTGGATAAGTGAAACAATATGCATCGCTTTATGGTTTCATTTCATATATACTAGAAGGGGAAAAATAAATACTTACCATCGTCCAAAACATGCGGAACAAAAGACTCAAGAAGGTCTTTTAATGTTGTTGGTTTTCCTGATTCTGTCTGAGGTTTCATCAACCTTTGAATGAAGTTTGTTTCTGGCTGTAAAGAGTAACAGTATAGTGTATAATGAAGTGACAAACTACTATAAAGAGCATTCTTTCACTATTCATCTGTTTAATTTTCGAATTTATTCCTACTTTATGATTTTTCTAAAAATATATTTTTAAGTGCTCTGATACCTATTAAAGCTTTGAAGTCTTTGGTTAGTCTAATTAATGGATACCAATCCTAATGGAAGTACTCAATATTATGAGTATAGTAGGAGCCAGCTGATATAAGCTAAATGTCATTAAAAATTCCCCCAAACACACAAAGATATTTCAATGGACTTCAACTTACTGATTAAAGGGAGTTTCTGGATTTCGAATTGACGGGAAGATGTGGGAAAGGGTTGCAGGAAGGATGTAGTTCAGCTACGAGACTTCATTCTTCTTGTTTTTTTGTTTTTGTACATTAAAACAGCATTTCCAGTTAATTTTTAAGTATTTCACCATTGTTTCTACCATTTTGTCATCATTAATCAACATTTTTTCTCAAAATTTTCTAAATTTTAATGGAATAAGGAATTTATGATAAAATTACTAATACCAGCTATGAATAACAGATCATGTCTGCTATTTCTATAATGGAGGCAATTCAAAATCTTGTGTTGCTCAGTATCTGCATTTAGGAAATAATTCAGCTTATATTTTAGCAGTCAAGTAGCTGATTACGGAAAATTAAATCTGTTTGGAGACTGCACTGAAAATAACTTTTTTGCGGAAAAATTAGTTTATAATACAATATATGCTTTATGTGCAAGGTGTTAATCTGCATATTTGACTCTAATTTTTTTTTCTTTCTTTCCTTGTCTTATCTATCACCGTCACCAACAAAAAACTGCTAATTCCAATTCTGAAAACAGTTATAATCAATACCACTCAAGAAATTTCCACTGTTATTCACACCCATCCTAGCAGTGCACCTCAAGTCTCATCAGTTACCAAGAAGCCTTAGGAATAATGAAGATAAGAACAGAAAATTATATCTTGACCCTACTAAGAAAACTATTCTACACAACTAATAAAAGCATTCATAGTGATTTATCATGATTCTCCTATATGGTACTTATGTAATTAACAAATATGTAATAAGGAATTCAGAATAGTAAAAACACAATACTATATTTATTTGTTATCATTATTTACATTCATGCAGCTCATCACCGATTTTAAAATTCTCGCAAAACAAGTGTAGAAAATAAAATATTTTGGTTCCCATAAAATAATACAGTGGTACCTTGGCTTGCGAGCATAATTCGTTCCGGAAACGTGCTTGTAATCCAAAGCACTTGTATATCAAAGCGAATTTCCCCATAAGAAATAATGGAAACCCAGATGATTCATTCCAAAACTCAAAAATATTCATATAAAAACGATTAATACAAAATACATACATACCTTTTTATATTTTTAATATTTAAATTTAAATTACATAAAGCAATCGAATTTATTAATTATTGGGTAGGATGACTTTCACTGTCACTAACGGAATCGCTGCTATCTGTTGACTCTTTTTCTTTTTGTGTGACTTTAACAAGGAACCTTATCCCATGACACTTGCTTTTGCCTCCTTTTGAGGATTTCACGGAAATATGACATTGCATTGTTGTTAAACAGATTCATCGCTTGCACTGTCACAGCCTTACTTGGGTGGTGCTTTTCTACAAAATTTTGCACTGTTTCCCACACCTCCCTAATCTCATTTGAAGAGAGGGATGTCTCCGTTTTTTTCTCCTCTTCCTCCTCAGATGTGATCTCCTCCATAACCTCTTGCTGTTGCTTGCGAAGCAGGTCCATCAGGTCATCGGTGGTAAACTCCTGGCCACGTTCCCCCACCAGCTCTTGAATGTCGTCCTTATTCACCTCCAGTCCCATGGTCTTCCCCAAGGACACAATTTCATCGCCAACTGGCAGCTCCTGTTCATGAGCAAACCCCTCGACGCAATCAGACCACAGTGTTCTCCAAGCAGAATTGAGGGTTCTCTTGATGACCCCATCCCAGGCTTTATCGATGATCTTGAGGCAGTTTACGATGTGGAAATGATTTTTCCAAAACTCTCGGAGGGTAAGGTTAGTTCCTTCAGTCACCTCGAAGCATCGTTGAAATAGTGCCTTGATGTAAAGCTTTTTAAAGTTCGAAATGACCTGCTGATCCATGGGCAAGAGTAATGGAGTAGTGTTGGGAGGAAGGAACTTAACCTTAATGAACTCGAATTCTTCCAGTAAGTCATCCTCAAGGCCTGGAAGATGAGCAGGAGCATTATCCATAATCAGCAAGACTTTGAGTGGCAATTTTTTTCTAAAAGGTATTTCTTCACTGCAGGACCGAAGACCTCGTTGATCCACTCAACAAACAAGATACGAGTGACCCAAGCCTTACTGTTGGACCTCCATATAATGTTTAACTGGCTCTTCTGCAACTTACATTTCTTGAAGGCTCATGGATCCTCAAAATGATACACGAGCAGGGGCTTGACTTTGAAATCACCGCTTGCATTAGCACACAGCAAGAGGGTGAGACGGTCTTTCATGGGTTTGTGACCGAGCATTGCATCCTCTTCTGCTGCAATGTAGGTCCTCTTTGGCATCTTTTTCCAAAAAAGCCCCATCTCATCGCAATTAAAAACTTGCTGTGGCAGGTAACACTCGGAAACCATGAGCTTCTGGAACTCGGCAACGAACGCCTCAGCGACCAAACTCGCAGCCTCTCCGTGCCTCACAACACTATGGATGCCACTTCTCCTCTTAAAGTTATCAAACTATCCCCTACTCCCCTTGAAGCCTTCTTCGTTTTCTGTAGACGTACCTGGCAGTTTACTTACGAGGTCGGCGTACAAGGTCTTTCCCTTCTCACAGATCAAGTTCTCGGTCACAGTATCACCTGCTAGTTGCTTCTCATTTATCCACACCAAAAGCAACTTTTCTACATCTTCCAGAATACGTGGCCGTTGCTTTGATACTCTCGTGACTCCTTTTGCTACATCTAGCCCCCTTAGTTCTTTAATACTGTGCAATACTGTGTCAACGATTTGTTGACATAGACTTCTTATAAAATCTTGCGATAGCGGCCACTTGCATACTTTGTTCGTGCTTCCCGATGATTTCCTTCTTAACTTCTACCGTAATCATCTCCTTCTTCTTACTGCCTTCCTTTTCAACCCTTTTCTTCATTGGGGCCATTGCCATAGTACAGTTAATAAAGAACAGTCACTACATTTGGACACAAAATAAAAAATGCTTTACGCACATACACGTGGTCACAACGCTAGCACGAATGTTGACTATACGAATGAGGTATGCCAACTGAGACTGAGCATGCGAGATGATTACCCACAATCCCGAGTGGCTTATGATCATGTGACGCCCGGCAGACAAAGCGTATAGGTAATACTCGTATTGCAAGATCTCGCTCGTTTATCAAGTTAAAATTTATTAAAAATTTTTGCTCGTCTTGCAAAACACTCGCAGACCAAGTTACTCGCAATCCAAGGTACCACTGTATTTAAATAGTGATTCCCAAGTTTTCAGAATGAAAACCTGGATGTATCAGCTCATGATAACTCATGTAACTTGCTGGAAAACTTCCTAAGAAACTTTGGTTGAACTGTTGATAATACATTACACTTTACATAACTACAATGTGATCAGTTGGTACTATATTCTGTTGTAGTAACAACTGATTACATTGACATTTTAACCAGTTGGCACGAAGAAAAACAATTAAATGAAAAATACATAAAACCTTTAGTGCTAGAGCTCATTGAGAACCAGACTGTCTAAATAGTATACAGTACTATGTATATTCATTGAGTCACCACTTTATTAGGTGCACCCCCCCCCCCGTGAAATAGAGCACTCCTGTAACAGCATCATGTTTGTACCAGGAGATATAAAGTAAATGGGTAGGACAGAAAATTTAAATGGTTCCCATAAAATGAACCCCCCCCCCCCCAGAACAGAACCCTTCTGCTGGTTTCATTTATCATTGTGTCTCAAGTGTATTGAGACTGGTCCAATAATCAAACAAATAACAGCCACTCAGTACAACAATGATAACCAAAGAGGCATTTCATTTTACCCTGTCACAGATGGCGTACAGAAGCCAGTGACCAAACTTGAGTTCCACTCCTGTCAGCAAAAACAAGACGGTGCAATTATAATCTGCTCAGAAATACCAATACAGAACAGCAGAGAATTGGAAAAACATTGCCTGGTCTGATAAATCCAGATTCCTGCTGTTTCACAATGATGGTTGGTTGGTTGGTTGGTTGGTTGGTTGAGCGAGAATTTAATGGTGCATTGGCAACTAAGGCATAGTGCACCAGCCTTTGGTTAAAAAAAAGTCTATTTATTTGTGTGGTCCTCATTAGTTATACACATATATAGAATTAAGTTATACATGTATTTGGACCATTTCAGTCTATTTGATTAGAAATTACAAATTAGAACCAGTGATAATGATTTATTAAAGGAAAGAAGATGTCTCAATTCTGTCCTTTGAAATGTTAGTGGTCCACTTTTTAATAAGATCATATTGATGGGATGACCAGAATATGACAAACACAGCACAAGTCCATGGATCTATCCTGTCAAGTGTCAACAGTGCAGGCTGGTGGTGTTGGTGGTGCAATGGTGTGGGGAGTATTGTGATGCAGATACCAGCAGAGCAATATTTGGATGCTACAGGTTATCTGGAGATTGTTTCCAATCAGGTGTAGTGTACCCATTTGCAAACAGGTTCTCCCAACAGGGCAATGTATCATGTCACAAAACGCAAAGGCCAAAACTGTATAGAACTGGTTCTAGGAACATGAGTGAATTCAGCCCAATGTGGTGGTCTCCCCAGTCACCAGATCTCAATCCAACTGTGGGTTTAAATTTGGTTGAAATCTACTCCAAAGGATAGAGATCGACAATCATCCACTTTGCAAGAACTGTGGGAAGCAGTTGGAAGCATGGACCAGCATCCCCATGCTTTTGACACCTCATAAGTCCATGCCACAATGAATCCAATTAAGTGCCCACTCATCATACCACTACATTATGTATTTGCAAGTGAAGTTTCCACAGGAACAAATTTTTTATATTATCATATTACACTTTCTCATGAACTGCAGCATAAACTGAAAATGGTTTGAAGTATGGTATTTCCGAAACAGTCAACATCTAAATGCCCTTTTTACAGTATAATCTGTATTTTAAACTACTGCACATATATAAAAGAGAATAAAATTTTTGGATGAAATGTAATTTTATCAGGTCAAAAAAAAAAAAAAAAAAAAATGCCAGGTTAGCATTTTTTTTTTGACCTGATACAACCAAATGAAAGCAATACAGACTTCTTAATTACCAAAGCATGACAATTACTTTCAAAAAATTAAAAAGTGTGGGCCACATTACCATAAGTATAAACATAGTTGGCAATTCACTAGTGATATAAGTGCAAAGCAATATAACTCAAGGACCACATGTATGGGAAGACCAAGAAACATCTATTCATTTAATAGTTCTGGTATAATTTAACATTAATTTAGAAGATGCTCTATACAATCCTATTCTTCACAAGCAGACTTAATTTAAATATAACAAACTTGGTTAAAGCGACTTAGAAATAACAATAACTTGGCTGTTTTTTTTTTTTTTTTTTTTGGTAGTTGTTGGCGTATAGGCTTCTTTGGCCATAATGCACCTCCCAAGGTTTTTGCAGTACTTTGATCCAAGCCCGAGGTGGGAATCGAACCCGCAACCTTTGGGTTGCCAGGCAGGCACTTTCCCACCCAGCTAGCCCGGTCTGCTATAACTTGGCTGTAATGTCACAATTAAGTCAGTTAAGAGTAATCTCAACATACTGTGCCATTTTAGCTTTGTTACAATGTCATAAATTGGTCATAATATCTCAATTATAACATCACACTTTCCAGCAAACTGACCAACAATATGTATTTTCCAAATAAGTCAACCCCTTTCACAGCCATCTTCCTCATCTTGTACAGTGGTGTATTCCAGTAAAACCTGAATTAAGAACACTACACTTTTAATGTAATTATTCCTGCTCTTTCTTTGAAAAGTTTACATTGTGAGATATTATTACTTTTCGCAGTAAACCTACAAGGGAAGTTTTAAATGTATGCAACTCCCTTATGTAGAAGGTCACGTGATGATGTGACATTGCTCGTATTGATGTTATATGTGTAAACGACAGGCTCTGATTATGTAACCAAGCCATTCTTTGCTGCTTGTTTAGTGCTATACTGTCAGTTGGTTTCTTTCCAAACAATGCCACATTATAAAAGTTCATATGCTATAAGAAACTGACAATCTTGAAAGTTTACTTTTTAAAAGTGAAAAGTAAACTCTTGAGATTTTCACAATTAGTAATGTTGTTGTTGTTGTTGTTTTGAGTTTTAGGAGCATCAGCGACTAAGGCCATATTACTCAGTGTATATTGTCTGTAAATTGTGTGTGATCCGAGGTCGATTATCTGTTTTGCTGAATGAAAAACCCAAGTTTCTGGGAGAAAAAAAAACAATGTTACCCTCACCCGAGACTGACTAACTCAGCCACGTTATGAAAAAAGACCCATAAAAATTCCTCCCATCATTAATGGGACTTGAATTCAGGTCTTTTCCACCCAGTGTGGGGAGGATGGTGATCCTACCAACTGTGCTACTACCAACTACCAACGTGGGTGATCCTACCCACAAGGGCACAATTAGTATTACCCACATGTTAGTTACCCTCTACTTGAGAACACTTTTGTTTTGACAGTCAGTTTGCATCATCTTGTTACAGAATGATGCAAAATGACCAGAATGCAAAGATTAAGATAAGGTTTTCACACCATACAGTACAGCACTTTTGCAATGAATGGCAAGCAAAGAGTTGTGTTGCAGATAAAATGAAAGATGTTATAGAAACAGAAAACAGGTAAAAGAAATGTGTTTTTGCTTATGAATTTAAGTTGAGCTGAACACAATTTGGAATGCAAAAAAAAAAAAAAAAATTAGTCATGTGAAAAGAACTGCAGCAACAAAACAAATACGTCAACCCAAACATTCTGACGTCAATGAGGCTTTTTCAAAGTGGCTTAAAACATCAAAGGAGTGAAAATATCCTGGAATTTTAATTTGTAACAGAAAAATCTAAACATCTGCAATGTTTCCAAAACATTAAAAAGTTATCTATAAAGCAAATAAATAAAAAAAAAACTTGGATGACATCAGCCTTGTTTGAATTTGAGCTCTTCATTGGGATTGTGAGTTATAGAAACATACTTCTTTTGGACAACTGAATGGTAATTGTTCACAGGAATAAACAGTGTATAAAATTCCTATTTTTTTTTTTTTTACAGTGTATGAAATGAAAGCGAAACAGCATTTCTGTAGTTAAATTTCATTATTAAATTTTTACTAATATCAGTAGAATTTTTAAAAATGACAACCTTGCATATAACAACTTGGTTATAACATCAAGAATATAATCCTGTTGACGATGTTATAACTGAGTTTGACTGTAAATATTTTTCAAATAAGCACTCTTCAACACAAATCATTTATCATAATTACAAGAGCCCAGATATACTAATCTCTATTTAATATTAACTGGAGTCAGATATGTGTAATATATATGCATTTTATATCTGTAGTTAAATTTCAATATTAAATTTCTACTAATTGCAGTATAATTTTTAACAATGTCAACCTTGGGTATAATGTAAATCAGTTATAACAACAAGAGTATTACAATACTCTCGATGATGCTATAACTGAGTTTGACTGTAGTACGTTTTTATATAAGCATTCTTCAACATTCTTCAACATTTATTCTTGCACTGCTTCTATTCAAATGAGCAGAAGTCTGAAAAACAAGATGCAGGATATTTCGGAGACTGCTGGTAGTCATTGCGGTACAAGTAAACACATGGGTTGTGTTAGGGTAGCTAAGAATAGAAACAGGTGCATGTATACCTGCGTGTACACCAATGCTAGGAGTTTGGTAAATAAATTTGATGAATTTGAGGTATTGCTCAAAACATCAAAGGCAGATATTGTTGGGATATCAGAGACGTGGTGTCACACAGATATAAGTAATGCGGAACTGGAATTTGGGGAATACAATGTGTATAGAAAGGATAGACAGGACAGGAGGGGAGGAGGGGTTATGCTATTAATTAAGAAACACATAAAGTCCAAGGAAGTGAAGCCAGTCGACATCGATGGACAGGGCAGTGTCGAGTCAGTTTGGTGCGACATAAGCATAGGGAAATCAAAATTGAGAGTAGGAGTGTGCTATAGGCCTAATGACTCTGATGAGTATAATAAGATATTGTACAGGGAAATAGAGTGGGCCAGTAAATCTGAGAGTCTTATAATGGGGGACTTTAATTTCCCAGATATTGACTGGAATTTGTGGGTTGGTCACTCGCACACTAGCGGGGCTTTTGTGGATTTGTTGGATGATTGTTTTCTACATCAGCGTGTTCGTGAGGCAACAAGAGGGAGCAATACTCTTGATCTGATTATCAGTAGTGATTCTTCATGCATTAAGAACCTGCAGATAAATGAACCACTAGGTGGCAGTGATCACAGTGTGTTGAAGTGGGATTTACTCAAGGAGGTAACTACCATCAGAGGTAAAGGGAAGGGTTTTTGTTTTCGTAAAGGCGACTACGATGGTCTGAGACAGTATTTAAATTCTATACAGTGGGACCAACTGATGATGTTACCAACAGCAAACTCAAAATGGGAAGCATTCAAGGAACTAATCTTGGAGGCTACCAGGCTTTACATACCAACTAAGAAATATTGTTCGAGGTTTAGGCCTAAATGGTTGTCAGATGAACTAATGAGACATGTGGCAGAGAAGAAAAATGCATGGGATACTTACAAATTAATGGGTGACATGGAAGCCTATGATAGATATAAGTTGGTCTGTAACCAAGTCACAAAGGAGATTAGGCAGGCAAAGGCAGACTATGAAAAATCCTTGGCAAAGGATGCAAAGAAAAACAGAAAAGAGTTTTTTACATACTTGAACTCGAAAAGGAAAGGGATGAATCAGATTGGTCCACTGGATATTGATGGTTCAACAGTTGAGGATCCTGCTCAGGTGGCTAACAATCTAAACGAGTATTTTGCATCTACATTCACGCATGAGGAGTTATTCAGGAAGGAGAATGATGTAGGTAAAGTAAACATTGGCAGTGAGCTGGATGATTTTGTAATAACTGAGAGGAAAGTGGAGGAGAGATTGTTGAGGATAAACATAAAAAAGGCACCTGGGGTGGATGGGATCTATCCAGTTATATTAAAGGAGGCAGCAAAGGAAGTATGCAAACCCCTAGCCATAATTATGAGAGCTTCTTTGGACTCAGGGGAGGTGCCCATAGACTGGAGATGTGCAAATGTAACCCCAATTCACAAAGGAGGATCAAAGGCTGACACAAGTAATTATAGACCTGTTAGTTTAACTTCTGTTCCAGGTAAATTAATGGAGGCACTGGTTAAAGAAGCACTGCAGGATCATCTAGACAAGAATTCAGTTATAGCTCAGACGCAGCATGGTTTTGTTAAGGGCAGGTCTTGCCTGACCAATTTGATTGGATACTATGATGTAGTCACAAAAGAACTGGATGCAGGGAATAACTTTGATATTATATATTTGGATCTTAGAAAGGCTTTTGATACTGTTGCACATGGAAGACTGCTGCACAAATTGGAGCAGTGTGGCATTGGAGGCAAATTGCTGCTATGGATAAGGGGATGGTTGAGTGGCAGAAGACAGAGAGTGGTAATCAATGGACACTGCTCAACGTGGACTAATGTTATTAGTGGAGTTCCTCAAGGTTCAGTGTTGGGTCCGTTGTTGTTTTCGGTGTTTATGAATGATATTGATGATGGGATATCAAGTTTAATGTCCAAGTTTGCAGATGATACAAAGGTTGGCAGGGTCGTTAAGGACAATACTGACGCTATGCTGCTGCAACAGGATCTGGAAAGGTTGAACAGATGGGCTGAGAGGTGGCAAATGAGGTTTAACATCGACAAATGTAAAGTGCTGCATATGGGAAACAGTAACCCCAGAGCAACGTATCAACTCTGCGGTACTACACTGACAGTGGTGGAGAATGAAAAGGACCTGGGGGTAATTGTGCAGGCAGATATGAAGTTCTCTGAGCAGTGCAGACGAGCTGCAAGAGTAGCGCATGGTGTCTTGTCAATGATATACAGGAATTTTTCTAGCAGGGATAAGGAGGTGATTATTCCCTTGTATAAGGCAATGGTAAGGCCACATCTTGAGTACTGTATACAGGTCTGGAGGCCTCATTTCAAGAAGGATGTAGAGCTGCTGGAACGGGTACAGAGAAGGGCAACAAGATTAGTAAATGGAACAAAGGGTTGCTCTTACGAAGAAAGGCTTAAGTTTTGCAAATTACAGAGTCTGGAGACTAGGCACCGGCGAGGTGATCTGATAGAGGTGTATAAGGCTTTGAATGGTTTGAGCATGCTCAATGCCAATGGGATTCTTCATCTTTCTCAGAATAATCACCTCAGAGGGCATAAATTCAAATTGAGGAAGGACGGATGTCGGATAGATGTGCGGAAATTTGCCTTTGGCCAGCGGGTGGTTGGTTGGTGGAACCGACTTCCATCACTTGTTGTTGAAGTTGATAGCCTAAACAAATTTAAAGCTCAACTGGACAGGTATTTCGAACGAACGGAGGGGTGAAATGGGAGTGGTGTGTTTTTTTTTTTTTTTTTTTTTGGCTGATGCTGAATAAGCTTGCTTTCTTGCATCATATGCCTCTGCTAATGCTAATGCTAATGCTAACATATAACATTTATCATAATTACAAGAGCCCAGATATACCGATTTCAGTGATAGGAATACTCTTGCAAAAGATATTTGTTTAGTTCAGAGGGGTCAAAAAAGACCAAACTGTCCTTTGGGAAATGGCATAAAAATAAACCATTCTGCATGGATTTTTTATTTGTATTTTTTTTTCACAAATAAGTGAGCACCTACCACCACTAAAATAAGAAAATAGTAAATATAAAGTAATACATGTATATCTAAATGAGTACAGTAATTTAAGAAATCCAAGCATGGAAAAACCAAGCAAGAATTTATCACAATGTAAATTGAGCAGTTAACAGAATTAAAAAAAAAAAAACATTCTTTCTAATTAACTGATAAACAATTATACAGAACTGAATATTTCAATAACTTTTGTCTTATCTTCACTGGCAGGAGGCCATTTTAGAGTACTGAAAGTAAACTAAAAACATTTATCTAACATAGGATAAATGTGAAATCGACTGGTCTAGTAAATTTAGCAGTAATAATTTTGATCCAAAGCACAATGGCAAAAGGCTAAGAGTATGTACTAAAGAAATTAACTAATGCTAATACTGCTGTAATGTAATGCCCACTTACTGCACAGAAGGATGCAGATGGCCACTACTGAAGTCTTCCCAGGTACAACTAGTGAGAATGGTTACATGAATATTTAAACCTATAGAATGCACACTTCTGCAACTTACTGATAGAGGTAGTTTCTGGATTCTGAACTGATAGTGGGTAGTGGGATGTGGTAAAGAGGTACAGGAAGGCTATAGTTCAACCTGCAAGATTTCATTCTTCTTTTGTATTAAAATAGCATTTCCAGTTCATTCTATTTTAATTTTCCTGGCATTTTTTCACCATTAGTCAGTGTTCAATGCTTTTTTAAATACACAATTGTGTTTCCCTTACTTTTAATTATTCTAGCCATTTGAATTATCTTTTATCATATATTTAAAATTATTTTATATGCTCTGAGAATTGTGTAGATTAATATTTCACAGATGCACTGTGTTATTAAAAATAAAATGTTTAAAATGTTTAACAAAATATCAGAACCAAAAATACAAAAGGTTATACTTTTTAAATACATTTTTGCATTTTATTTACCTGATAAATTCTGAAGGGTATGAACTTGAACAATTCTTCATTGGTATGCTCCATCAGCTTTTTGTTGATTGCCCAGAATTGATCAAATTTATCTATTAGAAGAAATAAATCATGTACTGCAATGTATAAATTGTATGCTATACAAGAAAATTTTTGAAACTGAATGAAATTAAATTATATTAAAAAAAAGTTAAGGGCTCAAACACTAAAACAATGTTTTTGAAGGTATTTAGAAATAAATTTATGGAAATTACAAAAATGATATCTTATTCTTAATTCCCTTACTACTTTTAATTTCATTATTCTTAGCTTTAAAAAAAAAAGAAAGAAAAAAGGTTAACTACTAATTATTGCACCATTACACACTGAAATCATTATTTTTGTTAATGGCAGCACATAACAGGAGAGACTGCTTCTACAGGAATGGGATACACTTAAATAGAAAGGGTGCAAGAATATTTGCTGGTGCTATCGAGGCAGTGTTAGGTGGGTCGGAAAACTGCTAGCTTGGGGGGGATTCACAGACTAAAAGGTTAAAAGTAGCTGCAGGCAGAGGTGAAGGTGATTCTTGCACAACTTCTATTAGAATAAGTAGCGACCTGGAGCGAGGGGTGCTAGGGGTTTCAGGGACTGATGGCAGTCATCGTGAAACAGGTGGGTATATGGGTTGTGTTAGGGTGACTAATAATAAGGATAGGTACATGTATACTTGCACATATACCAATGTTAGAAGTACAGTAAATAAATTTGATGAATTTGAAGTGTTGGTCAAGACATCAAAGGCAGATATTGTTGGGATAGCAGAGAAGTGGTGTCACACAGATATAAGGAATGCAGAACTGGAATTTGGGGAGTACAATGTGTTCAGAAAGGATAGACAGGATAGGAAGGGAGGAGGTGTTATGCTGTTAATTAAGAAAAATATAAAATCAAAAGAAGTGCATCCAGTTGATATAGATCAGTGATTTCCAAACTGGGAGGCACAGACTAGTGCAAGAGGCACGAAAAGTTTAACAGAAATGTAATTTTCATAACATAACATATAAATAAACTTTCATAACATAACATATAAATAAACTTTCATAACCTATTTTTTAAAGCATTTACCGCCACCTATCTCACTCTAACTTCGATATAAACATGAGATAAACATTTATTTGGAAAAAAAATATTATATTTTGCTGAAATGGATTGATGAATTATGACTGATATGATGTAATGTAATATATATAATTTAGTGCATACTATGTATGACATATATAGGTAGATTGCATAGTATAGCATTAGCTGCATGGTTGAAAATATGGTTTCAGCGGTGTGCGATTGTGTTTTTTATTGTTTTTGGCGTGATTACTTACTGATAATAATCATTAATAATTTAGAAGTTGTATTTTTTAAGAATACAAATTAAATCCTAATTAGACAAATGGATAAATTTTTGACTCGTTACAAGAGAAAATCCACTAATAATGAAGATACTGATGCTGATACAAGTAAAGGTAGTGGGAATACAAGCAAGAGGGAACAAGGAGGTAAAACTCCCAAGACAAGAAAATACGATTCATCCTATTTATCATTAGGATTCACTAGTGTTATTATAGATGGCTTGGAAAAACCAATGTGTTTGTTTTGTATGAAAGTTTTGGCTGCAGATATTATGAGACCAGGCAAATTAAAACGGCACCTTAAAACTATGCATTCTGAATATGTTGGTAAGCCCATAGAATTTTTTCAAAGAAAATTAGATGAGTTTAATAAACAAAGGCAAATGTTCAAAAAAATAGTTTCTGTTCCATCAAATGCATCGTACCAAGTTTCTTACAGAATCGTGAAATGTAAAAAACAACACACAATAGGAGAAACTCTAGTTTTGCCAGCAGCTATTGATATGGTTAAAATATTGTTCGGCGAATCATATGCGAAACAGTTACGACAAATACCACTTGCTGATAATACAGTTGGCAGAAGAATCGATGATATATCTGAAGATCTTTGCGATCAGTTAGTTTCTCGACTGCTATCCAATTTAGAAAAAAAAAAGTTAAGAATTATTTACTAAAATTCATTGATAATGCAAATGTAAATTTTTAAAGGGTGGCAGTTTTTTTTTTTTTTTGTTTTTTTTAATTCATTAAACTGTGGAGCATAACTCTAGTATATCATGTATTCTAAAGTTCAGGGACTTTGTGAGTTACAAAAAAAAAAAAAAAAAAAAACACCAAACAGTGTCATCAAATGTAATGATGTATCTCAAATGACATCATCACATATTAGATATACAGCACATTTTACTAGTACACCAACAAACTTTATTTTGTTGGTGTACTTTGTTTTTTTTTTTTGTTTTATTTTGTTTTATTTTATTTTGTTTTATTTTGTTTTGTTTTGTCACAGAATGTTCTGTGACAAAATAAAAGTTTATATAATATTTAATTATTGAGATATACAACCTTTTGAAGTTTTTATTCTTTTTAAGGAACATTAGAAATAGAATGTTTTCAGAATCATGAGATATTTGACTTACATGTTGAATTAAGTTTCAGTTTTAACGAACTATACTTACAAGATAAAAAATTTTCCACAAAATGCTCTTAATTATTAAAATTTTTTTAAGGCTACACTGTTTCAGGGATTCAACAATGTGGGGGAGACTAAGAGCTTTTAGCAGCAACAGACATCAGTGTCATATGGACAGTACTGTCCTGGAAGTGTTTTTATTATTATTATTATATTAGGCAGTCAGTCATTTTTTGACAACCCATGCCCATTTACTGCAACACCGCAACCTATTTACAATATTGTACAAAGTATTCAAAGTATTTTATAATTTTCTGCGGGTTCCCCCTATCCGCCGCTGAAGAGTAACTGTACATTATTTACAATTTGTGGTTTTGCAAAACATCTTGATCCACCAACTTAACAGGAATGATTACAAACAATGTCTCTTGCCTGAAACCAATGTAGTCTAGCCGCACATTTGACTATACACTAATGAGCCAATTGGATAGTATGAATCAGAGCTGTACTATTCAATATGTTCTACGTTGATAATAATATTAGTAAAATAATAAGAGGAGTTTACCTCAATATAGTGCGTAGAACACTTCCGTATGATACCCTCCAGAAATTAAAACGGAAAAAATGAAAAAAATCGACAACTTACCGGTGCATTAGAGGAAAATATAAATAATTAAATAATCAATTTAACACAATTCAAATCAATTTAAAACAATTAAAAATCAATTTAAAACAATTAAAAAGCAAATTAACGCAATTAAAAGAATCTAACGAAAACATTCAAAACGATTTTCCTTCCTGAAGCTGACAACATTTTTCGCCGTATGTCATGATCACAGGAACGAAAATTACCGAATCGGGTTAAACCCGATACTTAAATAGAGATTATTTGTCTTCGCGCATGCACGTAAAGGTCCACGCATCGGAGATCAAATATGGCCGCCGAACATTAACAGAATTCTCGTGTAATTTAATTTCAACGGTTTCTGCAATTAATAGTCACGTATAATTACATTGAACGTTAAGTATTTTGGCTTCGTTAAATAAAAAAGTAAAGGCTAATTCTGACGCTGCTGAACGAGAAGCACGAACTGAGACTTCATGTTGATTTACACGATTTTCTCTTAATATTCGTGTAAATCAACATGAAGCCTCAGTTCGTGCTTCTCGTTCAGCAGCATCAGAATTAGCCTTTCATGCCATTAACGAAAAACATACTTTTTTATTTAACGAAGTCAAAATACTTAACGTTCAATGTAATTACAGTAATACCCCGAAGTTACGCGATAGGTGGGTCCGACGAAAATCGCGCAAGTCGAATTCGCGTAAGTCGGGGTACAACTTTGCATATAAATACATATAAATTTTGCTTAATTGGGACCAAGGACTAACAAAAACACTAGTTTAGAAGAAAAATATTAATAAAATTGCAGTTCTTTATACATATTAATACAAAATATGTATTAAAAAAACAAATGACTTACGTTAAAAAGTTATTTCGATGTCGATGGCTTCATAAAATCTAACAAATTCGTCTGACGACACAGCGCGTTCTTTTTTTCACGCAGAATTTCTTCGTAGCAAGCTAATAATTTTTTTATTCCTTGCTTTGTAGCTTTCTTCGTTGGAGTCTATGTTTTCTAAAATTTTTAAGCCCTTTACAATTGAGCCCTTTTCAATTTTCAACCTGTCAAGTTTGCAATTGTCATGTGCTTTTCGCCGTTGCTTCATTTAGGCCTGTAGCACGTGCAATATCACATGGTCTTTCATTTCGCTCACAGCGTTTCACAATTTCATATTTTTTTCTCTATCGACAGAGGCGGACTGGCCATAAGCCTTACCCGGGAAATCCCGGTGGGCCAGTGTGATTTTGGCCATAAACCGTAGTATGAGGCCACTATAAATTTTCCCGGGTAAGAATTTTTGACCCAGTCCGCCTCTGTTTATCGATAATTGCTTTTCTTTTTCTCTCTGAATCTGCAGTGTCTTCACCAGGACGCTTCCTTTTCACACCTTTTAAGTATTTTACTCAATTTTAGGGAATAAAGCACAATTACAAAACGAGGAGGCACGCTTGATACGCATAAACAAAGCTGCACGCATGTAGCAACTGAATAAACAACACCATAAAGGCAGAGATACACTATTAACACCTCACATTTCTAGGGGTTACTACCATAAAACAATAAAAATCCAGTTGCGTTTCTGCTAGTGAAATCTGTTATAAACTGGTAGTAAACTCGATCTAATTGCATTTGCGATTATACCGATAGCTGGAATTGTGTTGGTTTTTACGTTATTATGGTGAAATGTGTTTCCCCTTCACTGATATAAAAAACATAAAAGCAGCAAAGTTGAATTTTATTCATCTTTCGCTCTCATTCTCCGCCGTCGCACCGTATATCGATAACATATGAAAAACGACCTTGAAGATAGTGGGCGGCAGCGTTGCCAAACGAAAAAATCAAGAACCGCGTAACTCCGAGTTCGCGTAAGTCGGGGTAGCGTAAGTCGGGGTATTACTGTATACGCGACTATTAATTGCAGAAACCGTTGAAATTAAATTACACGAGAATTCTGTTAATGTTCGGCAGCCATATTTGATCTCCGATGCGTGGACCTTTACGCGAATGCGCGAAGACAAATAATCTCTATTTAAGTATCAGGTTTAACCCGATTCGGTAATTTTCATTCCTCTGATCACGACATACGGCCGAAAAGCGTTGTCAGCTTCAGGAAGGAAAATCATTTTGAATATTTTCGTTAGATTCTTTTAATTGCGTTAATTTGATTTTTAATTGTTTTAAATTGATTATTTAATTATTTATATTTTACTCTAATGTACCGGTAAGTTGTCGATTTTTTCGTTTTTTCCGTTTTAATTTCTGGAGGGTATCATACGGAAGTGTTCTACGCACTATATTGAGGTAAACTCCTCTTATTATTTTACTAATACTAATGAGCCAATACATTATGACCACCTACCTAATATGAATGATGCTGGTCCTCCACATGCAGCCAAAACAGCTCTTACCTGGTGAGGCATGGACACTACAAGATTTCTAAATGTGTTGTGTGGTATCTGGTACCAACATGTAACCAGCAGATCCTTTAACTCCTATAAGGTCCGTGGTTGAGACGCCACAGATCAGAGTTGCTGTCCCAACACAAACCACAGATGCTCGATGGGATTGATGTCTGGGGAATTTGGAGGCTAGGGCAATACCCGGAAGTCTTCCTCATGTTCCACGAACCAGTCTCAAACAATCCAGGCGGTGTGGCATGGTGCATTACCTGCTGAAAGACGGCACTGCCAGAGGGGAAGACCATTGCCACGAAAGGGTTTACCTGGTCAGCAATGATGTTTAGGTAGGTGGTAGATGTTAGAGTGCCCGGCACATGGATGACTGGACCCAGGGTATCCCAGCAGAACATTGCCCAAAGCATGACACCGTTGCCACTGGCTTGTTTTCATCCCATGGTGCATCCAGGTGCCATCACTTCCCTAGGTAAACCACGCACATGTACCCAGTCGTCCACACGGTGCAACGGGAAATGTGACCAGACGACCTTTTTCCAATCACTCAAGGTCCAGTTTCGATGCTCACGTGCACATTGTAGGCGCTGTCACCAGTGAACCGTGGTTAGCATGGGCACTCAGAGCAGTCTGCGGCTACACAGCCCCATTTTCAGCAGGGTTCGATGTACTGTGAGTTGTGACACATTACTCCCATCACCAGCATTCAAATTACCGGCAAGTTGCGCCACAGTCACCCTTCTGTTACCATCTGGAGAGCCTTCGCTCACCTCGAACATCGATGAGCTGTGGTCGTCCAACACCTTGCTGGTGGTTTGTGGGTTTCCACTCCTCAGACCACTTTTGGTAGGTACTAACTACGACTGACCATGAGCATCCCACCAGCCGTGCCATTTCGGATATGCTCTGACCCAGTCATCTGGCCATTACAATTTGGCCTTTGTCAAACTCACTCAAGTCTGCTGCCTCTCCCATCTGAAGAACAAGAGTAACGCTGATTAACAGAGCTCAGTATCAGATGTTTTTTATACCATGTGCCGACCCACGCACAGGCCGTAGTTCATCTGCAGTTGCTTCAATTTGCATAACAACTCACTGGTCATAATGTTTTGGCTCATCAGTGTATACCATATCACTTGGAACTCAGTTATTACAATATGTTGAAGGCACCAATTTCTACATTAACCTTCATAACTTATACAGCTATTCAGATAGTTAAAACCTACCAGTTTGGTTACAATGAGGTCAGACATAATATCTTACGATTTATACAATTTAAGATTTACAATTTATACACCTCATTAGAGGCCCAAGTTCCAGGACACTGCCCACACAACTGTGAACCTGGCACATCAACATGCTAATATTGCCGTTCGGCAATAAATACAAATGAATTTTCAATCCATCAGAGGTCCTATAACAATACGACTAATGCCAAGGAAACTATATACAGTGATAGTACACTAATAACATAATTATATTCAGTCATCAAGTCCTTTCCTTCTGCAGAAAGCCTTGTCTGCAAAGTTAGCCAGTGCCTGATAATTTTCTTTACATTCTAAAAACTTGATGAAGTTATTTACATCATAAACTTCCGTCAATGTCTGAAGTTCAAATTGAATATCTACATAATATCGGCATTCTAAGATTACATGTTGGACTGTCTCCTTTGAGCCACATTTACAAAGAGGAGATGCAGCCAAACCCAGAGTAAATAACTTTGAATTTAGGCTGCCATGCCCTGATAGAAAAAAAGTTAGGTGAGGATCTGGGTTAAACCAGGGCCAGTAGTTTTTGTCAAATTCAGCAACTTGAGTTATAAAAAGGGTAGTAATTCTTCCAGTGTTGGCATTAGTCCATTCATTTTGCCACTTCTGGAGGAACTGGTTTCTTAATCTAGTGTTGTCTTCCTTCACTGGCACGTCCAGGTTAACAGAAAACTGGTTGAACTGTGCTGCAATACCGTTCCTTCTACAATACTGAAAGTAATTGTACAGTACTTTGTATTTAATTGGCAGTTTGCCACTGATTACCTGTAGCGCCAACGTTGAAATTGTGCGACAAGCTCTTGCAGTTGCAATCAGGAAGAAGTGCTGGGGTTGAGTCAAGATTTTTTTCCACCATGACTCTGCATATACTGGGGCCCCAAGTGCCCACAGCATAGCAGACAATAGTAATAAATATGCATTTGCAGTACAGCTTGAGAGTGGAGGGTTTCAGACCCCAAAAACCTTTGGTAATTCTAATTATTTTGCCTGTCATATTGTACATATAATATCACACACACACAGAGAGAGAGAGAGAGAGAGAGAGAGAGAGAGAGAGAGAGAGAGAGAGAGAGAGAGAGAGAGAGAGAGAGAGAGAGAGAGAGAGAGAGAGAGATGGTCTCGTTAATAGTATCATCAGTTATTACTACTCAACACATTTCCCTCTTTTTCTAGAGTTACAAAGCCAATTGCTTTCCTACTTTTGATAAGAACTCTGAGATTGCTTTCTTTCTTTTGATGGAGTTAAGTGGTCCAAAAGTTGATTCAAAGTACAGCTTCCTAGAGCTGTACTTTGGATCAACTTTTGATGTCAATTGTCTATAATTGCGCACTAGTTCAGTCAGCCAGAAAATCTCAGTAAATAAACATATTCAGATATACACACTGTGTATATCTGAATATAATGAGATTGCGTGCACTTTGTGTTTAGTATTAACGTAAGAAGCCAAAATAGTACATGATTAGATCTGCTAGAGTGTGCTCTTTCCAATGAGTGAAAGTTGAAACTTGTCCAGTCAGTAGTTCGTGATTTATGATGGAAAGAGTAATAATAGTTTTGTGCATGTCACCAGAAAATTGAAAATGGAGCAAAGGGCAGTTATCAAATTTTATTGTAAATTTGGAAAAAGTACTATGGAAACTTTTAGATTTTAAAAAAGTTCAACCAAGAGTGTTTGAATGGTTTTCTTGTTTTCGTAACGTTAGAGGATGATCCCAGACCTGGCTGACCGATCTCTGTTCGAACCACAGAGATTGTCACAAAGGTCAGAAAAATTGTGACTGAAGACAGATTTGTTTGTTTGTTTTGGTTTTATTGGCGCATTAGCTACTAAGGCTATAATGCGCCAAGACCATGTCATTAATAAAAATTTAAACTTTCAGTGACCTAACTAGTTAGGTCACCATGTCAAAATAAACAATAACAAAAGTATAAAAGATAAATCAATAGAAAAAAAAAACAATAAAACGTAAATTTTATATAGCAGTATAAATGTTTATTGATTTTAAAAAGCTAAAAACAGCAGACACATGGTCATTGTCAGATAAAATCTGACTGAGTGTATAAGGCTCAGCCAGATGACTAAAAACGGTAAAGTATAAATCACGTTCGTGTCTAAAACGTGGACATATGGTTAAAATGTGATGAATAGATAAAAAGGTGTCGCATTGCTCGCACATAGGACAGTCATCTGCCCTCAGCAGAAAAGAATGTGTAAGATGACTGTGTCCTATGCGGAGACGAGCTAGAACAACTTCCTCCTTACGAATCCTGCGCAGACTAGACTGCCACGGTTCAATTACAGGCTTTATACGATATAATTTATTCGCAGTCTGTCTATTCCACGAGTCCTGCCATTGGGAGTGTATGTTTTGATGTATTATTTGCCTGTAGTCTGTATAGGGGACTAACGGGCAACGGTTATTATTGGGAATTGCTGATTTGGCTGCGGCGTCAGCCAAATCATTTCCCCTAATCCCAATGTGGCTGGGAGTCCAGCAGAAGCGGATATCATATTCACGTTCATGGAGAACGTGAATCTTCTGCTGAATGCTAGACAGAACTGGATGAGGATTATACCTCACAGATATTAAAGCCTGTAACACACTGAGAGCGTCGGAATATAAAATGAACCGTTGGTATTGGCATTCACTAATGTGATCCAAGGCTAACTCTATGGCATGCAGCTCTGCAGTAAAGATACTGCATTCAGAGGGAATCTGCTCCGATGTAGTGCTGTCTGTAAAGACAGCAGCAGATCCCACGTATGATTCCTACTTCGAACCGTCTGTGTAGACTGGCGCGAAGTCGGAATGTTCAGCTCGGTGTGCTGAATAAAGCTGCAGGTAGACCGATGATGGAGTGTCCGACTTTCCCCAATTTCTAAGGGACAAGTCACATGCCGGGAAATGATCATGCCAGGGTGGAAAGGGTTGCTTTGGTGTTTGGGCAACCTTGTCTACCTTCATATTAAGTTCTTTGAGTAGCTCTTGGAGACGAATACCAAAAGGACGATTGGCAGTCTTACGGGTGTTGTACAAATTTTCCCATCGTGGCTCAAAAACGAATGGCCACGTAGGATGGTCTGGCAGGGATTTCAGTTTTAAGGCGTACTTTAAAGACAACTGCTTACGACGAAGCGATAACGGTGGTTCGTTTGCTTCGACGTATTAGCTCCGGACAGGGGATGTTCGAAATGCTCCAGTAGCGATACGTAGAGCCTGATGATGGACAGAGTCCAGCCATCGAAGGGCACTGTCTCTGGCTGAACTATATATTTGGGACCCATAATCTAATTTGGATCGCACAAGTGCACGATAAAGCCGTAGCAGGGTGCATCAGTCTGCACCCCAAGATAAAGAGGAGAGCGAGCGGAGCATATTAAGGGCCCTTGTGCACTTTGTGCGGAGTTGACGAATATGATCCAAAAACGTGAGTTTATCGAATATGAGTCCCAAGAATTTTGTGTTCGCTGCTACTGGAATAGCATTTTGTCCGAGCCTTAATTCAGGTTCAGGATGAAGATTACGCTTGCGACAAAAGTGTACACAAACGGTCTTCTCCGGCGAGAACCTGAAGCCATTAGCGAGTGCCCAGGAATTCACACTATCAATGGCTTTCTGCAGTTGTCTTTCAATAACCCTCATGTTGCACGACTGGCAAAAAATGCTAAAGTCATCAACATAGAGGGCACTGTTTACTGTTGGAGGAAGTTGTTCTGTGATGGAATTTATTTTGATGGCAAAAAGCGTGACACTTAATACTGATCCTTGTGGTACTCCCTCCTCTTGGCGAAAGGAGCGAGAGAGTGAGGATCCCATACGAACTTGGAAAGATCGATTGGCTAAAAAATTTTGAATAAAAAAGGGCAGATGCCCTCTTAGGCCTAGGCTATGTAAATCTTTTAAAATGCCAAATCTCCAAGTTGTGTCATACGCTTTCTCCATGTCAAAGAACACCGACACCAAGTGTTCGCGTTTTAGGAAAGCATCCCGGATGGATGCTTCCAGTCTAATAAGATGGTCCAAAGTGGACCGGTTCCTTCGGAAGCCGCACTGGATTTTGGAGAGAAGGTCGTTTGTTTCTAAGTACCATATTAAACGGGAATTAACCATTCTCTCCAGGATTTTGCACAGACAGCTAGTCAGAGCAATAGGACGATAATTGGTGGTGACCTTTGGATCCTTTCCTGGCTTAGGAAAGGCAAGAACGATTGCCTTTCGCCAGGAGTCCGGAAACTGCCCTTCAGTAAAGATTCTGTTATACAGAAGGAGCAGACAATCCATAGATTTTGGTGAAAGATGTTTAATCATTTCATAATGGATGCCATCTAGTCCAACGGCACTTGCTTTGGAAAGAGCGAGGGCTCTTTTCAATTCCAGAATAGTGAAATCCCCGTTGTAGGGATAAATGCCCTTAGTTTTAAAGTTAAGTGCCTGTTTTTCGATTTTATATTTCAGGACCAGGAACTCTGGGGAATACGAAGATGTTGCAGAGATGTTAGAGAATGTTTCCCCAAGAGCATTGGCTATTGCAGTTGGATCTGCAATAGCGCATCCATTATAATCTAGGATTGCAGAAGGTTGGGAGGTATATTTTCCCTTCATTTTCCGGATTTTATCCCAGACTACCTTAGAGTTGGTAGACTGGTTAATAGATGATGCAAAACGGATCCAGGATTCCTTTTGACTCTGACGACGGATGTAGCGTGCTTTGGCTCGTGCACGTTTGAAGGCTATAAGGTTGTTCGTGGTAGGATATCGGCGAAATATCCCCCACGCTTTGTTTTGAGCCTTTTTTGCTGCTGTGCATTGTGAATTCCACCAAGGTTTGGGAAATGGTGGAAACCGGGCTGATGTTTTTGGGACAGCGTTAGCAGCTGCTTGGACGATGATTTCTGTGATGTACTTTACTGCGTCATTGATCGGCTTTTGACTGACTGTGCTAAGATCGAAATTTGCCTGTTGTTGGAAGGCAGTCCAGTCAGCCTGATCAATCTTCCACCGTGGTAACCTAAAAGGAAGACATGGTCTCCCACTGTGTAACAAGGTTATCACAGGGAAGTGATCGCTTCCGTATGGATTCTCCTCCACTTCCCAAGTGAGTGAAGGGAGTAGAAAAGGGAGCAGATAGAGAGATCAATGGCAGAAAAGGTACGGGTAGGCATGTGGAAGAAGGTGTTTGTTCCAGTATTTAGAAGGGAAAGGTCATTGTCATTCAGCATACGCTCAATGACTCGTCCCCTTCCGTTGATGTTAGCACTACCCCACAGGGTATTATGTCCGTTAAAATCCCCGAGAAGTAAGAAAGGGGGAGGCAGCTGCGTAAGGAGATCATCAAGGTCTGCCTGGGGGATGTCAGTCCCAGGTGGCAAATAAATGGAGCACACAGTTAATAGAAATCCCACTGAAAGGCGAATTGCAACAGCCTCTATGCTGGTTGTAATTAGCAAAGGCTGTACTGGGGTCTGGTTACCCACAAGGATAGCCACTCCCCCATGTACAGGGCCATCCGCAATTCTATCCTTTCGAAAAAATGTGATGTTGTGCATGGTGGGATCATCATTTGCCTTTAGATATGTCTCCTGCAAGCAAAAGCAAACTGGCTCGTGCTTTTGCAGGAGGGCCTTGATGTCATCCATATTTTGCCGGAATCCACGACAATTCCATTGTAGGAATTTAGCCATTATTTTGGCTTGGTGGGTCCATCAGGCGGCTTCCGAGGTGCTGAGGGCTTACTTTTATCAGTCTTGGATTTATTTTTTTTGGGGAAGAATGGACGCTGTCCCGTGTCCATTTCTTCCTCCGCAAAGAGTTCCAAGACTGATTCTTCGGGTACCTCCTTTTGCTCGACATCCATCTTTTCTTGGGAAATAGGGGGGACTTCCCCTTTCTTATTTTTTTCTTTCGTAATTACCTTTGTTAATTGTGGAGCATTAGGAGGTACCGATATAGGAGTGGCAGCTGATTGGTCCTTCTGTGTAGGTTTTTGCGAACTTAAGAGATACCGCGCGATGGGAGTGAAAGACTCCTTTGGAGGAATGGTCATGTCCGTCTGAGTTCCGACGGAACATCTCCCTGCTACCTTCTGGGCGTAGGTAGGTCTGTTGATATTCAGGGGTTTGACCGATTTCCTTGCCTCCTGGTATGATATATTTAGCTCTGCCTTCAGCCGTTGAATTTCTTTTTCTTCTTTCCACCTCTGGCATGCTCGTGAGTAGGCCGGATGTTCGCCCTCACAGTTAATACAGGTGGGTTTTACGGCTGAACATGCTGTTGTTTCGTGGTCCTTTGCACCGCATCGAGCGCATGCAAGGACTCCACGGCAGGCCATTTGAGAGTGTCCATACTTCTGGCATTTAAAACACCGTAAAGGGTTCGGAACGTATGGACGCACTGAACAATTAATGTATCCAGCTTTGATCTCGTCAGGAGGTTTAGGAGAGTTAAAAGTCAGGATAACGCTCCTGGTTTTAACTATTTTTCCATCCCTTCGCGCAGTGATTCTCTTGACGGCAATGACTCCCTGTGGTTTTAATTCGGAGCAGATTTCCTCCTCGGTGACGTCGAGAAGGTCCCACTCCGAAATGACACCTCTCGATGAATTGAGTGTTCTGTGTGGTGTCACCATTATAGGGATTCCTCCGATTGATGTTACTCGGAGTAGATGTTCGGATTGCCTGTCATTTTTAGTTTCAGTTAAGAGGTCTCCAGAGCGGAGCCTCTTAACTGATTTGGGTGAACCTACTAACCCATCTAACCCTTTCTGTATAAAGAAAGGTGACATTTTTCTAATCGGTTTTTCATTGGTGGAGTGCATGATTAAAAACCGCGGGATAGGACCTGATGGTAATTCAGTCCGCTGCCTCTTTGAAGCAATATTGCTGTCAGTGTCTGTATTTTCAGATAGGGACCGGGTTGGGGCCCCTGAAGAAATGAGTTTATCAGGATTCATAGAGTTTTTTTAATTGTTCAGTGCCCGGGCTCCCCACCCACCACGGAGCCCAAAGGGACGCCCACTACCCGGCATGCAATAAATGCGCTCGGGAGTGGGACGCCAGGGCTACCCAGACACTATACCCGCACCGCCGCCAGCCTGAATCCTGTCCCTCGGACCATGAGGGTAGGGGCGTGGCATTGACACGGTTGACCCTCGCAGGCGAGCCTACTAGCCGATTGATCCTAGCCGGGCCTTCCAGGACCACCCGTCTTGTCGAAGCAGGGGCCAAAGTGGTGTATTGAAGCTGGGCCCCTCAACCACCAGGATCCTCCTTTCCGAATTTCCACAGGTCGCAGCGCACGGCAAACACGCCAGATTCCATTGATGTAAGCCCGGAACCTAGGCTGTGGGCATTGGATCCCAGTGATGCTAGTCTGGAAGTCCAGCAGCGTCACTGGGAGGTCCCCTCACCACGTACAGGTGCCCACGTTGAGGGGCTGAAGACAGATCAATTTCAACAAGGTTGCTCATTGAGATGATCAGTAGCAATAAGTAATCTGTAAGAGAAATTCTAATAGAAGATCTGAGTAAGAGAAAAATTTGTTCCCATTATGTACTGCATTCGCTGAGTTTCGAGCAACAAGAAAAGAGAGTCCAGTGTTGCAGCGAGTGTTTTTGGCAAAAAAAAAAAAAAATTAATTCCAGTCATTGAATACCCCCCAAATCTCCAGATCTCCAAAGCTCCCGCAGATTACTTTTGGCTGTTTTCATTTTAATGAAAGCAGCCATGAAAGGAATGCGATGCGGGACAATAGAGAACATCCAGGCTGCAGTGACAATTAGCTGAAAGCAGTACCAGAAGAGGAGTTTCAGAAGTGTTTTCAAAACTTGTATAAAAGACGTAAACAGTGTGTGTACACATCGAGGTGATTACTTCAAAAATATATAATTACTTTGCCGTTAGCGTTATTCTTTTTTTAGAAGCGTCAGTCTCGTTATTTAATTGGCACACTGTGTACGTTTATAAAAACTTTTCTCTATTTTGAGACAGAATGCTGCCAAAGTCTGAAACACCATGTATATATATAAACAGTTTAATCTTTAGCCACTGTAGAATTCTTTACTGTTTTTAGATGTGGTATATGATCAATGGGCTAGGGTTCAGGCTTTGTAAAGGGTACTTCGTATTCTTTACAAAGCCTGTACAAAATAAAAAAAATTCTATCCTAAAGGGCAAGTCAAATGTTTTGTTAAATATGATATTGATATTTATATAAATATATAAATATTCAAAATATTTATATATTTTGTATGCTGTATCTCAAAAAGTTTGAGTAAGCATTGCTGAGTAAACCAAAAAGACTTTCAAATATGTTAGATACCCAGAAATGGAATGCAAGTTAAATCAGATGATCGAATGTTTACCACCAGTACAAATATATGAATCACATCATTTCTTAACAGTCTGAAATATGTTAGCACACGTCAGCTGTAATTTTGCCTCCTTCTTGATATATCATATCTCCTGCAATGCCCATAAATCCTGCAATGTTTGTGGTGTATGAGTATAAACACTATCTTTCAGATCTCCCCATGCAAAAGTACAGGGGAGCAAGGTCTGGAGAGGGCATTCATTCAAAAAAGCATTCCCCATGAAGTGTGTCCATCATTCAGGAAGTTCACTATCCAAATAAACAGGGACATCAAATTGAAAATGTGGAGGTGCATGTCCACATTTTCATTTTGAAAGTACACCAATATATCTGGAAACACATTTCTTATAGTAGGAACTACATTATTCATTAACAAATCATCTTCATCTAATACCAATCACAAAACTGTGCTCAATGATCACGGTCATCTTCCTGAATCATATGCAACAGCCAAGGTACAAAAGGTCTGAACTTTATGTCCTTTAAAAGTTTCACAAGTGAACACTGTTACTTTTTTTTTGATATTTTACAGCTATTTTCAATTTCATCAACTTCTCAATATTAATTTCAGAGGTTTTCAGTTTTTGTAAAACAAAATCAGACAGGTGTGATGTCCTCATCTGATTATCAAAGCTGTTTTCATGATGGCAACTATTAAAACCATGTCTAATAAGAGATGTCAGCAACATTTAGTGGAAAATTTTCACAATAATTTGTATATAAAATTTAAAAATGCTGTTATCAAAACAACAATAAAAACAACATTTTTAAACATTTTTGAGAGTTTTGGCACAAGGGCCAGAACCCGGGCCATACTGTGCCTGTTCATGGCTAAGGCAAAAGCTGCATGACTAAATCTTCCATATAATGATTATTCAGAGATGATTATATAAATTTATGGATTTTACATGTTGAAACAGTTCTTTGAAATCTGCATCAATGCCAATAATCTGTAATAAAGTTAATGGTTCCTTTAAAAACATAGATATATACTTACTGCCCATAACCCACACATTAAAAACGCAGACCAATGTTCACTCTTTAAAAGGGTTAAGATTCTCATAATGGGTGCAGCATCTTGTTGATCTCTTTGGTGATTGGTTGTATGTATTTCTAATATCTGAGATACTTTCAGAACTTCTTGATGTTCTTTTCCTTCCTTTTTTCAGCTTTCCTTATTGACATTCAGTTCCATGTTTTTGAAATTATTATGAAGGTAGGTTATTGTCAGATGCACTGGCACCTCTGTCCCATACTGCTTCTCCCACAGACCTGAAACTCTTTAATATTTTCATACATCAGTTTTATTATGGAACTATGTATTAAGAACATAATTCTTTACTTTAGCCTTAAAATTAACTTTTTATTTCAACTGCTCATCCTGTATATTACCATGACAGCACTAACTCTCAATAAAGAAGATGAATGGGCTTATTTAAGTTATTAAATTAATTTTCTAACAAAGAAAGTTCTACATTCTAAAACGTTTTTACCATTCTGCAAACCAAGCCATAACTGATTATGGTCTTTCTTTTGCATAGGGCTAATCACTTGACCTCTATGTTTAAGGGCATCAGCTTCCTTGACTGTTGACATGAAATGGGATTCTACCACTGCTCTTCCCTGGCAATGCATAAAATCTTGTGGAAAGTTCTAAGTAATATAAACCAAAAACAAATCAAGGGAGAGGTAATTTTATTAAGAATAAGGTACAGGTCAACCATCACTAATCCGGCAGCACTGGGACTTGTGGGGTGCTGGATTAGTGAGTTTGCCGGATCACTGGTGGTTATTTTAGCACACATTTTACCCAACAGCTAACCACCTCCTTCTACCTTTAACACGTTGATTGCCAAGCTAGTTTAAGAAAAAAATTTCCCAGGGGCCAAAAATTTAGGAAATAATTTGATTAGTAATTCTAAAATAAATATTGTTATGGCAGTGTTGTTGTTTTTTCACTTAAAATATATATAAAAAGTATTTTTTTATGTCGCATATATGAGGCCAACGTGGCCACATATGTTGGTTACTTTATTTCTTGAGAAGCTATGTTGGCCACATATGTGAGACGCTATTACGGCATACATATGAAGATCGTTTGTGATTAGTTTATTGCACGCACGGCGAGCGCTGCAATAAAACTAATTACGATAAAATAAATTCTCAAACATCGCAATAATTTTTAGATTTAAAATAAAATTATTTTAAAAATAAAAATTTTAAATTTTAGATTTAAAAGAAAATTATTATTATTATTATTAATAATAATTTTCTTACTAAGATAAAAGGAACTGAGAGAAATTGCTGGAATTAACAATTAAGCCGAGTTAAACTTCTCACAGACACACACCGCTGTTGAGTTTTTTCAGAAGTTCAATTTTATCTGTTATGGACAATGTACGGTGTTTGCACTTTACACTATGAGAGGCACTTCCTTTACGCATTGGAACCATGGCTGGGGCTAAATTGAGCAGGTTATAATAATAAATGCAAAAAAACAAATAGGAATGGCTTGCCAGTGTTTATGAGTTCGCACCAACAGCTGACGCTGCAACCAACGCCACCAAAACAGTAGCGGCAGGTCGGTGCACTGACCCGGGAAATTTGAAATTACACTTGCGGAAATTATGTCCGAATTAGTGGTGGAACCGGATTACCGGTGGCCGGATTAGTGATGGTTGACCTGTATCTTTAAAAATATGAGCATTATAAATATGAGTTAATAAAAATTTAAATACATGCATACATTAAAGGGAGAGTCTTATTAATGTGTGAGAAGGAGTATTACTAAAAAACCTCACACTATAAATATTCAAATTTAAATGACTAAATACTTTAAATAGTGTAACTATTTATGAATAAAAAAAAAAAAAAATCCCCCTCCAGTCAATGATATTATTATCACTCAAAATATAGTAAACCCTTGCTCATTCAGATTTTATTCATCTCGATTTCTCACATAAATACAACAGCACTCCTTCAGGATTACTTGAAGAGGAATGGCCAGTAAAAAGGCAGCTAAGTTATAATGCAGGAAAATGCAAGGTCTTTGGGGAAGAGCAACCCCCAAAATAAATTATACACTTGGTGGGGTTGAATTAAAAACAGTAGAGGAAGAAAGGGATCTGGGAGTTATGATACAGACAGATATGAAGTTTTCTGAACAGTGTAAGCAAGCAGCCAGGAAAGTCCATGGTGGGGTGCCGGATTAGTGAGTTTGTTGAATTTATTGAATGTTATCCTATAGAGATATGGAGATCATAGTCCCACTGTTTAAGGCAACTGTAACACCACACTTGGAACACTGTGTTCAAGTATGGAGACCTTAACTGAAAAAAGACCAAGCGATTGAGTTTCTTGAACAGGTCCAAAGACAGGTAACTCGCATGGTAAGATCGGCAAAAGGGCGACCATATGAGGAAAGACTCCGATTATGTGGGCTGCAGAGCTTGGCAACCAGCCGACTCAGAGGTGACCTGATTGAAGTTTATAAGGCGCTGAGAGGGATTAGTAAAATGAATGAAGGTGGAACTTTCACTGTTATAAAGAATTCCAGAACTAGGGGCCATAAATTTAAATTACAGGGGCTGAGGTTTAGATTAGATTATAGGAAGTTTTCTTTTAGCCAGCAAAGTTGTTGATTGCTGGAAGAGGTTTCCCTCACAGGTAGTTGAGGCTGACAGTTTGAATAAATTCAAAGGTTAACTGGGTAGTTACCTGTATAAGGAGAAAAGCCTATAATTTGTATTTTCTTATCTCCTTGGTGGATTTTGTTTTGTTTTTTTCCCAGTGCAAAAAAAGCCTGTGGCTTCCTTGCACTATATGGCGAATACTGTTGTAACAGACTCCTATTTCAATTTGGTTATAATTTGCATAACTAGCTTTAATTCTAGCAAGCAAACAGACAAATCTTAAATGCACAGTTGCATAGCACACTTTTGTTCTTTTAAATTACCAAAAAATGTTTAATATGTCATTATTTTAACATCATAATGGAAATAACTGAAAATATTTCTTAATCAAAAACATATTTTTCAAGATTTAAAATGAAAGTACAAATCTGGGCAATGTTAATGAAGAGCATGGGGACAGACTTCACCAGGACATACAATTAATGGAAAAGAGGTACCAAGGTGAGACGAAGCTACGATGAATAACTATGTGCTGGTTCAGGAAATCACATTGACCACAAAAGACAAAGATGTTCAAATGTGTTTTTAAGGAATTTTTTCTGATCGACCAAAGGAGGGTTTCTACTTTTTAATTTGTAATTTTTTAACTTGTTTACTTGTAACAAAGGATTAATCTGATTAACTTCTGTTAATCAGATTTATTAACAGAAATTAAACTGTTAATAAATCTGATTATTATTACATATTTTTTCTTTCATTTCTGAGCAAATCATTGAATACTATGCAAAAACATATTTGAATAGCATACCCAAATTCATAAAGAAATACAGAGAAACAGTAACTTTTTGAAAATTTATTACACAATATAATCATATCTCACCTTGAAATGTACAGTGAGATTCCAGGGTAAACTGGCATCAGTTCCATATAAGTCAAACAAAAGTCCAATAGGAAAATGCCTATAAAGAGTTTTATGTTTTCATTGAGAAAATAGTTAACACCTTGAAATTAAACAATTTTCTTATACAGCAAACTGTAAAAGTTAATATTTTTTATTACTTAAATTATTATTTTTTATTAATCTTAGGGAGATAATTACTTCCCCCACACACACACCAGATCTAGAAGACTGGCCAGCATCTATAAAATTGTCCATGTGCCTCAAAAGCATTAAGTTCAAATATATGGGAATACATTTATCTCGCTTCATTTTGGCTACTCAGTTTCATACTATTGAACTAATGTAACCAGAACCAACAACAATAACATGCATGAAACAACAAAAAACTCTTTTTTTTTTTTTTTTTGCAAAAACAATTACCTACCAAGAAAAGTCGATATCAGCTGTATGGAAGTAACTGATTTGAACAGTTTATATACATATAAATATCTATATAATATCGGTGTAAATACACCATAGATAACTTTTAAGAAACTATGATGTAGTGTGGGAGGCATCATTTGCTCTGTTTCTCATATTGTGTGCTTCCTTCACGAGTTTCCATGGTATTGCACTACCTCGAATAAGTAATGCTTCACTAATGGAGAAGACTATTGTTACTTATTATCAGTGAGTACCATCACCCCCCCCCCAGATGGCACCGTTTCAAAGTTATTAGCCTATCATCAGTGGGTGGGCAGATACCCTGGTATTGGAGACCTGACAACCCAGTTATGAAGATAATCAGATTTGAGGTAGTGCAATACCATGGCAAATTGTTGTGAAGAAAGAGCACAATATGAGAAACAGAGCAAATGATGCCTCCCACACTACATCGTAGTTTCTTAAGAGTTATCTATGGTGTATTTACACCGATATTATATAGATATTAAACTCTTAACGTATTATGCCTTGTGCATTTAGTTATTTTTAAATACATATCAATGCACAGAAAACACTATTTCCAAGATGAGGGGAAGACCACATGTGAGTTTTAAAGATTTAAGCGTACATCTGATGTATAATTAACTGCTAATTTAGAATATTATTGGATTAACATTGCCAAACAGGGTAAATAATGCGATTTAAAGAAAGTTATTGTGAGTTTTGTTTCATGTGCCTTATTACTGTTATACTGATTGTACCTGAAAGTAGCTTTCAACAAGGTGAAATTAATATTACAGTAGTCATGATTTTGGTTCTAATTCTGTGGACATTCCAAATAGAAACTCCAGTTCATTTGCTGTGACATGGCTTCAGTTGTATATATCGACTCTCCAGTATGGTACTTTCAGTTTTGAATACACATTAATAATTACCTGTTTTGTTTTACACGATAACTTACTGCCTTTTACCGAATGCTTTGTATGAACCATCACTTGCTTTACTCACCATGTTAATGTGCAAAAGTCTATTATGCTTACACACAGATGTGATAATTTTATTCAAAACATTACCTAAATTGCTATTGCTTTTTATAATTTGGCTCAGTGGATGCAGAATTTACAGAACTGTATTACCTAGCAGTGACACAACCTCATTTCATCTCCCCAATCCCTTTAGTTGCTGTTTTAAAGTATAAGGCTATGAGGTATTAATGTATTGTTACTGTGAATTATACATGTTCTATGATCAGTTTGTCTTCATGAAGAACCAGCGTTTGTGGGGGGAGGGCATATAACCCTTGCCTGAAATCAACTATCTAGCTACAATGTGAAAAAGTCTGATAAATTAAATTTCTCGATTTTTCAGCCCCTTGAGGAACTGAACCTAAATCTTTTCAAGACAGTTTGGTTTGGTTTTTTTTTTTTTAGGAGCATTAGCAACTAAGGTCATATTGTTCCGGGGATATGCGATGGTCATTCCCTGACCTTTCCACATCCTCCGTATTTGGTGGTCACGGGCTCGAACCCCGGTCTAATCAAGAAGCATGTGCTACGCACTGCTGCTCCTGCCCACCTGGCTACGGAGGCACCTTTCAAGACGGTATGGGAGGGTATCATTACATTGTCCTCTGTGGCATCTTAGTTGGAATGGTACATCGCCATTTACCATACATTCTAAAGACCTCTTCAATCAGGGTTGTAGTTAGCTGGCATCAGGTGTAGCAACTATTACACAGTTATTCTAGATTTTTTGGCTCACAAAACATGCAAACCAGCAATGAAGAGATTCTCACACACACACACACAAAATAAAAAAGATGCCCCAATGCGAATAATAATTTTCCAGTAGTTACAATGCTATCCACGAGAATAGGTTCCATTAGTTCAACAGAGAAGAAATTGTTTTTAGAGTAACGCTAAAGTTAACGTTTGAATCACTCTTGTAGCTTTAATAAAAGTTTTCACAGTGTCTTTCCCCCCCTAAAGTAACTGAATTCTGAGGAGTAAAAATGAAGAGGAAATTCACAAAATGACAGAAATAAATCAGTTGTTTCATATGTTTAAAGTTAATATCATCAAATATATAAATAATTTATGCATAAATATAATTCATGGTAATTAAGCAGCATGTTATTTGAGAAACCCATTGCTTTTCTAAAACAATTATAACCTAACACAAATTAAGCACTGACCATTTAAGAGACTGTTTATTATATTCAAGCCACATTTCTGCTCCTTGATATTTTTCTTCAATGTGGTGCATGAAGTGCTTGTGAACCTTGTCAGTAACTATTGGAAAATAACTCAATCGAGGTACCATCAACTATAGGGAAAAAGTTTAGAAAATACTTCTCACTTTAAACATGAATGAGATTCTTTACTTTATAATCAGCTAAAAATAAAACAATGTAAGATTCTTATTATATAACTAAGTTGATATCAACTAATACAGTTTAAAGACATTTAATAGCATGATTAATATTAAATAAAAAGTCTGTTGAAAATGTTTGAAGAATACTGCAAAAAAATTAAATTTATTCAATGATAAATGTTTACATTGTTAACATCCTTCAATATAATCTCATTCTGCACCATATACATTACCATTGGATTTGCATGTTTTCCATTCATTTCATCTGTTAATTTTGGGAACAGAGAAAAGTTGCATTGTGCCATATCAGAAAGATAAAATGGATGCAACAGAACAGTAATGTTTTTCGTGGTCAAATGTTGCCAGACTGCATATCCAAAATTCATCACTTTAGGTACACATGAAAAATGAGAAAAACAAATGTTCACTCTAAACAGCTTTCCACTAGAATGACACATAATAAGTTAAAATTTAGTGTAGTCAAAAGATGTCTTTATATGCTCCGCCCACAATCGTTTAGTGATTGCTATGCATTCAAGAATGTAAGATCATTCGTAAAACTTTTATCAACCCTTGTATATCAATGTACCATGCCTGTAAACCCTCTAAGCTATTTTGGATGTTTGTAGGATGAAAAGGCTAGATAAACTGGTGGGTGGGTGGGTGTGTGTGTAAGAGAGAGGCTACTTACATAATATGGATCTGGTAACTGCATTGTATATACTTCATCTACTGCTAATCGAAAGCATATAGGAATGCGGCCATCCCAAATTTCCCTTAGTATTTCTCTATCTTCAGCCATAATGATTAATTAACATATAATCTGAAATTAAACAAGTTTATTGGTAGTAATAAGAGTTATAACAAGAAAGAAAGCTAATATTCTTAGTGAAAATTTCAGCCAATATTATAATGAATGGTTAACACTATTTCACTGCTTTGCTTTAAAACATTTAATATTACCTACCGTATTTCCCCATGTATAAGACACACCTTAATTTTGGGGCCCGAAATTTGAAAAAAAAAAAATGTATTACATAAAGTTATTGAACTCAAGTTTTATTCATCATAAAATTCATACAACTCATCACTGTTAAAACTCCCATCCATTAGCTTGTCCTCATCTGTGTCTGATGACGAATCACTGTCTTCATATATTTCCTCATCCTCAGTTCCATCTATGGCATTTGAAATGCCACACTTCTTAAATGATTTGACAACAATCTCAATCTTGATATTATCCCAGGATCTTTTTACCCAGGTACAAACTTCTCCTATAGTTGGTTTCTTCACTCTTCCTGCTGGTGTCAAATTGTCCCCAGACTTCAGCCATTGGTTCCATTAATCTCTCATGGCAGCTTTGAAGGGTTTGTGAATGCTGACATCAAGTGGTTGGTGGTTGTTGTTGTTTGGTTTTTAGGAGCATTAGCAACTAAGGCCATATTGATCTGGGGATACGCGGTGGTCATTTCTGACCTTTCCGCATCCTCTGTATTTGGTGGTCACAGGCTCGAACCCCGGTCTGATCAAGAAGTGTGTGCTACGTACTACTGCTCCTACCCACCTGGCTACGGAGGCTCCTTCAAGTGGTTGGAGCAGGGATGTCAAGCCTCCAAGTATGACGGCAAGTTTTGTTTTTTGAGCTGCAGCAATCTTCTTTGTATTTTTTGTCATGTGTGCCCTGAACTGATCAAGCACCAATAGGGCAGGTTTGCGTAAGAGCCCACCTGGTCTCCTGCTCCAAACTTTCTCAAACCAGATCTTCATCCAACCCTTGTCATGAACGTGAACAATCACTCCTCGAGGAATGTCTTCTTTTGGAATTGTTTTACGTTTGAAAATCAGCATAGGAGGCAGCTTGGTTCCGTCGGCACAACAAGCTAGAACAACTGTATAATGGCTCTTTTCGTGTCCACTTGTCTTCACAGTTAGTTTTCACCCCATTCTTATCAACAGTTCTGTTACTTGACATCAAATTGAAGGGGGACTTTGTCCATATTTGCAATCTGTCCCAACTCAAACTGATGTGTCTTCCGACATTGAATGACAAAACGATGAAATTCAAGGACCTTCTGCTCATAGCTTTCAGGCATCTTTTGGGCAAGTCTGGTGCATGTACGCATGCTTAGTCCATTCCGTTTCATGAATCTGAAGCACCAATTGTGTCCTCCTTTGAAATCAGTAACTTCTTTTTCATCAGCAATTCTTCTTGCCTCATGCTGAACCATCTTTGTGGACACAGGAATTCCAATTGCTCTTTGCTCCTCAATCTATATCTTCAATTCTCTCTCTAAATCAGGCCATTTTGCTGACTTGCCTCTCATGGCCTTCTTCTGCCGTGGCATTTTCAGTAGGGTTTCTTCTTCCTGTAGCCAGTCTCGGATTGTTTTCTCAGTTGGAGGAGGACCAGACTTACGTTCAGCAGCAGCACGATTTCCATTCACTTTTGCAAACTGGATCACTTTTAACTTGAATTCAGCACTGTACAAAAATTTTTTCTGAGCCGTTTCTAGGCAGAACGTGGCAAAACGTAACCTAATATACCAGTAACAAGTGCGAAACAATGAGCGCAAAAAAGCAGGAAATGCAAGTAAAAAAAATCTACAACCACTATATAAGACGCACCCAGTTTTTAGACCCCAAATTTTTCGAAAAAAAGTGCATCTTATACATGGGGAAATACGGTACATATCAAAATTAAATATTCTAATAATCATTTATATAAAAATCAAAATTTTTATACTTTATCTTCTAATGAACAGATATTATTAGTAGTAATGACATACGATTGTAAGAAAGCAAGCTTATAAAGCATCAGCCAAGAAAAAAAAAAAAAAAACGTCCCGCATCACCTGTCCATCCCCTCCAATAATTTGTCTAGTTCTTCCTTGAATTTATTCAAACTACCCACTTTCACAACAAGAGATGGATGTTTGTTCCAACAATCAACCCACCCACTGGTTGAAGGAAAACCTCTGCATATCTATCCAGCCTGCAACCATCCTTCCTCAATTTGAATTCTTTTTAGTCAATTTCACAAAGGATGTCAAACAGAGGACCAGAAAATACAGAAATTGAACTATCAACTGACTACTCCATTTGAAAGGTATGATCCCTTAAAGTATATCCAGATGCAACATTCATAAGCAGACCTTGCTCCAATTCTCTGCACTATGATTAAGTAGTACACAGAAATTTTCTAATAACTAGGACATTGCTGAGTGGGATCATGACAAAGATTTTTTTTTTTTTTTTTTTAAATGGAGCTCAGGTTTTAGGGCAGCCCACTGAATGAAATGTATTTCATTTCTGTGTGATGTTTCATATTCAACATGCAAACTTTTTGTGATTCTTATATTCCAATTTTTTTCCCACTATTTATTCCTTCTGCTTATATACTTCGTAACAATTGGTTGGAAGTAGTTAGTAATCAGATACAGAATTTGATTTTTATACTCACTATAGTAGTCTTATCAAGAAGTTTTAGTTCTGTAAACTGCAGCATCTGGAGACTAGGCACCCGTGAGGTGATCTGACTGAGGTGTTTAAGGTTTTGAATGGATTGAACAAGCTCAATGCTGATGGCATTCTTCCTGTTGCTCAGACTACACACAAGGGGCAGGGGCTAAAAAAAAGTTGGAAAAAACTAAAATTTTGAACACAAGAGCTAATAGCTGCATTCTTTGGAGACAAAATACTAACTTTTTTGAGTAACTCATACAAGTTATTCAAATAACTCCTCATATATATGTAGAAATTGCACGTAGCAGAAACTGAATGCAAATATGATTGGGAGTGCAGTGAGCTTGTGGGAGAGAGTAAAGGATTAACCTGATCACCTTTTTTTTTTAAATAACCAAGGACTCTGAAAAGATTTTGGAAGTATCATCATCAACATGTGAGGATAGCATTCCATGATTGAGCAGAATTTGAATTTGTAGAAATAATAGCTTGTGAAAGTCAGTTTAACATTGAAGGTGCTAAAGTAATCCTGTTCTAAGAAATTATGTTTGAGCCTATCAAACAGATCTTTGAAATTCATGAGTATGTAAGGATTGTATGGGAGTAGAGGATTTCAGAAAGGAAAGAGGATATTCATATCCAATTAGCAAACAAAAACCATACTCTGACACATCCAAGGTAAAGGATGGTCCTAAGTTAATCAGATTGATTAGTTTGTAGACTGTTTCAATTTAAATAAGTTTAGTTGGTTCTTTAGGATTCTCTTTGTGCATCTTTTTTCACTGGTTGAGTTCACTAGCAGTTTCTGGAAGGTGATATCCTGTAGATAGCTGGTCACCATCTAAATGTAATCTGTCATTAAAAAGTGTAAGTCTATATAACTTTTTTACTTACCAACTGGATAACCCCAGGGGCTCACATCTGGTGAGTATGGGCTTAGCACACCCAGAATCCTGAGCTGGATATCATCATTCTTCTCTCTTTCCCTCCTACCTACCTACCTCTCTCTCTCTGTATCTCTCTCTCTCAGGGTACTCAAATTTTTTTTTGGTGGTGCAGCATAAGCATCAGGCTTCCTCGCACCATATGGCTAATAATAATAATAAAGTGATCATTTAGAGACTCCAGTGGTCTGAATTCAACTTGGGACAAGTTGCATCTGGGATTGCAAGTATTGGTTGGTTTCCTGTTAGTTTTGTTGACGATGATTTGGAGAATATCCAGGGTGATGTTTTCCTTGGTTCTGGCACCAGGAATCCTGATGCTCAGAATGAATACCAGAATGTTGACTGTGTAGCCCTCCTAAGGGAATTGAGAAGGGGAGGGATGAACTGTAGACTCTTCTGCTGAAGTCTATATCTTGTTGACATGGCTGGTGGCAGTCATGTCAGTAGGGATGACAGAGGTGGGCCTCCTGCTCATACGTGGAGTTCCAGTTGGATTGAAACTGATGTGGCTGTGTTGAACAGAGAACACCTCAGTGTTGTCTGCTGTTAGGCAGCTATTTCCCTAGAGTTGATTGATCTGGTGAAGGGATGATTTTTATTACCCCACCTGCCACAGACCAGTCAGCCACAGGTAGTGAAAGTAAGTAAATCCTTTCATTAAGAAACCAGATGAGTTGCTCCACATGGAAACTTCTGCTATTTTGTTCGAATGGACTGGTGTTGGGTGATTCTAGCGATGAATTTGGATTTTTGTAGCTGTTGTTGTTGTTTGTTTGGTTTTTAGGAGCATTAGCAACTAAGGCTATATTGCTCCGGGATATGCGGTGGTCATTCCCTGACCTTTCCGCATCCTCTGTATTTGGTGGTGATGGGCTTGAACCCCGGTCTAATCAAGAAGCGTGTGCTATGCACTACTGCTCCTTCCCACCTGGCTACGGAGGCGCCACGATTTTTGTAGCGTACCTAATTCGGTATCCTTTGGATACTGAATGTAACTCCATCAGCCACCATATCAACTGAGTTACCAGCTTTCTTCTGCTGGTCACCACATGACAAAAGAGAATTCATTTTCTCTCTAGTCAACAAAGGGCCAATTAGCACATCACTTTCTGCATAAGCTAAGAAATCAATTTAAGAGCCTATGAATTTCATATTTTAATTTTTTGTTATCTTGCTTGAGGAGAGCTCATAATGTGTGAAATCTCACTAAAAGCATTCCCTGCATTTCTTCCATAGAATTATCTCTATATAGCAAATTCTCTCATTTACAAATGTGGTGTGGTGTTCTCTTCTTCAGTAAACAATTCTGTATATACAAGGTGTGATCAAAAAGTTCAGTGAGTGAACTAACATTTGGAAAAATGATGATGTTTACCAGCTATATAGACAGATCCCCTTTGAAGTAGTCACTTGGCACTGGATACACCAATTCCAAATACTTTTGCAACTTCTAGAAGTATTTGCAATAGGCTTCATTTGGAATTGTTAATAGCTCCTGGCTGCATTTCAGAAAAGCCCATAATTTTCTTGGCTATTGAAAATTTGACCTTTCAAGAAAGGTTTTAAGCTTGTGGAGGTGGGAGGGATCCACTGGTAGTTAAATCCAATAAGTATGGAGCATGGTGAAAACCATATTGGTGGAGTGCCTCAAGAAATTATTGAATGGACAGCATCAAGTCAACAGGTGCAGTCTCTGAAACAGCATCACACAATCACCACAGAAGTGTTTTGTAGTATTCCTGGTTCACTGTTTGATCAGGAGGCAAATTCATAATGAACAATGTCCTGCAATAATCACATTCTTTGCATTTAATCAATACCACGTTGCCTTTTTAGGCCTTAGAAAAGATAGGGTCTTTCGCTGAGAGGATTGGGCATTTATTTTTTATTTATATATTTTTAAAATTTAAGAATCTACAGAGATGAGTAAATACATTAATGGTTCAAATAACACTAGTTTCAACACAGTGGAGTGTTTATTATTCCTTATCTTCATAAACTTCATTACGATGCTCTTTTCTCAGCATATTGGATAGCAAAAGTTGGTTGATTTGATGATTTCTGTGTAGTAGCATCTAGAGCCACAGTGCAGCAAGTTTACTGTTGACACAGTAAAAAAGGTTAAACTTTATACAATATGCCATTGTGAATAACACACTAACAATACATGGAAAATCTATAAAAGAGAATAATAGGCAGGTATTAAAAACATGAAAGGTACACTCATTATCAGAGCAACAAAAAATAAAATAAAACTGATAAATGGTTAAATATGTGTCATATTAAACCATTTATGGTTAAATATAAGACATTTAACCATATTTAACCACTACACCCTTGCAAATGCAAAGGTATAGTAGAGAAAAACAGTAAAAGTTCACTGATAAACTGCAGGCTGCTAATTAGCCAATGTTTGTCTGTTAAATTAATGCTGCAATACTCACACATAACTTTCAGCTTTATATTTCAGTTTTCAAACATGAGCATGTAAGATGGCTCTAACCTATACAAAGTGTGGCTAAGACTATCTTCTCTAGCTGAACTTCACAGGTTTAATCTGATAATTATATCAGGCTATTGAGCCAATCTGTGCTATGCTGTCTGCCAAAGTAAGACATTTATCATAAATTACCTGTCAAAAGTCAGTAAAAGATATCATGCTACATTCATCAGAGATATTGCAATTTCATGGGCTGGTCAGTTAACCCTGGATTCCATGGTTGCTTGAGATCCAACAAAAGTGGATATCTATGCAAGTCATATAGAGAATGCAGATTTTCAAAAGCGACATCAAACTAGATATTGATCAAAATGCATATCTGCTAGAGAATGTAATGCACTCACTGAGTATATGGGGAATATCTGCAGTATTAAGTTACACGTATATGTTACAGTGCAAGTATAAGAGTTTGGATTCTGAAGTATATATGCTGTATTCCACAGGGTGCTTACAGAGATAGTACAATCTGGAAAGACTACAAATGAACTGGTTGTCTCAGATTCTGAACCATCAGTATAACTTGGCAAATATTCAGCAAACTGAGACTGACATTTAAATACCTCAAAAAGCTGCAGGTTAGTAGACAGCAGCACTGGTGGCTCGCTCCAAAGCCAAAAGGAGAAATTACAAGATAGAAAATGAACATTCCAAAGTAAGAATGCTGTCAAGATGACAGTGCACCATATTTCACTCAAACTAATTAAAAATTTATAGGTCAAAATCATTAAAATGTTCACAAACCAGATGTAAGGTAGTGCCACAAACAGTTACCCAGGGTGAACCTATACAGATGTTATAGAGGTGATCTGGTAAGGGCAAATTTCAATCAATATTGTAAAGACAACTGCTGAAGAGATAGAGAGATGGTTCATTTGCCTCAATATGAAGCTGTGACTCAGGAACGTCTGAAAAATATACATTTTTTATTTTAATTTAAGAGAATCTCCAGAGATAGTAGTAGTAGTAATGGCAAATGATGCAAAAAAGCAAGCAGCCAAAAAAAAAAAAAAACACTATGCCATGCTGTACCCTCAAGAATTTGTTGGATTATTCCTTAAATTTATTCAACCCATCCACTTCCACAACAACAGATGGAAGCCTGTTCCAATAATCAACCACCCGAAGGTTGAAGGCAAACTTCTGCACATCTATCTCGCAACAATCCTTTCTCAACTTGAATTTATGCCACCTCATGTGTAGTCTCGGCAAATAGAAGAACACCATTAATATTCAGCTAACTCAATCCATTTAAGGCTTTAAATACCTCAATCAGATCTCCCTGTAGATGCCTGGTCTTGAGATGCTGCAATTTGCAGAACTGAAGCCTTTCTAGATAAGAGCACCCTTTTGGTCCCTTTCAACAATCTGGTTGCCCTTCTCTGTACCCGTTCCAGCAAATCTATATTCTTCCTAAAGTGAGGCCTCCAGACCAAATATATATAGTATTCAAGATGCAGACTAACAATGGACTTATACAAAGGGATAATCACCTCTTCATCCCTACTAACAAAGTTTCTGTATATCATTGACAAAACCCCATGAGCTGTCCTGACAGCATGTCTGCAATGCTCAGAGAATTTCATGTCTGACTGCACAATTATCCTCAGGTCTTTTTCACTCTTCATTACCCTAAGTGTAGTACCACATAGTTAACAAGTTACTCTGGGGTTACTGCTACCCACGTGCAGTACCTTGCATTTGTCAATGTTAAACTTCAACTGCCATTTCTCAGCCCACTGACCCAATTTCCCTAGATCTTGCAGTATCCTGATGTCTGTTGTTCACCACCTGCTAACCTTTGTATCATCTGCAAACTTATTATGAGACATTAAGACTGATACACTTTCATCAATATCATTGATAAATATAGAAAACAACAATGGACCCAGCACCGAACCCTGGGGAACTCCACTAATAACACTGGTCAATGAAGAGCAGTGCCCATTGATAACCACTACCTGTCTTCTTCCATTTAACCATCCCTTTAGCCATAGCAGTAACTTGCCCTTAATGTCATGGTGCTGCAGTTTGTACAGCAGTGTTTTATGTGCAACCATATCAAAAGAGAATAATAATAATAATAATAATAATAATAATGAAATCCAAGTATATGATGTCTAAATTATTTTTTGCATCCTCACTACATCATAGTAACCGATCAGATTGGTTAGACAAGACTGGCCCTTGACAAATCCATGCTGTGATCGCAGTATAATTGCATGTGGTCCATATGGTCCTGCATTACTTCTTTAACCAGTGATTCCATTATTTTCTGTGGAACAGACGTTAAGTTAACAAGTGTGTAATCACTCATCGCCTTTTGATGCCTTTATGAATTGGGGATATATCTGCACATCTCCAGTCCATAGGGACCTCCCCTGAATTCAAGGATGTTCTCATAATTACAACTGTTTGTTTACCTTTTCTGTTGAATCTCTTATTATCTCCTGTCTTAGGTTCGTGTACGTCTTTTTTTCCTCATGGATTTTCTGGAGCTTGCCAGTGTTGGGCACTGCTATGTTAATCAGATAGATAGCCTTTTCCTTCTTGTCCTCCGGTCTGTTGTGCGGGATTGTCTTATCCGTTATTATGTCGTGATCCCAGTAGTTTGTGGGTTGGGGTCTCTAGTACTGCCTGGGGTTTGTACTTGTAGTATGGTACACTTTCTTTGATCAACTGTATTTTCTTGATAGCTTCTGGTGTATTATCCTGGCTATTTGGTCATGTCTACAAGTATACTCAGTCTGAGTTATCACCTTGCGTCCTGCAGTGATATGTTGGATCATTTCTGAGGACAGGTGGCATCGTAGACGTGTCATCTGACATTCTGGGCTCCTTGGAGATGTATTTTCTATAGTTTATGGTGTTGATTACCTGGTCTTGGATGGCAAGCATGAATCCTTCAGCCTTGGGGAAGAGCATCCCGGGAGATCATGAGACATGCTTTGGAAGCAGTTTTATCATGTGATCTTGATGGAGTGTAGTGTCGTTATAGTGTCAACCATGGAGTCTTCTTTATTTATTATCTTATTTTCTTTATTATTTTCATTAATTTATTATTTATTTTCTTATTATTTTCTTCATATTACTTTCTTTTGTTATTCTTCTTTTTATTTTTTCCTGTTTATTTTATTTTTATTATTTTTTTTTTGGCTGGTGTGGCAAAAGCTTGTCTTCCTTTTACTATATAGCTAACGCTTTTAATAATAACAATTTTGGCAAAAGATTCGATTATATTAATGGGCCAATAATTAATACAAAAGGTATGACTCCTTTATATGAACAATAAAAGTTTATTTAAATTTACTCAGGTTCCTTTCCAAAAGAAAAATCAGTATATACAAATGTCTACTCAATAACAATAAAAAATATATATAATAACGCAGTTTCTCAAACAATAATGAAGTACTGTGTTTCGCGACCCATCTGGCTGAAGTACACACACATGGTATGTTCGATCAAATGTATGATTAGTTTCACGTGCACTTGTATTCTTGCGATTTCTTTGGTAATAATACGGATTACGGTTATATATTATGTATGTCCTACAGTGTTTAAAAAATTAATGTCATTATTGGTGGGCAGAAAGCACTGGATAACGAAATAACATTACCTACCAATTCCAATTATAAGATATTCTTATACTATTCTCACAAACACTACCCACTAACAAAGTCGATACAACATAGCACAGACATCGCGCATGAGCGTGACATAAAACGATTCCTGGTGGATGACAACCCTGAATGGAATATACTGGGCTGCTCTGTGAATTTACTTTATGGAGAAAAACTGTCAACTTGATGGCATATCTAGTATAACCGTGCTCAATTGCACCAAAAGAAAAGGAATCGCGAAGCAGGTATAAAGTAATAACAATACTGTAATTAACATTTAATTGTAAACTTGAGCAAAATTTATGTGGCGCAACCAGTGTTGCAAGGTTGTTATATGCAGTACAATACTGTATTTCCTTTTCCCAAAATCTGAGTTTAAATCAGTCATAACCATATTATTCTCATTTCAATCTCTTGCTAACAGTAATTATGGAGCCTTAATTTTTAATAATTTTCTCTAAATATGGCATTGTACAAAATAATTTCATGGATGCCCCCCCCCCATACAAATAACAAGTTAACACGAATTGCAAACGGGGGGGGGTATTCATATGTTGTTGTGGCGGACCCAGGGTTCCCCCCATTAGCCGCTATTGTACTCCTTGTGTTCAGGCTCACGCCAAAACCGGCCATTCGTATGTAGTGTGTTGGGTGTAGTAGTAGTAGTAGTAGTGGCATGTGATGCAAGAAAGCAAATGTATGAGCTTATGCATCATCAGCCAACAAAAAAAAAAAAAAAAAAAAAATCACACCATTCTCTCCAAATGCTTGTCCAGTTCCTCCTTAAATTTATTCAACCTATCAACTTCCACAACGACAGATGGAAGTTTGTTCCAGCAATTAACCACCCGCTGGATAAAGGAAAATTTCCGCACATCTATTCTACCTCTGTCTTTTCTTAATTTGAATTTATGCCCCCTTAGGTTCGTAATCTGAACAAGTGGAAGGATCCCATCAGAATTCAGCGTGCTCAGCCCATTCAAGGCCTTATACACCTCAATCAGATCATCGCTCAGGTGCCTAGTCTCCAGCCACTGCAATTTGCAGAACTTAAGCCTCTCTTGGTAAGAGAATCCCTTCATTCCCCTCACCAATCTTGTTGCCCTTCTCTGTACACGCTCAAGTAAATCTACATCCTTCCTAAAATGAGGCCTCCAGACCTGTACGCAGTACTCAAGGCGTGGCCTGACCATTGCCTTATACAGAGGGACAATCACCTCCTTTTCCCTGTTAGCAAAATTCCTATATATCATTGACAAAACCCCACGACCTGCCTGACAGCCTGTCTGCATTGCTCAGAAAACTTCATATCTGCCTGCACAATTACTCCCAGGTCTTTTTCATTTCTACCACCTTAAGTGTAGTACCACACAGTTGGTACGTTTCTCTGGGGTTACTTCTACCCATATGCAGTACTTTGCATTTGTCAAGGTTAAACTTCAGTTGCCACTTCTTAGCCCATCTGCCCAAATTATCTAGATCCTGTTGCAGTAGCACACTGCCATTACTGTCATTAACAACACTGCCAACCTTTGTATCATCTGCAAACTTCGACATTAAGCCTGATATACCTTCATTAATATCATTGATAAATATACAAAACAACAGTGGACCTAACACCGAACCCTGTGGGACACCACTAATAACACTAGTCCAAGAAGAGCAGCACCCGTTGATTACCACCCTCTGTCTTCTCCCACTTAACCATCCTTTTATCCATTGTAGCAACTTAACCTTAATACCATTCTGCTCCAATTTGTACAATAGTCTTCCATGTGCAACAGTGTCAAAAGCTTTCCTAAAATCCGAATATATGATATCAAAATTATTTTGTAAATGTTATGATGTGTTCTGTTGTTATGTAGTCGGCCGGTACCTGACTCTTAGCAGGTGGGAAGCAGCAACACCTGGTCACAGTGTCCAACCCTCATCCCCGCCACGTGGAGGCTGCCAGGATCTACTACCTCCATGCTAGTCTATACCGGAACGAAGTTCCAGGATAGACAAAGTTATGAGAAAAGGAAAATGGGAATAGCTGGAAAAGTTAGGGGTGGCGGGGAAGGAAAGAAGTGCAGCGAAGGGTCAGAGAAGGGACCCGCCGTAAAAAAAGAAAGTTAAGAGAAACTGAGAAAAGATAAAAAATGAAATAAATAAAAAGAGGTGGAGGCAAATTTCAGCCTTTGTAGAAGCCACATGTCGTGGTTTAATCCTGTCTTAAATTAGGATTAGCAGTTCCTATCCTGTGAGCAGGATTAGGAGATGTCGAGGCGGTTCTTCAATAGATCCTTCAGCTTGAAGGGTAACTATTTCAACGTTGAAGATTTCTTTAGCACTCCCATTGTTTGATAGGCGATCCTCTTGGAGCAAAGGCATATCAGAACTCTATGAGGGACCAGTTCGGTAATTGCAGCAATCCTTAATTTCACTGTTAGATAGGTATCCAATGGCATGGCACAGCTGAAGCACTAGAGTCAAACTACATACTACATGCACTATTTACGATTTCTAAGAGTAGGTTCGTCACTCCAATCAATAAGGATTTAATTTCCACCATGACGTATCACCTCAAGTTCGTGAGACAAAATGCAGGAAGTAGCAGTTGAAGCTTTTATGACATATTGAAATCCAATATATTAATCAATTCTTTCTAGATACAGTTCTTGTGAAAGTCTGCAAAGAGAATGTCAGTCTTTGTTCAAGTCTGCAAAGAAAATGTCAGTCTTTGTTCAAGCCTTTAGAGATAATTTCAGTCCTTGTTCAAGTCTTTCTCTTGATCCAGATTCAGGCTATCTCAGGGTAGCAGCTCTCGTCGTTTAAATGCTCGTGTTGCAAATAAGTCAAAAGCTTCAAATGCATCTTGTAATTGGATCAGAAAAGGTTTATTTTCCCTGTCATAGGAACCAGTAATGAGTTATAGTTCATTTCATAAGTCGGCATAATAGTGACACTCCAAAAGAATATGATCTGCGTCCTCTTCACTTCCACAGAGATAGAGAGGGGAAGGAGACAGTCCAAGTTTATATAGCTTGCTATTGAGGCTAGAGTAACCCGACAAAAGGTATGTTCCATATAGTCCAGGAGCAAACCACAATAGTTCCCTTTTCCTGAATTCCCTTACATTAGGTACATATTCTCTTGTCACCCTTCCCTCTCCAATACAGACCAGTCAGCCTGCCACTTATTAACATAAATAGTGTGCAATCTTTCCTTTTCAGTTGTTATTGGAACATTCAGGTCAAGTCCCACGTTATCAAGAGAAGCAGGATGTGCCTTTTTCAAGTGGTATCTCAAATATCTATACTGGATCTCATACTGTATTGGCATCCTTTCTGTCAGGACCTGCAATGCTGCAATAGAAATTGTCCTACAAGCTCTCGATACATAAGGGCAGCATGCTGTGCTTGCAATAGCTGTTTGATAATGGCACACTTGATGGCCCTATAACCACAGGCGCCAGCACCATATGTGATAATGGACAGGAATATGCAGATTTAATACAATCTCAGTGAGTAACCTTTAAGGCCCCACTCTTGTCGTGTTACTTGTCTCAATCTAGATAATAATGACTTGCATTTTTTTTAAATGTATTTTGCATGGGGTATAAAGCTAAGAGCATCATCCAAAATAATTCCCAAGTATTTTGTGGGTGAACTGTATTTAATAGCTTGTCCTTTAACATAAATTTTTATATTTTATTTGAGGAGGACGTCTTCTGTCTAAACTGCCTTTAAGCAACATTTGGGACGTTTCACTTGTAGATACCTGGAGTTTATGCTTGTCAGACCACACAGACAGCTCCTGCAGTACCCGGTTGGCAACATCTTAAAGAGACTTCCTGAAGTTTCCTTGGACCATGATGGTTAGGTGGTCTGCATATGAGATTATGGTTGTTGCATCAAAATATTTATTTAACCAGGGGTCAAACACTAAATTCCAGCACAGGGGCCCAAGAATAGACCCAAGAATTAAACTCATTTACATTTGTACAAGAATTATCTTGTTATTTGGTTTTTTTTAGGAGCATTAGCAACTAAGGCCATATTGCTCCGGGATATGCAGTGGTCATTCCTTGACCTTTCCGCATCCTTGTCTTTGGTGGTGACGGGCTCGAATCCCGGTCTAATCAAGAAGCTTGTGCTACGCACTGCTGCTCCTTGCCACCTGGCTACGGAGGCGCCAGAATTATCTTGTACAAATGTAAATAAGTTTATTCGCTAAGTTTATTGGAGTTTTCCAAATTGACTTGTATCTGCTGCTGCAGAGGCTTGGATGTTCTTCCTTCTTTTTTTCCTTTTTTTTTTTTTTGTTGCGGGTTTCCAGGTTTGGACAACCTGGGGACGGAATTGCTGGCACCCATCGGTATTGCACTATCTTCGGTGGGTGCTGGATTTGTGCACAAGGCACTAAAGGGGACAGTAGTCCCAGGCTTGGCTGCTTGTGCCTGGGGGCGGGCAGCGGCTTTCTAGGTGTTGGCTGCTTCCTGGTGGCAAGGTGGACGTACACAAGCGATAAAAAGCTTTGCAGAGTTTCTGCACCAACACAGACGTGCAAGGTGGAGATGGGCTTAGGCCTAGGAGCCACCCTTGATAAAGGTAAAACACACACACACACATGTGTTCATACATAATATAGTATTTTATATATGTATAATGAGACTGCTAATGAATATAAAACTGTGTATATATCTTCTTTGTAAGTTTTTGTATATAATTTGTAAATAACTGTGTGTACAAATAAATGGAAAAAAAATAAATGGAAGAAAGGAACAGGAGATGATTATCCCTTTGTATAAGGCATGGTCAGGCTACGCCTTGAGTACTGCGTACAGGTCTGGATGCCTCATTTTAGGAAGGATGTACAGAGAAGAGCAACAAGATTGGTGAGAGGAAATAAAGGGTCCTCTTACCAAGAAAGACTTAAGTTTTGAAAATTGAAGCATATGGAGACTAGGCAACTGTGAGGTGATCTGATTGAGGTGTATAAGGCCTTGACTGGTTTGAGCACTCTGAATTCTGATGGGATTCTTCCGCTTTCTCAGATTACGAACATGAGGGGACATAAATTCAAATCGAGGAAAGATAGTTGTAGAATAGATGTGCGGCAAAATTGCCTTTAGGCAACGGGTGGTTAATTGGTGGAACCAACTTCCATCTGTTGTTGTGGAAGTTGATGGCTAAAATTAATTCAAGGAAGAACTGGACAAACGTTTAGAGGGAAAAATTGTTTTTGTTTTTTTTTTTACAAAATAATACATAAGCTCATATGCTTGCTTTCTTGCATCACATGCCTCCATTACTACTACCGCTATTGCTATTTTTATCTCTTCACGCGTCGACTATGTGAAGAATAGTGAAGCATTTGCCATTGAGTTCTCATGGTTCTGAATTACTTAATGGATTGTTGCAATAACAACATGTTATTGTAATTGTGGCCTTTTAAGGTATGTTGAATGCTGCACTTATAATACCATATTTTATTACCATTAGTATTTTTGGTAATTCTTTAAATAATAACCGTATTTTTGTCTGTCTACTGTATTGGCTCTAATTATTCGTCCCTCCTTGGCAGTTTTATTTTAACTCTACAAATATTAATTATACTATATTAACAATATTATTATTTTCTAATTTGGAAGGATGAACTCCAAAGGAATAAAAAGAAAGGTTTTGACATTAAAAGAAAAACTTGATATCATAAAAAGGGTGGAATCAAATCCCTCTTGCACACAAATGGAGGTGGCAAAAAAACTTAACATGGCAGTTTCTACAGTAAATGGAAGTATGTCATGAAAAGAAGTGTTGAACTCAGATGCCCCTAATGTTTCATGTAAATTTAAAAGAAGATAAAGTGGAAAATATGGAGATGTGGAAAGTTTAGTTCAAGCAGACATTTTCTGCAAATGTTCCAGTTAATTGGCAATTTGTTGAGAGAGAGAGAGAGAGAGAAGGGCATCGAAATTGCTGATAGGCATGGAGTGGATTTCATTCCTTCCAATAGGTGGATTGATAGCTTTAAGAAGAAATATGGTTCAGTTCACAAAGTAATTTGCGGGGAATATTCTAGTGTGATTATTTTACAAGTTGATGAGTAGAAAAAAAGGAACAACATATTTTGATCAAACAATATAGAAAGAGTGATATTTTTAATGTTGAAAAATTAGGACTCTTTTGTAACCTACTTCTTAATAAGACTTATGCATTCAAAGAACATAATTAGCATTGTGGTAAACTGACTTAGGAGAGAATTTGTGCTAGTGGGGGGGGGGCTAATATGGATGGCTCAGAGAAACTACCATTGCTTGTGATAAGAAAACTCAAGAAACCATGCTGTTTCAAGAATGTGAAAACACTTCCATGTAAATACAGGAACAATAAAACAGCATGGATGACCTGTGCTCTTTTTGATGAGTATTTAAGAGCTCTAGATTCAAAGAGGGCAGGAGAGAATAGAAAAATTCTTTTATTTGTTGATAATTATCCCGCTCATCCGAAAAACAATGAGCACTTAAACAATGTTCATGCGGATTTTTTCCCTGGGGGATTAGCATTAGTAGAGGCATTTGATGCAAGAAAGTAAGCTTATGCAGCATCAGCCAAAAAAAAAAAAAAAGAAAAAAAAAAAGAAAAAAAAAAGAAAAAAAAAAAGAAAAAAAAAAAACACCACTACTTCACCCCTCTGTTCGTTCAAAATACATGTCCAGCTGAGCCTTAAACTTATTTAGGCTATCAACTTCCATGACAAGGGATGGAAGTCCGTTCCACCAACCAACCACACGCTGGCTAAAGGCAAATTTCCGCACGTCTATCCTACATCTGTCTTTCCTCAATTTGAATTTATGCCCTCTCAGGTGATTATTCTGAGCAAGAGGAAGAATCCCATCAGCACTGAGCATGCTCAAACCATTCAAGGCTTTATACACCTCTACAATGTGTGGTGCCTAGTCTCCAGACACTGTAATTTGCAAAACTTAAGCCTTTCTTCGTAAGAGCACCCCTTTGTTCCATTCACTAATCTTGTTGCCCTTCTCTGTGCTCGTTCCAGCAGCTCTACATCCTTCTTGAAATGAGGCCTCCAGACCTGTATACAGTACTCTAGGTGTGGCCTGACCATTGCCTTATACAAGGGAATAATCACCTCCTTATCCCTGCTAGAAACATTCCTATATATCATTGACAATACACCATGAGCTACTCTTGCAGCCCGTGTGCACTGCTCAGAGAACTTCATATCTGCCTGCACAACCACCCCCAGGTCCCTTTCATTCTCCACCACTGTCAGTGTAGTACCACAGAGTTGATATGTTGCTCTGGGGTTGCTGTTTCCCATGTGTAGTATTTTACATTTGTCAATGTTAAACTTCATTTGCCACCTCTCAGCCCATCTGCTCAACCTTTCCAGATCCTGTTGCAGCAGCATAGTATCAGTAGTGTCCTTGACAACCCTGCCTACCTTTGTATCGTCTGCAAACTTGGACATTAAGCTTGATATACCATCATCAATATCATTTATGAATACAGAAAACAATAATGGACCCAACACTGAGCCCTGAGGGACTCCACTAATAACATTAGTCCACGACGAGCAGTGTCCATTGATTACCACTCTCTGTCTTCTCCCCCTCAGCCACAGCAGCAATTTGCCTCCAATGTCACACTGCTCCAATTTGTGCAGCAGGCTTTCATGTGCAACAGTATCAAAAGCCTTTCTAAGATCCAAGTATATAATATCAAATTATTCCCTGCATCCAGTTCCTTTGTGACTTGGATTCCACATCAGTTGTGCCACCAATGGATATCAGATTTAAAGATGCATTTTCGTAAATGCCTTATACTTGAATTGCTTACCCTTGTAAAATTGAATGAAAAAGCTGAAAATTTTTTTGTTAGATGCAATGCATTATTTAGAAGCATCATGGGATACACTGAGCCCTACTGTTATAATTAATTCCTGTAAAAAGGCTGGGCTCTATAATGATATAGAAGAAAATGATAAGTGTTGAACAGAGTTCCTTTTGACGAATGGGATTACCTACCGAGTTGTTTGGGATTTACAGTAAATTTTTATGATTATGTTGATGTACACAATGATGTTATCACATGTGAATTTTAAAGTATTGAAGAAATTTGCAATGAAGATCAAAGCATGACTGATAGTGAGACTGAACAAGATGAGCCTGCAGTAAACACATTCCGAGATGCAGTGATTGACTTCTCTTCACTGCAGCAATTCATTCACCCTGCCCGATGGTTCTGAGGCAGTGTTGAAATGTGTTAGGGAAATTGATTTATTCTGTATGAGGCTCTCCTCAAAATATTTGAAGCAGTCTTCTCTGGATAGCTACTTGAAAAGGTTATAATCATTTTTTAGTTATTTTTTGTACTACTTGTAATTATTGTAATTGATTTTTATCATTCTCATTGCATCCTTTTTATAATTTAAAAATATTTTTAAATAATGACTAATAAATATTATTTTGCATTAAATGACAATTTTTATTCTTGATAGTTTTCCGACAATTCACACAATCAATCACATGTATGTGTATGTTTTCATTTTTATTTGTAATTGATATTTCACCCCAAGTCAGCAGTTTCACCCCAATATCGGAACGAATCGCACTACTACAGCTAGCAGGCAACAAGATCAACCTGAATGTGCTCCAGGTCTACGCACCAACAGCGGACAAAGACGATCAAGAAATTGAATTGTTCTACGACAAGCTAAGCAACACTTTAAAGTCGCTGAAGAAGCACGACATGACGGTCATCCTCGGTGACTTTAATGCCAAAATCGGTCAAGGAAAGCTACAAAACATAGTCGGAGAACATGGCTTGGGGACACGGAATGAACGAGGCGACAGACTCGTCCAGTTCTGCCAAGAAGAAAAATTTAGCATTGCCAACACTTGGTTCAAACTACCACCTCGACGACTATACACCTGGACCTCACCACAAGACTCTGACAACAATATCGTCAGGAACCAAATTGACTACATCTTAATCAACATCAGATATAAGTCAAGTGTCCTCAAGGCAAAAACTTACCCCGGAGCTGACATATCATCAGACCATAACCCAGTAACAGCAACACTACGTCTCAAATTACGAGCAGTCAAACGCACAAGCACAACAAAAAGAATCGACCTGGAGAAACTGAAGAACACCGCCAACAGACGACAAGTACAGCTTCATCTCAACACTACAATCCGATCGATCGAAGCAGTAACAACAGACGTGCAAGCATTCGGGCATTCACTCAAACAGTGCATCAATGAAACAGCAGAAACCCTGCTAGGACATCAGGCGTCGAAAAAGAAACAACGGTTTTTTTTTTTTTTTTTTTTTTTGTTTGGTAGTTGTTGGCGCATCGGCTTCTGTGGCCATAGTGCACCTCCCAAGGTTTTTGCAGTACTTTGATCCAAGCCCGAGGCGGGAATCGAACCCGCGACCTTTGGGTTGCCAGGCAGGCACTTTACCCACCTGGCTAGCCCGGTCGGCTGAAACAACGGTGGATGACCCAGCACATACTAGACCTAATGGATGAACGGAGAATATTCAAAAACAACAACAACCGGGAAAAATACAAAGAAATACAACAAAAGATCAAACAGGAAATCCGGAAGGCGAAGGAAAAATGGATGGAAGATCAATGTGCAGAAATCGAAGACCTAATCAAGAAAAATGACAACTATAACCTGCACAAGAAGCTTAAAGAAGCTGGAAACATCTACAAACCGGCTCCTATCCCAAGTTTATATACGGACAACAATCAACCTATACTAAGCAAACAAGCCAAACTCGACACCTGGAAGAGCTATATACAGTATACAATCTGTTCGGCACCAACAGAAAACCGGCAGAAACGCAACAACGAACACAGGAAGACAATCTCCACATATTAACATCTGAAGTGGAACATGCCATCCGAATAACAAAGCCAGGCAAGGCCTGTGGTCCTGATCAGATTCATGTGGAACTGCTGAAACAACTAGACTACAGCAACATCCAACAACTAACGAAATGGTTCAATCAAATCTACAACAACGACATTCCATCCGAATGGCTCCAATCCATCTTTGTGGCCCTACCAAAAAAGGCTACCAGCCGGAAATGCGAAGACTTCAGGCTGATCAGTCTAATGAGCCAGGTGCTAAAAGTCTTCCTCAAGGTGATTCAGCAAAGGATAAGATGTAAGTGCGAAAGTGCACTAGGAAACACACAGTTCGGATTCTGCAGGGGACTAGGCATCAGAGAGGCAATTTTCTGTTTACAAATATTGCTACAAAGGTGCTATGAACATCAAAAAGACGTGTATGTTTTATTGACTACGAGAAAGCCTTCGATTCAGTAGACCACGACCGCCTAATTGACCGACTGAGAAAACTTGGGCTTGAAAACAATGATATCAACTTTATTACAACTCTCTACTGGAATCAAACAGCCCGGCTTCGCTATGACAACTATCTGACAGACCCAATTCCAATAAAAAAAGGCGTCCGGCAAGGCTGTCCATTATCTCCCATTCTTTTTAACATCTATTCGGAAATGATCTTCGACCAAACACTGGCTGACAAGAACATCGGCATAAAAGTCAACGGACACTACATCAATAACTTAAGATATGCCGATGACACAGCACTAATAGCGGATTCAGAACAAGATTTACAGACCATCTTGAACGAAGTGGACATAGAAAGCCAAGCATGGGGGCTACGAATCAACAAAAAGAAAACAAAGGTGATGAAGGTCAGCAGGACTGCAAGCAAAATCACGATCAAACTAAACAACGAAAAATTAGAGCAAATACACCACTTTAAGTATCTCGGAGTACTCATTGATGACCAGCTGAACCATGAGGCCGAAATCAAAAGCAGAATTGAACAAGCCAGGCAGGCATTCACCAAATGGAGAACCCTCCTCACCGACAGAAGCTTGAACATCGTGCCCAAATTACGCACATTGAAATGCTACATCTGGCCAATACTGCTGTACGGTGTAGAAACCTGGACTCATCAGCCTGAACATCAGCCACTACAAAAAAGCTCCAGGCCTTCGAAATGTGGCTCTACCGAAGAACGCTGAAAATTCCGTGGACAGCCAAGATAACCAACGCACAGGTCCTGCAGGACATGCACACGGAACGGGACCTGCTCAAAACCATCATCAGCAGGAAATGCAAATACCTAGGTCACATCGCTAGGAACCAACAAAAATATCACCTACTACCACTCATCCTGGAGGGAATGATCGAAGGCAAGAAATGCCCAGGCAGACCGAAAATGGCATGGCTAGATAACATCAACACCTGGCTTCACATGACAACAGCACAAATTCTACACGCAGTGCTAGACAGAGAACAATATCAAAACAAAGTCGCAAACGCCATTCGGCAGCATTAAAGAAGAAGAATTGATATTTCATACACTTAGGTCATTTTCCCTTCTAAGAAGTCCTAAACCTCCAGTCGCTTGGAAAACTTTTATCCGGGTTCTACTGTATTTTGTAATGAACAGGGAACACATAACAAACAAAGCACATTAGAATTTAAAAAAAAAAAAAAAATTACAAGTATATACACTGATTGTATAAATATCATGGAATACCTATCTAGTAACTGGTAGGCCCACCTTCCGTCCTGATAAGGGCAGTCACACGCAAGACATTGAATCTAGTTCATGAAAGCGTTTCACAGGTATTTCCTTCCATGCTTGCTGCACCACTGTCCAAAATTCTGTCGCATTCCTGGGTTCGATCCAAAGCTTGAACGGACCTTTCCACAGCATTCCAAACATGCTCCACAGGGTTCGTGAAGGTTGAAGGGAGGCGATTCCATGGTGGTAACATCTGCAGAATGCTCTTCAAACCATGTTCTAATCACTCACCACGGCTCTGTGGGGAGGGGCATTATTCTGTTGAAAGAGTCCATGAATTGATGCAGATGGTCTATAAGGATGGACGCATAACCTGGACCACTCACAGAAGCGTCTAGACATACCAGAAGTCCCGTGTGCCAGTTGAATACGTCCCAGACCATCTACTTGCCTGAACAGTTCCTTGTTGACATGATGGGTGTATAGCTTCGTGCGCACCCTCACGTCAGCCTGAAATAACTGGAAAGGGGACTTACCAGACCAAGAGAACCGTCTCCAATCATACAAGGTCCAGTGCCGATGTTCTTTCACCCACTTGAGGCCTGAATCGTGGTGTTAACAATGGGAATATTGTGGGTGGACTGCTAAAATAATCTATTACGGCTAATGATCGTCTGACGGTCTTGGTGGAAACGTTTCTGGTGCCTCCCTCATTGAAGTCGATCGGCGGTGATTTGTGCCACTGTCACTCCCCAGTTGGCTGAAACAATGCGAGACGTTTCCTAGAGAAAAAAACCATGCCGCCTTCGCCTGACTAGCTCAGCTACGTTGTGAAAAAACCCATAAAAATTCCTATCGTCATCGACAGGATTCGAACTGAGGTCTTTTCCACATCGTGTGGGGAGGACGGCGATCCTACCAACTGTGCTGCCCACGAGGGCACGGTATAGTGAATCTATTTCTTCATGTCCACCATAATAAGTGCTCTAAAAATGAATTCTTAATATATATAAAGTTGAAAATATGGTTTTACAGATTAGTAAAGTGTTATGTGATATTTTTTGATATATCCCGAAATAAATACATTAATATACAGAATGGTTAAGTCTTCGATAAAATAAATCACTATTGTATAAAATAAAGTACCCAATTCGTAGTAATCACAAAGAAATTGGATGCAAGAAATAATTTTAATATATCACATATTTGGATTTCAGGAAAGCTTTTGATACTGTTGTACGTAAAAGAATGCTGTACACATGGGCGCCGGCAGCATGGTGAAAGTGGATTTCGAAGTAATACACAATTTTTAATATTTTTGTATTCGAAAATTTCGCAAAAAAAAAAAAAAAAAAAAAAAAATTATTCCCACTTGCACTACCTAGTAAAATATCCTGTCGGCACCCATGACTGCACACGTTGGAGCAGTGTAGCATTATGGGCAAGTTACTGCTATGTATAAAGGGATGGTTGGGTGAGAGATGGTAATCAAAGGACACTGCCCTTCATGAATTATTAGTGGAGTCACTCAGGGTTTGGTGTTGGGCCAATTGTTGTTTTCTATACTTACAAATTTTTGTATTAACGATATTGAAGGTATATCAGGCTTAATGTTCAAGTTTGCGGATGATACAAAAAAAGATTGCAGGGGTTAATGACAGTATGCTACTTCAAACAAGAATTGTGCAGTGAGATATGAAGTGGAGACACTTCATGTCTGCACAATATCTGGCAGCCTGTCTCCACTGTTCTCTGAGTAGTGGAGACATGTCCACGTCTCCACTGCTCAGAGAACAGTGGAGACAGGCTGCCAGATATTGTGCAGACAAAAACACGTCCATATCCACGTCTCCACTGCTCAGAGAACAGTGGATCTGTTACTACGACTTTTTTCCCTGAGGTGACCTTTTGTGTAAAGCAGAAACCTGTCTGTTTCTCTTTGGACTTATATACATCCTTCCTCTTAACGGGACATGAATCTCTTAACGAAAAACTATGTTGTTTTGGTCTTTCTAGGACGGAAGCTTGTCAATGCGGGGAAAAATGAAAATTGGAGCCACATTTTATTTGAATGTCCGCTGTATAATGACTTTAGAGATGTTCCTCGTTCGTCAGTTTCTACACTCTCATGGACATGAAACTTTGCTGGTGGGAGACAAGAATTCTTATGTTGCTCAACAGTTTGCATCCGATGTTTTCACAAGAAGAATTAGTTATATGTCTACGAATAATTCTACTCCTTTGTCTGGTGAAGCTACTCAATAGGGAGCAACATTCCCAATTTTTTTTTTATTATTATTATTTTAATTTTATTTTATTTACTTTTTATTTATTTGTTTATTATTATTATTTTATTTATTTTTTAACACCACAGGAAATCTTTTTTTTTTTCTTTTCTCTCCTCTGGAGTGGGCCCCCAGAGGAATCTGGCCCATCCTTTGCCAACATCAGGTGGGTCAGAGTCTCGAATTGAGACAGTGCGAGCTCCATTGAGACTGGCCCACCTTCCCGTGGTGTGGACGAGTACCCAGAATCATCTGTACAGGTGACTGATGATTCTGGGTAGCCAAGCGGTCAGACACAACAACAGAACACACACTACTTATTTCTGGCCCTTCTACAGCGGTACTGTTCTTCACAGAGATACGAGGCGGAGATGAACTGACGTTCTAGGTGCCGCCATTACAAAACACATGTCCACATGGATGATACAAAAAAGATTGGCAGGGTGGTTAATGACAGTATGCTACTTCAAACAAGAATTGTACAGTGAGATATGAAGTGGAGACACTTCATATGTCTGCACAATATCTGGCAGCCTGTCTCCACTGTTCTCTGAGCAGTGGAGACAGGCTGTCAGAACAGCTCATAAGTTTTGTCAATGAATTTGGAATTTTGCTAGTAGGGACAAGGTGATTGTTCCTTTGCATAAGGCAATGGTCGGGACACACCTTGAGTACAGCATACATCTTGGGGCCCCATTTTACCAAGAAAGGCTTGATTTCTGCAAATGGCTTTGGTTTCAGGATGCTCAAATTTGAGTGGACATAAATTCAAATTGAGGAGACAGTTTGAGAATAGATGTGCAGAAATTTGCCTTTAGCAAGTGAGTGGTTGTTTGCTGGAACAAACTTGTCTGTCTGTCATTGCAGAAGTTGATAGCTTAAATAGATTCTATGCCACGACTGATGCTTTCTTGCATCAATTAAAGGGGTTTGAGCTCAGCCCTTTCCGATACTGAAGGATGGCAATTATAATCAGTGCTACCCATAAGGACATCCAAGATGACACGTGGGCAGCCATTGTGTTCTGCTGTTGTTTTGGCATAATAATTAAGTTCGCCAACATAAGTTAAAATTTGAATATTCGTAATATCCGTGTTGAGGAACAACTATCCATCAATAACCAGGTTCCAAGCTAGGGCTTCAGTAATAGAGCCCAGGGGCAACCACTGTTGACATCTGCAAACTGGCTAATCCTTTGTGCACAAAGGACTAAATGATAGACTTGAATCCGAGCCTTTTCCACCCGGTGACGATGCCACTGTGGTACACATGCAGTTACTTTTCTGTGGATGACTCTGCATTGATGCTTTTCTCATTACAAGAAACCATTAGTATTCAAATCATGAGAACCAAGATCCCACCATTATTTGCTTCTTCCAATTGTCCCCACATGAACAATAAACTGTAGTATATCCATCATGGGTAGCAGTTGGTAGAAATGCAGTCGTCTGCCCACTGGGTTGGAAATGACCTGAGTTTGATTACTATTCATGTGAGAAATTTTTGTGTGCTTTTCACAAAGTGGCTGAGTTAGTCAGTCTTCAGGCAGTATGGTTTTCCTCCCTGAAAACTCGGCTTTTTCATCCAGCAAGCAGAAAATCGAACACAGAACACGCAATATACTTGAAGCAATATGGCCCTTGTTGCTGATGCTCCTAAAACCCTATAACTATGGTATATGTTTTGCAGCTATTCTCTACACCTATCTTCGAGCATCTGACCTGGTCTGTAACATGACTTGTTACCATTGTTTTCTTGTCAAAGTATGATGGATTAGACACCACTTCAAATGGCATTGGGCATTGTTTTTTGGAAATCATGAGCAGGTTTTACATGAAAATTCATGTTGAGTAGATAGTAGTAGCTGTGGATATGTATATCTACACATATCCACAGCTTAGAAAATATACATCTCGTTTATAGAATTCGAAGACATTACGAATTTGTGTGAAAAACGAGGGCATTTCAGCATCTATTCTAAGCCGTGCATGCGTGCACAGTATCAGAAACAAGTTGTTCACTATATTTTGACAGGGTAACCAAATAATTTTCTTCTCTTTCTTGGTGATTCCCTTCTACTTTTCTCTCTCAGGATAACTCAAAAATTTTTTTTTGGCTGGTGCAGCATATGCCTCAGGCTTCCTTGCACCATATGGTTAATAATATCTCTTATTTTAGGATTAGGAAATGATACAAGGAAGCAAGCTTAATATGGAATCAACTAAAAAACCTTCCCACATTACATCTGTCCCTCATAATTTGTTTTCTTCTTCCTCAAATTCCACTTCTACACTAGATGGAAGTTTCTTCCTACAACCAACTACCAGCTGGCTGAATGCAAATTTTTGCACAGCCATTATCCTTCAATATAAATTTATGCTTTCAAATGGTCTGCCAAGCAAAATGAAAGAATTCAGCGTTTATCTTACTCAATCCATTCATATCCTTAAACACCTCAATCGTATCTCTGAGGTGCCTAGTTTCCAAACACTACAATTTGCAAATGAGATCATTCTTGGTGGAAAAAAAAAACGAAAAAAGTTCCTTTTGTTCCACTCACTGATCTTATTGCCCTTTTCTGTACACCCGTTTCAACAGATCCACACCCTTCCTAAAATGACACTTCGAGACCTGTATGCAGTACTCAAAACGAAGCTTAATCACCATCTTATCTGTTGGGAAAATGCCTGTACCTCACTGACAAACTCCATGACAGGTTGTCTGCATTGCTCAGAAGAGCCTCATGTCTGGCTGCACAATTACCCCAAGGTCTTTTTGTTCTTCACTATCTTTGAGTATGGCACCAAAGTATTTTGTGTTACTGCTACCCACATGCAAGGTCTGCATGCCATAATCAATGTAATCAGTTGTCTAAGTTAAACTTCAATTACTACTTCTCAGTCCATCTGATCTGTCCAATTTTTTCAGTGACCCATTTTGTAAGGTAGTGTTAAATTCTGCTATATATTTATTGTTGATTGGCATGTTTGCTACCTCTTGCTGAAGGATATCTAAGCACTTTGGGCTATAAAATGTTTATTTATATAGAGGCCTCAGTAGCTGAGACAACTCCCGGTCAGGAGCGAGAGTGCAGTAGCACATGCTCTTTGAGTAGACCAGGGTTCAAGCCCTTGACCACTAAATATGGTTGATCTGCCAACCCACACTGGACTAGCATGGCAGATTAGCCCATTATTTCCTTCAACATGACTTGTTGAAGAGGCTTCCATCCAGCAGTGGATTGACAATGGCTGCAGATAAAAAAAAAAAAAAATTATATATTAGGATTATTAATACTGGTTATTGTAATAGTATATATAAAGTAATGGAATGTTACCTGCTATCACAAGTTCTGTGATAAACAAATTTCACTATATTATAGCAAGAAAGAAACAGAACACATCAAAGAACCTTTTATTGTTACAATATTTAATGTGTCAACCCCACCTTTGGCCTTAAGTATTCACTATGTCTGTTGGTAGACTCCAAAACAATTTTTGACAACAGGAACAGCGTGCATGCGTGTTAAGCACTAAAGCTATGAGGCACCAATATACTGATCTGTAAACTGGGTGTACTGTGGTCAAATTACCTGTGATGGATGAGACTTGAGGTTCAGAAGAGAAAAACCAGGTATCACTCACCTGAGACTAACTCAGCCACATACATGGTGAAACAGCCCAAATAAATTCCTTGCATCACTGACCTGATTTGAACCGAGGCCTTTTCCTCAGCTGTGAGGATGGTGATTATATTCATTTTGCTACCCATGAGGACTGATAACAGGAAAACAATTTTTGGTGCATACCTCTTCCAATGCATTGGTTATTCAGCAATTGAATGCAAGTGCATGTTAGCATGGCAGTCTTCAAACCAGTCTTCACTAGAAACTGAGCAATGTGATACAGTTCATTGTCATGGTGAAGGTCCTACCCATTCCGCTGCCAGTGTAAAAAAATTAGGCATGGTTAGGTTAGGTTAAGTGCCAAAGCAACTAAGGCTATAAGGTATCAGTGTATTATACCTATAATTGCATGGTTTTTCCAGGAGAAAACTCTTAAAACCAACTCAGCTGCTTTGTGAAAATTTCTAAAAATTTCTTGCATGATTGATGAGATTCAAACTCAGGCCTGATGTGGGGGATGATGATAATAACACTGCTGTGCACAACAGTCAGGGTAGGAAGAGCAGAATTTTTCAGAATCACAACATCAATGCACCACACAACATTTATTCCCATACCATGAGAAACAACACAAGATTGTGAGAGCAGTTTTGCCAAATTTCACCGATGGAATGATCCACTCTGGTAATTAACGTTCTCCAGTCATCCCCGAGACTTAAATAATTGTCAGATCAGAAAACCATGTACCATAAATTGTTACTCCAGAGCACAGCTACCCAACATTCTAGGAACTAACTGTGATGGGTTTGTATCAGGTAAGTTGATGTACATTGCCTGCCACAATGTCTGGTTTGTGTGCTGCAGTAGTTCTATAAAAATCCAATGTCATGCATCTCCTAACATATCATCCATGTACTGATTGGCAGGATCTACATATAACTTTTTACATTTTACAAGCACCTCCTCCACCATTTCTTTCCATAAAGTTTTCAGGAGTGTGCATGTGTTAAGGGCCAAAGCAACTAGGGCTGCGGAGCATCAGTATATTATGCCTGTAACTGTGTTCCTCAATTATTTTGTTCTGCTGGAAGAACTGGTTTCCAGAGGTAAGACCATGTGACCCTCACCTGAGACTGACTGACTATTGTCAAAAAGCTTATAATAATCCATGTCCAATTGAATTTGAACTTGGGCCTTTTTTAGCTGGTGTGGGAGGAGAGTGATTATATCTACTGTGCTGCTCAGAGCCATGCCGAGGGTGAGGCGAATGAGGCTCTTGCCTCAGTTTAAAGGCTGAAAGGGGCGCCAAAAGAAAGATTAAATAATTTCCAATGTTACCATCATTAACAGTAGGGTGCAATTTTATATTCTTGCCTCAGGTACTAAAATGCCTCGTCACAGCCCTGCTGCTCAAAAAGCCTGCCTGTAAGAGCACTATGACATTTCCATTTAGTGATTATATTAGTTACTATATTATATTAGTTAGTGATTATATTATTTAATGATTATATTAGATTAATATCATGGAAACTCATGAAGGTATTCACAATATGAGATATAATTAATTCATCTGCCTTGGTAGTTTACTATGCATAAAAATGATGCGACTGCGATAACTCATACATCAGTAATGAGATATTTCAACTGACTGGTAAGCATGATTTTGAGATATTTCAACTGACTGGTAAGCATGATTTTGAGATATTTCAACTGACTGGTAAGCATGATTTTATACATTAAATAATGTAATTGGTTTCATACAACTAATCCCATTGCATCTTTTGTTTCTTGAAGTGTCACTGTTGCAATTTCACTTGCTCTTAAAGCACCTTTCTTTAAAATGTCATCAATATAACTTCTGTCACTAAGTACTTCTTGTATTCTTTTCTGAATTGGATGAAGGCTTTCAATTACAGCATCAGCCACCAACATTTTATATTCTGCTGTCTGCAATCCAATACTCTGTTCACATATTTCTTCTACAGAAAGGTTACTAAATAAACTGTGAATAGTTATTAAATTGCTAACACCTGGACGTTTTTCTGGATCATAGGTGACAGCAGACGTAAAGTCTGTTACTGCCTTTTTAATCTTTTCCCTAATAACATCTGAAGAATCGGTCAGTTCAATGCGACTTTTTGGATCCTGTTCAGATTTACTCATTTTCTTGGCTGGAACTCTGAGACTTTTTAAACGAGAGGCACTAGTATCTGTAATTAAAGATTTTGAAATGTTTTAGAAACTGGCAGTAAGGATAAATTTCACATGTCAACTGAAATCCTATGAGATTCTAGTGTAATGGTCTTCAATCTTAAATGTTTATTTGCTCACAGAAAATTTTTTATATAATTAATATTCTGAATTTATTAACTGATGATAAATTTTATAAAGTGATAAGCTTTATAACAAAAAAAATAAATAAAAAAACAAATATACTAATAAATAATAAAATAAATATACTATTTTAAAACTGTTTAAAGTATTACAATCATATTTATTGACTAATGCAGTGTCCATCTTGGACATTACATTACAAGTTTTCTGTAAAATGTTAAACCTGTTTTTTAAATGACAAAAAAAAAAAAAAAAACTATCCTTGTTAAATTATTAGATAAAGAACACAGCATTATTCTCATTTAGTTGGCCCATCAATAGTATATACTGATACAGGGTGCAGAGAAACTCTACCAACAAACTTGAACAGGTGATAGGGGGCACCAAACTTAACATTTTTTGTCAAGTAAACATAGGTTGTAAATGAGTCATTATAGCAGCAGAAGCTATTAAAGGGTTGTAAAAATCAGAACAACACATTCGGTAATTTAATGCATACAAATCACTTTCTGTTGCACAAAATAGAAAAAACAATCCATAACACAGTGCTTGAACGTATCACTACCATCAACATTAATGTATGCATGCATTGAGAGGTCCTCGGAGTGGTGTGTAACTGCCACTAATAGCATAAATGTGTAATGTCATATTATGATCAGTACGGGCACAGACATGGAGCATTTCACTGTTGCAGAAATGGAAACAGAAGAGAGGCTCGCAGGATTTATTAAGAACGCTTCCCAGACAGAAGGTTGTCTCACCACACAACATTTGAGGCGATACACCAAAGATTGCGGGATAGTGGCTCTTTTGGTGTAAATATGCATGATACTGGATGTAGATGCACTGCCAGGACACCACGGTTTGAGGAACAGGTTTTGCAGATCTTCACTAATACGCTTTCTACCAGCACAAGAGCCTTTGCACACCGATTGGGTGTGCAGCATTGTTTGGTGTGGGATGTGGTGCACGAAGCCAGACTACATCCTTTCCGATGCCAGAAAGTGCATGCACTAGAACCTGCTGACTTTGCCCACCGTGTCGAGTTCTCCCACTGGTTTTTACAGGAAACCAACTTGTAGCCTGATTTTGCCAATAATGTGCTTTACACTGATGAGGCATGTCTCACCCAAGAGGGATTGTTCAACAACCGCAATAGTCATGTGTGGGCAGAGAATAATCCCCATGCAATGGTTGAACATGGCTACCAACACAGGTTTAGTGTAAATGTATGGGCTGGCATTGTGGGAAACGTTTTAGTTGGACCATACGTGTTGCCTGCACGCTTAGATGGACGACTCTATTTGCGTTTTCTAGAGCAAACACCTCCAGAGTTTTTGGAGGATGTTCCTCTGATTGTCCAAGCACAAATGTGGTTCCAACAAGATAGTGCACCACCACATTTTGACAGATGTGTACGCACACACTTACATACAACCTTTCCAGGCAGATGGATTGGTCGAGGTGGACCTGTAGCCTGGCCAGCAAGGTTGCCTGATTTGGCTTGTTTGGACTTTTTCTTTTGGGGATACACGAAGACTCTTGTGTATGAAATGCCAGTTGACACAGTGGAGGAACTTATAGCATGGATTATTGCAGCAAGTGCAGAGATACAAGACAATCTTAGGAACTTCCAACACCTACAACATTCGATGATGCGTCGGTGTGAGTTATGGATTGACCATCACGGTCACCAGTTCGAGCACTTCTCATGAATTGTTTTTTCTATTTTGTTGTTATTTGGTTTTTAGGAGCATTAGCAACTAAGGCCATATTTCTCCGGGAATATGTGGTGGTCATTCCCTGACCTTTCCGCATCCTCCGTATTTGGTTGTGACGGGCTCGAACCCCGGTCTAATCAAGAAGCGTGTGCTACGCACTGCTGCTCCTTCCCACCTGGCTACGGAGGTGCCTTCTATTTTGTGTGCAACAGCAAATGATTTGTATGCATTAAGTGACACTAAATTACTGAATGTGTTGTTCTGATTTTTACAACCCTTTAATAGCTTCTGCTGCTATAATGGTTCATTTACGACCTATGTTTGCTTGACAAAAAATGTTTCTTTTGGTACCATCTATCATCTGTTCAAGTTTGTCAGTAGAGTTTCTCTGCACCCTATATACAGTCGAACTTGGTTATAGCGAGCACGGAAATTACAAGATCATGGATGTAATGGGCAAAAAGCCATAATGATTTCCCCGTACAATTGCTCACTGTATTACACGAATATACCGAACAAATTTTGGTAACTATGCAAACATTCTTAATTGCTCGGGTAGTTGAAAAAACCCAATTCTTGGAATAGACGAAAATGAAAAGGGCGACTTAGCTTTATGATCACCTGTATCAGATTAGTGGCCTGTTTATGACCTTGTCCTACAAGGGACGGGGTACATACAACAGTGCACTGGCATTCTGCTTGTTGCATTACCCTAATTACAAATTGTTTTGTGTTCATTGAACCATAAATTTATTTTGGGACTTCTAAGAATGTCGTATGCAGATCACTTTATCATTTTAAAGTAAAATCAGTTAGAAATGAACCCTTCCTTCGGAAACACGTCTAATAACAAAAGAAAGTGTCTCTCAATTTGCGAAAAAGTTGAAATTAGTAGTGAGTTAGAATGTGGTGAAGTGTGCATAAAGTTTTCTTTGTCCTCTTCAAGTGTATTGACATTATGGAAGAATAAAGATGCTTACATATTGGCACTGGAAAAGAACATAACCGAAAAAAAAAAAAAATAATAATAAATAAATAAAAATTTAGAAAGTGCAAGGATACAAATGCTGATGAAGCATTGCTTCAATGGTTCGCCACACAAAGAAGTGCTGGATTTTCAACAGATAGTCCAATCTTGAAGGTTCAAGCAGAAAAATTTGCTAAACAATTTGTACTGACAATTGTGTGTGTAACAATGGTTGGCTGGATCAATTTAAAAACTGATATAACATCGTTTATGCAAAAATTAGTGGAGAATCTCGATCTGCAGATCCAACAATGGCAAATGAATGGATTGACTGTGTATGGACAGAAATCAGGAAAGATTTCAATGATGAAGACATCTACAACAGTTATATCACTGCAACAGGAACTAGAAAATTTGGGCAGATGGGCAAAGTGGCAACTGAAGTTTAACACTGACAAATGCAAAGTACTGCATATGGGTAGAAGTAACCCCAGAGGAACTTACCAACCGTGTGGAACTACACTTAGTGTGGTAGAAAATGAGAAAGACCTGGGAGTAATTGTGCAGTCAGATATGAAGTTTTCTGAGCAATGCAGACAGGCTGCAAGAGCAGGTCATGGGGTTTTGTTAATGATATACAGTAATTTTGCTAGTAGGGAAAAGGAGGTGATTATCTCTTTGTATAAGGCAATGGTCAGGCCAAGACTTGAGTACTGCATACAGGTCTGGAGGCCTCATTTTAGGAAGGAGGTAGATTTCTTTGAGCATGTACAGAAAAGGGCAATAAGATTAAAGGGGAATAAAGGGATCATCTTACCAAGAGAGGCTTAAGTTCTGCAAATTGCAGTGGCTGGAGAATAGACACCTGCGAGGTGATTTGACTGAAGTGTATAAAGCCTTGAATGGGTTGGGCATGCTGAATTCTGATGGGATTCTTCCGCTGGTTCAGATTATGAACCTGAGGGGGCATAAATTCAAATTGAGGAAAGATAGTTGTAGAACAGATGTGCAGAAATATTGCCTTTAGCCAGTGGGTAGTTAATTGCTGGAACAAACTTCCATCTGTCGTGGAAGTTGATAGGTTAAATAAATTCAAGGAGGTACTGGACAAGCTTTTAGAGGGAATGGTTGTGTGAAATTGTTTTTTTTTTTTTTGGCTGATGCTACATAGGCTCATATGCTTGCTTTCTTGCATCACATGCCTCTATTAACACTACTACGACAACAATGCCGATGAAACAGGACTTTTTTATAATTTGATACCTGACAATATATTTAAATTCAAAGGGGAAAAAAATCAAAGGCTTGCTTGACGGTGCTCGCATGCACAAATATGACAGGAATTGATACAAAAAAACTGTTTGTTATCGAAAAATCTTTAAAACCTCAGTTTTTCGAAAACATAAGGAAGCTTCCTGTGGATTACACTGCAAACAAGAAAGCTTGGATGACTTCAGATATTTTTCGGGAATACATAAATGATTGGAATAAGGAGCTATTCAAAAAGAAGAAAAATATTTTGTTAGTTGATAACTTTCCTGCACATCCCCAGATTCAAAATTTGTCCAACATTAAGGTTTCTGCCTCCCAATGCGACATCAATTTTACAACCAATGGACTTGGGTGTAATCAAGAGTTTGAAAGGATTTTATAAAAGATTTCTAGTTCTACATCTGATCAGTCGAAGAATAGAAACTTACCAAGTCTATATCGATATTGGATGCTATAAATTTATCGAATGACGCGTGGAACAACGTTACTTCGACAACCATATCGAACTGCTACAAGAAATTGAAATTAAATTCAAATGAAATTTGAACTGTAGATGAAGAAGATGGAAATGAAGAAAACAACTTACCATTATCCGATGGTTGCTATATAACAACATTGTAGGTTTTAATACAGATAACATTGATGAATTTGTATGAGAGTCGATGACAACTTATTAACTAGTGGTCTTCCTCCACAGAGTGACATTGTAGATGCAGTGTTCTACAAAGATGATAATGACAATGGTAAAGACAATGATTGTGATGATGATATGATGACAACTGAAAGTGAATCAAAATCAGTGCCGACAATCTCACAAGCTCAAGGTGCAATGGACACAATCAATTTTTTTGAAGGAACTGAGGCAAGTAATGAGACTTTAACATGTTGAGTGTTTTAAGGGGAAACTTAAGAAATATCAAAGTGAAATCTTTAAAACAAACATCAATTTTAAGATTCATAAATAAGGACTAATTGAAATCATGTTTATTATTAAATAGTATTTTTTTTAATTACAGAGAAATAAATTGTTTAGTATTAAGTTTATGGTTTTAAAATTACAGACAAAAATTGTGTTTAATATTAAGTAGGTGTATACTTATATTATTTTTTCTCTCTAATATTTCTTTCGTTTTTTCAATCTATCTTTTTATCAAGTTACTGAGAATTAAAAAAAAATAGGAGGCAGGTTTAACTCATCACTGATATAGTGTACATTGTTTAACTTCCCGAGGGGGTTTCCCCATTTCTGCTATCACTGATATAGCAAGTAATGGTTGTAACGAGGAAATTTTGTTGGTCCCTTTATGCCTGTTATAATAAAGTTCGATTGTATATAGAAGAGAGTTTTTATTCAAGTTCTGACCCAGAATGCCAACGATGAAAATTTCTATGAATAACAATTGTGAATCTTTCAGAAACTAATGAACTGTGTTAACATTCATTAGTTTCTGAATAAAACCATGTCCTATTCATATCTATTGTGGTTTTACTTCTATTTAGCTCTCTTAATAATAGATAGTGTGACAGTATATGCATAACAACTATTAATCCACCTACTATGCCATGTCTTCACTTTGTTTTGGGTTCTTGTGTCATGCACACAATTTTCTTCAAACCACTATATGAGATTATTGGTTCTACTACCATTATTTGTTTAAGTTCATTGAGGTGTTTGATATTTTGACATTAAAAAGCAAAGCAAGAGCTGCAATATGGCATACTTTCAAATATACATCTTAATTTAAAAAATAAATCTTTTCATAACTAGCCTTAGCATGCTGAGACAGATAAGTCACTGGCGAAGATTACAGAAAAGAGGCAGAGGATCCTTTGCTTATGTTAACACTAAAAGGGAAAAGCTGAATTATATTGGTACATTTGATACAAATGGCATAACTATGGATGGATGATCCCATAAAGGATGCTGAAATATGAATATATATTTTGTCTATGTTGTTGACTTGAGGATTTTTGATGCAAGAGCTATTTTGGTTAAATGTGCCTGTTCTATCAGCATGTTCAAATTTATATTAAATGTAATTTGTGAGGTTTGTTAGTTTAAGGAAAGTAAAAATATCATTAATGTTTAATTTATCTTCTAAAATTGTCTGCAGAGTCTCTAACTCTGTCTTGTGACAGTACTTGTGATTGAAAAACTGTTTGTTGAGCAATATGATATAGTGGGCATAATATGAAAATATGCTTTACTGTCAGCTGAAAATGGTATCTGTGACACTGGCGAGGATCATCTTTTATTAAGATGAAAGTGTGTGTTAGGTATGAATGCCCAGTATGCAGCTTGGCAAGGATGACTTGCCATTTGTTTGGTTTTTTCAGATTTTAATCCATTTAGCTTCACTGGCTTATTCAATAACAGGGTGAAGTCATTATAGGTAACTGGTGGTATATTAAGGCATTTGACAGGTTTTTTGCAGCGTGGTCAGTCTGCTCATTTCCTAGAATTCCAGAATGTCCTGGAATCCAGCAGAATCTAACTAGTTGCTCTTTATTGCTAAGACAAGATAAATAAGAGAAATTTTTCTATGCGTAGGTGGGAGATGCAATCCTTTTGCCGCAACGTATATATGGCACTTAAAGAGTCCGTGAAGCATGTTCACAAACCCTTTAATTGTTGTATATCTACATTTACACATGCAAAGAAGTTTTTAGAGATGGGAATACCAACAGTCTATCTAATAATGATTTGGAGTTAAACAACTTTATGATAAGTGTAAGGAAGCTGGAAGAGAAGATGTTGCTATAAGTACACAAGAGACTGATGGAATCTATCCAATTATATAAAAAAAGTAATTAAACCTTTAGCTACTGATAAAAAAAAATAAAATAAGATAACATACCAAGGACTGGCACTGGATATGGAAATATGGATTTATATTTTTTGTTAAAGGATCTTGCCACCTGATGACAAATCTCTATGTTCTGCTGCTGATCATCTCCAATTGGTACATCTGTGGCCCTGATAAATTTGAATAGTTACATGTGTACTTGTTTTAAGATTATAAAATAAAATTGTGATATTAAATAAATACACACGCATGCACATACACACATGCAAAAATGTACAAGATATTGATATATATGTTAGCCTGCCATTTAGTATAAAATATGGAGTTCTATTTTGTGCTTCACATGGAGCAACTGGTAGCAAGACTAAATATGAATGAGTGCATTAAATCATCATTTTCTGAATGTTATACTATTTAGCTCCAACTTTATACACCACTAAAGCACGAGAACAAACTTTGTTTTCAAACTTAAATTTAAAAATGTGCTTTTTATGATTATTAATTTTCAATGAAATGAATTTTTTATTAATTCTACTGTTAAAAAAGAAAAACAAATACGAAACATAGTTCCTTCTATTTTAATATTTATAAGACCATAATAAGTGCAACCGTCACATGATATGATGTAAAAAAACAATTTCTTCACACAAGACTAAATCAGTATCATGCAAACCCTTTTTGTCTTGGACTCCTTTTAGTTCCTAGCTTTACTGGTGGACCCACAGAATAAATTATCATTTTGTTTAATTGTCCTTAATAATAAAACTTTGAAATCAACAAATGGAAAATTTTCTAACCTACTTCTCAAAATTTGCTTTTCCATGCACATTTTAAAACACGTATATTTAGCAACTCAAATTAGTCGCTAACAACTTACTTCACAGAATTAGCGTAATGGATGAACTTGTATCTTTCTGCTATGCAATTCATTCATGCTGCACATAATGAAAATAGAGTCCATCTTATAATGAATATGACCACAGGCTTTTCCTGGGCCTTGCATTTCCTGAAACACTACGTAATTCCGTGTAAACAAAATTACTCAAGACTAAGACTTTATGAATGTGGACAAATAAAAAGCCATTAATCTCAAACAGGCAATTAACTGCCAAGTTACACTGGTGGCAAAGGCAATGGGTGAAGCGGGCAAAAACTCAGGGTCTCGCAGTTGATATTTTCGAGTCAGATGATTATATACATTTCCATCCTTGAAGATTTCTAATTCGGGTTGGAGGGGGGGGACTACTAGTCAGGTTGATTACTTTAGGGAATCTTACTATTTGGTTCCAATTCCATAGTTGGTAACCATTTCCCTAAAGTAATCAACCTAATTAATAGAGTTCTTTCTCTCTTCCTCCAGAATTGGAAATTGTAAATGTAGGTTTAATTTTGCACCAATCCCCACCAACTAAATAACAATTTTCAGCAACAAAATACTCAGAATCATTCAAAATTATAAATACCCTACATAAAAGCATGATCAAGAGTTCAAAAATATACAATAATATATTAACTACCAACAGAAAAACCCTCTCCCAACTACAATCAGACAGTAACATACATATTACAAAAGCAGATAAAGGGAATACCATTGAAGTAATTAATATTGTAAACAACAGTACTTAAGCTATTAACAGATAACAATCTATAATCAAAAAAAGATTGTCTAGTTCAGTAAGATAAAGGCAAAACTAAAACATCTAACTCAGAAAACAAAATAAAAAATAACTTATTCAGAACCTATAATTCCTGATAACCCAGAAACCCTGACCTTATTTGGTAACATAAAAGTCCACAAAGAAGGATATCCCATCAGATCCACTGTCAATGGAAAAACCCACACAGATGCAACACAGTACAGTGGTTAGTATAATTACCCCAATTCTCTTGAATAACCCAAGATCCATAAAATACACACATCGCATACACAAACAACTCAAAAGTTACACCTCAATAACAATGAACTGTTAATTTTGTTTGACATTAGCATTAGTAGAGGCATACGATGGAAGAAAGCAAACTTTTTTTTTTGGCCGATGCTATATAAAACACCACCCTTCCTGTTTCACTCAAAACGTTTGTCTAGTTCAGCCTTGAATGTATTTAAACTGCAACTTCCACAACAACAGATGGAAGTTTGTTCCAGCAATCAACCACCCGCTGGCTAAAGGAAAATTTCCGCACATCTATTCTACAATTGTCTTTCTTCAATTTACAATTATGCTCCTTCAGGTGCGGTATCTGAGCAAGAGGAAGAATCTCATCAGCATTGAACTTGCTCAAACCATTCAAGGTCTTGTACACCTCAATCAGATCACCTTGCAGGTGCCTAGTCTCCAGACTGCAATTTTTAGAACTTAAGGCATAGACAATGTTTACCAATATCCTTCTAAATGAAACAATAACCGTAATACAGCAACAAATTGGCCAAGTTATCAACACAGACTTATTAACCCCCCCACAAACACAAAAGATATCCTGGACTTAACTGAGCTATCAGTTGAGGAAGGTTACTTCAAGTTCTCCAACACCTATACAAACAAAAAGTTGGACTAAGCATGGGCAACCCTCTCTCTCCCCTACTAACAAAAATCTTCATGGGAGCATTTGAAGAAATAACCTTAGACAATTTCCCTTAAAACCCATATACTGGGGTAGATATGTCGACAACATTCTAATCATTTGGTCACAATGATTAAAGATAGAATTAAAAAACTTTCACAACTTCCTATCATGTTCATTCACACATAAAATTTAAAATAGAAATAGAAAAGGACAATAGCATACCATTCCTAGATCTCTTGTTAAAGAAGCATAATAATTCTCTCTTTTAATAGAAATGTACAGAAAACCAACAGAGACAGGACCTATTATAAAGTTTAATTCTAATCATTCCATAAACATAAAAGTAGGCATTCTTAAATTTTTATCTGTAGGATTTACAGACTATGTAAAGATCAACCACTCAAAAGAAAAATGAACAGAATTTCTGAAATATTTAACAAAAATGGGTACCCACAAAAACTCATAATGAAAGCAAATCAACAAAAGAGAAATATTTCAACAAACAGGAAAAAGAAAAAAAAAAAAAAAAAAAGAGTACATTACCATTCCATGTTCTCCAAATTAGTGAACAGATTAAAAACAGTCAAAAAATATGGGTTGTACACCAGGTTTACAACAAATAACACTATCGGTATAACAAACAATATTAACCGAAACAGAGGCATGCAGACAGACAATAACCACATACATATTTTGAAAAGCAGAGTATTAGAGCAGATAAAAAACAAAAATAAGAACCATAATAAGTATATCCTAGGGGGAGGGGAACTCCATTCCTATTCTAACGTAATCTTCAACCAACCTAATCAATTAAGATGCTTGGAAAGGTTAGCAGCCTTAATCAGTTTTAATTCCAAACTTTGTTAAAAAAAAAAACCCCATTTCACATATCCATTCCCTCTAAAAGTGTATCCAGTTCCTCTTTGAATTTATTTAAGATATCAACTTCCACAAAGACAGATGGAAGTTTATTCCAGCAATCAATTACCTACTGGCTAAAGGCAAATTTCCACACATCTATTCTACATCTGTCTTTCCTCAATTTGAATTTATCCCCCCCCCTCAGGTTCGTAATCTGAGCAAGAGGAAGAATCCCATCAGCATTGAGCTCGCTCAACCCATTCAAGGCATTATACACCTCAATCAGATCACCTTGCAGGTGCCTAGTCTCCAGCTGTTGCAATTTGCAGAACTTAAGCCTGACTTGGTAAGAGTACCCCTTTGTTCCCCTGACCAAGCTTGTTGTCCCTCTCTGTACATGCTCAAGCAACTCTACATCCTTCCTAAAATGAGGCCTTCAGACCTGTACATAGTAATCAAGACACGGCCAGACTACTGCCTTATGCAAAGGTTTTTTTTTTTTTTTTTTAATTTGGTAGTTGTTGGCGCATCGGCTTCTGTGGCCATATTGCACCTCCCAAGGTTTTTGCAGTACTTTGATCGAAGCCCGAGGCGGGAATCGAACCCGCGACCTTTGGGTTGCCGGGCAGGTACTTTACCCACTCGGCTAGCCCGGTCGGCCCTTATGCAAAGGGATAATCATCTCCTTTTCCCTACTAGCAAAATTGCTGAATACCATTGACAACACCCCATGACCTGCTCTAGCAGCCTGTCTGCACCGCTCATAAAACTTCATATCTGACTGGACAATTACTCCCAGGTCTTTTTCATTTTCTACCATCCTAAGTGTAGTACCACACAGTTTGTACATTCCCCCGGGATTACTTCTACCCATATGCAGTACTTTGCATTTGTCAATGTTAAACTTCAGTTGCCACTTCTCAGCCCATCTGCCCAACTTTTCTAGATCCGGTTGCAGTAGAACGTTGTCATTATCATCATTAACAACACCATCAAACTTAGTATCACCTGCAAACTTGTATATTAAGCTTGATATACCTTCATCAATATCATTGATAAATAAACAAAACAACAGGTGGCCCAACACCGAACCCTGGGGGACTCCACTTATAACATTAGTCGACGAAAGGCAGCGTCAATTGATTACCACTCTGTCTTCTCCCACTCAACCACTCTTTATCCATTGTAGAAACTTGCCCTTAATACCATACTGCTCCAATTTGTATAGTAGTCTTCCATGTGCAACAGTATCAAAAGTTTTCCTGAATTCTAATATATGATATCAAAATTATTCTTTGCATTCAGTTTCTTTGTAACCATATCATAGTATCCAATCAAATTTGTCAGACAAGAATTTCCCTTAACAAACCCATGCTGTGTCTGAATTATTACTGCAGTCTTGTCTAGATGATCCTACAATGCTTCTTTAACCAGTGACTCCATTATTTTCCCTGGAACAGAAGTTAAACTATCAGGTCTGTAATTACTCGTGTCACCCTTTGATCCTCCTTTGTGAGTTGGGGATACACTTGCACCTCTCCAGTCCGTGGGGACTTCCCCTGAGTCCAAGGATGCTCTCATAATTATGGCTAAGGGCTTGCTTACTTTTTTTGCCACCTCCTTTAATATAACTGGATAGATCCTATCCATCCCAGGTGCCTTTCTTATGTTTAACTTCAATTTCTCCTCCACTTTGCTCTCAGTTATCACAAAATCATTAAGCTCTCTGTTAGAGTTTAATAAGATTCTGTCCTCCATTTCCATACAGAATTCCTCATGTGTGAATGTCAAAATACTCATTAAGATTGTTAGTTATCTGAGCAGGATCATCAACACTTGTACCATCAATATCAAGTGGACCAATCTAATTAATCCCCTTTCTTCTAGAGTTTATATAAGTAAAGAAGTTCTTGCTATTTTTCTTAGTGTCCTTTGCTAAAGATTTCTCAATCTGCCTTTGCTGGCCTAACCTCCTTTGTGACTTGATTACAGACTACCTTATATCTACCATAGGCTTCTGTGTCACCTGATAATTTATATGCATCCCATGCATTTTTCTTCTATACCATGAGTCTCATTAGTTCATCTGACATCCATTTAGGCCTAAATCTTAACAGTATTTCTTAACCGGTATGAAAAGCCTAGTAGCATTCACGATTAATTCCTTGAATGTTTCCCATTTAGAATTTGCTGTTGGTAACTTCATCAGTTGGTCCCACTGCATAGAATTTAAAAACTGTCTGAGATCACTGTAGTAACCTATAGTGGTCTCAGATAAATGATTTGTAAACCACTGTCTTTGTGTGTGAGGCTGATGGTATTGTAAACAACATTACAGGAGCATAAATATTTTAATTAATCTTATTAACTAAATTAACAACTAATGTAAAATTATTTAAAACTATTAAAACAATTTTTTACCTGATGGCTGCTAATAGCTATTTGTTAACTAATTCAAGATTAAACCTTAACAAATTGAAATTATCCAACTTCTGAAGAAGTTGGATAATTTCAATGGATTTATGGCCACTTTGATCTCTGGTTTTACATTCAGTTATGGTATTTCATTTTCACAAAGCATATATTATTACTGAGCAATGAGTCAAAAAATTTTGTTATAATAATTTAAGAAATATTTTAAAGTTTTCTGTGTTGAGGCCTTGGGCTTTGTATCCAATGTCTATCAGTACTCCTGTACATTAACTTCCTTACTGCTAATGTAGTGGAAAACCATTCTTTTGTACATAGTGAAAGAGAACCTATGAATGCATCAAGCATCTTATAATCTGAAACAAATCATGACTTGTCTCAGTCTTATACTATAAATAAACAGCAATATTCACTAAGCAAAATGTATTTGTATTGTAAGAGGATTGCTCTATTATCTGTTGGCTGTGATTGATCAGTTGCAAACTTACTGGGCTATCAAAAGAACTGAAGGCTGATGTATGTATGCACATAACATCGGTGAATGCAAATCATGGTATGGGCTCACTGTTTAATATTAATCTTAATTATTTATATGTAAGAATTCCCTGCTACATAGTCTGTGTAACAAAGCAAGTAAAAAACTTTATATCTAGTATGAACAAAGATTTTACTAGGTCCATGTCGCTTTATTCTTTTTTTAATTTTTACGTTTTGTTTTTAAAGCTAAAATGACCATTAAAAGTAGATGTGCTAAAAAAGCATCTCTCTGGTATGTGCTTTTGAGGTAACTTACTGGTTGTATAATGAACAAACTTCATATCTGTAATGCTTGTTATCCAAACATTATCACCAGAATTCACCAAACAGAATTCAAGAATGCTTAGATAACTGAGGATGCACATGGATAGGCTTGTTATTAGCAAAATTGCACGAGTGCAATCATGTGATCACATGTATCCATAAACACACAGAAAATAATTATTACAAATTAATAAAACTAATAATGGTGAGTTATTATGTAGCACAGAGCGAAACGGAAGACAGAATAAATAAATGACAAGTTTAATATTAAATTGTAAAACACATATTAAATACATTCAGTACATATAGCTTTTGGTTATTATGGTAACCTTCATCAGTCAAACTGACAGTTTAGGAACTTAGACCATAAGGGCATGTAGTGCCAGTCATGCATAGTGAACTGCGTGATGTAAAACTTAACTGTTTGATGTTGAAGCCTATGTTTGTGACGTATTGTACTGTATGTATTTAATATATGCATTTTACAATTTAATATTAAACTTGTCATTTATTTATTGTCTTCTGTTTCACTCTGTGCTACATAATAATTCACCACAATGAATCCAAATCGCACAGGCCTCTTTAACTATAAAACTAATAACTAAAAGCTTACTTATATAGAAGTATATCTGCACATTGAAGGACTGGATAGACAAACAAACTCAAAGGAACATCCTTTAATTCTGCTGACTTTTCCTAATGAGATATAAAAATGTATATTTTAGTTTATTACTAATTAAAACTCAATATCAGATATATCCAAATACCACATGCCCCAAAAAGATGCATATAAGCTTTACCAAAAAAAGAAATTTCGCTCTAACACGGTTTGAAAATTGTGGGAAGTCTCGCATTACACGGTATTTTTGAGCTTTTGTGCTAGGAAAAACCCTGCTATTACGTTAGATGTAATTTTCAACGTTTCTATTCCTTTTTGTGAATCCCTGCTGTTGACTTGCTAGTCGTTATTGCCTTCATGGTATTTTTCTAAAGCACATTTCTGGAGGTCACCACCATAAAACAATAAAAAAAAAATTTGCAGTTTCTAGTTTATTGGGCTTTTCTGTTAGTGTAATCAATTATAAATGGGTAGTAAACTCGATCTTCTTGCATTTGTTACAGCATCAATAGCTGGAATTCTGTGGGTTTTCACGTTATTATGGCGAAATGTGTTTCCCCTTCCATCAAATACTCAATCATATAAAAGACATAAATAAATGTTCAGAAACTCCATATCTCACTTGTGCATATTGTGTTTGTTGCAACTTGTACATGCCACGTTTTTTGTTATTAATTGCTTATCATTTTAAAACCAAAAAAAAAAAAAAAAACTCAGTGAACAGAAATATCAATTAGTTAGTATGTACATATTACAGTATGTATTAATTAAGCTATGTATGTAAGTGTAAATTTATTTTTATTTTGCTAACTGGAAAATATTTTTCCGATTTTCACGTATCATTTAAAGCGAGCCCAATGTATTTTGTTGGGAGATTCCTGGGCTAGGTTCTGTGCTATTGAACTTGTGCTTGTTTGAGACCATAAAAAAGAATTGTGACTTTGAAGAGTGCAGTTTATGACTTTTAAAGAGAGCAGAAGGTACACAAAATTAACTGAACATACATTATCTCATATATAAGTATCACAGTTTGTTCAGTTATTACTATTTAAGTTACTACTATTATAAAAATAAAGTTAAAATATTAAGTTATTACTACTATAAAAATTAAGTTTCCAATAGTTATTAACAAAAAAGAAAAAAAAAAGTGTATTTTCGATAGCTTTTGGAACGTAACCTTAATTCTCTATGGTTCTTAGTCCCGTATAACATGATTTCGCATTACACAAGATTTTGTAGGAACTAAACTACCAAGTTATATATATACAGGTAGCCCTCGATTTACGTCGGAGTTAGGTTCCTGGGGGAACAGGCACAAATGGAACCCTTTATATAATAGAGTCAATCGGAAATCACAGGGTTAGGTTCTGGGCACCAAAAATTTTAACTACCACTTTGCATCGATTGTTTTATTTTATTAGCATTCTTCATAGTTGTAGTAATAGTCAATGGAGGCATATTCATAGCCCTACACACATTAGGGCGGCTTTCATCAGATTCCACTAGAATTCAATTAACTACTTTTACCAGACATGGCGTGTCTTTATTCTATCAAATTAAAAACTTTATAACACGATTGGAAAAAACTGCACACGGCTATCACTATTATTATTATTTAATTTATCAATAGCACAATTAATAAAAAATATGTTAGGATAATAAATTTCTAACACATGTAAATAGTGTAAACAACAACCAACTGAATGCTTCACCACATGGACCTTTACTACCCGCATCCACGAGTGGTTACTTTGAGGGCGGGAATCTTTCTCATCTATGATACGATTGCGCTAATTGCTGATTGGCTCAGATTGTTCTAAATCATGTGAACAGTGCATGATGCATAGCACAGTATAATGCCGATAAATTTTGTCTGACGATTTTAAACTTTCAATTTATAAAAAAATTGCAAAAAAAAAAAAAAATAAATAAATAAATAAATAAAAATGGCTAGTGGTCAGTGATCGGCACTATTGCCAACTGGCACAAACTGGACCAGAGCAAAACGAGGGCTACCTGTATAGTGCATTCAAATATGGTATTCTCCATTTTTTGACTCTCTCTCTCTAATTGCATCATCATTTTAAAATAGTTTTATTATAATAAACACATGTCATGTTCTTCTTTTAGAATGATGGTTATTAATTGTTGGTAAGTAAAAAAGAAAAAAACCTGCAGCATCATAATAATTTTATGTTACTCCAGATGCATAATATCTAATCTTATATATCTAAAGTATGGCACCAGCAGGACAAAAATTAAATGCAACACTGTTATTTTCCATAATGTCTTCCCAACATTGCCTCTGCTGATGTTATGAACATTGGAATTTAGATGGCCCATTATGAATTCTGGGCCATCTAAATTGTTTGAAATATCATAGTTCTTCAAGTATTTCTTATTATAACTGTAGAAGTCCATCCTTATACACATTTGACACAAACAATGTTATGTTCAGGAGCTTGCTGAAGTCAGTCTGTGGCTGGCAGATGCATGCATTCATATTGCTTTAATGAACTTTAAATGGCTTTGCATTCCATGAAACTTCTATAAGCTATATACCAAGATTTTCATGTTGAAAATTTTAGTATATGGCTGGCTTATAAAAGAAAATAAATGTGCTAAATTAAAAAAAAAAAAGCACACAATATTTGAATAAATTCGGTATTTTCAGTTCAATTATTCAAATAAGAAATTAGCATTAGTAGGAGCATACGATCAGGGCAGGATTTAGGTATTGCGGGGCCCCTAAGCACAAATTCCCCCCCCCCCCAAATTAGTCAATGTATACAACATTTATATTGTTAAAATAATGGAAATTGCAGTATTTCAATATATTATACTTGGAAAAAAAACTATCAATCAGTATATTAAAATTATTATATATTCTGTTGTTTACAAAACGAGATATTAGGTACTGTAGATTGATACTAAACAATGATTAGGCTTGTTTTATTTATGATATAGTTTATGAACATCAGATACTAAGATATAATAAAGAAAAGAAACTAACCTATTTCAATGTATTTGATACAAATGTAAATAAATTCAGATGAAAGACGTCCATAAATTATAACAGACAACAAGCTGTTAGTTAGGTTATAAAACTCAATGAGAAACTAACATAGGTGACCGGCAACCTGCCTTAACTCAACTATAGCAGTTCCTAGTAGCACCACGAGGGCGCTGCCAAACATTTCCATGTAGCCACGGATCAGTGGCATTTCTAGTTACTTTTTGTTTTATGTCTAGACGCTAAGCTACCACCGAATCGTTATATCGGGAGCTAAGTCTTGTAATTTTGCCAAATAAAATCTAAAGTAATCGACATCTTTTCGTGGGAAATTATGGGATTTTTTCCTAAGCTACTGCTTATTTTGCTTATACGTAAATCCGGCCCTGCATACGATGCAAGAAAGCAAGCTTATGCAGCATCAGCCAAAAAAAAAAAAAAAAAAAAAAAAACCCCTTCCATTTCACCCCTCCATTCATTCCAAATGCCTGTCCAACTTGGCCTTAAATTTATTTTTTATTTAGGCTATCAACTTCCAAAACAAAAGATGGAAGTCTGTTCCACCGATCAACTATCTGCTAAAGGCCAATTTCGGCACATCTATTCTATAACTGTCTTTCCTCAATTTGAAACTGTGCCCCCTCAGGTTCTTAAGGAAGAATCCCACCAGCATTCAGCTTGCTCAACCCATTCAAAGCCTTATACATCTCAATCAGATTACCTCGCAGGTGTCTACTTTACAGGTGCTGCAATTTGCAGAATTTAAGACTTTCTTGGTAAGAGCACCCATTTGTTCCCCTCACCAATCATGTTGCCCTTCTTTGTACTCGTTCTAGCAACTCTACATCTTTCCTAAAATGAGGCCTCCAGACCTGTACACAGTACTCCTGGTGTGGCCTGACCATTGCCTTGTATAACAGGATTAATCACCTCCATGACTTTCCCTGGCAGCCCATCTGCACTGCTCAGCGAACTTCATATTTGACTGCACAATTACCCCCAAGTCTTTTTCACTTTCCACTTCCTTGGGTGTAGTATGTGTGTACTACACTCAGATAACATCATCAGTTGATCCCACTGTACAGAATTTAAAAACTGTCTGAGACCCCTGTAGTCACCTTCCCTTTAGCCTTGATGGTAGTTACATCTTTAAGTAATTTCTACATCAGTACATTGTGATCACTGTCACCCAGTGGTTCCTTTATCTGCAAATTTTTAATGCATGAATAATCACTGCTGATAGATCAAGAATATTACTCCCTCTGGTTGCTTCTCGAACATGCTCCTGTAGAAAACAGTCATCCAATAAATTCACAAAAGTCTTGCTAGTGTGTGAGTGACCAACTGACAAGTTCCAGTCAATATCTGGAAAGTTAAAATCCCCCATTATAAGACATTAAATGATATGCACTTAGGGTGCCAAAGCTATTTCCCTTGCCTATTTTAAGAGCTGAATGTCAGTTTCAATAATTTAAATAAAAGGGATGCATTATTATTACATATTTGGTGCAAGGAAGCCTGAGGCATTTGCTGCATCAGCCAAATAAAAATTTCTGAGAGAGAGAACAAGGGTTAGAGGTAGAAGGGAATCACCAAGAAAGAGAAGAATGATGATATCTAGCTCAGGACCCTGGGCGTGCCAAGCCCATACTCACCAGATGTGAGCCACTGGGATATTGAAAAGTTTTCTTTTGTGTATTCTATGAATGTTATGTTTTATTGACTGCATTGCTTGTTTATCTAGTAATAAATTCCAGAAGTTTCACTGCTCTAACTCTTATGTTTCTTTTGTTTTAGGGCTGAACATGTGACAGAATGCCATCATGGATAAAGTTGAATGTCAATTGATTATTAAATTCCTGTTCTTGCAAGGCAAACTGCCAACTATCTATGAATGATTCCTTGCTTGCTCATATCTTCAGAAAGAAAAAAAGGCAGGCCTGTTCTGCCGAATTGATCGGCATGTATGACAGCAATAGTAACTTGTTTTTTCCCCAAATGGTGATTATGGATGAATCATGGGTACATCACTTTGACCCAGAAACAAAACAGGTTTCAAAACAGGGAAAACATCTATCATCACCAACTCCCAAAAAGGCAAAAGTGCAATCATCTGCAGGGAAGGTGTTGCTGTGAGTTTTCTGGGATGAGATGGGCATTATTCTAACAGATTACCTGGAGAAGGGTATCAACATCAATGCACATTACTATGGCAACATACTGAAGCAATTATATCTGGAAATTAAGGAAATATGATATGGAATGCTCAGCAAAGGCATGCTGTTGCTTCACAATTATGCACCAGCTCACACTGCTGTTGCAACTACTGATTTTATCCAGATGTTAGGACTTCATATTTTGCCACACCTGCCTTAATCCTCTGACTTGGCAACTTCTGACCTTTTCCTCTTTTCACAGTTCAAATTATTTTTGGTTGGAATGGAAATCATTCTTTTTCGCCAATGCAGAGATAATTTCTGCAGCAGAAGCAATGTTTCAAGAACAAAGTGAGGCCTTCTACAAAAATAGCATAAGGAAGTGCTGTAAAAGATGGGGCCTCCAAATCTGCATACAGGTCTGGAGACCTCATTTTAGGAAAGATGTTGAGCTACTAGAACAATTACAGAGAAAGGCAACAAGATTAGTGATTGGAACAAAGGGTTGCTGTTACGAAGCTAGGATTAATTTCTGCAAATTGCAGCATCTGGAGACTAGGCACCGTGAGGTGATCTGATTGAGGTGTATAAGGCACTGAATGGTTTGAGCAAGATCAATGCTGATGGGATTCTTCCTTTTGCTCAGATTCCACACCTGAGGGAGCATAATTTCAAATTGAGGAAAGACAGTTGTAGAATAGTTGTGCAGAAATTTGCCTTTAGCCAGCGGGTGGTTGATTGCTGGAACAAACTCCCCACTGTCATTGTGGAAGTTGACAGCTTAAATAAATTCAGGGCTGAACTAGACAAACTTTTGGAGTGAGTGGATGGGTGAAATGGGAAAGTTTTTTTTTTTTTTTTTTTGGCTGATGCTTTTTTTTGCATCATATGCCCCTACTAATGCTAAGTGCTGATGTGTTGTCTTACAGGTTTGGGCTTTTTTTTCTCCCACTAGTTCAATAAATATCTTACTCTGTGTTTAAATGATTTATTATTGTTTTTGCATAGTAAAGGGCAGCAAAAAAAAAAAAAAAAAAAAAAAACAAATCAGTATTCCATCAAGATGGCTGCTATACTGTGGAGTGCATGCCAAATTTGAAATAAACCTGAGAACAGAAGTAACTAACAGTATCAAATATATATATATATAGTTTTTAAATAATATTTACATACATAATAAGCATTATATATAAATACATAACAATAATATGTGAAAGCACACATTTGAAAATATGTATACTCAATGGCCCTTTAAACAGGAATATTATTATTATTAGCCATATGGTACAAGGAAGCCTGAGGCTTATGCTGCACCAGCCAGAAAAAAAAAAAAAAAATTCCCGAGTTACCCCCTGTGTGTGTGTGTGTGTGTGTGTGTGAGAGAGAGAGAGAGAGAGAGAGAGAGAAGTAGAAGGCATCACCAAGAAAGAGAAGAGTGATGATATCCAGCTCAGGACTCTGGGTTTGCCAAGCCCATACTCACCAGATGTTTTACATATATCTAAAATGTATTTTTGTAATTTTCAGCAGAATTATTTTTTTTTTGTTTTTTGAAAATAAGAGGTGTAAAACACCCAACATGTTTTAAAAGTTTTAAAACGTGCTTTCACATGATTAAATATAGTGACCATCTGTATCCACTATATGCTGGAAATGCAGAATGGTCAACTGATGCTCTAAAACATGCCATGAGCAATGTATGTGACATGCCTTGTGATGTATTCCTGAAATCAGCAGAAACTGCATGTGTCTTTATATTACACAGTGTCCTTGACACTGTGTAACAGGGACATATAATATTCCCATAACCAAAAACTTCAAGGACTCGGCTGGCTTTGGTGCACTGGTTAGAGTGGCAACAAATGTGGTTCTAAGTTTGAGCCTGTATGCTGGTAGAAAAAATGCATGACCCACTCTAAATTCTGATGCCAAGCAAAGAGAAAAAAAAAGAAGAAAAGTTGTTCTTAATTAAATATATATATAAACGTTTCTGGCCTTGGCTGCCTAGGGAATGACCTAAAATTTACTTTTAATTTATTTATTGAGCTCTGGAAAATGAGGTGGACAAACACCCCTAAAATGAGAAATGATGTGATTGTCGAATGTGTTATGAAGCAGCTGGGTTACTTGGCCAACCAATGTACACTGCATCCAGCATAAAAACTGTTGTTTCAAACATGTTCTCTCTCCCCAAGAGCAAGAATCAGATGGCAATGATGGAGAAGCCTGTGTAAGGATGGTTATGATTGAGACAAAAAAACACATTTTGTACAATATTTAAACATAAAACAAAAAGTATCTAATTTCTGTAGCAGAAACATCAATTAACAGGTGAGAAACATTATGTTTGCATTATGCTGAAATTGAAAGCATGATGAAGCAGAAGATAAACAGAGTAACAAGAAGGGATCACATGCCATCTGGCAGATTTTTTCCATATTAATTCTGAGTAAGTAATAGGCTGTCCACTTCCAAAACTGCTCAAATAAAACTTTGTCTACATTTAGGAATGTACTGAAAGTTTCAGTCATTAACCTTGAACCAATAATTAATAAGCAATAAATATTTTTGAGGGTCATCTGTAGGTCCTCCATGAATACCACAAGGTTAAAATTCTGACTGATGTGATATTCAAGGCTGAGTATGAAGTAGTTTTTTAAGGAGAAGCTAATCGCTCTATACTGCTGTATTGCATTTTCTCAAATAGAAAAATACAGTAAACCCTAGTTAATCTGGCTTAATTGGAGCAAGAGATCATCTGGATTAAGCAATAATCTGGATTAGTGAAGCAATTTCTTCATTCATTGCTTTATTTAAAAGCTATAAAAAGAAAATACAAAAGACAAAAGTTGAATTTTTTTAAACATAATAATGCAGGATTGAAGAAACTGTCAAGTTTTTCTGAACAGACCTCTGCTGCTGTTCTTTAATTAAGATCTCCCTCACAGTTCTTAGATGTTCATAATATCCCTGCAATTTTTGATTTGTTGGAGAGTCCGCATAATAGATTACTGCCTCAATGCCATCTCTTGTAAAGCTAAGATGTTTCTTCTTAATTGTAGATTTTTTAGTTCATTATCTGATTCTTCTTTCATAGCAAAATCCTTAATAATATTTGCATCAATTTCTTCCTCAGAATCTGAAATCCAGGATCTCCTTCTTCCAGTTCAAGCCAATCTTGGAAATTTTCTTGTATTATTTCAGTCTCTCCAGCTGCCCTCAACACAATCTGAAAGTCTTATGGCTCTAATCCCTTAAAGTCAATATCACCATCTATATTTAAAAGAGTTTTTTCCAGCCATTCACTAAAGTTTCCTTTTTAGTGTCCCTCCATGCATTGGCCCAGTTGAAGATAGCAGACTTGATATTGTATATGATATTTTACAGTGTTCTTCTTCCTCTTATGTCTAATACAGAAAAACAAACCAAAATTAAAACAAATGCATTAGGCAAGATCAGCTATTGCTTAACAAAAAATTCTGGATACCAAACAATATTCATAAAGTGTGTAATTTTTCCCAAAGACAGCAGCAGTATAGCACTGATAAAAAATACAGTATGGTTATTACTATGCAAGCACAGTAAGCTTGGCTCTACATCTGCCAAACTTTAGCTATTGGTGATATTAATCTGAATAATAATAGTAGTTCCAATTCAGGATCATCTTGACTAGAAAGCAGTTATAAGGCAATCACAGCATGGATTTGTTAAGGGGGAAACCTTGTCTGACCAAGCTGGCTACTATGATACAAGGAACTTTATACAAAAAAATAATTTTGATATCATATACCTACATTTCAGTCAGCTTTTCATACTCTTACATTCCACATGAAAGATATGTACAAACTGGAGGAGTATGCGTTATGGGCAAGTTACTGCCATGGATAAAGTGATGGTTGAATTATAAAGGACAGAGAGAGAGTGGTTATTAATGGGCACTGTTCTTTGTTGATTGCTTCACTAATCCAGATTATTGCTTAATCCAGAATCTTCATTTATAAATTACAGTTTTTTTTGTAAAACTCTTCAAAATAAGCTGCTCTTATCAGCATTGTAAACTTGCGACCTCAATGACACAGGATGCTGTATAGGGATAGCATTTTCTGACACTCACAGAATCTGAACTACTACCTATAGTTTGGGAATTAGTCCCTTAAGGACAGTATGCCAGTAACCGAGGCCTGCCTCCCTGTGGTGTATTGATGGGTACTGGGAAAGAGCCTTCCTAGTGATTGCTGTTTCCTGGTGGCAAAGTGGCCAGTGTATTAAATAGCATAACAAGATGCATACTAAACTAATTTCTGGTCATTTTACAGAGTACACAAAATTTTGTCTTCTTGTATAAAACTTCCCTAGTTATCAAGAATTATACACGCACACTTGAAGAAATCAAGTAAATACGACAGTTTTCATTAGAGGATAATCACCTAAATTAAGTGTTTTGCACTTATTTGGTCTTTGGTCAGTAGATGAAGCAAACAAAAAAAAAAAAAATTTTTTTTATCTTTGTTATTTTTAATGTTGCTAGTAGTAGATTTACCAACATTGTATTCAAATGCCAATTTAGTTCCAGATTCTCCTGTGCTGAGTAGTTTTAAAATGTTGCACTTCTCTGAGGAAGAGTTTTTGTTTTGTAGTTGCTCTTTATTTTGCAGCCAGAGAGTAATTAATTGTTCGAACAAACTTCCAAGTGGAGTTGTGAAGTGGGTAATTTGAATAAAGGACATCACAAACAATTTTGGGGAGTACAATGTGTACGGAAAGGGAGGAGGGGTTATACTGTTAGCTAAGAAACACATAAAATCTAAGGAAGTGCATCCAATTGATGTTGGTGGACAATGCAGTGTTGAGTCTGTTTGGCGTGACATAAGCACTGGGAAAGGAAAAATGAAAATAGGTGTGTGTGTTATAGGCCAAATGAATCTGATGAGTATAATGAGCAATTGTGCAGAGAAAGAGAGTGGGCCAGTAAATCAGAGTGTCTTATAATGGGAGATTTTAATTTCCCAGAGATTGACTGGAATTTGTGGGTTGGTCACTCACACACTAGCAAGGCTTTTGTGGATTTATTGGATGATTGTTTTCTACAGAAGCATGTTCGGGAGGCAACTAGAGGGAGTAATACTCTTGATCTGATTATCAGTAGTGATTCTTCATGAGTCAAGAATCTGCAGATAAAGGAACCACTAGATGGCAGTGATCACAGTGTGCTGAAGTGGGATTAACTCAAAGAGGTAACTACCATCAAGGGTAAAGGGAAGGGTTTTTGCTTTCGTAAAGGTGACTACGGTGGTCTGAGACAGTATTTAAATTCTATACGGTGGGACCTACTGATGATGTTACCAACAGCAAATTCAAAATGGAAAGCATTCAAAGAATTAATCTTGGAAGCTACTAGGCTTTTCATACCAACAAAGAAATATTGTTCAAGATTTAGGCCTAAATGGATGTCAGATGAACTAATTAGATATGTGACAGAGAAGAAAAATGAATGGGATACATAAATTAACATGTTTAGCATTAGCATTAGTAGAGGCATTTGATGCAAGAAAGCAAGCTTATGCAGCATCAGCCAAAAAAAAAAAAAAAAAAAAACCCCCACTTCCACTTCACCCCTCTGTTCGTTCAAAATACCTGTCCAGCTGAGCCTTAAACTTATTTAGGCTATCAACCTCCACCGCAAGGGAGGGAAGTCTGTTCCACCAACCAACCACCTGCTGGCTAAAGGCAAATCTCCGCACGTCTATCCTACATCTGTCTTTCCTCAATTTGAATTTATGCCCTCTCAGGTGATTTTTCTGAGCTAGAGGAAGAATCCTATCAGCATTGAGCATGCTTAAACCATTCAAGGCTTTATACACCTCTATCAGATCACCTCGCTGGTGCCTAGTCTCCAGACACTGTAATTTGCAAAACTTAAGCCTTTCTTCGTAAGAGCACCCCTTTGTTCCATTCACTAATCTTGTTGCCCTTCTCTGTACTCGTTCCAGCAGCTCTACATCCTTCTTGAAATGAGGCCTCCAGACCTGTATACAGTACTCTAGGTGTGGCCTGACCATTGCCTTATACAATGGAATAATCACCACCTTATCCCTGCTGGAAAAATTCCTCTATATCATTGACAATACAGTCGGTCCTCGTATCACACGTGTTTACATTACATGAATTCGATCATACACGATTTATAAATAGGGGAACGTTATCTTATATAACACGAACCGAATTCGCTTATACACGATTCGCCTTTGTGTTTACAAGAAATGGCAGTCGAACGCGGAATCACCCCAACTGAACGCAACACGTAGGAATGAAGAAGATTCTGAAAATGTATTTATGTGTTTTATATCAATGAAGGGGAAATACATTTCACCATAATAACGTAAAAACCAACACAATTCCAGTTATCGATATAATAGCAAACGCAATTAGATGGAGTTCACTACCAGTTTATAACAGATTTCACTAGCAGAAACGCAACTGGAAATTGTTTTTATTGTTTTATGGTAGTAACCCCCAGAAATGTGCTTTAGTAAAATGTGAGGTGTTAGTGTATCTCGGCCTTTACGGTGTTGTTTATTCAGTTGCTACACACGCACAGCTTTGTTTATGTGTATCAAGCGTGCCTCCTCGTTTTGTAATTGTGCTTTATTCCCTAAAAATGAGTAAATTTCTTAAAAGGTGTGAAAAGGAAGCGTTCTGGCTAAGACACTGCAGATTCAGAGAGAAAAAAAAAAGCAATATCGATAAACAGAGGCGGACTGAATCAAAAATTCTTAACCGGGAAAATTTATAGTGGCCTCATACTACGGTTTATGGTCAAAATCACACCGGCCTCCGGCCCATCGTGGTTTCCCCCGTGGTTTCTCTATCGACAGAGGCTTCTGTCCGCCTCTGTCGATAGAGAAAAAATATGAAATTGTGAAACGCTTTGAGCGAAATGAAAGGCCATGTGATATTGCACGTGCTATAGACCTAAATCAGGCAACGCCGAGAATTACAAAGAATGCAGAGAAAATAAAAACAACTTTCATAGCAGGAACAACTCAGTGTAATTAAAATCCATTAGATTATGACAAAAGAATTGGAAGAGATGGAACGGCTGTCATCTGTTTGGATAGAAAATCAAACAAAAAGCAAGTTTGCTTACGATAGAAGCAAAAGCATTAGCAATATTTTATTACGACTTACGTATTATAATTTATACTTACGTATTATAAAATACGTAAGTATTTTATTACGACTATTTTATTTAATATAATAAATTTTTTACGAATAAAATACGTATTTTACTCGTAAAAAATACTTTTTTAGTATTAAAAAATACTAAAAATACTTTATTATAATATTTTTATTACGTATTTTAATCATTATAAAATACGTTAAGTATTTTATAACGATTAAAATTACCCAATTATTTATTGTTTGGTAATGTTTTGGTTCCAAATGCGCGTTCAATCTTGGGTGGTCGGCACCTAACCCTACTTTTCCCATAGGGCCTGTTGTTTGTATTGCACGATTTCGCATTGCACGAGGGTTTCTAGGAACGCAACTATCGTGCTATACGAGGACAGACTGTACTCCATGAGCTACTCTTGCAGCCCGTCTGCACTGCTCAGAGAACTTCATATCTGCCTGCACAACTACCCCCAAATCCCTTTCATTCTCTACCACTGTCAGTGTAGTACCACAGAGTTGATACGTTGCTCTTTCCCATGTGTAGTACTTTAACATTTGTTAATGTTAAACTTCATTTGCCACCTCTCAGCCCATCTGCTCAACCTTTCCAGATCCTGTTGCAGCAGCATAGTGTCAGTAGTGTCCTTGACAACCCTGCCAACCTTTGTATCATCTGCAAACTTGGACATTAAGCTTGATATACCATCATCAATATCATTTATAAATACAGAAAACAATAATGGATCCAACACTGAGCCCTGAGGGACTCCACTAATAATATTAGTCCATAATGAGCAGTGTCCATTGATTACCACTCTCTGTCTTCTCCCCCTCAACCACCCCTTTATCCATAGCAGCAATTTGCCTCCAATGTCACACTGCTCCAATTTATGTAGCAGTTTTCCATGTGCAACAGTATCAAAAGCCTTTCTAAGATCCAAGTATATAATATCAAAGTTATTCCCTGCATCCAGTTCTTTTGTGACTGCATCATAGTATCCAATCAAGTTGGTCAGGCAAGACTTCCCCTTAACAAAGCCATGCTGTGTCCGAGCTATAACTGAAGTCTTGTCTAAATGATCCTGCAGTGCTTCTTTAACCAGTGCCTCCATTAATTTTCCTGGAACAGAAGTTAAGCTCACAGGTCTATAATTACTTGTGTCAGCCTTTGATCCTCCTTTGTGAATTGGGGTCACATTTGCACATTTCCAGTCTATGGGTACCTCCCCTGAGTCCAAGGAAGCTCTCATAATTATGGCTAAGGGTTTGCTTACTTCCTTTGCTGCCTCCTTTAATATAACTGGATAGATCCCATCCACCCCGGGTGCCTTTCTTGTGTTTATCTTCAACAATTTCTCCTCCACTTCACTCCCAGTTATTTCAAGATTCTGTAGCTTACTGCTAGAGTTGAATACACCTCTAGCATTCCCCTCGCTGAATAACTCCTCATGTGTGAATGTCGATGCAAAATATTCATTTAGTTTGTTAGCTACCTGAGCAGGATCATCAACAGTTGACCCATCAATATCAAGTGGACCAATCTGATTCATCCCCTTCCTTCTAGAGTTTACATAAGTAAAGAACTCTTTGCTGTTTTTCTTTGCATCATTTGCCAAGGATTTCTCGTAATCTGCCTTCGCCTGCCTAACCTCCTTTGTAACTTGGTTGCATATCAACTTGTATCTATCATAGGCTTCTGTGTCATGTGTTAATTTGTAAGTATCCCATGCATTTTTCTTCTCTGCCATATGCCTCATTAGTTCATCTGACATCCATTTTGGCCTAAACCTTGAACAACATTTCTTAGTTGGTATGTAAAGCCTAGTAGCTTCCAAGATAAGTTCTTTGAATGCTTCCCATTTTGAATTTGCTGTTGGTAACATCATCAGTTGGTCCCACTGTATAGAATTTAAATACTGTCTCAGTCCATCGTAGTCGCCTTTACGGAAGCAATAACCCTTCCCTTTACCCCTAATGGTAGTTATGTCTTTGAGTAAGTCCCACTTCAGCACACTGTGATCACTGCCACCTAGTGGTTCATTTATCTCCAGATTCTTAATGCATGAAGAATCACTGCTGATAATCAAATCAAGAGTATTACTCCCTCTAGTTGCCTCCCGAACATGCTGATGTAGAAAACAATCATCCAATAAATCCACAAAAGCCCTGCTAGTGTGTGAGTAACCAGCCCCAAAATTCCAGTCAATATCTGGGAAATTAAAATCTCCCATTATAAGACTCTCCGATTTACTGGCCCACTCTATTTCCCTGTACAGTTCCTTATTATACTCATCAGAGTCATTAGGGCTATAGCACACTCCTACTCTCAATTTTGATCTCCCAATGCTTATGTCACACCAAACTGACTCAACACTGCACTGCCCGGCAATGTCGACTGGCTTCACTTCCTTGGTTTTTGTGTGTTTCTTAACTAATAGCATAACCCCTCCCCCCTTTCTATCCTGTCTATCCTTTCTGTAGACGTTGTACTCCCCAAATTGCAGTTCTGCATCTCTTATATCTGTGTGACACCACGTCTCTGATATCCCAACAATATCTGCCTTTGATGTTTTGAGCAATACCTCAAATTCATCAAATTTATTTAATAAACTCCTAGCATTGGTGTACACGCAAGTATACCTGCACCTGTTTCTATTCTTAGCTACCCTAACACAACCCATGTGTTTACTTGTACCGCAATGGTTCCCAGCAGTCTCTGAAATACCATGCATCTTGTTTTCAGGCTTCTGCTCATTCTAATAGAAGCAGTGCAAGAATCTCTTTCACCTCTGCCAGTGGTTACTGTCAATCTATTGGTCTTTGTCTCCCCCCAAGCTAGCAGTTTTCCGACCCACCTAACACTGCCTCGATAGCATCAGCAAATATTCTTGCACCCTTTCTATTTAAGTGTATCCCATCCCTGTAGAAGCAATCTCTCCTGTTAACAAGTACAGTCCAGGCTGAAAAAAATTCTGCCCCTTGAGCCTTGCACAATCTTTCCAGAGCCGAATTGATCGGCAAGGCTCTCATCATATACTCCCTCCTATCGTGTCTGGGCAGAATTGCAGACACTTTCAAATTCAACCCTAATTCTCGGCTTTTGTTCAACAGTGACCTGTACTTGTTAAGTAATTCTGCCGGTCTCCTACTCTTAATGTGACACAGAAGCTTATGATAGATATAAGCTAGTCTACAACCAAGTTACAAAAGAGGTTAGGCAGGTGAAGGCAGATTACGAGAAATCTTTGGCAAAGGATTCAAAGAAAAACAGCAAAAAGTTCTTTACTTATGTAAAGAGTAGAAGGAAGGGGATGAATCAGGTTGGTCCACTTGATATCGATGGTTCAACTGTTGATGATCCTGCTCAGGTAGCTAACAAACTAAATGCATATTTTGTGTCTACATTCACACAAGGAGTTATTCAGGGAGGGGAATGCCAGAGGTGTATTCAACTCTGGCAGTAATCTAGATAATCTTGTAATAACTGAGAGTAAAGTGGAGGAGAAATTGTTGAAGATAAACATAAGAAAGGTACCTGAGGTGGATAATAACTGGAATCTATCCAGTTATATTAAAGGAGGCGGCAAAGGAAGTAAGCAAACTCTTAGCCATAATTATGAGAGCTTCCCTGGACTCAGGGGAGGTACCCATGGACTGGAGATGTGCAAATGTGACCCAATCCACAAAGAAGGATCGAAGGGAGACACAGGTAATTACATACCTGTTAGTTTAACTTCTGTTCCGGGGAAATTAATAGAGGCACTGGTTAAAGAAGCACTGCAGGATCATCTAGACAAGACTTCAGTTATAGCTCGGACACAGCATGGGTATGTTAAGGGAAAGTCTTGTCTGACTAATTTGATTGGATACTATGATGTAGTCAGAAAAGAACTGGATGGAAAGAATAACTTTGATATCATATATTTGGATCTTAGAAAAGCCTTTAATACTGTTGCACATGGAAGACTGCTGCACAAATTGGAGCAGTGTGGCATTGGAGGCGAATTGCTCCTATGGATAAAGGGATGGTTGAGTGGGAGAAGACAGAGTGGTAATCAATGGAAACTGCTCTTCGTGGATTAATGTTATTAGTGGAGTTCCTCAGAGTTCAGCGTTGAGTCCATTGTTGTTTTTTTGTATTTATAAATGATATTGATGATGGTATATCAGGCTTAATGTCCAAGTTTGCAGATGTTTGTAGAAGGTTGGCAGGGTTGCTAATGACAGTACACTGCTGCAACAGGATCTAGAAAAGTTGAGCAGATGGGCTGAGAGGTGGAAAATGAAGTTTAACATTGACAAATGTAAAGTACACATGGGAAGAAGTAATCCCAGAGTAACTTATCAACTCTGTGGTACCACACTGACAGTAGCAGAGAATGAAAAGGACCTGGGGGTAATTATGCAGGCAGATATGAAGTTTTCTGAGCAGTGCAGACGGTCTGCAAGAGTAGCTCATGGTGTCTTGTCAATTAAATACAGCAATTTTTCTAGCAGGGATAAGGGGGTGATTATCCCCTTGTATAAGGCAATGGTCAGGCCACACCTTGAGTACTGTATACAGGTCTGAGGCCATATTTTAAGAAGGATGTAGAGCTGTTGGAATGAGTACAGAGAAGGGCAACAAGATTAGTGAATGGAACAAAGAGTTGCTCTACAAAGAAAGGCTTAAGGTTTGCAAATTACAGTGTCTGGAGACTAGGCACCTGCAAGGTGATCTGATTGAGGTGTATAAAGCTTTGAATGGTTTGAGAATGCTCAGTGCTGATGGGATTCTTCTTCTTGCTCAGAAGAATCACCTGAGAGGGCATAAATTGAAATTGGGGAAAGACGGATGTAGGATAGATGTGCGGAAGTTTGCCTTTAGCCAGCTGGTGGTTGATTGCTGGAACAAACTTCCATCTGTCATTGTAAAAGTTGATAGCTTAAATAGATTCAAGGCAGAACTTGACAAACATTTGTAGCGATGGGATGGGTGAAATAAGGATTTTTTTTTTTTTTTTTTTTTTGGCTGATGCTATATAAGTTTGCTTTCTTGCATCATGTGCCCTTGCTAATGCTAATGTTAATTAAAACACAATTACACACAAATATAACTTACAGCAAAACTAAACTGAAAACTCAATCTAATCACCAATCATTCACTCTTTGCCAGACAAACAGCAAGTGATTAGCACCATTTTAAAAAGGCTGCCAAAAAAAAAATAAAATAAAATAAAAAGAAGAAGAAGCAGTCATTTTTATACTGCTGACTGTCTATAATGTTCAATTCTATCACACCATGAAGTTTTGAAGACATGGAAAAAATTTTCCATTTTGGAGCATGTGCAGAGAGCATATCATTGGCATTTATAGCTATCTCCAAACTTCCACTGATTTTAAAAACAATAGTAAAAACAAACACCAATTCCTGGTATTCCCAGCTCTCTATTTAGGGCAAAAAAATATATTTTTAATTATTGAAAAATAATTATTTAAAGCAGAATCTGATTCAGAATTCTGAAACTGAATTGTATGTTAAACATTGGATTGATATCAATTTTAAAAATTGGCATGTATCAGTTGTTTCAAATAAAGTAGTTTTAGAAATGAAAAGAAGGCATAAAATGATTACAGGAGATGATGTCATAACTATTTAATGAAGTAAGAATGAAAAGACTTTCTGTCAGCAGAAAGGTTACTTACCAGATGTCTGTAAAAATTTGACAGAAGATATACAGCATGAGTGCAGAGAAAGTGGATGAGAGTAGTTGCAAAATAGTAATGTTCAATTCACAGTGGGGTTGGGGGAAGGGTTGTAACAGGCTAGAGAATAGTATCATTATTCCCCCATTGCATCTAAAAAAATGTTAGAAAAAATAATACTTCCTACCAAATAAAGGTGCTTGTATCCATGATGTGAGAGGCCAAAGTTGTTCTGCACAAGATCTCTGAAATCCAGGCTCTTCATGAAAGAGACACAACAAACATCTTAATTCTGTATTGCTGATTCATGGAAAGTAGAAGGTAGATGAACAGTGTTGATAATTATCTTTGAAGAATATGGGAAAACCAATGTATTCTTTATATATATCTGCATAGATAGAAGAATCTTTCATTATTAAATCACTCTAATATAGCCGCTCATTGCAATAAAGCAATTGCCATTGATCCTATTTAGATCTATTCTACTTTAGAGATTAATATAATTTGTACAGACATGCTGCCCCTCCCAATATAACTGTCACTTCCTGCATAATTTCTAGCACAATGTTTCTTCACATTCCAGCTCTGAGTATGTATAGCCACCAGCCAATGATACAGCAGCAAACAATAGTACTGCAACATGTGCCCAAAGCCTCTCGAAGTGTAATTTATTAAACGTATAACAGTCAAAATTAATTCACTGACAGTTGCTACATCTCTGTACACTCTTTGTCTTTGCTATCACCTCCTCCTTCTCCCCACTGAAGAAGACAGGGGGAATTTCTACAAAAATGAAATGTCTTTACTCTTTAGTGACATTTAATAATCGAAGATGATTTGAATGTAGTTTCAGTGATTTTTTCACCAAGACTAAACCGTTCACAAATCTTTCTGTTGCAGTTCCAATGAAAACTTTAATTATCAAATCAGCTTTTTTTTCTTTCTACAAAGATCTACGATACTAGTTTATGAATTCTATAGGAGTGAATAAAATGAAATAAACTGTTTTACTATTTTGCTTAATACTCATTCAAACCAAAATCTGCTAATTATTTTCAATTAATAAATAAGCAAGGTACTAACTACACTTCAATACAGGTATTGAAATAATTTGAGAAAATAATGCTATTATTTTTTTATGTTTTTACTGTCTGGGAACAATAGCTTCCTTAGACAGAAAACAATTCAGAGTTTATTCTCTGAAAACATAGTTACATACCAAGATGGAGATCAGGGATGTTAGCTGAGTTTTAGAAATTTGAAAGCAACATATCAATGAACATGTAATGCAGAAAAAAGGTTATCTAAACTGATATATGATTTTTCTGAAGGTTGCATAAGTAAGTAGGTGCAGAGGTTTAAAGATGGATTAAAAGTTTGGATCACTCTACACTGATCTAAAGAGTCTCACAAATAAGAATACAGAAAACAATAATGGACCCAACACTGAGCCCTGAGGGACTCCACTAACATTAGTCCACGATGAGCAGTGTCCATTGATTACCACTCTCTGTCTTCTCCCCCCTCAACCACCCCTTTATCCATAGCAGCAATTTTCCTCCAATGTCACACTGCTCCAATTTGTTTAGCAATCTTCCATGTGCAACAGTATCAAAAGCCTTTCTAAGATCCAAGTATATAATATCAAAGATATTCCCTGCATCCAGTTCTTTTGTAACTGCATCATAGTATCCAATCAGATTGGTGAGGCAAGACTTCCCCTTAACAAAACCATGCTGTGTCCGAGCTATAACTGAAGTCTTGTCTAAATGATCGTGCAGTGCTTCTTTAACCAGTGGTAGAGAATGAAACACTGACAGTGGTAGAGAATGAAAGGGACTTGGGGGTGGAATGCAGGCAGATATGAAGTTCTCTGAGCAGTGCAGACAGGCTGCAAGAGTAGCTCATGGAGTATTGTCAATGATATACAGGAATTTTTCCAGCAGGGATAAGGAGGTGATTATTCCCTTCATTAATTTTCCTGGAACAGAAGTTAAGCTCACAGGTCTATAATTACTTGTGTCAGCCTTTGATCCTCCTTTGTGAATTGGGGTCACATTTGCACATTTCCAGTCTATGGGTACCGCCTCTGAGTCCAAGGAAGCTCTCATAATTATGGCTAAGGGTTTGCTTACTTCCTTTAATATAACTGGATAGATCCCATCCACCCCAGGTGCCGTTCTTGTGTTTATCTTCAACAATTTCTCCTCCACTTTACTCCCAGTTATTTCAAGATTCTGTAGCTTACTGCTAGAGTTGAATACACCTCTGGCATTCCCCTCGCTGAATAACTCCTCATGTGTGAATGTCGATGCAAAATATTCATTTAGTTTGTTAGCTACCTGAGCAGGATCATCAACAGTTGACCCATCAATATCAAGTGGATCAATCTGATTCATCCCCTTCCTTCTAGAGTTTACATAAGTAAAGAACTCTTTGCTGTTTTTCTTTGCATCCCTTGCCAAGGATTTCTCGTAATCTGCCTTCGCCTGCCTAACCTCCTTTGTAACTTGGTTACATATCAACTTGTATCTATCATAGGCTTCTGTGTCATGTGTTAATTTGTAAGTATCCCATGCATTTTTCTTCTCTGCCATATGCCTCATTAGTTCATCTGACATCCATTTTGGCCTAAACCTTGAACAATATTTCTTAGTTGGTATGTAAAGCCTAGTAGCTTCCAAGATAAGTTCTTTGAATGCTTCCCATTTTGAATTTGCTGTTGGTAATATCATCAGTTGGTCCCACTGTATAGAATTTAAATACTGTCTCAGTCCATCGTTATTACGGAAGCAATAACCCTTCCCTTTACCCCTAATGGTAGTTACCTCTTTGAGTAAATCCCACTTCAGCACACTGTGATCACTGCCACCTAGTGGTTCATTTATCTGCAGATTCTTAATGCATGAAGAATCGCTGCTGATAATCAAATCAAGAGTATTACTCCCTCTAGTTGCCTCCCGAACATGCTGATGTAGAAAACAAATCATCCAATAAATCCCCAAAAGCCCTGCTAGTGTGTGAGTGAGGTTGGCAGGGTTGTCAAGGACACTACTGACACTATGCTGCTGCAACAGGATCTGGAAAGGTTGAGCAGATGGGCTGAGAGGTGGCAAATGAAGTTTAACATTGACAAATGTAAAGTACTACACATGGGAAACAGCAACCCCAGAGCAACGTATCAACTCTGTGGTACTACACTGACAGTGGTAGAGAATGAAAGGGACTTGGGGGTGGAATGCAGGCAGATATGAAGTTCTCTGAGCAGTGCAGACAGGCTGCAAGAGTAGCTCATGGAGTATTGTCAATGATATACAGGAATTTTTCCAGCAGGGATAAGGAGGTGATTATTCCCTTGTATAAGGTAATGGTCAGGCCACACCTAGAGTACTGTATACAGGTCTGGAGGCCTCATTTCAAGAAGGATGTACAGCTGCTGGAACGAGTACAGAGAAGGGCAACAAGATTAGTGAATGGAACAAAGGGGTGCTCTTACAAAGAAAGGCTTAAGTTTTGCAAATTACAGTGTCTGGAGACTAGGCACCAGCGAGGTGATCTGATAGAGGTGTATAAAGCCTTGAATGGTTTGAGCATGCTCAATGCTGATGGGATTCTTCCTCTAGCTCAGAATAATCACCTGAGAGGGCATAAATTCAAATTGAGGAAAGACAGATGTAGGATAGACGTGCGGAAATTTGCCTTTAGCCAGCGGGTGGTTGGTTGGTGGAACAGACTTCCATCCCTTGTCGTGGAGGTTGATAGCCTAAATAAGTTTAAGGCTCAGCTGGACAGGTATTTTGAACGAACAGAGGGGTGAAGTGGAAGTGGTTTTTTTATGTTTTTTTTTTTTTGGCTGATGCTGCATAAGCTTGCTTTCTTGCATCAAATGCCTCTACTAATGCTAATGCTAAGTCAGCAAAAGCAAATGCTAACAGTTTCAATGTTCAAGTACATGTCTGTGGGAGTTATTCCCCACTCATCAGATCTCACACAAAGCAATTAATGCCTGTTTCCACTATTGAAAGGGATACTCGACAAAACCAAACCAAATTTTTATACCACGATGAGGTACATTGTGCAGTGAAAAAATGATTTCACAACCAATCAAAAAATGTTTTCCACAATCACATTATGGTACTAGTGAAATATTAGAAAAGGTGTAGTGAGGAGGGAAAGAGAGTGGCTATGTTTAGGAATAATATAAAAATTACCTGCAATATAAAGTAATAAATTATATCATAGAAAATAATTGTTTTTTCTTCTCATATATGATCTTAAAGTAAATTACAAAAAAAAAACTTAGAAATAAGATAAAACACAGAAATAGTTTACCTTATAATATGGTAAACGACTTAGTCTAGCCATTGTTAACATAGTTCCTAATATCCATGATAATTCTGTATGTTGAGGCACCTGTTATACAAAAGTATCAACATTACTTAATTCAATCTACACATGCACAGACCAAATTATGGCAAGAGTTAGCTAAAGGAGTACTTATTACCATCGTGACTTTTACATGATTGGTTAATTGCTCAACATTTCTCTCTCTCTCTCTCTCTCTCTCTCTCTCTCCTGATCTCTCAATTATCTTTGCTAATCTTGAGTGACTTCCACTTCTAATCAAAGATGTAATGTTCTTTGAATAGAAGTAGATGTCACTCAAGAATCAAGATTGGAAGTGGATGTCACTTAAATCCATTTCTAAGTAGATTTAAGTAAATCAAAGATTTACTTAAAGATCATTCCATAAAATTAGTTAACTTTGTTATATTGTTATCTGGATATTTAATTCCCACTATTACATGTGTTCACTACACAATGCACTATCCAAACAGAGCTGATTAGTTTGGGGGGATGGAGGGGAATATTCCACATCTAGAACTGTAATTAAAATAATTCTGAATTCATTTATAAATGTGGAGTATACTCTTTGGTCTGTTGTCAACAATTTGGAATTGTGGCAACTCCATTTCCTGCTGATAATAGAGTCTGAGGCATGTTTGACAAGACAAGATTATTGACTCAATTGGACATGGAAAAGTTGAACCCCATCTAACTGCACTCCTGGAACTTTTTCACCAAGGACTACCAAATTTTGGACAGTAGTCCAAGAAGATACTCAGTATCTAATACTATAACTAAAATAATTCTGTATTCATTTTTAAATATTAGACAGTCCCCGAGTCTACTGTCAAAAATTTGGAACAGCAGTGTTCCCATTTTCTGCTGACAACACAGATGAAGCTAGGCACAACAAGATTTCCAGAGTGAGGACAGACTTGATCAATTGTGGCTACCCAACCCACATATTGGACAAGTGATTATTACAAGCGCAGGAACTCACAGTCCACCTGACACCGCCATCAACTCAGGACAATGTGCCTACCACCTACATTCCCTACTATCCAGGCAAGAGTTATACCACATAAAATGCGTGCAGCTGCCTGGTAGAAACTTACGTTCGCTAGTTTCCAACGTAAAGACCCCGGTCACCCATATCTTACGCAGCGGTGTGGTATACCACATAGCCTGCAAAGATTGCGACAGCTGCTACATAGGAGAGACCTCAAGACGTCTTCAAGACCGCCTTGCAGAACATGACAGATTGATTTGCCTTGCTGAGACCAACCAGTGGGCAATTGCAGAACACTACTGGTCGACCCACCACGACCTCAACCCCAAGTGGGACTATGAAGTAATTGACCAGTCCCGACACTTTCGCCATCGCCTCTGGTTAGAGTCACTTAATATATTGTGTAATTCGAGAGCAACAAACCGCTGGAAAGGCATGAGACTACACCCCATCTTAGAGGCAAAACTACGCATGTCCATGCAGCAACAATGAACACCAGTTTAATGGTTGAATGGCCTACCTTGTGCCCTTGCACGGCTCACTGCACGCACAACTGTGTCTGTTAAAATAATTTTTATCTCTAAAGTTTCCATTCTATTTGTTGGTAAAGAGACACATCCAGCCCTGCTCCAAAGTATAATTAAAGATATTTTTACTTGATATATACGTTATCATTATTTCATATCATTATGGATTCTAGAACAACAGGCCCATTTATCCTCAAATGTATGAGGTTTCTGCTACTACTGAGAACAGGAGAGCTGCATGCTAACTTCCAAATTTTTCAGGTTAGGCCTGGAAGATATAATGCATCTAGTACAGGTTGAGTATCCCCAATCCGAAAACCTCCAAAAACCGAAACTTTTTGAAAAATACATGAAAGCTCTGAAAACTGGGTGCCCCAGCAGGAAAGAGCTGTGATGCGGTGTGTTGACATCAGTAAAGCGGCAGTTATCATCAATGCAAGATGTCTGTGTCCATTACTCACTGTTTGCTTAGGTTATTCTCTGCTCTGTTGTGCAAAGATATTATTGAAAATGTCAAAAAAACCTGATACCCTGGATACGAAGTATCTGGTGTATCAGGATAACAGTGACACACAGAAGAAGAAGCATTTAAGTTTATCTATAGAACAGAAAGTGAATTTCTGGAAGAAAATGGGCAGTGATGTGTGATGTGTCTTATAGAAGAGTTTGGTGTTGGAACAACCACCATCTACGACCTGAAGAAAGAGAAGGATAAACCATTCAAGTTCTATGCTGAAAGCGATGAACAGAAGTTAATGAAAAATAGAAAAAGACTGCATAAAGCTAAAAATGAAGATCTCGATTGTGTTTTGAAAGAGTGGCTCTATAGCGTTGCAGCGACACATGCCACTTACCGGTCAGCTGATCATGGAACAAGTAAAGAACTATCATAAAGAACTGAAAATTGAAGTGAACTGTGAATATTCAACAGGCTGGTTACAGAAATACAAGAAAAGACACGGCATTAAATTTTTAAAGATTTATGGTGATAAAGCATATGCTGATCATGAGGCAGTGGAGAAATTCATTGATGAAATATCATAGTTTTGGCATTATTTCTTTTGATAAATAAAATTTAATTTTTTGCATGAAATCTAAATTTTATTTCCACCTTACTTCAACTCCAACATGCCATGTATTCCAAAACCCGAAAAAATCTGAAATCTGAAGCATTTCCGGCCCCAAGCATTTTGGATTAGGGATATTTAACCTGTACTATGCTTGTAATGAAATTCAATACTGGTTTTTAAATGCCATTAAATACAACTGAGAGCAGCTATCATTCATGACTAGTAGAGATGAATGAGAAACAAGTATAGAGGAATTTTGTCCAAAATTATGTAGTTTGATTATTGACCAATCACATGAGAGCCATGGGAAAGTTTTCTGTAGTGATAAAAAGCCCTCTAGTAAACTCTTAACCAAATTATTAGGATATTCTGGGAAAAAAATAAAGATTTCCATAGAAACTGAATTTCAATATTAAATATTAAAATATTCAATATTAAATTATTATGAAATTCAAAATTTTTATGACCTATGACATTATGTTCATTTACAAATGGAAAGAGAAACTCATATACAAAACTAAATACATTTATAATTTATTGATAATATATGTAGAGTGTACATTGTTATATAAAAAACAAAAAGTGCAATGGGCTGAATTATGTGACATAAGTAATGCTAATGACTATATTTACAAATAAAACAAATGTGATAATGTAAATGTGAAGACGTGAGTTCATCATCAGATGACAACATGGCACAAACAAACTAAATAAATAATGCTTTCCCAGTGGCATTAAAGAACTTCTTTGGCTTCTGTCTCATCCAATTCAAAGTCATTCTACTTGTTCTTCGAGTTGTTTAAATTTCTTAGGCGTGATTATGGTTCCTTGGTGAAAAGCATTTATTTGATATATATTCCCTTATCACCATTAGTGCTTTGCCAAGGGCAGGTCCAGGCATACAGCCAACAACCATTTCTCTATATCTCTCTCTCTATCCTCAGCCTCTTTCTTCTCTCCATGGGTGCCTCCGTAGCCAGGTGGGAAGGAGCAGCCGTGCGTAGCACACGCTTCTTGATTAGACTCGGGGTTTGAGCCCATCACCACCAAATACGGAGGATGCGGAAAGGTCAGGGAATGACCACCACATATCCCGGAGCAATATGGCCTTAGTTGCTAATGCTCCAAATAAACAACAACAATGTTCTCTCCATATCCATTATCCCCTCTTAATTCAGCTATCATAATTTTCACAATCTCCCTCTGGGTCCCTTCTCCTCAACTTTTCCCTGTATCACACCCTTCATCAACCCTTCACCTCACAACACATGCCCAATCTAAATGCTCTTCTACTTTCTGATTATTTCAGTCAAACGTCTCACAAATTCTTCTCAAAAACCTAATTTCTCACTTTATCGACCCATCTTATCTTTTGAATTTTAGTTTTCTGCCCCATACTTCTACTTTCCAATCTTTTAATATCTTACATTTTCATCTCATTCCATAAAGTAACACACTCCAAAAAAGAGATCTTATCAATCCTTTCCTTAAACCAATTCCTAATCTCCCACATAATATCCTTCTTCACTTCTCAAAAGATTTTTTACCCATTGGCAATCTTATTCCTCTGCTGCTCTTTGCTTCTTCCACCATTAGGCTTCCCAACTACTAATAATATTTTAGGGCAGAAAACCTCAAACTATGTCAAACAAATATAGGACCATGCTGAAGAAATGCTGTGAGTTAGGTCAGATTGTTTCAGACACGATAGGAGGGAGTATATGATGAGAGCCTTATCGATCAATTTGGCCCTGGAAAGATTGTGCAAGGCTCAAGGGGTAGAATTTTTCTTAGCCTGGACTGTACTTGTTAACAGGAGAGACTGCTTCTACAGGGATGGGATACACTTAAATAGAAAGGGTGCAAGAATATTTGCTGATGCTATCGAGGCAGTGTTAGGTGGGTTGGAAAACTGCTAGCTTGGGGGGAGACAAAGACTAATAGATTAACAGTCGCCACTGGCAGAGGTGAAAGAGATTCTTGCACTGCTTCTATTGGAATGAACAGAAGCCTGAAAAACAAGATGCAGGATATTTCAGAGACTGCTGGGAGTCATTGCGGTACAAGAAAACACATGGTTTGTGTTAGGGTAGCTAAGAATAGAAACAGGTGCATGTATACTTGCGTGTACACCAATGCTAGGAGTTTAGTAAATAAATTTGATGAATTTGAGGCATTGCTCAAAACATCAAAGGCAGATATTGTTGGGATATCAGAGACGCGGTGTCACACAGATATAAGGGATGCAGAACTGCAATTTGGGGAGTACAACGTCTACAGAAAGGATAGACAGGATAGGAAGGGGGGAGGGGTTATGCTATTAGGAAACACATAAAATCCAAGGAAGTGAAGCCAGTCGACATCGCTGGACAGTACAGTGTCGGGTCAGTTTGGTGTGACATAAGCATTGGGAGATCAAAATTGAGAGTAGGAGTGTGCTATAGGCCTAATGACGCTGATGAGTATAATAAGAAACTGTACAGGGAAATAGAGTGGGCCAGTAAATCAGAGAGTCTTATAATAGGGGATTTTAATTTCCCAGATATTAACTGGAATTTGTGGGTTGGTCACTCACAGACTAGCAAGGCTTTTGTGGATTTATTGGATGATTGTTTTCTACATAAGCATGTTAGGGAGGCAACTAGAGGGAGTAATACTCTTGATTTGATTATCAGTAGTGATTCTTTGTGCATTAAGAATCTGCAGAAAAATGAACCACTAGGTGGAAGTGATCACAGTGTGCTGAAGTGGGATTTACTCAAAGAGGTAACTACCATTAGGGGTAAAGGGAAGGGTTATTGCTTCCGTAAAGGTGACTACGATGGACTGAGACAGTATTTAAATTCTATACAGTGGGACGAACTGATGATGTTACCAACAGCAATTCAAAGAACTTATCTTGGAAGCTACTAGGCTTTACATACTAACTAAGAAATATTCTTCAAGGTTTAGGCCTAAATGGATGTCAGATGAACTAATGAGACATATGGCAGAGAAGAAAAATGCATGGGATACATACAAGTTGATCTGTAACCAAGTTACAAAGGAGGTTAGGCAGGCGAAGGCAGATTACGAGAAATCCTTGCCAAGGGATGCAAAGAAAAACAGCAAAGAGTTCTTTAGTTATGTAAACTTTAGAAGGAAAGGGATGAATCAGATTGGTCCACTTGATATCGATGGGTCAACTGTTAATGATCCTGCTCAGGTAGCTAACAAACTAAATGAATATTTTGCATCGACATTCACACTGCGAGGGGAATGCCAGAGGTGTATTCAATTCTGGCAGTAAGCTAGAGAATCTTGTAATAACTGAGAGTAAAGTGGAGGAGAAATTGTTGAAGATAAAGGCAAGAAAGGCACCTGGGGTGGATGGGATCTATCCAGTTATAATAAAGGAGGCAGCAAGGGAAGTAAGCAAACCCTTAGCCATAATTATGAGAGCTTCCTTGGACTCAGGGGAAGTACCCATGGACTGGAGATGTGCAAATGTGAACCCAATTCACAAAGGAGGATCAAAGGGCGACACAAGTAATTATAGATCGGTTAGTTTAACTTCTGTTCCTGGAAAGTTAATGGAGGCACTGGTTAAAGATGCACTGCAGGATCATCTAGACAAGACTTCAGTTATAGCTCGGACACAGCATGGTTTTGTTAATGGAAAGTCTTGCCTGACCAATTTGATTGGATACTATGATGCAGTCACAAAAGAACTGGATGCAGGGAATAACTTTGATATTATATACTTGGTTCTTAGAAAGCCTTTTGATACTGTTGCACATGGAAGACTGCTGCACAAATTGGAGCAGTGTGGCATTGGAGGCAAATTGCTGCTATGGATAAAGCGGTGGTTGAGGGGGAGAAGACAGAGAGTGGTAATCAATGGACACTGCTCATCGTGGACTAGTGTTATCAGTGGAGTCCCTCAGGGTTCAGTGTTGGGTCCATTATTGTTTTCTGTATTTATAAATGATATTGATGATGGTATATCAAGCTTAATGTCCAAGTTTGCAGACAATATGAAGGTTGGCAGGGCTGTCAAGGACACTACTGACACTATGCTGCTGCAACAGGATCTGGAAAGGTTGAGCAGATGGGCTGAGAGGTGGCAAATGAAGTTTAACATTGACAAATGTAAAGTACTACATATGGGAAACAGCAACCCCAGAGTAACGTATCAACTCTGTGGTACTACACTGACAGTGGTAGAGAATGAAAGGGACCTGGGGGTGGTTGTGCAGGCAGATATGAAGTTCTCTGAGCACTGCAGATGGGTGGCAAGAGCAGCTCATGGTGTATTGTCAATGATATATAGGGGAATTTTTCTAGCAGAGATAAGGAGGTGATTTGTATAAGGCAATGGTCAGGCCACACCTAGCGTACTTTATACAGGTCTGAGGCCTCATTTCAAGAAGGATGTAGAGCTGCTGGAACGAGTACAGAGAAGGGCAACAAGATTAGTGAATGGAACAAAGGGGTGCTCTTACGAAGAAAGGCTTAAGTTTTGCAAATTACAGTGTCTGGAGATTAGGCATCAGCAAGGTGATCTGATAGAGGTGTATAAAGCCTTGAATGGTTTGAGCATGCTCAATGCTGATGGGATTCTTCCTCTTGCTCAGAATAATCACCTGAGAGGGCACAAATTCAAATTGAGGAAAGACAGATGTAGGATAGACGTGCAGAAATTTGCCTTTAGCCAGCGGGTGTTTGGTTGGTGGAACAGACTTCCATTCCTTGTCTTGGAAGTTGATAGCCTAAATAAGTTTAAGGCTCAGCTGGACAGGTATTTCGAACGAACAGATGGGTGAAGTGGAAGTGGTTTTTTTTTTTTTTTTTTTGGCTGATTCCGCATAAGCTTGCTTTCTCACATTAAATGCCTCTACTAATGCTAATGTATATGTGTCTGCAGTTCTGCCCAGGCATGATAGGAGGGATTATATGCTGAAAGCCCTGTGGATTAACTCAACACTTGGACTCGGTAAGGGTTTTTGGGGGAAATTTTTATCAGCTTGGCCCACACTTGTAGGTAGACTTTTGTAGAGACAGGATACATTTAAACAAAGGTGGTGCAAGAGTTTTTACCAGTATCAAGGATACCTTAAAGGTTCAGGGAAATTGCTCGTTTTGGGGGAACAAGGGTAATATAGATACGTGTTTATCTGATAATACTGGTTAAAGTAACGCTTGCACAGGCCTCAAGAGTTCTTATTTGATAATGCAAACAGATCATATTAGCAAGATGTTCTGAGGGCAGAAACGTTCCAAATGAGTAGGTAGCTAAAGCCAGGGAAGCAAACTTAAATAACTTCAAGGGATGCATCAGGATAGTTAACTATACAAGAACACTTAAGTCTTAATTGCTTATACAGTAATGTCAGAAGTGTCATCAATAAAATGAGTGAATTCAAACTACTGGTTAGGACAAGCAACGCTGACATAATAGGGCTTACAGAAACGTAGTGCCACCCAGAAATTTGGGGATGATGAGTTTCAGTATGGTATGTAGGAAGTACAATGTATCTAGGAAGGATAGGACAGATAGAAGGGGTGATGGGGTTATGCTTCTTATCAAAAGCAGCCTGAGCGTGATGAAAGCTTTCCTGGATTCAGACGTTTCATATGCTAGTATAGAATCTGTTATGGTGTGAGATAGTTGGTGATAGAAGCAAAGGTAAATTGAGAGTGGGTAGACTTTTGTAGTGATCTACAGGCAAGGTGATTGTGAAGATTATGATTTGGTTTGGATTTGGTTTTTATGGTGCATGAGCAGCTAAGGCTATAATGCACCAAATGAGGATTATGATGAGAGCCTCTACATGCAAATGGAATGGGCAAAGTAAGCATGAATATCTTATTATGGGTGATTTTAATTTACCTCTAATTGATTAGAGCAAATGTGAAGGAAACTTGACATGGGAGGGGACAAAGTTTTTAAATCAATTACATTATTGTTATTTGTATCAACATGTCAAAGAATACTAGGGAAAATAATATTCTAGACCTGATCATTACCCATGAACCAGATGACATAATAGAGCTGACAGTACAAGAAACATTAAGTGATCATGGAATTCTACAGTGGACAATGAGGAGAGCAGCAGTAGTTAAAGGCAAAGGAATCAGTTATAATTTCAGGAAAGGAAATAACGACAGCTTAAGTTATCGTAATTAACACGGTCTCTATTAACTGTGTAGATATCTCACAGAGAGCGAATACAATTGAATTATGGTATATCTTTAAAACATTAATCACAGAAGCCTTCAATACGTATATACCATTAAAAAAATACTCCACAAGGAGGATTCCAAGTTGGATGAATAATGAAGTTGCCAGATTACTTGAGCAGAAAAAGAGAGCATGGAAAATTTACAGAGCAGTAAAAAGTACTGAAGCCTATAACAGCTACAAATTGATCTGTAATAGTGCCACATAAAAGGTTAGGCTGGCAAACACATATTATGAGAAATTGTTGGCAAAGAGTGGGGATAAGGAATTCTTCACATATATAAATGCAAAGAGGAGGACAAACCAGATCGGACTCTTAGTAATGGATGTGGGATAGTATTAGATACCCTAGCTGATGTTAGGGCAGAAGCTGATGAATGAGCAGAAGTCTGAAAAACAAGATGCAGGATATTTCAGAGACTGCTGGTAGTCATTGCGTTACAAGTAAACACATGGGTTGTGTTAGGGTAGCTAAGAATAGAAACAGGTGCATGTATACCTGCGTGTACACCAATGCTAGGAGTTTGGTAAATAAATTTGATGAATTTGAGGTATTGCTCAAAACATCAAAGGCAGATATTGTTGGGATATCAGAGACGTGGTGTCACACAGATATAAGTAATGCGGAACTGGAATTTGGGGAATACAATGTATATAGAAAGGATAGACAGGACAGGAGGGGTTATGCTATTAATTAAGAAACACATAAAGTCAAAGGAAGTGAAGCCAGTTGACATCGATGGACAGGGCAGTGTCGAGTCAGTTTGGTGTGACATAAGCATAGGGAAATCAAAATTGAGAGTAGGAGTGTGCTATAGGCCTAATGACTCTGATGAGTATAATAATATATTGTACAGGGAAATAGAGTGGGCCAGTAAATCAGAGAGTCTTATAATGGGGGATTTTAATTTCCCAGATATTGACTGGAATTTGTGGGTTGGGCACTCGCACACTAGCAAGGCTTTTGTGGATTTATTGGATGATTGTTTTCTACATCAGCATGTTCGTGAGGCAACTAGAGGGAGCAATACTCTTGATCTGATTATCAGTAGTGATTCTTCATGCATTAAGAACCTGCAGATAAATGAACCACTAGGTGGCAGTGATCACAGTGTGTTGAAGTGGGATTTACTCAAGGAGGTAACTACCATCAGAGGTAAAGGGAAGGGTTTTTGTTTTCGTAAAGGCGACTATGATGGTCTGAGACAGTATTTAAATTCTATACAGTGGGACCAACTGATGATGTTACCAACAGCAAATTCAAAATGGGAAGCATTCAAGGAACTAATCTTGGTGGCTACCAGGCTTTACATACCAACTAAGAAATATTGTTCAAGGTTTAGGCCTAAATGGATGTCAGATGGACTAATGAGACATGTGGCAGAGAAGAAAAATGCATGGGATACATACAAATTAATAGGTGACATGGAAGCCTATGATAGATATAAGTTGGTCTGTAACCAAGTCACAAAGGAGATTAGGCAGGCAAAGGCAGACTACGAAAAATCCTTGGCAAAGGATGCAAAGAAAAACAGAAAGGAGTTCTTTACATACTTGAACTCGAGAAGGAAAGGGATGAATCAGATTGGTCCACTGGATATTGATGGTTCAACAGTTGAGGATCCTGCTCAGGTGGCTAACAATCTAAACGAGTATTTTGCATCTACATTCACGCATGAGGAGTTATTCAGGAAGGAGAATGATGTAGGTAAAGTAAACATTGGCAGTGAGCTGGATGATTTTGTAATAACTGAGAGGAAAGTGGAGGAGAGATTGTTGAGGATAAACATAAAAAAGGCACCTGGGGTGGATGGGATCTATCCAGTTATATTAAAGGAGGCAGCAAAGGAAGTATGCAAACCCCTTGCCATAATTATGAGAGCTTCTTTGGACTCAGGGGAGGTACCCATAGACTGGAGATGTGCAAATGTAACCCCAATTCACAAAGGAGGATCAAAGGCTGACACAAGTAATTATAGACCTGTTAGTTTAACTTCTGTTCCAGGTAAATTAATGGAGGCACTGGTTAAAGAAGCACTGCAGGATCATCTAGACAAGAATTCAGTTATAGCTCAGACGCAGCATGGTTTTGTTAAGGGCAGGTCTTGCCTGACCAATTTGATTGGATACTATGATGTAGTCACAAAAGAACTGGATGAAGGGAATAACTTTGATATTATATATTTGGATCTTAGAAAGGCTTTTGATACTGTTACACATGGAAGACTGCTGCACAAATTGGAGCAGTGTGGCATTGGAGGCAAATTGCTGCTATGGATAAGGGGATGGTTGAGTGGCAGAAGACAGAGAGTGGTAATCAATGGACACTGCTCAACGTGGACTAATGTTATTAGTGGAGTTCCTCAAGGTTCAGTGTTGGGTCCATTGTTGTTTTCGGTGTTTATGAATGATATTGATGATGGGATATCAAGTTTAATGTCTAAGTTTGCAGATGATACAAAGGTTGGCAGGGTCGTTAAGGACACTACTGACGCTATGCTGCTGCTGCAACAGGATCTGGAAAGGTTGAACAGATGGGCTGAGAGGTGGCAAATGAAGTTTAACATTGACAAATGTAAAGTACTACATATGGGTAACAGTAACCCCAGAGCAATGTATCAACTCTGCGGTACTACACTGACAGTGGTGGAGAATGAAAAGGACCTGGGGGTAATTGTGCAGGCAGATATGAAGTTCTCTGAGCAGTGCAGACGAGCTGCAAGAGTAGCTCATGGTGTCTTGTCAATGATATACAGGAATTTTTCTGGCAGGGATAAGGAGGTGATTATTCCCTTCTATAAGGCAATGGTTAGGCCACATCTTGAGTACTGTATACAGGTCTGGAGGCCTCATTTCAAGAAGGATGTAGAGCTGCTGGAACGGGTACAGAGAAGGGCAACAAGATTAGTAAATGGAACAAAGGGTTGCTCTTATGAAGAAAGGCTTAACTTTTGCAAATTACTGAGTCTGGAGACTAGGCACCGGCGAGGTGATCTGATAGAGGTGTATAAGGCTTTGAATGGTTTGAGCATGCTCAATGCCAATGGGATTCTTCATCTTTCTCAGAATAATCACCTCAGAGGGCATAAATTCAAATTGAGGAAGTACGGATGTCGGATAGATGTGCGGAAATTTGCCTTTGGCCAGCGGGTGGTTGGTTGGTGGAACCGACTTCCATCACTTGTTGTTGAAGTTGATAGCCTAAACAAATTTAAAGCTCAACTGGACAGGTATTTCGAACGAACGGAGGGGTGAAATGGGAGAGGGTTTTTTTGGCTGATGCTGAATAAGCTTGCTTTCTTGCATCATATGCCTCTACTAATGCTAATGCTAATGTTGCAGATGAACTCAACAGTTACTTTGCATTGATATTTACAGAAGAAAAACCCTTTACATCAATGAGAAATTATGGGAGTGAAGTTGAAAAATATGTAATTAATTACTTAATGAAAAAACTTTCAAGCCTACAGGCGGGTAAGGCTCCTGGGGTTGATTGCATATACACTATAATTTTAAGGGAGGTGGTGAGTGAGTGCGATGAACCATTGAGGCTAACTATGAGAGCATCACTGGACTCAAGAGAGAGAGATTCCATTGGATTGTAAAAGTGCCAATGCATCTCCAATACATAAGGGCAGTTCTAAGAGTGTAGTGGGAAATTACCAACTGGTCAGTCTAACTTCAGTAGTAGGGAAATCATGGAGGCAATGATCAAGGGTGGAATTCAAGTTCATTTAGATAGAAATGGAATTCTGAAGGATACTTGGCATGGTTTTGTAAAGGGAAAATCATGTTAAACTAATCTGGTTAGCTATTTTGACAGGGTCACTCAAGAGCTGGACTTATGGAATAATTTCGACATTGTTTAATTGGATTTCAGCAAAGCATTTGGCTCAGTCCCACACGAGCGGTTACTTAATAAGCTGGAACAGGTTGGAATCACAGGGAAAATCCTTAAATGGATAGCTGAATGGCTTCAGGGCAGGAGGCAGAGGGTTGTGATAAATGGTTATTCCTCAGATTGGGTTGATGTAAGAAGTGAAGTTCTCCAAGGATCAGTATTAGGACCACTGCTGTTTTTGATTTTCATAAATAAAATTGATGAAGAGATAGTGGGCATGATGTCTAAATTTGCAGATGATGTAAAGACTGGTAGAATAGTTAATGGTCACCACCAAGTAGAGTTTCTTCAGAGTGACCTAAATAGACTTCAGGGATAGTCAGAAGGGTGACAGATATGCTTTAATTCAGTATAATTCAAGGTTTAACAATGGGGCACAGTAACCCCAAAATAACGTACACAAAATAACTTTCAGTATCATTAATTACACTTGGTGGAGTTGAACTAAAGTCAGTAGCTGAAAAAAGTGACCTGGGAGTTATGATACGATCAGACACGAAGACTCATGGTGTCCTATCGATGATTTATTGAACATTTGCTAGTAGAGATAAGGACGCCATAATTCCATTATACCAGGCTATTATTAGATCAACTAAAAAAGACATCAAGCTTCTTGAAAGGGTCCAAAGATGGGTAACTCACCTGGTGAGATCGGCAAAAGGGCATCCATATGAGGAAAGACTTTGAATATGTGGGTGGAAACTAGGCACCTCAGAGGAGACTTGACTGAAGCGTTTAAGGTTCTGAGAGGCAAAAGTAAAATGAATGAGGACAAAATTTTCATGGTTATAAATGATTCTACAACTAGGAGAGACAAATTCAAGTTACAGGGGAAGATGTTTAGACTGGATTGCAGGAAGTTTTATTTTGCCAGCGAGTTATAAATTACTGGAATAAGTTTCCTAGGTAACTTATTCCAGTAATTTATATATATGGCAGAGGGTGACACTTTGGGGAAATTCAAAGGTCAGCTGGATTTATGAGAGGAGGGAAATAGGTGGTCTATTTTCTTTTCTTTTATTATTATTATTATTTTACTTTTTTTTTTGGCTGGTTCAGCAACCTTAGCCTTCCTGGCACCATATGGCCATTACTATACTAATACTAACTATGTAAAATTCAAACTATGACATTAGTTAATGCATTTGCATCATTTCTACATAGTTGAAATTTTTAGACAAACCGAAGTTTGCACATTGGCATCATTATTGCAACATCTCATACCATGATAAAGAGGGCAACTTGTTGTGAAGGATTTCACAATAAGAGATGTTACAATAATGATGCCAACATCCAAACTTTGGTTTATCTAAAAAATTCAGCTGTGTAATAATGATGCAAATGCACAAACTAATGTCAGAGTTTGAGGCTTTCTGTCCTAAAATATTATTAATCTAAGAAGCTCACCTTTTGGCATCTCTCATATTGTGTAAATAAGATACAACTGGGTTGTCACCCCATGGGTAAGTGATGAGAAGCCAAATAGCTTCAGTGATGAGAAGCCAAATAGTTTCAGAACAGTGCTGTACGAGTAGTGGTACTCAACTGAAAATAAATAACAGTAGTCTTCTCTAACGGGGAAGTGTACTTCAAAGTTACCCTCCTTCACAAGTTGCCCTCCTTTTTGTTGTGTTTTCTGTTATGTGAATAACCTCTTAACAATAAGCAGCAAAAGTTACCTGGAAATCTACTGGCTGGCTCTTGCACTTCAATTAATTTGTGTTCCTGTAAAATTAAAACATGGTTTCTGGGCTTCTTGCTACAACCCTGGAGTTGCAGTGAGAGTACCCAGTAAAGGAAAGGAGAATGGAAGATTAAGAGGGGAGGAGAGACAGACATATTAAGAAAAATAAAAATAAAATAATAATAATAATAAAAAAAAATAGATAAAACCCAAAAACTGTGTAAGATGCAAAATGAAAGGAAGGACTTGGATTGGCAAGAAATTGTACTTAATGATGTAGGGGGTATACAGTCCTAGGGGACAACAGAGGAGGCATCTCTAATCAGGAAAGGATTGTAGGGCAAGCATTGGAACAGACTCTGCACATGCTGTTTGACAGCATCACAATACTGTTCTCTGTATGCCATGTGGATCACCAGTTCAAGCTTATCTATACCAGTATGGTTGTGCCACATTCAGGAATGGCAGCAAATAGCCTGGATGGCCAGAGCTTAGACAAGAGATACATCTAAACTGTCCAACCTCAACCAAGGTTGGGGTGGCAGGCAAGAGTGGTCTGACATGAGCACAAGTAGGTGTTAACAGAAAGTGGGACTGTTTATTTATTTGGGGGAAAGGGGGGGGGATTACTTGTTACAAGATTAGTTGAGTTTCCCTCGTTTTTTTTTTTTTTTTTTTTATTTTAATCCAAGTGATATCATGTGCATATAAGGTTAGTGTAGATTATTGGTTTGAGGTATTTTGGTTAGTGGAGAAACTAGAATTGTTTGTTTGTTTGTTTTGTTATTTGGAGCATTAGCAACTAAGGCTATATTGCTCCGGGATATGCGGTGGTCATTCCCTGACCTTTCCGCATCCTCCATATTTGGTGGTGACGGGCTCGAACCCCGGTCTAATCAAGAAGCGTGTGCTATGCACTGCTGCTCCTTCCCACCTGGCTATGGAGGCGCTGGAGAAACTAGAATCTCACACCTTGTAGTAAGCTGTTAGTAGATGATGAACAGGAGTTTCCATAGTTGAAAAAGCTTCAGAAGGGTGGTCACAGCCAGTGTTAATTGATGTTTTTCTCATGAAAGCTCAGATATGCCAGGAGGGCAGTTATGCTCTTAGTTAAGAAGGACATAGAATCTAAAGGAATGTACCTGGGTCATGTAAGTTGCCAGTATAATGTTGAGTTAGTTTGGTGTGACATAACCACTGGGAAAACAAAAAAATGAGAGTAGGACTGTGATGGGTATAATGAACAATTGAATGTCTTATAATAGGAAATTAACTTTCCCGATATTGACTGGAACTTGTAGATTGGTCACTCACATAGTAGCAGAACTTTTCTGGATTCACAGAATGATTATTTTCAGACCAGCATGTTAGACATGCAACAAGAGAGAAATCAATACTCTGCATCTGATTATCAGCAGTGGCTCTTCATGCACTGAGAATCTCCAGATCACTAGGTATCAGTGATCATAATGTATTCATGTAGTATTTACTACTGTCAATGGTAAAGGGAAGGGAAGGTTTCGTTTTTAAATTCTTTTCAGTGGGACCAACTGCTTCTGTTGCCAACAGCAAATTCAAATTGGGAAGCATTCAGGAAGTAACTGTAAAGCTACTGGGCCTTTTATACAAACTAAGAAATACTCTTCAAAGTTTAGACTTAAATGGATGTCAAATGAACTAACAAAACTAGTGGCAGACAATAAAAATGTGTAGGATGATTATAAATAATCAACAGCATGTATAAACTAGCCTGCGGTAAAGTCACTAAGGTAGTTAGCAAGCTATGGAAGATTACAAGAAGTCTTTGGTGGAGAATGCAAAAAAAAGTAGCAGAGAATTTTTTGCTTATGTCAACAACAGAAGGAAAGGGATGAACTGCATTGGCCCACTGGATATGAATGACATGACTACTGATGATACCATCAGATCACTGACAAATTAAATACATATTTTGTAACTATATTCATTACTTTTAGAGATAGGAACACCAGAAGAACACCAAGTTATAACTGGGAGGTAAATGATTTCATGATAACTGAAAAGAAAGTGAAAGAGAAATTGCTGAAGCTAAAGTAAATGAGGCACTTAAGAGCTGACAGAATCTGTCCAATTACATTAAAAGAAGCAGCAAAAGAGGTAAGAAAATCCATGGCCATAATTATGAGAGCATTAGATTCTGAGGAGGTTTCTATAAATTGGATATGTGCAAATGTCTCTCTTATTCATGATGGTAAGGGGGAGGGAATCAAAGATTAAAGTGAGTAACTGCAAACCTATAACCTTGACTTCTGTTCTAGGGAAAATAATGGAGTCAGTGTTTAATCCAGTGGTAGTGACAGGTAATCTGACAGGTGACCTTCCAAAATAATGCTCCTGCATTAACCATTAACCAATGATTAAAAATCTGAAAAAAATTTTTTTCACCTTCCTAAATATAGTCAAATTTTTGCTGCAACAGTTGATTTTTTTCAGTTTTAATGCAGAAATTGTGCACGAGAACCTGTTGTGCAACCTGCAACTTTCTTTGTAATTATTTTCCTTTTTTTCTTGAAGAATAGCATGTTACTGCATAAGCACTGACACTGTGTTTGTTTAACTTTAAAGTTACTTGTTTTTCTTCTCCCACCAGTTCAATACACATCTACAGTCTTACCCTAGTTGTTTTTGAAAGATCTGTTATTGTTTACACAGAGTAAAGATAATACAAAATTCTCTACAGATGTCTACTACACTGTGGGAAGCAAGATATGTAGTTTTAAATCTTGCATGTTGTGAAGCATGCCAAAATTGAAATAAATTTTGAAATAAACCTGGAAACAGAAGAATAAGCAGAAATATATGTGCATGTTTGAAATTTTATACACTTAATGGTCTTTTAAACTGGAAGATGGAAGAGGATAGGCGACTGATGCTTCTATTTTGTCTTTTTCTTTGCAATTTTAAGAAATAATTTTTTAAATAAACAGTGTAAAACACATAGCATGTTTTAAAATTTTTAATTAAATTTAAAATACATATAATAAGTAGAGCAATCCATTAAAGAAAGGATGATATACCGGCACTGTTTGAACAGAATTAAAAAAAAAAAAAAAAAAAAAAAAAAAACATTTTCCAAAAATTAAAAGAAATTTGGGCACCTGTCGAGTGACCCATCACTGTTTCTGATATATTTTTTAGGCACTACCCATCACCAGGTTAAAGAAATATTGCAGAATCACCCTTGACAGGAATGCAGTTTTATAGAAATCACAGCATGGATTTGTTCTGGTGTGATCTTGTCTGACCAATGTGATTAGCGACTATGATGCAGTAATGAAGGAACTGAATGCAAAAAATATATACTTAGATTTCAGTAAAGCTTTTGATGCTGTTCCACATGAAAGACTGCTCTACAAATTGGAGCAGTGTTACAATTATGGGCAAGTTACTGCTGCTGATAAAGGGACACTTGAGTGTCAGAAGACAACAGAATGATTATTAATAGGCTCTGTTCTTCTTGGACTAATGTTATCAGCAGTGATCCCATGGTTAATTGTTTTCAAAATTTATTAATGATATCAATGAAGGCTTATTAAGTTTAATGTCTTAGTTTTCTGATGATCCAAAGATTGGCAGGGTAGCTAATGACAGGAATCTGGGTATACTACTGCAACAAGGTCTAGTAAATTTAGATGGACTGTGAAGTGGCAATTGAGGTTTAATGAAATGGGCAGCGATTACATCAATAAATAAGACATCAATAAATGCAAGATATTGCATATAGATAGCAGTAATCCCAGAACAGCATGCCAATTGGGCGTTACTACACTCAAGTGGAGAAAGAAAATGGCCTAAGAGTGATTGTACAATCTGATATGAAGTTTTCTGAGCAGTGCAGACTGGCAACTGACAGACATTACAAGGGGTTCTGTCAATGGCTTATAGGAATTTTGCCAGAAAGGACTGTGAGCACTGCATACAAGTCTGAAAGCCTCACTTTAAGAAGGATGCAAATCTATTGAAATGGATGCAAAGAGAGCATCAACAGCATCAGAGGCAAAAAAGGGTATTCTTACCAAGAAAGACTTCAGCTCTACAAAATGCAATGTTGAAATCAGGCACCTGAAAGGAGACCTGACTAAAGTTTTTAAGGCTTTCTTAATTTTTCTTGAAAAAGGAGATGGTTGCAGGACAGATGTGTAAAAATTTGTTTTCGGCCAGAGGAAGTGATTGCTGAAATAAATTTCAATATGCCGTTGTGAAGGTCGGTACTTTGAATAAATTAAGGAAGGGCTGGACAAATTAGAAGGAGAGATGATGTATTTTTTTTTTTTTTTTGGTTGATTCTGTATAAGCTTACTTTCTTGTATCATTTGCTACTACTAACATATCCTATTTCTATGAAAATATTCCCTCCTATTAACAAGTACAGGCCCAAATCGATTAACAAGGTTCTCTCAGCATGTATTTTCTCCCATCACGTGTTGGATATATTCCAGATACCTTCAAATTCAGCCCTAATTAATGGCTTTTTCTCAATGTCACCTCAATAAATGCAATAATTTTTGCCTAAAATTTTTTAATGTAGTGAAATGTTTTTAATCTGTTATTAAAATTAATTATTTCCCACATATGTCATTCTCCCAAGAAATTTGTTAAATTACATTTAAGCTTACCTGTGACTGCAGAAATAAAATACTCTGTTCTGGATTAATGCCACAGGCTAAAAGGCAAGAAGTCATCAAATATATATTTGTTCTGTGAGACAATAAAAAACATTTTTCTTGCATATATCAGATAATTACAGAAGTATTTTTATTTATATGCACATATAAATAAAATAGTATATTTCTATGCTAATTTGTGTATACATTAGTCATTATAAGTTTCAATAAGTTGATAGTGATTTATCACAGATGTTAAAAACAAGATGGAGGTATATGAACACATCATGCATATAATGCTTTTTAAGGATGGGAATAACGCAACTATAAAAAAAAAACAAAAGATACAGTGAGGTAGTTCTAAATGCAAGGAAATGCCAAAGTTGATTCAAAAAGTTCAGGTCTGGTTACTACAACTTAGCTGACAAATCACATTCATGCTGGCTTGTTAATTCAATGATGCAGGACTGTCGACAGCCACACTTGATAAAAATCCTGCTGTAACTGTTGAAGAACTTGCCCCGAAACTCGGTTTCACCCATTACACTATAAATCACCACTTGAAATGGTTGGGGGAAGGGGGCGTATCAAAACTTGGAAAGTGGGTTCCATACATGTTTTCACCAGAGATGGTCCTCTTAAGATCAGGTAAACATTCATATTTCACTGTGTTCTCTTAAGCTTAATATGCTCATTTTGAATTGGCTCATTACTAGAATGAAAATGGGCACTATTAAAATATTAAGTGTCAAGCAGGTAGGTAAGTGTTGCCAGAGACCTGCAACACCACAACCATGAGGTGGGCTTCACTCCAGGAAGATTTTGCTGTGCATTTGGTAGGATAATTATGGTATTGTTTATTTTTAACTGCTGCAGTTCAATAAAATTCACAGCTGAAGTTTATTGCCAGAACCCGATGCCAATAAAATATCCTCCTTTAACCACGGATGTTCTGTTTTATCAGAGCAATGCACATTCTCATACCATTTGAAATATGTGGCAAAATTCAGGAAATTGGTTCGAAAACTCCACATCATCTTTATTTATTGATTTTGCACCAACAAGTTAAAATGCTACAATTAAGATAAATTCTTAGAAAGGTGTAATATCACTAATTGTACATGCCAATGGATGTGCCTATATGATCACGAACACAAAGAGAAGTAACAAATTCAAATCATAAAGTATGTTATAGACACTGCCTTCTACAGAACAAAATGTAAATTTTACAAGCACTGATGTCTCTTGAAAAGGTGGTGCTTATGAGTTCCCTGTCTTTGGTTTTTTATTTTTATAAAAATAACCATGTAAACTTGCATGTACACCAATGCTAGGAGTATAGTTAATAAAAGGCAAATATTGTTGGGATATCAGAGACATGGTGTCACACAGACATAAGCAGTGCAGAACTGGAATTTGTGGAGTACAACGTGTACAGAATGGATAGACAGGACAGGAAGGGAGGAGAGGTTATGCTGTTAGTTAAGAAACACAAAATCTAAGGAAGTGCATCCAATTGATGTTGGTTGACAATGCAATGCTGAGTCTGTTTGGTGTGACATAAGCACAGGGAAAGGAAAAATGAGTAGGTGTGTGTTATAGGCCTAATGAATCTGATCAGTATAATGAGCAATTGTGCAGAGAAATAAAGTGGGCCAGTAACTTAGAGTGTCTTATAATGGGAGATTTTAATTTCCTGGATATTAAGTGGAATTTGTGGATTGGTCACTCACGCACTAGCAAGGCTTTTGTGTATTTATTGGATGATTGTTTTCTACAGCAGCATGTTCGGGAGGCAACTAGAGGGAGTAATACTCTTTATCTGATTATCAGTAGTGATTCTTCATGCATCAAGAATCTGCAGATAAAGGAACCACTAGGTGGCAGTGATCACAGTGTGCTGAAGTGGGATTTACTCAAAGAGGTAACTACCATCAAGGGTAAAGGGAAGGGTTTTTGCTTTCGTAAAGGTGACTACAGTGGTCTGAGACAGTATTTAAATTCTATATGGTGGAAACAACTGATGATGACCAACAGCAAATTCAAAATGGGAAGCATTCAAAGAATTAATTTTGTAAGCTACTAGGCTTTTCATACCAACAAAGAAATATTGTTCAAGATTTAGGCCTAAATGGATGTCAGATGAACTAATTAGACATGTGACAGAGAATAAAAATGCATGGGATACATAAAAAATTAACATGTGACACAGAATCCTATGATAGATATAAGCTGGTCTGTAACCAAGTTACAAAGGAGGTTAGGCAGATTACGAGAAATCTTTGGCAAAGGATGCAAAGAAAAACAGCAAAGAGTTCTTTACTTATGTAAACTATAGAAGGAAGGGGATGAATTAGATTGGTCCACTTGATATTGATGGTTCAACTGTTGATGATCCTGCTCAGGTAGTTAAAAAACTAAATGAATATTTTGCATCGACATTCACACATGAGGAGTTATTCAGGGAGCGGAATGCCAGAGGTGTATTCAACTCTGGCAGTAAGCTAGATAATCTTGTAATAACTGAGAGTAAAGTGGAGGATAAATTTTTGAAGATAAACACAAGAAAGGCACCTGGGGTGGATGGAATCTATCCAGTTATATTAAAGGAGGCAGCAAAGGAAGTAAGCAAACCCTTAGCCATAATTATGATAGCTTCCCTGGACTCAGGGGAAGTACCCAACCCATGGACTGGAGATGTGCAAATGTGATCCCAATCCACAAAAGAGGATCAAAGGGAGACACAGGTAATTACAGACCTGTTAGTTTAACTTCTGTTCCAGGGAAATTAATGGAGGCAATGGTTAAAGAAGCATTGCAGGGTCATCTAGACAAGACTTCAGTTATAGCTCGGACACAGCATGGGTTTGTTAAGGGGAAGTCTTGTCTGACTAATTTGATTAGATACTATGATGTAGTTACAAAGGAACTGGATGCAAAGGATAACGTTGATATCATATATTTGGATCTTAGAAAAGCCTTTAATACTGTTGCACATGGAAGACTGCTGCACAAATTGGAGCAGTGTGGCATTGGAGGCAAATTGCTGCTATGGATAAAGGGATGGTTGAGTGGGAGAAGACAGAGAGCGATAATCAATGGACACTGCTCTTCGTGGACTAATGTTATTAGTGGAGTTCCTCAGGTTTCGGTGTTGGGTCCATTGTTGTTTTTTGTATTTATAAATGATATTGATGATGGCATACCAAGCTTAATGTCCAAGTTTTCAGACGATATGAAGGTTGGTAGGATTGCTAATGACACTAATGAAAGTACACTACTGCAACAGGATCTAGAAAAGTTGAGCAGATGGGCTGAGAGGTGGCAAATGGAGTTTAACATTGGCAAATGTAAAGTACTAACATATGGGAAGCAGTAATCCCAGAGTAACGTATAAACTCTGTGCGACACTGACAGTGGTAGAGAATGAAAAGGACCTGGGGGTAATTGTGCAGGCAGATATGAAGTTTTCTGAGCAGTGCAGATGGTCTGCAAGAGTAGCTCATGGTGTCTTGTCAATGATATATAGGAATTTTTCTAGCAGGGATAAGGAGGTGATTATCCCCTTGTATAAGGCAATGGTCAGGCCACACCTTGTATACAGGTCTGGAGGTCTCATTTTAAGAAGGATGTAGAGCTGTTGGAATGAGTACAGAGAAGAGCAACAAGATTAGTGATTTGGAACAAAGGGTTGCTCTTACGAAGAAAGGCTTTTCAAATTACAGTGTCTGGAGACTAGGCACCTGCGAGGTGATCTGATTGAGGTGTATAAAGCCTTGAATGGTTTGAGCATGCTCAGTGCTGATGGGATTCTTCCTCTTTCTCAAAATAATCGCCTGAGAGGGCATAAATTCAAATTGATGAAAGACGGTTGTAGGATAGATGTGCAGAAGTTTGCCTTTAGCCAGCGGGTGGATGATTGGTGGAAGAAACTTCCATCTGTCGTTGTAGAAGTTGATAGCTTAAATAGATTAAAGGCAGAACTAGACAAACATTTGGAGTGAGTGGATGTGTGAAATAAGGGGTGTTTTTTTTTTTTTTTTTTGGCTGATGCCATATAAGCCTGCTTATATGGTATCATGTGCCTTTGCTAATGCTAAGTAGTCCTCATGCTTCAGTGGTTGTGAGGTTCATTTTCTTAGACAGAGAGTTGTGTGCTTGCACTATTGAGGGCACATGTGATTTTGGCTTTTATTTATTTTATTTGACTATTGTGGCACCTTGGTATACAGGTAGTGATACTGCACTTTCTAAGAATTTATATAATTGTAGACTTAATTGTTTTGTGGCAAATAGTGTTTCTTATTCATAATAGGCTAAAACCTATTTACACTGCGTACTGTGGATGCGAGGTGCTTCCAGCCATCAGCAGTACTGCTGGTTAATCATATAGTCAATAACTGTGGCATGGGGAGTTCATATGTTGTCTTTCTCAATGTAAAATTCACTGAAAACACAATTTGCCAAAAAACAGCTCACTGATAAATAAATTAGAATAAGTAACACAATAATAAATGTTTATTTTTACTTTAGGTTCTGTTATATACAATTCACTGAAAAGGAAAAGAAAAAAAAAAAAAATTACACCCTTTCTATTGTTCCCTACTTCCATGGTGGGAGGCATTTTATTTTAGAAATATTTTCTTTAATGCTAACATTATGAGTCAGCCAGTTGCTTCATGTTTTTCATAACCTCAAATAATTTTAAATTTGAAAGTTATTAAAATTATTTTCTGTTATTAAAATGTCTTTTGTATTTGTTGAGTGAGAAAGGAAAGCAAAAGTTATATTTCAAGGATATTTATATTTCAAAAATAAAGCCAGCAAAAATAAAATTTATTGGACATGTGTGTGAAAATTATCAGAAACTCAAATGTAGAGCTTGAATTATATAATGAAGCAAAATTATTAAAATATCTGGAGATCATGCATGTGGAGATGCTGATAAAGTCGAATTGGCTTACGTGGCAGATCATGTGAATTTACTTCAGTAAATTCATGTGATCCACCACATTATATTATCTTGGAGCAATCAATTGGATTTAGTGAATCAACTGCCACTAGTTTACCAAGTGTATAAAGTTTGAAAAGAACAGTAAACAATATTCGTGTGAAGAAGACTGCTAGGCCAGTAGTGCCTGCGAAACAAAAAGATATAGTGTTTCTTGACATTTATAAACAAATGGCAACCGGTGAAAATTTTTTACTATTTGACTCTGGTCCTAAAGTTGGATCATATTTTAATATTTTCAACATAACAGAACCTTCAGTTATTGGTACAATTTCAGCACTGGTATGTAGATGTACGTTTAAAACTTTTCCTCCTCTTTTTTTTCTCAGCTATATAGGTGGCATAGATTAAGAAATAATGATGTTATTCCTTTATGATTTGCATTATTACCAGACAAATCTGAAAACATACATTTGCATGCTACAAGAATTAAGAAAATTAATTCTTGAAAGACTTGCCTTTTAAAATACTACATGGTATTTTCAATGTGAAGAATATTTAATTATTATATATTTCAATAAAATTAATTTTTTTGTCTTCTTCACGAATTGTATAATAGGCCATAGAGTAAAAATAAACATTATCACTATGTTACTTATTCCAATTTTTATTTACCAGTAAACTGTTTTTGGTGAATTTTCTGGATACCATTTTCAACTTAATATTTTCTGATAGAAAAGGAATTCAAGTTTTGAAGTTGTCAGAAGTGCTATTTGCATTTACTGCACTCAATGAAATTTTCATTTGACACTGAAATTTTCATCTACATTCATTTTACAGGGCCTTAATAACCTCAATCAGATCTTCATCTCTGGGACTGCTTTTCACAAAACTCATGCCTTTTCTTGGGTATGGCTTCCATACCTGGATATATTATTCCAAATGCAATCTCACAAATGCCATCATACAGTGGAACTATAATGCTCGCTATAAGTAATTAATTGTTCACCAAATCATCAACAGGACACTGAGTCTTTCTTGCTGCTGGTATGCATTGCACTGCATGAAGAACTTCTTGTCTGCATGGGTCATAATCCTCAAATCTTTTTCTCTTTCTACTTTTAATTCACCTTTCAGCATTAAAACATACTTCTCACTTATCTATCATCCCTGAAGTCTATCCCACGTACTTTTTCTTACAGAATCCCATTATCAGTTGACTCAACCACTGCTCATCTCAGTTGTCCTAATTATTTGTATGATTTCTTTCACTTCAAAGGTGGTGCTTGTGCTTATGTCCACTGTGATATTCCCTGTCAGAGACTCGGTAATTTGGAATCTCCTCTTTTCGATTTTCTATGGCTTAAAAAAAAAATCTCTACCATTCTGCCAAATTCATCTTTTTCCTCTGTCTTTCTTCAAACTCTGCTAATCACTTGGAACTCTTTGACTTCCTCTCTGTCACACGTAATTTTCTCCAGTCCAACTTTCCTAACAGTGAGATAATTTACCTTGGTGATTTTAATGTTCCCAACTGCAGCTGGCATCCGTTTTCTAGTCTAGTGGTTCTCAATCTTTTGTCACTCAAGTCACACTTTAAGCTAAAACAAATATTAATGCCACACCGAAATAGTTATTTCCATCGAATTAGATGGAAATTTTCCTAATTTTGCGGCATATTTGAAAAGGGTTGAAGGTTGGGAACCACTGTTCTAGTCAAAAACACCTAGCCAGTCAAGATGCTAAGGCTCTTGCAATTACTAATAACCTCACACAGATTGTTGATTTACCTATCAGAATACTGTACAATCCTAACCACTCAGCCAACATTCTTGATTTTTTTTCTCACAAACAACTCTTCCAAGTACACAATTGAGGTGAGTGGCCATCTAGGCACCAAAGATCACAACTTAGTGAAGATTTCTTCTCCAATGGAGTTTTTCCCTCATGGCCATTCTCAACTGCTCGAGAATGTTAGCCATTATAAGGATGCAAAAAGGGATGATCTGCAGGATATCTTTTCCTTGGTTTAGCATTAGTAAAGGCACATGAATCAAGAAAGCAAGCTTATATAGCATCAGCCAAAAAAAAAAAAAAAAACACTTCTAATTTCACCCATCCACTCGCTCCAAATGTGTCTAGTTCTGCCTTGAATCTATTTAAGCTATCAGCTTCTACAACAACAGATGGACAGATGGAAGTTTGTTCCAGCAATCAACCACATGCTGAATTGGATTACTGTTTCAAATCTTCTGATGCCAACATTTGCTCAGATTGTGTCAGTGAAATTATTCTTGTAGGGATGAAATTATTTATTGCATACTCCACCTGAAAATCTCGCCCTTAATCTAAACCTTGGTTTTCAAATAAATGTGCTAAGGCTGTTCAAGATAAGAATGTTGAATCCATTTCACACGGTTCATTTTCTGTCTAAACCAAAACTCTCAACAATTGTAAAGCAGCTATTAATCAGTCCAAACTAGATATCGAAGAGACTTATGAGTAGAAAACTTGCTTCTTGTCCAAATAGCAGTTGAGCATTCTGGTATCTTGCCGGAGCTATTGGCACAACTTTTGCCCAACTCTATTCCCACCTCTGTCAAAACTGCATGGTTCTATTGCCATCTTAGCTAAAGATAAAGTCGACCTGCTAGCATTCTACCTTTCTTCTAACTTGTGTATTGATGATCTTGGTAAACCATCTCCTACCATTCCCAGCACACTCCATACAATGGCTCCCCTTGTCTTCTATCAAAAGGATATCAGAAAAATTTTGAAGTCTTGATAACAAGAAATCACTAGGTCCTAATGGAATCCTCCAAATAGCAGTTGAGCATTCTGGTATCTTGCCGGAGCTATTGGCACAACTTTTGCCCAACTCTATTCCCACCTCTGTCAAAACTGCATGGTTCTATTGCCATCTTAGCTAAAGATAAAGTCGACCTGCTAGCATTCTACCTTTCTTCTAACTTGTATATTGATGATCTTGGTAAACCATCTCCTACGATTGATTTTTTGATTTGATAGTTGTTGGCGCATCGGCTTCTGTGGCCATAATGCACCTCCCAAGGTTTTTGCAGTACTTTGATCCAAGCCCGAGGCGGGAATCGAACCCGCGACCTTTGGGTTGCCGGGCAGGTACTTTACCCACTCGGCTAGCCCGGTCGGCCAAACCATCTCCTACCATTCCCAGTACACTTCATACAATGGCTCCCCTTGTCTTCTATCAAAAGAATATCAGAAAAATTTTGAAGTCTTGATAACAAGAAATCACTAGGTCCTAATGGAATCCTCCTATTTGTTCACAAAACCTGTGCTTCTGAGCTTACTCCCATTCTGTGTCACCTTTTTACACTTTCTTATTCCACTGGTATTTTCCTTTCTGCTTGGAAATTTGTTCATATCCAGCCAGTTCCTAAAAAGGGTGACAAACCCTTTCCATCCAATTATCATCCCACTGCACTCACTTCTACTCTTTCTAAAGTAGTGGAGAAATCCATCAACCACCAACTCCTAAACTATCTAGAAACCTTCCATCTGACCAATGATCACCAGTGTGGATTCCGTAAGTGTCGATCCGCTGGCTTAAGTTACCCATCTATGAACAAATTTAATGGAAAAATTTGGTGAACCTCAAGCAGTTGCAACTGCCTAAGTTTCAAAGGCTTTTGATCATGTTTAGCATAAAGGTCTTCTAAATAAGGATCTATATCATAGATTTCTGACTGTTTTTTGTAATTGAGTATCCAGTTTTCTCTGACTTCTCACTATGGGTACTGGTAGATGGCTCTCTGTCATGATTTTTTCATTAATGCTGTGTTGCTCAAGGTTCAGTTCTTTCTCCCACTCTTTTCCTCTTGTATTTTAATGATCTTCTTCCATTGACTGGAAATCCTATCCATAGTTTTGCTGATGATAGTATTGCATTCCACCTTCCAGTTTGAGACATCTTGCCCTACACAAACAGCTTTAACTTCTTGAATATCCACTGCCAATTCCTTAAATGTTGATTTACAGGTAATTCTCTAGAGGCAAAGATAACTTAAATTGATTTCAATCCTTCTAAAACTCAGTCCTGTCTTATATCTCGTAAAAAGGATTCTCCTGTTTCCTATGCTTATCTTCGATGAGAGTCTGTTTCTAGACAAGATCACATCAGGGATTATCCTGACTTCCAGTCTCTCTTGGCATAAGCACATCACAAATACTGCTTCCTCTGCACCTAAAAAAGCTGGGTTTTCTCTTTCACTCTCATCATTACTTTTTTCCTAAACAGCTATTCACTTGGCACAAATCTCAAATCTGCTCCACCTTGAAATATTGTTCCCACATCTGGGGGTGGTGCCACTGAAACCTCTCTCAGGCTTTGACACCATTCAAAAGAGTGCAGTTAGGTTATTAATGACCCATCTTTAACAATGTCTCTCCACTCTCTTTTTCAAAGATGTTCTGTTTCTGCTGCATGCCTATTGTACAGCTACTTCCATGGGCACTGTTCTTCTGAATTGTGCTTCTACAATTCCCACTCTCTCTCTCTTCCAAACCACTCTGAATATATGCCACAACTAGCCAGATCCTTTTACTGTTCAACTTCAAATTCACATAATGAACTTTTCTTTTTCTTCATTTATTCCTTAAAATTCCGTTTTATGTAAAAACTGTCCTTCATATGTTTTTTTACCTGAAAATTACAATGTACAGAAATTCAAGTCTAATGTATCTTCTTTCATTTTCTCAACCTTCAACCCACAAATGGCACTAAGTACTATAGGTTTTAATACCTTTCATGCTTGGGGTTTTCATAAAAAAAAAAGAAAGTATATCCAAGTCATTTTGAAGGAGTGCTACTTAGCACTGGACTTTTAACACTCTTCTGGTAATGAAAAAACCGTTTAAGGTTTTTTCATTACCAGAAGAGTGTTAAAAGTTCACCATTTTGAAGAAGTGCTACTTAGCACTGGACACAGATTCACCATTTTGGAGGAGTGCTACTTAGCACTGGACTTTTAACACTCTTCTGGTAATGGAAAACCCTTTAAGGTTAGGGATGGGTTATGTGTTGTTCTATAAAACGTTGCCCAAACTAGAATTAAATGAACTTTAATCCTTGCTGAAAATAAAAGTCCTGTACACAAAATGAATATATTTACAATGAAATTTATTATATATGTAATTATTATAATTAACATTCAAATGCCATTAGTAAATACCCTTATATAAGGCAATGGAGGCACGCCATAGCAGTTAATGTGCCAACACACACACACACACACACACACGGCAATGGTCAGGCCACACCTTGAGTACTGTATACAAGTCTGAAGGCCTCATTTTAAGAAGGATGTAGAGCTATTGGAACGAGTACAGAGAAGGGCAACAAGATTAGTGAATGAAACAAAGGGTTGCTCTTAGGAAGAAAGGCTTAAGTTTTGTAAATTACAGTGTTTGGAGACTAGGCACCTTCGAGGCGATCTCATTGAGGTGTATAAAGCCTTGAATGGTTTCAGCATGCTCAATGCTGATGGGATTCTTCCTTTTGCCCAGAATAATCGCCTGGGAGGGCATAAATTCAAATTGAGGAAAGATAGTTGTAGGATAGATGTGCGGAAGTTTGCTTTTAGCCGCAGGTGGTTGATTACTGGAACAAACTTTCATCTGTCATTGTAGAAGTTGATAGCTTAAAAAGATTCAAGGCAGAACTAGACAAACAATTGGAGCGAGTGGATGGGTGAAATGAGAAGGGGGGTGTTTTTTTTTTTGGCTGATGCTATATAAGCTTGCTTTCATGCATCATGTGCCCTTGCTAATGCAAATAAAATCTCAATAAATCATTAGCTTTCAACAGTTAGATATCATCTTTCTTAACTATGTTCTTAAATAATTTTTGTAAAATACTAAGAGGAGTTTACCTCAATATAGTACATAGAACACTTCCGTATGATACCCTCCAGAAATTAAAAGGGGAAAAACGAAAAAAATAGACAACTTACCGATACATTAGAGTAAAATATAAATAATTAAAAAACCAATTTAACATAATTCAAATCAATTTAAAACAATTAAAAATCAAATTAACGCAATTAAAAGAATCTAACGAAAAGGAAGGAAAATCGTTTTGAATATTTTCGTTAGATTCTTTTAATTGCATTAATTTGATTTTTAATTGTTTTAAATTGATTTGAATTGTGTTAAATTGGTTTTTTAATTATTTATATTTTACTCTAATGTACCGGTAAGTTGTCGTTTTTTTTGTTTTTCCCGTTTTAATTTCTGTAGGGTATCATACGGAAGTGTTCTACGTACTATATTGAGGTAAACTCCTCTTAGTATTTTACAAATATTATTATCAACGTAGAACGTATTGAGTATTACAGCTCTGATTCATACTATCTAGTTTTTAAATACAGCAGCACTTGAGATGGATTTTTCCACATGATTCTTCCATAACAGTGATATCTGGAAGTGATCCAGTGAACATGACATTTATGAGTAACTTACATTCTTCTCCACTCCACTTCATATTCCATCACTTCAACACCACAATATAAGGGAATCAAATACTGTGGTGAATCCCAATCCCATTATTCTATTAACAGTAGGACTCAAACTGTGGATGTGAAGTGCTTCTAGCCATCAGTAGTATTGCTGGTTAACCTCACAGTCAATAAATGTGTCATGGGGATCCATTTGGTGTCTTTACTAAAAAAATTTCATTATTCTCAACAAAATCAGAGGGACAACTCAATACATCTCTCTTTTGGTCTTAGATTTGATTTAGCATTATGTATAGTGTATGTGTCCCGACACTGAATTTTATACATTACCCCGCTTTTTAACATCATCGGAGTCGGATATTTTTTCCAATGTGTAATTTGCCTATAATTTCTTGCTCAGGAAGCTGTCTACACTGAATATCTTAGTGTTTCGAAACCAAGGTAAAATGATATATTCAAGACACACTAGAGGATTGCACCTCTTATGGTGTTTGTTCACCAACTAAGACTGTGGTTTCCAAGAACCCAATCTGGGAAACTACAAATGTTGAGGCTTGCTCTCACCTGGCACATTTATCACTCTGCTTTTTTTTTCACTACAGTGAGACAAGGGCCTACCCATAATAGTCTGAGTCACACTGTTTTTTTGTATAATGAATGGCAAATCATGCTTTTATGTACTGGTGCATGACAAGAAGCATAATTAGTGAACTAGCCTGTGTGCACGCACGCACACGCGCACACACGCACGCACACACACTGTTCTATATGCTGGATCTCTCCCAGACACTGCTGTGGAGGGATCAGGTGGCAAACCCATGTCATTAGATACCACATTTAAGGATTTAATTGAGAAAGACTATATCCAGCTATTGAAAGCTAATAATTTAGATGTAATTTTATTTGTATTTATATTATTATTCCTATGGTGCAAGGAAGCCTGAGGCTTAATGCTGCACCAGCCAAAAAAAAATCCCCCAGTTACTGAGAGAGAGAGAGAGAGAGGGGGGGGGGAAATCACCAAGAAAGAGAAGAATGATGATATTCAGCTCAAGAACCTGGGTGTGCCAAGTCCAATAGCAGTTTTAATTTTAACAATTTTAATTGCATATATTTTATAGTAAATAGTTATTTTATGTACAAGATTTTATTTTCAGAACACATTAAATTTCATTTATTCCTAGTGTGATGTCAGTGTTTATAAAACACAACATGCACTCGCCTGATCTTCACATGAATATATTTAATTATCATGAACCATATCTTCTTTATCAATTTTGTTCAAGAATGTCAGAAGTAGGAGCAGTCCCAACTCTAATTGAGCCACCCTACTTCTAGCCCTACCCTAATCTCAAGAGTATCTATTAATTACAACCCTCTGCCTCCTGTTGTGCAGCATCCTTTAATTCATCTAAGGACCTAAGCAACAGATTGCTTTATTATGCTAAAAGATGTGTTAATTTGCCACAGGCATCTGTGCAAAAGTTATTTCAATTTAAGCTGGCTTTCAACTGTCCTATTATTTCTTTCTTGCTTTTGTAAGAGTTGATCCTTTTGTAGAATTTTTTTCTGGATCTCTTCCAGACAATGTTATTAAAGTATCATTTTTATATGGTTACAAAAATTAAATCAATTAATTAATTAAGCAAAAAAAAAATTTTAACAAGTAACAAATTTTATCAATTTACAAAAATAAGTATTTTGTTGATATTTAGATTGGTTCAATGCCTTCTACAAATCACTTGTTTAACAAACTACTGTCACTACTATCACTACTGTATTCTCTAAAATCAATAATTAATATTTTGATTTAATTTTCCTCAACAAAATTAGCTTCCCAGTATTTGTTCTCCAAGTTAATAACATAGTTACAATACTTTAGCCACTCACTTCCCTCAATAGTTCTGAATGTCTCAAGTAATATTATTCAGCATTGTTAAGCTGATGTCTGCTGTCATTTCCATTCCCCATTGAAATGTTTTACAGATGCTCAAACATATACTACTGCATTTAAATTTCAGTGATAAGGAGGCAATCTGATTACATAATAACCACAACTCTTCAACAAAACATTCACAGCTATTACTATATAAATTAGCAGACATTACAATATTTTATGTAAAACCAATTTGTAGCATAATTGGAGGCTCAACCCTGTACTGACTTACACTATTAGTAGATACTAAAAAGTTTATTTGCATCTAAAATGATCAAGTGATAAAGAAACATGATTTGAAATTAAGAAAAACTGTGAAATGCCAAATTGTAATATAGCACAGTTTTCTTTTTAAACGTTTACTGATCACTGGCAATTGTTAATTGTTTTTGGAGTCTCACTAATATTTTTTACAAAACCTCAAGTACTCCTTTTCATGTTTTTGAATAACACACAAAAAAAATATACTGCTTTTTTATTATTACAAGGTTAGTTTGTTGTTGTTATTTTGTTTTTAAGAGCATTAGCAACTAAGGCCATATTGCTCCGGGGATATGCGGTGGTCATTCTCTGACCTTTCCGCATCCTCCGTATTTAGTTGTCATGGGCTAGAACCGTGGTCTAATCAAGAAGCGTGTGCTACGCACTGCTGCTCCTGCCCACCTGGCTATGGAGGCGCCACAAGGTTACTGACATTAATTACCGATTTTTTTAATATGATTGTGAACAGAGAACTTTCAGAAGGTGTTGACAATACATAGCATCAGAGTTTTAGTACAATGTTTCTGCACCCTTGATGAATTTGAAGTGCTGATCAAAGTGCTGGGATTTTAACTTTCCAGATATTAACTGGAACTTGTGGGTTGGTCACTCACATGTTAGCAAGGTTTTTGTGGATTTATTGGAGGATTGTTTTCTACAGTAAAATGTTTGAGGGACAACCAGAGAGAGTAATATTATAAGCAGTGATTATTCAAGCATAAATAATTTGCAGATAAAGGAACAAATAGGTGACAGTGATCACAGTGTACTGATGTGGGATTTACTTAAAGATGTAACTACCATCAAGTGTAAAGGGAAGGGTTTTTGTTTTCATAAGGGTGACTACAGTGGTCTCAACTCATGATGTTACCAACGGGGAATTTTAAATGGGAAGGCTTCAGGGATTTAATCTTGGAGGCTACTAGGCTTTTCATACCAACTAAGAAATACTGTTCAAGGTTCAGGCCTAAATGGATGTCAGGTGAATTAATGAGGCTCATGGCAGAGAAGAAAAATGCATGGGATGCATATAAATTATCAGGCGACATAGAAGTCTACAGCAGATATAAGCTAGTCTGTAATCAAGTCACAAAGGAGGTTAGGTAGGCAAAGGAGATTACGAGATCTTTGGCAAAGGATGCAAAGAAAAATAGCAAAGAGTACTTTACTTATGTAAACTATAGAAGGGATAAATCAGATTGGTCCACTTAACATAAATGGTTCAACTATTGATCATGAAGTCATCAATAGTTCAACTATTGATGAAGACAGTATTTAAATTCTATACAGTGGGACCAACTGATGATGTTAAAAACAGCAAATTCAAAATGGGAAGCATTCAAAGAACTTATCTTGGAAGCTACTAGGCTTTACAACTAAGAAATATTGTTCAAGGTTTAGGCCTAAGTGGATGTCAGATGAACTAATGAGACATATGGCAGAGAAGAAAAATGCATGGGATACATACAAATTAACACGTGACACAGAAGCCTATGATAGATACAAGTTGATCTGTAACCATGTTACAAAGGAGGTCAGGCAGGCGAAGGCAGATTACGAGAAATCTTTGGCAAGGGATGCAAAGAAAAACAGCAAAGAGTTCTTTACTTATGTAAACTCTAGAAGGAAGGGGATGAATCAGATTGGTCCACTTGATATCGATGGGTCAACTGTTGATGATCCTGCTCAGGTAGCTAACAAACTGAATGAATATTTTGCATCGACATTCACACATGAGGAGTTATTCAGCGAGGGGAATGCCAGAGGTGTATTCAACTCTGGCAGTAAGCTAGAGAATCTTGTAATAACTGAGAGTAAAGTGGAGGAGAAATTGTTGCAAATAAATACAAGAAAGGCACCTGGGGTGGATGGGATGATCCTTGTCTAGATGATCCTGCACTGCAGGATCATCTAGACAAGACTTCAGTTATAGCTCAGACACAGCATGGTTTTGTTAAGGGGAAGTCTTGTCTGACCAATTTGATTGGATACTATGATGCAGTCACAAAAGAACTGGATGCACGGAATAACTTTGATATTATATACTTGGATCTTAGAAAGGCTTTTGATACTGTTGCACATGGAAGACTGCTGCACAAATTGGAGCAGTGTGGCATTGGAGGCAAATTGCTGCTATTGAGGGGGAGAAGACAGAGAGTGGTAATCAATGGACACAGCTCATTGTGGACTAATGTTATTAGTGGAGTCCCTCAGGGTTCAGTATTGGGTCCATTATTTTTTTCTGTATTTATAAATGATATTGATGATGGTATATCAAGCTTAATGTCCAAGTTTGCAGACGATATGAAGGTTGGCAGGGTTGTCAAGGACACTATGCTACTGCAACAGGATCTGGAAAGGTTGAGCAGATGGGCTGAGAGGTGGCAAATGAAGTTTAACATTGACAAATGTAAAGTACTACATATGGGAAACAGCAACCCCAGAGTAACGTATCAACTCTGTGGTACTACACTGACAGTGGTAGAGAATGAAAGGGACCGGGGGGTGGTTGTAGCAGTAGCAGTGGCATTTGATGCAAGAAAGCAAGTGTATGAGCTTATGCAGCATCAGCCAAAAAAAAAAAAAAAAAAAAAATCACACCATTCCCTCCAAATGCCTGTCCAGTTCCTCCTTAAATTTATTCAACCTATCAACTTCCACAACGACAGATGGAAGTTTGTTCTAGCAATTAACCACCCGTTGGCTAAAGGCAAATTTCTGCACATCTAATCTACATATGTCTTTTCTTAATTTGAATTTATGCCCCCTTTGAATTTATGGTTCGTAATCTGAACAAGTGGAAGGATCCCATCAGAATTCAGCGTGCTCAACCCATTCAAGGCCTTATATACCTCAATCAGATCACTGCGCAGGTGCCTAGTCTCCAGCCACTGCAATTTGCAGAACTTAAGCCTCTCTTGGTAAGATGATCCCTTCATTCCCCTCACCAATCTTGTTGCCCTTCTCTGTTCATGCTCAAGTAAATCTACATCCTTCCTAAAATGAGGCCTCCAGACCTGTACGCAGTACTCAAGGCATGGCCTGACCGTTGCCTTATATAGAGGGATAATCACCTCCTTTTCCCAGCTAGCAAAATTCCTATATATCATGGACAAAACCCCATGACCTGCCCTGCCAGCCTGTCTGCATTGCTCAGAAAACTTCACATCTGACTGCACAATTACTCCCAGGTCTTTTTCATTTTCTACCACCTTAAGTGTAGTACCACACAGTTGATTTCTCTGGGGTTACTTCTACCCATATGCAGTACTTTGCATTTGTCAAGGTTAAACTTCACTTGCTACTTCTTAGCCCATTGCCCAAATTATCTAGATCCTGTTGCAGTAGCACACTGCCATTACTGTCATTAACAACCCTGTCAACTTTGTATCATCTGCCAACTTCGACATTAAGCCTGATATACCTTCATCAATATCATTGATAAATATACAAAACAACAGTGGACCTAACACCGAACCCTGTGGGACTCCACTAATAACATTAGTCCAAGAAGAGCAGCGCCCATTGATTACCACTCTCTGTCTTCTCCCACTTTAACCATCCTTTTATCCATTGTAGCAATTTACCCTTAATACCATTCTGCTACAATTTGTACAATAGTCTTCCATGCATGCAGATATGAAGTTTTCTGAGCAATGCAGACGGGCTGCAAGAGTAGCTCATGGTGTATTGTCGATGATATATAGGAATTTTTCTAGCAGGGATAAGGAGGTGATTATTCCCTTGTATAAGGCAATGGTCAGACCGCACCTAGAGTACTGTATACAGGTCTGGAGGCCTCATTTCAAGAAGGATGTAGAGCTGCTGGAACGAGTACAGAGAAGGGCAACAAGATTAGTGAATGGAACAAAGGGGTGCTCTTACGAAGAAAGGCTTAAGTTTTGCAAATTACAGTGTCTGGAGACTAGGCACCGGCGAGGTGATCTGAGAGAGGTGTATAAAGCTTTCAATGGTTTGAGCATGCTCAATGCTGATGGGATTCTTCCTCTTTCTCAGAATAATCCCCTGAGAGGGCATAAAGTCAAACTGAGTAAAGACAGATGTAGGATAGACGTGAGGAAATTTGCCTTTAGCCAGTGGGTGGGTGGTTGGTTGGTGGAATAGACTTCCATCCCTTGTTGTGGAAGTTGATAGCCTAAATAAGTTTAAGGCTCAGCTGGACAGGTATTTCGAACGAACACAGGGGTGAAGTGGAAGTGGTTATTTTTTATTTATTTGTTATTTGTTATTATTTTTTTTTTTTTTTTTTGGCTGATGCTGCATAAGCTTGCTTTCTTGCATCAAATGGCTCTACTAATGCTAATGATGAAGGCATCTGGGGCAGGTGGAATAAATATCCAGTTATACTGAAGGAAGCAGCAAGGGAAGTAAGCAAACCCTTAGCCATAATTATGGGAGCATCCATAGAGTCAGGAGAGGCCCCCATGGACTGGAGATGTGCAAATGTATCCCCAATTCACAAAGGGGATGCAAAGGGTGACACAAATAATTATAGATCTATTAGTTTAAGTTCTGTTCCGGAGAAAATAATGGAGTCACTGGTTAAAGAGTTGATACAGGATCACCTAGACACAGAATGGGTCTGATAAGGGGAAGTCTTGTCTGACCAATGTGATTGGATACTATGATGTGGTCACAAAGGAACTGGATGCAAAAAAATAATTTTGATATCACATACTTGGAATTCAGGAAAGCTTTTGATACTGTTGCACATGGAAGACTGCTGTAGAAATTGGAGCAGCATGGCATTAAGGACAAGTTGCTCCGATGGGTAAATGGATGGTTGAGTGGGAGACAGCAGAGATCGGTAATAAATGGACACTGCTCTACGTGGACTAATGTTATTAGTGGAGTCTACCCAGGTTCGGTGCTGGGTCCATTGTTGTTTTGAGTATTTATCAATGATATCGATGAAGGTATATCAGGCTTAATGACCAAGTTTGCAGATGATAGAAAGGTTGGCAGGGTTGTTAATGACAGTAATGGCAGTGTGCTACTGCAACAGAATATAGGAAAGTGCAACAGGATCTAGGCAGATGGACTGAGAAGTGGCAACTGAAGTTTAACATTGACAAATGCAAAATGCTGCATATGGGTAGCAGTAACCCAAGAGAAACTTACTAACTCTGTGGTACTACACTCAGGGAGGTGGAATATGAAAAAGACCTGCGGTAATTGTGCAGTCAGATACGAAGTGCTCTGGGCAGTGCAGATGGGCTGCAATAGCAGGTCATGGAGTTTTGTCAACGATATATAGGAATTTTGCTAGCAAAGACAAGGAGGTGATTAACCCTTTGTACAAGGCAATGGTCACGTTACACCTTGAGTACTGTATACAGGTCTGGAACCTCATTTTAGGAAGGATGTAGATTTGCTAGAATGAGTACAGAGAAGGGCAACAAGATTCGTGAGAGTAACAAAGGGGTGCGCTCATGAAAAAAGCGGTGCTTCCGTAGCCAGGTGGGAAGGAGCAGCAGTGTAGCACACGTTTCTTGATTAGACCGGGGTTCGAGCCCGTCACCACCAAATATGGAGGATGCGGAAAGGTCAAGGGCATGACCACCACATATTCCCGGCGCAATATGGCCTTAGTTGCTAAAATGCTCCTAAAAAACAAATAACAAATAACAAAATATGAAGAAAGGCTTAAGTTCTACAAGTTGCAGCATCTGGAGACTAGACACCTGCGGGGTAATCTGATTGAGGTGTATAAAGCCTTGAATGGTTTGAGCAGGCTCAATGCTCACAGGATACTTCCACTTGCTCAGATTAAGGACCTGAAGGGGCATAGATTCAAATTGAGGAAAGACAGTTGTAGAATGGATGTGCGGAAGTTTGCATTTACCAGTGGGTAGTTGATTGCTGGAACAGACTTCCATCTGATGTTGTGGAAGTTGATAGCTTAAATAAATTTAAAGCTGAACTAGACAAACATTTGGAGTGACCATATAGGTGAAATGGGAAGGTTTTTTTTTTTTTTTTTTGGCTGATGCTGTATAAACTTGCTTTCTTGCACCATATGCCTCAACTAATGCTAATGTGAATAGCTTTGAATTATGGAAGACTTTTAAAGCAAAAACTCAGAAACCATGAATGTATTCATACCTTTAAGAAAATATTGCAAGTGGAGGATGCTGAAACGGAGGACTGCATGCTGGCCAATCAAAGCAAAAAAATAAAATAAAATAAAATAAATAAATAAATAAATAAAATAGCATAAGTTAGTTACAGAGTGATGAAAAGTACTGAAGGCTACAACACCACATAAAAGTTTAGGTGTAATAGTACCACAAATAAGTGTAGGGAGGCCAAGGTTGTGCATGAGAAACCATTGGCTAAGAGAGCAAAGAATGGGAAAAGGAATCTTTTGTGTATGTGAATACAATGAGAAAGAAATTCCGGGTTCAAATTTCAGACGCCACGTACTTCACCTTAGAGGAGACATGATTGAGGTGTTTAAGGCTCAGCGAGACATAAATGATTCTAGAACTGGGACCATAATTTCAAGTTATGGGGGGCAGTAGATGTTGAGACGGGACTGTTTAGCTCCCAGAAATCAGATTTCAGAATTTTTAAAAAGGTTTGAAGTACTACACAATAAAATAACATAAATAATTATCATATAAAATGTTTTACCATCCGGTTCCTGCAAACCCAAAAAATAATAATTTTTGAACATCACATTTCAATTTTTTTTTTTTTTTTTTTTTTTTTTATTTTCAACTAAACTGCATTCGGAAGACACCAAAAATAATTCCCAAACTGCAAAGGGTAAATACCTTTGGAGAGAATTTCCAAATAAATGTAATAGTTTTCCTGCTATACACCATGCACTTCTCTATATATTATGATGACCAGTCAATAAATATTAATTTTAGATGATTGCTTAATTATGCTAGCAACAAGCCTGTCTCAGGCACTAGCTTTTTGGGCATAACTGATAAAGAAGTAACGAAATGTGAATTGTGATTAATGAAGTGAAAATTGTTTTTTATGTAAAAGGCATCACATTAAATAAGTTGCACTCCCACACATTAGAACCAAGAAAAATATCTGGTCATAACTATACAGGATTAGGAAATTCAGATAAATTCACCAAATATGTGTTAAACGAATCTGCAGCATTTCTGGCGATGGGACTAATATTGATTCTGACTTGTCATTGGAGGAGAGACTTGAGGACCCTGATATAACTGACGATCATCTTCCTATCATAAACTGTCTCAGAACGAGGAATTAAGGAAGGTAATGAGGGAACCTATATGGATGTTATAATCAGGTGATATTGAAGGATCTGATGATGCTTGAAGGTTTTCGTTCTGCATGATATTAATGAAAACTAGGAAACTCCACCCCCTGCTCACTTTGCTCGCCAATCCCCGCACACGCTTTTCTACATAAAATGTAGAGGTATGACAGAGTAAGTCAAATATTTTCTACATACAAGACACACACCTGTTTAAATGCATTGATTGATATCTAACCAGGAAATGACCTATGTAATTATTTACCTGTGCACTTGTAGTGACATAATTGCCCCTGCCACTTGTACCACGTGACCGGCATCACTCTTCTCCGATTGGCTACCCCACCACACAGCATTCTCAAGGTTGAATAAATATCACTATATAATTACCTGCATTTACATAGGTCACTTAGGAAAAGGCCTTTTGCTTTGGGTTCCATAATACATGAGGAATATTGTTGCATCCGAAAGAGCAGGACTAAAAATTTTTTTTTTATGAAATCCCCAAACACGAAAGGCATTAGAACCTATAGTACTTAGTACCATGCATGGGTTGGAGGTTTAGAAGATGAAAGAAGATATTTCTGACATTACACTTGAACTTCTGTAGACTGTAATTTTCAGAAAATACTTACGAAGGAAAGTTCTTCCGAAAATGGCAGTTGAATTGAATAAATGAGGAAGATGAAAAGTTGGTTCTGTGAGTTTGAAGTTGGACAGTAAATGATGTCAAGAAGTTGAAGCTGATTGAGCAGGGCGAGGTTTCTCAAACTGGAAAGTGGAATGCGATGTGCTATCATAGGCAAATGGATAGAATTTCCAGTCAATGGAAGAAGGTCATTAATATACAAGAGGAAAAGAGTGGGGGGGGAAAGAACTGAACCCTGGGGAACACCAGCATTACTGGAGAAGTTAGAAGGCAGAGAGCCATCACCTTCAGTGAGCGATCAGAGAGAAAACTGGATAACCAATTACAAGATGGAAGCTTGTTTAGAAGACCTTTATGCCAAACACGATCGAAAGCCTTCGAGAGGTCAAGAGCAACTGCTTGTGTTTCACTGAACTTTTCCATTGAATTTGTCCATAAATGGGTAACATGAGCCAGAATTGACACCATTTATGCCTGGCATTTGTGGATTATGAAAAGGTATTTGACTCCATACAGCACAAGGCAATGTTTCAGGCACTGGAAAGACAAGGCATAGATAACCCATATATTATGATTTTGAAGAAAATATATGTGAACGCTACCTCCTTTATTAGACTAGACAAAGACAGTAGCAAATTTAAAATCAAGAAAGGAGTTCGACAAGAGACACAATATCTCCGAAGCTGTTTACTGCTGCCCTTGAGGAAGCTTTCAGAAGATTAGACTGGTCGCAGAAAGGAGTCAATGTGAATGGAGAGTACCTAAACCATCTACGATTTGCAGGTGACATTGTGGTGTGTAAGGTAAGGTACAGGCGGGCCTCGATTAATGTGACTAATTCATCCCGCGAGCGCATCGCGCAAAACGGAAACGCGTTAATCGAATATAATAACCAATAGGAAAAATTATAATTGGTCCTTGACCTTCTGGAATGTCCATAAAGAATTTTAAAAATACCTTTTAAATAACTTTTTAACTGTATATAATGTAAAAGATAATGAAAATAATTATGGAATTTAATGTTTATTGCATAAAACAGCGGTTCTTAAACTGTGCGCAGCGGAATATTTTAAATTTTCGAGGGAAACACAGCGATACTCGACATCTGTCGGACACCGCGCAAACTACTAGCTCGAAGTAGTTCGCAGTTTCAGCATTTCTTATTAAGTTGTTTGAACCTAACTACTAAACGAAACTGTCGGGTATTTCTTTTGGTCTGAGTGTGCCTTGAAAAAATTACTGAGACATTAAAGGCGCCGTGAACCGAGAAACTTTGGGAACTTCTGACATAAAATACACAATGAAGAAATTACTGTTGTGGAAATATTTGAACAGTGTTGACTTTCTCTTTTCATCAATCAATTTCCAATAGCCGACAACAATCTTCTCTGGGCCCTGGTGAAATAAATATCGCAGAGAACATCAACCTTTTGTTTGAGGTTCTATGCGATACGAAAGATTTCATCTAATTCTTTTACCATTATCTCCTTTGCGGTAACATTTTCATCTGGCTCATTTAAAAATTTGAATTTTTAAATGCAAGTCTGCATTGACTTTATTAGCAGGAGACAAACACGTCTTCTTCCGATGGAACACGCCGAGGGGGGCAGCAGGCAAATGTTTGTTTACTGACCACACGACTTGCGGTAAGCTTAACGCGTGATTCAAATCTTTTTCAACTATCGCATAAAAAAAAAAAAAAAAAAGATCGCGTTAACTGGAAATTTGCATCATGTAAAGTGAAAAGTGGTATCATTTTTCAAATAGCGTTAACTGAATATCGCGTTAATCGAACTCGCGTTATGCGAGGCCTAGCTGTATATTGATGTCATGCAGTACCAGGGGTTTCCCCCATCTCCGTGTTGCTTTCATTGTGGGTGTACCAGTTTGCTGGGAATGCCAGAGGTTTAAAAGTGTGCGGGCATGTGTAATGTCCTGTACTGTTGTTCATCTGATCATTTAGCCACTGGACCTGTGCTGGAGCCCAACGTTGCCCCACCTTCGCCCCGTGGAGGCAGACCAGGAACCCAGTAGACTTAGTTATTCTGGAAGGTCCTGCTGCTTAGTTTCCTGAGATTTCAGCAGGTAGGACCTAAAAAAAAAAAAAAAAATTTCATAATATGTATGTGTATATACACACGTATATACTCATTTTGCTTCTCTGCATACAACATACATTGTATGCCTGTACACATTGCTGGGGGGTTTGATATTATGGTAGATGGATAGGCCAAGACTCGGCGAAGATTATTTTAGAGTGTTGTTAAATTTAGTTAGTTAGTTATTTGGGTTTTTAGGAGCATTAGCAACTAAGGCCATATTGCTCCGGGATATGCGGTGGTCATTCTCTGACCTTTCCGCATTTTGTGGTGACGGGCTCAAACCTCAGTCTAATCAAGAAGCGTGTGCTACGCACTGCTGCTCCTTCCCACCTGGCTACGGGGGCGCCATTAAATTTAGTGTGTGGGGCATTTGCGTAGTATATAGATAGAGTAGAAGGGGAGACAGAAGATTGGGGGTAAAGATAGGTATGGAAGCGATAGAGGAGGTGCCCCCAGTTGGTCAGTGAGGCATGCCCATGCCTCACAAGAGAGGAAAATGTGGGGGGGGGGGTTGTCAAGGTGTCTCCTCCCCACCGTTGCAAGGCTGGAAAGAAATCGAGTCAGGTGCTCGATTCTGATCCCCAACAAGGCTTGATAGCAGCGAAGCTGCATGGTTCAGGTCTGTGTGGCCCTTTTGCAGATTCAGGGTTCAGTCAGTCACAGAGTTATAGATCATGTCCTTTTATTCTCGTTGGAGGTATGGAATTTGTTGTGGGAATAGTAACTTGTCCCATTTTATATTGTCGTTATGTTGCTTGTTCCATTCTTAGTTGCCTTTTCTTACTTGTTCCTCCTCTACCGTTTTGGTCTGTGGGTCTTTCTGCATTTGTCATTCCATTTAGTTTCCAGTTGTGTTGTTATTTGCTTGTTGGGTCAGTGTGGCTCGGCATCTGTTAAACAGTTTCTGTGCAAATTCAGTCAATGCCATATATGGTTCTTTATCATCCAGGATGATTTGCTCCTGGTCCTTTGGTAAATGTTGTAGTCTTGTCACCAGCTGGCAGCGGATGTCATCGTATTGGTGGCAATCAAACATTAAGTGCGACAAAGTTTCTGGATCGCCACAAGTACAATTTGGATTTTCAATTATTCCTAGGGTTGTTAGTTTGGAGTTTAAGGCACCATGTCCTGTGAGTAGGTACGTCACAAACAGACCAGGTTCATACCAGGTTAGTAATTTACGCTGGAATCTATCTACATTTGGAAAGAATTTCTTTGTTATCCGACCTTTGATGGAGACATCCCATTGTGCCCCGCAATGCAGTTATTTTCTGGCTCTCTGTTGAAGTCAAGATGTGTATAAGCATTGCCTTTAGCAAGCTCGTGGAGGATGCCTCTCCTCACCACCTCTAGGTCTAAGGGGAGGGTTCCAGTGATGACTTGCAGGGTGTGTGTGTTCACTGTGCTGTAGGCACGAGTGGCACGATTCTATGTATGGAATTAAATATTCTTAGGTTTGCAGCTGTACTGGCCTTTTTATACCAGGCACCAGTTGCGTATGTCGCAATTGGTAAGAAGGCTGCTTTATAATAAAACATCATTGTTCTCTGTTTCAATCCCCAGTCTCTTTGGGCAATTCTGTTTATTAAGGCAGTGCAGTTTCTTATTTTTCTTCTTTGTGGTCATAAGCCACGATCACAAAGAATTAGAGGAAAATCTTAATCAGTTATGCAGAGTTAGTAAGTTTTTTGAACTAAAGATGAATATGGCTAAAACAAAAGTAATGATGAACAAGTATGCCACAGAAAGGGATATAATGATAGAAGGAGCAGTAATTGTGTGAGCAGTAATGGTGGAGTCATATACTTATCTGGGACAAGTCATTAGCTGTAATAATGATAAATGGATGGAAGTCAAGAGAAGAATAAATTTTGGATGGATAGCATTCAGGAAATTAGTCACATACTGAGGAGCAATATCTCAATTTGTCTGAAACGTAAAATAATGAAGGAAATGAAGGAAAATAAAGGACCGATGTATACTCCCCACCACGACTTATGGAAGTGAAACTTGGGCACTCACCAAAAGAATGGAAGAGAAGCTGAGAACTACACAGCGAAGAATGGAATGAATTATATTGGGAATCAGACTGTTAGATAAGAAGAGAAACACATGGATTAGGCAGTAAACTCGAGTAAAGGACATTCTTATCAAAACTAAAGAACTAAAATGGTCTTGGGCAGGACACAGCTCAAAGACATGACAGATGGATTAAGAAAATAACAGAATGGTACCCAAGAGGAGCTAGAAGAAAACCTGGAAGACAACGGCGGAGATGGATAGATGAAATTCATGAGTTTGTGGGTAGTAAATGGATGGCCATTGCACAAAACAGAAGGAACTGGAAAGTTGCTGGAGAGGCCTTCATCCTGCAGTGGATTGAAAATGGCTGATGATGATGAGCCAGAATATCACCTGTGGATCGACACTGACGGAATCCATGATCGTTGATCAGATGGAAGGTTTCTAGATAGTTTAAGAGTTGGTGGTTAATTGATTTCTCTATTACTTTAGAAAGAGTAAAAGTAATTGCGATGGGATGATAATTAGATGGGAAGGATTTGTCACTCTTTTTAGGAACTGGCTGGATATGAGAAAATTTCCAAGGAGAAGGAAAAACACCTTTGGAATAAGAAAGTGAAAAAAGGTGGCAAAGAACAGGAGTAAGTTCAGGAGCACAGGTTTTGAGAACAAGTGGAGAAATACCATCAGGACCTGGAGCTTTCTTAGCATCAAGATTCGTCAAAATGCTTCTGACATCCTTTTGATGGAGGATGTCAGAACCAAATACGGAGGATGCGGAAGACCACAGAAGGCACTGCATGGAGCGTGTTGAGAATGATAGGAGGTGTTTTACCAAGATCATTAATACATGAGTTGGAAGAAAAATGGGATGCTAGCAGGTCAGCTTTATCCTTGGCTGATGTGACAACAGAACCATCTGGTTTTGACAGAGATAGGAGCAGAGATGGGAAAAAGTTGCGGCCAATAGCTTTGGCAAGAGACCAGAATGCTCGGCTACCATTAGGGCAAGAAGCAAGTTTTCTACTCTTAGCCTGTTCAAAATCTAGTTTGGACTGATTAATAACTGCTTTACATTTGTTGCAAGCATTCGTGTAGGCAGAACATGAAACTGAAGAATTGGAAACAAGTCAATTATGATATGCAACATTCTTCTCTTGAACAGCCTTAGAACATTTACTGGAAAATCAAGGTTTAGATATAGGACGAGATTTTAAAGTGGAGTGTGGAATAAAGGATTCCATTGCTACAAGGATAATTTCACTGACACGATCTGGGCAAACATTGACATTAGAAGTTTTGAAACAGTAACCTGACCAAGGAAAAGAAATCTCGCAGGTCATCCCATTTTGCATCCTTGTAATGCCAAAGAACATGAGGTTGGGAATAACCATGAGATAAAGGCTCCATTGGAGAAGAGACAATTACTAAGTTGTGATCTGAGGTGCCTAAAGGACCACTCACTATATTTACACAGGCACCTCCGTAGCCAGGTGGGAAGGAGCAGCAGTGCGTAGCACATGCTTCTTGATTAGACCAGGGTTCGAGCCCGTCACCACCACGGAGAATGCGAAAAAGGTCGGGGAATGACCACTGCATATCCCAGAGCAATATGGCCATAGTTGCTAATCTCCTAAAAACCAAATAACAAGTAACAATATTTACAAACTATACAAATATTTAAAATATTTACAAAATATTAAACTATTTATAAATATACAAACTATATCAGGACAATGGTGTCCCTTCATCAGCTGACATTGATATACAAAAAAGTTACAATGGAACATCAAATTATGCCAAGCGTGGTCGTGTATTAGACAGTGAAGGCGCCTCCGTAGCCAGGTGGGCAGGAGCAGCAGTGTGTATCACATGCTTCTTCATTAGACCGGGGTTCGAGCCCGTGACCACCAAATACGGAGGATGCGGAAAGGTCAGGGAATTTTTTTCAAACTAGCCACTTCCACAACACCAGATGGAAGTCTGTTCCAATATTCAATTCCTCTCTGGCTGAAAGCAAATTTTCACACATCTATCTTGAAACTAATTTTAGAGTCTGTTGGTAGTTTCAAGATAGATGTACCGACTGACTCTAAAATTAGTTTCAAAACTTCATAAAGGGTTAATCTGTAGTAAGAATTGAATATTCCCAAACCTTCCTAATTCATTTTAAAAATATATGTGGTCTGTTTAATAAAGACTCTTTATTTGCCTTGAAAAAGATTAATAGACTATGAAAACTCTTCAGCAAACTTCTTTCCTACTATACACTCATTAGAAGTGTTCCATAAAATGATCAGTGCAAGTGATCAGAATTTGCCACTTATTCCTTTGATGGAGGCTGTGCCTTCCCTGACTTATCTTACCGAATTGTGAGAAAACAGAAAGCAGAACACCTGTAACTATCTACTCACTTTGTTTACAAGTTATAATTTATTTGTAAAAGTGAGTAACTGGTTATGGAAATTCTAGTTTACATAACCAGTTACTCGTTGACAATTCAAATAAACAGTGCAGTGTTCTTTTTAACTAGGTCTTCAATTATGTGAGCATCTACTAATAGTCATCTCCATAAGCTTGACAATTTTTTCGCCAAAATCATATTATTAATTAAAATAGCATAAACAGAATTTATTTTAATAAATAGCAGTGTTGTTTTCTCAATACTAGTGTTCTTACCTAAGTCTTTTAATTTCTTTAATTTATTATTAATTAAAAATAGTACATTGTTTCTTGTAACTAGCTCTTAAAATCAATTTATTCTTCTAGAGTTTACAATAACAATTTCTTAATTATAACAAAATTACTTAAAGCTAGCAAAGTTTTTTCACAACTAGTGTTTCTCCTAATCCACATAATTTCTTTAATTTAAAAATAGTGCAGCATGTCATGTCATTAGTTCTTACAATCACATTATTTTTTCTTTCCTCTAGATTTGAGAACAATATCCATAAAGATTTTGAAACATCATCAAACTTGGTCTATAATCATTTGGGTTATTGGATGTATTTGTAAAGTTTATTGAAACTATACCTTCCCGTTTCACCTTTCATTTTTTTCTTATAAAAATTTATGTGGAGTGCAGTGATTTTTAATCTTTTACTAGAATTAGTTATTTCCCACATATATCTCTCTCCCAAGAAATTATCCCTCTCGTATTGAAGGGACTTTCCACATGATGTGGAGGGGCAATCATTGTAATCACTGTACTAGTTGTGAGGACTTATTTTAGAAATACAATCAAAGGGTTTCTGAAAAGTCAAATAAGTTGCTTTCAACTTTTAGGTATCTTTTAAATCAGTTTATAGTTTTACTGTTCTTAAATTTGTCAATCCCCAAATTTAGACTTATGTTCCTTTAACAAGTTAGTACCTGGGTAAGAACTGTTTACATATAAATGGGAAACCTATATACTACACTACTCTCCTGGTTTGTAAAAAAATAAACAAAAAACACTTCACATTTGGGGTTTGTCACCTGACAGAAAGTACAGGTTTCTCATTAGCTATGTGTTATGTTTGTTATAGTTTTAAAATATCATAACTGACATAAAATAAATTGATAGAGTGCTACTTGTCCTAAACATTTCCTTAAAATTATGAGATTGAGTAACAAAGAGAAAATCATTATCACAGTTATAGAAATGTGTAACATCACGTATAACTATCATGTAATGCAACTAATAACCTATTTATTTGACTAATTTTGTATTTAGACAGTCTATATGAGGAGTTATTAAGGTTTGAAAATGGCAGAAGGTTATCAAATTGTAGCAGAGTGCTTAATGATTTTGTAATAACTGAGAGCAAAGTGGAGGAGAAATTGTTGAAGTTACACATAAGAAAGGTGCCTGGGGTGGATGGGATCTATCCAGTTATATTAAAGGAGGCGGCAAAGCAACTAAGCAAACCCTTGGCCATAATTATGAAAGCATCCTTGGACTCAGGGGAGGTCCCCATGGACTGGAGATGTGCAAATGTATCCCCAATTCACAAAGGAGGATCGAAGGGTGACACGAGTAATTACAGACCAGTTAGTTTAACTTCTGTTCTGGGTAAAATAATGGAGTCACTGGTTAAAGATGCATTGCAGGATCATCTAGACAAGACTGCAGCAATAATTCAGACACAGCGTGGCTTTGTTAAGGGAAAGTCTTGTCTGACAAATTTGATAGGTTGTTGTTGTTATTAAAGTTTCACGACACAAGGGCAACTGTGGCCAATGTGTCTGTCAGTGTCATTATGTTCATTTTAATGATTTATGGATGGATATATCAGAGTGTATTATTCCTAGATGTTTAATATATATATAAAGAGTTCACTTAGGTTTGCTTTGTCACCAAGTACATGAGAGAGGGTTAGAGGAGCTTGCAAGTTTGTTAATGATTGGAAGGATGTGGTTTGAATGACTGAATAGGATGGACAATCAATCAGGATGTGCCTTACTGTAAGTTGTATCTGACAAACAGAGCAGAGCAGGGGATCTTCTCTTAGAAGTAAATGTTCGTGAGGAAGGTATGCCCAATGCGCAGTCTTGTTAATATAACTTCCTCCTGTCTATTTGTAAGTGAGCAAGAACGCGATGAACATAGATCTTTTTTTATTCTGCGAAGTTTATTGCACGGTTGGTCCCTCCAAAGTTGTTTCCAAATGGAAGTATATTTGGTACGAAATACATCCTTTTAATCTGTAAATGGTACAAACTGAAAGTTATCTTGTATATTAAGATCTGGATTTTTTGTGGCTTGGTTTGCATGATTATTTCCTGGGATTCCAACAGATAGACACTTGTTTTCTTGCTCTATGCAAAACTCGGAGTTGTTTTTTGATATGCTGAATCAAGGAATTTGAGGAATATTTGCTTTTCTGTAAAGCTGCTACTGCACTAAGGGAGTCAGTATATATTAGAGCAGGTAGAAGTTGATGCTCGGTAATATCATCTAGTTTAATCTAGTGCTAGTTTAATAGCATATAATTCTGCTGTGAAAATACTGCAAACACGAGGCAAGGAGACATATAATATATTCCGGTAAAACTACTGCGGCACCTACTGAGTTGTCAGATTTACCATCCGTGTAAATCTGATGACTGTTTCTATTTTCAAAACTGTGCAGTGCATGGAGCTTCTGTATAATGATTGGAGATATCTCTTTTTTATTCCTGTTTGTAAGATGTGATATGGACAAAGGCACAGTCGGAATCCAAGGAGGTTCTGAGTTTATATTTACTGCAGAAATGTGCTGGAAATGTATTTCCCAGACTCGAGCTAAGTGTCTGAGACGCAGTCCTACTGGTTTATTTTCATTTGGCTTGCAATCATAATTACTCGTCCATGGTGGATCATGAATAATGGACCAAATTGAATGCGGTGGCTGACTGTATATTTTTGCCACATACATGCACAGTAGATAATCTCATCGAAGGTGCAGCGGGGGTTCCGATGCATCTGCATATAGGCTGTAAATTGGTGAAGTTCTAAATGCTCCTAGAGCTATGCGGAGAGCATTATAGTGAATGGTATCTAGGCGATGTAAGATGCTCCTTCTTGCTGAAGCATATATAGGAGATCCATAATCCAAACGAGAGCTAATCAAAGTTTTATATAATAGTAGTAATGTGTACCTGTCGGCTCCCCAGGCCATTGAAACTATTGTGCGCAAGATGTTAAGTTTTAAGAGGCAACTAGTTCAAAGTCTTAGTATATGTTCATGAAAGTTTAGTTTTATATCTAATGTTAAGCCTAAAAAGGAGAAATTTTGAACAACAGGTAGGGCAATTTTATTTAAGTATAAGACCGGTTCAGGATGAAGACCACACATTTTACAGAAGTGTATAACAGCTAATTTTTTCTCAGATATTCTATATCCATTATTTTTAGTCCATGCTTCTATTTTGTTTATGGACAACTGGCGCTGTCGTTCAATTGTGCTCATGCTTTGTGATTGAAATGAAATGGAAAGATCACCTGCATACATATATCTTTCCAATGATGGTGGTATAACCTTTGTGATATTGTTCACCTGCAGTGCAAACAGGTTTGCAATTAATACTGAGCCCTGGGGGACCCCTTCCTGTTGTATATATATATTGTAGATAAACAGCCTTTATATATCGTACCTGAAATGTTCTGTCAGCAAGGAATTTTTCTATAAATTATGGAAGTTGTCTTCTGTATCCTAATTGAAATAGATCTCGTAGAATTCTGAATCTCCATGTTGTGTCAAAAGCTTTTAAGATCTAGATTTACCATCACCATATGCTGCTTTCTTATGAGTTTCTAATATTTGTTTCCACTTTTACATTTGTGGGTCAAGTGTTGATCTATTTTTCCTAAATCCAAATCGGTGGGGTGATAAAACATTCTCTTTTTCCAGCAACCACATAAGTCTGTTATCCACCATTCGTTCAAGGATTTTCCCTAAGCAGCTGTTCAGTGAAATCAGGCAATAATTATATGTATAGGAAGGATCTTTTCTGGGTTTGGGAAATGCAAGGACAATTGCATGCCAACATATGGATGGATACAAGTTGTTCAGAAAAATTCTATTATATGGAGCTAGTAGGATTTCCAGACAATCAGAGTTTAGGTGTTGTATCGTAGTATAATAAATGCCATCGGGACCTGGTGCGCTATTAGGTAATTTTGTAATGGTTGTAAGTAAATCCTCTTTTAAAATTTGATAGGATATTATGATGTGGTTACAAAGGAACTGGATGCAAAAAATAATTTTGATATCATATATTTGGATTTCAGGAAAGCTTTTGACACTGTTGCACATGGAAGACTATTGTACAAATTAAGGTTAAGTTGCTACAATGGATAAAAGGATGGTTGAGTGGGAGAAGACAGAGGGTGGTAATCAATGGGTGCTGTTCTTCGTGGATTAATGTTATTAGTGGAGTCCCACAGGGTTCAGTGTTGGGTCCACTGTTGTTTTGTATATTTATCAATGATATTAATGAAGGTATATCAGGCTTAGTGTCGAAGTTAGCAGATGATACAAAGGTTGGCAGGGTTGTTAAAGACAGTAATGGCAGTGTGCTACTGCAACAGGATCTAGAAAATTTGGGCAGATGGGCTAAGAAGTGGCAACTGAAGTTTAACCTTGACAAATGCAAAGTACTGCATATGGGTAGAAGTAACCCCAGAGAAACGTACCAATTGTGTGGTACTACACTTAAGGTGGTAGAAAATGAAAAAGACCTGGGAGCAATTGTGCAGTCAGATATGAAGTTTTCTGAGCAATGCAGACAGGCGGCCAGGGCAGGTCATGAGGTTTTGTCAATGATATATAGGAATTTTGCTAGCAGGGAAAAGGAGGTGATTGTCCCTCTGTATAAGACAATAGTCAGGCCATGCCTTGAGTACTACATACAGGTCTGGAGGCCTCATTTTAGGAAGGATGTCGATTTGCTTGAGTGTGTACAGAGAAGGGCAACAAGATTGGTGAGGGGAATGAAGGGATCCTCTTACCAACTTAAGTTCTGCAAATTGCAGTGGCTGGAGACTAGGCACCTGCACGGTGATCTGATTGAGGTGTATAAGGCCTTGAATGGGTTGAGCACGCTGAATTCTGATGGAATCCTTCCACTTGTTCAGATTACGAACCTAAGGGGACATAAATTCAAATTAAGAAAAGACAGATATAGAATAGATGTGCGGAGATTTGCCTTTAACCAGCGAGTGGTTAATTGCTGGAACAAACTTCCATCTGTCGTTGTGGAAGTTGATTGGTTAAATAAATTTAAGGAGGAACTGGACAGGCATTTGGAGGGAATGGTGTGTTTTTTTTTTTTTTTGACTGATGCTGCATAAGCTCATACACTTGCTTTCTTGCATCACATGCCACTACTACTATAACATTACAACATGTTTCCTATATTTATATAGTTTTCTTTTTTAAGACACTTCATTTGGAAGTTATTTTAACAACAGATATATATATATATATAAAATTATTAGATCTATCCCTACCAGATAGAGGCACTGTCAATGGGTATTTTTATCCATATTTGTGCATTTCAGTTCATTTTTACAGCTTTGCTGGTTATGAAGATATTTGCTCACTGGTTATAGTGTATTTCTTGTACACGCTACAGCTACTCAACTTAGCCATGCCTGGGTTGAGCGATTACTGGAACACTAAATTCTTCCTTTGGCTGCTGGAATGCTTTATAGTTTTTCCTGAAGAGATGAGGTGTAAGAAGCTGAATTTTCTTTCATATTTTTTCAGATATATTTTGCTATTTTCTTTATATACGAGGGCTGTTCAATAAAGAATGATCATAATTTTTCATGAACAATGTGAAATTTAAAACCATTCCAACTGCATCATACAGCAACTGACTCATGTAACCTTGGCGGTCAGTCAACTTTATGCCTGTTCAGTTTTGCCTATGTAACAATGGGCTGTTTGTTTGTTATTTGGTTTTTAGGAGCATTAGCAACTAAAGCCATATTGCTCCGGAAATATGTGGTGGTCATTCCCTGACCTTTCCGCATCCTCCGTATTTGGTGGTGATGGGCTCGAACTCTGGTCTAATCAAGAAGCGTGTGCTACGCACTGCCGCTCCTTCCCACCTGGCTACAGAGGTGCCAGTAACAATGGGCGTGACATGCGACGAAGAAGAGTATGCTACTATTAAATTTTGTTTGTGTCTCAAGAAAACAAAAGCTAAAGCATAGAAAATGTTAAAAGAGGCTTATGGTGAATCGTGAATCTGTGCTTCCATACAGCAGACCGTGCAGGTGGTTTAGAATGTTTAAAGATGGACCGTTTCAATCACCAAAATTGGCAGTCCTGGAACTCCAACCACTGCTTTTTAATCATGAGAGAAGATTGTTGTATAACAGTAAGGCAACTGGCAGAGATGTTGAGAATATCAGTAGGGAGCATGCACAGTATTCTCCATGACCATTTGCAATGACACATTTGTGCATGCTGGGCTCCAAGACTACTCACACCTGAGCAACAGCAAGTTCACATGGAGAGTGTCAGGAGCTGCAATGAATGGTTACTGAAAATGGTGAGGTTCTGAACAAGTTGATAAGGATGGATGAGACCTGGCTTCATCATTTCAACCCAGAGAGTAAGCAACAAAGCTCTTTTTGTAAGTCTACATCATGATGAACACTGAAAAAAAGCAAAAGTTGTGGCTTCTGAAGGAAAGGTTATGGTCATCTCTTTTTTTGACATTCAAGGAATGGTTTACCAGCAGATTGTGCCGTCATAATTGTGCCGTTTGTGCCGTTTACCAGCAGATTGTGTCTCATAACAGTCGTCCTACGACTGTTATGAGACCTTAGTACAGAACTGTACTACACACTTTGCAGGATCACATTCATCACAAATGACTACAACTGCATGCAGGTGGGTGGATGCTACATCACAGTAATGCAAGAACTCACATTGCTCATACTTTCATCAAGTACTTAGCCAGCATTAATGTCAAAGGGGTTCTTCGTCCATCCTACATCCCTGATCATGCACCTTACAATATTTTTTAAAAATTTATTTTCTAAGTTAAAGGAGCTGTGAGAAAAATGTTTCCAGTCATCAGAAGAAGGCATCGTAAAGACATCATGGGCAATTCTCAAACACATGTCAAAAAATGGCCTCCACCATGTTTTTGAATGGCAGCAACATCTGAGTAAGTGCATTTCATAAAGCGGAGACTAATTTGAAAAGGACCATCAAAATATGGATAATCAGATAGATCAGTATTAGATAAACCCCCATCTCTAAAAACTTCATATGTGAATGTAGATGCAAAATATTTATTCAATTTACCAGCAATCTGTAAGGATTTTCAATATTCATATCCAGTGGATTGATGTGTTTGATTGTTTTCTTTATTAGCATTAACATTAGAAGACGCATATGATACAAGAAAGCACACTTACACAGCATCATCCAAAAAAAAAAAAAAAAAAACACACCCCCCCTTCCCATTTGACCCATTCATTTGCTCCAAACGTTTGTTCAAGCAATCAACTACCCACGGCTAAAGGAAAATTTCTGCACAGCTATTCTAAAACTGACTTTTCTCAATTTATATTTATGCCACCTCAGGTTCGTAATATGAGCAAGAGGAAGAACACTATCAGCACTGAACCTGCTCAAACCATTTAAAGCCTTATACACCTCAATCAGATCACCCATTTGTTCACCTCACCAATCTTGTTGCCCTTCTCTGCATTCATTTTAGCAAATCTACATCTTTCCTAAAATGAGGCCTCCAGACCTATACGCAATACTCAAGGTGTGACCTGACCAGGGCTCCCACTCACAAGTTTTGAAAAAAACTTAGATTGCAACTTAAATAAACCCAAAAAAAACCTAGTTTTCATCATATAGTATAGCAACACAAATAAGATAAAACTTACCATGCAAAAATATCTTTTATTTAATTGTAATCAGAATTTTCATCCCATTCAGTTGCCTCCACATTTATTTTTTTAAGTTCTTTCATTTTTTTCAAACGTTCTTTGTATCTTTTATGACAAGTTCCTTGTATGACATCTTTTACCAATTCTGATTTAGGTTTCTAATCAAAATTGCTATACATATTTATGTATAGCAATTTTGATTAGATCCATTTATTGCTTGTTTTGTCATTAGTCGATCTTTCACAGTTTCTGGTTTAAGGGAGTTTGTGGCTTTTGTTTTTATATGGTTTACTTGGGAAAAGATTCTTTCTACGCTTGCCGAAGAGTGAGGTAAAATAGTTAGACTGGTCACAAAGTTAGATAAAATCTCATATTTAGAATTATTAAAAGCCATCTTTTACATCATAACAGATACCAACACTCGGGGATGGTTTCGTAAGAGAGATCTAAATCTTGATTTAAACGAAATGATCTCCATTCATCATCTAGATCTATTTTGTCTTCAGAAACAAGGTGAGGGAACTGCATTGCTAAATGGAAAATTGAGGATGGCGATTTGGCACAATCATGTATCACTGCTGGGTCAAGAACCTTGAGACTGGCGATAATTCCATTGTCATTTAGAGGAAATCTTTTTCTGATTTCCATACAAAGTTCAACAAGAAATTTTAATTAATCAATTTTTAAACCTGCTTTCACTGTCACCAAGTGGTGTTGAATTTAATAAGGCCATACAACGGCCTCCCAAATATATTTTATTCAGAGGTTTATGATTTATTGCATTGCTTGGATCAATTTCAACCAGCTTGACTTTCAACCAGTAATGACTTCTTCTTTTATTAAAAAACTAAGAATATTTTTATATTCAATTGAAACCATTGAATGAAGTAAGTGCAATCTGAAATACTCAGATTGAAATTCAATATTCAGGCAGTTTATTTTCTCCAGTACATATCCTAAAAACAACAACATATGCTTAGTTCCTTTGGTGATCATAGTATTGTAAATATTCCCTGCACCATCGATTTTGTCAATTTTTGATTGAGACTGAAAATAAAGAATTAACGCATCCCACTGTTCAATAATAATTTTTATTACATTGCCACGGAATAACTATCGTGTTTGTGCTAATTTGGGGATTTTATGCTTAGCAGTATCTACAACATCTGGAATCATTTTGAACTTGTTTAATCTTTTACTACTACGGGAAAAATAACAAGATATATCTTTTATAAATATTTCTAGATATGATGGTAGTACCTTGACTGAATTACTAGCACATAATGCAAAAGAATGGCAAACACATCCCATTATAAATACTGATGGTACATCCTTTTTTAGCAATGACTGGAACCCACTCTTAGTACCCATCATAGTGGCACAATTATCACTTCCAAAGCCAACGAGATTACTTATTTGGATGTTTTTTTTTTTCTATGAAAAGATCTTTTACAGCTTGATAAAGCCCTTCTGAAGTACCATTTTTGACACAAACAGTGTAAAGTAACACATCTACAACATCAAGTTTTTGAATATCAAAATATCGAACAACAACAGCTAGAACTTGCGATAAAGATAAATCTGTACTTTTATCTATTATCACTGAAAATTTGTTGTTTCTGCATATGTTAGAAATGTATATTTTTTCATGATAGGCTATGCCATCTTGTATAAGATAAGAGACTTTAGTCACCTAAAGTCTCTTATCATTTGCAGATAAAGGAACCACTAGGTGGCAGTGATCACAGTGTGCTGAAGTGGGATTTACTCAAAGAGGTAACTACCGTCAGGGGTAAAGGAAAGGGTTTTGCTTCCGTAAAGGGGAGTACAGTGGGATCAACTGACGATGTTACCAACAGTAAATTCTAAGTGGGAAGCATTCAAGGAATTAATCGTGGAAGCTACTAGACTTTATATACCGATTAAGAAATATCGTTCAAGGTTTAGGCCTAAATGGTTATCAAATGAACTAATGAGACTCGTGACAGAGAAGAAAAATGCATGGGATGCATATAAATTATCAGGTGACGCAGAAGCCTGTGGCAGATATAAGCTAGTCTGTAATCAGGTCACAAAGGAGGTTCGGCAGGCGAAGGCAGATTACGAGAAATCTTTGGCAAAAGATGCTAAGAAAAACAGCAAGGATTTCTTTACTTATATAAACTCTAAAAGGAAGGGGATGAATATGATTGGTCCACTTGACATCGATGGTTCGACTGTTGATGATCCTGCTCAGATAGCAAACAAACTGAATGAGTATTTTGCATCTACATTCACACATGAGGAATTATTACAATTTGAAAATGGAAGAAGGTTATCAAATTGTAGCAGTGTGCTTAATGATTTTGTAATAACTGAGAGCAAAGTGGAGGAGAAATTGTTGAAGTTAAACATAAGAAAGGCACCTGGGGTGGATGGGATCTATCCAGTTATTTTAAAGGAGGCGGCAAAGCAACTAAGCAAACCCTTAGCCATAATTATGAGAGCATCCTTGGACTCAGGGGAGGTTCCCACGGACTGGAGATGTGCAAATGTGTCCCCAATTCACAAAGGTGGATCGAAGGGCGACACGAGTAATTACAGACCAGTTAGTTTAACTTCTGTTCCGGGTAAAATAATGGAGTCGCTGGTTAAAGATGCATTGCAGGATCATCTAGACAAGACTGCAGCAATAATTCAAACACAGCATGGGTTTGTTAAGGGAAAGTCTTGTCTGACAAATTTGATTGGTTATTATGATGTGGTCACAAAGGAACTGGATGCAAAAAATAATTTTGATATCATATACTTGGATTTCAGGAAAGCTTTTGACACTGTTACGCATGGAAGACTACTGTACAAATTGGAGCAGAATGGTATTAAGGGTAAGTTGCTACAATGGATAAAAGGATGGTTAAGTGGGAGAAGACAGAGGGTGGTAATCAATGGGTGCTGCTCTTCGTGGACTAATGTTATTAGTGGAGTCCCACAGGGTTCGGTGTTGGGTCCGCTGTTGTTTTGTGTATTTATCAATGATATTGATGAAGGTATATCAGGCTTAATGTCGAAGTTTGCAGATGACACAAAGGTTGGCAGGGTTGTTAATGACAGTAATGGCAGTGTGCTACTGCAACAGGATCTAGATAATTTGGGCAGATGGGCTAAGAAGTGGCAACTGAAGTTCAACCTTGACAAATGCAAAGTACTGCATATGGGTAGAAGTAACCCCAGAGAAACGTACCAACTGTGTGGTACTACACTTAAGGTGGTAGAAAATGAAAAAGACCTGGGAGTAATTGTGCAGTTAGATATGAAGTTTTCTGAGCAGTGCAGACAGGCTGCTAGGGCGAGTCATGGGGTTTTGTCAATGAGATATAGGAATTTTGCTAGCAGGGAAAAGGAGGTGATTGTCCCTCTGTATAAGGCAATGGTCAGGCCATGCCTTGAGTACTGCGTACAGGTCTGGAGGCCTCATTTTAGGAAGGATGTAGATTTGCTTGAGCGTGTACAGAGAAGAGCAACACGATTGGTGAGGGGAATGAAGGGATTCTCTTACCAAGAGAGGCTTAAGTTCTGCAAATTGCAGTGGCTGGAGACTAGGCACCTGCGCGGTGATCTGATTGAGGTCTATAAGGCCTTGAATGGGTTGAGCACGCTGAATTCTGATGGGATCCTTCCACTTGTTCAGATTACCAACCTACGGGGACATAAGTTCAAATTAAGAAAGGACAGGTGTAGAATAGATGTGCGGAAATTTGCCTTTAGCCAGCAGGTGGTTAATTGCTGGAACAAACTTCCATCTGTCGTTGTAGAAGTTGATAGGTTAAATAAATTTAAGGAGGAACTGGACAGGCATTTGGAGGGATTGGTGTGATTTTTTTTTTTTTTTTTTTTTTGGCTGATGCTGCATAAGCTCCTACACTTGCTTTCTTGCATCATGTGCCACTACTACTACTACCTTCATCTGAACTTGTTTTGCAATATTGCTATCATGACATGCTTTCTTACATGCTTCTATAAGGTGATTGCATTGCGCAAATGGAATATTATGCTCAGAAATGAGTGCAGCAATTGTTAATTCTGCCTTTGTTACTTCTTCATTCTCCATAGGTTTACGTTTTGTGAAGAACGTGTCTAATGTTGAACTTGTTTTAGCAATATTTGCACTTTTTTATGTTTAACTGTATTTTTATGCGCTAGTAACATCGATTTATTGGCATTCTTTAATTTCATTTCACAACAAATACAGTAGACGCACCTTTTTCATTACTGTCTTCTTTCAACCAATCCTTTAATTCCGGATCTTCTAACCATTCATTTCTAAAATTTTGTGTATACCACCGTTTACTCATCTTTCTCTGTGGGGAACAAGTTTCAGACATTGTGGGCAATTTGTGGATATGGCTAGTTAGCAGTTATCTCATTTAAAATGTTCTATAAAATAAAAAATAAATCACTAATCCATTAACATAAAATAGAAATAGTCACTACAATTTAAATTTATTATATCACTGTATGTAGTACACGCATAAATGTAAAAATCACACAAAATAATGCAATAATACCACGAATGATCACGAAAGACTGTGCAGTAAAGACCGCCTTCCGCCTGCTCAATAGGCTGCGCACACATGTTAGTAACACGAACGAAAACCATAGTGTAGAACCCTGCGAAAACTTTGAAATCCTTTTACATTTGTAGTATTTTGTACATGCACTTGAGATATTACAAATTATGGTCAGTATTGTTAGAATATACAATTAAGAATATTGTAAACTGTTATTAAATGTATTATATTTTATTGTATTTACAAGAAATAAAAATAAATTTTGACTTAAAATTAAAAATTACCGAAAAAACCCAGATAATGAGATATTTTTGTGAAAAAAACCTATTAACCCAGATGACAATCAAAAAACCCAGGCATGGGAGCCCTGGGCCTGACCATCACCTTATACAAAAGAATAATCACCTCCTTATCCCTGATAGCAAAATTCCTGTATATCACTGACAAGACCCAATGACCTGCTCTGGCAGCCTGTCTACACTGCTCAATTATCACCCAAGGTCTTTATCATTCCCAACTACCCTGAGTGCAGTATCACACATTTAGGACACTTTTCTGAGGTTACTGCTACCTATAAACAGTACTTTACATTTATCAATGTTAAAATTCAGTTGCCACTTCACAGCCCATCTGCCCAACTGTTCTAGATCATGTTGCAGTAGAATACTGTCATTAACAACCTTGGTATCTGCAAACTTTGATATTAAGCCTGATATACCTTCATCAATATCACTGATAAACATACAAAACAACAATGGGCCCAACACCGAACACTATGGGGACTCCACGAATAACATTAGTCCACGAAGAGCAGTTTCCACTTATTATCACTCTCTATCTTCTCTCACTCAACCATCCTTTTATCCATTGTAGAAACTTGCCTATAATGCCATACTGCTCCAATTTGTACAGAAATCTTCCGTGTGCAACAGTATCAAAAGCTTTCCCGAAATCCAAGTATATGATATCAAAATTATTTTTTTGCATCCAGTTCCTTTGTGACCACGTCATAGTATCCAATCAAATTGGTCAGACAAGACTTCCCCTTGACTAACCCATGCTGTGTCCGAATTATTAATGCAGTCTTGTCTAGATGCTTCTTTAACTAGTGACTCCATTATTTTCCATGGAACAGAAGTTAAACTAACAGGTCTGTAATTACCTGTGTCTCCCTTTAATCCCCCTCTGTGAATTGAGGATACATTTGCCCATCTCCAGTCCAGGGGACCTCCCCTGAGTCCAAGGATGCTCTCATAATTATGGTTAAGGGTTTGCTTACTTCCTTTGCTGCCTCCTTTAATATAACTGTATATAGATCCCATCCACTCCAGGTGCCTTTCTTATGCTTAACTTCAACAATTTTTTTTCTCCACATTGATCTTAGTTATTACAAATTCATTTAGCTCCCAGTTAATAAGCTTCTGTTCTCCACTTCCCTACAGAATTCCTCATGTGTGAATGTAGACGCAAAATACTCATTCAGGTTGCTAGCTATCTGAGCAGATAAGTAAAGACATCTTTGCTGTTTTTTTTTTTGTACCCTTTGTCAAATATTTCTTGTAATCTGCCTTTGCTTACCTAACCTCCTCTGTGACTTGATTACAGACTAGCTTATATCAACCATAGGCTTCTGTGTCATCTGATAATTTATACACATCCCATACATTTTTCTTCTCTGCCATGAGTCTCATTAATTCATCTGACCCATTTAGGCCTAAACCTGGAACAGTATTTCTTAGTTACCCTAAAATAGCCCATGTATTTACTTGGTATTTGCTTTATTTACATATAGTGTTAAAATAAATAAAAGAATTCCTTGATGCTTTTCTTTGCACTCTTAGCTAAGGAATTTTTATAATCTGTCTTGGCCTCTAAAACCACCTTGGGTAATTTGTATGTGACTATGACTATGACAGTATAAAGTTTCTTTCTATCGCATCACATTTTTTAGAAAAATGTAAAAACAGTTTTAAAAAAACACAAAATAGCTTAAAAATCAACGAAATCATCCAACATCACACTCTATACCTCTCCTGGTCAAATTTATTGTAACAAAAGAGATATATCTGTGTTGTTTAATGGTATACTAATACCTCTTTTTAGTTTTATGGCCCTGAGGAGTGGCTGCTCTAAGTTATCTATATAAACTGCTTAGGTATGCTGCTCAAATTTTCCAATTGCTAACTGCTGCCAACACCTGTTCATGCAGTTCCCCTTGCATGACCACCATACTGGGCATTCTTTATTAATTTTTGTAGTAACGTTTTTTGACTGAAGAAAGGCAACCTCTGTCTGAAAGCTATCACTGTATGTTTATTTTATCTATCTTCAATTTTAATAAACCGTTCTAAGTTTTAAGAAGTGTAAAATGGTTGAACAGCATGTAAGAACTTTGAGAAAATGTAGAAGAAATGCTAATGAAACATTAGAGGAGAGATCTAGACTAAGAGATCAAAACGAGATTCTACAACTACAAAAACGGACAAAATGCTGAAGGACTAATCAAATAGAAATACCGGATGCGAATAATCAACAAGCTGCAATTAATGTGGAAGAGCACGATATAGGAAATACGTGTTACAACTGTGAGTATGCAATGCAAGATATTGGGGACATGCGTTAAACACATTGAATAAATACACTAAATGCTGTCATGATGGAAAAGTTTCACTTGACCCACCACTGTCTGAGACACCTACTCTATTACAAGAGCTGCTTACAGGGGATACATGTGAAGCAAATAACTGCGCCCATTGATGCAAACGCAATGGCGTTTGCATCAATGGGCACAGAGATTAAATCACAGCCAGGAAATGATCCATACTGTTTTAGAATACATGGCCAGATTTACCATTTGGTTTATCGCTATATCCAAACGAGGCAAATAAGCCAGGATATGGACAAGTTTATATTGGAGGTTGCTGCAATATTTGTTGGAGAAGACCTGCAAATAGAGACACAGGTGACTGCTGTAGAATTATATCACCGCTAAACAAGAATGGTGAAGACTGAAGGATCTAAATTAAAATTAAACTATTTAATCCATAATCAGAAAGATGGTATATGTTACACTGGGTACATCTAGTATTGCTATAATCCTTATTATGCAGTAGAAAGTTTGAACCCTACTATATTTCCGGCGGACAGGTGCCTCTGGGAAAGATGATTTGTTTACAAGCTGTCTTTAGCCCTTAAATGTACATTTTTGGGGTTAGTTTAGATTTGTAAGATCTAGTGGTAGGTTGGGGTGTTTTAAAGTTCTGTTTAGGTCTTGTGAAAACTTGTGAAATGGAGCCAAAGTTTTTGCTATGTTTGTGGACAATTTACAGTGAAGTAGCAACGTCAATCAATCACAGACAAGGTGAAACAAGCTTATTATTTTTATTTTGGTTGTCATGTGACACCTACTGTGGGTGATCAGGATAAAAAGTGGGCACTGCATATGTGCTGTATAACATGCTATGTAAATCTGATTGAATGGACGACGGGGAACAATTCTAAAATGCCTTTTGCTGTTCCGATGATCTGGCGAGAACCAATAACCACCTCGAAGATTGTTATTTCTGCCTCACAAATACTAACAGGTTTTCAAGGAAAAATAGAGTTAAAATAAAATACCCCAATCTTCCGTCCGCAATAAGACCAGTGCCACACACCCTGGAACTCCCCATTCCTCCACCTAGTTGTGAAGAAATCACTATTCCAGAAGAAGAGCAAGGGTCACTAGAGCCCATACCTGCTCCCTCAACATCTGCTGATCCTAGTTGCAATCCCGAAAATGACAAACCGCTTAATTGAGCAAAGTGAACTTAATGATCTGGTTAGAGATTTAAATCTTTCAAAGCAACAGGTTGCGCTATTAGGATCTAGGTTGCAACAGTGGAATTTGCTGGCAAAAACCACAAGGATTTCTGTGTTTAGAAACTGAAATGAAAAGTTTGCAGGTTATTATCAAATGGAAGATTCTCTTTGTGTCTACATAGATGTAAATGGATTGATGGATGAAATAGGGTTTGAACACAATCCTGAAGAATGGAGATTATTCATTGATTCTTCTAAACACAGTTTAAAAGCAGTTTTGCTACACAATGGTAATATCAAACTATTGGTCCCAGTGGCTCATTCAGTGGCTATGAAATAAACTTGGGATAGCACATCATTGCCATTAAATGCCTTAAACTACAAGAAATACTGTTGTGATTTAAAAGTAATTGCTTTGTTGCTTGGACTACAGGGTAGTCCAAGATTACTAAGTATTGTTGTTTCCTGTGTTTACGGAATAGCTGAGCAGTAGAACATCATTATATTGTGAAGGAATGGCCCATCAGAGAAGAATACATTCCAGGGAAGTTCAACATCAAATGCACGCCTTTAGTGAAACCTGAAATGGTGCTTCTCCTGCCTTTTTGGACATTAAGTTGGGTCTCATGAAAAATTTCGTAAAAGCTCTGGACAAAAATAGTGAAGGTTTTCGAGTACTTAAAAAGCCAGTTTCTAAAAATTAGTGATGCAAAGTTGAAGGAGGGTATATTTGTAGGCCCACAAATTAGACTTTAAAGCCATCTAATTTGTGGGATGAAATCTTTGAAGCTAAACATAACACCACTGAATTAGCTGCATTGAAATCCTTCAGAGCTGTTTTAGCAGGTTTTTAGGGAATAAAAGAGTAGAGAACTATAAAGAGTTGATAGAAGAATTGCATAACTATCATAAGTTAGGATGCCAAATGTCACTGAAGATACCCTTCCTACATTTGCACCTGAACTTCTTTCCGGACAACTTGGGATCTGTCAGTGATGAGCACAGGGAACGATTCCACCAATATATCCACACTATGGAACGGAGGCATCAAGGATGATTTTTTTTTTTTTTTTTTTTTTTATGAGAACCCCAAACACGAGAGGTATTAGAACCTACAGTACTTAGTACCGTGTTTGGGTTGGAGGTTGAGAAGACAAAAGAAGATATTTGTTGATATTGGACTTGAACTTCTGTAGATTGTAATTTTCAGGAAATACATATGAAGGAAGGATGTTCCAGAAAACGGCAGTTGAATGAATAAACGAGGAAGATGAAAAGTTGGTTCTGTGGGTTTGAAGTTGGACAGTAAATGGATGTTGGCTGGTGGTGGTGGCATGTGTTCGGACTGTTTTGAAAGAGAGAGCGGGAATTATAGAAGCCAATTCAGAAGAACAGTGCCCATGGAAGTATCTGTAGAAGAGGCATGCAGCAGAAACAGTGCGTCTATGAGAAAGCGAGTGGAGAGACTTTGTTAGAGATGAATCATTAATTAACCTAACTGCCCTCTTCTGAATGGAATCAAGAAGGCTGAGAGAGGTTTTGGGGGCACCACCCCAGATGTGGGAACAATATTCCATGGCAGGGCGGATTTGCGATTTATACAGAGTGAGCAGCTGTTTGGAAGAAAAGTAACGCCGAGAGCGAAAGAGAAAACCAAGTTTTTTAAATGCAAAGGAAGCAATATTTGTAATGTGCTTGTGCCAAGAGAGATTAGAAGTCAGGGTAATCCCCAAAAGAGATATATCATTTTGCCTAGAAATCGGAGTGTCACTAAAGATAAGCATAGGAGCAGAAGAATCCTTTTTGTGAGATATAAGACAAGATTGAGTTTTAGAAGGGTTGAAATCAACTAAGTTGTCTTTGCCCCACCGGAGAATTACCTGAAGATCGGCATTTAAGGAATTGGCAGCAGATTTTCGAGAACTTGAAGCTGATTGAGCTGGACAAGGTTTCTCAAGATGGAAAGTTGAATGCAATGTGCTATCATTGGCAAAACTATGGATAGGATTTCCAGTCAATGGAAGAAGGTCATTGATATTCAAGAGGAAAAGAGTGGGGGAAAGAACTGAACCTTGGGGGACACCGGCATTAGTGGAGAAGTTAGAAGACAGAGAGCCATCTACCATCACCCTAAGTGAGCGATCAGAGAGAAAACTGGATAACCAATTACTAAAAACAGTTGGCAAACCATAAGATGGAAGCTTGTTTAGAAGACCTTTATGCCAAACACGATCAAAAGCCTTGGAGATGTCAAGAGCAGCTACTTGTGTTTCACCAAACCTTTCTATTGGATTAGTTGATAAATGGGTAACATAAGCCAGAATATCACCACTGGATCAACACTGATGGAATCCATACTGGCGATCATTGATCAGACGGAAGGTTTCAAGATAGTTTAAGAGTTGGCAGTTAATTGATTTCTCCATTACTTTAGAAAGAGTAGAAGTAATTGCAATGGGACGATAATTGGATGGGAGGGATTTGTCACCCTTTTTAGGAACTGGTTGGATATGAGCAAATTTCCAAGAAGAAGGAAAAACACTTTTGGAATAAGAAAGTGAAAAAAAAGGCAGCAAAGAATAGGAGTAAGTTCAGGAGCACAGGTTTTGAGAACAAGTGGAGAAATACCATCAGGACCTGGAGCTTTCTTAGCATCAAGATTCATCAAAATCCTTCTGACGGAAGACCACAGGAGGCATTGAATGGAGCGTGTTAGGAATGGTGGGAGGTGTTTTACCAAGATCATTAATACATGAGCTCGAAGAAAAATGAGATGCTAGCAGGTCGGCTTTATCCTTGGCTGAAGTGACAACAGCACCATCTGGTTTGGACAGAGGTGGGAGCAGAGATGGGTAAAAGTTGCAGCCAATAGCTTTGGCAAGAGACCAGAATGCTCGGCTACCATTAGGGCAAGAAGCAAGTTTTCTACTCTTAGCCTGTTCAAACTCTAGTTTGGACTGATTAATAACTGCTTTACAATTGTTGCGAGCTTTGGTGTAGGCAGAAAATGAAACTGAAGAATTAGAAACAAGCCAATTACGATATGCAACATTCTTCTCTTGGACAGCCTTAGCATATTAATTGGAAAACCAAGGTTTAGATAAAGGACGAGATTTTAAAGTGGAGTGTGGGATAAAGGATTCCATTCCTGCAAGAATAATTTCACTGACACGATCTGAGCAAACGTTGACATCAGAAGTTTTGAAACAGTAATCAAACCAAGGAAAAGAAAAAAAGAAGTCTTGCAGGTCATCCCATTTTGCATTCTTGTAATGCCAAACAATACGAGGTTGGGAATAGCCATGAGATAAAGTCAATAGTCACCCATCATAGCCATGATGGGTGACTATTGCTGGTTTCTGATAAGGAAGAACCAATCTGCTCATAAGAGGAAAAAATAACGGTAAGTAGTAAGATTTCCTATTTTTGATTCCACTTTTGTGGGTTAATTGTTTACTTAAATCCAAATAGGCATTTATAAAGTTTAAATATGCTATTTATATCCATTTGGAATGTTTACTGGTCATCCTTTATATTTCAAGCAATTAATTTACAAGAAAAGTAGTCAAGTACATTTAGATAAGTAAAAATTCGCAATTTTTGGAAAAAAGGAGCACAAAGTTATAACATGAAAATGTGATGTGCTACGAACTTTCTACTGTCATTTTCGTTTTCAGCACATGCGATTTAGTCAAAATCAGTTGATTTAGTTCATATTATCGAAAAAAAGTTTAAAATTGTTGGCTAGTGTAATTTATAATCAACCCACACATTATTTTTCTTCTGTAACTAAGTTCATCAGTTCATTTTACATCATCCTTTTATTTTATTTTTTTAAAATTAATCTTGAACAATATCTTTTAATCAATATAAAATACTGTATTTAGTGGCCTCTCCATACACTTCCCATTTGGCATTTACCTTTTTTTCACAACATCATAGGGTGGTTCCACTGAAACGAGTTTAAAAAACACCTGAGTCCATTATAATCACCTTGGCAAAAAAAAAAAAAAAATCACCATGCCATTTATTCTTAAGTATAGTTACTTTTTTGAATAAATTCTACATCAATATGTAATGATCACTGCAACCTATCATTAATATATGATGAATCACTACTGAAAACCAGATCAAAAACACTGGTTTTTCTTGTTGCCTTTCTTAACATGTTGACGTATAAAACAGTCATCCAACAAATTAAATTTTTTGCCACCGAGTGAGCTGCAGAACTTTGATTTGTTGGCCTACTCTGTCTCTATAGTTGTTCATTATACTCACTGCAGTCATTTGGTCTGTAACAGACACCAGGCTACAAATACTGTCAGCTTAATTATCTAATTAATGAACACAAGGTACCCAACCCATATAACATGATTGAGAGAGAGAGAGAGAGAGAGAGAGAGAGAGAGAGAGAGAGAGAGAGAGAGAGAGAGAGAGAGAGAGAGATTGATTGATTGATTATATTGTAAAGGCTAAAGTGAATTTACTTGTCAAACATTTCAGTCACCTTAGGAAGAACATTGCTTGCTATTTTTTTAATGTATTAGGCCAAAGAATTGGAAAAAAATTGGAATGCAGTGTACACCAAATTCTGACCAATGGTTTCACCAATTTCTTGATTCTTGGCAAAATGCATCATATTGCTATTGCTCCCATTATCACTAACTATACTTGAATAGGAGCAATAGCAAGCCTTTTACTACTAATTATTTTCATATATAGTATAGCTTTTTTTTTTTTTTTTTTTTTTTTTTTTTAATTATTAGTTTGCCAAAAGTAAAGAAAAATATACAAAAACTTCATCAGCAACTTTCTTGCTTACTTGTTCAGCCCTTTAGTGGAAAGCAGTTTTCCATGATCCACACCAAAGTGCATCATCATCATCTTTTTCTTTTTTTTTATTAATAAATGCAACTTGATGAACTATTTTTCTTCTCTTATAATTCTTGGCAAGGGTACTGATTTCAGGTTAGCTAAAATAAGAACTGTCCAGTTATCAATCATGCTTATTGGAACCTTATGACAACTAATGTCAGTAGCAACACACAGCCAATTACATGAGATCTACAGCAAAGTTTTCCATAGCAAAAAAAAAAGAAGTTTACTTTTTACTATGGAAAAAAAGCTAATAATGGGTAGCTAGGCTTCTCCCCTTCTCTTACCACAAATAGAAGGGGAGAAGCTTAGCTGCCCATTATGATTAATAAAAGCTATCATCAGCACATGACCAGATACATAAGATCTAAACTTGCTATACTGTAATTGTAAAAATTATATCATTTTGTACTCTTTTTTCCTACTTTCCTTAACCTAAATTATCTTAATGAAACCATTACCTTCAGTTTAGTTAGATTAGGAAAATAGGGTTAAGTTAATAAAATTTTTATTTCTAAAATAGTGAATTTTCACTACTATAGTGAAAATTTGTATGTAAAAGAAGAAATGCACTTTTTCAGCAGCAATATAATGTTTCATGAAAAAATCAAGTGCTACTCACCACAGTTAACCATGCCTGCAGTTGAACTGAATGGAGCTAACTATGTGAAAAAGCTGGAAACAAATGTTCTATTATATTTGAGAAAAGTCCCCAGAACAAAATTCTGCATAAACTTTTTTTTGGCTAGGGGCAAAACATAAATGCTCAAGGTTGCAGGCTGTACAGGCTCTCATGGGTTGTGAGATGCAAGAACAGGTTTTTACCACTGTTTTAAAATAGAATTTAATTTTTGTTACCAGTGTTTATATTTATAGTTTAATTTTCTAAAATTAATAGTTAAACAGTATCTCTCTACACATTAAAATAATTTTTCCTCCTAGTGATATTTATTCAGCCAATGGGAGGAAGAGAGATGCGGGTTATGTGGTAATACATAACAAATACTAAAATACATAATAGAAGCTTGTTTTACTGTGGTAAAACAAGCTTCTGTTTAAGCATGATCATGCACTATGTTTATCTAACATGACATGTGGTACCATGCTTGATTTCCACATGTAATGTATTTATGTATTCATAGCAGAGTAAGAGACACAGTGTTGAAAGCTTCTGTAATTATTGTATTTTATTTTATTTTATCTAAAGAAGCGAGCTCAGTGAGCAGGGGGCAAAGCGCCCCCCCCAGTAACAATTATAATTATTATAGTATTTAAGAATGGATATTTTCAAAAGTCAACATGAAACTACATTTTGTAACAGTTAAAGGAATGAACCTCATATAGCTTGCAGGTTTAACACCTCCATCTCAACCCAGTATAGGGGAGTAAAAGGCATGTTCATTCTCTAAAAGTCACTTTGCCAGGGAAAGAAGAGGAAGGTAGGAACAGAAAGAATTTATTCCTTTATTTTTTTAAAAATAAATTATTAAATTAAAATTGCTTATTTTAATTTTATTAAAATAAGCAATCTTAAAATATTTAACTCAAACAAATAAATCAATAAAAAGGGTAATATACATATTATATAATTTTATTCTACCTTAAAGTACTTGGTTCCTGAGGAAGAGTTATAGAATGAAGATCTGCGATACTATAGATACATTCAATATCTTGATGCTGAAGTGTCACCCATTTTTTAAGTACACCAAAATAATTTCCAAGATGAGGAACACCTGTTGGTCGAATTCCTGAAAATACTCTCCTTGAGAGATTTTCATTAGATATCTGAGAAGAGAGAGAAATAAAATAAAAATAAGAATAATTTTTAAATATTTTAAAATCAAAATTTTTTTATTTGTTTAGTTTTCTTTCTTTAAAAATATAAACAAACTATCATTCACATATTATATGCCGCCTCCATAGCCAGGTGGGAAGGAGCAGCGGTGTGTAGCACACTCTTCTTGATTAGACCAAGGTTCGAGCCCGTCACCACCAAACACGGAGGATGTGGAAAGGTCAGGGAATGACCACAGCATATTCCCGGAACAATATGGCCTTAGTTGCTAATGCTCCTAAAAACCAAATAACAAACAAACAAACATATTATACAGTGCTCTTCAGTGTCCCTTGTTATAAATTTTTATTTACACCATTTTTATCAAATTTTTCCTTTTTTGGGAAGTTTATGTTGTAAGTATTATTAAGGGTGGTGGATAAGTGAATTATATTGTCCATTATGAAAGATGGAGTGGCAATAAAAACTGTTGCATTGGTTTCAATCCAGCTGTTCTGAGAATTTTGGTTGCTAAATGTGCTTTATGGTACATCACATTTCTTTTTTTTTAATAAGTGTGGCTATATTGCAAAGTGTCTTTTGTGAATAGGCAAGTTCATAAAGCAATTAGTTTTTTGTTAGTATATTTTTGAATTATGTTTATTTTAAAGAATTATCGTCAACTCTTTAGATAGCTATTGCCTGCCAAACTGCTAGAGTTGTGGGGGGATGGGGGATGGTGGACAACATTGTAAATTGTTTGAAAATGTATTCTTGTCCACTGGACTTGGTCCATAACTGCACAGTTATTTTGTGTAGATTTCTAAAATTACAATTGTATAAGTGTTAGTGACAAGCAGATGTGCCTATTGGAGCTCTGCATAGTGACAGCAAAGAAGTATAGATAAGAGGTAGGGCTTATAATACTGGGATCCCGGTAATTTTTTTTCCAGTATTGAAATACCAGTATTGATACAAAAAAATACTGGTTTTTCGGTACTAATTTTAAAAAAATAATAATTGTTTATAATTTAATCACATAAAGGTTATAAACTCACCTTTATGTGATTATGACGTCGTTATCTCTACAAGCAAATGTTTGATAAATCATCGATAGGACACCATGCAACATGTCCACAATTCTCAGACAACTTCATGTCTGACTGTATATCGTAACTCCCAAGTCGTTCCTCCACTACTGACTTTAGTTCAACCCCACCGTGTATAAGTTATTTTGGGGTTGCTGTTCCCCAGGTATAAGACCTTGCATTTTGCTGAATTAAAGCATACCTGTCACATTTCTGACCATCCTGGAAGTCACTCTGAAAAAGCTCTGCTTGGCAGCAATCATTAACAACTCTACTGATTTTTACATCATCTTCAAGTTTAGACCTCACACCCTCCATCCCTTCATAGATTTCATTTAAGATAATCAAAAACAACAGTGATCCCAATACTGATCCTTGGAGAACCCCACTTCTTACATTAACCCAATCTGAGGAATAACCATTTATCACAACCCTCTGCCTGTTGCCCTCAAGCCATTGTGCTATCCATCTAAGGATTTTCCCTATGATTCCAGCCTGCTCCAACTTATACAGTAACCACTCATGTGGAACTGAGTCAACTGCTTTGCTGAAATCCAAATAAACAATGTCGAAATTATTCTCTAAATCCAGCTCACGAGTGACCTGTCAAAATGGCTAAACAGATTTGTTAAACATGATTTTCCCTTTGCAAAACCATGCTATGTATCCCACAGAATTCTATTTCCATCTAAATGATCCTGAATTCCACCCTTGATCATTGCCTCCATGATTTTCCCTACTACTGAAGTTAGACTGGCTGATCAATAATTTCCCATTACACTCCTAGAACTGCCTTTCCAATTTACCCCAATCCAATGGAATCTCTCCCGAGTCCAGTGATCCTCTCGTAACTAGCCTTAATGGTTCAATGCACTCACTTGTCACCTCCTTTAAGATTATAGGGTATATGCAATCAACCACAGGAGCCTTACTTGCCTGTAGGCGAGAAAGTTTTCTCATTAAATAATCATTTGAATTTCAACATCATTAATTACATTTTTGTCAACTTCACTTCCATAATATCTCATTGACACAAAGGGTTTTTTTTATAAATATTGATACAAAGTAACTGTTGAGTTCATCTGCAACTTCAGCTATGGTATCTAATACTATCTCATGTCCATTACATAAGGGTCCAATCTGATTTGTCCTTCTGTTCTTTGCATTTATATATGTGAAGAATTCCTTAACTGCACTCTTTGCTCTCTTCTTTATCCCCACTCTTTGCTCTCTCCAGACTCAGTAAAGATACTATAGTGAAAATTATACTTTGCTTAATAAAACGTCTTTCTCCTTCAGAAAATGATGAACATAATTCAACCAGGGAAGACCAACATGGAACAGAACATCAGTGTTACGCAAATTCTTTCCAAAATAAGAAATTGCCCGGCTCCAATGAGATTTTAAAAGATGAACTTGAGTCGGAAATTAATGAAATACTTTTAACTATTTTTGCTAAAAAATTTCAAAGCCTAGAAAATATGGACTGAGATCATCTCAGTACAATAGTACCAGAATAGAATTCGTTTTCTGCCGCTAATCAAATATGTACCAAAATTAGATCCATTTTAAACGATCATACTATTGATTGCTTATGTTTCTTAAGAGCTCACTTTATTCGGACAGGTAGGGTGGATGCTTAAATATCACTAAACTTTGCAGTAACAATATGTACTTTTTTTGTTTTTAGAATAACTGTATTTTAATGATTTTTTCCAGAATATTTATTATTGCAATAAAAGTTTATTTAAAACATGAATTCAAGTAATTACAGTACTTGTTTTTTCCTTACTTTATTGCACCTAATTGAAATCAAAATCTATTGAAAAAAATGTTTGTTTTTGGAATACCGGTATCATAAATTGAAAACACCAAAATACCAGTATTGAGATTTTGACCAGTATTCTAAGCCCTAATAAGAGGGGATTACAGCAGGATTTCAAAGGTTATTTAGTACAGCATCAGTTATCTGGAATAATTAGTCAGACCTCTTCCAGATAGCAAATTTTTCTGGATAATCGAACGTAAGGTAAAATGAAATAAATTCTGTTATAATGTATTAAAATAAAGGAAAAAATACTTTAAATAGTGTGAAAAAAAAAAAAAAACAAATTTATTTAATTAAATATACTGGATGTTTTCTTCACAAGCATGCTAGAGAGGGAATGAGTGAAAGCATCACTCTTGATATGATTATCAGCAACTCCTCACGCATTAAGAATCTGCAGATAAAAGAACCACTAAATTGCAGTGATCGTAACATACTGATGTAGGGATATAGATGTAACTGGTGTCAAGGGCAAAGGGAAGATATTTTGCTTTTGTAAAGGTGAATACAGTGGTCTTAGTTTTTACATTTATGCAGCGAGATCAATTAATGATGTTATCAACAGCAAATGCTAAATAGTAAGCATTTAGGGATGTTATCATAACAGCTACTAGGTTTCTACACTAACAAAGAGATACAGTCCAACACATCGACCTAAATGGATGTCAGATGAACAAGACTCACTACAGCAATGCATTGGATGAATATAAATTATCAGGTGATACAGAAGCCGGAAGCCTATGGTTAGGCTTCTGTAGATATAAACCAGCCTGCAATCAAGTCACAAAAGAGGTTAGGCAAGCAAAGGTAGATTATTAGTATTAACATTAGTTAAGGCACATGATGCAAGAAAGCAAGCTTATATAGAATCAGAAAAACAAAAAAAAAAAAAAAAAACCCTTCTCATTTCATCCATCCACTTGCTCCAAATGATTGTCTCGTTCTGTCTTCAATCTATTTAAGCTATCAACTTCTACAACGAAAGATGGAAGTTTATTCCAGCAATCAACCACCTGCTGGCTAAAGACAAATTTCCGCACATCTATCCTACAACTGTCTTCCCTCAATTTGAACTTATGCCCTCTCAGGTGATTAATCTGGGCAAGAGGCAGACTCCCATCAGCATTGAGCTTGATCAAACCATCCAAGGCTTTATACACCTCAATCAGATCACCTCACAGGTGCCTAGTCACCGGACACTGTAATTTGCAAATTTTAAGCCTTCCTTCATAAGAGCAACACTTTGTTCCTTCTCTGTACTCGTTCCAGTAGCTCTACATCCTTACCAAAATGAGGCCTCCAGACCTGTATACACAGTGGTGAGCTATAGTGGGCTCGCGAGAGCCCATTATTTTTTTTTGAAAATTTGCGAGCCCATTGTTGAGACGATCATTTATTTTACAAATGAAATCCCGAATGGAATTATTGAGTATCCAGAGGAGAAACTATGGTGGGGCGGGCGAGGCCCCATTCCCAACATTTTAATGATGGAATCGATTGGGTATGTATTTTAAAATTGCTTCATTTTTGATTTAATTACAGTCGGACCTCTGATTAATGAATTTCTTTATAGCGAATTTTTTTGATTCCCCTTGGTTTAATTACATTTAAAATAGTTTCCATTGAACGAAGAAAATTTCCATGTAACGAATGATTAGGAGAGACAACTTTGTATGCATTGTTCTCACCTCTGGCCTTTAGGCAATTATAAAGTGCAAATTAAGGGTGAAAGGGATTACCGTTTCAGAATGTTAGTGGTGTCCATAAAACCTATGCGGTCACATAAAAAGTCACGCTAGTCAATTGCTTTCCATAGCCAGTTAGAGGATTAAGAAGATTCTCGACACGGATTATAGCCTCTGGTCAACGTGTGTTGTGGTTCCCCTTTACTCCGACAAACTGGCATATGTTTTTCGGAGAAGTGAGTGATCTATGCCTTCCAGTAAATTCTCCTGTCCGTGGTCACAGTAGCTGAATATCCATGTGATTATGTCATTTTGCACTGTATTCAAAGAACTAGTGAGAGTAGCAACGTAGAGAGGGGGAGGAGATTGAGGCAACTAAGATATTATTTAAACTTTATGAAGATAAAATGTTGGCAGATTTTGAAACTTTGTCTAGCCTTTCACTATGCAGAAAATATTCTAAAATATAATGGCATATAGGCAATAATTAAAAAAAAAAAAAAAAACTGCATCATCAATCTCCAAAAAACTAGAACGAATTAAGAATGATTGCTAAAGAACTTGATGTGGAAACTATAAAGATCGGTTGTGTATTCGGACCACGATGAGCAGCTTGTAGCTTGCAGACTGCAATTGTGGGTTGGAGGAATTATTCTGCTTTGTGCAAACATTTTGAAGCAGAAGTTAAATATTCTGGATTATTAAGTCGACTTTTAAATTTGGAATTTCTTAACCATTTAGCACTAATGATCGACATCCTGCAGGAGCACTCTACCTTTAAGAAGCTTTACAGAATCACAATGGTAAAAGCATACAAATTAATTATTCGAACTATCAATGCTATTGATAATTTGAAAAATTCTGAAGGAAATTATGAAGCTAAAATTGAGAGCATGTTGAAGTGGAAAGAATTTGAAGGAATCAAAATCGAAAGTAAGAACAGTAAAATTACCTTGTGACAAGTTGTTAAATGCATTGTTTTATCCTTAAAGGATAAGTTATTAATGCAACAGGGTGATTTTAAATTAATAAAGAAAATAACGATACCATTGAAAGAAATTTTAAACACATGCTACCCGAAATCGTTGAATGTGAAAGAACTTTCGTCTCAGTGAAAACCGAATAAGAAATTTATTTTCTGATAAAATATGAAATAAAAATTAATGATTTTACAGATTTTGTCAAAGACAGTTTATCTTTAAAATCAAGTGAAATTACCTTTTCAATTAAGAAAGCTAGAAAATATCTTTGAAAACATTGCGATTAGCAGTGCAGAAGCGGAGTGAGCTTTCAGCGCAATGAATAACATTGTGACAGTTAAACACGTTGCAGATTATGAAGACCATACATCTAAATGGAAAATCATTGCTTCAATTTGATCCGGATCGTTACGTCAAATCATTCCTCTGTAATCATCGCTCAGCTATTGAGCAAAGCAGAAAATCGACAACAAATATTAATAAAGAAGTAAATTGTATATGGCAATTTTTAGAATAAATTTTCTTGAATATTTGTGAAATAATTTTTTTTTCATGTAATCTGTGATTTTTTGTGTACTTTTTCTAGAAAGTTGTTTTTTATGTACTATTTGTTTTTATATTGTGGAATGTTTTGTAATAGTATTTATGTTATTTGTGTATTGGGAAATATATCATGTTATTTTTTATTTGCAATATTAAAATTTTACCATAAAAAAAATGTATCCATTATATTACCCTAGTTATTAAAAAAAAAAGAAGAATAAAAAAGTTGTGCATGTGCCAAGCATGCACGGCAGATGGTTTATGTGAAACATCCTTCGCGTTTCTTTTAGGTATTATGATTTGTATACATCGATTACGAAATAAAAGAGCTTTTTTATTGTAATTATTTTATTGATCATTCACAGATTTTTCATAATTTCTGGAAGACAAGATACAAATGATTTATGATAACTAAAGTAAGAGATGTATACTTGCGATTGTAACATATCTAAATGTCTCTGTAAAACAGCACCGATTAATGTACCAATCTTGTAGTTGAAGCCACAACCGCAGCCCTTAGGGGCACCTAACAATGGAATGTAACGAAAATGCGAAACAAAAAAAGAAATTGTTGACAAATATTTGTATTGTCGCAATCATACTTACTGCAGTAATATGATTCAGAAAGCATGATTGTGACATCATACTATTCAAAAATTCTAAAAAGTTAGAACTCCAGACACTGTCGTATCCAGTTATCATCGTAAGGCGAGCACAACGACCAGGTTTTTAAGTTTTTTTGTTTTCTTTTAGATAGACCTAGGAATGTTTCACACATTCATCTATACGCATGGTTAAGGGGGTTAATAAGCCGCAACTGTCCACTCCCCTAAATCTGCCCCCGACTCAAGTTATCATACTGGTCACGAAAAATGAGTCATGTGCTCTAATTACACTAGTAGTTTGGTTTGGTTTTTTTTTTTTTTTAGGAGCATTAGCAACTAAGGCCATATTGCTCCGGGATTTTTTTTTTTTTTTTTTTTTTTTATGTGAACCCCAAACACGAGAGGTATTAGAACCTATAGTACTTAGTACCGTGCTTGGGTTGGAGGTTGAGGAGACGAAAGAAGATATTTGTTGACATTGGACTTGAACTTCTGTAGGATATGTGGTGGTCATTCCCTGACCTTTCCGCATCCTACCTTTTTGGTGGTGACGGGCTCGAACCCTGGTCTAATCAAGAAGCGTGTGCTAACGCACCGCTGCTCCTTCCCACCTGGCTACGGAGGCGCCCACACTAGTAGTGCGAGCATGGGAAGCGCCTCTGGTCGAGGCCGCGGATGATGTCACTTCCGCGACCGATCAGATTTACTCGGTAGAAAGTTGGAAAAATTGCGAGCCCATTGTTAAAATATTCACAGGATAATCACCTCCTTATCCCTAAATAAGAAAGGAGATAAATTGAAAATTATAGATCAATTAGCTTGTTATCCCATATCTACAAGTTGTTCACAAGGGTCATTACTAACAGATTAGAAAGAATACTTGATGAGAATCAACCGAAAGAGCAAGATGGCTTTAGGACAGAATTTTCAACTATGGACCACCTTCACATAATATCACAGCTAATGGAGAAAGCAAATGAATATAAAACACCATTATGCCTGGCATTTGTGGATTATGAAATGGCATTTGACTCCACACAGCATAAGGCAATGTTTCGGGCACAGGAAAACAACGCATAAGATACCCCATATATTATGATTTTGAAGAAAATATATGAGAACGCTACCTCCTTTATTAGACTACACAAAGACAGTAGGAAATTTAAAATCGAGAAAGGAATTCGACAAGGAGACACTATCTCTGAAGCTGTTTACTGCTGCCCTTGAGGAAGCTCTCAGAAGATTAGACTGGTCGCAGAAAGGAGTCAATGTGAATGGAGAGTACCTAAACCATTTACGATTTGCAGTGACATTTTGGTCATAAGCCACAATCCCAAAGAATTAGATGAAAATCTTTTTTCATCTAATGATGAAAAATGAATTAGATGAAAACAGTTATGCACAGTTACTAAGGATTTTGGACTAAAGATGAATATGGCTAAAACAATAGTAATGATGAATAAGTATGCCACAGAAAGGGACATAATGATTGAAGGAGCAGTAATTGAAAAGGTGGAGTCATACTTATCTGGGACAAGTTATTAGCTGTAATAATGATAAATGGCTGGAAGTCAAGAGAAGAATAAATTTTGGATGGATAGCATTCAGGAAATATAGTCACATACTGAAGAGCAATATCCCAGTTTGTCTGAAATGTAAAATAATGAACCAATGTATACTCCCCACCATGACTTATGGAAGTGAATCTTGGGCACTCACCAAAAGAATGGAAGAGAAGCTGAGAACTACACAGCGAAGAATGGAATGAATTATATTGGGAATCAGACTTTTTTTTTTTTTTTTTTATGAAAACCCCAAACACGAAAGGTATCAAACCCTATAGTACTTAGTACCGTGCATGGGTTGAAGGAGAAGTATGGGGGGGATGCCGGAAACTTTGCTGTAGAGACTAAACATGGGTTTTACCACTTCAAGCCTCCAATAAGCAAAGTGGTGGTATTTCACCGGTTGAAGAAAGTCATCTACCACCTTACAACTGTTAGATAAGAAGAGAAATACATGGATTAGGCAGCAAACTCAAGTAAAGGACATTCTTATCAAAACTAAAGAACTAAAATGGTCTTGGGCAGGACACACAGCTCGAAGACATGATGACAGATGGACTAAGAAAATAACAGAATGGTACCCAAGAGGAGCTAGAAGAAAACCTGGAAGACAACGGCAGAGATGGATAGATGAAATTCATGAGTTTGTGGCTAGTAAATGGATGGCCATTGCACAAAACAGAAGGAACTGGAAAGTTGCTGGAGAGATCTTCATCCTGCAGTAGATTGAAAATGGCTGATGATGATGCTCACTACTAGAAAAATTCCTGTATCATTGACAAGACACTATGAGCTACTCTTGCAAACTGTCTGCAAGAGTAGCTCAGCTATACCGAAGTCTTGTCTAGATGATCCTGCAGTGCTTCTTTAACCAGTGTCTCCATTAATTTCCTAGAACAGAAGTTAAACTAACAGGTCTGTAATTATTTGTGTCACCCTTTGATCCTCCTTTGTGAATTGGGGTCACATTTGCAAATCTCCAATCCACGGGTACCTCCCTTGAGTCTAAGAAAGCTCTCATAATTATTGCTAAGAGTTTGCTCACTTCGTTTGCTACCTCCTTTAATAAAACTGGATAGATCCCATCCACTGCAGGTTCTTCTCTTAAATTTATCTTCTACAATTTCTTCTCCAATTTGCTCTCAGTTATTACAAAACTGTCTAGCTCACTGCCAGAGTTTAATTCACCTCTGGCATTCCCCACCCTGAACTCCTCATATATGAATGTAGATGCAAAATATTCAGTTTGTTAGCTACCTGAGCAGGATCATCAACAGTTGAACCATCGATATCAAATGGACCAATCTGATCTATCACCTTCCTTCTTGAGTTTACATAAGTAATGAAATCTTTGCTGTTTTTCTTTGCATCCTTTACCAAAGATGTCTCGTAATCTGCCTAACCTCCTTTGTGACTTGGTTACAGACCAGTTTATATTTATCATAGGCTTCCGTGTCACCTGTTAATTTATATGTATCCCATGCAGTTTTCTTCTCTGCCACACGTCTCATTAGTTCATCTGACATCCATTTAGGCCTAACCCTGAACAATATTTCTTAGTTGTTATGAAAAGCCTAGTAGCTTCCAAGGTTAATTCTTTGAATGCTTCCCATTTTGAATTTGCTGTTGGTAACATCATCAGTTGGTCCTACCTTACAGAATTTAAATACTGTCTCAGCCCACCGTAGTCACCTTTACGAAAGCAATAACCTTTCCCTTTACTCCTGATGGTAGTTACCTCTTCCAGTCAATCCCACTTCAGCACACTGTGATCACTGCCACCTAGTGGTTCCTTTATCTGCAAATTCTTAATGCATGAAGAATCACTACTGATAATCAGATCAAGAGTATTACTCCCTCTTGTTTCCTCCCGAACATGCTGCTGTAGAAAACAATTATATTTTAATTTTAATATTTACAATAAATTTATTGTAAATATTAAAATTTTAAGAATTTGGTTTTTCATCTTTCAGTTTTTACTTTAATGGTTGGTGAGAAACACTAAAAAATCATAGTATATACCCAACCCCAGAGGCCTATTTGAAGAATCATCCAATAAATCCAAAAAAGGCTTGCTATTGTGTAAGTGACCAACCCACAAATTCCAGTCAATATCTGGGAAATTTAAATTCCCCATTATAAGACACTCTGATTTACTGGCCCACTATTTCTCTGTACAGTTGTTTATTATATTCATCAGAGTCATTAGGCCTATAACACACTCCTACTCTTAATTTTGCTTTCCCAATGCTTATTTCACACCAAAGTGACTGGACACTGCATTGTCCAGCCATGTTGACTGACTGTACTTTCTTGAATTTTGTTTCTTAACTAATAGCATAACCCCTCCTCCCTTCCTAATCCTGTTTATCCTTAGTGCACATTGTACTCCCCAAATTCCATTTCTGCATTCTTTATATCTGTGTGACATCACGTCTCTGATAAATAAATTTATTTACCAAATCCTAGCATTGCCGTACACGCAGGTATACATGAACCTGTTCCTATTCTTAGTTACCCTAACACAGCCCATGTATTTACTTGTTCTGCAATGACTCCCAGCAGTCCCTGAAATCCCCTGCACCTTGTTTTCCAAGCTGCTTCTCATTCCAATAGATGCAGTGCAAGAATCACTTTCACCTTGGCCAGCGACTACTGTTAATCTACTAGTCTGTGTATCCCCCCCCCCGAAGCTAGCAGTTTTCTGATCCACCTAACACTGCCTCGATAGCATCAGCAAATATCCTTGCACCCTTTCTATTTAAAGTGTATCCCATCCCTGTAGAAGCAGTCTCTCCTGTTAACAAGCACAGGCCAAGCTGAGAAAAATTCTACCCCCTTGAGCCTTGCACAATCTCTCCAGGGCTGAATTGATTGACAAGGCTCTCATCATATACCCCCCCCCCATTGTGTCTGGACAGAATTGCAGACACTTTCAAATTCAACCTTAACTCACGGCTGTTTTTTTCAACATTGACCTGTACTTGTTAAGTAATTCCGTTGGTCTTCTACTCTTAATATCATTAGTGCCAACGTGTACAACAATATCAGCTTTTGTGCCCTTAAAAGATGATATCTGCTCTACAACATCATCAACCTCTGCACCTGGCAGACATACTCTGGTCCTGTTCTACCTGTCCTTTTTACACAATATGTTCCCTGTTTCCCTGACAATAGAATCACCACAACTACTAGTTCCTGTGGGACCAGTGCATTCTGCCTTGGGAGTTGCCACTGTGTTGTGTGATGTTCAAGTGCAAGCTCTGGTGTTGATGTGGGCAAATAAGAGCTTGATGGGCCCTTCAATTTAAATCTTTTGAAGGCGTCTACCCTGTCCTTCAAGCTCTCATATAGGCCGATAACAATGATGAGTTGGCACCTGATTTCCTCACACTCCTTACATCATGCATACACAAATACATTCCCCTTGGCAATATCATGTCCCGTTGCTGATTGCTCCACAAACAGCAAACAAGTACATTTCAAAAGGCTGTGACTTGGAGGACAATTGCCCCCCCCCCCAGCCATAGCACTCCCATTAGCTTGAGCCTTTTTCTTTGCTGCTCTGAGCCATAATTTCAATTCAATTTAATGATATATATATATATATTTCAGTATCGAGTATTATCTCCGAGTTACATTATAGGACTTTCGTATCAACTATCAAGTTATATGTATTCATTTATAATTTTACATTTGTAAAATCTTAGTCGTTATATGTATTTAGTTAAAAAAGTACAATTTAATTGACAATGAAATTTAATAAGATTAATAAATTTTACTGGTTAATTGATAATACTATGCTACAGTAAGCTAACAGATTTCTAATACAGTTCTATGTGTTTCGCTTCTAGTTGGGGGATATATGTTGTATTGGATAACAATGGCGGCAAGTTACGAATGGTAAATCTATGGATACTAAGTATTAATTTACTTTCAAAATAGCTATCTAAATTCAAAATAAACCAAGGAGCTTGACTAGGTCTATAAGCTACTTATGAGAGAAGTCTCTTGTAACAATGCAAAGAGGAGCAGCAAAGACTTCTTTACTTATGTAAACACTAGAAGGAAGGGGGATGGATCACATTGATCAACTAAATATGCATGCTTTAACTACTGATGATCCTGCTCAGGTTGCTAACAAACTGAGTGGGTATTTTGTATCCACATTCAAATATGGATATTCAAACATGAATATCTGAATGAGAAATATTTTAGGGAAGGGGATGCTGGACATTTAACAAACTCTAACAGGAAGCGAAATGATTTTGTGATAACTGAGGGGAAAGTGAAAGATAAATTGTTGAAGCTAAATGTACAAAATGCATTTGGGGAAGATGGGATCTATCCAATTATATTAAGGTAAGCAAATCTTTAGCCATAATTATGAGTGCATCTTTAGATTTCGGAAGCTCCCTATGCACTGCAAATGTAAAAATGTATCCCCAATCCACAAGGGGAATCAAAGGGTGATATGAGCAATTACAGATCTACTACCTTAACTTCTGTTTCAGGAAAAATAACAGTCACTGGTTAAAAAGTAATGCAGGAGCATCGAGATGGAAATGCAGCTATACTGCAGTCGCAGCATGGATTTGTTAAGGGGGCAATCTTGTCTGATCAATCTGACTGTATACTATGGCACAGTAACAAAGGAACTGGATTCAAACAATTTTAACATCATATATGTAGATTTCAGAAAAGCTTTTTAACCTACAATTGGGGCAGTGTAACATTAGGGCCAGTACTGCTATGGACAAAGGGATGACTGAGTGGCATAAGACAGGGTGGTTATGTGGGTATTGCTCCTCTTGAACTACTGTTATTAGTGGAGTTCCCCAGAATTCAGTGCTGTGAACATTGTTTTCTGAATTTATTAACGACATTGATGAAGGCATATGTTTAATTTCTAAGTTTTCAGATGATATGAAGATTGGCAGAGTGGTTAATGACAATAATCAGGATGTGCTACTGTACCAAGATACTGAAAAATTAGGCAGATTAGCTGAGAAGTGGCAATTGAAGTTTAACATTGACACATGCAAGGTAATGCATGTGGATAACAGTAATCCCAAATTAACATACAAACTGTATTACCCTTAGGGGGCAGTGGAGAATGAAAAAGCAGTAGGATAATTATGCAGTCAGACATGAATTTCTCTGAATAGTGCAAACAGGCTCCCAAAACACCTCATGAGGTTGTCAATGATATACAAGAATTTTTATTTCTGGAATTCTTAATAACACAGTGTATAGCGTTTCTGTAAAGTGATGCTGGGGGTCCCTCCCAAATCCATGTAGTATACTTTGTGCTATAATACGAACTCTGTAAAGGCCAGAGATAGTGTGAGTGTTGGTGTAGTCTGTGTGGCACAGTGTCTAGTTGTGTTGTTGCTCCAGCTGTTTAGCTATGGGGGCCCCCTAATGGGAAACCCACTTGCCCGTCCACTACCACAAGGAGGTAGGCTGGGTGTAGGTAAAAGACTGGCGGGAGTAAATCCTGGATGTTGCCCAAGCTTGCCAGGGAGAGCCCAAGGAAAATGAAAAACACTGCAAGGATGATAGTTGAGTGTTGAGAAAAAAAACAGGAAGGAGAGAAGATAAGGAAGGTAGTTAATACCCCCTTTATCTTCTATCCTTTTAATTTCCAATTTCTAGGTGAAAGCCTTTCAACCTGAAAATAGGAAGTTAAAGGGTAAACGGAGACATCTGTGGGAGGAACCTATCCTTCACTGGGGGGGCTGCTGTTAGGAGCACAAAAATATTCAGGGTAATAGAATCCACCAGGTGAAAAGTTCGGGTGGGGAGTTGGGGAAATGATACTGGTATTATGGGAGAGTAAAGCCATCAGGTCAGAATGTCCTATGTGGGACGGGAGATCACAATGTAGGTGCACAGTACTTCTCTGTTACAAATCCCACACAGGCCTGGCCAGTGTCAGCAGAACCCATACCATGCTTATTGAACAAGGAGGCATGACGAGAGTAAAGCGGGGTTTCCTGATAAGGTACCCCCACTGCAGGACCCGCAACGTCGGCGTTATGAGTAGACACATTTTTACGAGCTCCTGATTTTTGTGTTAAAATATGAGTTTTAAGTGTTTAGTTCGCCAAGAAAAGTGTTCCCGTCGAAAGACATTCATCTGAGGATTCCCTAGGTGAGACAATTTTGCAAACTTTTGGGAATTTAGCAAATTACCAGCGTTTTTATCTGTGTCCTTTGTTTGCCAGACTACAATGGTCACCACGTGGCTGGCAGCAAGGCCATAGAGAGGCACCGATTATAAAGCGGAGGCCACGTTGGTAGTGTGCACTTGACTGGGGAGGGTGCCCCAACAGTGTTTTTATCGGGCTGAAAGAGAGCTCCAACACATTTTAATTTTTAGCATTCATATTCCAGTTAATTAAGAGTCGAAACCAACAGCGGGCTTAATGTTCATTCAACGCAGCCGAACCCAGTGATATTCTGCTTAAGGCAACACGTCACTTAAGCTCCTGGCAAGGTCAACTGGCAACAGGGTTAGTGATTGTTTCTCCCCCACTCCCACCCACTGCTGCATACTTTCTCTTCTAGTCATAACGGAAGAAGCTCACTACCACTACAGTTCAACTAACTCCTATCAACTTAGTGAAATTCCAACTGGAAACGATGATTTTTGTTTCCCCCCCTTCCTCTACCATAAACTGACCATGGAGAGAAGCTACTTCTGTTCCGACGATCTCTTCAACAAAATAACACTACCAACGTCCTCGCCGATATAAACTACCGAACAGGAAATTAACCCCGTTCTTCTAGGGGCATTTCCACATCTGGCTGTTTCCCCCCCACCCCAAGTGACAGAGGGGGATAGCCCAAAATCTTCGCTGAAGGACTATTCAGCTCTAAATTCAAACAGAGACGGGAGGAAGGTGGCCTCTTGCTCACCTCCACGAGCTCTTTCACGCGGGACCTCATGAACTCCGATTATCCGTAAAAGTTCGATAATCCGAAATTCGCAAAGATGGATGGGAAATTGAAAAAACCCACAGATGCCGCGCATCAGAGCCAAAATGACGACCCCGTCGTCATAGACCAACAACAGGAGACGTCAGAACCCCATTCGGGGGCCCCGCTAACAGGAAAACGCAAATATAGAAAGCCAACACCTAATCTGGAGTGGGAGATGCGTTCCCAAACTGAATCAAAAGACATAACAGAAAACCAAAAGGACACCAGCGAGGAGAAGCCACAGGAGGCTCCCCTGGATCCCTCCTTGCCAGGGGGTACAGTTCATGCGAAGTCTCTGTTCCTCAAGGCTGCCTTGGAAACATTATTTAAGGAGCAATCTAACAGGGTAACCACAGGGCTAAGGGCACAAATCGTGAACCTGTGGAACAAGCTGGACACTCTCTTGACGGAAACTTACCTCGAGAGTGAGAGAGCCAATGCTAAGCTCCAGGCATACATGGAATGTGGGGCAAACCAAATGCAACAGCGCGCGCCCACATATGCCAAAGCGCTGAGGACCACAATGACAACGGAGCGACCACCAACCCTTGCTGTTCCCAGCAAAAAGAAAGTACCACTACTACCAAGACCCAACCTGGTCATACTGAAGCCAACAAACACCGAGACTCTTCACACAAGTGAAGAAGTAAAGAAGACTGTAATTACTAACCTTAGCGATGAATTCAAACACACCAGAATTAAATCGATAAGGAAGACCCGCAACGTCGGCGTCATCATCGAGACAGAACCACAGGAGGAGGCGAACAAAATTATAGCAAATCCGAAAGTGCCGTCCCTGGGCTTACAAGCAGAAACTCCCAAGAAAAAAGGACCAAGCATTGTAATCTTTAATACAGGAAATGACCTATCCCCAACACAATTGCAAGGTGAGATATATCGCAAAAACCTGCAGCAAGCATTCCCGGATACGGACCCATCGAATCTGATAACACCCAGATATCAGACAAAACCCAGAAATAATAACTCAGCTAACTGGGTAGTAGAATTAGCTCCCAGAGCGTGGAAAGTACTAAGGCAGCAGGCAAGAATCTACATCGATTGGGGCAGTCATCGCTTCAGAGAGCACGTGGCTGTTCCAAAGTGTTTTAGATGCTGCCGATTTGGCCACACCACACACACGTTTACTCAACCGCAAACTTCTCCAACCTGTGGGCACTGCGCAGAAGTAGGCCACAATTATAATTCCTGCCCAAACAAAACCGCTCCACCAGTGTGCGCAAACTGCAAAGCCCTAAAGTTACCAGCAGACCACTCTGTCAGAGACAGTAACTGTCCTGTGTACTTAAAAGCCAAAAGCACTCAACAACAAAGAACAGATTATGGGAACTCCTTGTAAATATAAAGATTCTAACACAGTGAAATTTGCACAGCATAATGCACAACGGGCAATTGCAGTCACTGCGCAACTAAAGAAAAAGGTAGACGAGGACAACCTTGACATCCTCTTCCTCCAGGAACCCTACACACACAAAAAAGAGGTGAGAGGATACCCACTCACGTACAAAATTGTACAACATAACGGCAATACCCCCTGGGCTGCCCTGGTCGTCTGCAACCCTGACCTCACGGTTACTAAAATAACCCACTTTTGCAACGAATGGGCTGCCTGTGCCCAGATCATCTCTCCATTGGGAGAATTTTATGCCATATCGCTATACTGCCGACCCGGCGAAGATATTCTCCCTGCAACCCAATACCTGCAAAATGTCCTCCACGAGCTCCCTAATACTAAAATAATCGTCTGTGCAGATGCAAACTGCAGGTCACCAGCCTGGCACAGTACAACTCCTGATCGACGAGGAACTGCCAATGGACAGCGCCTGGAAGAATTCCTGACCAACAGCAGCTTCACAGTATTGAATCAGCCAAATAATCTACCGACCTTCTCAAGTACACTTTGGCAGGCAACAATAGACATAAGCCTAGCCACTCGCTCCACAGCAGGATACATATCCTCATGGAAGGTCAGAGAGGACTGGACAACCTCTGACCACAGAGTAATAACTTTCCAGATGCACCGTGCCCTCAATAGACCACCCACACCCAGAACAATCCTCAACAGATTTGCTATAGCCAAGGCAAACTGGGAACAATTTCGGGAGGCACTGACATACTCTGTTGAAGCATTCGATAGCACAAACCTCACCCCAGACCAGCACCAGCGTGCTATAGTAAGTCTAATCACTGAGGCTTCAAACATAGCTATAAAAAGAAAGAAACCATCTGCAGGTTCAGTCCCATGGTGGTGCCCTGAGCTTCACAGACTGCAGAATGAAGTAAATACACGCCGTAAAAGCTTCCAGCGAGCGAGAAGATCCTGGCCGGCGGCAGAGGTAGAAGTCCTCAGACAACAATACCGTGAGGTCAGAAACAAATACACAGCCCTAATAAGAACCCGGAAAAAAAGTTCATGGGAGACACTAGTCTCAACAACAGGGAATAAGGACCCCTGGGGGGTTGTATACAAAGTGGCAACTAATAAATTACCAAAAGGAGAAGTAATATCTTCAACAAAGACACCCGATGGCCACTATACCACATCCTGGCACCAATCTATAGACAATATTCTGAATACTATCTTCCAGAAACTGCCCTCAGACCACACTCCTGAGCAACTTCTGCTCTGTGAGGAAAATACTAACTACTGCCCAGCACATCGGGAGGACCCGTTCACACTTGAAGACCTCCATCTGGCAACAGCAAAAATAAGAAATAAGCGAACACCCGGCGAAGACTACCTGGAGCCAGAAATTGTAAAAAAGACCGTGGAATATATCCCAACAACTATATTAAACTTATATAACCACTGCCTATCTGCAGGATATTTTCCCCATGATTGGAGAGCAGCACGAATTAAACTAATACTGAAGAACCCGAAGAAACCACAGGAACTCCCGGAGTCATACAGACCCATAGCCCTACTGCCAGTACTAAGTAAATTGTATGAACACCTACTACACAGCAGGATACAAGCTCACTACCAAGAAGCAGGCCTCCCCTCTCCCAAGCAATTTGGCTTTCGACGAGGATGTTCCACCGTGGATGCCCTGGAACGTATAATAAATGCAGCTACACACAGCAATAGTAAATACTTCCTTATTATTTCCATTGACTTTGCCGGGGCATTTGACTCACTTTGGTGGCCAAGTGTCCTCGGCAGACTCCGGGAGGCAAACATTCCCAGCAACTTATACCAATGCATCAAAACCTATCTTTCGGACAGAAGGATCTCAGTATCTACACCCTATAGCCAACTCACCCGGCCGGTGTTCCGGGGATGCCCACAGGGATCAGTCCTGGGGCCTCTCTTCTGGAACTTAGTGTTGGACGGCTTCCTCAACCAGGATCTAAATGGAGCAGATGCTCAAGCCTTCGCAGATGACCTGGTCCTGATGCTGGAGGCGGACAATCGCGCACAACTTGAGGCTATTGCAAACAGGGCCATAGATACCCTCCAAGAATGGTCAAAAAATCATCACTTAAGAATATCACCTTATAAGACATCCTCAATACTTTTAAAAGGCTCCCTTGATATCAGGAGGCCACCTCAGATAAAAATAGAAGGAAAAACCATAAAACTGACCACGGAATTAAAATACCTAGGAATCATCCTTGACAAAAATCTTTCATTCACCCCACACCTCGTATATCTACAAAAAAAGATCAAAAACTACTCAGCCCTCATAGCAAGAGTCTCGCGAAAGGATTGGGGCTTAAGGAAAAGAACCCTGATCCTCTTTTACAAGGCTTTCTTCATTCCAGCCATCAGCTATGCAGCAGGGATCTGGTTTAAAAAAGCAACCACCGCAGTCAACAAAAGAAAGCTAGAAACGATACAGCGCAGCATCTTACTCACTGTCTCCAGAGCATGCTGCACGGTCAGCTCACACGCACTGCAGGCCCTTGTAGGGCTCCTACCCTTGGACCTGGAGATTGTCCGCTGTGGCATGCTATATCAACTATCAAGAGGGAACAGTGTAACTTGCATTGGCTTCACCACAGACCCGACCAACAACAGCAACGCAGAAAAGAAACGACTAACCAAATATCTTCAACAAACCTGGCAGTCCCGATGGGCGGACTCAACTAAAGGTGAGATAACCCGGAAGTTCATCCCGGACATTACCCAAGTGTATCCCGAACAGCCAAACTGGTTCTCACCGGGGCTCTACACCACCTTTCTTCTAACAGGGCATGGCTCTTTTAATGCCAAGCTGTCAACCTTCGGCATCAGGGATTCCCCATTATGCCACTGCAGAGAAAACCAAACATGGTCACACCTAATGCACGATTGTCCCCTCTTTGAGGACATCAGATGTCATTTCATCACAAAGATACGCTTTAATCCGAAGGAACGGGAGCACCTTATATTACATGAGGAGGAGCACTACAAGGCCCTCTCGTGCTTTGCACATGAGCTGTTTACCCGGCTAAGGGCAATGACCCAACCTCCCCAGGCTTGATGCAGGACCTGACTACAACTACAACTCATCGGACGGGACTCTGCTCTCATGAGTGCCATTACTTTGTCAACTGTACCAGAAAGCTCAAAGTACCACGATATCGGACGGGACCTTGCTCCCACGAACATCACAATCAAACACGGACACCCTGTCAACTGGACCGACAGCGCATGTAATTTACCCAGCGAACTACCCTAGAAAGTGACAATCACCATATGCAGGAGTGACAACACTGCATCGACGCCCAGATAACAGAACAAACAGTGAAAGTGACCACATACCAAGAATGACCACCCAAAATGGAAATAGAAGGACCATGACCACGACCAAACTGGATGAGACCTTGATCCCATGACCAACGCCGGCATTCAACCGATCTCTGAACAAGTCGGTAGGGACCTTGTCCCTGTATGTACCTCCTGGTGGGGCCAGTGTTGTGATGCTGTCCTGAACCTGCTGGCCTAGCCACCACTCTGCAGCCAGGCTGCACACACGCCATATTGGCGACCTGTGCCGGCTCCCTTGTCCGGCCCTTTCTATCCCATCCCGGCAGGGGGGGAGGAGACGGTCATACTGTTTCCTCCCCTCCACGCCACCCCCATTCTTCCTTCTGGCAGGGCATGGGCATGCCCTGCTGACACCAAATTGAGGCCTCCTACTCTATTGGCCTTATCCTTCCTCCTTTAACCCCCCAGTCTTCATTCTCTCCCCCTTCTCTATCTTTACACAAGCGAATTCCCCCACACACATAAATTCAATGAATCCAAATTAACTGACGCCCATATTTCGGTCTATCCCTATTCAAGCGACATCACCCTACGCAATCGAGAGATATCACACATATATCTATACATATGTGTAAAAAAAAAAAATTTTTTTTTTTTTTTTTTTTTTTTTTTAAGGTCCTAGCCACTGAAATCTCAGGAAATTAGGTGGCAGGACCTGCCAGAGTGAACTAAAGACTATCGGGTACCTGGTCTGCCTCCACGGGGCGTAAGTGGGGCAACGTTGGGCCTCAGAAGAGGTCCAGCGGCTAAATGGCCAGAGGAACAACGGTACAAAACACCACACTTCCATAATCCATACACTTTTAAATCTCTGGCCTTCCCAGTGAACTGGTACACCCACAATAAAAGCAACGCAGAGATGGGGGAAACCCCTGGTGCCGTTTGACACTGAAAACACTTACACTTACACACTTGCAGTCTAACTGGGCGAGCCTGTCAGAACAACACATACACTCTATATGCATTTGGTCCACTTATGCACATGACAATACTACCAGGGCCTATTTACCGCTAGACAAATAAGGCAAATACCCAGGGCCCATAAAACCATGGGGGCCAGTCTCCTCGAATCATAAAATAAAATTTTTTATTTACAATTCAAAAAACAAAATTCTACCATAGTGCCCTCTGCCGCTGTAGGAGCCTTAAAAATATGGATAAGGATACGACAACTGTTCTTCCTCAACGATTACAGTTGCACAAAACGAGTTCTTCCAGAAACTTTCAGAGTTACCTTCGTATTCATTCTGCACAATTTTTCTTTAGCCACTGGTCAGTCAGCTGGAGTCTAGATAATTGCATGAACCAAGTTACTGCTACTTGTGTGTCAATGCTTGTATACACCAGTGGTGCTACTGGACTTTAGTCCAGGGGTCCCAACTTTTTCCTACCCATAACACCAAAATTATACATGATAATCACACGCAACCCTATATATTTGCCTTGGAATGTGCCATTGGTGCATCATGACTTCACAAAAGGCACCAAAACCTATCCATTTATCATTATTATTATTAATCCAAAAGCAAACATTAAATGTCATTTCATAATAAACATTTTTGCAGCAGCCCCAAAATTACTTTTGCCTAGGGCCTGCATATCCTCAGGTTAGGCTCCTGAATACTACACATACACAAGTACATTTTTTTTTTTTTAAAGACATATCTAGTAGGAAGGGTTGAATTTTCAGCATATAAGGCTACATTCTCTAACATTTGCCTTCTTGCATTTATTGTAACTCACACAGAAAGGATGTAGGTGCACTTAAATATGAATGACTATCAGACAGTAAAATTTTTTTTTTTTTTTTTGGCTGGTACAGCACACCAGAATGCTAAGTTGGCACCTAATTTCTCGACACTCTCTGCATCTAGCTCATACAAAGACATCCTCCTTGGCTAGATCATGTCCTGTTCCAGAATATACTTATTATATAATAAACTTTGGGCCGGATTATCAGAGACGTGGTGTCACACAGACATAAGGAATAGGTGCCTCCGTAGACAGGTGGGAAGGAGCAGCAGTGCGTAGCACACGCTTCTAGATAAGACCGGGATTCGAGCCCGTCACCACCAAATACGGAGGATGCGGAAAGGTCAGGGAATAACCACCGCATATCCCGGAGCAATATGGCCTTAGTTGCTAATGCTCCTAAAAACCAAATAACAAACAAACAACAAACATAAGGAATGCAGAAATGGAATCTGGGGAGTACAATGTGTATAGGAAGGATAGGAAGGGAAAAGGGGTTATGTTATTAGTTAAGAAACATAAAATCCAAGGAAGCACAGCTAGTTGCAGTCGTCTGCACTGGACAGTGCAGTGTCGAGTGAGTTTGGTGTGACATAAGCACTGGGAAAGCAATTTTGAGAGTAAGATGTGTTATAGGCCTAATGACTCTGATGAGTATAATAAACAACTGTACAGAGAAATAGAGTGGGACAGGAAATCAGAGTGTCTTATAATGGGAGTTTTTAACTTCCCAGATATAGACTGGAACTTGGGGATTGGTCACTCACACACACTAGCAAGGCTTTTGTGGATTTATTGGATGATTGTTTTCTACAGCAACATGTTTGGTAGGCAACTAGAGGGAGTAATACTCTTGATCTGATTATCAGCAGTGATTCTTCATGCATTAAGAATATGCAGATAAAGGAACCACTAGGTGGTAGTAATCACAGTGTGCTGAAGTTGTTGTTGTTATTTGGTTTTTTAGGCGCATTAGCAACTAAGACCATATTGCTCCGGGGATATGCAGTGGTCATTCCCTGACCTTTCTGCATCCTCCGTATTTGGTGGTCACGAGCTCGAACCCCGGTCTAATGAAGAAGTGTGTGCTACGCACAGCTGCTCCTGCCCACCTGGCTACGGAGGCGCCTTGTGCTGAAGTGGAATTTACTTAAAGAGGTAACTACCATCAGGGGTAAAGGAAAGGGTTTTTGATTTCATAAAGGCGACTACGGTTGTCTGAGACAGTATTTAAATTCTGGACGGTGGGACCAACTGATGATGTTACCAACAGCAAATTCAAAATGGGAAGCATTCAAAGAATTACCTTCAAAGAAAGAAATTTAAATTCAAAGAAAGTACCTTGGAAGCTACTAGGCTTTTCATAACAACTAAGAAATATTGTTCAAGGTTTAGGCCTAAATATATGTCAGATGAACTGAAACATAAATAAATTAAATTTTCTGATTATACTCTGGCCAAACGGTCAGAGGAGTTTACAAGATACACAGAATACAAGAAACAGCACTGTATTCAGCAGTCACGGGCTTGAACCCCGGTCACTCAAGCCACGTGTACTTATGCACCCACGCGCCTGACCACTAGGCTATGGCAGCCCATGTGGCAGAGAAAAAACTGCATGGGATACATATAAATTAACAGGTGACAAGTAAGCATATGCTATAAGCTGGTCTGTAACCAAGTAACAAATGAAGTTAGGCAGGCAAAGGCAGATTACAAGAAATCTTTGGCAAAGGATGCAAAGAAAAACAGCAGAGTTCTTTACTTATGTATCCTCTAGAAGGAAGGGGATGAATCAGATTGGTCCACTTGATGTCGATGGTTCAACTGTTGATCCTGCTCAGGTAGCTAACAAACAATGATTATTTTACATCTACATTCATGAGGAGTTATTCAGAGAGGGGAATGCCAGAGGTGAATTAAACTCCGGCAGTGAGCTAGATGATTTTGTAATAACTGAGAACAAAGTGTAGGAAAAATTGTTGAACATAAACTTAAGAAAGGCACCTGCAGTGGATGGAATCTATCCAGTTTTAATAAAGGAGGTAGCAAAGGAAGTAAGCAAACCCTTAGCTATAATTATGAGAGCTTTCTTGGACTCAGGGAAGGTACCCATGGACTGGAGATGTGCAAATGTGACCCCAATTCACAAAGGAGGATCAAAGGGCGACACAAATAATTATAGACCTGTTAATTTAACTTCTGTTCCAGGGAAATTAATGGAAGCACTACAGACTCATCTAGACAAGCCTTCGATTATAGCTCGGACACAGCATGTGTTTGTTAAGGGGAAGACTTGTTTGACCAATTTGATTGGATACTATGCTGTTGGTCACAAAGGAACTGGATGCAAAGAATAATTTTGATATCATATATTTGGATCTTAGAAATGCTTTTAATATTGTTGCACATGGAAAACTGCTGCACAAATTGGAGCAGTGTGGCATTGGAGGCAAATTGCTGCTAATGATAAAGGGATGGCTGAGTGGGAGAAGACAGAGTGGTAATCAATGGACACTGCTCTTTGTGGACTAATGTTATTAGTGGAGTCCCCAGGGTTCAGTGTTGTGTCCACTGTTGTCTTCTGTATTTATTAATGATACTGATGATGGAATATCAAGTTTGGAATATATTCCAAAAATATACTTGGATGGAATATAACGTCCAAGTCTGCAGATGATACAAAGGTCAGCAGGGTTGTTAATGACACTAATGACAGTACGCTGCTGCAATAGGATCTAGAAAAGTTGAGCAGATGGGCTGAGAGGTGGCAACTGAAGTTTAAAATTGACAAATGTAAAGTACTGCATATAGGAAGCAGTAACCCCAGAGTAATGTATCAACTGTGTGGTACTACACTGACAGTGGTAGAGAATGAAAAGGACTTGGGGGTTAATGGTGCAGGCAGATATGAAGTTTTCTGAATAGTGCAGATGGTCTGCAAGAGTAGCTCATGGTGTCTTGTCAGTGATATACAGGAATTTTTCTAGTAGGGATAAGGAGGTGATTATCCCCTTGTATAAGGCAATGATCAGGCCACACCTTGAGTACTGTACAAAGGTCTGGACGCCTTTAGGAAGGATGTAGAGCTGCTGAAACGAGTGCAGAGAAGCGCAACAAGATTAGTGAATGGAACAAAGGTTTGCTCTTACGAAGAAAGGCTTTTAAGTTTTGCAAATTATGTCTGGAGACGAAGCACCTGCGAGGTGATCTAATTGAGGTGTATAAAGCCTTGAGCATTCTCAATGCTGATGAGATTCTTCCTCTTGTTCAGAATAATTTCCTGAGAGGGCATAAATTAAAATTGGGGTTTAGCCAGTGGGTGTTTGATTGCTGGAACAAATTTCTATCTGTCGTAGAAGTTGATAGCTTAAATAAATGAACTAGACAAACATTTGGAACGAGTGGATGGGTGAAATAAGAAGAGGTTTTTTTTTTTTTTTGGCTGATGCTATATAAGCTTGCTTTCTTGCATCATGTGCCTTTATTAATGCTAATGTGCTTTTTTTGATAATAAATTTGTTGGTGATCTAAAAGGCACATGTCTTTTACTCCAAAATGGAGTCTTATGAAAAATTTCTTATGGCTATATCTCCTCAATGAAGTAATAATTAATGTGCAGATAACTTTTCTTTTACAGTACTTTAGGAATATTCAAATTTTAATTTTTTAATTTTTTTTTTGGTTGATGATTGTCATTAGTGTGCCTACTTGATATGGAATTGCTGCTGTAAAAAAAAATAAAAATAAATAAATAACCCTCTGTGAATAATGTTCATGCAAAAAGAGCACTGCACACCCATTCCTGTTCTAATTATTCACAGAGCTTTGGTTTTCATCTACAATTTCACTACCCCAAGATCTCCCCATACAGCAACTGAGAAGCATTTTTTTCCGGATAACAAGACTGACATTACTAAAGATATTATTTGTTCATTTATCCAATAGGATGTCAAAATTAAATCTGACATAACCATTCTAAGGCACTAAAGTAAGAAACACAAATTAGACTATGTTGTTAAAAGGCAATAGTTTAATGAACAGGGAAAATTCAGACAATGGGACCACATCGGGGAAAACGAAATGTGGTCCTATTATGCAGCTGGTCCCATTAATCGTAGCTTAAGGGAATGCAAAAAAAAAAATAAATAAATAAATAAAATAAAATAAATAAGTTCAAAGCAAAATCTCATTTATTAAACTACAATGGAACTGATTAAGAACATATAAAACTTTCGATTCCTATGCACTCTCAACTGACTTCATATGAACAAAATCATAGCATTGATCCAATGCAGACATGGGACGGTTTTCGTTTCCTTTCTGCATAAAACAGAGTCGTAAGTCGGCAATACATTTCATTGCATCTTTGTGTTTCACTCACTCAGGCATGTCATCTTCAACACTAGCCGACTCTTCATATATCTTGTGGTGTTTTGCTACAATTTGATTAACAATGTCCTCAAGATCATTTTCATCGTAAAAGTGCAGATTTTTGCCGATACACAGAAAGTCCTCCATATTTGCAACTTGCTGCAGTGACAACGCAGTTTCAGTTTTGACTGGTGCTGTTTCAGCATTCTCTATGCCTGAATGCTGAAAGTCAATGTGAGCAAAATAGTTTTTAATTGTCTTGCAATCAACCTCATGCCAATTATCTGCGACATTATATCGCTTGTAAAATGGTCACCTTTGCTGCTGATGATGTCTTCAAATTATTTATGATACCCATATCCATGGATTGTGTCAAGGATGTTGTGTTGGGTGTGAAGAATTCCAGTTGAATGTTGTTCAGATAATCAAAGTGAGAGTGTGCAGCACAGTTGTCAAGAAGCAACACAATTTTTCTTGAGTTATGTTGTAGTTCAGCATTCCAATTCTTTAGTCATTGCTCGAAAATTTCAGATGTCATCCAAGCCTTTTTATTAGAGGTAGATAACTGTTAAACCATCTAGTCTCTAAGTCCCTTGAAACATTGTGGCTTTGCTCTTTTCCCAATCACCAAAAGCTTCCGTTTATCAGATTCCAACATGTTTGCACAGCATAAAACAGTTATGTGATTCATAGCCTTTTTTGAACCCACCAAAATTTCACGTTTGTAGACTAATGAACCATCCGGCATGCAATGATAAAGTAAGCCTGTTTTGTCGGCATTGTAAATGTCATCAGAGGAAAATTGCTGAAGAAAATTGGGCAATATTGTTTATTTCCAATGGTCAGCACTTACAAAATCTGCACTACCCTTCTCGCCATGTCCTTTCTTGAACTTAATTTCATGTCAAGCTTTCCACCGTGACAACCAACCATCCATCGCTTGGAAATCATTGAGCCCCAGCTTTTTAGCAAACTCCTCTGCTTTACTTTTCAGCATTGGGCCACTGATACGTACACCTTGTCCAGTTACAATGGAGAACCATTCTTTTAGTGCCTCTTCTACATTGGGGTCCTTTCCTGTGAAGTTCCTTGCTGCCATTCACGTGTACCCAATGTATGTATTAGTTCATCTTGTTGCTTAATTAAATGTGCAATTGTTGTTTTTGCTACTCTAAGTGTCTCTGCCAGTTTCTGTTGCCTGCTGTTAGGTGGTTGGCTTTTGATTTTGTCTAGTAAGGCAATCTTCTCAGCAGGTGTCAGAACTTTTCTTTTTGACATCCTGCTTATAAACAAAAAAAGAATTTTTTTTAGAATGAGCCACATGTCTAGTTGAATTTTTTTGGAAAAAGTTAATCAATTCTTATACTATCACAGGTATTCAATATGTACTTGATTAATGTACCTAGTATCCAATTATAATTCCTTTTTTTTAAATGAGGTTACACTACATAGGTCTGTGTAAGAAATGAGGTTGCTCACAGTGTCTGAAAAGTTGCTTTAGTGGTCTACGGAGCTCAAAAATTTGGAATAGGCACTATTGCTACACCACGGATGGGACACTTCTATAGTCAAGGCCATTACCGAATAAGCTGCCATTGGTGTATGCAGTGTACATGCACAGAACTAACATCACTTTCAAACCACCCTCCCCCTTTCTCCCTACTACTTCCCCCTAGTCCACACTGGTTCTACTGGTCCGAATAAATGGCACGCTGATCCTAATACATGAAGTAAATTAGCGTTAATTTATGCATTTTATTTGGTTCTTACTCATTTGGTCCTAATATCCTGTGATCCCATTATCTGGAATGCACTGTATTACCTTTTAACAACATAGTCTTATTTGTATTCCTTACTAAAGTATCAGAATTCAGAATAAAATTTTAGTGTCCCATTTTAAACTATCTTTTTGACTTTTGTTTCCCAAAAAACTGATTGGTGAATAGAATACACTAAACATCCACTGGACAGTTAATATTACTGGATAAATTCCATTAGCTACCATACTTTTTTTATTCAAGCATAACTTTTCTACTACTCTATTGTCAGTCCTTACAATCTGTGTAGTTTCCAATACGTTATTGTGACTAATAAGAAACAAAGAAAAAAAAAATTAGCCTCATCTGTGTAGTGTTGTGAATAAGGTTATCAAAGCCGTCCTGTAATGAATCAATATGGTTCAGTTGCTTTCTAGTGTTCATGTATGGAAAAACTCTTAACCTTCTTTGCCAAAGTCTTTTCACATTCTGCTCTTAACGTCTCATTCCCTGAACAACTTTATTATTACATATTAATTTATACTTTCTGTAGTGTTTAATATTTATTGATCCGAGTCTCTAGTCTGATCAGGTGCTAAATAGTCTTACAGGCCTGATGAGACAAAGTTTTGCTTGTATATATAATGTGGGTGCAGTTCTTGGCCATTCTTTGTGATTTCTGTGTTGCCTAGTGGGCCTCCTCAGAAGTCAGTTTCACTAACTCTGTGGAAAATGTGCTGTGATTGTATTCTAGTTTCCCTTTGCTTCTGGGTTGGTTAAAAATAATGGTTGGTTTCAATTTGTGTAGTTTAATTATTAATTACGTAACCAACTTTTGCCCTCTCATTATACTGAACAATAAGTTATTTGCAGGGAAATGCTACCATGCCTTTTTTAGACACCTGTTTGGACTATTGAAGGACACGAGAGAGAGAGAGAGAGAGAGAGAGAACAACTATGATGACTAGTCAGCTCAAAAGGTGGGTAGCTGGTTAAAATTTGGAAATCAATCTCTACCTCTAAGAAATTGAGGGTTATGTAGCACCGCCAGCATTGTACTGACTGTTTTGGCAATTGTGAAGAAAACTGGAAGTACGGTACTCATTACCTATGTCTTTTAAATGATTGATTCACAACTGTCCTGCAATCCAAAAAGTGTAAATTAAATCTTGATTGTTTGTTATTTGGTTTTTAGGAGCATTAGCAACTAAGGCCATATTGCTCTGGGAATATGCTGTGGTCATTCCCTGACCTTTCCACATCCTCCGTATTTGGTGGTGACGGGCTCGAACCCCGGTCTAATCAAGAAGTGTGTGCTATGCACTGCTGCTCCTTCCCAATTGGCTATGGAGGCGCCTTTAAATCTTGAGTATTGCATAGAGGTCTGTAAGCCTCATTTTAGGATGTGGATCTGTTAGAACAGGTGCAGAGAATAGCAACAAGGTTGGTGGGGGAACCAAAGGGTACTCTTACCAAGAAAAGACTTCAGTTCTGCAAACTGTACCAACTGGAAACTAAACACCTGCGATGAGACATGACTGAGGTATTTAAAGACTGAGCAAGCGAAATGTCGATGGCATCCTTATTAGGAAGCACACATTTAAACTGAGGTAGGATGGCAGGTTATATGTGTAGAAATTTGCTTTCAGCCGCCAGGTAGTTGTTCATTGGAAGAAACTTCTATCTGGTGTTTTGGAAAAACATAGTTTGAGTAAACTTATGGAAGGATGGGGCAAAATAGTGGAAGGAATGGCCAGGTGATGTAAGAAGATTTTTTCCCTCCCCTTGGCTGATACTCTATAAGCTTGCTTCATTTGCCAATAATATTTGCATTAATTAATACTGATACAAGAAATCAAGCTTAATACAGCAAAAAAAAAATAAAAAAAAAATCAAATCCTCATTTCACTTATCCATCCCCTCCAATAGTTTGCAGTCTCCACAAGACTGCAGTAATAATTCAGACACAGCATGGGCTTATTAGGGGAAAGTCTTGTCTGACAAATTTGATCGGATACTATAATGTGGTTATAAAGGAACTAGATGCAAAAAATAATGATATCACATACTTGGATTTCAGGAAAGCTTTTGACATTGTTGCACATGGAAGACTACTGTAAATTGGAGCAGTATGGTATTAAGGGTAAGTTGCTATAATGGATAAAAGAGTGGTTGAGTGGGAGAAGACAGGGAGTGGTAATCAATGGATGCTGCTCTTCATGGACTAATGTTATTAGTGGAGTCCCCCCAGGGTTCGGTGTTGTTTTGTATATTTATCAATGATATTGATCAAGGTATATCAGGCTCAATGTCAAAGTTTGCAGATAATACAAAGGTGGGCACAGTTGTTAATGGCAGTGTATTACTGCAACAGGATTTATATACCATTACTACTGTCATTAACCAACGTACTAAACCTGATACTAATATTAAACCAGTGTGAAACAAAAAATTCTGTGGTTTCTTCTCCCCACCCCTGCCCTCTCTTTTATGCTAATATTCTATCAAAGAATTTCTGTAAAATATTTATAACAATTTAGAGAGTATCTTAAAGTAACATAGTAAAATTATTGTTGAAACTAATGTTAATTGGTAAGATTTTATCTGATCATTGAAAAAACCAGATAAACGGGGAATCCCTTCTCAGGGAAAGGAGGGGAATGGCACAACGGAAAACATTTGGATAGTCTTCCCCCTTCTTAAACAATAACTGTTTAATGTGCTTACTTGTGAAACTATAAATTCTGCTTCCCACCTCCAGACTGCAGAATGACCCTACGTGATTTTAAAAAACTATACCGAACGTCAGAGTAACACTTATCCATGCAAATCAAAACAATATTGTTAAGCTGTTGACATGCATCTGCAGTACTCATCTAACACAAGCATTACCACGTGTAAGCGCTACATCGTCATGCCACATTCTTATGCTGTATTTAAACTAAGATATCATTCTAAATACTTACGCCACTGCTCTCTGAAGCTGACGATTTGGTGCTAACATAGCGAGAAATTTTCGTTTGAGTTCTAAATAATCTTACATCCAAACGAACATTATATTTACATAAACAAACGACAATATCCCTTGCGTAAGCTGCCATGTTCAGCAACACTCGAACTGCCCTCTTTTGCCAGATAACTTTGGGTACAAGAGTGTCAAACTGCTGACATATCTACAAGCTTCGTATATTACAAGTGATACCATACGATTTAATAGGAGGAGCTAAGTCCCCGGAGGAGTGACAGCTAAGCTGAACGGCTGGTGCAAGGTAGATATAGCTACCTTCGGCTGGAGAAGACCCAGCTGTAAAGTCAGGCTTAGGTTTGTACGTGCTGCACACCGAAGTGGATGTAGACGGTGTTATGGATCAACCTTTATTGCAAGGAGATGACATATACGAGGTTGAGAAAATAGTTGGTATGAAACAATCTGAAGTAAGTTTAAATTTCTAAATAAAGGTCTAGCACTCTACTTATAAATAGCAATTTTTTAAATCTGATTGGCAGCACTTCAGCCAGTTGCTTTCAGGACATAATGAGGCAAACAAATAACACTTCTTTAAAGAAAAAAAAAAAGTTGATCATCAGTTTCATTCAGATGGTATTGTTGGTAGAAAGAAGTAATTTTTAAATTATTTTAGGAAACAGCGTGTGCTGGCTTAGTTGTCGGCTTATTAACAATAACTAAACATCAGCATACGGTTGACAGCCATATTTTCTGTTTTTATGAAGAGCTCTTTCAGACTTGGTGTTGTCATGCAGTCACAATGTGTGCATTTTTTTTTTAAAGAAAAACAAATCGGAAATCTTTAACACTTGACTAAAGTAGTATTATAAAATTCGCTTTATCCTTTTAGCGCATTATCAAACAAGGTTGTTTAACCTTGATAATTAGATTAGTTAAAGATGATCAAAGTTCGTGCTATACATATCTAATCCCAAGGTGTTTCATTTTTATATTCGATTTTGTGATATTTTACGTTTATTTTTCAGTTCTAATATATATATAATGCACGCTTTTCGACATTATCATATATGTAAAATATGAAGCGAATAAGTAATTTCTTATATGGTTCTGTAATCTAATTTTTGTTTAACAGTATAGTTGAAAGGAGCTCTGCATTTCTTTATTTGATGGAATAATCGGAAAATCTAAGTGGTTGATTACTAAACGAATTATAAAAATATCTACCATATTAAACGAATTATATAATTCGTTTAATATGGTAGATATTTTCAAAATTAATGCATGCATTTCATTGACTTATTTTTTAAAGTAATATCATTAAAATATTTTAAAAAAAGTATTGAATTATTTTATACGTTTTATTGTTTTTTTTTATTATTCCCAGTGGAAATACTATATATTTTAGTTATGTAGCTTGTTATAAATAGTTTTATATTGTTTGCACATCACAAATTCTTATATTGTATTAGTATTATTATTGTTAGTAGTGGCAAATGATGCAAGATTATACAGCACCAGCCAAAAAAATTCCTTTTTCACTTATTCATCCCCTCTAATAGTTTGTCTAGTTCTTCCTGAATTTATTCAAGCTATCCACTTCTACAACATCAGACGAAAGGCTATTTCAGCACATTCCACACATCTGTTCTGCAACCAGCCTTCCTCAATTTGAATTTATGCCCCCTTCATTATATTTGTATTATATATTTAATTGCTTTAACATTTCAAGATAACTCTCTCCGGTAACATGTTGTTGAATCTGTAAGATTCAATAATCCCACAAGAGGAGATTACCATCTGCACAGTTATTCCTGGAAGGTTAACATCTTTCTGCATGGTGCAGAGTTTCACTGGCCCAGTAAACACAGTTATGTTTTTATATGTATATATATAATATATACACATACATGAAGGTGAGTCAGAATTATGTATTATACTTAATAATCCATAATTTGTGAATCTGATAATAAATTTAAATACCATTTTAATTTAGTAGCCGAATTACATTTGACTTCTGTTTAAAAAAAAAAAAACTAATTTAAGATGTTCAAAATGCCCTCCTGTGGCATGCTTGCATAAATGACATATTTTTCAACAGTTCACAAGTCAATTGAAATTTGTTTTTGTCTTATTGCCATCCACAGATCCTCTCATAGTTTTCGAGCATACACCTTATCTTTCAGGTATCTCCATGCAAAAAATCTAAGGGACTGAGGTCTGGAGACATTGGAGGGAATTCAAGAGCACTCCTCTGTGACCTATCCATTGTTCATGAAATTTTCTGTTGAGGTAGTCACAGACAGCAGTATGGAAATGTGGAGGTGTGCCATCCTGTTATAAAAACACCATTGTATCTGAAAACATGCTTCTGATGTTGGGTACTGCATAATACCTTTTTAACATTTAAAGATAACCCTCTCCAGTAACATTGTTGTTGAATCTGTAAGGTCTAGTAATCCCTTGAGAGGAGATTCCCATCCACACAGTTATCCCTGCCAGGTTAACATCTTACTGCAAGGTGAGGTGGGGAGTTTCACTGGCCCAGTAAACACAGTTGTGACAATTCAAATGTCCATTTATTTTGAATGTGGCTTAATCTGATCACACAGTTGCATCCTCAAAAGTGCCAATTCCTTTTTTTATGACAGTACCACTCAAAAAATTGAGTGGTACTCTCATAAATCAATTGGTCAGTCTGGGTCATCTTCCTGTATTGCATGCAGTAATTGAAGTCTAAAAGGCCTTAAAATTAATGCCCCATAAGATTTTTGCTGGGCCAATGAAACTTATAGCATTTGATAAGTTATACTTCCAGTTCTTGTGAACTGCCTTGTTGACATTCTGTGGAGAATGTTCAAATGCAATGTTCAGCTTCAATGCTTTCAATACTTAATGCCCTTTTCCTTCCTTGTTTGTCTTTGACTATATGATTATATATAATTTCTTATGGAACCCCATACACAGTATCGCACAGACGGGTTATTGTTAGACAAGTAGCTCCTCCCATCCCAATACTGTCTTTCTCATGCACACTGAATCTCAATGGAATTTTCAAATTTCTGGTACCATTTAAGAATTGCCTTTCTTTCATCAAAACTTGATTGCATGTTCTCTGTCATTTCCATGGATTTCAGCCAATCTGAAAAAAAAATAATACAAATCAGTCTTCAAATTCATGAATTGTGGATTGTTAAAAAGCATATACAGCAATAACTCACTTAGCCCGGCTTCAAATAACACTGTTTTCAATTGGAAATTTACTGTACATATTAAAACTCATTCAATAGCCTAGACACGTACTCTACATATATGCTGCGGTGCCAACTCTATTGTCTCAAATGCGCCAATAGCTCCACTCGGGCAGTCAGCAGCAGTGTTCAGTATTCTTAATTCCATCCTGACGAGACAACATGATAACTTTTCATTTCACAATTTATTTTTTACTCCTTTAAATATGATTGAAAATATATTTGCATCTTGGCTAGAAATCACTGCCAACAACATGCATTCTATTTGGAAGCATATTTTGCTCCATTTGGCAAATGATTTCCTGGTTTTGAATTGCAAATTCGGACATTTACCGAGGACTTGAAGATTGGAAAAGACTTGGGATTCGAAACTTTGGACACTGCCAATGTACATGATTGACTGACTTAGATGATGCAACTCTCCTTGAAATTGATGAGCAAACTGCATATGAAGAAGAGGAAAACAATTCTGAAGTGGCACCAAAAGAATTTTCAACAGAAGAATTGGAGAAAGTTTTTTGGAAGGTTGACATGGCCTGTGAGGCGATTATGAATGGAGATCTAGATGTTGAACGTAGCATCAAGATGCAGCAAATTTTACAAGATGGGATTCGATGCTAAAAAGACTTGTACTGAGAAAAAAAGACTGCTTCACCAGACTTTATTATTGAAATACTTAAATGAACAATAAAACTTCTTTCTCATGATGTTACCTTTTCATTAATACAATTTTTGCAATATTTTTTATTTCAAATCCTTTTAATTGGCTAACAAGCACAAATTGTTTATGAATTTATTATAATTTGTTTATAGACTGTTTCTCTGGTACACATTCAATTAAAACCGATTATAATTATACCTCAATCAGCATGGTTTCACATAACATGGAACAGTTTCAGTACTAATTATCAGTGCTGTGTGGGGTATTGCTGTATATAATTGTCTCATCCTGTATGTGTATATAAATGGGGTGTATTATATAAGCCAAATATTAATGTATTGATAGCCAGAACATCATAGGGCTGCATTATTTTTCTGAGTATTCTGAATGTAATCTATACCTGTAAATCTTCCATTTACAGGTATAGATTACATTAGTTTCACCTTTTGTTAATCTCTTGACTTGTTGAAAACCAACCATCCACTCCTTTTAAAAAATATTCAGAATGCATTGCATTTTCAATGCAAATATTATTGAAAAAAAGTTAATTATTACCATGCAGCTAAAAATAGCCGACCGGGCTAGCCGAGTGGGTAAAGTACCTGCCCGGCAACCCAAAGGTCGTGGGTTCGATTCCCGCCTCGGGCTTGGATCAAAGTACTGCAAAAACCTTGGGAGGTGCAATATGGCCACAGAAGCCGATGCGCCAACAACTACCAAATCAAAAAAAAAAAAAAAAAAAAAAAAAGCAGCTAAAAATAGATGCATGGTAATAATAAATTTTGTGGAGAAGTTATTCTCAGTAAGAGCTCATTTGATATTAAAACATTCATTCAACGTGAGCACATTCCTTGGAAATCGTTCTATGAACAACTCAACTTCGTTATATGCAGAGGTGTAGCTACCATGGTAGGAAAATTAGCAAAAACTAAAGGACTGTCCCATGGATTTGTTCCAATAATTTTTTTTTTTTATATATATTATAGAAAGAACACTATCAAATAACAACATTATTCTATAATAGTAGAAAGTCACTGTAAATGACTTTCTACTATTATATTTTATTTCTTACAGTTTCCGGTAACTGTGGCTAGTGTTGAAAAGTCATTTAGTAAATAGCAAATAAAGTCTACAAAAGAAATTCTATAGGATAAACCAAAATAAACAATCTTGCTGTTAATAGCCATCAAACACAAAAAAGAAAGCTGCCAAAATGGACCTAAAAGAACTAATTAGTAATTTTGCAAACATAAAGATAAGGAAGATGAATTTTTAAATTAGAACTAAATTTATAAATTAATTATAATATTATCCTAATTATGATGTTATAGATTATTAAATTTCTTATTTTGATATTAACTTTTTAATAGGTTTTTATAGTTTAGATCTGTTGAATATTACTTAATGTACATTATAAATATTTTTATTAGTAAGGCATTGGTGTTTTCATCTTAATAAAAATATAGGGGGCCCCCTTCGGTAGTCTTTGCATAGGGGACAAAAATTGTAGGTATAACACTGATCACGTGGCAAAGTTTTAATGTTTTTTTTTTTTTTTTTATTTATTTAATTTTTGCCTGTAGTCAGCAGCAAATTTTTCTGTTTTAGGACCCAAGATGCAACTTCAAGTTTTAATTCCTTTGCTATTGCTAGCATTGATACAATCAGTTATATAATTTGAAAATTGTACACATAGCTTTATACAACATGCTTAATGTTTTATATCTGTGTAGCATATTGTATACAATTATGTGTACAATATTCTGTCTTTAAGGACATTTTTGGTTCCCCCAGTGATAGAGGCCAAAAGTCTGCTATTATTGCTTGGATATTAGTGACAACATTATCTACAGGTCAACCTAAATTGTTAATATCATCTTAAACAAATGCTGTTGCAAAAAGACAAATCCATTCATTTACAAATTAGGCTCTACCATTACAGCAGTTTTAAGGTTAATAGTCTCCTTAAGTCAGAGTTGACAACCTTTTTTGATTGAAAAATTTTTCAATTTTTGATCTAATTGAAAAAAAAAAAAAATCCGAAGAGCCATCTCTCAGCTCAAGCTGGGGGGAGGGAGTTTAAGAAATGGAATAGTGGGAAGGTGTTTTATTAAAAAAATGTATATTTTGAATTTTTTTTATTAATACTGAAAAAATGTAACAAACATCCAGGAAAAATTGAATGTTTTGCGTATACAATTTTGATGTTATTTTGTTGCCTGTTGTGCAGTTGTATAATTTATAATGATGCATTGTGAATTGAATAATACAAATCAGTGAAATCAATATTTGTAAATAATGGTTACTTTGATTTATACAGGCTTATTAAAATGTTCACATGTATATGCACACATTCACAAACATGTATATTTGTAAAACAACATTTTAATTTAGTTTTGAAGGATAAGGAGGTCCTGTCTGAAGTGAGGCATGAAATGCATCATTTGTGCCTAGTGATAAATTCACCTCAGTCATGTTTAGAATCAGGTTTTATGATCATCTATTTATCAAAATGAAACTAAAAATGTAAGGAGTTCAAGTTTTTTTTGATATTTTGGCTTCAGCAATGTGTATATATATTGCTTCACCTTTGTATTATCTTTTTTCACTGTGATGAATTATTTTATTTTTGTACCCAACAGAGAATACTTAATATGCTACACTGCAGGAATGGACAGTTTATAGGTTTAGGAGACAAGTTATACAGCTAATCAAATTATTAGATTGATAAAATATAATTGAAAAAATTAGTCAAGTAATATAACTTCTAGTTATTGATGGCGAATGGATACATGAGAAAATCTAATTGTGGTTTACTGTGTGTGTGTGAGAGAGAGAGAGAGCATACAGGGGAAAAATGGAGAAAAAAGAATTGAGGAAAAGAAAAAAGACAGAGGGAAAGGGATGGAAGGGTGAAGAGAAGTGGAAAGATAGAGAGAGAGATAAGGATAGAGTATAAAGAAAAGAAAAAAGGATAAGAAGAGGAACATTAAAGACATATGGAGTGAGAAGAAAAAAGATAAGGGATGAATAAAGGATGAGAAAACAGAAGAGAAGAAAGGGGGGGGGGAGAGAGAGAGAGAGAGAGAGAGAGAGAGAAAAACAGACTAAAATATTGAAGGTGATAAAATGGGCAGAGAGAGGACACTAATAAGAATGGAAATCAAAAGAGAAGATGAGATATATATATAGAGAGAGAGAGGAGAACAGAATAAAAAATTGAAGATGATAAAAAGGACAGAGAATTGTAAAGATAAAATGATAGAGGACAAAATAAAAAAATGGTACAGAGAAAGAGAATGGAGAGAAATTATAAAGAGGAAGAGAGAGCGAGAGAAGAAAGGGCAACAAGAGAGAGAATATGAAAGGAGAGGGAGGGAGGAAGGATAGAAAGGATTTATGTGAAAGACAGAGAATGAATGAAGTAGAGAGAGAAAGGAAATAGTAAGAACAGAGAGAATTGTAAAGAAAAAAAATGAAGATGATAGAAAGGATAAAGAGAAGGATGAGTAAAAAAAATGACAGGATGGAGAGAAATGATAAAGAGGATGGGAGAGAAAGAGCAACAAGGTGGGGAGGGGAGAGAGAGGGAGCAAGCAAACAAGAATGGAGAGAGAGAGAGATGGGGGGGGCAGGAGAAAAGATTGATGTAAAGGGCAGAGAATGGATGAAGTAAAGGATAAAAGAAAGGACAGAGAATTGTGAAAAAAATTATGATAAAGAGAGGACAAAGAGAAAAAAAAAAAAGGAGAGGATGGAGAAAAATTATAGAGGATAATGAGAGAGAAAGAGAGCAACAAGATTGGAGAGAGAGGCAGAAAATGGATGATATAAAGGGCAGGAAATGGACAATGTAGAGAGAGAGTAAAAGATAAAGGAAAGAAATGATAAAGGAAGGTTATAAACAAAGACTAGGGGGGGGGATAAAGGTTAAAAATGATGGAGAGATTGTAGGAAAAGACAGGATGGATGAATGGGGAGGGAGAGAAAGGATGCAGTGGAGAAGGAAGTAGAAAAGATGGAGAGAACTAGAGTAATAACATTGGTGGGAGAAGAGAAAGTTGATATTGAAGAATAAGAATGAAGAAAATATAAACAGAATTTTCTCAAGAATATTCTTTGGGGATGTTTGCATTTCAGAGATTTTTGTCAAACATGTTCTGCCCATATTACCATTTATAATTAAATTATAACACTGATTAGCCATTTAAATTGTATTACTATAGTAATGAATGAATTAAGAAAAATGTTTGTAGGAGAGAAATCATAGCTGTCATTCTAATGCACACATTTCAGTTATTTTTAATAAAATAATTATCACAGTAATTAAGAGAGAAGGGAGAATATTTCAAATTTTTAATTTTATTTTTATAATTAAAACTGAAGTAAATTTAGGGCAAAGGCCTCTGGCATGAAAGAGCCATGAAAATTTATTGTGCAGGTATTGCAAAAGCCAGAGTTTTATATCTAGTCATGGGCAGATTAAGTCCACAATGTGATACATCAGTCTCATATTATGGATGTTAGGCTGCTGTTTACTTGAAACACATGCTATTCTGCATGTAACCCATTTTGGCACTTATAGTTGCCTAATCTATGGTAAGTAGGTGCAGTTGGTGAAAGACCAACAACCCAGTAATGAGATATCCACAATATATGAGATTCTTGATGGTTCAGCAAGTTGAAACTCCATGTTAATTTTGGGTAAAAGCCTTGTACATACGAGAACTATAATACAGGTTGGGGTGGCCTCAAAGCAAACTAAATTTTGCTATAATGTATCACTCATATCAAGAAGCCAAGTTACCATGATTTGCCTTGGTATTGTACTTGCAATTCAAATAAAAAGTGCTGCTTCTGAAGAAGTGCATTGTTGTTTTTTTGAAATGTGTGCCATTATACTTAGTCTGATTTGGTACTTACTAGGTGCATTTGAAAAGAGTGTGAAGGGTTCATTTAAAGAGTCTGGTAACATGGTACTTTTCAATATAGTCCCCTTTGGAGTCAATACACTTTTGCCACCGATGTAACAATGCATTAATTCCAGCTGGGAAGAAAGTTTTCTCTCAGACCTCCAGGAATGCATTCGCTACATCAGTGACATCACTGTTAGTGGGGAAAATGGATGCTAGCGAGGTATTTTTTCAAGTTAGAAAATAGGTGAAAGTCTGATGGCACTAGATCTGTTGAAAATGGGAGATGATCGAAGGTTTCAGAGCCACACTTACATAGTGCAGTAATGACAGACTTGTTCCACCAGGAAACCATGCCTGCTCACAAGACTCCTTTGCTGAGTTTTCCTTTTTTTTTTTTTTTTATGTGAACCCCAAACACGAGAGGTATTAGGACCTATAGTACTTAGTACCGTGCTTGGGTTTGAGGTTAAGAAGACGAAAGAAGATATTTGTTGACATTGGACTTGAACTTCTGTAGATTGTAATTTTCAGGAAATACGTATGAAGGAAGGTTGTTCCAGAAAACGGCAGTTGAATGAATAAACGAGGAAGATGAAAAGTTGGTTCTGTGGGTTTGAAGTTGGACAGTAAATGGATGTTGGCTGGTGGCGGCACGTGTTCGGACTGTTTTGAAAGAGAGAGCAGGAATTATAGAAGCCAATTCAGAAGAACAGTGCCCATGGAAGTATCTGTAGAAGAGGCATGCAGCAGAAACAGTGCGTCTATGAGAAAGCGGGTGGAGAGACTCTGTTAGAGATGAATCATTAATTAACCTAACTGCCCTCTTCTGAATGGAATCAAGAAGCCGGAGAGAGGTTTTGGGGGCACCACCCCAGATATGGGAACAATATTCCATGGCAGGGCGAATTTGCGATTTATACAGAGTGAGCAGCTGTTTGGAAGAAAAGTAACGCCGAGAGCGAAAGAGAAAACCAAGTTTTTTAGATGCAGAGGAAGCAATATTTGTAATGTGCTTGTGCCAAGAGAGATTAGAAGTCAGGGTAATCCCCAAAAGAGATATATCATTTTGCCTAGAAATCGGAGTGTCACTAAAGATAAGCATAGGAGTAGAAGAATCCTTTTTGCGAGATATAAGACAAGACTGAGTTTTAGAAGGGTTGAAATCAACTAAGTTGTCTTTGCCCCACTGGAGAATTACCTGAAGATCGGCATTTAAGGAATTGGTAGCAGATTTTCGAGAAGTTGAAGCTGATTGAGCAGGACAAGGTTTCTCAAAATGGAAAGTTGAATGCAATGTGCTATCATCAGCAAAACTATGGATAGGATTTCCAGTCAATGGAAGAAGGTCATTGATATACAAGAGGAAAAGAGTGGGGGAAAGAACTGAACCTTGGGGGACACCGGCATTAGTAAAGAAGTTAGAAGACAGAGAGCCATCTACCATCACCCTCAGTGAGCGATCAGAGAGAAAACTGGATAACCAATTACTAAAAACACTTGGCAAACCATAAGATGGAAGTTTGTTTAGAAGACCTTTATGCCAAACACGATCAAAAGCCTTTGAGATGTCAAGAACAACTACTTGTGTTTCACCGAACCTTTCCATTGAATTAGTCCATAAATGGGTAACATAAGCCAGAATATCTCCAGTGGATCGACACTGACGGAATCCATACTGGTGATCGTTGATCAGACGGAAGGTTTCTAGGTAGTTTAAGAGTTGGCGGTTAATTGATTTCTCCATTACTTTAGAAAGAGTAGAAGTAATTGCAATGGGACGATAATTGGATGGGAGGGATTTGTCACCCTTTTTAGGAACTGGCTGGATATGAGCAAATTTCCAAGCAGAAGGAAAAACGCCTTTGGAATAAGAAAGTGAAAAAAGGCGGCAAAGAATAGGAGTAAGTTCAGGAGCACAGGTTTTGAGAACAAGTGGAGAAATACCATCAGGACCTGGAGCTTTCTTAGCATCAAGATTCATCAAAATCCTTCTGATATCCTTTTGACGGAAGACCACAGGAGGCATTGAATGGAGCGTGTTGGGAATGGTGGGAGGTGTTTTACCAAGATCATTAATACATGAGCTAGAAGAAAAATGGGATGCTAGAAGGTCAGCTTTATCCTTGGCTGAAGTGGCAACAGAACTATCTGGTTTGGACAGAGGTGGGAGTAAAGATGGGCAAAAGTTGCGACCAATAGCTTTGGCAAGAGACCAGAATGCTCGGCTACCATTAGGGCAAGAAGCAAGTTGTCTACTCTTAGCCTGTTCAAACTCTAGTTTGGACTGGTTAATAACTGCTTTACAACTGTTGCGAGCTTTGGTGTAGGCAGAAAATGAAACTGAAGAATTAGAAACAAGCCAATTACGATATGCAACATTCTTCTCTTGGACAGCATTAGCACATTTATTGGAAAACCAAGGTTTAGATAAAGGACGAGATTTTAAAGTGGAGTGTGGGATAAAGGATTCCATTCCTGCAAGAATAATTTCACTGACACGATCTGAGCAAACGTTGACATCAGAAGTTTTGAAACAGTAATCCGACCAAGGAAAAGAAGAAAAGAAGTCTCGCAGGTCATCCCATTTTGCATTCTTGTAATGCCAAACAACACGTGGTTGGGAATAGCCATGAGATAAAGGTTCCATTGGAGAAGAGACAATCACCAAGTTGTGATCTGAAGTGCCTAAAGGACCTCTCACTTCGACCGTGTACTTAGAAGGGTTGTTTGTGAGAAAAAGATCAAGCGTATTGGCTGTATGATTAGGATTGTCCGGTATTCTTGTAGGTAAATGAACAATCTGTGCTAGGTCATTAGTAATTGCAAAAGCCTCAGCATCTCGACCTGCTGGGTCGGTGTGACTAGAAAACGGAAGCCAGCTGGAGTTGTGAACATTAAAATCACCAAGGAAAATTACTTCGCTGTTAGGAAAGTTGGACTGGAGAAAGTCAAGTTGCAAAGAGAGGAAGTCAAAGAGCTCCAAGTGATTAGTAGAGTTGGGAGAACGGTAGAGACAACAGATGAATTTGACACAATGAGGTAGAGAGATTTTAAGCCAGAGAAGATCAAAGAGAGGAGATTCCAAATTGCCAAGTCTCTGACAGGGAATATCAGAACGGACATATGCACAAGTACCACCTTTGAGGCGAAAGGAATCATACAGCGAATAATTTGGGCATCTGAGATGAGCAGTAGATGAATCAACCGATAACTGAGGTTCTGTCAGAAAAAGTACATGGGGTTTGGCAGACTGCAAGTGGAAATGGACATCGTTGAGATTAGAATTGAGACCACGTATATTTGTGAAATGAATTAGGAAGTCCTTGGGAGGTTTAGATCTTTTCGCAGATAAGCTTGCTCTATTAGTTTGACAATTCATGGTGTGTTCAATAGTAAGGAAAAGTAGGTGGGACATGCTGTATGAAGTAATGAAATTTTTGGATATGGCGTACATGTGGTAAGAATATACCCAGATCCTTGACATAACGTGGCCTCGACAATGCTCCCCGCATACACACTACTCGGACTCCCTCCAGTCACTATCTGGCAGAGTAGAGGCAGCAAGATTATACACTAGCTGATCCGGAAGCTTCCTAGAGAGTTACCAATAGGTTCAGTCCGGTGTACTAACTAGCGGCCGGCCTGCGAACACCGTTTTAGAGCTGTACCCTCGAAATGTAAGGAATATTGGATCTCGCCACGACGTTCATCATAACCTCAAAAGTCATCAATCATACTGCATGATGGAAGAGATAGGGAAAGGTTGACCGGAACTTAGCTCTAGAGACTAAACATGGGTTCCACCATTTCAAGCCTCCAATAAGCAAAGTGGTGGTATTTCACCGGTTGATGAGAGTCATCTACCACCTAGTACTGCCTGGTAACATAGAGGGGCGGCTGTCCTCCATGTGGTGTGGGCGCCACACCTCGACCCCTGCTTACGTTGGTTCACACCTGGGTGGTCACCCACCATGTATTTGTGCATGGAGGTTATACCCAGGATTACTAACAGTCCCACCATCGTGAAGGTGCAAGCAGAGGATTTGGCTGTCACAGACCATCCGGACTTCGCCGAAATTGGGTCCACTTGACTTGAGTGTCACCCGAATATCAGTTTCATCAGCGTTTTAGACTCCCAGATAGCAAGTATAGCTTGTCTGGCATATCTGAGAGAATGTCTGTGACAACCTCAATGACCAAAGGACCTTGGTATTTGCCTTTGATGTTTTCATGCAAATGCCTCACAAGGTCTGTGTAATATGCCCCTGTGATTGTCTGGCCTTTTTTGAAGCTAATCCCATAGCAACATTCCATCAGCATCCCAAACAATAGATTCCATCACCTTTCCAGCAGAAGGAATTGATTTGATGTTCTTTCAAGGTCGAGAAGAGCTGTGTTTCTGCTCTTCAGGCTGCTCCTTTGTGGATAAAATTGAAGGACCCCATGTCTCATCCATAGTCAGAAGTCTTGCAAGGGAATTTGCTGGATCTGTTTGAAAATTATGTAAATTGTCACTTGACTTGATAACTTTTGTATGTTTTTGATCTGCTATCAAAAACTTTGATCTCTCATGCTGACAACTTTTCCTAGCGAGAACCTCAGTTATGTTCTAGACACATTCAGTTGAGATGCTCAAAATGCTGGCAGTGTACCAAACTGGTTAGTCGATCACTCAATTATGCATGGTGTCTACAACTTCTGGAGTGACGGATGTTGGAGGGTTTCCACAATGTGGGTCACCTTCCAGGTTGTTCTCCCTCTCTCGTTTAAGTTCTGCTGCCTACTTGTTAACTATTAGGAAGGGACATTCTCCAATGTGGTTACTATATTCTCATGAATTGCCTTTGGCATTGGTCTCTTTTTATACAAATATTGAATGACTTTTTTATACAACTTTGTTGACTTCAGGACCTCAAAAAGACATTACTGAAACTGCATGAAACTTGGTAGGTTACTATTTGAAGTGTTACACATTAAATACAAAATTAACACTGTACCACTACCCTTTCATACACAGTGAGATCTTTTCAATCTTCTCAGTAATGAGATCTCATTACTGGGTTTGTCAGCCTTCTTGCCCACCAGTGAGGTACTATTAATTGTTGAAACAAGACTATGGATAACGACATGCATTTCAAAAAAATTAAGAGCATACTGCTTCTTTGATAGTAACACTTTTTAAGTGCTGATGCAATACTGAGACAGCTTGTGGTGATTGCCTTAATACGAGATTTGTATTTTTAGAAAATTTAGTTTTTTTTTGTATGAAGCCACAAGCAGAGGCTGTTGTCCTACCTATGCACCTCATTGTGTCAAATTCATCTGTTGTCTCTACCATTCTCCCAACTCCACTAATCGCATGGAGCTCTTTGACTTCCTTTCTTTGCAACTTGACTTTCTCCAGTCCAACTTTCCTAACAGTGAGGTAATTTTCCTTGGTGATTTTAATGTTCACAACTTCAGCTGGCTTTAGTTTTCTAGTCACACAGACCCAGCTGGTCAAGATGCTGAGGCTTTTGCAATTACTAATGACCTCGCACAGATTGTTCATTTACTTACAAGGATACCGGACAATCCTAACCATACAGCCAACACGCTTGATCTTTTTCCCACAAACAACCCTTCTAAGTACACGGTTGAAGTGAGTGGTCCTTTAGGCACCTCAGATCACAACTTGGTGATTGTTTCTTCTCCAATGGAGCCTTTATCACATGGCTATTCCCAACCTCGTATTGTTTGGCATTACAAGAATGCAAAATGGGATGACCTGCGAGATTTCTTTTCCTTGGTTGGATTACGGTTTCAAAACTTCTGATATCAATGTTTGCTCAGATTGTGTCAGTGAAATTATTCTTGTAGGAATGGAATCCTATATTCCACACTCCACTTTAAAATCTCGTCCTTTATCTAAACCTTGGTTTTCCAATAAATGTGCTAAGGCTGTTAAAGAGAAGAATGTTGCATATCGTAATTGGCTTGTTTCCAATTCTTCAGTTTCATTTTCTACCTACACCAAAGCTCACAACAATTGTAAAGCAATTATTAATCAGTCCAAAGTAGATTTTGAACAGATTAAGAGTAGAAAACTTGCTTCTTACCCCAATGGTAGCCAAGCATTCTGGTCTCTTTCTTGTTTTATTAAATATTTTGAGAATATCGTTCCAAAAATTGTCAGAAAGATCGTTTCCATTTTCTCCATTCTCTCGCTTAATCCTTCTGACTCTCACCTTGTGTTTACTTCCTGGTTAGTGTCAGCTAATAAAGAATCCAGTGCATCTTTAATTTTTTTGAAACCTTCATGCAGAGATTGGAAAGCATCAAAATGTGATGACCATCTTGTGTCAGATAGACGCTTGACCATAACATGATCTTTTCCTAAAGATGATAACAGAACATTCCATTGATGTGTAGAAGTTGAGAAAAAGGAATTCAAACACTGAACAAAGTCAAAGAAGGAGGCGATCTGTAGACAACACTCTGCCGCTTTTGCTCCCATCAAATTCAGACTGTGTCCAGTTCAGAAAAGTTCAGACTGTGTCCAGCACAGGGGACATCGATGGCCAACTTGTTCAGTTGATGGATCTGTGCTTTAAATCCATTATAGCATCCAGACATATGAGGCATTGTCATGTGATTGATCATGGCAGTTTGATAGCAGAATTTTGTTCTCATTCACAAGATCTACAACAGTGTCTGCTAGATTCTTTGCTCCATGAGAAAAGATGGGGATGAACTTGAGGAAACGCTCCACAGGCTCACATCCTCGAATTTACCAGATGGTAATGTCAGTTATCAATGTGTGAGATGTCTGGAGTGGAATCCACACATTGAATAGCACTTTGACTGTTATTTCTTCCAAAATGGCACAAAGAACATGTTGTCCCATTAAATCGATAAATTCCTCACAAATGTTTGCCGATAGATACGATGGTTTCCCTTTCCAGCATTTCCATACAGTTTGAGATGCTCTTCCAAAGGCGCCTCCGTAGCCAGATGGGAAGGAGCAGCAGCAGTGCATAGCACACACTTCTTGATTAGACCAGGGTTTGAGCCCGTCACCACCAAATACGGAGGATGCGGAAAGGTCAGGGAATGACCACCGCATATCCCCGGAGCAATATAGCCTTAGTTGCTAATGCTCCTAAAAACCAAATAACAACAACAACAGCTCTTCCAAAAAAAGGGTCAAATTCACTCAACAGCTTTAGAATACCTAAAAAGTTTCCATTTTTTGTCGACCCAATAGTTTCATTCTCTCCACGAAATGCCAAACCTCTGGAGGCAAGAAAGCGAATGACAGAAGTCACATGTCAACACTTTATGGCAGTACTCCTGCTCTGGGTAATGATGTGTTTGATTAATAAAGAATCTATACATCCAGTTTCTTTATGCCGAATTGAATATGCCATCATGCACTTGTGATGTTCTTCTCCATTTTCATGTTCTACCATAAGATTACTGTTTCCAATCATTAAATCCTGATGTAGCAAAGGGAGATTCTTTATTGGACAATAGGCGACATGCAAAGCAGTACAAACAACCTTGGGATGGTGAATAGAGTAACCATTCGCATTTTACACATTCGGCATTCTGCAGTTCATGTTTGAATACATTCTTTGATAAATACCTTGTCTGAGTCAGAGTTCTCTCTCCTCTGGCTCCGTCGGATACTCGGCTTGAGTTTGAAAGGTTGAAATCATGATTCTGACATGATGTCGGTCCACTAAGAATCCAGTAATCCATTGTATTAGTATTCCTAATGTCCCATAGTCCAGAATCTGTGACGTGAATCATAGACTTGGGACACTCCTTTGCCGTTACAGATTCATGTATTTCTTCTTGTGGAATGTTAGCATTAGGAGCAGATAATGGTATGTCTAGAGCTGGATGATCGGAGGCAGGAGTGAATGTAGATGGCAATGCTGTATTTAGAGGAGCAGTACTAGTAGCTGCCATTGCACCTGGGCTAAACCAAGATGTTAACTTTGGAAGTTTGCTCATTTTCTGCTTCTCTTCTTCAGCTTGTTTCCTCCTCTGCGCTCCACTCATATAAGTATGCTTCATTTCATCTGGAAAAAATATAAATATTTTTAAATTTTTTTACAGACTGTATTGCTGTTTGGAAGTTGGAACATTAACAATTTGTAATAAAATAATGATGGTATATCTTGAAGGCTCTTTTCATGACTTAACTTTTTTCTAGCCCCTTTTTTTCAATTATTTTATGAGTAAATTCAAACTGATAATCAACATTAATCAGTTAGTGATAAATTTACTGTGTGCCCATATGTTAAGATGGTACTGAGGTGGCTGTCCAGAGGCAAAGTGCTTCCGAGACTGTTTGAACTGTGTAGTAACTACTAGTATTCTTCACTTCTGGTAACTCAGGACAAAATTTTAATGACTTTTTGACAAATTCCTCATATCTTGCAGATTTTTTAAAAATTAAGTGAAATTAACCTGTTGCCGCAAGGGAAGAATATGACAATTTTTAGTACAATGGATACAATTTCATCCTTTAAAAATAAACTGGAATTCTGGATATCTTCTGAACTAAAACTTTGACTGCTTCCCCACGTTACATGAATTTGTGAAATAAATAAATTCTACAGTCCATGAAGGAGTTTACGTGACTTATGTGACTTGCAGTCATCTTTATTAGAATATTTTCCTACAACCACCAATGATAATTCTTTGGTTCAAAATCCATTTATAATTAGAGCCAAACCAGTTGGCTTCACCGCACATGACTACAAAAGCTTAATTGGTTTGATTTCTGACTCTGATATAAAACCAAAGTTTAAGGCTCTTTCGCTGAATAATTTTTGGAGTAGCCTAATAGAAGAATACTCAGATGGCTAAACGTGCAGTTCGAGTATTACTTCCTTTTCTTAACTTATTTTTGTGAGACTGGATTTTCATATTACACTACAACAAAAACTAAATATAGGAATAGACTTGATGCTGCACCTGACATGAGGATTCAGACTTTTTGGCATTATTCTTAATATTAAGCAAATTTGTGATACAAAAATGCAGAAACACCAATCCCATTTAAAACCCACTTTGTATTTTCCTTTTAAAAATCCAATTTTTGTTTTGTTTTTTATGCCTATAACTTATTTATGTAGAACACAGTTGTTAATTTTGAATGGATTTTTGTAATACTTTATATGTGTTTTCTTGATAGAAATTGTGCATTAATACCACAATGTTGCTAAACGTACAGTTTGAGTATTACTTCCTTTTCCTATAACTTATTTCTGCGAGACTGGATTTTCCTATTACACTGCAAAAAAAACCAAATTTTTATTTTGATTTTGTTTTCAAAAATAAAATATTTGAGCATTACTCATATATTTTTTATTTCAAAAACTAGATAGATACAAAAGAATATGTTCCATAAATATATTGTAAGATAAAGTGTTCTGTGAATAAAAAAAGTTTGGCAAATGCTGATGTGGCATTTCTTATATGGCAGTTTCAGTGCTTCTGTATCATACAGGGTCATTCAGGAGGAATAGTAAATACTTTTGGAGGTTATAGTATTGATTATTTTGAGTAAAAAAGTTCATATAAACATGTATCAAATTCTCAATGGATACAGAGATACAGCTGTTTTAAACTGGCATGCACAGCTCCCTAAACCAGATGTGACCAAGAAGCAGTTATAACCTGATGCTGTTTGGTGTTAAAGTGTTGTTAAGAATGCTGCACATCTTCACACATGCTGAATATGCCGATATGATGTTTGTGTACAGTTTTTGTGGTGGAAGTGCTACTGCTGCTTGTAGAGAATACCGTCAACAGTTTCCTAACTGCAGAATACTGGATTCAAGAGCGTTTACTAGTGTTTACACCAAACCGTGAGACTGGTACAGTTCCCAGTGCTCATATTTCTTCTGAATGTGCAAATGAACAAAATGTGGATGAAATAGAACACATTCTTCAGTTGGTAGAACGTAGTCCTACTATTAGCACACGAAGAATTTCTATAGTATGAATCAGAGCTATAATGCTCAATACGTTCGACGTTGATATCAATATTCACAATTATGGGGGGATTTTTTGAACACCTTGGTGAAAAATTACGTTAGATTAACACTAAGATACTCGGCCCAAAGTTACCATATTTCTTTTCTAAAATATTGCCTTCAAAACAACATTGTTTTGAAGTTTTCTAGGGTCGATTTAAATCATAAAATTTCAGGTGTTAAGTAACTAGCACTGGCCACATCGTGTAATATAGTTAAACTTGCCTTAAGATTTCAGTATTCTAATAAACAAAAATATCTTTCCCAAGTTAGAAAACTTAGCAACAAATTAAAAAATAATCTACATCCTAATGATTGGTCTGTATTGAAGACCTCCATAGATTTGCGACGTGAAGCACAGGCCTCAGAAATAAAAAAAAACAGACATGTTAAATTGAATACATTATCGAGAGTGTAAAGACATGCTCATACGAGTTAAAACACATTGTCGCGAGCTTGCGACCAAATTCATAAGAGTTGGGCGACGACTCCCCACATACATACGTGCTACCGCAGAATACTTCATCTAGTTCGTGAAACCCCCCCGCGCCCAGGGGGGTTTCACAAACTAGCTGAATGTTCGTGAAACATTCAATGAACCGACATATCAACAGGTTACAAATATTTCCTCGTATATGCTATTGCAGGACCAGATTTCGCTTTTATCCAAAGGATTAAATCATAATTTACCACCTTGAAAACTACCTGAAAAACAGTGTAATTGATATTGAATTTGGACTTCGTAATGTTCAACAAAAAGATTTATTTATTCAACAAGTTAACTAAGTGGTGAATAACATAAAAGAAATGCAACTTCCTAAATTGAATACACATGACAGTTCAGCTTTCCAAGAACTTCTGGGAAAATAGAGACATTATTATTCAGAGCTGATAAAGGAGATACAGTGGTAATACTCGATAAACCTGATTATATTAATAAGTTAAGAGTCGGTTGTATCAGATACCTCCACTTAACTTGAAGTAGATCCGGCACTACCAATTTGGTTAATCAATACAATAAAACGTTAACCACATATCAAAAAAATGACTACATTACTATGGCTCAGTTAAAGGAATTGAAGGCCAGAAAATGCAATATTCCAGCACTTTTTGGTCAGTTAAAATTACATAAGACTGGATTTCCTCTTCATCTTATTGTTTCCTACAGAAACTCAGCATTTTCATCCTTGGCCACACATGTATATAGCATTATAAAACCCTTTTGACAGGCGATACAATTTGGGATTAAGAACTACGATACATTATTTAATAACCTTAAGGACTGTAGACTTGGCGATAATGATAATTTATTCTCACTAGATGTTACATTGTTATATACAAATGTAAACGTTGTGTACACATTAGATATCCTTTGGGATATGTTAAATAATAATTCTATACTGATTAATTATACGACGCTTCTTATTAAGGAAATTTTTCACTTAATTAAACTTATTTGAAGCCAACTATATCAAAGTATACAAACAAATTTTTGGTTTGCCATTGGGATTAAGCCGAGCAGCTTAATATTGGAGATCAATCTCTCAGCGATTGAGCATATACATTTGATGCCTTTTCTACCCCGTATCACTTACTATAGGAGGTATTTAGATGATGTTCTAGATATTACTGATAGTAGCACTATCCAAGACATTTTACATTTATTTAATAATAATATTCATTCTAAACTCAAATTTACATTGGAAAGGGAGAATACAAATACCAGTCATTAAATTTTCTAAATTTCGCACTTACTCGGGACTCGAATGAAATCCAATTTAACATCTATCGTAAACCTACAAACACTGTCATGCTTCTGCATTACAACAGCTGTCACCTGTTCACCTACAAAAGATCGATTATCTTTAATCAATTTCTCAATGACGGAATCTGCTTTGGGTTCAGAAATACAAATATTAACCAGCAGATTCTTAAACAGGGGTTACCCCCCTTGCTACAATAAACCGAATTAGGGTACAAGCCAAGGATAGGATACAAAAAACTACATCAACCAACAATAGTAATATCAAAAAATACTTTATTTCTGTCCCATATGTTGAACAGTGGCACAAACAACTTAACAGATTCTTTAAAGATACCAAATTTAAAATTGTAGCCAGGCCAATACGGAAATAAATGAAATCAACATTTCTTGCGGTGATTGTGACTCTTCTTACCAAGGTTCTATGCGGGTTCCTCTGAATTTTTGTGTTAATCAACACAGTCTCAGTTCGTGCTTCTCATTTGGCAGCATCAGAATTAGCCTTTCATGCTGTTAATAAAAAACACTTTTTTATTTAACAAAGCCAAAATACTTAGTGTCCGACATAATTATACGAGACTATTAATTGCAGAAACCGTTGAAATTAAATTACATGAGAAATCTGTTAATGTTTACCAGCCATATCTAATCGATTTGTGGTCTACGTGCATGCACAAAGACAAATAATCGCTATTTAAGTTTCATCATCATCATCATCAGCCATTTTCAATCCACTGCAGGATGAAGGCCTCTCCAGCAACTTTCCAGTTGCTTCTGTTTTGAGCACTGGACATCCATTTACTACCCACAAACTCATGAATTTCATCTATCCATCTCCGCCTTTGTCTTCCAGGTTTTCTTCTAGCTCCTCTTGGATACCATTCTGTTATTTTCTTAGTCCATCTGTCATCATGTCTTCGAGCTATGTGTCCTGCCCAAGACCATTTTAGTTCTTTAGTTTTGATAAGAATGTCCTTTACTTGAGTTTGTTGCCTAATCCATGTGTTTCTCTTCTTATCTAACAGTCTTATTCCCAATATGATTCGTTCCATTCTTCGCTGTGTGGTTCTCAGCTTCTCTTCCATTCTTTTGGTAAGTGCCCAAGTTTCACTTCCATAAGTCATGGTGGGGAGTATACATTGGTCCATTATTTTACGTTTCAGACAAACTGGGATATTGCTCTTCAGTATGTGACTATATTTCCTGAATGCTATCCATCCAAAATTTATTCTTCTCTTGACTTCCAGCCATTTATCATTATTACAGCTAATAACTTGTCCCAGATAAGTATATGACTCCACCTTTTCAATTACTGCTCCTTCAATCATTATGTCTCTTTCTGTGGCATACTTGTTCATCATTACTTTTGTTTTAGCCATATTCATCTTTAGTCCAAAATCCTTACTAGCTGTGCATAACTGATTAAGATTTTCCTCTAATTCTTTGGGATCATGGCTTATGACCACAATGTCATCTGCAAATCGCAAATGGTTTAGGTACTCTCCGTTCTATGTATATAAAGTGCTTAGCATCTTAGCGCCTTAGTCTAAGTACTCTCCGTTCACATTGACTCCTTTCTGCGACCAGTCTAATCTTCTGAAAGCTTCCTCAAGGGCAGCAGTAAACAGCTTAGGAGATAGTGTCTCCTTGTCGAACTCCTTTCTCAATTTTAAATTTCCTACTGTCTTTGTCTAGTCTAATAAAGGAGGTAGCACTCTCGTATATTTTCTTCAAAATCATAATATATGGGGTATCAATGCCTTGTCTTTCCAGTGCCCGAAACATTGCCTTATGCTGTATGGAGTCAAATGCCTTTTCATAATCCACAAATGCCAGGCATAATGGTGTTTTATATTCATTTGCTTTCTCCATTAGCTGTGATATTACATGAAGGTGATCCATAGTTGAGAATCCTGTCCTAAAGCCAGCTTGCTCTTTCGGTTGATTCTCATCCAGTATTCTTTCTAATCTGTTAGTAATGACCCTTGTGAACAACTTGTAGATGTGGGATAACAAGCTAATTGGTCTATAATTTCCAATTTCTGATTTATCTCCTTTCTTATGCAGCAAAACTATGATTGCATTATTCCACTGCTTAGGCGTCACACCTTTTCTAATGCACTTTGTGAAGAGCCTTGCCAGTTTTTGTGTTATGTCTCTTCCTCCCAATTTTAACAACTCTACAGTAACTTCATCTTCCCCCCGGAGCTTTCTGATTCTTCATTTTCTTCAATGCATGTTCTACCTCATCAGGAAGAATATTGGGTATGTCGTATGTGTTGCTACTTTGCAATCCATCTTCCCCACTGCTGGCATCATTCCCCTGCTCCTTGTATAATTCTCTATAGTAGTCTTCTGCTATTTGAATTATGCCTTCTCTGCTGTTTATAAGTACACCATCGCTATTCTTCAGTTTCAGTATCATTTGTCTTTCTGTATTACTGCTCATGGCTGCTGATTTAAATCCTTTGTTTTCCCTTAATGCTTGTTCTACTTTTCTTTTGTTAAATCTTCTTATGTCCTCTCTGAGTCTCTTTCTAATGGCTTTGCATAACTCAGTATACTCAATTTTCTCCCTGTCAGTGTTTTTCTTGCTTTTCATTTGTCGTCTTCGGTTCATCATGACAAGTGTTTCTTGACTAATTTTTTCTTCTTTGGATTTCTTTTTCCCTATAGGTTTCTTGGGCTTTATCACTTTCAAAAAGTTGTAATATTCCTCGTCGATATCTTGGTCCTCAGCAGTCTGCAGAAGCTCATACTTGTTCTTAAGTTCCAGTACATACTGCTTTTTCTCCTCTTCTGTTATCTCAAAGACCTTTGTATTATTTACTCGAGTCAGTTTTTTCCTTTCCTTTCCTACATCTATATCAAGTGTACATCTTACCATTCTGTGATCACTTCCAACATTTACCTTATTCAGGACGGTGACATCATTCACAATATATCTTCTATTAGTGAGGATGAAGTCTATTTCATTAGTAATTAATCCATTTGGACTCTTCCATGTCCACTTTCTGTTCACCCTTTTCTTGAAAAAAGTGTTCATTACTGACAGTCCTTGAGATTCTGCAAATTCCACAAGTCGTTCACCTCTTTCATTTCTTTCACCAATTCCAAAATTTCCTATAGTTCCCCTTTCTGTGCTGTTTTGTCTTTTTCCAACCTTAGCATTGAAGTCTCCCATAATAATAGTGTAGTGGGTTTTCTGCTCATCTAGAAGACTCTCAATTTCAGTGTACATTTCTTCAACCTCTTCATCATCATGGCTCGATGTTGGTGCATAAATCATTATAATCTTTAGCTTGTATCTCTTAGAAATCTTTAGTATTAGTCTTGACACTCTTGGTGATGTACTTTTGAATTCCAAAATGTTGTTTTTAAAATCTTTATGGACCAGAAACCCAATTCCACCTTCACTCCTTTCACTGTTTCCATTGGTGTACAGCAGATTTCCACTTGATAAACTTATAAGTGATTCATTTCTTCTTCTTGTTTCAGCCAAACCGATGATATTCCAATTCACATTTTCTAATTCCTTTTCCAGCTCTAATATCCTGTCTTCACCGATGAGTGTTCTTACGTTATAACAGGCCAAGTTCAGTTTCCGTGCATGGCAGCCTGGTCGTACCCAGAGATTCTTAGCACCCTCTGCTTCCACTCTAATCCTCTCGCTGCCGTAAGAGGGAGAGTGAAAGCTGCTGGGGACTGAGGGCCATTTGTTTCGTCGTGCTTTCATATTGCTGGAGGGGTTGGTCTTTTCCTCTTCATGCTGACCAGGCATCTTGAAGAGAACCACTCTACACGTTCGTTGCCACCTAAGTGACGTAACAGGGCTTACCATCGAGAAGGTGTGCATGAGTGGATTTTAGGGAGGCAGGCCAACCGGACTTCTCCTAAATCTTCTGTAATAGAGAGATATTGGATCCATCAGTGTTTTAGGCTGAGTGTCTGATAACACACAGGATACCTGTTCCCCTCTAAGCCCCTATTTAAGTTTCATGCTCGCCCTTAATCAGTAATTTTCATTCCTGTGACCACAACATATGGTCAAAAAGCATTGTCAGCTTCAGGAAAGAAAATAGTTTTGCAGTTTTTTTACTTAATTTTTAATTGCGTTAAATTGATTTTTAATTATTTATAAACAGAAAATTTAATTTTCTTACTGTAATGTAAGATTTTTGATTTTTTAATTGTTTTCATTTTAATTTCTGGAGAGTATCATACAGAAGTATCATATTGGGGTAAACTTCTCTTATTCTTTTACAAACAAGAAGAATTTCTATGCATATCCATGTTCCACAGACAAGAGTATGGTGAACATTAAGTGAGCATGGCTTGTATCTATTTCACATGCAGTGGGTGCAACACCTTCAACCAGGAGACGACGCCCAGCAATTGGATTTTGTCGGTGGGTAAATGCTAGTCGTTGATGAATTCCATTAATACTGTTCAATGATGAAGCTACTTTCACCCGTGACAGTATCAACAACACCCGTAACTCTCCTAGGTGGTCAGACGAAAATCCACATGCCATTGTAGAAACAAATTTTCAACATCACTTCTCTGTAAATGTGTGATATCATCGACAATCAGTTGATTGGGCCTGCTGTATTACAAAATCGTCTTACAGGGCCCATTTACCTAGAATTTCTTCAAAACGAACTTCCACTACTATTGGAGCATGTTCCCTTTGTACAAGAATTGGTATGTACTTTCAGCATGACGGAGCTCCTGCACGTTATATCAGTCTTGTGAAAAAATATCTAAATCAAACTTTCCCTGAACGATGGATTGGCCATTGTGGTCCCATTCATTGGCCACCAAGGTCTCCATACCTCACTCCATTAGATTTTTGTTTGTGCGGATGGATGAAAAGCGCAGTATACAAAGAAAAGGTGAATACAAGAGACTAATTGCTCACTTGCATTTCGGCTACTGCTGCTCTCATAAAGGAATGCCAAGATGACCTCAGAAGAACAACACATCATATTACTACAAGAGTTGCAAAGTGCACTGAGGTTGGTGGTAGGATTTTCGAACATTTATTAAACTGTTATTTGTGTTTTGTATCATTCCAAAAGTCAATAAATCATTTATCATTCTTTAATACCTCTCATAATGGCTTTGTGCATGCCAGTTTCAAACAGCTGTATCCATTGAGAATTGCTGCCGTAGCCTAGTGGTCGGGTGCATAAGTACACGTGCCTTGAGTGACCGGGGTTCAAGCCCGTGACTGCTGAATACGGTGCTGTTTCTTGTATTCTGTGTGTTTTGTAAACTCCTCTGACTGTTTGGTCGTCCCGGAGTATAAACAGAAAATTTAATTGGACACATGTTTATATGAACTTTTTTACTCAGAATAATTGGTACTATAACTTCCCAAAATATTTATTGTTCCTCCTGAATCACCCTGTATAGGCAGCTTGTAGTAGTTGCTGTGTAATTTGAGAGATTACTGCATTTGAAAAGAATTTTAAATTTTGCCTGCCTATATGAAAAAAATGGATGCAAGTTCCTTCCTATGAAATTTTGTCAAGTGATGTGGAAATATCAAATACCTTTTCTTACTTCTCAATACCACAGCCCTCATACAGTCTCAGCTACAAACAGTCACATTCAAGGAAACAATAGAAGAATGCTTTGTTTTTTAACAGTTCTTACAAGAGGAGAAAACAGTGTTGCTATTAAAAATTGTATTAAAACTTATAAAAGTACTATTTGCAGCTGTGCTGCTTGTCGGAATGAAGTAAAGCAGAATTCAATTCTAAATGCATAGAAGAGTGTCAAAACATCATGCACAATAGCGGCATAATGAGAGTAATGGGTATATTTGTGGAATGTAAAACCATGTCTAGCAGATAATGAAATAATAGCTGTTTTTTTTGGGGGGGGGGATGGTTTAAAAATACTCTTACTAAATTTGCTAATTGTGATAAGAAATTGAAAAAATAATTCTATCATCTAAAAGAAATAAACAATTTTAGAGCAAAAAAAAAAATACCATAATACTTTATTGAACAGAATACTTTAGTTTTCTATGAAAAAAGTTCATTAAAAAATAATATTATTTAATTTGAACTCTTTTTATTCCATTTTGTTCTCAATAATAAACAATACATTTTCATAAAGTTTTTTTTTTTTTTTTTTTTTCAGCATATGTCCTGATGTCATCTCACTTTTTATTTAGTAGAGTTCCCCAGGGTTCAGTTCAAGCCCCCTTGTTGTTTTCTATATTCATTAAGGATATTGATCAAGGTATATCAGACTTAGTGTCTAAGTTTTCATTTGTGAAGTTTAATATTCACAAAGGAAAGGTAATGCATATGGGTAGCAGTTAATCCCAGATTAATGTTCCAACTGTGTGGTACTACACTATGGGTAGTGGAAAATGCAGACTGGTTGTTAGGACAGCTCATTGAGTTTTGTCAATGATATACAGGAACTTTGCTAGCAGTGATAAGGAGGTGATTATCCCATTATACAAGGCAATGGTTAGGTTGCATGTTGAGTACTGTATACAGGTCTTAAGGCCACATTTTAGAAAGAATGGGATCTGCTGGAATATGTACAGGGAAGGATAAAGAGATTGGTGAGGGAAACAAAAGAGTGTGCTTACCAAGAAAGGCTTCAATTCTGGAAATTGTCAGTCTGTAGACTTAGGCACTTGTGAGGTGTATAAGTCTTTGAACAGATGGAGCAAGCTCAATGCTGATGGCATTCTTTCTCTTGCTAACACTACAGACATGAGGGAGAATAAATTCAAATTGAGGAAGGATGATTGCAGGATAGATGTGTGGAAGTTAGCCTTCAGCCGGTGGGTAGTTGAATGTTTAAAAAAAAAAAAATTCCATCTGTTGTTGTGGAAGTGGGTAGTTTGAATAAATTCAAGTAAGATCTAGACATCTTATTGGAGAGGATGGACAAGTGATGTGGGAAGTTTTTTTTTTTTTTTTTTGGCTGATGTTGTATATAAGCTTACTTTTTCTTGCATCATTTGCCACTACTAATACTAAATTTATCATTCATTTCACAAATATACGTCTCAATTTCCAATATATGTCTCAATTTCAATTCCATTACAGCTTTAGTTTCCCAAGACCCACTTACGTTGCCTGAAAGAATCCCAGTTATCAGTTGCCTCAACCACTGTTTTGGCTAACAATCTAAACGAGTATTTTGCATCTACATTCACGCATGAGGAGTTATTCAGGAAGGAGAATGATGTAGGTAAAGTAAACATTGGCAGTGAGCTGGATGATTTTGTAATAACTGAGAGGAAAGTGGAGGAGAGATTGTTGAGGATAAACATAAAAAAGGCACCTGGGGTGGATGGGATCTATCCAGTTATATTAAAGGAGTCAGCAAAGGAAGTAAGCAAACCCCTAGCCATAATTATGAGAGCTTCTTTGGACTCAGGGGAGGTACCCATAGACTGGAGATGTGCAAATGTAACCCCAATTCACAAAGGAGGATCAAAGGCTGACACAAGTAATTATAGACCTGTTAGTTTAACTTCTGTTCCAGTTAAATTAATGGAGGCACTGGTTAAAGAAGCACTGCAGGATCATCTAGACAAGAATTCAGTTATAGCTCAAACGCAGCATGGTTTTGTTAAGGGCAGGTCTTGCCTGACCAGTTTGATTGGATACTATGATTTAGTCACAAAAGAACTAGATGCAGGGAATAACTTTGATATTATATATTTGGATCTTAGAAAGGCTTTTGATACTGTTGCACATGGAAGACTGCTGCACAAATTGGAGCAGTGTGGCATTGGAGGCAAATTGCTGCTATGGATAAGGGGATAGTTGAGTGGCAGAAGACAGAGAGTGGTAATCAATGGACACTGCTCAACGTGGACTAATGTTATTAGTGGAGTTCCTCAGGGTTCAGTGTTGGATCCGTTGTTGTTTTCGGTGTTTATGAATGATATTGATGATGGGCTATCAAGTTTAATGTCCAAGTTTGCAGATGATACATAGGTTGGCAGGGTTGTTAAGGACACCACTGACGCTATGCTGCTGCAACAGGATCTGGAAAGGTTGAACAGATGGGCTGAGAGGTGGCAAATGAAGTTTAACATTGACAAATGTAAAGTACTACATATGGGGAAACAGTAACCCCAGAGCAACGTATCAACTCTGCGGTACTACACTGACAGTGGTGGAGAATGAAAAGGACCTGGGGGTAATTGTGCACGCAGATATGAAGTTCTCTGAGCAGTGCAGACGAGCTGCAAGAATAGCTCATGGTGTCTTGTCAATGATATACAGGAATTTTTCTAGCAGGGATAAGGAGGTGATTATTCCCTTGTATAAGGCAATGGTTAGGCCACATCTTGAGTACTGTATACAGGTCTGGAGGCCTCATTTCAAGAAGGATGTAGAGCTGCTGGAATGGGTACAGAGAAGGGCAACAAGATTAGTGAATGGAACAAAGGGTTGCTCTTACGAAGAAAGGCTTAAGTTTTGCAAATTACAGAGTCTGGAGACTAGGCACCGGCGAGGTGATCTGATAGAGGTGTATAAGGCTTTGAATGGTTTGAGCATGCTCAATGCCAATGGGATTCTTCATCTTGCTCAGAATAATCAGCTCAGAGGGCATAAATTCAAATTGAGGAAGGACGGATGTCGGATAGACGTGCGGAAATTTGCCTTTGGCCAGCGGGTGGTTGGTTGGTGGAACCGACTCCCATCACTTGTTGTTGAAGTTGATAGCCTAAACAAATTTAAGGCTCAACTGGCCAGGTATTTCAAGCGAACGGAGGGGTGAAATGGGAGTGGTGTGTGTTTTTTTTTTTTTTTTTGTTTTTTTTTGACTGATGTTGAATAAGCTTGCATCATATGCCTCTGCTAATGCTAATTTCAATTCCATTACAGCTTTAGTTTCCCAAGACCCACTTACGTTGCCTGAAAGAATCCCAGTTATCAGTTGCCTCAACCGCTGCTCATTTTAGTTGCCCTAATTATTCACTTTACATTTCCTTATGCTTCAAAAGTGGTACTTGTGCATATGTTCACTCTGATATTTCCTGTCAGAGATTTAATAACTTGGAATCTGCTTTTCAATTTTCTCTGGCTTAAAATCTCTCTACCCTATTCTGTGAAATTCTGCTGCCTCTTTAGTTCTCCTAGGTCCATTAATCATTTGGACCTCATTGACTCTTTCCTATAAAACTTTACTTTCTCAAGTCCAACTTTCCTAACAGTGAGGTAATTTTCCTTGGTAACTTTAATGTTCACACCTCCTGCAGGCTTCCATTTTCTAGTCACATAACCTGCTGTTCAAGATGCTGAGGCTTTTTCAATTGCTAATGACCTCACAGAGATTGTTCATTTACTTGCAAGGATACCAGACAATCCTAACCACACAGCCAACATCCTTGATCTTTTTTTCACAAACAATCCTTCCAAGTACATTGTTTAGATGAATATTCATCTAGGCACCATCAGATCACAACTGGTGATGGTCTCTTCTCCAGTGGAGCCTTTCTCTCATGGCCATTCTCAGCCTTGTGTTGTTTCGCATTACAAAAATGCGAAATGGAATGATCTGTGATATTTTTATTTTCCTTGGTTGGATTACTGTTTTAAATATTTTGATATATCAATATTTGCTTGGTTTGTGTCAATGAACTTATTCTTATAGGGATGAAATCCTCTGTTCAACATTTCACCTTAAAATCTTTTCCTTTATCTAAACATTGGTTTTCCAATAAGTTTGTTAAAGCTGTTCAAAATAAGAAAGTTGCATATTGCAATTGGCTGACATCCAAATTTCCAGGTTCATTTTCTGCCTACACTAAGCTCGAAACAATTGTAAAGCAGTTATTAATTAGTCCAAACTAGATCTTGAACAGGCTAAAAGTAGAAAACTTGTTTCTTGTTCAAATTGTAGAGCATTATGGTTTTTTGCCAAATCTATTGGCTGCAACTTTTATCCATCTGTACTCACAGCTCTTAAAACCTGATGATTCTAGTGCCACCTTGGCTAAAGATAAATTTGACTTACTAACATCCTGCTTTTCTTCTAATTCTTGTATTGCCAATCTTGGTAAACCACCCTCCAAAACCATTCCCAGTACATTCCACTGAAAATTCCATGTTTCAGCACTCATATTTTTGCAGCATAAGCCATAGGCTTTCTTGCACCATGTGGCCATTGCTAATAATGATACTAATGCCTCCTGTGGTCTTTGTCAAAAGGATGTCAGATGAATTTTGAACAATCTTAATGCAAAGAAGCCTTGAGGTCCTGACTGTATTTCTCTACTTGTTCTCAAAACTGTGCTCTTGTGCTTACTTCTATTAAGTGTTGCCCTTTTTACACTTGCTTATTCCACTTTTGTTTTTGTTTCTGCTTGGAAATTTGCTCATATTCAACCAGTTTCTAAAAAGGGTGACAAATCTCTCCTATCCAGTTATTTTTCCATTGCACTTACCTCTACTCATTTTCAAAGTAATGGAGAAATATTTCCATCAACTCCTGAACTATCTTGGTATTCTCTCTGAACAGTGATTGCTGGTATGGATTCCATCAGTGTCGATCTGCTGGTGATATCTTGACTTATGTTACCCATCTCCGAACAAATGCAATGGAAAAATTTTGGTGAATCTCATGCAGTTTCCCTTGACATTTCTAAGTCTTTTGATTGTATTTGGCATAGTGGTCTTCAAAATAAGCTCCCATCTGTGGATTGCTAACTTTTTTGCAATTGGATATCTAGGTTTCTCCTTAAGCCCCTCTCTGCTGCTGATAGATTGCTCTGTCTTCTAACTTTTCCACTAAATCTGGTGTTCCCTTTCAGTTCTTTCTTCTTCCTTTATTTTCCTCTGATCCGTCTTCCACTGACTGGGAATGCTCTCTGTAGTTTTGCTGTTGATATCACATTACATTCCACCTTCCAGTTTTAGAAACCTTGACCTGTGCAGATAGCAGCTTCATCTTCTCACATATCAACCACCAGATTTGAACTCCAGGTAATACTCCTGTGAGGTAAAAATAACTTAGTTAATTTTATTCCTTTTACAACTAAATTTCAGTCCTATTTTATATCTCAGTCTTCTGCTCCCATGTTTATTTTTGACACTCATATTTCTGCTCAAGATAACATATCTCTATTAGGGTGCCTCCGTAGCCAGGTGGACAGGAGCAGCAGTGTGTAGCACACGCTTCTTGATTAGATCGGGGTTCAAGCCCATGCCTACCAAATACAGAGGATGCGGAAAGGTCAGGGAATGACCACCGCATATCCCCAGAGCAATATGGCCTTAGTTGTTAAAGCTCCTAAATAACAAACAAACAACAACATATCTCTATTAGGGATTACTCTGATTTCTAATCTCTTTTGGCATATGCACATCCTGAATATTTCTTTCTCTGTATCTAAACCAGCCTTTCTCAACCTTTTTACCCTGGTAGAACCCTTGAAATAATTTTTAGGTCTCAGGGAACCCCCTTCATAAAAATTATATCTGCAGCTCATGGTTTTGTTAGTATGATCAGTAAATTGTAGATATAATAATTGTCAATGCTCTTTTGAGTAGAGAATGATATTTTACTGTGGATCTGTTTGTTGGCCAACTTACTACTCTCTGTATGGTTTCCCCTCTCCACAAAAGATATTAACTCTAATGCAAGTCAATAGTGTAGGTAGAGGAAACTTCAGTTTTTGTTCTTTTTTTTAATTTCCTACTTGGTTTTTTTAACTTATCCCAGTTGGCCTAAAAGTCTTATCACAAATTTATACTATGCTAGATGCTAATGAGGTATGGTATGTGCAAGAGTAGTTTTTTCCTCTATTTAAAACTAAAAACGACTTTTTAGCCAACCATTCATGGAAAAAAAAACCAAAAAAAAAAAAAAAAAAAAAAAAAACCCAGGTAATTAAGCTTAGCTTACCTTTCTTGAAATTAATCTTTCTTTCCTTTTCATAAATTTTAAAAACTCATAAGGCAAACATAATAAATTTTTGTTAAATAATTGGCTTAAGCCAAAATGGGATTTAATTTTTCTAAAGGTAAACTCGGTAGATTTAATTTAAATAAAGATTGTAAATTGATTTTAATTAATGTTATTTACAACATGAAAATTTATTGACAATGTTGAACAGTAAAGCTCCTAAACCCATAAGCCAAAGCAATATGAATAAAAATATAGTCTGACACAATTTTATGCAAGACTTTCAAAAAAAAACATTTTCTTACTGAGTGACATGATCAGGCTCAAGTGTAGGCCTAGCAGTTACAAAATTATTATACACTTGTTGGTTTCTTGATCTCTTTTATAGGCCTATATATGCATAAAAAATTTTATTTTTTATACTAAAAATAAAAATGAAATTTACCTCTTTAACCTGTGCTTATGTTTTGCTGCACAAAATACTCAATTCTGGATCGAACTTGAGATAAGCACACACGGATTTCATCTTACACTGAAATGAGACAATTTCTGTTCTTGCTCTTGATGCTTGTTAAACAAGAAAAAGCTTGCTCCCACATGTGAGAAATTGAAAACTGCAGCAAAATGTTAATTGCTTTCCTATGAATGGCAGGGTACTCTTCTTTCAAAGAAACCCAGAACTTGTCTAGGGGAGATTAATAAATCTCATTTTTAATATACGATCAGACTGCAGCTCACAAAGTTCTTCCTCTTCTCCAGGGCCGTACTTACGCTTCTCAAGGCCTGAGGTGCTATGCTCTTGTGGGGGGCCCCTTTAAAGATACCAGAGGCAAAAAAAAAAAAAAAACTTGCATATATAAATATGATCAGAAAAAACAATTATTTTTACTGATCTGTTTAAACACAAACATTGTAATACTGTAAAATATAAAGAAAAGTACTGAATTAAAACTGTCTCAATAGCCTCTGAGGGTATGATGACCAATCACACAGTTTTGGCAGGTCATCACGTGGTCAGAGAGTTGACTTCCATCACCATGTTTTGTGACCAGCATCTGCTGCCTCTTCACAAGTAGCTCCTCATTTCACATCATGATGCTGGGTGAACACCATAAATTTGGGGCCCCACCAGAATTGAACCCAGGTTGCCTGCACAGTCAGTACTGAGCTTCCGGGGAGCACAACAACAAAGTATAATACACAAATAAGTACTACAAATTAGTATAATTACTAATTTTAATACAAAAACAATATCAAAAATTGTTACAAAAATATTATGAAAACATTCAAATCTTGTTTGTCAGCAGTAAATAATATCAGGTACATTATAAAATAGCAATGCAATAGTTAAATTATGAGTTCATACAATTTATTTGCATAACTATTTTTTCCTTGGCTTTACCTCGGCAAAAATATCTATTAAATCATCTTAATTAATGCTGTTTACTAGTTCAGATTCAATAAATAATAATGACAAATTGCTCATTTTATCTTGAATTAGACTATTCTTCAAATAGTTTAACTCATTTAACTCTTGGACCCGACCAAGAATGACTTCTACAACCAGCTCCAACATACGCTGGATTCAATTCCACAGACAGAAGTGATCATCCTCACAGGGGACTTTAATGCCCACATTGGCGTGGACAGATCTGATTGGGAAACAACAATGGGCAAGTTTGGCCATGGGAAGATCAATGACAACGGACTACGTTTGTTGTCCTTTGCCGCATCTAACAACCTGATCATTGGAAACAGCCATTTCCAGCACCCTCAAAAACATCAACTTACATGGCGAAATCCATCTGGCAAGGACTCAGCAATCCTGGACTACATTTTGATCAATGCCAAATTTCGCTCATCACTCATGGACGTTCGTGCCATGAGGGGACCTGATTGCGGATCTGATCACTACCTCATCCGGGCTAAGGTGCAGCTCAAATTACGGCATGCAAAAAGATTATCTCGGTCAGCCAAGCTGGACTGGAGGCAGCTAATGAATGCTGCCAACAAACAGGCATATCAGATCGCCCTATCCAACCGCTTCGAGATGCTGGCCGTGCCCGAGGATATAAATGAAGAAGAAAAGCAGATCTCTGATGCCATCCTGGAATGTGCCAAGCCCCTATGTCCACCTGCCCGACGTCGAACGCAACCATGGATATCAGACGAGTGCCTCGACTTCGTGGACAAACGGAAACAGGCAAAGTTGGTCGACTTTGAACGGTACCGGCAGCTAAACCGAGAAGTCTGACAAAGAATGACAGCAGAAAGAGAAGCATACTGGAACCAAGTGGCAGACGATCTTGAAGTGGCGGCATCCAAGAATGAGTACCGCACTCTCTACCGCACCCTCAGATGTCTGAGTGGAAAGACCAAATTGACTAGTGACAACATCAAGAATGCTGATGGGACCTTCGTGCGATCACCATCCGAATGCCTGCAACGGTGGAGTGAATTCTTCAAAGCTTTGTATAATCACGACCCACCTCAGGGACTGCCAGCAACAGCACTCTTGATCGACCCCCCCCCGAGGTCTCCATGGTCGATATTGAGCCTACAGTAGAAGAAGTGAAAGCAGCCATACAATCCCTGAAGAATGGCAGGGCACCAGGAGTGGACCAAGTCACCACAGAAGCGATCAAAGCCGGGGGAGATGTACTGCTTCGCCGACTACACTCGCTCCTCAAAACCATCTGGTGCACAACAAATTCCGCTAACGTGGAGGAAAGCCATTATCGTACCGATCCACAAGAAAGGTGATAACCAGGACTGCAAGAACTACCGTGGCATCAGCCTCCTTTCCATCATCGGAAAGGTCTTTATGAAGATCATCCAGTCAAGACTGCAAAAACATCGCGAGCAAACCAGTCGAGAAGAACAGGCAGGATTTAGACCCGGGCGAGGATGCTGCGATCAAATCTTTGCCATTCGTCAGCTGATGGAGGAGAGGATCCGGTGTGAACAGCGAACAGTCATTGTTTTCATTGACTTTAAGTCTGCTTTCGACTGTGTCCACCGGCCTGCCTTATGGAAACTACTAGAGGTTGAACATGTACCTCGAAAAGTCATCACACTCCTCCAAACTTCATACAACGGTTTAACCAGCCAGGTGCGCATCCAGAACGATTTATCTGAGGAATTTACCATCCAAACTGGAGTCCGCCAAGGGGATGTAGCCTCCCCGTTGCTTTTCAACATCGTGGTCGACGCCATTATGAGGCAAGCATTCAGAAATAGACAGGGCATACAATATGACAAGGATCACTATGTGACTGACTTGATGTTTGCTGATGATAGTGCTATCCTTGCCAGTAACGACGCTGAAGCCACGGACATCCTCTACGACATTGCCCGGCCATACGGTTTGAAGATCAATGCTGGTAAGACAAAGGCCCTGACAACAGATGGGTCGCAAGCCACCATCTATCTCGAAGGCGTCCAGATCGAGCAAGTACAGGACTTTAAATACCTTGGGTCGCTGGTCCAGGAGAAGAAAGTTGCATCCACCATGGAAATCCACAGCAGAATTGGACAGGCGGCCACTGCGTTCGCCTCGCTCAAATGGTGTCTGTGGAAGAGGACCAACATTTCCACAAAGACTAAAATCCGACTCTTTCGGACTTTGAGCCTGCCCATTCTTCTTTACGGATCGGAAACATGGATTTTTCTCAAGTTAGATTTGAACAAACTTGAGGTATTCCAAATGCGATGCCTGCGGCAGATCTTGGGCATCTCTCTTCGCGACCGCATCACTAATGATACCATCCGCGCCAGATGCCAACAGCAACCAACCATTGCCGACCAAATCCAGAAGCGAAGGCTTAGATGGTTTGGGCACGAACAGAATACCATCCAGACTCCTTTGGAGACAACGACCCACCCAATGGAGCATCCAACGGACCGCGCCTAGGAAAACGTGGGCCAAGGAAGTGGAAAATGACTTCAAGAGCCGACGTCTCGACCTTAACCAGGCCAGGACTGACGCCATTGATCGTAAAGTATGGGAGAACATCACAGAGCAAGTCCGAAACCCTGCGGCACCTACAGCAGCATACTGGTTGCGTGGCCAACCGCCTCCCTCAGCTGCCAGCTAAGGACCAAAGAAGAAGAAGAAGAAGAAGAACTCATTTGAGAACAGAAAATGACCATTCCCCGTTTACTAACTGGCATTGCTAAAAATATTTTTAATATTGTTTAAATATTGGGAAATGTTGTTCTTAATCCATTATTAATGATATTATATATTTATTCATATTGTTGCCAATATTTTCTCCTTTAATAAACAGTAAAAATTAGATAACTTCATCTTTAAACTTTTCCGAGTCAATGTCATTTTTATATATATACTTATTAATTTATCGATGTTAGTGTTGAATTCAGTTTCATCTAAATCAAGATTTATAAATATTTTAAAAGTATCTAAAATATTGGTGTTTACTTCCTTCGTATATTTATTTCAGCAATTAATCTATCACAAACATTGAGTGTATTGATAATAAACATTTCTTTCCTTTCTAAAATTACTTCATTATCTCTCATTTTGTTGCATATAGTTTTTATTTTTTTTTTATCTTTATTGCCATTCGTCAGTTAATAATTTACCTTCTCTTGCAGTAATATAAAAATCGTTTCTAATATGCAAACTATATCCATGTAATTCTGCATGATTTACGCAATGATTCTGATTTTAAAAGATCAGAATCATGCAGTACATTTATTGTAGGATCTTGTAACGATTTACTTGTTTTATTTACACTATTTAATATTTTATCCCAGAGGACAGTAAATAATGCAGTTTCATTCTCAACTTTTTTTTTTTTATTAATTTTGTACATTCTAGACGTGCTACTGATCTTTCATGCTCACTTGATAAATTGATTAATTTCATTTTCACTTGATAAATTGATTAAGGCTTCTTTTGTTAATTTATAACCATTTTGAAGAGGGGAAACAGTATCAGCCTTAGCAGATTATCTTGTATCGCTTAAATTTTTCAGTGTTAGTGTATTTCTTCCTAAATATTGATTGATTTAAGACATTCCATATTCTTGGGGCAGCAGAAAAAAAATTATATAAATTTTGTATAAAGTAGAAAAGTAGAACAAGATTCAGCTGCATTAGTTCCAATTAAATTTAGAACGTGACTTTCCTGCCATATTTGAAGCATTACCATAACTTTGTCCTCTGCAGTTTGTAATAGCGATTAATAAATCTCCTAATCTTTTTAAAATAGTTTTTTCTATATATTCCAGCATTTTGATGTTCTATAGGAAGGAAACTCAAAAATCGTTCTTTGATGACACGATTTTGTCATCACCTGTCTCTGTTTACATGGTAGGTACAAATGGGGGGCCCTAGTTTAGATCAGAGTGTTAAAAAAATAAATTGCTTTAAAAATTTGAGATTACAGAGGCCTTGTGAGGGCCCCCTCTATCATGAGGCCCGACGCTAGCTCCTCATGTGTCTATTTATAAGTATCTGCTCTTCTCTCAAAGTCAAGTTCTCAGGCTGAGTAGAAGATTCAGAGAAAGGGTCTCTCACACAGTCACACTTGTGTTGAAAGGGAGAATAAATACTGTTCAATTTTGTTCTGCAGTTCTTCCAGGTGGTTTCAATAAGACTGGAGACTTGTTGATATCCTTCCTCACTCACAAGCAGCAGTGGAAACATTTCAAGATTTCCTTTTGCAACATGATTTTTTACAAAGATTCATTTTTCTTTTAAATCCAAGAATCATCACTTGAAGTCAAAACATTTTCTCCATGGCCTTGCAAAGACTTGTTCAACTGGTTCATGTGATGACAATTGTCTGCTAATTTGGCTAGTTTCTGTAGCCATTCTTCTTCATCTTCAAAGCACTCAGCAAAATCTGGCCTACTATTTTCTTGAAAGTACTCCTGAAATTCACCTTTCAGCTCAAACACCCTCTTCCTCTGCGAACGGCGCTTCCGTAGCCAGGTGGGTAGGAGCAGAAGTGCGTAGCACACGCTTCTTGATTAAACCGGGGTTCGAGTTTGTGACCACCAAATACGGAGGATGCAGAAAGGTCAGGGAATGACCACTGCATATCCCCGGAGCAATATGGCCTTAGTTGCTACTGCTCCTAAAAACTAAACAACAAACCTCTGCTAACCCACCGGATTTCTGTATGTAGCAGGAGATTTATGTGCTCTTTGTCCAGGTTTTCACACAGTTTTTTAAACATTCTCAAGTGAACTTGTCTTTGTTTAAAAAGTCAACCATTTTTGTAGCATCATCCATGACTTTTTCATTTCATCTCCAAGAGTTTTGACACCAGCACCTCTCTGTGAAGAAAGCAGTGTGTTGTGACAATGTCAGGATTTTCTTTATTTTTTACAAGGGAGGAGAAACCTCTCATGGAGCCTGCCATTGATGGGGCACCATCAGTACGGATGCCAACACAGCTCCTCTAAGACAGACCTTTTGTTTCCAGATATGAAGACAAAACATTAAAATCTCGACCTTTGCTTGTTTTGGGCAGCTCTTTGCAGCATAAAGTTTTCTTGAATTTCACCATCATTTACAAATATTAAAAATGCTACAGCATGACATTTATTGGTGAAATCTGTTGACTCATCAACCTGGATAGAGAAGCTGTTGTTTTTCAGTTTATTACACAAAACCTCTTGAGCATCATGTGGCATGTCATCAATATGTCAATTTATAATACTGTTTGAGAGTGAAACCTTTTCAATTTCTCATACTACATCTTGTCCGAGCATTTTACTCACTATAATTTTACATGCTGGCATTATTAGGTCTCACCAACTGTGTGACTTTTCTTTTTCTGTGCAATTAAGTTCTTCTACTAAATAGCTTGATTCCTGAGCCTTTTCACTAAATGTGACTTTGTAAACATAGGCTTTACTCTGTTTGTTTTGAGATTCCAATAGCTGTTTAAAATAATCAGCACCTTTACTTGTCAAATGACTGTGATTTGTAATTAAGTGTCTTTTCAATTTTTCTGGAGCCATTGCAGCATTTGTATTGTTTGCCACAGATGACCCACAATGGAATAGGACAACTTTGATTACCAGCCGATGAAAAACCCATTGATAAGTAGCTTTCATTCATCATCATCATCGGCCATTTTCAATCCACTGCAGGATGAAGGCCTCTCCAGAAACTTTCCAGTTCCTTCTGTTTTGTGCAATGGCCATCCATTTACTACCCACAAACTCATGAATTTCATCCGTCCATCTCAGTTGTTGTCTTCCAGGTTTTCTCTTAGCTCCTCTTGGGTACCATTCTGCTATTTTCTTAGTTCATCTGTCATGTCTTCGAGCTATGTGTCCTGCCCAAGACCATTGTAGTTCTTTATTTTTGATAAGAATGTCCTTTACTTGAGTTTGCTGCTTAATCCATGTGTTTCTCTTCTTATCTAACAGTCTGATTCCCAATATAATTCATTCCATTCTTCGCTGTGTAGTTCTCAGTTTCTCTTCCATTCTTTTGGTGAATGCCGAAGTTTGACTTCCATAAGTCATAGTGGGGAGTATATATTGGTTCATTATTTTTCGTTTCAGACAAATTGGGATATTGTTCCTCAGTATGTGACTATATTTCCTGAATGCTATCCTTCCAAAATTTATTCTTCTCTTGACTTCTATCCATTTATCATTATTACAGCTAATGACTTGTCTCAGATAAGTATATGACTCCACCTTTTCAATTACTGCTCCTTCAATCATTATATCCCTTTTTGTGGCATACTTGTTCATCATTAATTTTGTTTTAGCCATATTCATCTTTAGTCCAAAATCCTTATTAACTCTGCATAGCTGATTAAGATTTTCCTCTAATTCTTTGGGATCGTGGCTTATGACCACAATGTCATCTGCAAATCGTAAATGGTTTAGGTACTCTCCATTCACATTGACTCCTTTCTGCGACCAGTCTAATCTTCTGAAAGCTTCCTCAAGGGCAGCTGTAAAGAACTTCGGAGATATTGTGTCTCCTTGTTGAACTCCTTTCTCAATTTTAAATTTATTACTGTCTTTGTCTAGTCTAATAAAGGAAGTAGCACTGTCATATATTTTCTTCAAAATCATAATATATGTGGTATCTATGCCTTGTCTTTCCAGTGCCCGAAACAGTGCCTTATGCTGTTTGGAGTCAATGTTATATGCATTGACAGCATAGAGCATATGGCCTTATGGAGTCAAATTCCAGGCATAATGGTATTTTATATTCATTTGCTTTCTCCATTAGTTGTGACATTACGTGAAGGTGATCCATAGTTGAGAATCCTGTCCTAAAGCCAGCTTGCTCTTTCGGTTGATTCTCATCAAGTATTCTTTCTAATCTGTTAGTAATGACCCTTGTGAACAACTTGTAGATGTGGGATAACAAGCTAATTGGTCTATCATTTCCAATTTCTGATTTATCTCCTTTCTTATGTAGCAAAACTATGATTGCATTATTCCAGCCCTTAGGTGTCACACCTTTTCTAATGCATTTTGTAAAGAATCTTGCCAGTTTTTGTGACATGTCTCTTCCTCCCAATTTTAACAATTCTACAGTAACTTCATCTTCCCCCAGAGCTTTCTGATTCTTCATTTTCTTCTACACATGTTCTACTTCATCAGGTATGTTGTGTGTGTGTTACTAATTTGCGATCCATCTTCCTCCCTGCTGGCATCATTCCCTCGCTCCTTGTATAACTCTTTATTATAGTCTTCTGCTATTTGAATTATGCCTTCTCTGCTATTCATAAGTACACCATCGCTATGGATACCATCACATTCCCCTTGGACTAAGGGGAAGTACCCATGGACTGGAGATGTGCAAATGTGACCCCAATTCACAAAGGAGGATCAAAGGGCGACACAAGTAATTATAGACCTGTTAGTTTAACTTCTGTTCCCGGAAAATTAATGGAGGCACTGGTTAAAGAAGTACTGCAGGATCATCTAGACAAGACTTCAGTTATAGCTCAGACACAGCATGGTTTTGTTAAGGGGAAGTCTTGCCTGACCAATTTGAATGGATACTATGATGCAGTCATAAATGAACTGGATGCAGGGAATAACTTTGATATTATATACTTGGATCTTAGAAAGGCTTTTGATACTGTTGCACATGGAAGACTGCTGCACAAATTGGAGCAATGTGGCATTGGAGGCAAATTGCTGCTATGGATAAAGGGGTGTTTGAGGGGGAGAAGACAGAGAGTGGTAATCAATGGACACTGCTCATCGTGGACTAATGTTATTAGTGGGGTCCCTCAGGGTTCAGTATTGGGTCCATTGTTTTCTGTATTTATAAATGATATTGATGATGGTATATCCAGCTTAATGTCCAAGTTTGCAGATGATACGAAGGTTGGCAGGGTTGTCAAGGACTCTACTGACTCTATGCTACTGCAACAGGATCTGGAAAGTTTGAGCAGATGGGCTGAGAGGTGGCAAATGAAGTTTAACATTGACAAATGTAAAGTACTACATATGGAAAACAGCAACCCCAGAGCAACGTATCAACTCTGTGGTACTACACTGACAGTGGCAGAGAATGAAAGGGACCTGGGGGTAGTTGTGCAGGCAGATATGAAGTTTTCTGAGCAGTGCAGATGGGCTGCAAGAGTAGCTCATGGTGTATTGTCGATGATATACAGGAATTTTTCTAGCAGGGATAAGGAGGTGATTATTCCCTTGTATAAGGCAATGGTCAGACCGCACCTAGAGTACTGTATACAGGTCTGGAGGCCTCATTTCAAGAAGGATGTAGAGATGCTGGAACGAGTACAGAGAAGGGCAACAAGATTAGTGAATGGAACAAAGGGGTGCTCTTACGAAGAAAGGCTTACGTTTTGCAAATTACAGTGTCTGGAGACTAGGCACCGGCGAGGTGATCTGATAGAGGTGTATAAAGCCTTGAATGGTTTGAGCATGCTCAATGCTGATGGGATTCTTCCTCTTGCGCAGAATAATTACCTGAGAGGGCATAAATTCAAATTGAGGAAAGACAGATGTAGGATAGACGTGTGGAAATTTGCCTTTAGCCAGCGGGTGGTTGGTTGGTTGGTGGAACAGACTTCCATCCCTTGTCGTGGAATTGATAGCCTAAATAAGTTTAAGGCTCAGCTGGACAGGTATTTCGAACGAACAGAGGGGTGAAGTGAAGTGGTTATTTTTTATTTATTTTTTTTTTTTTTTTTGGCTGATGCTGCATAAGCTTGCTTTCTTGCATCAAATGTCTCTACTAATGCTAACTCACAGAACCAACACTTTTTTCCCTTCACGTGTATTTCCTGAAAATTACAATATACGGAAACTTGTGTCTATTGTCAACAAGTATCCTTCAGTCTTCTCAACCTTCAATTTGAGCATGGTACTAAGTGTTGCAGGTTCTAATACCTTTTTTGTATTAGAAAAATATTTTGTGTTATAAAATTCATGTTTGGGGTTTTCATTTTAAAAAAAAATAGCATATGTGTGCTTGTGCACGTGTGCTGAATTGTGAATAAATTTTTTTCTTGTTTTTATTACTTGAAAATATGTATTATTACTTTTTATAATTTGGATTCATTCATTCCCCCATTCTGAATTTTTATACTCACTTTGCACAAAGAAACAATATATTTGAAATAAAAACAGTTATTATTATGGCGCACTTCATGCAGAATGGAAACATTTAATAGGAGTTGAGAACAGATAAAAAAGGTATACATAAGTCCCCCCTCTCTGTCCTGGGGACTTCAATAGGAAGTTAAAATTAGTCATTTTTTATAATATACATGTCCAAATGGTTATATTTTAACATGGTAGCAGGAAATAAATAAGGCAGAAAGGTTATGAGCAGACTTCAGTTACCTCGAGCCCCCTTATAACATTGCAGGTGCAGGATTACATTTGAACATGCATTAGATTTGACCCTGGTTCAAGCTCACATGACAGCTAAATACGGTGTTGTTCTTGTATATTCTGTTTATCATGTAAACTCCTCTGGCTTTGTGGGATGTCTGAATGTAAACAGAAAATTTAAGGCAGCATAACTGAGTGGTAAAGTGTGAGGGTACTGAAGTACACATGTTTGATGACTGTAGTTCAAGCCTCTGTTACTACTAAATACAGGGGCGCCTCCGTAGCCAGGTGGGAAGGAGCAGTAGTGCATATCACATGCTTCTTGATTAGACTGGGATTTGAGCCCGTTACCACCAGATACGGAAGATGTGGAAAGGTCAGGGAATGACCACCGCATATCCCGGAGCAATATGGCTTAGTTGCTAATGCTCCTAAAAACCAAAACAACAACAACTAAATACAGCAACCATTTTCTCACAAGAATTGTATTCTTGTGAACTTTTCTGACCTCAAGTGGTCATTCTGGAGTAGAAAAAGAAAGTTTATTTAATTGGGGTTACTTAAAGTCCTGAGATTTCGGACAGTGTTGATCTGTCCTCACCTGCAAGTTTTTAAATTTTTATTAACATCTTATTTTCTTCTGCAGGTATGTTAAAGAACAGCAATTTGGACATGTAAGTTTTGTATATCAGCATTAGCAGATGCATGTGATGCAAGAAAGCAAGCGTATACACCATCAGCCAAAAAAAAAAAAAAAAAATCAAAAAATCCCATTTCAAACTATTTGCTCTAAATGTTTGTCCAGTTCCTCCTTGATTTTGTTTAAGATATCAACTTACACAACAACAGATGGAAATTTATTCCAGCAATCAAACATCCACTGGCTAAAGGCAAGTTTCCGAACATCTATTCTACAACTGTCCTTCCTCAATTCGAATTTATCCCCCTTCAGGTTTGTAATCTGAGCAAGAGGAAGAATCCCATCAGGATTGAGCCTGCTCAACCTATTCGGCGCCTCCGTAGCCAGGTGAGAAGGAGCAGCAGCAGTTTCTTCTTGATTAGACCGGGGTTCGAGCCCGTCACCACCAAATACAGAGGATGCGGAAAGGTCAGGGAATGACCACCGCATATCCTCGAGCAATATGGCCTTAGTTGCTAATGCTCCTAAAAACCGAATAACAAACAAGCTCAACCCATTCAAGACCCTATATACCTCAACCAGATCACCTCACTGATGCCTAGTCTTCAGACACTGCAGTTTGGGCAATTTAAGCCCTTCTTGCTAAGAGCACCTATTCCTTCCCCTGTTGAATCTTATCGTCCTTCTCTGTACTCGTTCTAGCAACTCTACATTCTTCCTAAAATGAGGTCTCCAGACATGTATGCAGTACTCAAGGCTTGGCTTGACCACTGCATTATACAAAGGAATAATCACCTCCTTCTCCATACTAGCAAAATTTCTATATATCATTGACAACACCCCATGACCTGCTCTGGCAGCCTGTCTGCACTACTCAGAAAACTTATCTGACTGCACAATTACTCCCAGATATTTTTTATTCTCTGCCATCCTGAGTGTAGTACCACACAGTTGGTACTTCCCTCTGAGGTTACTTCTACCCATATGCAGTACTTTGCATTTGTCAATGTTAAACTTCAGTTGCCATTTCTCAGCCCATCAGCCCAACTTTTCCAGATCCCATTACAGTAGTGCACTGCCATTAACTATCAGTAACAACCCTGGCAACCTTTAACCAGTGACTCCATTATTTTCCTTGGAATAGATGTTAAACTAACAGGTCCATAATTACTCATGTCACCTTTTGTGAATTGGGGATACATATGCATATCTGCAGTCCAATGGGACTTCCCCTGAGTCCAAGGATGTCCTCATAATTATGGCTAAGGGTTTGCTTACTTCCTTTGCTCCCTCCTTCGATATAACTGGATAAAACCCATCCAGCCTGGGTGCCTTTCTTATATTTAACTTCAACAATTTTCCCTCCAGTTTGGTTTCAGTTATTACAAAATCATTTAGTTCCCTCTTAGAGTTTTATAAGCTTCTGGCTTCCACTTCCTCACAGATTTCTTCACAGATGCAGAATACTCATTCAGTTTGTGAGCTATCTCAGCAGGATCATCAATAGTTTAACCATTGATATCAAGTGGACCAACCTGATTCATCCCCTTCCTTCTAGATATTAATTATATAACTAATCATATAAATAATAAATTATATATCTGATTATATAAACTATATAACTAATTTCAACTTCCTGCTAGAGAAATCTGTAATTATATAACTAATCATATAAATAATAAATTATATATCTGATTATATAAACTATATAACTAATTTCAACTTCCTGCTAGAGAAATCTGTAAGTTGGGAGAGGGATGACGTTTATATTTTCATCCTTACAGTTCTGAAATCTTGTTAAATTATTCATTCCATGCACTTAAATGTGCTTTATCATAATTGCATACAATGACAATGCACTGTTGGATCATATTAGGAGATATTAAAGCAAGCTACCACATTTATAGAAATTTTTTGAAATGAAGGATTGTACTCCATACATTATACTCCATACATTATACTCCATGCTGATATTGACAGTTTCAATAATAGCGAAAACATAAGTTGGTAGCATTACACTATATTATTAGAATGTGCACAAAATTGCCAAGTAGTGTGGGGGGGGGGTAGAACAGGGCCTGCCACGGGTTGTTATACTAATGGTTATAACACTGATGCTGAGAGGTGGAAATGACTCTAGGAATGTGGGACCATGAGAAATAATGGGGAATTAGTTCTAGTAATTTATGATAATTACTAGAACTAATCAAATATGCAACTGGAAAATTCCTGAGAAAAGCCACTCCATAAACTATGTACTCCATTGAATACTTCAGGCTTACAAAGAACATACAGACTTGCACATGTTTATATAGTAATTTTAGGAGCGTAGTTAATAAATTTGATTTTGAGATATTGGTTTGATCATTGAATGCCAACATAGTGGGACACCTTTAAATAGAAAGGGTGCAAGAATATTTCCCGATGCTATCAAGGCAGTGATAGGTGGGTCAGAAGACTGCTAGTTTGGGGGGGGGGACTAATAGATTAACTGAAGCTGCTTTCAGAGGTGAAAGTGATTCTTACACTGCTTCTATTTGGAATGTGCAACAGTCTGGAAAGCAAGGTATTGGAGGTTTCAAGTCCTACCATGTGCCTTCATGGAATATGTAAATACATGGACTGTGTTAGGGTAACTAAGAGAAGAACACGTGCATGTATACTTGCATGTACACTAATGCTAAGAGCATTGTAAATAAATATGATGAATTTGAACTAATGATTACTGCATCAAATGCAGACATTTTAGGGATAATGGAAACATGGAGTAAATTAGACATAAGCGATGCTGAATTTGAATATGGTGAGTACAATGTATACAGTAAGGGAAGGGTTGGAGGAGGTTGTGCTCTTAGTTAGGAAGCATATTAAATCTAAGGATCAGGTTGACATGAGTGACCATTAAATCATCAGGTTGACATGAGTGACCAGCAATGTTAGCATTACTAGAGGCATATGATGCAAGAAAGCAAACTTATGCAGCATCAGCCAAAAAAAAAAAAAAAAAACCCCTTTCACTTCACCCCTCCTTTTGTTCGAAATACCTGTCCAGCGGAGCCTTAAATTTATTAAGGCTATCAACTTCCACAACAAGGGATGGAAGTCTGTTCCACCAACCAACTACCCTCTGCTAAAGGCAAATTTCTGCACATCTATCCTACATCTTTCCTCAATTTGAATTTATGCCCTCTCAGGTGATTATTCTGAGCAAGAGGCAGTATCCCATCAGCATTGAGCATGCTCAAACCATTCAAGGCTTTGTACACCTTTATCAGATCACCTTGCCGGTGCCTAGTCTCGAGACACTGTAATTTGCAAAACTTAAGCCTTTCTTCGTAAGAGCACCCCTTTGTTCCATTCACTAATCTTGTTGCCCTTCTCTGTACTCGTTCCAGCATCTCTACATCCTTCTTCAAATGAGGCCTCCAGACCTGTATACAGTACTCAAGGTGCGGCCTGACCATTGCCCTATACAAAGGAATAATCACCTCCCTATCCCTGCTAGAAAAATTCCTGTATATCATTGATAAGACACCATGAGCTACTCTTGCTCTCTGTCTGCACTGCTCAGAGAACTTCATATCTGCCTGCACAATTACTCCCAGGTCCCTTTCATTCTCTACCATTGTCAATGTAGTACCACAGAGTTGATACGTTGCTCTGGGGTTGCTGTTTCCCACATGTAGTACTTTACATTTGTCAAAGTTAAACTTCATTTGTCAATGTTAAACTTCATTTGCCACCTCTCAGCCCATCTGCTCAACCTTTCCAGATCCTGTTGCAGCAGTATAGCGTCAGTAGCGTCCTAAACAACCCTGCCAACCTTCGTATCGTCTGAAAACTTGGACATTAAGCTTGATATACCATCATCAGTATTATTTATAAATACAGAAAACAAGAATGGACCCAAAACTGAACCCTGAGGGACTCCACTAATAACATTAGTCCACGATGAGCAGTGTCCATTAATTACCACGCTCTGTTTTCTGCCACTAAACAATCCCTTTATCCATAGCAACAATTTGTCACCAATGCCACACTGCTCCAATTTGTGCAGCAGTCTTCCTTGTGCAACAGTATCAAAAGCCTTTCTAAGATCCAAATATATAATATCAAAGTTATTCCCTGCATCCAATTCTTTTGTGACTACATCGTAGTATCCAATCAAATTGGTCAGGCAAGACCTTCCCTTAACAAAAACATGCTGTGTCTGAGTTATAACTGAATTCTTGTCAAGATGATCCTGCGGTGCTTCTTTAACTAGTGCTTCCATTAATTTAACTGGAACAGAAGTTAAACTCACAGGTCTATAATTTGTGTCAGCCTTTGATCCTCCTTTGAGAATTGGGGTTACATTTGCACATCTCCAGTCTGTGGGTACCTCCCCTGAGTCCAAGGAAGCTCTCATAAGTATGACTAACAGATTGCTTACTTCCTTTGCTGCCTCCTTTAATATAACTGGATAGATCCCATCCACCCCAGGTGCCTTTCTTGTATTTATCTTCAACAATTTGTCCTCCACTTTACTCTCAATTATTACAAGATCATCTAGCTCACTGCCAGTGTTTACTTCATCTATGGCATTCCCCTTCCTGAATAACTGCTCATGTGTGAATGTAAATGCAAAATATTGATTTTAGTTTGTTAGCTACCTGAGCAGGATCATGAACAGTTGAACCATCGATATCAAGTGCACCAATCTGATTCATCCCCTTCCTTCTAGAGTTTACATAAGTAAAGAACTCCTTGCTGTTTTTCTTTGCATCCCTTCCCAAAGATTTCTCATAATCTGCCTTCGCCTGCCTAACCTCCTTTGAAACTTGGTTACAGATCAACTTATATCTATCATAGACTTCTGTGGCACGTGTTAATTTATATGTATCCCATGCATTTTTCTTCTCTGCCATATGTCTCATTAGTTCATCTGACATCCATTTTGGCCTGAACCTTGAACAATACTCCTTAGTTGGTATGTAAAACTGAGTAGCTTCCAAGATAAGTTCTTTGAATGCTTCCCATTTCGAATTTGCTGTTGGTAACATCATCAGTTGGTCCCACTGTATAGAATTTAAATACTGTCTCAGACCATCGTAGTCGCCTTTACGAAAGCAATAACCCTTCCCTTTACCCCTGATGATAGTTACCTCCTTGAGTAAATCCCACTTCAGCACACTGTGATCACTGCCACCTTGTGGTTCTTGTATCTGCAGATTCTTAATGCATGAATAATCACTACTGATAATGAAATCAAGAGTATTGCTCCCTCTAGTTGCCTCCCCAACATGCTGATTTAGAAAACAATCATCCAATAAATCCACAAAAGCCTTGCTAGTGTGTGAGTGACCCACCCACAAATTCCAGTCAATATCTGGGAAATTAAAATCCCCCATTATAAGACTCTGATTTATTGGCCCACTCTATTTCCCTGTACAGTTTCTTATTATACTCATTAGAGTCAATAGGCCTATAGCACACTCCTACTCTCAATTTTGATCTCCCAATGCTTATGTCACACCAAACTGATTCGACACTGCACTGTCCAGTGATGTCGACTGGCTTCACTTCCTTGGATTTTATTATTATTTTTTTTTAACTAATAGCATAATCCCTCCTCCCTGTCTATCCTTTCTGTACACGTTGTACTCCCCAAATTCCAGTTCTGCATTCCTTATATCTGTGTGACACCATGTCTCTGATATCCCAACAATATCTGCCTTTGATGCTTTGAGCAATACCTCAAATTCATCAAATTTATTTACCAAACTCCTAGCATTGGTGTACACACAAGTATACATGCACCTGTTCTTTTTCTTAGCTACCCTAACACAATCCCTGTGTTTACTTGTACCCCAATGACTCCCAACAGTCTCTTAAATATCCTGCATCTTATTTTACAAGCTGCTGCTCATTCCAATAGAAGCAGTGCAAGAATCACTTTCACCTCTGCCAGTGGCTACTGTTAATCAGTTAGCCCTTGTATCCCCCCAATCTAGCAGTTTTCCCAACCCACCTAACACTGCCTCGATAGCATCAGCAAATATTCTTGTACCCTTTCTATTTAAGTGTATCCCATCCCTGTAGAAGCAGTCTCTCCTGTTAACAAGTACAGATCATACTGAAAAAATTCTACCCCTTGAGCCTTGCACAATCTTTCCAGAGCCGAATTGATCGACAGGGCTCTCATCATATACTCCCTACTATCGTGTCTGGGCAGAATTGCAGATACTTTCAAATTCAACCCTAATTCACGGCTTTTTTTCAACATGTTGAGTAAATTTGGTATGATATAAGCAACGGGAAAACAAAATTGAGAGTAGGAGTATATTATAGCCCTAATGACCGTGATGAGTATGATAAACAGCTATACAGAGAAATAGAGATGGGCCAGTAAATCAGAATATCGTATAATAGGAGACTTTCATATGTTGACTGGAATTTGTGGATTGGTCACTTGCACACTAGCAGGACCTGTAGATTTCTTAGATGATGTATTTTCTACACCAGCACATTAGAGAAGCGAAAAGGGGAAGCAGTGCTCTTGATCTGGTCATCATCAGTGATTCTGCAGGTGAAAGACCCACTGGGTGGCAGTGATGCAGTTAATTAAAGACAAAAGCTACTGGCGCCTCCGTAGCCAGGTGTGAAGGAGCAGCAGTGCGTAGCACACGCTTCTTGATTAGACCGGGGTTCGAGCCAGTCACCACCAAATACGGAGGATGCAGAAAGGTCAGGGAATGACCACCACATATCCCGGAGCAATATGGCCTTAGTTACTAATGCTCCTAAAAACCAAATAACAAACAAACAAACAAAACTGCTGTCGAGATTAAATGGAAAGGCTTTTGTAAGGGTGACTGCAGTGGTCTCAGATATTTTTTAAATTCTATGCAGTGAGACCAACTGATGATGTTACCAATAGCAAATTATAAATGGGAAGCATTCAGGGTAGTAGTCATAGGAGTTACTAGGCTTTTCATACCAATAAAGAAATATTGTTCAAGGTTTAGTCCTAAATGGATCTCAGATGAACTATTGAGACACATGGTAGAGAAGAAAGTGCAGGGGGATGCATATAAATTATCAAGTGGTGATACAAGAAGCCTATGGTAGATATAAATTAGTCTGTAATCAAGTCACAAAGGAGGTTAGGCAAGCTAAGGCAGATATGAGAAGTCTCTGGCAAAGAAAAGCAGCAAAGACTTCTATGCTTCTGTTAATAGTAGAAGGAAGGAGTTGAATCACATTGGGCCACTTGATGGCAAAGGGTTAACTGTTGATGACCTTGCTCTTGCTCCTGACAAACTAAATAGGTATTTTTCATCTACATTCGCCCACACATGAGAAATTCTTTAAGGGAGGTAATGCCAAATGTTTATAAAATGCTAATGGGGAGCTAAATGACCTTTTGATAACTGAAAGGAATGTGGAAAAGAAATTGTTGAGCTGAACATAATTATGAGAGAATCCTTGGATTCAGGTACTGTCCCAATGGACTGGAGATGTGCAAATGGATTCCCCAATTCATAAAGAGGGAATCAAACTGTGACATAAGTAATTACAGATCTGTTAACTTAATATCTGTTCCAGGGAAAATAATGGAGTATTGATTAAAGAAGAAAATCAAGACCATCTGGACAGGAATATAATTATACTGCAGTCACAGCATAAATTTGTTAAGTGGGTAGTGTTGTCTAACCAATTTGGTAGGTTACTATGATGCAGTGACCAAGGAACTGGATGCAAAAAAATTTGATATCATACACTTGGATTTCAGGAATGCTTTTGATACTATTACTTCTAAAAGAAAACTGGAGCAATGTGGCATTAATGTAAAGTTATTGCTAATAACTTTACATTAATGCCACATTGATGGATCAAGGGATGGTTAAGTGGAAGATGACAGAGTGGCTATCAGTAGGCAGTGCTCTTTGTGGACTAATGTTATTAGTGAGTCCCCTCCAGGGTTCAATGTTTGGGTCATTACTGTTTTCAGTATTTATTGATGAAGGTATATATCAGGCTTCATATCAAAGTTTTCAGATGATATAAGTTGACCTGGTGATTATCAACAGTAATCAGGGTGAGCTATTGCAAGAGATCTAGGAAAATTGGGTCAATAGACTGAGAAATGGCAGTTGTTTAAGCAGAAGTTTAACATTGACATATGCAAGGTATTGCCTATGGGTAGGAGTAATCTCAGACTAACTTAATAACTGTGTGGTACTACACTCAGGATAGTAGAAAGCAGTGGAGCATTATACCTTCATGGGGCCCAACAGAAAGTAGAATTTGGGGGCCCCATCTAAAGAAAAAACTAATAAAGAATATTTTCAATTTCATTTTATTGTGACAACAAAACAAACAAATTATATGACATAGGAACTAAATATAAAATTTCACCAAAATCGGTAAAATCATTTTTGGGAAAATGTAATTTTCAAATTAATCTTCAAGTAAAGGTCATTGATCTTGGTAGGCAAAAAGTTCAGTTTCCAATAAAAATAATTTAAGATATTAGTGAAAAACAGGGATTTCATGTGTTGTGGTGGTCCCCATGGTTTTCCCCATTAGCTGCTGTTTGTACACCTTGTGAAGAAGCTTGTGCCAAAACTGGCCATTTGTATGTAGTGTGTTCAATGTGTATGTGTAATGATATGTTCTGTTGTTTTGTAGTCAGCAGGCACCTGGCTCTTAGCAGGTGAGAAGCAGCAACACCTGGTCAACACGTACTACCCCCCATCCCCACCACATGCTGCCAGGACAGCTCATGGGGTTTTGTCAGTGATATACAAAAACTTTGCTAACAGGGATAAGGAGGCCATTATCCCTTTGTACAAGGCCATGGTTAGGCTGTATCTTGAGTACTGTATTACAGGTCCGGAGGCACGTCACTTTAGGAAGGATGTAGATCTGTTGTAATGGATGCAGAGAAGGGCAGCCAGATTGTTGAAGGGAAGAAAAGCATGCTGTTATCTAGAACAGCTTCAGTTCTGCAAATTGCAGCATCTTGGGTCTGAGCATCTGCAGGGTGATCTGATTGAGGTGTTTTAGGCCTTGAGTGGATTGAGTAAGCTGAATGTTAATGGTATTCTTCCTCTTGCAGAAACTACACACATGAGGGGCCATAAATTCAAGTTCAGAAAGGATGGTTCAGGTTAAATGTGCAGAAATTTGTCTTCAGCCAGCTAGTGGTTGATTGTTGGAACATGCTTCCATCTGTTGTTGTAGTGGTTGGTTTAAATAAATTCATGGAAGAACTGGGGAAATTCTTGGAGGGTATGGATGAGTGAAGTGTATAGTTTTTTTTTTTATTGGTTGATGCTATGTAAGCTTGCTGTCTTGCATCATTTGCCACTATACTAGTAATATAATGATATATTTAATTTAGAATTTTTAAAGGTGGTAAATAGGTGTCAAGGAAAGATTGACATTGTATGAAAAACATTACGGGAATCCTGTTGTCTCTAACTTTACTAGACATGTTGGACAGATAACTTGTGTGATGATGGAATGGGATCTAAAACAAATATCCTACAAGTTCAAATTTAATAACAAAACAACAGCTTCCCCCTTCCAATTCAGAACCTCTACTAACAGGGACAGGTAGTCACGCACCCGGATTTCTGAGTTGAGATGTTCATATTCTTTCCTCTCAAGGACCTTTTAAGCTGTTCTAAATCCCTAGAATTTCAAATTCCCAAACAATTAGTGAAATACAAGGGGGGGGAGGGAATTTTCCTTCTCTTCCTTTCACCTACTTAAACATTTCCCCCCCACACACTTTTTAAACACGGCAATGGAACGTGCCAGGGCTTTATTATTATTAGCCTTATGGTGCAAGGAAGCCTGAGGCTTATGTTGCACCAGCCAAAAAAAATTTCCACATTACCTTGAGAGAGAGAAGGAAGAATGATGATATCCAGCTCAGGAACCTGGGTGTGCCAAGCCCCATCTGTGAGCCCCTGGAGTTAGATGGGAGTCACATATATGGCCTTCAGCCCGTGTTCACTTGAAGATGGTATAAATGAAAAGGTCCCATCAAGCTTTGGGTAATTAACTCCCATTATACTTCCAATTATTTGCCATGCATGGATAAAAGCTTTCTTTTATTCCATTGTCTTGTTCCATGAGCTTCCATCTTTAAGCAGGTCTTTGAAATAATTTATCTATTCTGATTACATCTTACGTGGATGCAGTTATTCTTGAAAAATATCTCAGGTAAGAGATTTCCTGACTTAAAATATAATATTTCAAAATTTTAATATTTCTTAACATCCTATATATTATATTTATTTTATTTTTATTTGGTTTAAATTCAAAACATTGATTCGAATTCAAAATGAGGACACAATTTTCAACAAGAGAAAATCACAATAAGATAGCATTTGTTCGATTTTACGAATATTAGTGGTCTCGATCACACAAGTTGTCTGTCCAACATGAAAAGACAGACATGACAGTTGAGGGCTAGCATTATATTTTTATTTGCAAAGTATATTGATTAGGAAGAACATATACAATAAATAAGAACTGTTAAGATATTATAGTCAATGGGGATGGAAAAATGAGATAGTGGTATTCTACAGAAAATGAGCATGATGAATATTAGCATTAGCATTAGTAGAGTCATTTGATGCAAAAAAGCAAGCTTATGCAGCATCAGCCAAAAAAAAAAAAAAAAAAAAACCACTTCCACTTCACCCCTCTGTTCGTTCAAAATACCTGTCCAGCTGAGCCTTAAACTTATTTAGGCTATCAACCTCCACCACAAGGGATGGAAGTCTGTTCCACCAACCAACCACCCGCTGGCTAAAGGCAAATTTCCGCACGTCTATCCTACATCTGTCTTTCCTCAATTTGAATTTATGCCCTCTCAGGTGATTATTCTGAGCTAGAGGAAGAATCCCATCAGCATTGAGCATGCTTAAACCATTCAAGGCTTTATACACCTCTATCAGATCACCTCGCTGGTGCCTAGTCTCCAGACACTGTAATTTGCAAAACTTAAGCCTTTCTTCGTAAGAGCACCCCTTTGTTCCATTCACTAATCTTGTTGCCCTTCTCTGTACTCGTTCCAGCAGCTCTACATCCTTCGTGAAATGAGGCCTCCAGACCTGTATACAGTACTCTAGGTGTGGCCTGACCATCGCCTTATACAATGGAATAATCACCTCCTTATCCCTGCTGGAAAAATTCCTGTATATCATTGACAATACTCCATGAGCTACTCTTGCAGCCCGTCTGCACTGCTCAGAGAACTTCATATCTGCCTGCACAATCACCCCCAAGTCCCTTTTCTTTCTCTACCACTGTCAGTGTTGTACCATAGAGTTGATACGTTGCTCTGGGGTTGCTGTTTCCATGTGTAGTACTTTACATTTGTCAATGTTAAACTTCATTTGCCACCTCTCAGCCCATCTGCTCAACCTTTCCAGATCCTGTTGCAGAAGCATAGTGTCAGTAGTGTCCTTGACAACCCTGCCAACCTTTGTATCGTCTGCAAACTTGGACATTAATCCCGATATACCATCATCAATATCATTTATAAATGCAGAAAACAATAATGGACCCAACACTGAGCCCTGAGGGACTCCACTAATAACATCAGTCCACGATGAGCAGTGTCCATTGATTACCACTCTCTGTCTTCTCCCCCTCAACCACCCCTTTATCCATAGCAGCAATTTGCCTCCAATGTCACACTGCTCCAATTTGTGTAGCAGTCTTCCATGTGCAACAGTATCAAAAGCCTTTCTAAGATCCAAGTATATAATATCAAAGTTATTCCCTGCATCCAGTTCTTTTGTGACTGCATCATAGTATCCAATCAAGTTGGTCAGGCAAGACTTCCCCTTAACAAAACCATGCTGTGTCTGAGCTATAACTGAAGTCTTGTCTAAATGATCCTGCAGTGCGTCTTTAACCAGTGCCTCCATTAATTTTCCTGGAACAGAAGTCAAGCTCACAGGTCTATAATTACTTGTGTCAGCCTTTGATCCTCCTTTATGAATTGGGGTCACATTTGCACATTTCCAGTCTATGGGTACCTCCCCTGAGTCCAAGGAAGCTCTCATAATTATGGCTAAGGGTTTGCTTACTTCCTTTGCTGCCTCCTTTAATATAACTGGATAGATCCCATCCACCCCGGGTGCCTTTCTTGTGTTTATCTTCAACAGTTTCTCCTCCACTTTACTCCCAGTTATTTCAAGATTCTGTAACTTACTGCTAGAGTTGAATACACCTCTGGCATTCCCCTCGCTGAATAACTCCTCATGTGTGAATGTCGATGCAAAATATTCATTTAGTTTGTTAGCCACCTGAGCAGGATCATCAACACTTGACCCATCAATATCAAGTGGACCAATCTGATTCATCCCTTTCCTTCTAGAGTTTACATAAGTAAAGAACTCTTTGCTGTTTTTCTTTGCATCCCTTGCCAAGGATTTCTCGTAATCTGCCTTCGCCTGCCTAACCTCCTTTGTAACTTGGTTGCATATCAACTTGTATCTATCATAGGCTTCTGTGTCATGTGTTAATTTGTAAGTATCCCATGCATTTTTCTTCTCTGCCATATGCCTCATTAGTTCATCTGACATCCATTTTGGCCTAAACCTTGAACAATATTTCTTAGTTGGTATGTAAAGCCTAGTAGCTTCCAAGATAAGTTCTTTGAATGCTTCCCATTTTGAATTTGCTGTTGGTAACATCATCAGTTGGTCCCACTGTATAGAATTTAAATACTGTCTCAGTCCATCGTAGTCGCCTTTACGGAAGCAATAACCCTTCCCTTTACCCCTAATGGTAGTTACCTCTTTGAGTAAATCCCACTTCAGCACACTGTGATCACTGCCACCTAGTGGTTCATTTATCTGCAGATTCTTGATGCATGAAGAATCACTGCTGATAATCAAATCAAGAGTATTACTCCCTCTAGTTGCCTCCCGAACATGCTGATGTAGAAAACAATCATCCAATAAATCCACAAAAGCCCTGCTAGTGTGTGAGTATCCAGCCCCCAAATTCCAGTCAATATCTGGGAAATTAAAATCTCCCATTATAAGACACTCTGATTTACTGGCCCACTCTATTTCCCTGTACAGTTTCTTATTATACTCATCAGAGTCATTAGGCCTATAGCACACTCCTACTCTCAATTTTGATCTCCCAATGCTTATGTCACACCAAACTGACTCCACACTGCACTGTCCAGCGATGTCGACTGGCTTCACCTCCTTGGTTTTTATGTGTTTCTTAACTAATAGCATAACACCTCCCCCCTTCCTATCCTGTCTATCCTTTCTGTAGACGTTGTACTCCCCAAATTGCAGTTCCGCATCCCTTATATCTGTGTGACACCACGTCTCTGATATCCCAACAATATCTGCCTTCGATGTTTTGAGCAATACCTCAAATTCATCAAATTTATTTACTAAACTCCTAGCATTGGTGTACATGCAAGTATACCTGCACCTGTTTCTATTCTTAGCTACCCTAACACAACCCATGTGTTTACTTGTACCACAATGGCTCCCAGCAGTCTCTGAAATACCATGCATCTTGTTTTTCAGGCTTCTGCTCATTCTAATAGAAGCAGTGCAAGAATCTCTTTCACCTCTGCCAGTGGCTACTGTCAATCTATTGGTCTTTGTCTCCCCCCAAGCTAGCAGTTTTCCGACCCACCTAACACTGCCTCGATAGCATCAGCAAATATTCTTGCACCCTTTCTATTTAAGTGTATCCCATCCCTGTAGAAGCAATCTCTCCTGTTAACAAGTACAGTCCAGGCTGAAAAAAATTCTACCCCTTGAGCCTTGCACAATCTTTCCAGGGCCGAATTGATCGACAAGGCTCTCATCATATACTCCCTCCTATCGTGTCTGGGCAGAATTGCAGACACTTTCAAATTCAACCCTAATTCTCGGCTTTTGATTACAATTTATGCAAACAAATGGAATGAGTGAGTGTATATGAAAGTGTTATCATGGGGTACCTCAGTTTTTTAGAGATACTGGGATTTATGAATGAATTGATTAAAAATTTTTTTCTGTTTAGAATACTTTTTATACTGATGTATTAGAAATGCCACAGTGGGAAATAATAATCATAATTTCATTTTTATTAAAGATTCAACTGATACTGAGAATTTTTGCATGGGTGTGTTATGTGGGACAGAGCTGAATAGATAACTGTTATTATAAGTAGTAGTAGTGGTGGTACATGATGCAATGAAGCAAGCTTATACTGCATCGGCCCTTAAAAAAAATCACACACACATTACCCACCTCACCAGTTCATCCCCTCCAATAATATGTCTAATTCTTCCTTAAATTTATTCGAACTACTTGCTTCTACAGCTCCAGATTCCAATTTGTTCCAATAAGCAATTACCCTGTGGCTGAAAGCAAATTTGTGCACATATGTCCTGCAGCTATCGCTTTTCAGTTTGTGTGGTGCCCTAGAAAGAGTAATAATAACACTATCATTATTAAGTTTACTCAATCCAGTTAAGCTTTAAATGCTTCAATCAGATCTCCTCAGAAGTGCTGAGTTTCTGAGTACTGCAATTTGTGGGACCAAAGTCTTTTGTGGTAAGAGTATCCCTTTGTGTTCTTTACTAATCTGGTTGCTCTTCTCTACACCCGTTCCAAGAGATCCGCATCTTTCTTAAAATCAGGCTTCCAGACTTGTATGCAGTACTCAAGATATGGCCTAACCATTGCCATATACAATGATTCATTATCACAATAATGACCCCCTATCCCTGCAATAGTATATTTGCCAAAGTTCCTGTATATAATTGACAGAACCTCATGAGCCATTCTAGCAGCCTGTCTGCACCTCTCAGAGAACTTCATGTCAGATTACACTATCTCCACTCCACTAACTTGAGTGTGGTGCCACCTAATTGTTATGGTGTTCTGGGATTACTGCTGTCCATATGCAGTACCTTGCATTTACCAATGTTAAACCTCAATTGCCAATTATCAGCCCATCTGCCTAATTTTTCTAGGTCTTACTGCAATAGTATGCCATTAATCCTGGCAACTTTTGTTTTAAAACTTAGACAATAAACTTGATGTGGCTTTTTTAATAAATTTAAAATTTCAGTGGACCCAGCACTGAACCCTGAGGACTTCACTAATAGTATTAGTTAAAGAAGAGTGGTGCCCAGTTATAATCACCTCTGTCTTTTGTCTTCTGCCATTCAACTAACCTTTTATTCATAGTAGTAAATGACCCCAATGCCACACTGATCCAATTTATACAGTAATCTTTTGTGTATAAAAAAAAGCTTTTCAGAAATCTAAATATATGATGTCAAAATTGTTTGCATCCAGTTCTTTGTTACTGTGCCACAGTATCTAATCAGATAGATGAGAGAGGATTGACCTTTGAGAAATCGGTACTATGATTTCAATACAATTCCATTCCTGTTAAGATGATCCCACAGTATTTCTGTAACCACTGACGCCATTATTTTCCTTGGAACAGAAGTCAAGCTTATAGGTCTATAATCGATCATGTTGCCCTGTTGGTTCCCTTTGTAATATGCACACCTCCAAATTGTAGGAACCTCCCCTGAATCTAGTGATGCTCTTATAATTATGGCCAAGGATTTGGTTACCTCTTTTGCTGCTGCTTTTAATATAACTGGATAGATTCCATCAGCCCCACATGCCTTATTTACTTTTAGCTTCAGGAATTCTCTTCCTCTTTATTCTCAGTTATAACAAAATGATTAGCTGAATATAGATGCAAAATATTTATTTAGTTTGTCAGCATCCTGAACAGGATCATCAGTAGTATACCAGGGTACTCAGAGGGTAGACAGACACTTTTGTCACGGGCCCAAAATGTACGGGCTTATTCAGTTGTATTTATTTGATTGAGTTTCCCTCCTTAATCAGTACCCCTCTAACACAGTTATGGACTTATCTGTGTGCCTTGTGGCTTGGTTTAGGACCAGGTCTCGTATACCCTCAATATAAGAGAGAGAAGAGTAACTCATCTTCCCCTTATGCTGCAGTTTGGACCTGCTGCGTTGTGAAACTAAGGAGGAATTTAATGAAAATTACTTTCCATCCCTAGTGCAATAACATTTATTGAACTTAATCAATTCAGGTGATTACTGATGTATTCTGGAGTTCAGCAACGAGGCAAAATTTCAACAAAACAATCATTTATTAATATATATATATATATATATAACACAATACAAAGGAAAAATATACATACATATATCACTCTCGTTTCCATAATATTATTCTTCTTCTCATTAAAGTTATTAGATTTAAAAAGTTATTACAGTTTCACTTATACATTTTAGCATTATAATGATTTAGCATTACCATGATTCCTCATAGTTACACTCCTTTTACAAAGGGGTCATGCAGTTAATATATATAATATCCTAATACATGTATATATATGTGGTTATTGCCCCTTTCTAAATATCAACTGGATATCAACATCTCTTTCTCCATTTGCTCCTCTGTTTAATATTTAAAACATTTAGTATTTAAGACAAGTATTTAAAAACATAGAAAGGAATCATCTTTTATAGCTAAAGCTAGGTCCGTCTGCTGTTTCATTAGAATAATCTATCACTTTCATACATGCATGATAAAGCATTTCAGCTTACCGTTTTACTGTATCTTCTCTCTTGCTTCCTCCTTCTAGGGCGCTTTTCTCTGCTTCCTTTTTTTCTGGCTGGAACTACTTGCTCCCTTCAATATGATTCGCACTGGCACTATTTTTATTAGTATTTTTACTACAACTAAAAGAATCACAACTTTCCAAATTTTCTAACTAGCTCTATCTGTATTTTACTTATCTGCCTATATTCTCTATATCTGCCTATCTCCTCTCTTCTTTCGCTTATGCTTCTACTCTGCTTTTATATAAGGGTCAAATCCTTTTGTGGCTCTTTCCACTGCTCGTCTCATTGGATGTTCCAAGGCCAAAATCTCAGATGGTCCGAGTATCATGTCATGGCCAAAGAATCTGTTGACTCATCTTCTAAACCTCTTAACGAGCAATGAACCCTAAGTACGTCATGATTTTTATGGTCGGTAAGGAGGCACTTCTGTCGCAGATGCTACTCTTGACCATCTTTGGACAAGCGAGATTGTTACCCAATATCAAGATCATTCAGAAAGAGCTCAAAGTATTTGCTGTTTATGCAGGAAGCGACTATTCTTCCCCTACTGTTGTATCATCTCATACTTGCAGAGCGCTTGTATGTTTACAAGGGAAGACAGTTTCCCTTGACCTTTTCTGCCCTTACAATGGAAGTTTACTGCTGTACTGTACATGGTTTCTTCTATGCTAGTTACGAGTGGGATGGATTTCCTTAAAGTTTTTAATAATATTTAACTCCAATTTTGAATAATTATTACTTGATTCTACTGGTTTCCATCCTTGTTGATGGTATAACAGTTTTATGAATTACAAAATAATCAAATGAATATCAGCAATTTGGGAAACCAGACTAATACTGATTTTATCAATTACTAAAGATATGATTTATCCAAAAAGAGAAAGGTGGGATTTTTACCACTCGTAACAGTAGGTATGTCATTCATATCTAGTGGGCAAATGTTTTTTGTCCCTTTCCTTCTAGTGTTAATATAAGCAAAGAATTCTTTGTTACTTTTCTCTATATTCTTAGTGAAGGATTGCTCATAATCTGCCTTAAGCTTGCTTAATTTTCTTACTGACCTGACCTGACCTGATTGCAGACTAGTTTGTACCTTGGTTTCCATGTCACCTGCTAATTTATAATCATCCACACATTATTCTTCTGTGACACTAGTTTCAAGAAAGGGAAGAGATATTTTAATTTTTGCAATGAAAATTCTGATTATCTAGGCATTATTTGATTTCTACGCAACAAGAATAGTTGGTAATTTGAATAAGTGTAAATGCTCTATTCAAAATGTTCAGAGAAGTAATTGAGATAAAAGAGATATTGTGTCTCCTTGTCGAACTCTTTTCTCGATTTTAAATTTGCTACTGTCTTTGTCTAGTCTAATAAAGGATGTAGCACTCATATTTTCTTCAAAATCATAATATATTTGGTATCTATGCCTTGTCTTTCCAGTGCCCGAAACATTGCCTTATGCTGTATGGAGTCAAATGCCTTTTCATAATCCACAAATGCCAGGCATAATGGTGTTTTATATTCGTTTGCTTTCTCCATTAGCTGTGATATTATGGGAAGGTAATCCATAGTTGAGAATCCTGTCCTAAAGCCAGCTTGCTCTTTTGGTTGATTCTCATCAAGTATTCTTTCTAATCTGTTAGTAATGACCCTTTTGAACAACTTGTAGATGTGGGATAACAAGCTAATTGGTCTATAATTTCCAATTTCTGATTTATCTCCTTTCTTATGCAGCAAAACTATGATTGCATTATTCCACTGCTTAGGCGTCACACCTTTTCTAATGCACTTTGTGAAGATCCTTGCCAGTTTTTGTGTTATGTCTCTTCCTCCCAATTTTAACAACTCTACAGTAACTTCATCTTCCCCTGGGGCTTTCTGATTCTTCATTTTCTTCAATGCATGTTCTACCTCATCAGGAAGAATATCAGGTATGTCGTATGTGCAGATATGAAGTTTTCTAAAGTATGGGCAGATATGAAGTTTTCTAAAGAGTGTAAACAAGCAGCCAGGAAAGCCCATAGTGAACTATCCATGGTTTATTGAATGTTATCCTGTAAAGATGGAGAGGTCATAATCTCCCTTTATAAGGCAATTGTAAGAATACATTTGGAATACTGTTAGTTCAAGTATGCAGACCTCATCTGAAAAAATACATTGAGCTTCTTGAAAGGGTCCAAAGATGGGCAACTTGAATAGTTATATCAGCAAAAGGATGACCGTATGAAGAAAGACTCAGAGTACACAGGCTAGCGAGCTTGCAAACCAGACACTTCAGAGGTAGCAGTAGTAGTGGCATGTGATGCAAGAAAGCAAGTGTATGTGCTTATGCAGCATCAGCCAAAAAAAAAAAAAAAATCACGCCATTCCCTCCAAATGCCTGTCCAGTTCCTCCTTAAATTTATTTAACCTATCAACTTCCACAACGACAGATGGAAGTTTGTTTCAGCAATTAACCACCTGCTGGCTAAAGGCAAATTTCTGCACATCTATTCTACCTCTGTCTTTTCGTAATTTGAATTTATGCCCCCTTAGGTTTGTAATCTGAACAAGTGGAAGGATCCCATCAGAATTCAGCGTGCTCAACCCATTCAAGGCCTTATACACCTCAATCAGATCACCACGCAGGTGCCTAGTCTTCAGCCACTGCAATTTTCAGAACTTAACCTCTCTTGGTAAGAGGATCCCTTCATTCCCCTCACCAATCTTGTTTCCTTTCTCTGTACATGCTCAAGCAAATCTACATCCTTCCTAAAATGAGGCCTCCAGACCTGTACGCAGTACTCAAGGCGTGGCCTGACCATTGCCTTATACAGAGGGACAATCACCTCCTTCTCCCTGCTAGCAAAATTCCTATATATCATTGACAAAACTCATGGCCTGCCCTGGCAGCCTATCTGCATTGCTCAGAAAACTTCATATCTGACTGCACAATTACTCCCATGTCTTTTTCATTTTCTACCACCTTAAGTGTAGTACCACACAGTTGGTACATTTCTGAACTTACTTCTATCTATATGCAGTACTTTACATGTGTCAAGGTTAAACTTCAGTTGCCACTTCTTAGCCCATCTGCCCAAATTATCTAGATCCTATTGCAGTAGCACACTGCCATTACTGTCATTAACAACCCTGCCAACCTTTGTATAATCTGCAAACTTTGATACTAAGCCTGATATACCTTCATCAATCTGTCATTGATAAATATACAAAACAACAGAGGACCCAACACCGAAACCCTGTGGGACTCCACTAATAACATTAGTCCACGAAGAACAGCACCCATTAATTACCACCCTCTGTCTTCTCCCACTCAACGTCCTTTTATCTATTGTAGTAACTTACCCTTAATACCATTCTGCTCCAATTTGTACAATAGTCTTCCATGCACAACAGTGTCAAAAGCTTTCCTGAAATCCAAATATATGATATCAGAATTATTTTTTGCATCCAGTTCTTTGTAACCACATCATAATATCCTATCAGATTTGTCAGACAAGACTTTCCCTTAACAAACTCATGTTGTGTCTGAATTATTGCTGCAGTCTTGTCTAGATGATCCTGCAATGCATCTTTAACCAATGACTCTATTATTTTAGGTAACCTGATTGAGGTTTATAAAGCTCTGAGATAGATTAGTAAAATTAATGAAGTGGAATTCTCACTGTTAAAAAGAATTTTGCATGAGTATTTTATATCTACATTTGCACATGAGGAATTCTGTAGGGAAGTGGAGGCCAGAAGCTTATCAAACTGTAACAGGGAGCTAAATGATTTTGTAACAACTGAGAGAAAAGTGAGGGAGAACATGAAGTTAAACATAAGAAAGGCACCTAGGGTGGATGGAATCTATCCAGTCCAGTTATATTAAAGGAGGCAGTAAGGGAAGTAAGCAAACCCTTAGCCATGATTATAAGAACATCCTTGGACTCAGGGGAGGTCCCCATGGACTGGAGATCTGTAAATGTATCCCCACTTCATAATGGGGGGATCAAAGGGTGACACGAGTAATTACAGACCTATTAGTTTAACTTCTGTTCCTGAAAAATTAAGAAGTCACTGCACTGCAGCATTATCTAGACAAGGACTGCAGTTATAGTTCAGACACAGCATGGGTTTGTTAAAGGGGAGGTCTTGTCTGACCATTTTGATTGGATTCTATGTGGTCACAAAGGAACTTGATGCAAAAAATAATTTTGATATCATATACTTGGATTTTAGGAAAGATTTTGATACTGTCGCACATGGAAGATTACTGTACAAATTTCAGCAGTATGGCATTAAGGGCAAGTTGCTATGGATAAAGGGATGGTTGAGTGGAAGAAGACAGAGTGGTAATCAATGGACCCTGCTCTTTGTGGACTAATGTTAACTAGTGGAGATCCCCAGTGTTCCATATTGGGCCCATTGTTGTTTTCTGTATTTATCAATGATATTGATGAAGGTATATCAGTCCAAGTTTTGCAGATGATACAAAGGTTGGCAGGGTTGTTAATGACAGTATTTGCAGTATGCTACTGCAACAGGATCTAGAAATGGTGGGTAGATGTGCTGAGAGGTGGCAACTGAAGTTTCACATTTGCAAAGTACTGCATATATGTGTAGCAGTAACAGCAGAGTACTGTACCAACTAGGTGGTACTACACTAATATGGTAGTGGAGAATGAAAAAGACCTAGGCATAATTGTGCAGTCAGATTATGAAGTTTTCTGAGTAGTGCAGACAGGTTACCAGAGCAGGTGATGGTGTCTTGTCAATGATATTTAGAAATTTTCCTAGTAGGGAGGAGGTGATTATTCCTTTGTATAAAGCAATGGTCAGGCCATGCCTTGAGTACTGTGTACAGGTCTGGAGGCCTCATTTTAGGAAAAATGTATAGTTGCTAGAACAAGTACAGAGAAGGGCAACAAGATTGGTAAGGAGAATGAAGGGGCGTTCTTACCAAGAAAGGCTTCAGTTCTGCAAATTGCAGAGTTTGGAGACTAGACACTTGTGAGGTGATCTGATTGAGGTGTTTAAGGCTTTAAATGGTTTGAGCAAGCTCAGTGCTGATGGGATTCTTCCCCTTGCTCAGATTACGCTCCTGAGGGGGCATAAATTCGAGTTGAGGAAAGACAGTTGTAGAATAGATATGTGGAAATTTGCCTTTAGCCAGAGGGTGGTTGATTACTAGAATGAACTTCCATCTGTCATTGTGGAATTTGACAGCTTAAATAAATTCAAGACAGGACTAGACAAACTTTTGGAGTGAATGGATGGGTGCAATGGGAAGGTTTTATTTATTTTTTTGGTGGTACTGTATAAGCTTGCTTTCTTGCATCATATGCAAGTGCATATGCATATGCCTCTGCTAATGCTAATTCCAGAACTAGTGGTCATAAATTCAAATTAGAGGTACTGGGGTTTACATTAGATTGTAGGAATTTTTTTTTTTTAAGCCGCAAGTGCATTGATTGCTGAAACAAGTTGCTCTCACAGGTAGTTGAGGCTGACAGTTTGAATAAATTCAAAGGTCAACTGGATAGTTACCTATATAAGGAGAGAAGCATTTAATTTTTATTTTCTGGTCTACTTGGTTTTTTTTTTTTTTTTTTTTTTATGCCAGTGAAGCAAAAGCCTGTGGCTTCCTTGCACTGTGTGGCAATACTATACTATATACTTTAACAGATTCTCTCATCATTGACTTCTTGCTGTGACAGTCATTACGATATTGCCTTTCATTTGGAACTTCTTATCTCTAGAACAGTCAGTAATATTTATTTATTTATAATGGGTGCATCCCTGGAGTAAGGTGCATTCCCAGCATACTGGGACTTATGAAAATGCAATTGTATATCCAGTTTTCAAAGGTGGTTCCATGGATGAAATAGATAATTGAACATCTTATAAGTTCTATAGCAGGAAAAATTATTGACCGCCATGATTATTAATATACTGCAGGAGCACCTGGATCAGAGTTATATGAGAAACATAGCATGGTTTTATTAAATGGAATCCATATCTAGCTAATCTAATAAGTTGTATGAAATGCAAATTTTCAGTTCTGTTGTGACAGGTCTAAGCCAAACACAAAGGTGTCAATGAGATTGTCACAAAAGGGTGATGCAAACTCTTCAAGGATTACTGTTCAAGGTTTAGGCCTAAATGCATGTCAGATGAACTAATGAGACTCGTGGCGGAGAAGAAAAATGCATGGGATGCATATAAATTATAAGTCAGCACAGAAGCCTATGATAGATATAAGCTAGTCTGTAATCAAGGCACAATGGTGGTTAGGCAAGTGAAAGCAGATTTTGAGAAATCTTTGTCAAAAGATGCAAAGAAATACATCAAAGATTTCTTTAATTGTGTAAACTCTAGAAGGAAGGGAATGAATTAGATTGGTTCACTTGATACCGATGGTTCTACTGTTGATAGCTAACAAACTGAATATTTTGCCTCTACTTTCAAACCTGAGGACTTCTCTAAGGAAGTGTAGGCCAGAAGTTTATCAAACTCTAAGCAGGAGCTAAATGATTTTTCAATAACTGATAATAAAGTAGAGTTAACTGTTAAAGTTAAACATAAGAAAGGTGCCTGGTGCATGGGATCTATCCAAATTATATTAAGGGAGGCAGCAAAGGAAGTAAGCATACCTTTAGCCATAATTATAAGAGCATTCTAGGATTCAGGGAAGGTTCTCATGGACTGGAGATGAGTGAATGTATCTCCAATTCACAAGGGGGATGAAAGGGTGACATGAGTATTACAGACCTGTTAGTTTAACTTCTGTTCTGGGGAAAACAGTGGAGTCACTGGTTAAAGAAGTAATGCAGGATCATCTTGACAAGACTGCAGTTATAGTTAAGACAAAGCATGGGTTTGTTAAGAGAAATCTTGTCTGACCAATTTGGTTGGATACTGTGATGTGGTCACATAGGACTTTGATGTAGAAAATAAATTTGATATCATATACTTGTATTTCAGGAAAGCTTATTATACTGTTGCACATAAGACTGCTGTACAAATTGGATCAATGTGGCATGTAGGGCAAGTTGCTGCTGTGGATAAAGGGATGGTTGATTGGGAGAAGAGAGAGTGGCAATCAATGGACACTACCCTTCATGGACTATTTTTATTAGGGAGTGCCCTAGGGTTTGGTGTTGGGCCCATTGTTGTTTTCTATATTTATCAATGATATTGATGAAGGTAGATCAGGCTTAATGTCCAAGTTAGCAGATGGTATAAAGGTTGGCAGGGTTGTTAATGACAGTATGCTACTGCAACAGGTTCTAGAAAAGTTAGGCAGATGTGCTGAGAAGTGGCAACTGAAGTTTAACATTGACAAATGCAAAATATTGCATATGTATAGCAATAACCCCAGAGTAATGTTCCAACTGTGTGATACTGTGTAAAGGATATGGGGCATTGTTGAATGATATACAAGAATTTTTCTAGTAGGGATAAGGAGGTGATTATTCCTTTGTATAAGGTGATTGTCTGGCCACATCTAGAGTACTGCATGCAGGTCTTTAGGTCTCATTTTAGAAGGATGTAGAGCTGCTGGAATGAGTATAGATGGGCAATAAGAATGGTCAGAGTTACAAAGGATTGCCCTTACTAAGAAAGGCTTAAATGCTGCAAATTTCAGCATCTGGAGATTGGCATTAGCAGAGACATATGATGCAAGAAAGCAAGCTTATGCAGCATCAGCCAAAAAAAAAAAAAAAATTCAATTCACTCGTCAAATGCTTATGCAGCTCAGCCTTAAATTTATTTAAGCTATCAGTTTACACAACAAGAGATGGAAGTCTGTTTCAGCAATCAACTACCCGGTGGCTAAAGGCAAATTTTTGCACATCTTTCTATAACTGTCTTTCCTCAGTTTGAAACTATGCCCCCTCAGGTTCTTAATCTGAGCAAGACTAAGAATCTTGTGAGCATTGAGCTTTCTCAACCTGTTTAGGGCCTTACACACCTTAGTCAGATCACCTTGCAGGTGCCTAGTCTCCAGATGCTGCAACTTTCAGAACTTAAGCCTTTCTTCATAAGTGCACCCCTTTGTTTCTCTCACCAATCTTGTTTTCCTTCTCTATACTCATTCTAGCAACTCTACATCCTTCCTAAAATGAGGCTCTAGACCTATACGCAATACTCAAGGTATGGCCTGACCATTGCCTTATACAAAGGAATAATCACCTCCTTGTCTTTGCTAGCAAAATTCCTATATATGTATATATATCATTGACAAGACTCCATGACCTGCTCTGGCAGCCAGTCTGCACTGCTCAGTGAACTTCATATCTCACTGCACAATTACCTCCAGGTCTTTTTCACTCTCCACTTCCCTGAGTGTAGTACCACACAGTTGCTATATTTCTCTTGGGTTACTGCTACCCATATGCAGTACTTTCCATTTGTCAATGTTAAACTTCAGTTGCCACTTCTCAGCCCATTTGCCTAACTTATCTAGATCCACTTGCAGTAGCATACTGTCATTAACAACCCTGCCAAAGGTTGGCAGAGTTGTTAATATCACCTGCAGACTTGGACATTAAACCTGATATACCCTCATCAATATTGTTGATGAATACACAAGACAACAATGGGCCCAGCACTGAACCTTTGGAACTCCACTAAAAACATTAGTCCACAAAGAGCAGTGTCCACTGATTACCACTCTCTTGTCTCTCACTCAACCATGCCTTTATCCATCGTAGCAACTTGCTCATAATGCCGTACCGCTCCAATTTGTACAGTAGTCTTCCATGTGCAACAGTATCAAAAGCTTTTCTGAAATCCAAGTATATGAAATCAAAATTATTTTTTACATCCAGTTCCTTTGTGACCATATCATATTGGTATCCAGTCAAATTTCTCAAACAAGACCTACCTTTTAACAAACCAATGCTGTGTCTTGACTACTACTGCAGTCTTGTCTAGATGATCTTGCAATGCTTCTTTAACCAATGACTCCATTATTTTCCCCGGAACAAAAACTAAACTAACAGGTCTATAGTTACTTGTGTCATCTTTTGAACCCTCTTTATGAATTGGGGTTATATTTGCACACCTTCCCAATTAGGCACCTGTGAGGAGATCTGATTGAGGTGTATAAGGCCTTGAATGGTTTGAGCAGGCTCAGTGCTGATGGGATTCTTTCTCTTCATGGATTATGCACCCTCGGGGGCATAAATTCAAATTGAGGAAAAACAGTTACAGAATAGTTGCGCGGAAATTGGTCTTTAGCCAGTGGGTGATTGATTGCTAGAACAAACTTCCATCTGTCATTGTGGAAGTTGATAGCTTAAATAAATTCAAGGAAGAACTAGGCAAGCGAATGGATAGATGAAATGGGAAGGGGTTTTTTTTTTTGGCTGATGATGTATAAGTGTGCTTTCTTGCATCATATAGCTCAGGTTTACTTTCCCTTCCATTTAATATTTCGACTTGCATCATATGCCTCTGCTAATGCTAAGAGCAGAAAAAGAGATGCTGCATATCGTGAGATTAGATCCCTCCATCAGCACACAAAGAGTTGATGCAAGAATGAGTCATCCAAACCTTTCATTTGGCACATGTTGTGTGAACACTGGGTTTATGCTTACCATATGCAGAGAGTTCAGGCATTATAAGCAGGAGATTGATTTGCATAAAAGCATTTTTTTTATGGATACTTAATTGTGTCAATAATACCCCTGACTTCCTTGTCAATGTCCTTTGGATTGATGAGGCAACCTTTACACAAGATGGAATATTCAGCATGCACAATCTCCATACATGGTCAGAGGAAAATCCTCACACAATATTGTCACCTCGTTTCCATGTGGGGCTTAGTATCAGTATTGTAGGTGGGCATTATAGGAGATAACTTTATTCATCACTATGTCACTGCCCATTACTTACAGTTTTTGGAGAAGTCATTGCCAACACTTCTTGAAGATGTTTGTTAGTGTACTTGCCAACATGTGGTTTCAGCACAACGGAGCACCTTCATATTTTGGGTAATAACAACATTCTTAAATGATTGTTACTGGAAGCATTGGTCATGGAGGTCCCATTTCTTGGCCACCAAGCTCTCTAACCTTAACCTGTTGGATTTTTATGTGTGGAGTCACACAAAAGAAATTGTTTACACCACAGAGTTTAACAACGCAGGTGATTTGTTGAATTGCATCCACGAAGCTGCCGCTGCTATTAAGAACCACACAGTGCTACTTGCACATGTATGGGATTCCTTCTCATGTAGTGTTGAGGCCCATCTTTGGGATGGAATTCTTCTTCTTGCCCAGATTAATTGCCTGAGAGGATATAAATTCAAATTGTGGAAAGACAGTTGTAGAATAGATGTGTGGAAACTTGCATTTAGCCAGGGTGGTTGATTGCTGGAACAAACTTCCATCTGTTGTTGTAGAAGTTGACATCTTAAATTCAAGGCAAAATAAACATTTGGAGCGAATGGATGGGTGAAATGGGAGCTTTTTTTTTTTTTTTTTTCTGATGCTGTACAAGTTTGCTTTCTTGCATCATATGCCTATGCTAATCTGTGATGTGCAGGAATTTTTCTGTTAGGGAAAAAGAAGTAATTATCCCACTGTGCAGATACACATCCATCCTGAAATATGGATGTGTATCTACCAGGGTTAGTATTAGTGTCATTCATATGGTTCAGGGAGAGAAAGAGAGAGGTGATAAGATGACCTATTTTCATTTCTAAGTACTAATCCAACTGGAAGCTGCCAGCCAACCTGTGGAGGAAATTTATTCCAATTTTTAATAACTCTCTGTGCAAAGGGAAATTTCCTGCAGTCCATTCTCTAACTTTCCCCCCTTAGTTTAAATTTATTCTTCTTGGTTTTAACATTACTTAATACTATGAAAATTTGATTTTACTGCTCCCCCCTCCCCTGTCTCTTAAATTTCAGTTAAAATCCTTCTCTAAGGTACCTTAGAGAGGGATCTTAACTGAAATTTTTAATATTAGTATTAGCAATGGGATATTAGCAAGGCTATTTGGCCCTTCTTCGGTGGGTGGGTAGGTACCCAAGTGATGCGTGTCACTTGGGTACCCACCCACCAAAGAAGGACCAAATAGCCCTGAAACGGTGCTGTCAGGGTGTGGTATCCATCTGAGAATAAGTAACATTAATCTTCTCTTTAGGTGAAGCGTTACTTATTCGAAGTAGTGCAATATCATGGCAACTCGTTGTGAAGGTATTCACAATATGAGACATAACTTAAAACGATGCCGTTTTACTAATATTCTGATTTATTCAGATATAGCTATGTATTTCTGATGCACTTGCACTATATTTATACATAGGCTATCAACTTCCACAACAACAGATGGAAGTCTGTTCCAGCAATCAACTACTTGTTAGTTAAAGGCAAACTTCTGCACATCTATTTGTTTTCTGTTGCTGTGGAAGTTGATAGCTTAAATAAATTTAAGGCTGAACTAGAGAAAAATTTGGAGTGACCAGATGGGTGAAATGGGAAGGTATTTTTTTTTTTTATTTATTTATTTTTTTTGTGTCACATGCCTCAACTAATGTTAATGCTAACTCTCTAGGAGACTTCCGGATCAGCTAGTGTATAACTTGCTACCTCTACTTTGTCAGATAGACACTGGAGAGAGAGAGAGAAAGAGTCCAAGTAGTGTGTATGCGAGGAACATTGTCTAGGTCATGTTATATCAAGAAACCGGATATATTCTTGCCATGTGTATTGACATATCCAAAAATTTCATTATTTCATACAGCCTCCTTCCTTCCTTTTCTTACTACTGAATATATAGTAAGAAAATCTTCTCATCCTTTCCACCTTTTCTTACTGCTGAATATGTCATGAATTGTTGAACTAATAGAAGAAACTTATCTGCAAAAATATCTAAATGTCCCAAACACTTCCTCATTCATTTCACAAATATATCTGGTCTAAGTTCTAATCTCAATGATATCCATTTACATTCTGCTAAACCCCATGTGCTTTTTCTGGCTAAATCCCAGTTATTGGTTTTTTCAAACACTGCTCATCTTAGTTGTCTGAATTATTCACATGATTCTTTTTACTTCATAGGTGATACTTGTGTCTGTTCTGATATTCCCTGTCAGAGACAGTAATTTGGAATTTCCCCTTTTTGATGTTGTCTGGCTTAAAATATCTCTATCACATTCTGTTAAATTCATCCATTGCCTCTATCGTTTTCCCAGCTCCACTAATCAATTGGAACAACACCACAAATCACTCTTTGACTTGCTCTCTTTCAAACTTGAATTTCTCCAGTCTAACTTTCCTAACAGTGAGGTAATTTCCCTTGGTGATTTTAATGTTCACAACTGCAGCTGGCTGCTATTTTCTAGTCACATGGACCCAGCTGGTTAAGATGATGATGCTTTTGCAATTACTGATGACCTCACACAGATTGTGCATTTACATACCAGAATACCAACCAGTCCTAACCACACAGTCAACACGCTTGATCTTTTTCTCACATTCAATCCTTCCAAGTACATGGTTGAGGTGAGTGGTTCTGTAGGCACCTCAGATCACAACTTGGTGACGGTCCCTTCTCCAATGGAGCCTTTCTCTTGTGGCTATTCTCAACCTTGTGTTATTTGGCATTACAAGAATGCAAAATGGGATAATCCACAAGATTTCTATTCTTCTTTTCCTTGGTCGCATTTCTGTTTCAAATCTTTTGAAGCCAACGTTTGCTCAGATTGCATCAATGAAATTATTCTTGTAGGGATGAAAGCCTTTATTCCAACCTATGTTGCTGACCTGTGCACCTAAACTTACTCCTGTTCCATGTCACCTATTTTCACTTTTATTCCAAAGGTGTTTTCCCTTTTGCTTGGTAATTTGTTCATATCCAGCCAATTCCTGAAAAGGGTGACAAATCCCTCACATCCAATTATCCCATTGCAGTTATTTCTCTTTCCAAAGTAATGAAGAAATAGCATTAGCAGAGGAATATGATGCAAGAAAGCAAGCTTCTGCAGCATCAGCCAAAAACAAAAAAAACCCACTTCCATTTCACCCCTCCGTTCGTTCGAAATACATGTCCAGCTGAGCCTTAAATTTATTTAGGCTATCAACTTCTACAACGAGGATTGAAAATCTGTTCCACCAACCAACTACCCGCTGGCTAAAGGCAAACTTCTGCACATCAATCCTACATTTGTCTTTCCTCAGTTTGAATTTATGCCCTCTCAGGTGATTATTCTGAGCAAGAGGAAGAATCCCATCAGAATTGAGCATGCTCAAACCATTCAAGGCTTTATACACCTCTATCAGATCACCTCGCCAGTGCCTAGTCTCCAGACACTGTAATTTGCAAAACTTAAGCCTTTCTTCGTAAGAGCAACAGTTTGCTCCATTCACTAATCTTGTTGCCCTTCTCTGTACTTGTTCCAGCAGCTCTACATCCTTCTTGAAATGAGGCCTCCAGACCTGTATACAGTACTCAAGATGTGGCCTCACCATTGCCTTATACAAGGGAATAATCACTTCCTTATCCCTGCTAGAAAAATTCCTGTATATTGACAAGACACTAAGAGCTACTCTTGAAGCCTGTCTGCACTGCTCAGAGAACTTCATATCTGCCTGCACAATTACCTCCAGGTCCTTTTCATTCTCTATCACTGTCAGTGTAGTACCACAGAGTTGATACGTTGCTTTGGGGTTGCTGTTTCCCATATGTAGTACTTTACATTTGTCAATATTAAACTTCATTTGCTACCTCTCAGTCCACTTTGCTACTTCTCTACCACTCAACCTTTCCAGATCCTGTTGCAGCAGCATAGCATCAGTAGTGTCCTTAACAACCCTGCCAACCTTTGTATTGTCTGCCAACTTGGACATTAAGCTTGATATACCATCATCAATATCATTTATAAATGCAGAAAACAATAATGGATCCAACACTGAACCCTGAGGAACTCCACTAATAACATTAGTCCACGATGAGCAGTGTCCATTGATTACCACTCTGTCTTCTCCCCCTCAACCACCCTTTTATCCATTACAGCAATTTGCCTCCAATGCCACAATGGTCCAATTTGTGCAACAGTATCAAAAGCCTTTCTAAGATCCAAATATATAATATCAAAGTTATTCCCTGTATCCAGTTCTTTTGTGACTGCCTCATAGTATCCGATCAAAGTGGTCAGACTTTCCCTTAACAAACCCATGCTGTGTTTGAGCTATAATTGAAGTCTTGTCTAGATGATCTTGCAGTGCTTCTTTAACCAGTACCTCCATTAATTTTCCTTGAACAGAAGTTAAACTCACAGGTCTATAATTACTTGTGTCAACCTTTGATCCTCCTTTGTGAATTGGGGTTACATTTGCACATCTCCAGTCTGTGAGTACCTCCCCTGAGTCCAAGGAAGCTCTCATAATTATGGTTAAGGGTTTGCTTACTTCCTTTGCTGCCTCCTTTAATGTAGTTGGATAGATCCCATCCACCCCAGGTGCCTTTCTTGTGTTTATCTTCAACAATTTCTCCTCCACTTTACTCTCAGTTATTACAAGATTCTCTAGCTTACTGCCAGAGTTGAATACACCTCTGGCATTCCCCTTGCTGAATAACTCCTCATGTGTGAATGTCTATGCAAAATATTCATTCAGTTTGTTAGCTACCTGAGCAGGATCATCAACAGTTGACCCATCGATATCAAGTGGACCAATCTGATTCATCCACTTCCTTCTAGAGTTTACATAAGTAAAGAACTCTTTGCTGTTTTTCTTTGCATCCTTTGCCAAAGATTTCTCGTAATCTGCCTTCACCTGCCTAACCACCATTTGTAACTTGGTTACAGATCACCTGATATCTATCATAGGCTTCTGTGTCACATGTTAATTTATATGTATCCCATGCATTTTTCTTCTCTGCCGTATGTCTCATTAGTTCATCTGACATCCATTTAGGCCTAAACCTTGAACAATATTTCTTAGTTGGTATGTAAAGACTAGTAGCTTCCAAGATAAATTCTTTGAATGCTTCCCATTTTGAATTTGCTGTTGGTAACGTCATCAGTTGGTCCCACTGTATAGAATTTAAATACTGTCCCAGACTATCGTAGTTGCCTTTACGAAAGCAAAAACCCTTCCCTTTACCCCTGATGGTAGTTACCTGAACAATGAAAATATCCTGAACAATGAGAGCTTTGTGGCTTGGTGCATTGTAGTAGTAGCAGTGGCATTTGATGCAAGAAAGCAAGTGTATGAGCTTATGCAGCATCAGCCAAAAAAAAAAAAAAAAAAAAAATCACACCATTCCATCCAAATGCCTGTCCAGTTCCTCCTTAAATTTATTCAACCTATCAACTTCCACAACGACAGATGGAAGTTTGTTCCAGCAATTAACCACCCGCTGGCTAAAGGCAAATTTCAGCCGATCTAATCTACATCTGTCTTTTCTTAATTTGAATTAATCCCCTTTTAGGTTCGTAATCTGAACAAGTGGAAGGATCCCATCAGAATTCAGCGTGCTCAACCCATTCAAGGCCTTATTTACCTCAATCAGATCACCGCGCAGGTGCCTAGTCTCCAGCCACTGCAATTTTCAGAACTTAAGCCTCTCTTGGTAAGAGGATCCCTTCATGCCCTTCACCAATCTTGTTGCCCTTCTCTGTACACGCTCAAGTAAATCTACATCCTTCCTAAAATGAGGCCTCCAGACCTGTACGCAGTACTCAAGGCATGGCCTGACCATTGCCTTATACAGAGGAATAATTACCTCCTTTTCCCTGCTATCAAAATTCCTATATATCATTGACAAAAACCCATGACCTGCCCTGGCAGCCTGTCTGCATTGCTCAGAAAACTTCATTTTTTTTTTTTTGGCTGATGCTGCATAAGCTCATACACTTGCTTTTTTGCATCAAATGCCACTACTACTACTACCTCTTTGAGTAAATCCCACTTCAGCACACTGTGATAACTGCCACCTAGTGGTTCCTTTAATCTGCAGATTCTTAATGCACGAAGAATCACTACTGATAATCAAATCAAGAGTATTACACCCTCTAGTTGCCTCCCAAACATGCTGATGTAGAAAACAATCATCCAATAAATCCACAAAAGCCTTGCTAGTGTGTGAGTGACCAACCCACAAATTCCAGTCAATATCTGGGAAATTAAAATCCCCCATTATAAGACTCTGATTTACTGGCCTACTCTATTTCCCTGTACAGTTTCTTATTATACTCATCAGAGTCATTGAGCCTATAGCACACTCCTACTCTCAATTTTGATCTACCAATGCTTACGTCACACCAAACTGACTCAACACTGTGATGTCTACTGGCTTCACTTCCTTGAATTTTGTGTTTCTTAACTAATATCATAACCCTTCCTCCCTTCCTATCCTATCTATCTTGTGGGAATGTTGTTCCCACATTTTGAGTGGTGCACCCAAAACCTCTCTAAGACTTCTAGATTCTATTTAAAAAACGCTAGTTGGTTAATTAATGTTTGTTTGTTATTTTGTTTTTAGGAGCATTAGCAACTAAGGCCATATTGCTCCGGGGTTATGCGGTGGTCATTCCCTGACCTTTCCGCATCCTCCGTATTTGGGGGTCATGGGCTCGAACCCCAGTGTAATCATGAAGCGTGTGCTTTGCACTGCTGCTCCTGCCCACCTGGCTACGGAGACGCCTGGTTAATTAATGACTTATCTGTAACACTGTCATTCCACTATCTGTCTTATAGATATTCTGTTTCTGCTGCATGGCTTTCCTATAGATACTTTCATGGGCACTGTCCTTCTGAATTGGCTTCTAGGTCTTGCTCTCTCTTCCAAAGCAGTCTAAACATGTTCCGCAACCCATTCAACGTCCTTTTACTGTCCAACTTCAAACTTACAGAACCAACTTTTCTTCTTCCTCATTTATTTATTCAACTTTCGTTTTCTGGAACAACCTTCATATGTACTGTATTTCCTAAAAATTGGCATCTACAGAAGTTCTAGTGTAATATCAGTAAGAATCCTCTTTCATCTTCTTAACCTTCAGCCCATGCAAGGTACTAAGTGCTATAGGTTCTAATACCTCTTGTTCAGTGTTTTCATTAAAAAAATAAATAAATAAATAAATAAAAAGTTACTGCTATGGATAAAGAGATGCTTTGTGCAGTAGCACAAAGCCAGGATTTTTTTGTCAGCAGGTATGTTCACAAAAAAAGCTGCCAATTGCCTAATGCTAAAAAGCACTACAATACCAGATTTCAGCATCAGGGGGTACAGTGTACCTGCTGACCCTATCCTGGCTATGTGTTTGTGGGAGAAGACAGAGTGGTTATCAGTGGACATTGATATTCTTTAACTAATGTTATTTGTGGAGTCCACAGGTTTAGTGTTGGGCCTGTTGTTGTTTTCTGTATTAATTAATGATATTGTTGAAGGCATATTAGGCTTAATGTCTAAATTTGCAGATAATAAAAAGGCAGGGTGGATAATAATTGTAGTCAGGATGTGCTACTGCATGAAGATGCAGAAAATTTTGTCTGGTGGATTGAAAAATGGCAATTGAAGTTTAACCTTGACAGATGCAAGGTACTGCATATGGGTAGTAGTAATCCCAGAATAACATACCAACCGATACACTTAAATAGAAAGTAGTAGTAGTAGTAGTAGTAGTGGCATGTGATGCATGAAAGCAAATGTATGAGCTTATGCAGCATCAGCCAAAAAAAAAAAAAAAAATCACATCATTCCCTCCAAATGCCTGTCCAGTTCCTCCTTAAATTTATTCACCCTATCAACTTCCACAACGACAGATGGAAGTTTGTTCCAGCAATTAACCACCCACTGGCTAAAGGCAAATTTCCGCACATCTAATCTACATCTGTCTTTTCTTAATTTGAATTTATGCCCCCTTAGGTTCGTAATCTGAACAAGTGGAAGGATCCCATCAGAATTCAGCGTGCTGAACCCATTTAAGCCCTTATACACCTCAATCAGATCATCGCGCAGGTGCCTAGTCTCCAGCCACTGCAATTTGCAGAACTTAAGCCTCTCTTGATAAGGGGATCCCTTCATTCCCCTCACCAATCTTGTTGCCCTTCTCTGTACACGCCCAAGTAAATCTACATCCTTCCTAAAATGAGGCCTCCAGACCTTTACGCAGTACTCAAGGCGTGGCCTGACTATTTGCCTTATACAGAGGGATAATCACCTCCTTTTCCCTGCTAGCAAAATTCCTATCTATCATTGACAAAACCCCATGACCTGCCCTGGCAGCCTGTCTGCATTGCTCAGAAAACTTCATATCTGCCTGCACAATTACTCCCAGGTCTTTTTCATTTTCTACCACCTTAAGTGTAGTACCACACAGTTGGTACGTTTCTCTGGGGTTACTTCTACCCATATGCAGTACTTTGCATTTGTCAAGGTTAAACTTCAGTTGCCACTTCTTAGCCCAACTGTTAGCTTGGGGGAGGAGGAAGGAGAGGGATGAATTGACCGACTAATAGATTAACAATAGCCATAGGCAGAAGTGAAAGTGATTCTTACACTGTTTCTATTGTAACATGCAGCAGCCTGGAAAGCAAGATATTTGGGATTTAATGGCCTGCTATGGGTGGGTCATCACAGAATGAGGAAATACACAGGCTTTGTAAGGGTAACTAAGTGCAAGAACAGGTGCATGTGTACTTGCATGAGCACCAACACTTGGAGCATAGTAAATAAATTTGATGAATTTGAAGTGCAGGTCAAATCATGAAATGCAAACATTGTGGGGTTATCAGAGACGTGGTGTCACTCACATATAAGGGATGCAGAATTTGAATATGGGGATTACAATGTATACAGAAAAGACAGACAAACAGAACAGGAGGGGGGTTATGTTCTTAATTAACAAGCACATAAAATCTAAAGCAGTGCATCCAGGTGACATGGATGGCCAGTGCAATGTGAATCAGTTTGGTGTGACATAAGCATTGGAAAACAAAAATGAGAGTAGGTGTTTGTTATAGGCCGAATGACTGTGATGAGTACAACCAACGCCGACCGGGCTAGCCAGGTGGGTAAAGTGCCTGCCTATAGCAACCCAAAGATCGCGGGTTCGAATCCCGCCTTTGGCTTGGATCAGAGTACTACAAAAACCTTGGGAGGTGCATTATGGCCACAGAAGCCGATGTGCCAACAACTATCAAATTAAAAAAAAAAGTACAACCAACAGCTGTACAGAGAAATAGTGAGCCAGTAAATCAGAATATCATAATGTAGGGATTTTCAATTTCCAGATATCAACTGGAACTTGGAGTGGTTGGTCACTCACACACTAGCAAGACTTTGTGGATTTAATAGATATTGATTAGATACTATGATGTGGTCACAAAGGAACTGGATGCAAAGAATAATTTTGATATTATATATTTGGATCTTAAAAAGGCTTTTGATACTGTTGCACATGGAAGACTGTTGCACAAATTGGAGCAGTGTGGCACTGGAGGCAAATTGCTGCTATGGATAAAGGGATGGTTGAATGGGAGAAGACAGAGTACTAATCAATGGACACTGCTCTTCGTGGACTAATGTTATTGGTGGAGTCCACCAGGGTTCATTGTTGGGTCCATTGTTTTCTGTATTTATTAATGATATTGATGATGGTATATCAGGCTTAATATCCAAGTTTGCAGACAATACGAAGGTCGGCAGGGTTGTTAATGACACCAATATCAGTACGCTGCCGCAACAGGATCTAGAAAAGTTGTGCAGATGGGTTGAGAGATGGCAACTGAAGTTTAACATTGACAAATGTAAAGTATTGCATATGGGAAGCAGTAACCCCAGAGTAACGTATCAACTATGTGGCACTACATTGGTAGTGGTAGAGAATGAAAAGGACCTGTGGGTAATTGTGCAGGCAGATATAATGTTTTCTGAGCTGTGCAGACGGTCTGCAAGAGTATCTCATCGTGTCTTGTCAATTATATACAGGAATTTTTCTAGTAGGGATAAGGAGGTGATTATCCCCTTTTATAAGGCAATGGTTACTGTATACATGTCTGGAGGCCTTATTTTAAGAAGCATGTAGAGTTGTTGGAATGAGTACAGAGAAGGGCAACAAGATGAGTGAATGGAATAAAGGGTTGCTCTTATGAAGAAAGGCTTAAGTTTTGCAAATTACAGTGTCTGGAGACTAGGCACCTGCGAGGTGATCTGATTGAGGTATATAAAGCCTTGAATGGTTTGAGCATGCTCAGTGGTGAGGATTCTTCCTCTTGCTCGGAATAATTGCCTGAGAGAGTATAAATTCAAATTGAGGAAAGACATTTGTAGGATACTGTGTTCAAGTATGGAGACTGCACATAAAGAAAGATATTTTTCTTCTTGAAAGGGTCCAGAGACGTGTAACTCACCTGGTGAGATCGGCAAAAGAGTGTCCATATGAGGAAAGACTTTGAATATGTGGGTTTCAGAGCTTGGAAACTAAGCACCTTAGAGGAGACTTGATTAAGGTGTTTAAGGCTCTGAGAGGCATAAGCAAAATGAATGAGGACGAAATTTTCACGGTTATAATTGATTCTGGAACTAGGGCCATAATTTCAAGTTAAGAGGGGGAGGGGTTATTTAGACTGGATTGCAGGAAGTTTTATTTTAGCCAATCAGTTATAAATTACTGGAATAAGTTCACTGTCAGCCTCTACCACATGGTGGGTAGAGGCTGACAGTGTGGAGAAATTCAAAGGTCAGCTGGATAATTACTCACAGGAGGGGGGAAACGCTTAGGTTGTCCATTTTGTTTTCTCTTATTAATTATTATTATTATTTTTTTAAATTTTCTTCTTATTATTTTATTTTTATTTTATTTCTTTTTTTGTTATTTTATTATTATTGTTATTTATTTATTATTATTATTTTTTTTTATTTATTTTTTTTTTTATTTTATATTTTTTGGCTGGTGCAGCATAAGCTATAGTCTTCCTTGCACCATGTGACCATTGCTAATACTAATTCTGATAGATGTGCGGAAGTTTGGCTTTAGCCAGTGGGTGGTTGATTGCTGGAACAAACTTCCATTTGTTGAGAAGTTAGTAGCTTAAATAGATTCAAGGCAGAACTAGACAAACATTTGGAGTGAGTGGATGGGTGAAATGTGAAGGGGTTTTTTTTTTTTTTTGGCTGATTCTATATAAGCTTGCTTTCTTGCATCATGTGCCTTTACTAATGCTAATGATATTTCTCAAGAGAGATATCAATATTCATGATCTGGTTATCAGCCAGTGATTCTTGATGCATTAAGAATCTGCAAATAAAAGAACCACTAGATGTTATTGATCACAGTGAATTGATATGGGATTTACTTAAAGATGTAACTACCATTAAGGGGAAGGGATTTTGCTATTGTAAAGAAGACTACGGTGGTCTCGGACAGCTTTTAAATTTATGCAGTAAGACCAACTGATGTTTTTACCAACAACAAGTTATGAATAGGAAGCATTCAGGGAAATAATTATAAAAGCTACTAGGCTTTTTATACCAACTAAGAAAGTGCAGTTCAGGGCTTAGACCTAAATGTATGTTAGATGAACTATTGAGACATGTGGCAGAGAAAAAAAAATGCATGGGATGCTTATAAATTATCAGGTGATACATTTGGGTTTGGTAGATATAAACTAGTCTACAATCAAGTCACAAAGGAAGTTAGACAAGCCAAGGGAGATTATGAAAAGTCTCTGGCAAAGAATGCCAAAATAGGCAGCAAAGGCTCTTTACTTATGTAAATGCTAGAAGGAAGGAGATGAGTCATATTGGTTCACTTGATATCAGTGGTGTATCTGTGGGTAATCCTGCTCAGATTGCTGACATGCTGAATAAGTATTTTACATCTACATTCACACATGAGGAATTCTTTAGGTAACTTGTTGCCAGAAGTTTATCAAACTCTGATAGGAAGCTAAATGATTTTGTGATAACTGAGAGGACAGTGAAAGAGAAATTGTTGAAGATCAACATAAAAAAGGCAACTGGGATGAATGAGATCTATTCAGTTATATCAAGGGAGGCAGCAGAGGAGGAAAGCTATCCCTTTGCCATACTTATAAGGGGAATGTCTCATGGACAGGATATGAGCAAATGCATCTCCAATTCACAAAGGGGTGATCAAACGATGGAATGAGTAATTACAGACCTGGTAGTTTAACTTCTATTTCAGGAATAATAATGGAGTCACTGGTTAAAGAAGTAATGCAGGACCATCTAGACAGGGTGCAGTTATACTTCAATCACAGTATGAGTGTGTTAAGGAGAGATCATGTCTGACCAATGTGTTTGGGTGCCATGAGGCAATGACAAAGGAACTGGATGCAAAAAATAATTTTCATGTGTTATACTTGGATTTCAAGTAACTTTTTGATACTGTTGCACATGAAAGACTGCTGTTCAAATTTGAGCAGTGCGGCATTAAGGGAAAGTTACATTCTATGAATGTAGGTTCAGTTGAATGGGAGAAGACAGTTGTTATTAATAGATACTGCTCTTTGTGGACCAATGTTATTAGTGGAGTCACACAAGTTTTGGTGTGCTGTGCTCATTGTCAAACTTAATGTCTAAGTTTGCAGCTGATAGAGAGGTTGGCACGGTGGTTAATGAACGTAATGAAGGTATGCTGCCACAACAAGATCTAGAAAAATTAGACTGATGGGGTTGAGAAATGCAAGGTACTGCATGTGGGTAACAGTAATTCCAGAGTAACATCAACTGTGTAGTACTACACTGAGTATTGGAAAAAGAAAAATGACCTGTGGGGGTAATTGTGCAGTCTGATTTGAAGTTCTCTCAGCAAATGAGTTGCCCTGGCAGATAGACTGCCAGGGTAGCTTCTGTGGTTTTGTCAAAGGTATACAGCAATTTTGCTAGCAGGGATAAGGTGGTGATTATCCCATTATATAAGGGAATGTCAAGCCATATCTTGAGTACTACACACATTTATGGCGGCTTCATTTTAGAAAATATGTGGAGCTGCTGGAACAGATATAGAGAAGGGCAACAATTGGTGAGAGGAACAAAGGGGTGCTCTTACCAAGAAAGGCTTTAGTTCTGCAAATTGCAGTGTCTCAATCAGATTGCCTCACCTGTGAGGTGATATGATTGAGGTGTTTAAGACTTTGAATGGCTTGAGCAAGCTCAATGCTAATGGGATTCTTGCCCATCAGCATTGAGTTTGCTCAAGCCTGTTTATGCCCCCTCATTGTGCATAGGCTCTTGCTGAGACTATGCATATGAGGGGGCATAAATTAAAATTGAGAAAGGGTGGTTGCAGAATAAATGCAGTTTGCCTTCAGTCAATGGGTGGTTGATTGCTGGAACAAGCTTTCATCCGTTGTTGAAAGTGGATAGTTTGAATAAATTCAATGAAGAACTAGACAAACTATGTACCACAATACCTAGAAAAAAAACTAGATCACCTCGCTGGAGACTAGGCACCTGCGATGCGAAAATGATTGAGTTGTATAAAGCCTTGAGCAGGCTCAGTGCTGACGGGATTCTTCCTCTTCAGATTACAAACCTGAGGGGGCATAAATTCAAATTGAGGAAAGACGATCATAGAATAGATGTGCAGAAATTCGCCTTTTGGTAGTTGATTGCTTGCACAAACTCCATCTGTTTTTGTTGAAGTTGATAGCTTAAATAAATTCAAGTAAAAACTAGACAAACTTTTGGAGTGAATGGATGGGTGAAATGGGAAAGTGGTTTTTTTTTTGGGGGGGGGGTGGAGAATGATGTAGATCTGGTGGATTGGCTGCAGAGAAGAACAAGATTAGTGAGTAACAACATGGTACGCTTACCAAGAAAGATTTAAGTTCTGCAAATTACAGCATCTGGAAACCAGGCCTCTGCCTGCAGGGAGATTGGATTGAGGTGTTTAATGCTCTAATGGTTTGAGTAAACTGAATGCCGATGGCATCCTTACTTTTGCTCAGATAACACATTTGAGGGGCATAAATTTAAGTTTCACAATACTATATTTCCATATGGTATTTTGAATTACTTAGTTTGAAAAATATAAGGAAGAACTAGATAAATTACACTGGCCAAGAAAAAAAATTTTTTCTGACTTCTGGTGTGTTGTAGATTCTAAAAAAAATTAATTGGCTGATTCCAAAAAAATACAAAAATTCTCTCATATTTCCAATGAAAGATGTAGTGAAGTTTTAGTAACTTAATGAAAATGACCAATTTCAAATAAACAATAATACATATGCTGTCTTAAAAAATGGATCTTATGCATTTTACAATATTTGAATCAAACTTATATATATTCTGCTTCTTTAGAATTAAGAAGCATGACTCCCACTTGGTCTTTCCCCTGTCCTTCCTAAATACATTATACATTCCATAGTGAAACTTATTATCCAATATTTCTGAGCAACACTGTTTCCTTTGTTATATTTTGTAAGTGATAATTGTCCTAAGCCTTAGTTGATAAGGAGTTTAATTCACTCATTTTATTGACAATACTTCTTACATTGCTGTTGACACAGTTAAAACTATGTATTTTTCCATAGTTTTGATCCTAATACACTCCCTTTGAAGGTACATTTAAGCTGGTTTCCCTTGCATGAGCTTCCTGTTCATTTAAATATCCCTACCCTTGGGACCTCTTGCCATTATTGACTGTTGTTGGAACAAACAAGAACTTTTGAGATGTGGCATTCAAGCATTACCTTGACACATATAATCAGATTAATGTGCCTATATTACCAAACCCCAAAGTAGTAGTTCTCTAAATCCTTAAGGTATTATCAGTGATACTGGCAAAAATCCTTGCACCACCTTTGTTCAAATGAATTCAGTCTACAAAATAGATTCTACCCACAAGTGCAGGTCACACTGATTTAAAAAAAAAAAAAAAAAAAAAAAACTCCCTTTCCCCCAAACCCTTGTGCAATCTCCTAGGTCTTGAGTTAACCCACAAGACTTTCATCATTGTTGGAGCGAAATTGCACAAACACATATGTATTCCGACTTAACTCTTGGCATGGTCCTGTGTTTTTCCAAAAATGGTCACATGTTTTGTCATTAGCCTCTGTAAATAATAATGCTCACTTTACCCCCTTTAAAATCTGGCAATCTGTTGCTCCCAGGAAACATACCCTGTTCTACTCCACCTCCCCATATTACAGAAAATGTTACCTGTTTCCCTGAAAAAGTCTCCCAGCAAAATTAAATCTTCTAGAACTAGAGCAGTATCTATGCACTTGACTATTCTGCTCTGCTCTGGGGCCTGATTCAGGGACTGCATTACTTAGCAAGTCATTAGATACTCAAATCCCTGACAAGTTCCTAATTTTATTTGTCTCTTGGGCACTCATTCTTCAGTGGCTCAAATTCACGTAATATTCAGTGACTCAAATTCATGTAATAATGCACCAAGTTTTAATTTGAAATTGGTTTACTCCTTTCATTAGGAACAAAGTGAGCTTGGTCTGTCTACTAGACCAACTATAGAATTACATGCCATTGGCTATACAAGTGACACACTCATGACTCACCCAGAAATGCCTGAGTCATATCCTTGGACAAAGTATTTAAAATGGATCTTGTAACAACCATTATTAAAGTAAAATTTGAACTTAGAAAATATCAGCGTTTAAATTACCAAAGTACGACAGTAATTAAGCTATTACCAAAACTTTATGTACTACTGAAGTTAAAAATTATGCTTAATAAAGTTACCAAAAAGAATGTAACTTAGCAGAAATAGCTTTAGAAAAAGTAAGAATTAAAATTACAAAATATTGCAGAAATTAATTTCGCAAAATTACTGAAATTAAATTTACAAGCTATTTAAAGAAGTTAAAGGAAAGAAAACTTGTCTACTAGATAAGCCTGATCTTAATCCTCTTCGGTTACAAACCACCAGAGCCAAATTAAAACATGTCCACTCTTTGCGACTCTAATCTACATATTTTATTCCGTTTATTAAGTCTCTCCTAACGTGGGTGGTGTCTGTTTGCTTATTTCACAAGGTATTGCCCATCTTTGGACCATTTCAAGAATTTTCTCTCTCCCTCCTTCTATATATATATATATACTATGGCACCTCCGTGTGTTTTAGATGCCAAAAATACGGCCACTCACAAACATCTTGTCGTGGTAACCCTGCCTGTGCTCGATGTGGTGTTAAAGACCACGAGAGCAAGGAATGTTCAGCTCCAAAACCGATCTGTGTGAACTGCCAAGGCGATCACCCTGCCTACTCTAGAGCATGCCAGTGGTGGAAGGATAAAAAAGAAATACAAAAACTGAAAACAGAGCTGAATATCTCCTACCCAGAGGCCAGAAAACGTATCGAACCAATAAATAGCGGGAAACTTTCATATGCCCAGAAGGTTTCTGCTAAGTGCACTATCGGAACACAAACTGAGATGACTATACCACCAAGAGAGTCATTCACCCCGATTGCACGCTACTTATTGAGTTCACAAAAGCCCACCAAAAAAACACAATCAGTTGCCACTCCTATATCCGTACCTCCTAGTGCTCCACCACTACCAAAACCAAGTGGTAAAGAAAAGCCAAAAAGTTCAGAAGAATCACCTGTAACACCAGAAACAATGGATGTAGAGGATAAGAAGGTACAGGATGAATCAGTCTTGGAAATCTTTGCGGTGGAAGAAATGGACACGGGACAGCGTCAATTCTTCCCCAAAAAAGATAAATCCAAGACTGAAAAAAGTAAGCCCTCAGCACCTTGGAAGCCGCCTGATGGACCCACCAAGCCAAAATAATGGCTAAATTCTTACAATAGAATTGTCGTGGATTCCGGCGAAATACCGATGACATCAAGGCCTTCCTACAAAAGCACGAGCCAGTTTGCTTTTGCTTGCAGGAGACTTATCTAAAGGCAAATGATGATCCCACCTTGCATAACATCACAATGTTTTGTAAGGATAGAATTGCGGATGGTCCTGCTCATGGAGGAGTGGCTATCCTTGTGGGTAACCAGACCCCAGTTCAGCCTTTGCTAGTTACAGCCAGCACAGAGGCTGTTACAATTCGCCTTTCAGTGGGATTTTTATTAACTGTGTGCTCTATTTATTTGCCACCTGGGACTGACATCTTCCAGGAAGACCTTGATGATCTTGTAACGCAGTTGCCTCCCCCTTTCTTACTTCTCGGGGATTTTAATGGACATAACACCCTGTGGGGTAGTGCTAACATCAATGGAAGGGGACGGGTCATAGAGCGTATGCTCAATGACCTTTCCTTTCTAAATACTGGAACAAACACCTTCTTCCACATGCCTACCCGTACTTTTTCTGCCATTGATCTCTCTATCTGCTCCCCTTCTCTACTCCCTTCACTCACTTGGGAAGTGGAGGAGAATCCATACGGAAGTAATCACTTCCCTGTGATAACCTCGTTACACAGTGGGAGACCGTGTCTTCCTTTCAGGTTACCACGGTGGAAGATTGATCAGGCTGACTGGTCTGCCTTCCAACATCAGGCAAATTTTGATCTCAGCACCATCAGTCAGGCACCTATCAATGATGCAGTAACGTACATCACAGAAATCATTGTCCAAGCAGCTGTGAATGCTGTTCCAAAAACATCTGCCCGGTTTCCACCATTTCCCAAACCTTGGTGGAATTCACAATGCACAGCAGCAAAAAAGGCTCAAAACAAAGCGTGGGGGAGATATTCTGCCGATATCCTGCCATGACCAACCCTATAGCCTTTAAACGTGCACGAGCCAAAGCACGCTATATCTGCCGTCAGAGTCAAAAGGAATCATGGATCCATTTTACATCATCCATTAACCAGTCTACCAACTCTAAGATAGTCTGGGATAAAATCCGGAAAATGAAGGGAAAATATACATCCCACCCTTCTTCAATCCTAGATTATAATGGATGCACTATTGCAGATCCAACTGCAATAGCCAACTCTCTTGGGGAAACATTTTCAAACATCTCTGGGATATCATCCTATTCCCCAGAGTTCCTGGTCCTGAAACATAAAAGAAAAAAAACAGGCACTTAATTTTAAGTCCAAAAGCATCTATCCCTACAACGGGTCATTCACTATTCAAGAACTGAAAAGAGCCCTTGCTCTTTCCAAAGCAAGTGCTGTTGGACCAGATGGCATCCATTATGAAATGATTAAGTATCTTTCACCAAAATCTATGGATTATCTGCTCCTTCTGTATAACAGAATCTTTATTTTTATATATTTGAAGGGAAACTGCCCTTCAAATCTTTATTTGAAGGGCAGTTTCCAGATTCCTGGCGCAAGGCAACCGTTCTTGCCTTTGCTAAGCCAGGAAAAGATCCAAAAGTCACTAGAAATTATCGTCCTATTGCTCTGACTAGCTGTCTGTGCAAAATCCTGGAGAGAATGGTTAATTCTCGTTTAATCTGGTATTTAGAATCAAATGACCTCTCCAACATCCAGTGCGGCTTCCGAAGGAACCGGTCCACTTTGGACCATCTTATTAGATTGGAAACATCCATCCGGGATGCTTTCCTTAAACACAAACACTTGGTGTCAGTGTTCTTTGACATGGAGAAAGCGTATGACACAACTTGGAGATATGGCATCTTAAAAGATCTGCATAGCCTTGGTCTCAGGGGGCAACTGCCCATTTTTATTAAAAACTTTTTAGCCAATCGATCTTTCCAAGTTCGTGTGGGATCCTCACTCTCTCGCTCCTTCACCCAAGAGGAGGGAGTACCACAAGGATCAGTTTTAAGTGTCACACTTTTCGCCATCAAAGTAAATTCCATCACAGAACAACTTCCTCCAACCGTAAACAGTGCCCTCTATGTTGATGACTTTAGCATATTTTGTCAGTCATGCAACATGAGGGTTATTGAAAGACAACTGCAAAAGGCCATTGATCGTCTTAATTCCTGGGCACTTGCTAATGGCTTCAGGTTCTCGCCGGAGAAGACTGTTTGCGTGCACTTTTGTCGTAAGCGTAATCTTCATCCTGAACCTGAATTAAGGCTCGGACAAAATGCTATTCCAGTAGCGGCGGACACAAAATTTTTGTGACTCGTATTTGATAAAAAGTTGACCTTTCTGGATCACATCCGTCAACTCCGCACAAAGTGCACAAGAGGGCTGAATATTCTGCGCTCTCTTTCCTCTACATCTTGGGGTGCGGATCGATGCACCCTACTACGCATCTACCGTGCACTTGTACGATCCAGACTAGATTACGGGTCCCTGGTATACAATTCAGCCAGAGACAGTGTACTTCGTTGGCTGGACCCTGTCCGTCATCTGGCTCTCCGTACCGCTATTGGAGCGTATTGAACATCTCCAGTCCAGAGCTTATACATCGAAGCAAATGAACCGCCGTTATCGCTTCGACGTAAGCAGTTGTCTCTAAACTACGCTCTAAAACTGAAATCCCTGCCAGACCATCCTACATGGCTATCTGTTTTTGAGCCATGATGGGAAAATTTGTACAACACCAGTAAGACTGCCAATCGTCCTTTTGGTATTTGTCTCCAAGAGCTACTCAAAGAACTTAATATCAAGGTAGACAAGGTTGCTCAAACACCGAAGTAACCCCTTCCACCCTGGCATGCTCATGTTCCGCCATGTGACTTATCCCTTAGAAATTGGGGAAAGTCGGAAACTCCATCATCTGTCTACCTGCAGCTTTATTCAGCACACCGAGCTGAACATTCTGACTTCGCGCCAGTTTACACAGACGGCTCGAAGTCGGAATTATATGTGGGATCTGCTGCTGTCTTTACAGACACCTCTACATCGGAGCAGATTCCCTCTGAATGCAGCATATTTACTGCAGAGCTGTATGCTATAGAGTTAGCCTTGGATCACATTAGTGAATGCCAATACCAACGGTTCATTTTATATTCCGACTCTCTCAGTGTGTTACAGGCTTTAATAACTGTGAGATATAATTCTTATCCAGTTCTATCTAGCATTGAGCAGAAGATTCAGTTTCTCCATGAACGTGAATATGATATCCGCTTCTGCTGGATTCCCAGCCACATTGGGATTAGGGGAAATGATTTGGCTGACACCGCAGCCAAATCAGCAGTTCCCAATAATAACTGCTGCCTGTCAGTCCCCTATACAGACTACAGGCAAATAATACACCAAAAGATACATTCCCAATGGCAGGATTCGTGGAATAGACAGACTGCGAATAAATTATATCGTATAAAGCCTGTAATTGAATCGTGGCAGTCTAGTCTGCGCAGGAATCGTAAAGAGGGAATTGCTCTCGCCCGGACCCGCAGAGGACATAGTCATTTGACTCATTCATTTTTGCTGAGGGCTGATGACCCTCCTATGTGTGTGTCCTATGGCACAATTTTAACAATCAGACACCTTTTAATTGACTGTCCAGATTTTAGCAGCACCCGTTTTACCGCTTTTAATCATCTGACTGAGCCTTATACACTCAGTCAGATTTTATCCGACAATGACAATGTGTCTGCTGTTTTTAGCTATTTTAAATCAATAGAGGTTTTTAATTGTATTTAAAATTTATGTTATTGTTATCTCTTTGATTTATTTTTTAGATATTTGTTATTATATATCTGGACATGGGGGCCTAATTAATTTGGTCACCGAGAACTTAAATTTTTAGATATTACCTGGCCTTGGCGCATTGTAGCCTTAGTTGCTAATGCGCCAAAAAATCCAAACAAACAAACAAACAAGCACCTCCAGGCAAGAGCAGCAGTGCATAGCACGTTTCTTGATTAGACTGGGCGTCGAGCCCATGACCACCAAATACGGAGGATACGGAAAGGTCACGGAATGACCACCCCATATCCCCGGAGCAATGTGGCCTTAGTTGCTAATGTCCCTAAAAGAAAAAAATAAAATAAATAACAAGTGTGTGTGTGTGTGTGTGTGTGTGTGTGTGTGTGTGTGTGTGTTAGCATTAGTAGAGGCATTTGATGCAAGAAAGCAAGCTTATGCAGCATCAGCCAAAAAAAAAAAAAAACCCACTTCCACTTCACCCCTCTGTTCATTCAAAATATCTGTCCAGCTGAGCCTTAAACTTATTTAGGCTATCAACCTCCACTACAAGGGATGGAAGTCTGTTCCACCAACCAACCACCCGGTGGCTAAAGGCAAATTTCCGCACGTCTATCCTACATCTGTCTTTCCTCAATTTGAATTTATGCCCTCTCAGGTGATTTTTCGGAGCTAGAGGAAGAATCCCATCAGCATTCAGCATGCTCAAACCATTCAAGGCTTTATACACCTCTATCAGATCACCTCGCCGGTGCCTAGTCTCCAGACACTGTAATTTGCAAAACGTAAGCCTTTCTTCGTAAGAGCACCCCTTTTTTCCATTCACTAATCTTGTTGCCCTTCTCTGTACTTGTTCCAGCATCTCTACATCCTTCTTGAAATGAGGCCTCCAGACCTGTATACAGTACTCTAGGTGTGGCCTGACCATCGCCTTATACAATGGAATAATCACCTCCTTATCCCTGCTGGAAAAATTCCTGTATATCATTGACAATACTCCATGAGCTACTCTTGCAGCCCGTCTGCACTGCTCAGAAAACTTCATATCTGCCTGCACAACTACCCCCAGGTCCCTTTCATTCTCTACCACTGTCAGTGTAGTACCACAGAGTTGATACGTTGCTCTGGGGTTCCTGTTTCCCATATGTAGTACTTTACATTTGTCAATGTTAAACTTCATTTGCCACCTCTCAGCCCATCTGCTCAACCTTTCCAGATCCTGTTGCAGTAGCGTAGTGTCCTTGACAATCCTGCCAACCTTCGTATCGTCTGCAAACTTGGACATTAAGTTTGATATACCATCATCAATATCATTTATAAATACAGAAAACAATAATGGACCCAATACTGAACCCTGATGGACTCTACTAATAACATTAGTCCACGATGAGCAGTGTCCATTGATTACCACTCTGTCTTCTCCCCCTCAACCACCCCTTTATCCATAGCAGCAATTTGCCTCCAATGCCACACTGCTCCAATTTGTGTAGCAGTCTTCCATGTGCAACAGTATCAAAAGCCTTTCTAAGATCCAAGTATATAATATCAAAGTTATTCCCTGCATCCAGTTTTTTTGTGACTGCATCATAGTATCCAATCAAATTGGTCAGGCAAGACTTCCCCTTAACAAAACCATGCTGTGTCTGAGCTATAACTGAAGTCTTGTCTAGATGATCCTGCAGTGCTTCTTTAACCAGTGCCTCCATTAATTTTCCAAGAGAAAAAAAAAAAAGAAGTAAAGTGCAGCCATTATCAACCCACTGCAGGATGGAAGCCTCCTCAACAATTCATGCTGAGGGAATAGAATAGAATAGAATCTTTAATTGCAGCAATGATAGACATACAATTAGTCCCGTCACGGCATGGTGGTGCCAGGGGTTAACAAAACATATTTACAAAAGAGATACACATGAGAAAAAATAAATCAGATTATTAACAAGGCACAATTTTACATTTTCAGTCCGACGAGGATACCCTTCCTGTATTTTTTATTATTGACCACTTCTTGGAGGTCCCCGTCGATGGCTTGCAGTGAGGGCAGCATTTGCTTTGGCAGGAATCTGTCGGTTAGTACTAGCCGGTTACGGTTTGCTAGCAGCTGTGCTGAAGACCGGAGATAAGGGGGAGGAATGCGCCAAGGAAATGGACCATAATCTGCCACGCTGGTCCAGTGCGGGTTGGCAGATTGACCGTATTCAGCAGTCAGGGGCTTGAACCCCGGTCTACTCAAAGAGCGTGTGCTACTGCACTCCCGCTCTTGCCCACTCGGCTACGGAAAACCTTTTCCAAGAACAGAAGTTAAACTAACAGGTCTATAATTACTTGTGTCGCCCTTTGATCCTCCTTTGTGAATTGGGGTCACATTTGCACATCTCCAGTCCATGGGTACTTCCCCTGAGTCCAAGGAAGCTCTCATAATTATGGCTAAGGGTTTGTTTACTTCCTTTGCTGCTTCCTTTAATATAACTGGATAGATCCCATCCACCCCAGGTGCCTTTCTTGTATTTATCTTCAACAATTTCTCCTCCACTTTACTCTCGGTTATTACAAGATTTTCTAGCTTACTGCCAGAGTTGAATACACCTCTGGCATTCCCCTCGCTGAATAACTCCTCATGTGTGAATGTCGATGCAAAATATTCATTCAGTTTGTTAGCTACCTGAGCAGGATCATCAACAGTTGACCCATCGATATCAAGTGGACCAATCTGATTCATCCCCTTCCTTCTAGAGTTTACATAAGTAAAGAACTCTTTGCTGTTTTTCTTTGCATCCCTTGCCAAAGATTTCTCGTAATCTGCCTTCGCCTGCCTAACCTCCTTTGTAACTTGGTTACAGATCAACTTGTGTCTATCATAGGCTTCTGTGTCATGTGTTAATTTGTATGTATCCCATGCATTTTTCTTCTCTGCCATATGTCTCATTAGTTCATCTGACATCCACTTAGGCCTAAACCTTGAACAATATTTCTTAGTTGTAAAGCCTAGTAGCTTCCAAGATAAGTTCTTTGAATGCTTCCCATTTTGAATTTGCTGTTGGTAACATCATCAGTTGGTCCCACTGTATAGAATTTAAATACTGTCTCAGTCCATCGTAGTCGCCTTTACGTAAGCAATAACCCTTCCCTTTACACCTAATGGTAGTTACCTCTTTGAGTAAATCCCACTTCAGAACACTGTGATCACTGCCACCTAGTGGTTCATTTACCTGCAGATTCTTAATGCATGAAGAATCACTACTGATAATCAAATCAAGAGTATTACTCCCTCTAGTTGCCTCCTGAACATGCTGATGTAGAAAACAATCATCCAATAAATCCACAAAAGCCTTGCTAGTGTGTGTGAGACCAGCCCCCAAATTCCAGTCAATATCTGGGAAATTAAAATCCCCATTGTAAGACTCTGATTTACTGGCCCACTCTTTCCCTGTACAGTTTCTTATTATACTCATTAGAGTCAATAGGCCTATAGCACACTCCTACTCTCAATTTTGATCTCCTAATGCTTATGTCACACCAAACTGATTCGACAGTGTACTGTCCAGTGATGTCGACTGGCTTCACTTCCTTGGATTTTATTATTATTTTTTTAACTAATAGCATAACCCCTCCTCCCTGTCTATCCTTTCTGTAGATGTTGTACTCCCCAAATTCCAATACTGCGTTCCTTATATCTGTGTGACACCACGTCTCTGAAATCCCCACAATATCTGCCTTTTGATGTTTTGAGCAATATACCTCAAATTCATCAAATTTATTTACTAAACTCCTAGCATTGGTGTACATGCAAATATACATGCACCTGTTCTTTTTCTTAGCTACCCTAACACAGCCTATGTGTTTATTTGTACCCCAATGATTCCCAGCAATCTCTGAAATATCCTGCATCTAATTTACCAGGCTGCGGCTCATTCCAATAGAAGCAGTGCAAGAATCACTTTCACCTCTGCCAGTGGCTACTGTTAATCTATTAGTCCTTGTATCCCCCCATTCTAGCAGTTTTCCGACCCACCTAACACTGCCTCAATAGCATCAGCAAACATTCTTGCACCCTTTCTGTTTAAGTGTATTCCATCCCTGTAGAAGCAGTCTCTCCTGTTAACAAGTACAGACCAGGCTGAAAAAAATTCTACCCCTTGAGCCTTGCACAATCCTTCCAGGGCCGAATTGATAGACAGGGCTCTCATCATATACTCCCTCCTATCGTGTCTGGGCAGAATTGCAGACACTTTCAAATTCAACCCTAATTCACGGCTTTTTTTCAACAGTGACCTGTACTTGTTAAGTAATTCTGCCGGTCTCCTACTCTTAATATCATTAGTGCCAACGTGTACAACTATATCACCTTTTGTGCCCTTAAAAGATGATATCCGCTCTACAACGTCATCAACCTTTGCTCCTGGCAGACATACCCTGGTCCTGTTCCACCTATCCTTTTTACAAAGCACGTTTCCCGTTTCCCTGACAATAGAGTCACCAACAACTACTAGTTCCTTTGGGACCAGCGCATTCTCTAAAAGGCTCTTCTAAAGTAATGGAGAAATCAATTAACTGCCAACTCTTAAACTACCTAGAAACCTTCCGTCTGATCAACGATCGCCATTATGTTACCCACTTATGGACTAATTCAATGGAAAGGTTCGGTGAAACACGAGTAGTTGCTATTGGCATCTCAAAGGCTTTCGATTATGTTTGGCATAAAGGTCTTCTAAACAAGTTTCCATCTTATGGTTTGCCAACTGTTTTTAGTAATCCAGCTTATCCAGTTTTCTCTCTGATCGCTCACTGAGGGTGATGGTAGAAGGCTCTCTGTCTTCTAACTTCTCCACTAATGCTGGTATCCCCCAAGGTTCAGTTCTTTCCCCCCACTCTTTTCCTCTTGTATATTAATGACCTTCTTCCATTGACTGGAAATCCTATCCATAGTTTGCTGGTGACAGCCCATTCCATTCCACTTTCCATTAAGGGAAACCTTGCCCTGCTCAATCTGCTTCAACTTCTCGAAAATCTTCTGCCAATTCCTTAAATGCTGATCTTCAGGTACTTCTCCAGTGGGGTCAAGACAACTTAGTTGATTTCAACCCTTCTAAAACTCAGTCTTGTCTTATATCTCGCAAAAAGGATTCTTCTGCTCCTATGCTTATCTTTAGTGACACTCCGATTTCTAGGCAAAATTATATATCTCTTTTGGGGATTTCTCTGACTTCTAATCTCTCTTGGCACAAGCACATTACAAATATTGCTTCCTGTGTATCTAAAAAACTTGGTTTTCTCTTTTGCTCTTGGCATTACTTTTCTTCCAAACAGCTGCTCACTCTGTATAAATCGCAAATCTGCCCTGCCATGGAATATTGTTCCCACATCTGGGGTGGTGCCACCAAAACCTCTCTCAGGCTTCTTGATTCCATTTGGAAGAGGGCAGTTAGGTTAATTTATGATTCATCTCTAACAGAGTCTCTCCACTTGCTGTCTCATAGACGTAATGTTTCTACAGCATGCCTCTTCTAAAGATAATTCCATGGCCACTGTTCTTCTGAATTGGCTTCTATGATTCCCGCTCTCTCTTTCAAAATAGTCTGAACACGTACTGTCACCAGCCAACATCCATTTACTGTCCAACTTCAAACTCACAGAACCAACTTTTCATCTTCCTCGTTTATTCATTCAACTGCCGTTTTCTGGAACAACCTTCCTTCATACATATTTCCTGAAAATTAGTCTATAGAAGTTGAAGTCCAATGTCAACAAATATATTCTTTCGTCTTCTCAACTTTCAACCCAAGCACGGTAATAAGTACTAATGGTTCTAATACCTCTCGTGTTTGGGATTTACATAAAAAAAAAAAAAAAATAGTATATTATTCCTTGTGCATTTATTTTTTCTAGTAATATTACTTACACCTTTTGGGATCTCTCATATTGTGAAATTATACTTCATAACTGAGGTGGCATGATTGCTACACCAGAGATCTACTCACCCGCCGATGATAGGCCAACAAGCCTTGAAACTGTGCTGTCTAGGTGGTATCCACTGAGAATAAGTAACAATAGTCTTCTCCATTGGTGAAGCGTTATTTATTCGATGTATTGCAGTACTTTGTAACTTGTGAAGGCAGTCACAATATGAGATACAATTAAATTGATGCCTTCACACTACTGTATTTTACTACTACAAACGAAGGATTGAGTATTTTCACTGAGAGTTCTTTAGTACGTTCTGTAATAAGTAAATTTTATATAATAAAAGGAAATAAAAAAAAAATATGTTATCATAATATTTACTTGATATTTTAATTTTATGCCAAAAAAGGGGATTCAGACTACAGTGACTTGCATTTTGTTTTCGAATACAGACTGCAAAGAAAACAAATTGATGATCGCCCCCCCCCAGGGTGCAGGATAGAGATTTTGCTGATTTTTGTAACACACATTATGTAAATATGTGATATGAAAATCAGATGTATTCTTATGAATACAGATAAGAAGAAAAAGGAAATTATCTACAATGTTTTGCATATGTATTTCTAAATTGTTCTATCAGGATGGGAGCTGCTGTACCATTCAATTTTTCAAAACAATACAAAAACAAAGCCTTCTTTCTTTCTTTCTTTCTTTCTGTATGCAGAAGAATAAATACTGCTTTTTATGATTCACAGACTAGGGTGCTTATTTGATTACAGTTGCATATTATAACATTTGGATAGTTAGACTTCCCTATAAGCTATTAGCAATAATTCAGCATCCTCTTATTTATTTATTTTTTCTGTTTCATACTGCTGCATCTCTAATATCATAATAAAGATAAATTTTTATATTTTAAATAAATTACAAATAAATTTGGTATGATTTCTATCAACCTCTTAAGAATTAAATCTCAATCATGGATTGATATTTAATTTAGACTGTATCATATATTCTGATGTGATATTACCCAGTTCATTCTTAGAAAGTTATAAAATATAATTCCACCTCTCAAAATTCAAACACTGTTGTAATTACTTTCTAGTTCTTCTTGAGTTCTTCTTTGCTGCTTATCAATCTAATTACACTATCTACCAAAAGTTCTGGGACATTTGTAGTTATGAATAAAACATATTAGTTCATATATGTTCCATTCATAACTACAGGTGTGTTTGCTCGCCTTTGGCCATAATGACTGATTCAAGTGCATCATGGAAGACTGCAAATTTCTTGTAGAAAGTTAGATTTATTGTGCTCCACTTTAAAAACTTCAGGAGCTCCACTAATGAAGAGGGCCATTTTGGCCTAATCATAATTCTGCAATTCATTTCACCCAAAGATATATAGTGAGGTTGAGGTTAGGGCATTGTACTGCTGTAAAGTGTGACAGCTATTTTATTAAAAATTTTACAGTGAATTGTGAAATGCATAGAATTGTTCACTGGTCACAGTGCATGGTTCTATGCATTTTAACCAGTAAACATAGCCCACACCAAAGAAACACTCCTAGACCATGACATTATCTCTCCCAACTTCACAGTTGGGACAACACACTTGAGTATTAAGCATATTCTGGGCATCCCTGTACCCAAATACATTCATTAGAAAGTGCATGTAATATGAATCATTGCTCCACAGTATTGGTTTCAATTGATCACAGATCAGGTTCATTGCACCCTTCACACTGCTGTCCCGAGGTATAATTTTTTATCCTCGTTATCAAAGGGGCTTGTGGACTTGAAATGTATTCCAGGCTAACTACCTTCTAATTACCTTCATAGTCAAAATATTTGCATATTTTGCAGTCACTATTTTTTTAAATCAGAGGGGTGGTAGCATAGTGTGATTTGAAAAAAGAAAAAAAGATTTCCTTATGAAAAAAGATTTCATAAATTAGCATTAGTAGAGGCATATGATGCAAGAAAGCAAGCTTATGCAGGATCAGCCAAAAAAAAAAAAAAAAAAAAAAACCCTTCCCAATTCACCCCTTTTTTTCCAAATGCCTGTCCAGCTCGGCCTTAAATTTATTTAGGCTATCAACTTCCACAACAAAAGATGGAAGTCTGTTCCACCAATCAACTACCTGCTGGCTATAGGCAAATTTCAGCACATCTATTCTACAACTGTCTTTTCTCAGTTTTAATCTATGTCCCCTCAGGTTCTTAATCTGAGCAAGAGTAAGAATTCCATCAACATTCAGCTTGCTCAATCCATTCAAGGCCTTATACACCTCAATGAGTTCCTTTATCTGCCTACTCTTTAGGGACTGCAGTGTGCAGAACTAAAGTCTTTCTTGGTAAGAGCACCCCTTTGTTCCCCTCATCAATCTTGTTGCCCTTCTTTATACTCATTCTAGCAACTCTACATCCTTCCTAAAATGAGGCCTCCAGACCTATACACAGTACTCTAGGTGTGGCCTGACCATTGCCTTGTATAATGGAATAATCATCTCCCTGCTCCTGCTAGCAAAATTTCTATATATCATTGACAAGACTCCATGACCTGCCCTGGCAGCCCCTCTGCACTGCTTAGCAAACTTCATATTTGACTGCACAATTACCCCCCCCCCAGGTCTTTTTCACTTACCACTTACCTGAGTGTAGTACCACATAGTTGGTACATTTCTCTTTGGTTATTGCTACCCATATGCAGTACTTTGCATTTGTCAATGTTAAACTTCAGTTGCCACTTTTCAGCTCATTTGCCCAACTTATCTAAATCCAGTCGGAGTAGCATACTGTCGTTAACAACCCTGCTAACTTCATCCGATATACCCTGATATACCTTCATCAATATCATTGATAAATATACAAAACAACTATGGGCCCAACACTGAACCCTGGAGAACTCCACTAATAACATTTGTCCACGAAAAGCAGTGTCCATTGATTACACTCTCTGTCATCTCCTACTCACCATCCCTTTATCCATTGTAGCAACTTAACCTTAATGACATTGTACAGCAGTCTTCCGTGTGCAACGGTATCAAGAGCTGTCTTGAAATCCAAGTATATGTTATCAAAATTATTTTTGGCATATTCCTTTGTGACCACATCATAGTATACAATCAAAATGGACAGATAAGACCTCCTTTTAACAAACCCATGCTGTGTCTTAACTATTACTGTAGTCTTGTTTAGATGATCCTAAAATGCTTTCTTTAACCAGTGATTTCATTATTTTCCCCAGAACACAAGTTAAACTAATCAGGTCTATGAAAATATTCTTGCATCCTTTCTTTTTAAATGTACCCCATCCCTGTAGAAGCAGTCTCTCCTGTCAACACCCTTTGAAAACCCTTTGTGAATTGGTGATACATTTGCACACCTCCAGTCCAAGGAAGCTCTCATAATTATGGCTAATGGTGTGCTTGCTTCCTTTGCTGCCTCCTCTAATATAACTGGATAGATCCCATCCATCGCAGGGCCCTTTTATGTTCAACTTCAACAATTTCTCCTCCACTTTGCTCTCAGCTACCAGCAAATCACTCAGCTCCCTGTTAGAATTTGATAAACTTCTGGCACTCCCCTCATTGAATAACTCCTCATGTGTGAATGTAAATGCAAAATACTCATTCAGTTTATCAGCTACCTGGGCATGATCATCAATAGTTAAACCATCTATATTAAGTGGTCCAACCTGATCCATCCCTTTCCTTCTAGAGTTTACATAAGTAAAGACCTCTTTGCTGTTTTTCTTTGCATCCTTTGCCAAGGCTTTCTCGTAATCTGCCTTTGCCTGCCTAACCTCCTTTGTGACTTGATTACAGACTAGTTTATATCTACCATAGGCTTCTGTGTCACCTGATACAGAATATATCATATGCATCCCATACATTTTTCTTCTCTTCCACTAACCTCGTTAATTCATCTGACATCCATTTAGGCCTAAACGTTGAAGTATTTCTAAGTTGGAATGAAAAGCCTTGTAGCCTTCAAAATTAAGTCCCCGAATGCTTCCCATTTAGAATTCAACGTTGGTAATATCATCAGTTGATCCCACTGTACAGAATTTAAAAACTGCCCGATTCCCCTGTAGTCACCTTTACAAAAGCCTTTCCCTTTTTTAGCCTTGATGGTAGTTACATCTTTAAGTAATTCCCACAACAGTACATTGTGATCACTGTTACCCAGTGGTTCCTTTATCTGCAAATTCTTAATGCATGAATAATCACTGCTGATAATCAGATCAAGAGTATTATTTCCTCTGGTTGCCTCTTGAACATGTTGCTGTAGAAAACAGTCATCCAATAAATCCACAAAAGTCTTGCTAGTGTGCGAAGACCAGTCCACAAGTTCGAGTTAAAATCCCCCATTATAAGACATTTTGATTTAATGGCCCATTCTATTTCTCTGCACAATTGCTCATTATACTTATCAGATTCATTAGGCTTTTAACACACACCTTCTTTCATTTTTTAGTGCTTATGTCACACCAAACAGACTCAACATTGCACTGTCTGCTCATGTCAACTACATGCACTTCCTTACATTTAATGTGTTTCTTAACTAACAGCATAACCCCTCCTCCCTTCCTGTCCTGTCTATCCTTTCGGTACTCATTGTACTCCCCAAATTCTAATTGTGCACTGCTTATGTATGTGTGACACCCATGTTTCTGATATCCCAACAGTTTCTACCTTTGATGTCTTGACTAGAACTTCAAGTTCATCAAATTTATTAACTATACTCCTAGCATTGGTATACATGCACCTGTTTCTACTCTTTGTTACCCTAATACAGCCCATGTATTTATTTGTTCCACTATGACTCTCAGCAGTCCTAGAAATCTGCATTGCCTTGCTTTCCGGCTTCTGCTTATTCTAATAGAAGTAATACAAGAATCACTTTTGCCTCTGCCTGCGGCCACTGTTAACCTTTTAGTCCTTGTATCCCCCCAAGCTAGAAGTTTTCCGACCCACCTAACACTGCCTCAATAGCAACAGCAAATATTCTTGCATCCTTTCTTTTTAAATGTACCCCATCCCTGTAGAAGCAGTCTCTCCTGTCAACAAGCACAGACCAGGCTGAAAAAAATTCTACCCCTTGAGCCTTGCAATTGATATTTGCAGTCGATAATCAGTAAATTTAGTTTCATCTTGTTCAATAACAACAAGATGGATAGAGAAATGTAGGTTATCAAATAACAATGATTATTAGATTATTGTAATGCCATCTTAACTAAATAGGAGATTTAGAGTTTAAAAGCATGTGCCATGAAATAACATTTTCATATTTTAAAAATTGGTACTGCCTTAACTTCCATTATTCTGTTTAATTATATTGTTTCCTAAATAGTGTAATTGATATATTTTTATGTAATATTAGCATAAAAAGTAAGATTGTAAAATTTGGCAAGTAATAAGTATTACATCTCAAATTTTATAGTGTTCAAAGTAATACTTATTAGACACTTTCTTGTTGTTATAGGGTCGTTGGTTGTATAGAGTAAGATGGAAAGGATATAATTCTCAGAGTGACACTTGGGAACCAGAAGAGAACCTGCTGACATGTAAAGATATGATGGAAGAATACCGTACTACCATGGCTTGGAAAATGGAAAGGCAGAAGCTAAAAGCAAATATTAAAAAAAACAGGAAAATTAATGTAGATAAGAAGAGGAAAGAAGTAAGTTTCTTATTATATCATTGTTATTTAAAATATTATTAATGAACTTAATAAACAAGAACAAAGATCTTTAGATTAAAATAAGTACCCCTTATGACAAACATGGAATGTTTTTAAAGGATGCTATCATTTTTATCTAGATAAGTAATTTTCATTGAAATGTGGCTAATGCCACTTTAATCTCATTCTGCCAGAAGTGTATGGATTTCATATGTTATTTTCTAAAATATTAATAAAAACATTTGCTCAAACAAACATGGCTATGCTGAATAATGGAAGATAATCAGATCTGTGTAGATCATTATTTTCAAACATTGAAATCTGTCATTTGATCTTCCTTGGATTAACTCATAATGACTCTGAATACTAGGTGAATCAAGGTTTGAATCTTGTGAATGATGGGAGAAACGTTTTACTGGCATTTTTGCGTAGTGCACAATTAAAACTTGTGGAATATATGAAAAATTATAGAATAAGTAGAATGAAGTATCAAAGTATTATTATTGGTAATATGATGCAAGGAAGCAAAGCTTATACATCAGCAAAAAAAAAAAAATCCACTTCACTTGTTCGTTCTTTCTAATAATTTGGCCATGTCTTTAAATTTATTCAAACTATCCACTTCCACAACACTAGATAAAAGTTTATTCCAACATGCAAATGTTTATTCCAATGCAAATTTTTGTAGATCAATTCTGCAGTCATTATTTTTCAGTTTAAATTTGTTCCCTTTGTGTGTCATCTGAGAAAATTTTTTCTCTCTCTCTCTCTCTCTCTCTCTCTTTCTCTCTCTGTCTGTGTGTGTGTGTGTGTGTGATCTAAGAAAGAGTAAAGTTTTCATCAGTATTTAGGTTAATTATTTTAAAGTCTTGTACACTTCAGTTAAGTCACCACTCAGATCCTCAGTTTCCAGAGACTGCAATTTACAGAAACCCAGTTTTTCTTGGTAAGAATATCCTTTTGTGCCCCCAACTAATCTTGTTGCTTTTCTAATACTTTTTTCAACAAGAGAGAGAAGTGAGTATCCTTCCTAAAATGAGATTTCCAAACTTGTATGTACTATTCCAGATGCACTCTAACCATTCTCTTATACTTGTGGGCGCCTCCGTAGCCAGGTGGGAAGGAGCAGCAGTGCGTAGCACACGCTTCTTGATTAGACCGGGGTTCGAGCCCGTCACCACCAAATACGGAGGATGCGGAAAGGTCAGGGAATGACTACCGCATATTCCCGGAGCAATATGGCCTTAGTTGCTAATGCTCCTAAAAACCAAATAACAAACAAACATCTTATACTTGTACAATGGAACATTGTGCAAGTATAAGAGACTTGTACACCTGTTTTTTTTTTCTGGCTGGTAATGCTCCTATATGTTATCGACAGAACAACATGAACTGTTTTTGCAGTTTCTTTGCACTTATCAGAGAATTTTATGTTGGACTGTTCTCCACCATCTTGAGAGTGATACCACCAAAATGGTATCTTATTCTGGGATTACTACTACCTAAATGTAATACAGTCTGTCCTCGTATAGCACGATAGTTGTGTTCCTAGAAACCCTCGTGCAATGCAAAATCGTGCAATATAAACAACAGGCCCTATGGGAAAAGTGGGGTTAGGTGCCGACCACCCAAGATTGAACACACATTTGGAACCAAAACATTACCAAACACAATAAATAATCGGGTAATTTTAATCGTTATAAAATACGTAAGTATTTTATAACGATTAAAATACGTAATAAAAATATATTTTTTATTATAATATAATAAAAAATAAATATTTTTATTATATTATAATAAAGTATTTTTAGTATTTTTTAATACTAAAAAGTATTTTTTACAAATAAAATACGTATTTTATTCGTAAAAAATTTATTATATTAAATAAAATACTTATGTATTTTATTACGACTATTACGTAATAAAATATTGCTAATGCTTTTGCTTCTATCGTAAGCAAACTTGTTTTTTGTTTGATTTTCTATCCAAACAGATGACAGCCGTTCCATCTCTTCCAATTCTTTGCGTCTTAATATAATGGATTTTAATTACACTTTGAGTTGTTCCTGCTATGAAAGTTGTTTTTGTTTTCTCTCCATTCTTTGTAATTCTCGGCGTTCCCTCATTTAGGTCTGTAGCACATGCAATATGCATGGTCTTTCATTTCGCTCAAAGCGTTTCACAATTTCATATTTTTTTCTCTATCGACAGAGACGGACTGGCCATAAGCCTTACCCGGGAAATCCCGGTGGGCAGGAGGCCGGTGTTAATTTTGGCCATAAACCATAGTATGAGGCCACTATAAATTTTCCCGGGTAAGAATTTTTGATCCAGTCTGCCTCTGTTTATCGATATTGCTTTTTTTTTTTCTCTCTCTCTGAATCTGCAGTGTTTTCGCCAGGACGCTTCCTTTTCACACCTTTTAAGTATTTTACTCATTTTTAGGGAATAAAGCACAATTACAAAACGAGGAGGCACGCTTAATACACATAAACAAAGCTGCGCGCATATAGCAACTGAATAAACAACACCGTAAAGGCCGAGATACACTATTAACACTTCACATTTTACTAAAGCACATTTCTGGGGGTTACTACTATAAAACAATAAAAACAATTTCCAGTTGCGTTTCTGCTAGTGGAATCTGTTATAAACTGATAGTAAACTCCATCTAATTGCATTTGCGATTATATCGATAGCTGGAATTGTGTTGGTTTTTACGTTATTATGGTGAAATGTGTTTCCCCTTCACTGATATAAAACACATAAATACATTTTCAGAATCTTCTTCGTTCCTATCGTGTTGCGTTCGGTTGGGGTGATTCCGCGTTCGACTGCCATTTCTTGTAAACACGAAGGCGAATCGTGCATAAGCGAATTCGGTTCGTGTTATATAAGATAACGTTCCCCTATTTATAAATCGTGTATGATCGAATTCGTGTAATGTAAACACGTGTTATACGAGGACCGACTGTATCTTACATTTAGGTAGTAGTAATCCCTTTTATTCAGGGAGAGGAATGCCAGAGGTGTATTAAACTCTGGCAGTAAGCTAGATAATCTTGTAATAACTAAGAGTAAAGTGGAGGAGTAATTGTTGAAGATAAATTATGTTTATCTTCAACAATTATGAAAGGCACCTGGGGTGGATGGAATCTGTCCAGTTATATTAAAGGAGGCAGCAAAGGAAGTAAGCAAACTCTTACAGCATGGGTTTGTTAAGAGGAAGTCTTGTCTGACCAATTTGAATGGATATTATGATGTGGTCACAAAGGAACTAGATGCAAAGAATAATTTTGATATCATATATTTGGATCTTAGAAAGGCTTTTGATACTGTTCCATATGGAAGACTGCTGCACAAATTGGAGCAGTGTGGCATTGGAGGCAAAATGCTGCTAATAGATAAAGGGTTGGCTGATTGGGAGAAGACAGAGTGGTAATCAGTGGACACTGCTCTTTATGGACTAATGTTATTAGTGGAGTCCCCTAGGGTTCAGTGTTGGGTCCATTGTTGTTTTCTGTATTTATTAATGATATTGATGATGGTATATCAGGCTTAATGTCTAAGTTTGCAGATGATATGAAGGTCAGCAGGGTTGGTAATGACAGTATGCTGCTGCTGCAACAGGATCTAGAAAAGTTGAGCAGATGGGCTAAGAGGTGGCAATCGAAGTTTAACATTGACAAATGTAAAGTACTGCATATAGGAAGCAGTAACCCCAGATTAATGTATCAACTGTGTGATACTACACTGACAGTGGTAGAGAGTGAAAAGGACCTGGGGATAATTGTGCACGCAGATATCAAGTTTTCTGAGCAGTGCAGACAGTCTGCAAGAGTAGTTCATGGTGGCTTGTCAATGATATACAGGAATTTTTCTAGTAGGGATAAGGAGGTGATTATCCCCTTGTATTAGGCAATGTTCAGGTCACACCTTGAGTACTGTATGCAGGTCTGGAGGCCTCATTTTAAGAAGGATGTAGAGCTGTTGGAATGAGTACAGAGAAGGGCAACAAGATTAGTGAATGGAATGAAGGGTTGCTCTTACGAAGGAAGGCTTAAGTTTTGCAAATGCAGTGGCCGGAGACTAGGCACCTATGAGGTGATCTGATTGAGGTATATAAAGCTTTGAATGGTTTGAGCATGCTCAATGCTGATGGGATTCTTCCTCTTGCTCAGAATAATCACCTGAGAGGGCATAAATTTAAATTAGGAAAGATAGTTGTAGAATAGATATTTGCCCTTTAGCCAGTGTGTGGTTGATTGCTGGAACGAACTTCCATCTGTAATTGTAGAAGTTAATAGATTCAAGGCAGAACCAGACAAACATTTGGAGCAAGTGGATGGGTGAAATGAGAAGGGTTGTGTGTGTGTGTGTTTTTTTTTTTTTTTGGCTGATGCTATATAAGCTTGCTTTCTTGCATCATGTGCCTATGCTAATTTATCATTTTTAAACCTCAATAGTCATTTTTCAAGCCCATCTGCTTAGCTTATCTAGATCCTTTTGAAATAGTCCCTTATCACTGTCATTAACCACTGTGCCCATCTTTGTGGGATCAGAAAACATGGACATCAGATTTGAAACATTTAGAAAGTTCTGGATTTTTAAGAATTCTAGGGTTTGAGATTCTTCTGTATTTGATTTATTAATGATATTAATTAAATTTCTGTTTATACTCCGGCACGACAACCAAGACAGTAGAGTTTACAATAAATCGTTAATACAAATATTTATCGTATTTAGTAGTCACGGGCTTGAACCCCGCCCCATTCAAGGAACGTGTGCTATGCACTCTCGCTCCTGACCACTCGGCTACGTCAGGCCTTATTGGCAAAACTAGGGAAGATAGGCTAGTCAGACTTAAAAACAAAACAAAAAAAAAAAAAAAAAACCCGCAGGTGCTGGATTTTTGTGATTATGTTCCTTTAATAATTTCCAAGCACTAATTTATTTATATGTTACGTATTTTGTAGACTATATCATTGTTACTATGTACAGGCAGTTCCAGCTTTAAGAGTTCCCGGGTTTACGAGTTTTTTTTTTTTTTTTTTTTTTATCAAGTATCAACAAAATCGAAAATATGAACATTAATTGCAAAAAAAATGAATGTTAAAAATTTATAAAACCCGCATTTCAAACCACGTGCATAGCTATACAATACGTTGTGCCCCACTTTACGATATTAATCCACTCCAGAGATACATCATTGTATCATGAAAAGATCATAATGTGAACCCAATAACACGTTGTTATTGGGTTTTTTTGGTAATTTGTTCCACAACCTTGGAAGTTGAAATTTTCGCTGTATAACTAAGCTATTTATCTCTCTAAAAGGTCATTTTTATAATGTAAATTGTATTAGTTACCAATTCAAATCATTAAAATGCACTTTACTTTCATTGTTCTGTTGTACCCCAGAGGCTCACATCTGGTATGGGCTTGGCACATCCAGGATCCTGAGCTGGATATCATCATTCTCTCTCTCTCTCTCTCACAGGGTAACTCAATTTTTTGGCTGGTGCAGCATAATCCTCAGGCTTCCTTGCACCATATGGCTAATAATAATAATTATTATCATTATTAGCCATAACAATAATAATTATTATGGCTAATGAACATATGTTTTGTTATAAGAATCAGTTTTTGAACGCCTTTGTGATATTTTTGAAAGCCACATTTCTGGAGGTTGTGACCATAAAACAATAAAAACAATTTGCACTTTCCGGTTTATTTGGCTTTTCTGTTACTGCAAGCAATTATAAACGGGTAGTAAACTCCATGTTATTGTATTTGCAAAAATACCGATAGCTGGAATTGTGTGGTTTTATTACGTCATTATGATGAAATGTGTTCCCCTTTACTGCAGTCTTCAATCATATAAAAAACATAAATAAAATTTCAGAATCTTCTCTTCATTCCTTTTTTTTTTTAAGCTTTGTAAACTTGTTACTCCGTACGTACCATGTTAGTTGCAATCTCACTTGCTTGTATCATGTTAGTTAGTTGCAATTTGTGTGTGCCGTTAAAAAATGCTTATGCCTACCATCATAAAATTTATAAAGAAAAGAGAAGAGATTATCTTGGAAACAAAATCCTCTTGAAGCATTTCTGAAGAAGACAACAACGACATGGACAAACAAACTAACAAGGAGTGCTAACCCAACAACGAGTGTGCATTTAGTTGATGATGAAGAATAAACATTCTTTAACATTTGTAAGTCATAAATAATTTCTTTATTATTTTAATTTGCTTGATTTTACATGCTGTTTTCATTTCTTAGGATAAATCAATCATTGTTTAAACATAAACTAATTGGCTGACTAATTTCATTGTTGAGAACGTAACCCCTGTTTTTAGCATTATTTCTATGGAAAATAAATTCCCGTTTTATGAGTTTTTGCTTTGCGAGCGCGTGCTGGGAATGAATTAACCCGTAAAGTCGGGAACTACCTGTATTTGCAATATATAAAATCATTTTTTTTGTGAGACATCTAATGCTACTTTGCAGTATAGCAAAATAGCATAGTAGCATGTATGTGTATTTAGTTTTAAAGGCTATTCAATTGCTGAAATCATATTGAACTATTTATACTTCCAATTAAAAAAAAAAAAAAAAAAAAAATTTGGACAATTTGCAACATACATACTGTTGGAGGCAGCATTTGAATCTGCAACCTTTATTTCTTAAGCAAGTACCTTACCCCTGGATCAATCCAGCAGTATATGAGTTAACATTTTGCCTTATTATTGGCAACTGTAGAGTCATACTGTAGAGATGTATTATATCCGTAAGGAAGCTAGATTTATGAGTTTTTACTGTATTAAAAACAGTAAGGGGTCCAAACTAACCCTTGTGGAATCCAATAATCATATTAATCTATGAAAAGTTGTAGCCATTTACTGTGACTGCCTTTGTATCATCAGAAAAAAGGAGTTATAATTTTTGCCTCTAACTGTTGATGATCCTGTTTGGGTTTCTGACAAATTGAATAGGTATTTTGCTTGTGTGTACATTCACGTGAGGAATTTTTTAGGGATGGGATTGCCAGAAGCATATCAAATTCTAACAGGGAGTTGAATGATTTTGTGATAGCCGAGAGGAAAGTGGAGGAGAAATTGTTAAAGCTAAACAAAAAAAAAAAAGGACCTGGGATGGATGGAATCTATCCAATTCTATTAAGGGAGACAGCAAAAGAGGTAAGCAACCCTTTAGCTCTGATTTAAAAAAAAAAAAAAAAAAAAACGGTACCTATACTGTACTATGTAGGGGATTTCTCTCCTTGTGGTGTTTGGTGGTGCTTTCTGTTCCCCTCCCCCCCTTTTATTTTGGCCATATTACTTTGCCTATGGTACCTATATTGAATGAGATGTTCGTCTGATTAGGACAGTTTCTGGGTTTGTACGCCCTTGACCACTGCAGCATTTGACTTGTGTTGTGATTAAGTTGAATAGTCACCAAGACTTGTTCAACCCCACGTAACCCTTTACTGGTTCGTACTTGTTTCTTCTGGTGTGTGTTAAGAGTATTGGCAGTGAGAACAAGACATGAAATAACACATAATATTTATTAAATGATAAACATGTATACAGTACATTTTCTCTCTACCTAATTATTAATGTTAAAGCAAAGATATATATTGCTTTCAGGCCTGCATTCATAATAATAACATGAATTTGTGTAAGGTTATAATATTGTATTAACCAACGTCTTTATGGCATACTAAATTCTAGCATCTATGGAACTATTCTTTCATTTATCACCCTCTATTTATCACCCTATTTTACATGTTCTCATTATTTTAAACTATCTTACATCTATTCTAATGTGAATAGTTTCACTCCCTCTAATTTCTTATTCTAACAGTACCTTGCTGTAAGACTCCTGTGTAACCCAAACTATGCGAGAAATTTCCTCTCATTGCTAATTTAACAGAATTTAAATATTCAGGAAGGAAGCATTTAGTTTAGGCTAGTTATTATATTGCAGACAATTTCATTCACACTAAAGAAACAGTTTGCTTACCAGGCTAACTCGGTTTCTCCAAAGCAGGATATGAGACCTGCGAGTTCCCTCCTACACATAGCAAAAACCACTTCTCTGCTGCTTCTCTCCCCTCTTGGTGCCTCCTAGAACCCTTTATATACTGTAGTTCTCTTGTTCTATGTCACAGAGATAGTCACCCAAGAATGCACATTTTCTCTAAACATTACCTTTTTTTTTTTTGTAATCGTTCCGCAAAACATCTCTCCATCCTGTCTCCACCACTGCAATAAAACCCCTTTAAGTACCTCTGTGGGCATGAACTCTGGAACTCTTACTCTCCTTTCGCCCATGCTGTTTAGAGGCATGCCAGAGCACGTTAGAGCGAGAAGTTGTGCAATATCCCATACATCCACACTTTCTCCCTGGAAAATAAGATTTTTCTTCTCTTCATTAATTAACACCGTGGGTTCCAAATAAATATGGTTTTATAATTTATCCTAAATATCCCAAGATACCGTATTAACATTTAATGATTAATTAGTTCTGCCTGTTTATTGGGGAATGCGAGAATTCTCAGTCTAACAACTATCACTTTCTAGTTCGTAATGTTCCATTCTGCCATGGTTCATGCCACCTATCAGGGAACGTTGATAACATGGTGGATGTTGCATCACAAGACATAATACTATTTTGGACAACTTTTATAATAGTTGAGTTGCCAAAAAAAAAAAAAATAAATAAATAAAAAATAATTTTTTATATAATACTTATACTATTTTGTATCAACATATACATGCCCTTGATAAAGTAATGTGCTAATGCAAATAAATATAATTGGCATCTTTTACAAGTAATATTTTTTTATTTTGGAAACTGGTTTGGTTAATATATGTAATATGAGTATATACTTTGCACTATATTTGAGTTATCTTGGTCTAATTAGATCAGATCTTATTGCTCTTTATTTGTAGCTAGTTTCATTTACATAATTACAACTTTTGTAATTCTTTGCGGGCGTGCATGTGTTTCTGTATATTCCTATTTCCTGTTTAAAACTTTCATAAATTGCTAATATGTTTAATGCATTTTTGTTTTGTTTTTTATTTTCTCTTTTAGCATATTATAAGCAGAGTTAAAGAAAATGAAAAAGAGCTAAATGCTAAAGGACAGCTACATACTTTAGATCCAGGTATTTCACTTCTTCCTAAAGATACTTTCTGGAAAGACCTCGAGGAAGGAAGAATTAATGTATTTGAGCAAGATATGTACAGCAAAGTCAAAGGAAGAGCTGCTCGTGCTATACCTCAACAGAAGTCAAAAAATGTGGAGCATAGCCAAGCTTTAAAAACAAGATCTGCAAGCCATTATGCAAAGAAGGTTTCTGGAGGATCAAAATCAAAACGACAAGGAGAGAAACCCAAAGCAAGAAGAAAATCATGCCGAAGATCAAAAAAAGATAAGAAGCATTCCTTCTCTAATCAAATGCTTGAAAATAATACATGTGAACAGGAGAAATTAACCTTAACTGGCAATCATTGTATGGAATTGTGCAGTAATGATATTCTCAATAATTCTCTTATTACAGAAGATAAACATTCTTTAGATCAAGAAATATCTGAAGTTATACCAGATGAAATCTTTTCAGACTTTCAAAAACTAGAAGAAGAATCAAAAGATCACATTAAAGATACCTCAAGTTTCAGTGACTCTTCCATAATAGCAACATTAAGTGAAATTTTGGAGATTGGTAAATCCATTTGTGGTGAATCTTCCAGTGACTGTCTATCCCAGCAGATTGAATCTTTGGACAGTTGTTCAGCAGCTAATAATTGTAACCATGCTGGATCAGTGGATGATGTTGTTATGGTAAGCTGTTTTTCTGTATTACGAGCAGGAATGTGATAATGTGTATATTGTTTCTGCAGTGTTCTTATTTTATTTTTTAATGCATTTCAGAATACTTGGACGTTATTTAGTTATTGGTAATTTGATGCACAGTAGCAAAGCTTGTATAATTTTTAGGGATATGATATAACCATTTATATTGTGGGTCAGGTAATTATATTCTTAAAATATTTTGTTTTTGGCATGTTATAGATAGTTAGAAATAAAGTTTCCAGATCTTACAGGAAGATAAAATGTTATCCTGTTGGATCTTGATTATCAGACAGATAGTCAAGGTCTTTTTTTTTTTTTTTTTCTTTCTTCTTCCTTAGGATAGTTAATCTGTTTTTCAGAGAATAAGTGTGTGGGGGTGGAAGAGAGAATGATCTTCATATTTGTTATTACTATAGTTGAAATAATATACATAAGTTAGTTATAATCCAGTTTAATACAAATATATACTAACAAAATCAGTAGCTTTCGAGATGCGTGTCCCTTTGTCAACTGACAAATTAAATACAAAAATACAACGAGCTGAGTGAGGCACGTTAATCATGCGTCATTGTTGTTGCACGAACGTGCGCTGCTTTCTACACCAGTGATCATCCAGCGATAAAAACGGTTGTCTCTAGGATGGGATGTAGACGTATTACTATAGTTGAAATGTTGGTAGGAAGCGTTAAAAAAATTTGATCCATGTATCCCCTGCCACTTATTTTGCTTGTTTTATTCTTGTCTGACCATCCTAGTCAGACAAGGTATCCCTCTTTAAATTTACAAACACACACAAAAAAAAATAAATAAATAAATAAAAAAAAATAATTTCCACAACTTTAGAATGCATAGTTTGTTCCAAAATTGCTGTTTGGCTAAAATAAACTTTTCTTCTAACAGTCCTGTTAATTTAATTATAATTTAATTAACAGCTGTTAATTAAATTATAATTTAATTTAATTATATCCTCTTGTTTTTTTTTGTTTTTTTTTTATGAAAACCCCAAACACAAGAGGTATTACAACCTATAGTACTTAGTACCATGCATGGGTTGAAAGTTTAGAAGACGAAATAATATATTTGTTGACATTACATTTGAACTTCTGTAGACTGTAATTTTCAGGAAATATGTATGAAGGAAGGTTGTTTCAAAAAACAGCAGTTGAATGAATAAATGGGGAAGATGAAAAGTTGGTTCTGTGAGTTTGAAGTTGGACAGTAAATGGATGTTGGCTGGTGGCAGCAAGTATTCAGACTGTTTTGAAAGAGTGGAAATTATAAAGCCAATTCATAAGAACAGTGTCCATGGAAGTATCTATAGAAAAGGCATACAGCAGAAATGGTATGTTGATGAGACAGAGAGTGGAGACAGACTGTTAGAGATGAGTCATTAATTAAGCTAACTGCCCTCTTCTGAATGGAATGTAGAAGCCTGAGAGAGAGAGAGAGAGAGAGAGAGAGAGAGAGAGAGAGAGAGAGAGAGAGACAGGTTTTGGGGGCACCGCCCCAGATGTGGGAACAATATTCCATGGTAAGGCAGATTTGCGATTTGTACAGAGTGTGAACAGCTGTTTGGATTAAAAGTAACACCGAGAGCGAAAGAGAAACCAAGTTTTTTAGATGCAGAGGAAGCAGTATTTGTAATGTGCTTGTGCCAAGAGAAATTAGAAGTCAGGGTAATCCTCAAAAGAGATCTTGCCTAGAAATCGGAATGGCACCAAAGATAACCATAGGAACAGAAGAATCCTTTTTGCAAGTTATAAGACAGGACTGAGTTTTAGAAGGATTGAAATCAGCTAAGTTGTCTTTGCCTCACTGGAGAATTACCTGGAGATCGGCATTTAAGGAATTGAAGCTGATTGAGCAGGGTGAAGTTTCTCAAACTGGAAAGTGGAATGCAATTTGCTGTCATCAGCAAAACTATGGTTAGGATTTCCAGTCAATGGAAGGTCATTAATATACAAGAGGAAAAGAGTGGATCAAAGAACTGAACCTTTGGGATCACAAGAATTAATGAAGAAGTTAGAACATAGAGAGCCATCTACCATCACTCACAGTGAGCAGGCAGAGAGAAAACTGGATAACCAATTACAAAAACAGTTGGCAAACCATAAGATGGAAGCTTGTTTAGAAGACCTTTATGCCAAACATGATCGAAAGACTTTGAGATGTTAAGAGCAGCTGCTTGTGTTTCACCAAACTTTTCCATTGAATTTGTCCATAAATGGGTAACATAAGCCAGAATATCAACAGTGGATCAATACTGACGGAAACCATACTGGCAATTGTTGATCAGACAGAAGGTTTCTAGATAGTTTAAGAGTTGGCGATTAATTGATTTCTCCATTACTTTAGAAAGAGTAGAAGTAATTGCAGTGGGAATGGCAAAGAACAGGAGTAAGTTCAGGAACACAGGTTTTGAGATCAAGTGGAGAAATACCATCAGGACCTAGAGCTTTCTTAGCATCAAGGTTTGTCAACATCCTTCTGATGGAAGACCACGGGAGGCATTGAATGGAGTGTGTTGAGAATGGTGGGAGGTGTTTCTCCAAGATCATTAATACATATTCCCTGTCAGAGACTTGACAATTTGGAATATACTCTCTTTGATCTTCTATGGCTTAAAATCTCTCTACCTCATTGTGTAAAATTCAGTCTGTTGTCTCTACTGTTCTCCCAACTCCACTAATCACTTGGAGCTCTTTGACTTCCTCTCTTTGCAACTTGATTTTCTCCAGTTCAACTTTCCTAACAGTGAGGTAATTTTCCTTGGTGATTTTAATGTTCACAACTCCAGCTGGCTTCTATTTTCTAGTCACACCGACCCAGCTGGTCGAGATGCTGAGGCTTTTGCAATTACTAATGACCTTGCACAGATTGTTCATTTACCTACCAGAATACCAGATAATCCTAATTATACAGCCAACAGGCTTGATCTTTTTCTCACAAACAACCCTTCTAAGTACACGGTAAAAGTGAGAGGTCCTTTAGGCACTGCAGATCACAACTTGGTGATTGTCTCTTTTCCAATGAAGCCTTTGTCTCATGGCTATTCCCAACCTCGTGCTGTTTGGCATTACAAGAATGCAAAATGGAATGACCTGTGAGATTTCTTTTCCTTGGTCGGATTACTGTTTCAAAACTTCTGATGTCAACGTTTGCACAGATTGTGTCAGTGAAATTATTCTTGCAGCAATGGAATCCTTTATCCCACACTCCACTTTAAAATCTCGTCCTTTATCTAAACCTTGGTTTTCCAATAAATGTGCTAAAGCTGTTCAAGAGAAAAATGTTGCATATCGTAATTGGCTTGTTTCCAATTCTTCAGTTTCATTTTCTGCCTACACCAAAGCTTGCAACAATTGTAAAGCAGTTATTAATCAGTCCGAACTAGAGTTTGAACAGACTAAGAGTAGAAAACTTGCTTCTTGCCCTAATGGTAGCCGAGCATTCTGATCCCTTGCCAAAGCTATTGGCCGCAACTTTTGTCCATCTCTGCTGCCACCCCTCTGTCCAAACCAGATGGTTCTGTTGTCACTTCAGCCAAGGATAAAGCTGACCTGCTAGCATCCCATTTTTCTTCCAACTCATGTATTAATGATCTTGCTAAAACACCTCCCACCATTCCCAACACGCTCCATTCAATGCCTCCTGTGGTCTTCCGTCAAAAGGATGTCAGAAGGATTTTGACGAATCTTGATGCTAAGAAAGCTCCAGGTCCTGATGGTATATCTCCACTTGTTCTCAAAACCTGTGCTCCTCAACTTACTCCTATTCTTTGCCGCCTTTTTTCACTTTCTTATTCCAAAGGTGTTTTTCCATCTGCTTGGAAATTTGCTCACATCCAGCCAGTTCCCAAAAAGAGTGACAAATCCCTCCCATCCGATTATCATCCCATTGCAATTACTTCTACTCAATTAACTCAATTAAATCAATTAACCACCAACTCTTAAACTTCCTAGAAACCTTCCGTCTGATCAACGATCACCAGTATGGATTCCGTCAGTGTCGATCCACTGGTGATATTCTGGCTTGTGTTACCCATTTATGGACTAATTCAATGGAAAGGTTTGGGGAAACACAAGTAGTTGCTCTTGACATCTCAAAGGCTTTCGATCGTGTTTGGCATAAAAGTCTTCTAAACAAGCTTCCATCTTATGGTTTGCCAACTGTTTATAGTAATTGGTTATCCAGTTTTCTCTCTGATCGCTCACTGAGGTGATGGTATATGGCTCTCCATCTTCTAACTTCTCCACTAATGCCAGTGTCCCCCAAGGTTCAGTTCTTTCCCCCACTCTTTTCCTCTTGTATATTTATGACCTTCTTCCATTGACTGGTAATCCTATCAATAGTTTTGCCGATGATAGCACATTGCATTCCACTTTCCATTTTGAGAAACCTTGCCCAGCTCAATCAGCTTCAACTTCTCGAAAATCTGCTACCAATTCCTTAAATGCCGATCTTCAGGTAATTCTCCAGTGGGACAAAGAAAACTTCGTTGATTTCAATCCTTCTAAAACTCAGTCTTGTTTTATATCTCTCAAAAAGGATTCTTCTGCTCCTATGCTTATCTTTAGCGACACTCCAATTTCTAGGCAAAATGATATATCTCTTTTGGGGATTACCCTGACTTCTAATCTCTCTTGACACAAGCACATTACAAATATTGCTTCCTCTACATCTAAAAAACTTGGTTTTCTCTTTTGCTCTCGGCGTTACTTTTCTTCCAAACAGCTGCTCACTCTGTATAAATCCCAAATCCGCCCTGCCATGGAATATTGTTCCCACATCTGGGTTGGTGCCCCCAAAACTTCTCTCAGGCTTCTTGATTCCATTCAGAAGAGGGCAGTTAGGTTAATTAATGATTCATCTCTAACAGTCTCTCTCCACTCGCTGTCTCATAGACATGCTGTTTCTGCTGCATGCCTCTTCTACAGATACTTCCATGGGCACTGTTCTTCTGAAATGGCTTCTAAAATTCCCGCTCTCTCTTTCAAAACAGTCTGAATACGTGCTGCCACCACCCAACATCCATTTACTGTATAACTTCAAACTCGCAGAACCAATTTTTCATTTTCCTCGTTTATTCATTCAACTGCTGTTTTCTAGAACAACAAGCGCCTCCGTAGCCAGGTGGGAAGGAGTAGCAGTGCGTAGCCCACGCTTTTTGATTATACCGGGGTTCGAGCCCATGACCACCAAATACGGAGGATGCGGAAAGGTCAGGGAATGATCACCGCATATCCCCGGAGCAATATGGCCTTATTTGCTAATGCTCCTAAAAACCAAATTATGAACGAGTATTTCCTGAAAATTTCAGTCTACAGAAGTTCAAATCTAATGTCAACAAATATCTTATTTTTCTCTTCTCAACCTCCAACCCAAGCATGGTACTAGGTACTATAGGTTCTAATACCTCTCATGTTTGGGGTTTACATAAAAAAAAAAAAAAAAAAAAAAAAATACATGAATTGGAAGAAAAATGGGATGCTAGCTGGTCAGCTTTATCCTTGGCTGAAGTGACAAAAGAACCATCTGGTTTTGACATAGAGGTGGGAGCAGTGTTTGGACAAAACTTGCAGCCAATAGCTTTGGCAAGAGACCAGAATGCTTGGCTACCATTATGGCAACAAGCAAGTTTTCTACTCCTTTCGCTGTTCAAAATCTAGTTTGGACTGATTAATAATTGCTTTACAATTGTTGTGTACATTGGTGTAAGCAGAAAATGAAACTGAAGAATTGGAAACAAGCCAATTAAAATATGCAACATTCTTCTCTTGAACAGCCTTAGCACATTTATTCAAAAACCAAGGTTTTCGAATAAATAAAGGACGAGATTTTAAAGTGGAGTGTGGAATACAGGATTCCATTCCTACAAGAATAATTTCACTGACATGATCTGAGCAAATGTTGACAATCAGAAGTTTCGAAACAATAATTCGACCAAGGAAAAGAAATCTTGCAGGTTATCCCATTTTTCATTCTTGTAATGCCAAACAACCCTAGGTTAGGAATAGCCATGAGATAAAGGCTCTATTGGAAAAGAGAGAATCAAGTTGTGATCTGAGGTGCCTAAAGGACCACTCACTTCGTCTGTTTACTGAGAAGGGTTGTTTATGAGAAAAAGATCAAGCTTGTTGGCTGTATGGTTAGGATTGTCTGGTATTCTTGTAAGTAAATGAACAATCTGTGGGTGATCATTAATGATTGCAAAAGCTTCAGCATCTTGACCAGCTGGGTCTGTGTGACTAGAAAATCGGAAGCCAGCTGGAGTTGCGAACATTAAAATTACCAAGGAAAATTACCTCACTGTTTGGAAAGTTGGGCTGGAGAAAGTGAAGTTGAAAAGAGATGAAGTCAAAGAGTTCCAAGTGATTAGTGGTTGAGAGAATAGTAGAAACAACAGATGAATCTGACAGAATGAGGTAGAGAGATTTTAAGCCAGAGAAGATCAAAAAGAAGAGATTCCAATTTACCAAGTCTATGACAGGGAATATCAAAACAGACATATGCACAAGTACCACCTTTGAGGTGAAAGGAATCGTACAGCAAATAATTTGGGCAACTGAGATGAGCAGTGATTGAATCAACCGATTACTGAGATTCTGTCAGAAAAGTACATGGGGTTTGGCAGACTAAGTGGAAATGGACATCACTGAGATTAGAAATGAGACCACATATATTTGTGAAATGAACTAGGAAGCATTTGGGAGGTTTCGATCTTTTCACAGACAGTTTGCTCTGTTAATTTTACAATTCATGGTGTATTCAACAGTATTAAAAAAAGTGGGGGGGCCTCATTTTAGGAAGGATGTAGAGCTGCTGGAACAGGTATAGAAAAAGGGCAACAAGAGGTGTAGAGAACAAAGGGGTGCTCTTACCATGAAAGGCTCCAGTTCTGCAAATTGCAGGATCTGGAGACTATGCACATATGAGGTGATCTGATTCTGGTGTTTAAGGCTTTGAATAGATTGAACAAGCTTAATGATGATGGGATTCTTTCACTTGCTTGGATTACCCACATGAGCGGGTGGAAATTCAAATTGAGGAAGGTTACAGAATAGATGTGCGGAAGTTTGCCTTAATACAACAGGTGGTTGATTACTGGAACAGACTTCCATCTGATGTTGGAAGTGGATAGCTTGAATAAATTCAAGGAAGAACTAGAAAAACTTTTGGAGGGGATGGATAGGTGAAATGGGAATGGTTTCCCCTCCCTCTTTGACGCTGTATAAGCTTGCTTTCTTGCGTCATTTGCTGCTATTATTATTAGCCATAGGTGCAAGGAAGCCTGAGGCTTATGCTGCACCAGCCAAAAAAAAAATTGATTTACTGAGAGAGAGAGAGAGAGAGAGAGAGAGAGAGAGAGAGAGAGAGAGAGAGAGAGACAGACAGAAGTAGAAGGGAATCGCCAAAAAAGAGAAGAATGACGATATCCAGCTCAGGACCCTGGGTATGCCAAGCCCATACTCACCAGATGTGAGCCCCTGGTACCAATACTAATAGAGTGGAATAATCACTTCTTCATTAGCAAGATTTTCTGTATATCATTTATGTATTATATAAAACCCAGTGTACTGTTCTGGCAGCCTTTCTGCCCCACTGAAAGAACTTAATGTTATATTTCTGATTAACCTTGCAGTTTATAACCATCCTTTTTATTTCTACCATCTAACTATACTTTTTATTCACTTTTAATATCTTCCCATAAATAGCAAATAATCTAGTTCGTACAACAAGCATTCATGTGGGACTGTATTGAATGCCTTGCAAAAGTTTAGATTATTTAAATTGCTTTTTGCATCCAGTTCTTTTGTAACAGTCATAGTAGTTTATCAGATTAGTTAGGCATGATTTCTTTTTGCCTTGTGCTACATTTCCTATATAATTCTGTTCTCATTCTGTTGCTCCTGTAATATATTCTTCATAGAATATCATAGAATCCTTATATGCTATTTCTAACAATGTGATCTGCAGAGCAGTCATTTAATAGACTTCAAAATATACTTCTGCTGGTGAGTGATCTGACTAAAAGTTTTTTTTTTTTTTTTTTTTTAACCTCAAATATGAAAGATATTAGAACCTATAGTACTTAATACTTTCCATGAGCTTGAAGGTTGAGAAGGTGAAAGAAGGTACTTGATGACATTAGACTTGAATTTCTATAGATTGTAATTTTCAGGAAATACATGTTAAGAGTAGGTTGCTCCAGAATATGTAAATGGAAGGGATAAGGAAAAAGACAGGTTGAGTCTGAGTTTGAAGTAGGACAGTAAATGGATATTGACTGGTTGCAGAACATGTACAGATTGGTTTTGAAGAGAAAGGGGTAACTGTAGAAGCCAATTCAGACCAACACCCATGGAAGTATCTACAGAAAAGGCATGCAGCAGAAACGAAATGGCTTATGAGACAGAATGGAAGAATTTTTGAGACTTTGTAAGAGTTGGATGATTAATTAACCTAACTGCTCACTTTTGAATGAAATTTTGAATTCAGAAGTCTGAGATAGGTCGTGGAGGTACTCCCACAGATATAAGAAAAATATTCAATGGTAGGGTGAATTGAGGTTTGTACAGAGTGAGTAGCTGTTTAGAAGTGTGTTCAACACACTTACTGTAAGCTCAGTAACGCAGGTTTGAAAACAAGTGGTGGAAATACCAGGAGGACCTGGTGCTCTTGGTATGAAGACTCATCAAAATTCTTCTCGCATCCTTTTGATGGAAGACTACGTGAGGCATTGAATTAAGTGTACTGGAATGGTAGGATATGGTATACCAAGTATAAGAGTTAAAAGAATAGTAGGATGGCAGCAAGACAACTTTATCTTCGGCTGAGGTGGTAGTAGAATCACCATGTTTTAACATGGGGGTGGAACAGGTGGGAATGGTGCGTCGAATAGCTTTGGCTACTATTTGAACAAGAAGCTCAACTACCAAAGCTCGATTACCATTTGGACAAGAAGCAAGTTTTCTACTTTTAGCCTGTTCAAAGTCTAGTCTGCACTGATCAATAACTGCTTTACAATTGTTTTGAGCTTTAGTGTAGCCAGAAAATGAATGTGGAGATTTGGATGTCAGCATTTTGCAGTATGCAACATTCTTATTTTGAACAGCCATATCACACTTATCGAAAAACTAATGTTTAGACAAAGAACAAGATTTTAAGGTGGAGTGTTGAATAAAGGATTTTATTCCTGCAGGAATAAGTTCACTGACACAATCTGAGCAAACATTAATATAAGAAATTTTAAAACAGTAATCCAACCAAGTAGTTGAATTTCAAGAGATGCTTGGAGTCATCATGGAACAAGTAAATACATGGGCTGTGTTAGGGTAACTATGAGTAAGAACAATAGTAAATAAATTTTGATGAATTTGAAGTGCTGATCAAGGCATCAAAGGCAGATATTGTTGGGATATCAGAGACATGGTGTCACATAGATATAAGCAGTGCAGAATTGGAATTTGGGGAGTACAATGTGTACAGAAAGGATAGACAGAGTAGGAAGGGAGGAGTGGTTATGCTGTTAGTTACGAAACATAAAATCGAAGGAAGTTCATCCAGTGGACATGGGTGGAAAGTACAATGTTGAGTCTGTTTGGTGTCACATAAACACTGGGAAAGCAAAAATGACAGGAGTGTGTTATAGGCCTAATGGCTCTGAGTACAATGAACAATTGTGCAGAGAAATAGTGGACCAGTAAATCAGAATGTATTGTAATGGGGGATTTTAACTTTCTAGATATTGACTGTAACTTGTGGGTTGGTCATTCACACACTAGCAAGATTTTGTGGATTTAATGGAGGACATGTTTCTACAGCAACATGTTTGAGTGGCAACCGGAGGGAGTAATACTTATGATCTGATTATCAGCAGTGATTATTCATGCATTAAGAATTTGCAGATAAAGGAACCACTAGGTGACAGTGATCACAGTGTACTGACGTGGATGTAACTGCCATTAAGGGTAAAGGGAAGGGTTTTTGCTTTCATAAAGGTGACTACAGTGGCCTCAGATTTTTTAAATTCTATTCAGTGGGATCCAACTGATGTTGTTATCAATGGTGAATTCTAAATGGGAAGCCTTCGGGTCTTAATCTTGGAGGCTACTCGATTTTTCATACCAACTAAGAAATACTGTTCAAGGTTCAGACCTAAATGAATGCCAGATGAATTAATGAGGCTGGTGGCAGAGAAGAAAAATGCATGTGATGCATATAAATTTTCAGGAGACACATTGGCTGATGCTGTATAGCCTTAGCTTAGTTAAGGCATATGATGTAAGAAAGCAAGCTTATACAGCATCAGCCAAGAGAAAAAAAAAAAAAAAAAAAAAAAAACTTTCCATTTTGCTCATCCTGTCATTTCAAATGTTTGTGCAGTTCACCCTTAAATTTATTTAAGCTACCAACTTCCACAACAACAGATGGAAGTCTGTTCCAGAAATCAACTACCCGCTGGCTAAAGTCAAACTTCCGCACATCTATTCTATAACTGTCTTTCTGCAATTTGAATCTATGCCCCCATCAGGTTCTTAGTCTGAGCAAATGAAAGTATTCTGTCAGCATTGAGTCTGCTCAAACCATTCAAGGCCTTATACACCTCAATCAGATCACCTCACAGGTGCCTAGTCACCTGATGCTGCAACTTGCAGAACTTAAGACTTTCTTCATAAGTGCACCCCTTTGTTCCTCTCACCAATCTTGTTCCACTTTTCTGTACTCATTCTAGCATCTCTACATCCTTCTTAAAATGAGGCCTCCAGACCTGTACACAGTACTCAAGGTGTGACCTGACCATTGCCTTGTACAAAGGTATAATCACCTCCTTGTCTCTGTTAGCAAAATTCCTATACAGGGTGACTCAAAAATATTGGTACAAACATTTAGGGGAGGTAGGTAACATCTGAAGGAATGTAAATCGCATAGGAACCCATAACTGGAAACGTCATTATAAGTCGGTTGACAGTGCTGTTCATCAGTTCGCGAGAGGGAAAATTTCTGGTTTACTCATTCAAGCAGTAGTCGCTGCACGAAGAGCATGCATTGATATATGAACTGTGAGCTGGCAGACATGCACCTCGTGTATGGATTAGCAGAGGGCAATGGACGATGCTTAACAAATTTATGGAGAACGCTTCCCAGACAGACATGTACCAGATCATTTTTTGTTTGTGTATGTGCATCAAAATTTGTGCGATTATGGGTCATTTAGAGGTAACAGGAGTAGTGCGGGCAGACCACGTTCTACGTGAAGTCTCATCATGGAAGAAAGTGTGTTGAATGCCTTCCAGAATAATCCTACTACCATCACGCGTGCTGTTGCCTCTGCCTTAGGAGTATCTCGTTGCTGTGTACAGCGTGTCTGCCACGACAATTCCTTACACCCCTTTCATTTCCAAAGGGTTCAGTTACTGCTCCCCCAAGATCATCCTGCAAGTGTGGCTTTTGCACAGTGGTTTCTCCAAGAAAGTGTTTAAGACTTGAATTTTCCAGCCTATGTGTTGTTCACGGATGAGGCTAATTTCACTCGGGAAGGCTTATTCAATCAGCACAATGCTCATGTGTGGGCTCTCGACAACCCACACGGTGTGCACCCCCATGCAGCACAACATCGCTTCGCAATAAATGTGTGGGCAGGGATGGTCGGTGACTGCTTAGTCAGCCCATACCTGTTACCATCCTGCATGAACTCCACTAAATATCGCATCTTTCTTGAACAAGTTCTACCAGGGTTACTTGACAATGTTCCAGCAAATGTGAGACGCAACATTTTGTTTCAACATGACGGGGCGCCTGCCCATTACGGAAGGTGTGTTCGTGACCATTTGAACAGGCATTTTGGGCGTCAATGGATTGGCCGTGGTGGACCCGTTGCCTGGCCCCCATGCTCACCTGATTTATCAAGCCTTGATAAATCAGGTCATTCAAATCTATTGTGTATGAATCGCTTGTGAAATGAGACAGAAATGGATCTCATCTGTGCTGCTACTGTCAAAAACTCCAGGTGTGTTCGACCATGTCTGCCAATCCACGCTGCATCGTTGTAACGCGTACATCGCGTCTCGTGGTGGAACCTTCGAGCATCTGTTGTAACATCGTGAAATGCAACCATCCAGTACTCCATTGTTAATATTATGTCAAATAAATGTTTGCCACTAATTACTGTCTTGTTCCTCCGTAGCCAGGTGGGCAGGAGCGGCAGTGCGTAGCACACGCTTCTTGATTAGACCAGGGTTCGAGCCCGTGACCACCAAATACGGAGGATGCGGAAAAGTCACGGAATGACCACCGCATATCCCCAGAGCAATATGGCTTTAGTTGCTAATGCTCCTAAAAACCAAACAACAACCTACAACAACTGTCTTGTGTCATTTCTGCTTCTTGTGCCTCTGTTTCTACTTTCCTGTGACGTTTCCGGTTATGGGTTCCTATGCGATTCATATTCCTTTAGATGTTACCTACCTCCCCTAAACGTTTGTACCAATATTTTTGAGACACCCTGTATATTATTGACAAAACTGTATGATCTGCTCTGGCATCCCATCTACACTTCTCAGATAACTTCATATCTGACTGCACAATTGCCCCCAGGTCTTTTTCATTTTCCACCTCCTTGAGTGTAATACCACACAGTTAGTACGTTTCTCTTGGGTTACTGCTACCCATATGCAGTACTTTGCATTTGTCAATGTTAAACTTCAGTTGCCACTTGTCAGCCCATCTGCCTAACCTTTCTAGATCTTGTTGCAGTAGCATACTGTCTTTAGTGTCATTAACAATCCTGCCAACCTTTGTATCGTATGCAAACTTGGACATTAAGCCTGATATACATTCATTGATATCATTGATAAATACACAAAACAACAATGGGGCCCAGCACTGAACCCTGGAGGACTCCACTAATAACATTAGTCCATGTAGAGCAGTGTCCATTTATTACCACTCTCTGCCGTCTCCTACTCAACTGTTCCTTTATCCATTGCAGTACCTTGCCTTTAATGCCATACCACTCCAACTTGTACAGCAGTCTTCCATATGCAACAGTATCAGAATCTTTCCTGAAATCCAAGTACAGTATATGATATCAAAATTATTTTTTGCATCCAGTTCCTTTGTGACCACATCATAGTATCTAATCAAATTGGTCAGACAAGACTTTCCCTTAACAAACCCATGCTGTGTCTGAATTATTGGTGCAGTCTTGTCTAGATGATCCTGCAATGCATCTTTAACCAGTGACTCCATTATTTTACCCTGAACAGAAGTTAAACTAATTGGTCTGTAATTACTCGTGTCACCCTTCGATCCCCCTTTGTGAATTGGGGATACATTTACACATCTCCAGTCGATGGGGACAGCCCCTGAATCTAAGGATGCTCTCATAATTATGACTAAGGGTTTGCTAACTTCTCTCGCTGCCTCCTTCGATATAACTGGATAGATTCCATCCACCACCGGTGGATGGAATCTATCCAGTTATTACAAGTACAATCAAGATGAATGGATTGTACTTCTAATAAATGGATAGATTATTGATTGTTCCTTGATTGTACTTGTAAGGGTTGTTTTTGAGAAAAAGATGAAGAGTTTTGGCTGTGTGGTTAGGATTGTCTTAGTATTTTGGTAGTAAATGAACAATCTGTGCAAGGTCATTAGTATGTGCAAAACCTCATCATCTTGAACAGCTGAGTCCATGTGACCAGAAAATGGAAGCCAGCTCTTGGTGTGAAGATAAAAATCACCAAGGAAAAATTACCTCACTGGTAGGAAACTTGGACAGCTGAAAGTTAAGCTTCAAAGAAAGGAAGTCAAATAGTTTGATGTAATTAGTTGAACTGAGAGAGAGATCAATAGAGGCAACAGATGAATTTAACATAATGTGGTAGAGATATTTTAGCCAGAGAAGATCGAAAAGAGCAGATTCCAAGTTACTGTCTCTGATGGGAAATATCAGAGCAGACATGTGCAAGCACTACCTTTTTAAACAAATAATTAGGACAGCTGAGATGAGTAGTGACAATCAGCTGATAATTGGGATTCTGTCATGAAAAGTGGGGCTTGGCAGACTAAGCAGAAATGGACATCAATTCAGAACTGAAATAAATGAGTGTGTGCAAGGTTCATCTTTTCACAGATATGTTTGTTCTCTTAATTTGACTGTTAAAGAAAAGGTGGGGGGCCATGTATGAAGTAATGAAATTTTTGGATAATGTGTACACATAATAAGATGGGGGTCATGTATGAAGTAATAAAATTTTTGGATAATGTGTACACATAATAAGATGTCCAGCTTCCTTACGTATTGTGGTCTTGACAATGCCCTGCCCCCAATACATATAACTCGGACTCCTTCCAGTCACCCTTTGGCAGATTAGAGGCAGCATATTTATACACCAGCTGATCTAGATGCCTTGTCGAGAATTACCAATAGGTTCAATATATTGAGCTATCTAGGCATACGAACACCATATTAGAGCTGTACTCTTGAAATGGGGGTAATTGTGCAGGGAGATATGAAGTTTTCTGAGCAGTACAGATGGTCTGCAAGAGTAGCTCATAGTGTCTTGTCAATGATATACAGGAATTTTTCTAGCAGGGATAAGGAGGTGATTATCCTTTTATAAGGCAATGGTCAGGCCACACCTTGAATACTGTATACAGGTCTAGAGGCCTCATTTTAAGAAGGATGTAGAGCTGTTGGAACGAGTACAGAGAAGGGCAAAAAGATTAGTGAATGGAACGAAGGGTTGCTCTTACGAAGAAAGGCTTAAGTTTTGCAAATTAGTGTCTGGAGGCTAGGCATCTGCGAGGTGATCTGATTGAGGTGTATAAAGCCTTGAATAGTTTGAGTGTGCTCAGTGCTGATGGGATTCTTCCTCTTGCTCAGAATCACCTGAGAGGGCATAAATTCAAATTGAGGAAAGACAGATGTAGGGTAGATGTGCAGAAGTTTGCCTTTAGCCAGCAGGTAGTTAAGGCTGAGCTGGACAGGTATTTGGAACGAATGGAGGGGTGAAATGGGAGTGGTTTTTTTTGGCTGATGCTGCATAAGCTTGCTTTCTTTCATCATATGCTTATGCTAATGTACGGAAGGTTGGTTCTTGCCATGATGTCCATCATAACCTCAAAAGGCATCAATCATACTGCATAATGGAATAGGTGGATGGTTGCCGATGTATTACTCTGGAGAATAAACTCTGGGTTTCATCACTTGAAGCCTCCAGTAAGCAAAGTGGTGGTATTTCACCAGTTGATGAGTCATGTACCATCTACTATTGCCAACACAGAGAGGTGGCATTTCTCTGTGCAGTGTGGATGACCCAACTAGACTCCTGCTTATATTGGTTCACACTTGGGTTGTCACCTTCAATATACTAGATGGTTTCAGAACTTGTACATGAAGGGTTATACCCAGTGTTACTTACAGTCCTACAATTGTGAAATTGCAAGTGGAGAATTTGGTTGTCTCAGGACAACTGGATTTGGAAGAAATTTGGTCCATTTTACTCACCTGAATATCAGTTCCGTCAGCATTTTAGACTCCCAGACAGCAAACACTTGTTTGCTCTATCTGAGCAAATGTCTGTAAAAAGCCACAAAGACCTAAGTTCCATCTATTTATGGAAAATTAGTCTCACATAATAATGCAAAGCTAATTTTCCATAGACTGGAACTGCATTCCAACTCTGCTCAATCTGTCATTATGCTTATCAGTCACTTGGTCTGCAGCTTACTTCTGTTGCTGATAGGGTCAGAGACTTCAATCTTTCCCTAATGACAGCATGTTATGTTAATATAAGAAAATAATCCAAAATTATACCTAATATTTCATTACTTGTTTGACAGTTCTGTATTTATTAACTCTTGGCATTTGCACAAAAATTGGTAGGCATGCAGAGATGATCATTGACTTTTGCCAATGAAGATTTGGTAATTTTGACAGAAAAACAAGCAAAATACTTTTCTTGAAAGATATTATGATTGAGTGAATGGTTGTGGGTTTAGAGTAATATAACCAAAAAGAGAAAAGTGAGAGCAATATCTCCACTTCATATCAGTGAGATCAAAATGACCTTGCATGAGTGCCAATGGGGTTAAGGCCATTATATGAACACAGTGTTTGAGTACTTAGAGAATTTGATTTGAAACATAACCAGGTTTAATCTTTTTCATTAATTCAGACACATAAATATGGATTTCTTTAACGTGTCTAAATTAAGATGAATATAAAGATTGGAAAAATTAATGTTTGTGGCCCTCCAAAGTTCAACCCTACCTGATGACATCTTATTCCATAATATTTAATTTCTCTCATTGGATTTTCTTTTCCCCTGAGACAACTGATTTTTAATGTATAGCTATATTATATTAGGAGTGAGAAATTTTGATAAAAGGAAGATAGTGGGCATGATTTAATTCAACCACTTTTGCTTTTCATAGGCATTAAATGCCTAAGTGCTTTCAGAGGTAATGTCTCCACAGTTCATGGCATTTGCGCCTTTCCGACAGCTGTGACCTTGGTGGTGGCATGGTATATTTATGTCATGGATGGGATGAGGAAATGTTTTAGTCTATTGTTTCTACTTTCTAAGCGAAAATTAGTATTGATTTATTGTTTCCTTGTGAAAGTTTATTTTTGATCCACAGTGCTTTTGTGAGTGACATAGGCTATGCGAGTTAAATAAAGTTTATATTTATTATTTGATTCTTTGTAGTTATTCAACTGGTCATCAATCATGACAAGTGCTGAAAAGAAAGTGTCGACAGTACCTGGATGAATATCTAGTTTATGGTTTTATTGAAAGCCCGTTTGACTCTAGGCTACGAAACTATCTGACTCTAGGCTAAAATTTGGATATGAAACCATCAAGTCTTTTAGATCACTTAAAAAGGAAACATGCTGATAAAGTTGGTAAACATAGAAAATATTTAAAACAATTTTGAACAATGTAGCACTGTTACTTCCTTATTTAAGAAGAACACACAAACAAATGATGGAATGATTGTCTTATAAAATTGCAGAAATCATTGCAAAAACTGGTAGTGCTGATACAGTTGCTGAGATTGTTATATGACCCATATTCGAGACTGTAATTTCAAAAGTGATGCATCAAAATCCTTCCAATATTTTAACAGCATTGCCACTAAGCAGCGATTCAATTTGAAGATGAATCAATGAGATGTCAGTTAACATTGAAGAGCAAATAATTGACAAACTAAAAATGAGAAAATTTTCTATCCAGATTGATGAATCCACAGTTACTGACAATAAGGTCCTTCTAATGGCGTACATTCTTTATTTCAATAAAGACTGTAAATTGAAAGAAGAAATGTTGTTTGTAAAATCTATAGAAACTGACTGTACTGGAGCATCCATTTTTACTGCTGTAAGAACATAGTTTGATGGAAAATTTGGTATCCTGTACCACTGATGGTGCTACCGCCATGGGTGGAAGACAAAGGTTTTATAGCCCACCTAAAGGAAGTATGTCCTGAAGTTGACATATGCTGCATTGTATACTGACATTATATTATCTATCTTACAACTCTTTCCTCAATTTGAATCTATGCCCCCTCAGGTTTATAATCTGGTCAAGAGGACGAATCCCATCAGCATTGAACTTGCTCAAATTTTTCAAGGCCTTATACACCTCAATCAGATCACCTAGTCTCCAGGCACTGCAATTTACAGACCTAAAGCCTTTCTTGGTAAGAGCACCCCTTTGTTCCCCTCACCAATCTTGTTGCCCTTCCTTGTACTTGTTCTAGCAACTCTACATCCTTCCTAAAATGAGACTTCCAGACCTGTACACAGTACTCAAGGTGTGGCCTAACTATTGCCTTGTACAATGGGATAATCACCTCCTTGTCCTTGCTAGCAAAATTCCTATATATCATTGACAAGACTCCATGACCTGTCATCTGCACTGCTCAGCAAACTTCATATCTGCCTGCACAATTACCCCCAGATCTTTTTCATTCTCCACTTCTCTGAGTGTAGTACCACACAGTTGGTATGTTTCTTTTGGGTTACTGCTACCCATATGCAGTACTTTGATAAATACAATGTTAAACTTCAGTTGCCACTTGTCAGCCCATTTGCCCAACTTATCTAGATCCTGTTGCAGTAGCATACTGTCATTAACAACCCTGCCAACCTTTGTATCATCTGAAAACCTGGACATTAAGCCTGATATACCTTCATCAATATCATTGATGAATATAAAAAACAACAATGGGGCCCAGCACTGAACCCTGGGGAACTCCACTAATATCATTAGTACACAAAGAGCAGCGTCCATTGATTACCACTCTGCCATCTGCCACTCAACCAACCCTTTATCCATCGTAGTAACTTGCAATTAATGCCATACCGCTCCAATTTGTACAGCAGTCTTCCCTGTGCAATGGCATCAAAAGCTTTCCTTAAATCCAAGTATGTAATATCAAAATTATTTTTTTGCATTCCAGTTCCTTTGTGACCATATCATAGTATCCAATGAAATTGGTCTGATAAGACCTCCCTTTAACAACCCCATGCTGTGTCTTAACTATTACTGCAATCTTGTCTAGATGATCCCGCAATGCTTATTTAACCAGTGACTCCATTATTTTCTCCGGAACACAAGTTAAACTAACAGATCTATAGTTACTTGTGTCACCTTTTGAATCCTCTTTTGGAATATCGTATACATTTGCATGCCTCCAGTCCATGAGTACCTCCCCCAAGTCCAACAGGCTCTCATAATTATGGATAAGTGTTTGCTTACTTCCTTTGCTGCCTCCTTTAATATAACTGAATTGATCCCATCAACCCCAGGTGCCTTCCTTATGTTTAACTTCAACAATTTCTCCTCCACTTTGCTCTCGGTTATTACAAAATCACTTAGCTTCCTGTTAGAGTTAGGCTTCTGCGGTGCCTGATAATTTATATTGATATCATCTGGTTGCAAAAAAATATTAGTCCAGTTCTTTATCAATATCTCAGTATAGTTATTAAAACCATCAATAAGATAGTTGCCTATCAAATATGATCCCCTTTTCAGAAAATTTTGTATTGATAAACTGTCTAACAAGATTTGCAAGCCTTTTTGATTCAATAATTATTTTTTTAGAAAGCGAAGGAGACACAGATTTAGCAAAGGAAATCAGCAAACACAAAATTGGAAATATTTGAAAGCAATTTAATGAGAAAACAATTTCATGGTATGCAATAGTTAGCTGAAGTTAATGAATCTCTCACCTAGAATGATCTTAATAATTATTCAAATCATTCAATTTAAAGAACACAAATCATTTGTGTTCTTTAAATGGTGAAATGAAAAATAGATTTTCAAATTTATTTCTTTTTGAAGTGAAGCCATGGATGTTAGATCCAGATGGATATGATGCTGGGTCTGCTGTGAAGAAATTCAAGAAGAACTCATTGAATTAAATGTAATGAAGAATGCAAATATAAATTCGAAAAAGGTGGAATGGCTGAGTTGTGGGGATCAAAAACAACTAAACTTCTTTATCCAACAATGTGGTCTGAAATGGCCGAAGTACTAATTTGTTTACAAATGTTTTATGTGGTTGAAAGTGGTTTTAGTTCAGTAAATGAAATATTAACAAAGGAAAGAAACAGAATTGATAAATATTCAATAGGAGACATTAGAATTAAACTTACTAACATTGTACCAAACATTGAACTTTTAGTTAAGAAGCATCAGGCTCAGGGATTCCATTGAATAAAGAGTAGGTATAAATTATTTTCTTGTTTAAAATTTCATGGGAGGCAATTAGGGAAAAAAAATTGTCTAAAAAAGCCCTTTAGGGGGCTTTAATTAAAAAAAGGTTGAGAAACACTGCAGTAGACTATTACAGTGGTGAGCTACTGATACAAAATTTCAACAAAGTTTATAATTTTATTTGCAGTTAATATCATATTTTGCTCAATAGCAGAACAGGAATAATTTTGCAATCCATTTAATGTAATGTAACAAATTCCAGACCTCTAGTACTTGAGGACATTCTTCCAGTGATAACAGTTAGGCTGGAATGGGGTAGATACCAAGGCATCTTGGTAAAAAAAAACATTGAAAATCTGCAGACAAGAGAAGTGCTCACTGTTGATTTAATTCATGCCCTTAAAAAATTATCAGTAGCCCTGAGTCGCACACTTGGCTGTCACCTGGAAGTGTGAAGGAGTTAATATTCAAATACCTCCCCCCCCCTGCCCTGTGGAGCAAATATGTTGAATTTTGGTAAAGTTCAGTCATCCTGTAACATCCAGATTCTCTGCCTGTACCTTCATGCTGTTGGGATTGTTAGTAACCTTAGTTATACCCCTAATGTGCAAGGTTAAAATTAGTATGCTTGGAGGTGACTGCCCAGGTGTGAACCAAAGTAAGCAGGAGTTGAAGTCGTCTACACTGTACAGAGGAATGCCAACTACTGTGACAATAGGTGATTGATGATTTATCACTTTGCTATTATAGAGACCTGAAGTGGTGAAAACCATGCTTGGTTTCCAGATCCTACATCTCTTTTACGTGCAGTATGGGTAATGTCTCCTGAGGTTTTTTCTGGGCATCATGGCATGATCCAAATTTTTTATATTGCAAGGGTACAGCTTTAACTATGACCTACAAAATTCATTTCATAGTCCAGTATTCTCCCCAGGACCTATCGAATGGGTGCACCGCCCAGTGAATTTAACTGACCACCTGGCTAAAATTTAAGCGATTCTCGCGGTACTGTATGGTACTACTCACTGGTCTTGATCAGTATTAATTTGAACATACTATGCAATCGAGATCAATATGACAGGAGCATATAATGTTAAATTATGCAATTAATTTTTGCTCTGGATCACTTAAGTCACATTTATAAATATGTAACAGAAATATTATAAAAGTAGTTGGGTGGGGAAGTGTAATACTTCCCCACCCAGCTACTTCATAATGCCATTTGATTTAATTAAGTTTAATCTTTTTCATTAATTAAGACACTTAAATATAGATTTCTTTAATGTGTCTAAATTAAGATGAATATAGAAAATTTTGCCAGCCAGGCAAAATTTTCTGTGGAGAACACTGTAGTCCCTTAGATATGAACATATTGGTTATGCTCTAAAATGCATTCGACCAGCAAGCTTATAATCTTGCTTCTTGTATAATCTACTAGCTCCAATTCTCTTGAACTTCTACTATTGAAAATAGGGCAATCAGGTTTATTAATGATTCATCACTTAAAAAATTAATTCTACATCTCTGTTATACAGATGGTCAATTGATATTTCTATGGGTACTGTTCTTCTAAATTTGCTTATGTAATTACACCTCCCCCCCAAACAACTGCCTCAAATAGTGATAAACAAACCTTGCTGTACAAAAAGAAACTTCTTGAACCATCACCTCATTAAATGTTGATCTCAAAATAGTTTTCCAGTGGAGAGAAGAAAGTTTATTTAAATTTTATCCTTTTAAAACTCTGGCCTGTTTTATTTCTTGTAAAAATATACTCCACTGCTCCTGTGCTCATTTTCATTCACAATTTGACTCCAAACTTAGCAAACTAACTTCTTGTATTTCTCTTTTATCCCTTCTGTTCTTTGAACTCGTACGTGGTACCTAAGTACTATAGATGTGTGGTCACTATGGGGGTGGGAGAATCTCTCAAAAATGCAAATACGTGTATTTTATGTACAGTGGTAGTACTGTGAAATATTTGCTACCATATTTTTAATTTGTGTTGAAATCTTTTATGTATACATACTGTCTTTATAGATAACCTATAAAGCTTTGTATGGCTTGCAACTGGAAAATTTTTGTTAAAAAAAAAAAAAAGAAAAAGTGAATGAAATGAAACTGGTAAGGGGAGGGGATTTATCACTTAATCTTAGTGCACTCTGTTTTAGATAGATACAAAGACATCTAGTGAAGTACAGCTACCCTGGATGTAGGACCTAATATTAATAATAGGTTATTCTGTTTACTCTTCATTAACAATTTCCTTATATGAGAATTATTAATTTCCTTGTACTTTGCTGATTTTGTTGCTTGCGACACTCTCGTGCGCACACACGCACGCGAGCACACACACACGCGAACACACACACACACACACACACACACACACACACACACACATACGGTATATCTGTATTTGTGCTTTAGCATTCTGACTATTATTTTAATCGTGTATTTCAGCTATAGAAGTGTGGCACTCATTCAGTCCCTTTTACTAAGCAGAAAAAAAATCTAATATACTTTATACTATGCACAAGGTCTATTACTTTCAATATATGTCTTATTTTCCTCATCCTGCTTTTGCTCTTCTGTTGAACATGGGGTGTAAAAGTTTTCTTAAGGAAATTTAAATAAATATTTTTCGTTAATATGGGATGCATGGAACTAATGGCAAAATACTGTTTAAAATATCATTCTCTTACCGTATTATTCATTATAATTTTTATTTTTGTACTTTCCAATTTTTATTAGAGCCAGATAACTGAGGGATTAGCAGTTATGATTTCATGCTAAGTAAGTACTGTGAGCTGGATCCTACAGTGATGATTTAGTAGTAGTAATGGCATATGATTGTGCAGGCAGATATGAAGTTCTCTGAGCAGTGCAGACGAGCTGCAAGAGTAGCTCATGGTGTCTTGTCAATGATATACAGGAATTTTTCTAGCAGAGATAAGGAGGTGATTATTCCCTTGTATAAGGCAATGGTTAGGCCACATCTTGAGTACTGTATACAGGTCTGGAGGCCTCATTTCAAGAAGGATGTACAGCTGCTGGAACGGGTACAGAGAAGGGCAACAAGATTAGTGAATGGAACAAAGGGTTGCTCTTACGAAGAAAGGCTTAAGTTTTCCAAATTACAGAGTCTGGAGACTAGGCATCGGTGAAGTGATCTGATAGAGGTGTATAAGGCTTTGAATGGTTTGAGCATGCTCAATGCCAATGGGATTCTTCATCTTGCTCAGAATAATCACCTCAGAGAGCATAAATTCAAATTGAGGAAGGACGGATGTCGGATAGATGTGCGGAAATTTGCCTTTGGCCAGCGGGTGGTTGGTTGGTGGAACCGACTTCCATCACTTGTTGTTGAAGTTGATAGCCTAAACAAATTTAAGGCTCAACTGGACAGGTATTTCGAACGAACGGAGGGGTGAAATGGGAGTGGTGTTTTTTTTTTTTTTTTTTTGGCTGATGCTGAATAAGCTTGATTTCTTGCATCATATGCCTCTACTAATGCTAATGATGCAAAATAGCAAGCTTGTGAAGCATCAGCAGGGAGGGTAACTCTCACATCACCCATCCCCTTGGCCCCGGGTGCCAAGCATATCCGTGGCCAAGCGATTCTCGTGCGATTGAAAAGAGTTTTTCTCTAAGCGACTAGGTTCTCTTTTGTTTTTTCCCTTGCTTATCAAACTTTTCCGTTAAGTAGCCCTTTTTTTTCTTAAAAGCACTAAGAAAAGAGCCCAGAAGAAGGAAAGAACCTTTTTCTTTAATTTAATTTGTCTTACTAACTGTACTAATCTATACGCTTGGCCATAAGCGGCACTGCTCCTGCCTCCCCGTGCTTGGGCCGGTAACCTGGGCGGTAAAAATATACCCCCAGGGCCAAAAGGAGCTAACATGGATACGAGTAGTTATCCACCTTTAGAGCCATCAAGCTCAAGGTCAGAAATTCCTGACAATGACCGTGACACCAACCAGCCCAAAAGGCTTAGAAGGGAACCTCAATGCCATGATGAATTACCAAATTTCTTGGTGATTCATTCTTTATCCTCCCAACCTGTAGGCAAATTATCACCATTCTTGATTCAAAAATATTTGGAATCAATTACTGGATCACCAAAAATGGTGAAAAGACGACAATCCGGAGATCTCCTTATTGAAACTGCCACCGCAAAACATTCTGAGCGGCTCTTAAACACAACATCATTTTGTGCGATCACATTATCAAATACTCCACACAGAACCTTAAATTCATCAAAGGGTGTAATCAGTGAGTGGGACCTAATTACAGTCTCCAAAGAAGAGCTACTTCAAGAACTAAGTAGTAAAAAGTTACAAATGTGAAACGGATTATGACTAAAAAAGATGGAAATCTCACTCCAACGAGATCCATTAACATTCAGTACGCCAGACTTTCCATCCTCAATTAAAGCTGGCTATTTGAATTGTCGTATTAGACCATATATCCCGAATCCCATTAGCTGCTTCAAACGCCAGAAATACGGGCATTCGCAGCAGACATGTAGAGGTGAGGCCATATGTCCCATCTGCAGCTCTAAAGATCACACTCAAGCGGATTGCTCTGTCAAAACCCCTGTTTGTCCAAACTGCAAAGAAAGCCACACAGCTTTTTCCATAACATGTGAGCTATGGATTACAGGAAAGCAAATTCAAAAGTACAAAATAGAAAATAAAGTCACCTTTCCTGAGGCACGTAGACAAGTTATGTCGACCCTGCCTAGTAGTCGTTCCTATGCAGCTCGCACTCGGAACTTCGTTTCTACTGCAGCTCAAACAGATGTGTCAGTTCCACCTAACACCTCTCTAGCGAACTGGCTCAAATCTACGCTTTCAACCTCAAAGAAAGATAATCCTCCAAAAAGAACTAGCGAAGCCACAAATACTCCAATCAGAATACCTACTCATACCCCATCAGTCCCAGTTGGAAAAGAACAATTAAAATCTGAATCAGTCTCTAAAAAAACGGAATCTCCCTCCAAAAGCATGGATGTAGATGAGCTGCTAGACAATGAGGAAACTATTCTAGAACTCCATGCAGATAACACCATGGTTACTGGACGCCCCACATTCTCAAAAAAGGACAGGAAAAAATGTCCCACATACAGAAAACAGTCGGATGAATCACCCTCAGGTAAACATAAATAATGAATAAGATCATACAATGGAATTGCAGAGGACTAAGCACTCATTCTGATGACTTAAGAGATTTAATAGTTCAATTTAATCCCATAGGTTTACAGGAAACATTCTTGTCACCCCAAGTTTTGCCAAAATTTTCAAGTTATACCATTTACAGACGAGATAGGAACTCAGTATCACTTGCACGTGGAGGAGTTGCTATTCTTGTTAATGCTAACATACCATCCAGGCTGATCCAATTGAGAACTACCCTAGAAGCTGTGGCAGCTCGCCTTGCAGTTGGTACGTCATTTATCATTGTTTCCATTTATATTCCGCCATCTGCACCACTTCTGCTTTCAGAACTTGACAACCTCATTGCACAACTCCCAACTCCAATTTGTCTTTTTGGGGACTTTAATGGACACTATCCATTGTGGGGATCGGCCACAATGGATATAAGAAGCAAATTGATGGAGGAATTCATGCATAATAATGATCTTAATTTTAGCATTAGCATTAGTAGAGGCATTTGATGCAAGAAAGCAAGCTTATGCAGCATCAGCAAAAAAAAAAAAAAAAAAAACACTTCCACTTCACCCCTCTGTTCATTCAAAATACCTGTCCAGCTGAGCCTTAAACTTATTTAGGCTATCAACCTCCACCACAAGGGATGGAAGTCTGTTCCACCAACCAACCACCCGCTGGCTAAAGGCAAATTTCCGCACGTCTATCCTACATCTGTCTTTCCTCAATTTGAATTTATGCCCTCTCAGGTGATTTTTCTGAGCTAGAGGAAGAATCCCATCAGCATTCAGCATGCTTAAACCATTCAAGGCTTTATACACCTCTATCAGATCACCTCGCTGGTGCCTAGTCTCCAGACACTGTAATTTGCAAAACTTAAGCCTTTCTTCATAAGAGCACCCCTTTGTTCCATTCACTAATCTTGTTGCCCTTCTCTGTACTCGTTCCAGCAGCTCTACATCCTTCTTGAAATGAGGCCTCCAGACCTGTATACAGTACTCTAGGTGTGGCCTGACCATCGCCTTATACAATGGAATAATCACCTCCTTATCCCTGCTGGAAAAATTCCTGTATATCATTGACAATACTCCATGAGCTACTCTTGCAGCCTGTCTGCACTGCTCAGAGAACTTCATATCTGCCTGCACAACCACCCCCAAGTCCCTTTCATTCTCTACCACTGTCAGTATTGTACCACAGAGTTGATACGTTGCTCTGGGGTTGCTGTTTCCCATGTGTAGTACTTTACATTTGTCAATGTTAAACTTCATTTGCCACCTCTCAGCCCATCTGCTCAACCTTTCCAGATCCTGTTTCAGCAGCATAGTGTCAGTAGTGTCCTTGACAACCCTGCCAACCTTTGTATCGTCTGCAAACTTGGACATTAAGCCCGATATACCATCATCAATATCATTTATAAATACAGAAAACAATAATGGACCCAACACTGAGCCCTGAGGGACTCCACTAATAACATCAGTCCACGATGAGTAGTGTCTATTGATTACCACTCTCTGTCTTCTCCCCCTTAACCACCCCTTTATCCATAGCAGCAATTTGCCTCTAATGTCACACTGCTCCAATTTGTGTAGCAGTCTTCCATGTGCAACAGTATCAAAAGCCTTTCTAAGATCCAAGTATATAATATCAAAGTTATTCCCTGCATCCAGTTCTTTTGTGACTGCATCATAGTATCCAATCAAGTTGGTCAGGCAAGACTTCCAATTAACAAAACCATGCTGTGTCTGAGCTATAACTGAAGTCTTGTCTAAATGATCCTGCAGTGCTTCTTTAACTAGTGCCTCCATTAATTTTCCTGGAACAGAAGTTAAGCTCACAGGTCTATAATTACTTGTGTCAGCCTTTGATCCTCCTTTGTGAATTGGGGTCACATTTGCACATTTCCAGTCTATGGGTACCTCCCCTGAGTCCAAGGAAGCTCTCATAATTATGGATAAGGATTTGCTTACTTCCTTTGCTGCCTCCTTTAATATAACTGGATAGATCCCATCCACCCCGGGTGCCTTTCTTGTGTTTATCTTCAACAGTTTCTCCTCCACTTTACTCCCAGTTATTTCAAGATTCTGTAGCTTACTGCTAGAGTTGAATACACCTCTGGCATTCCCCTTGCTGAATAACTCTTCATGTGTGAATGTCGATGCAAAATATTCATTTAGTTTGTTAGCTACCTGAGCAGGATCATCAACACTTGACCCATCAATATCAAGTGGACCAATCTGATTCATCCCCTTCCTTCTAGAGTTTACATAAGTAAAGAACTCTTTGCTGTTTTTCTTTGCATCCCTTGCCAAGGATTTCTCGTAATCTGCCTTCGCCCGCCTAACCTCCTTTGTAACTTGGTTGCATATCAACTTGTATCTATCATAGGCTTCTGTGTCATGTGTTAATTTGTATGTATCCCATGCATTTTTCTTCTCTGCCATATGCCTCATTAGTTCATCTGACATCCATTTTGGCCTAAACCTTGAACAATATTTCTTAGTTGGTATGTAAAGCCTAGTAGCTTCCAAGATAAGTTCTTTGAATGCTTCCCATTTTGAATTTGCTGTTGGTAACATCATCAGTTGGTCCCACTATATAGAATTTAAATACTGTCTCAGTCCATCGTAGTTGCCTTTACGGAAGCAATTACCCTTCCCTTTACCCCTAATGGTAGTTACCTCTTTGAGTAAATCCCACTTCAGCACACTGTGATCACTGCCACCTAGTGGTTCATTTATCTGCAGATTCTTAATGCATGAAGAATCACTGCTGATAATCAAATCAAGAGTATTACTCCCTCTAGTTGCCTCCCGAACATGCTGATGTAGAAAACAATCATCCAATAAATCCACAAAAGCCCTGCTAGTGTGTGAGTAACCAGCCCCCAAATTCCAGTCAATATCTGGGAAATTAAAATCTCCCATTATAAGACACCCTGATTTACTGGCCCACTCTATTTCCCTGTACAGTTCCTTATTATACTCATCAGAGTCATTAGGCCTATAGCACACTCCTACTCTCAATTTTGATCTCCCAATGTTTATGTCACACCAAACTGACTCCACACTGCACTGTCCAGCAATGTCGACTGGCTTCACTTCCTTGGTTTTTATGTGTTTCTTAACTAATAGCATAACACCTCCCCCCTTCCTATCCTGTCTATCCTTTCTGTAGACGTACTCCCCAAATTGCAGTTCCGCATCCCTTATATCTGTGTGACACCACGTCTCTGATATCCCAACAATATCTGCCTTCGATGTTTTGAGCAATACCTCAAATTCATCAAATTTATTCACTAAACTCCTAGCATTGGTGTACACGCAAGTATACCTGCACCTGTTTCTATTCTTAGCTACCCTAATACAACCCATGTGTTTACTTGTACCGCAATGGCTCCCAGCAGTCTCTGAAATACCATGCATCTTGTTTTTCAGGCTTCTGCTCATTCTAATAGAAGCAGTGCAAGAATCTGTTTCACCTCTGCCAGTGGCTACTGTCAATCTATTGGTCTTTGTCTCCCCCCAAGCTAGCAGTTTTCCGACCCATCTAACACTGCCTCGATAGCATTAGCAAATATTCTTGCACCCTTTCTATTTAAGTGTATCCCATCCCTGTAGAAGCAATCTCTCCTGTTAACAAGTATAGTCCAGACTGAAAAAAATTCTACCCCTTGAGCCTTGCACAATCTTTCCAGGGCCGAATTGATCGACAAGGCTCTCATCATATACTCCCTCCTATCGTGTCTGGGCAGAATTGCAGACACTTTCAAATTCAACCCTAATTCTCGGCTTTTGTTCAACAGTGACCTGTACTTGTTAAGTAATTCTGCCGGTCTCCTACTCTTAATATTATTAGTGCCAATGTGTACAACTATATCACCTTTTGTGCCCTTAAAAGATGATATTCGCTCTACAACGTCATCAACCTTTGCCCCTGGCAGACATACCCTGGTCCTGTTCCACCTATCTTTTTTACAAAGCATGTTCCCCGTTTCCCGGACAATAGAGTCACCAACAACTACTAGTTCCTTCGGGACCAGCGCATTCTGCCTTGGGGGTTGTCTCTGTGTCACGTGATGCCCAAGTGCAAGCTCTGGCGTTGATGTGGGCAGCTGAGAGCTTGATGGGCCCCTCAATTTAGTTTCTTCGAGGGCATCCACCCTGTCCTTCAAGCTCTCATATAGGCCCATAAGAACGCCGAGTTGTTGCCTGATATCGATACACTCCTTGCATCGCGCACACACAAAGACATCCTCCTCGGCAGTATTATGTCCCATACCCGATTGCTCTGCAAACATCAAGCAAACAGTGCATTTTATAAGGCTGTGAGTCAGAGGACAACTGCTCCCCTCAGTTCTGCTCTGAGCCACAGCACTTCCATTAGCTTGAGCCTTTTGCTTTGCTGCTCTGGTCTGAGTCATGATTCTATTAATTTATTAATTAATTATGTTATGTTATTAATTATATTACGTTTGTAATCTAAGTTGTTATATGTATTTATTTAAACGTACAATTTAACTGCTAACGAAGTTCAACTAACGCTATCTAGTACGGTATATAACCTACGGTATATCTAGTACGGTATCACAATAGCGGGAAAGTTACTAACGGTAGCGGTAGTTACGAACACGTGGAAACCCTTACCGATACTTTTACAAGGCCAAGTAAAGAATAAATACACCAAATTAATCAAAAAATCACAAAATAATCTTATACTACTAAATTTAAATCAAAAGTTTTAGAAAAACAATAATTTCAAATCAATAAATAAGAAAAATCCACTTAGCGGCTTGGAACACGACCGTCACTAGTAGCCTCGTAGGAAGGAAGGAAGAATGGTTCATACTAGGCTCACTTACATCCTGGAGTCAGAGAATCTCCTTCCAGATCACTAGTATGGCTTTCAAAAAAAATAGATCAACCCTAGATGTGCTCATTAAAGCTGAGTCTCTTGTCTGAAATGCCTTTGTCATGAAACAACACCTAGTCATGGTCAATTTAGATCTTGAAAAGGCATTTGATACTACATGGCGGCATGGTATTATTATGGACCTTTACCATCTGGGGCTTAGGGGTTATTTCCTGCAATTGTGATCTTTTCAAGTTCAATACAAAAACGTCCTCTCTATGTCTCACATTCAGGAAGAGGGAGTCCCGCAGGGATCAGTACTCAGTCTAACATTGTTTTCAATCCGAGTTAGCAGCATGACACGGGATATCCCAAAAACTGTTCAAACTTATATGTATGCAGATGATCTTACCATTTCCTGTCAATCTCAAAGTATGAATACCATTGAACGGCAGCTACAACTTGCCATAACCAAAATAGAATCCTGGACTTCACGGAACGGTTACAGACTGTCAGAAAAGAAATGCACTGTCACTCGCTTTTGCAAGAAGTGAGCTCTCCATCCTGAACATGAACTACAAATAAACAATACTCTAATCCCGCTCATTAACACCGTTAAATTTCTTGGACTACTATTAGACCGCAAACTAAATTTCCAAGCTCACATCACTTATTTGAGAACTTCTTGTTTAAAGCATTTGAATATACTTCGTTCGGTCTCATCTATGTCATAGGGAGCTGATCGGTGTACTTTGCTGCATCTTTATAGAAGTTTAATCCGTTCACGACTAGATTATGGTTGTTCAGTGTATGACTCTGCCAGGAGCACTACTTTAAAACGGCTAAATATGATTCATCACAGAGCTCTGAGGTCTGCACTGGGAGCTTTCAGGACTTCTCCGATCCAAAGTCTGTATATTGAAGCACATGATCTCCCATTACACCTGCGTAGAAAAACACTACTGCTTCATTACGCTGCTAAGATCCAAAGTCTACCATCGCACCCAAGTTGGGAGTATCTTTATAATACTCGTTGGGATGCCTTCTATGAGAGCAGGCCAAATGAAAATAGACCCACCTCTCTCAGGATCAAAGAGCTTGTTCAGACTTGGAATGTCAATTTAAATGAAATTTTCCAAGACACAACTACACCTGTTGCTCCTTGGACATATGTGTCTGTCTCTCAAGATACACGCTTCCTCCAGTGGGGGAAAAATACACCTTCCTGCAATTAACAGACAGTTACATTCAGCTCATGCTATGAACAACCATGCCTGTAAAATTTATACGGATCGTTCAAAAACTGAGAGTACGGTAGGTGCTGCGTCGGTTTTCCCTTTATGTACAAGTTCAGCCCCACTACCGCTTGCCTGCAGCGTCTTCACAGCTGAATTACATGCCATTAAGTTAGCTCTTAGTAAGATAATTGAGCTTTCCATCTCACCTACCATAATTTACACAGATTCTCTTAGTGCTGTCTCTGCCATAAGGAAGAATTCCTCCATTTCTCACCCTACATTGAAACAGATTCATTCCCAGCTATTCGCTTGCAGTGTGTGTCCAATCAGTCAATCAGTTTTTGCTGGATCCTTGGCCATTCAGGCATTCTGGGAAATGAAAGTGCCGACTTTGCCGCTAAACATCCAAACACTCTCTCACAACATCCTCAGGTTCCTTTCTCTGATTTTAAGTGTGTCATACACAAAGCCTGCTACGATAAATAGTCACAGACCTGGAAAAGTAACACTAACAATAAACTTTACCAGATAAAAGAAGAACCAAAGCTGTGGCTGTCTGGCTTCCGAAGAAACAGACGAGAGGAAGTGGTACTGGCAAGACTCAGAATTGAACATACTCACCATACTCATGTCTTCCTATTATTGGGTGAAAGCCCACCACAGTGCTCATCCAGTCGGACACAACTTACAGTCCGTCATTTCCTGGTTGATTGTCCCTTACATTCAACCATTCGGTCAAACACTTTTCAGTCACTCTCTACATTGAATATATCACCTGATTTATCTCGCATCTTAGGAAATGAAGCAAATATTGAAGAACTTTTATTATATCTAAAACATATTGGTTTGTACAGAAGCATAAAATTTAATCTCTCTAACAATACGCTTTTTGTCAATTAACGATGAAGAGACACAATTTGGCCTTAGTAGCCCTTGTGTCGTTAAACCGAACTACAACAACAACCCATCTCCTCCAATAATTTGGCTAGTTCTCCCTTGAATTTATTCTAACTACCCACTTCCACAACAACAGATGGAAGTTTGTTCTAATAATCAATCACGCACTGACTGGCTGAAGGGAAACCTGCACATCTATCCTACAACCATCCTTCCTCAATTTGAATTTATGCTCTCTCCTCATGTTTTTAGTCTGAGCAAAAGGAAGAATGCCATCAGCATTAAGCTTGCTCAATCCATTATGAGCCATAAACACCTCAATCAGATCACCTCACAGGTGCCTAGTTTCCAGATACTGCAGTTTGCAGAACTTAAGCATTTCTTGGTAAGACCACCCTTTCATTTCTTTCACTAATGTTGTTGCCCTTTTCTGCACCCATTCCCAGAGCTGGAACTATGGTAGGGTTAGCGAGGCACCAAAACAACAAAAACCAAAACAACAACAACCAGGATGAGCAGTGACCATTGGTTACCACTCTTCTCCCACTCAACCATCCCTTTATCCATAGCAGCAATTTGCCTGCAATGCCACACTGCTCCAATTTGTTCAGCAGTCTACCATGTGCAACAGTATCAAAATCCTTTCCAAGATCCAAATATATGATATCAAACTTATTCCCTGCATCCAGTTCCTTTGTGACCATATCAGAGTATCCAATCAAATTAGTCAGGCAAGACTTTCCATTAACAAAACCATGCTATGTCTGAGCTATAACTGAAGTCTTGTGTAGATTATCCTGCAGTGCTTCTTTTACTAGTACCTCCATTAATTTTCCTGGAAGAGAAGTTAAACTAACAGGTCTATAATTACTTGCGTCGCCCTTTGATCCTCCTTTGTTAATTGGCATCACATTTGCACATCTCCAGTCCATGGGTATCTCCCCTGAGTCCAAGGAAGCTCTAATAATTATGACTAAGGGTTTGCTTACTTCTTTTGCTGCCTTCTTTAATATAACTGGATAGATCCCATCCACCCTGGGTGCCTTTTTTATGTTTATCTTCAACAATTTCTCCTCCACTTTCCTCTCAGTTATAACAAAATCATCTAGCTTACTGCCAGAGTTCAATTCACCTCTGGCATTCCCCTCACTAAATATAACTCCTCACGTGTGAATGTAGATGCAAAATAATCATTTAGTTTGTTAGCCATCTAAGCAGGATCATCAACAGTTGAAACATCAATATCCAGTGGATCAATCTGATTCATCCCTTTCCTTTTAGAGTTTACATAGGTAAAGCGGGGTTCGAGCCCATCACCACCAAATACGGAGGATGCGGAAAGGTCAGGGAATGATCACCGCATATCCCGGAGCAATATGGTCTTAGTTGCTAATGCTCCTAAAAACCAAATAACAAACAAACATAGGTAAAGATCTCTTTGCTGTTTTTCTTTGCTTTCTTTGCCAAAGATTTCTCATAATCTGCCTTTGCCTGCCTAATCTCCTTTGTGACTTGGTTACAGACCAGCTTATGTCTATCATAAGCTTCCATATCACCCATTAATTTATATGTATCCCATGCATTTTTCTTCTCAGCCATATAGACCATTAGTTCATCTGACATCCATTTAGGCCTAAACCTTGAAAAATATTTCTTAGTTGGTATGTAAAGCCTAATAGCTTCCAAGATTAATTCTTTGAATGCTTCCCATTTTGAATTTGATGTTGGTAACATCATCAGTTGGTCCCACCGTATAGAATTTAAATATTGTCTCAGACCACCGTAGTTGTCTTTACGAAAGCAAAAACCCTTCCCTTTACCCCTGATGGTAGTTACCTCTGAGTAAATCCCACTTCAGCACACTGTGATCACTGCCACCTAGTGGTTCCTTTATCTGCAGATTCTTAATGCATGAAGAATCACTACTGATAATCAAATCAAGGGTATTACTCCCTCTAGTTGCCTCCCAAACATGCTGATGTAGAAAACAATCAATCAATAAATCTGCAAAAGCCTTGCTTGTGTGTGTGTGTGTGTGTGTGTGTGTGTGACCAACCCACAAATTCTACTCAATATCTTGGGAATTAAAATCCCCCATTATATAAGACTCTCTGATTTACTGGCCCACTCTATTTCCCTGTACAGTTTCTTATTATACTCATCAGAGTCATTAGGCCTATAACACATTCCTGTTCTCAATTTTGAACTTCCATTACTAATAGTAGTGATGGTGTCAGTAATCCTCTCCTTAATTTTGTCTTGACATTTGGAATGTATCTATTGGGACAGAACTGAAAATTATGGTGGATGCAAAATATTTCTTCCTGAATACTCAGAGTTGCAACAGAGTCCAGTTTAATTTGTAGGCCAAGTCATTCAAATCACTAGGGCTTCTACTGTGATGTAAGAAAAAATTAATTTTTAAACCCAATTAAGAGAAATTTATGTGAATGTAATACTTTAATTTTAAATTTTTTTAAAACAAGGAGAGAAACTTAACTTACTGGAAGTAGTCTGTATTAGCATTTGTATTTTTCATTGAAACTGTTTTCACATATTTGTTCTCAATTTATATTTAGCTGACTTTTTTTTAAACAAAAAGATCTCTGCAGAGTAGAAAAACAGTCTGACACTTCACTGTCACTTCAAGAAAATTAAAATAATGGCATGAGGTGTAGGGAGAAGAAGATTGTGCATTGTGGGCATATGAATTTTATAAAAATAAATAAATACTAGTCTCTATAGTTTGCTGTTTATGGAAAGCTGATATTCAACTATCAACTAGCTTCTGGGAAAAAAAAAAAAAACAATAATTATGCTGTCAGGACAAAAAAAAATTAAATAACAAAAAAAAAAAAAAAAAAAGGATCCACATGGATAATCAAATATACAATGGTCAAGGCATGGATAATAAAGGTTCCACTGTACAGTACAAAAAGTCTCTCACATAATATTATTAGTGGAGTCTCCAAGGGTTCAGTGCTGGAGCCATTGTTGTTTTTTCTATCTATTAATAATATTGATGAAAGCATATATTAGGCTTAATGTCTAAATTTCCAGATGATACAAAGGTTGGCAGGATAGTTAATCACAGTAATCAGTGTATACTACTGCAACAAAACCTTTAGCATTAGTAGAGGCATTTGATGCAAGAAAGCAAGCTTATGCAGCATCAGCCAAAAAAAAAAAAAAAAAAAACCCACTTCCACTTCACCCCTCTGTTCGTTCAAAATACCTGTCCAGCTGAGCCTTAAACCTATTTAGGCTATCAACCTCCACGACAAGGGATGGAAGTCTGTTCCACCAACCAACCACCCGCTGGCTAAAGGCAAATTTCCGCACGTCTATCCTACATCTGTCTTTCCTCAATTTGAATTTATGCCCTCTCAGGTGATTTTTCTGAGCTAGAGGAAGAATCCCATCAGCATTCAGCATGCTTAAACCATTCAAGGCTTTATACACCTCTATCAGATCACCTCGCTGGTGCCTAGTCTCCAGACACTGTAATTTGCAAAACTTAAGCCTTTCTTCGTAAGAGCACCCCTTTGTTCCATTCACTAATCTTGTTGCCCTTCTCTGTACTCTTCCAGCAGCTCTACATCCTTCTTGAAATGAGGCCTCCAGACCTGTATACAGTACTCTAGGTGTGGCCTGACCATTGCCTTATACAAGGGAATAATCACCTCCTTATCCCTGCTGGAAAAATTCCTATATATCATTGACAATACTCCATGAGCTACTCTTGCAGCCCGTCTGCACTGCTCAGAGAACTTCATATCTGCCTGCACAACCACCCCCAAGTCCCTTTCATTCTCTACCACTGTCAGTGTAATACCACAGAGTTGATACGTTGCTCTGGGGTTGCTGTTTCCCATGTGTACTTTACATTTGTCAATGTTAAACTTCATTTGCCACCTCTCAGCCCATCTGCTCAACCTTTCCAGATCCTGTTGCAGCAGCATAGTGTCAGTAGCGTCCTTGACAACCCTGCCAACCTTTGTATCGTCTGCAAACTTGGACATTAAGCTTGATATACCATCATCAATATCATTTATAAATACAGAAAACAATAATGGACCCAACACTGAGCCCTGAGGGACTCCACTAATAACATTAGTCCACGATGAGCAGTGTCCATTGATTACCACTCACTGTCTTCTCCCCCTCAACCACCCTTTTATCCATAGCAGCAATTTGCCTCCAATGTCACACTGCTCCAATTTGTGTAGCAGTCTTCCATGTGCAACAGTATCAAAAGCCTTTCTAAGATCCAAGTATATAATATCAAAGTTATTCCCTTCATCCAGTTCTTTTGTGACTGCATTATAGTATCCAATCAAATTGGTCAGGCAAGACTTCCAATTAACAAAACCATGCTGTGTCTGAGCTATAACTGAAGTCTTGTCTAAATGATCCTGCAGTGCTTCTTTAACCAGTGCCTCCATTAATTTTCCTGGAACAGAAGTTAAGCTCACAGGTCTATAATTACTTGTGTCAGCCTTTGATCCATCTTTGTGAATTGGGGTCACATTTGCAAATCTCCAGTCTATTGGTACCTCTCCTGAGTCCAAGGAAGCTCTCATAATTATGGCTAAGGGTTTGCTTACTTCCTTTGTTGACTCCTTTTAATATAACTGGATAGATCCCATCCACCCAGGTGCCTTTCTTGTGTTTATCTTCAACAATTTCTCCTCCACTTTACTCCCAGTTATTTCAAGATTCTGTAGCTTACTGCTAGAGTTGAATACACCTCTGGCATTCCCCTCACTGAATAACTCCTCATGTGTGAATGTCGATGCAAAATATTCATTTAGTTTGTTAGCTACCTGAGCAGGATCATCAACAGTTGACCCATCAATATCCAGTGGACCAAACTGATTCATCCCCTTCCTTCTAGAGTTTACATAAGTAAAGAACTCTTTGCTGTTTTTCTTTGCATCCCTTGCCAAGGATTTCTCATAATCTGTCTTCGCCTGCCTAACCTCCTTTGTAACTTGGTTGCATATCAACTTGTATCTATCATAGGCTTCTGTGTCATGTGTTAATTTGTAAGTATCCCATGCATTTTTCTTCTCTGCCATATGCCTCATTAATTCATCTGACATCCATTTTGGCCTAAACCTTGAACAATATCCCTTATCCATAGCAGCAATTTGGAGGCAAATTGCTGCTATGGATAAGGGGATGGTTGAGTGGCAATCAGTGGACACTGCTCAACGTGGACTAATGTTATTAGTGGAGTTCCTCAGGGTTCAGTGTTGGGTCCATTGTTGTTTTCGGTGTTTTTGAATGATATTGATGATGGGATATCAAGTTTAATGTCCAAGTTTGCAGATGATACAAAGGTTGGCAGGGTTGTTAAGGACACCACTGACGCTATGCTGCTGCTGCAACAGGATCTGGAAAGGTTGAACAGATGGGCTGAGAGGTGGCAAATGAAGTTTAACATTGACAAATGTAAAGTACTACATATGGGAAACAGTAACCCCAGAGCAACGTATCAACTCTGCGGTACTACACCGACAGTGGTGGAGAAAGAAAAGGACCTGGGGGTAATTGTGCAGGCAGATATGAAGTTCTCTGAGCAGTGCAGACAAGCTGCAAGAGTAGCTCATGGTGTCTTGTCAATGATATACAGGAATTTTTCTAGCAGGGATAAGGAGGTGATTATTCCCTTGTATAAGGCAATGGTTAGGCCACATCTTGAGTACTGAATACAGGTCTGGGAGGCCTCATTTCAAGAAGGATGTAGAGCTGCTGGAATGGGTACAGAGAAGGGCAACAAGATTAGTGAATGGAACAAAGGGTTGCTCTTACGAAGAAAGGCTTAAGTTTTGCAAATTACAGAGTCTGGAGACTAGGCACCGGTGAAGTGATCTGATAGAGGTGTATAAGGCTTTGAATGGTTTGAGCATGCTCAATGCCAATGGGATTCTTCATCTTGCTCAGAATAATCAGCTCAGAGGGCATAAATTCAAATTGAGGAAGGACGGATGTCGGATAGATGTGCGGAAATTTGCCTTTGGCCAGCGGGTGGTTGGTTGGTGGAACCGACTTCCATTACGTGTTGTTGAAGTTGATAGCCTAAACAAATTTAAGGCTCAACTGGACAGGTATTTCGAGCGAACGGAGGGGTGAAATGGGAGTGGTGTGTTTTTTTTTTTTTTTTTGGCTGATGCTGAATAAGCTTGCTTTCTTGCATCATATGCCTCTACTAATGCTAATGCTAATATTTCTTAGTTAGTATGTAAAGCCTAGTAGCTTCCCAAATAAGTTCTTTGAATGCTTCCCATTTTGAATTTGCTGTTGGTAACATCATCAGTTGGTCCCACTGTATAGAATTTAAATACTGTCTCAGTCCATCGTAGTCGCCTTTACGGAAGCAATAACCCTTCCCTTTACCCCTAATGGTAGTTACCTCTTTGAGTAAATCCCACTTCACCACACTGTGATCACTGCCACCTAGTGGTTCATTTATCTGCAGATTTTTAATGCATGAAGAATCACTGCTGATAATCAAATCAAGAGTATTACTCCCTCTAGTTGCCTCCCGAACATGCTGATGTAGAAAACAATCATCCAATAGATCCACAAAAGCCCTGCTAGTGTGTGAGTGACCAGCCCCCAAATTCCAGTCAATATCTGGGAAATTAAAATCTCCCATTATAAGACTCTCTGATTTACTGGCCCACTCTATTTCCCTGTACAGTTTCTTATTATACTCATCAGAGTCATTAGGCCTATAGCACACTCCTACTCTCAATTTTGATCTCCCAATGCTTATGTCACACCAAACTGACTCAACACTGCACTGTCCAGCGATGTCGACTGGCTTCACTTCCTTGGTTTTTATGTGTTTCTTAACTAATAGCATAATCCCTCCCTCCTTCCTATCCTGTCTATCCTTTCTGTAGATGTTGTACTCTCCAAATTCCAGTTCTGCATCCCTTATATCTGTGTGACACCACGTCTCTGATATCCCAACAATATCTGCCTTTGATGTTTTTAGAAATACCTCAAATTCATCAAATTTATTTACTAAACTCCTAGCATTGGTGTACACGCAAGTATACCTGCACCTGTTTCTATTCTTAGCTACCCTAACACAACCCATGTGTTTACTTGTACCGCAATGGTTCCCAGCAGTCTCTGAAATATCATGCATCTTGTTTTTCAGGCTTCTGCTCATTCTAATAGAAGCAGTGCAAGAATCTCTTTCACCTCTGCCATTGGCTACTGTCAATCTATTGGTCTTTGTCTCCCCCCAAGCTAGCAGTTTTCCGACCCACCTAACACTGCCTCGATAGCATCAGCAAATATTCTTGCACCCATTCTACCCCTTGAGCCTTGCACAATCTTTCCAGGGCCGAATTGATCGACAAGGCTCTCATCATATACTCCCTCCTATCGTGTCTGGGCAGAATTGCAGACATTTTCAAATTCAACCCTAATTCTCGGCTTTTGTTCAACAGTGACCTGTACTTGTTAAGTAATTCTGCCGGTCTCCTACTCTTAATATCATTAGTGCCAATTAATCTAGACTAATTAGGCAGATGGGCTTGAGAAGTGGCATTGAAGTTTAATATTGCAAAGGCAAGATACTTTGTATGGGGAGCAGTAATCCCAGATTAATGTACCAACTATTTTTTTTTTTTTATTTTTCATTCAAAAAAAAAAAAAAAAAAGAAAGTTTTTGATACCTTACTCGAGGTAGTGGAATTTGAAGAAGAACCGGATGCAATTGTCCAGACAGATGTGCAGCCATCAGTGATAGGGAGGTGATTATCCATTTGTATAAGGCCACATCTTGAATAATGCATACAAGTCTGGAAGCTTCATTGTAGGAAGAATGTGGATCTGTTGGAATGAGTGAAGAGATGTACAAGATTGATGATGGGAGCAAAAGGGTAGTGTAACCAGGAAAGGCTGCTTTCAGCTAGAGGGTTGTTGATTGTTTGAATAATTTCTCATCTAATGTAGTTTGAGAGAGAGAGAGAGAGAGAGAGAGAGAGAGAGAGAGAGAGAGAGAGAGAGAGAGAGAGAGAGAGAGTGAGCTACTGCTTTCAACTATAATGGTGACACTGGACTTGTTCTGAAGAATAGAAGTAGAAAAAATAAATAAAGAAAAGCAGTTAGTACAATCATTAATGAGTTTGATATTGAATTGTGATGATTTCTGATGTGTATTTGTAGACTAGTTTTGAAAAAGATGTTGTTAGTGTGGTCATGGCATATTCACTTGCTATCCAGTTGGAAAATTTTTTTTTAAATTCTTGTCACCTGGTCGAAATAAATCATCTTTTTCACCTGGGAAATGTGCTTCAAGAATCTTTGAAGCACTTAGAATGTATGTAGAATGCAGCATTGATTCTCCCCTTCAGGTACAAATTCCCTGTGAACCACACCATTTATTGAAAAATGTGATTGCCATAGTCTTGATCCCGGACTTATCCACTGCGTGATCTGCTGTTTTGTCTCTGGGTCATATCGAAACACCCAAACACACAATAAAATAAAATAAATTAGAATTGTCTTGACAAATTTGGACGAAGGTTTTGTATGTTGACACTCTTTGTTGCTTCTGCTCATCTGCGAGGCTGTGCAGCACAAATTTTGCACAGAACTTCCCTTTCCCTAAATCTTCATGCAGAAGTTGATGAATCAACCCCTTATTCATATCCAACTCATCAGCCATCATTCTGAGGGACAAATGATGATCTCTTACCACAATTTCCTGGCGCTTCCGTAGCCAGGTAGGCAGAAGCAGCAGTGCGTAGCACACGCTTCTTGATTAAACTGGAGTTTGAGCCAGTGACTACCAAATACGGAGGATGCGGAAAGGTCAGGGAATGACCACTGCATATCCCCGGAGCAATATGGCTTTAGTTGCTAATGCTCATAAAAACCAAATAACAAACAAACCACAATTTCCTGAACTTTTGCAAACTCTGTCCTCATTTCAAGAGGTGGGTGGATAACTACTTCTTGGGGTCATTGATATTATCATTGCACCTGTCTTTGAACTATTTATACCATTCAGACACACTGATTCAACTTAATGTTTCATCATCATGAACAGTTTTTAATACTTTGTGTGTTTGTGTGAAGGGCGCCTCCGTAGCCAGGTGGGAAGGAGCAGCAGTGCGTAGCACACGCTTCTTGATTAGACCGGGGTTCGAGCCCGTCACCACCAAATACGGAGGATGCGGAAAGGTCATTCAGGGAATGACCACCGCATATCCCGGAGCAATATGGCCTTAGTTGCTAATGCTCCTAAAAACCAAATAACAACAACAACATTAATACTTTGTATGTTTCTGTTGCAGATTTTCCCAGTTTAAAGCAAAATTTGATATTCATTCAACTCCATTGCAAAACCGTTACACTGAATGCCAACACTACTGACAAAACTGGTTGTTACTTGCAACCTCTCAGCCTACTGGACAATCTCTGTACCACAATGTTGGAGGAAGTTTGAACTACAACATACCACTTCCATTTATTTTCAAACTCATTGAACAACACCAGGCTGAGAACTTGATTGTCACATCTCGTATGTGAGAACAGATAATGTTTATGTATTATTAAATAAAGCCTTCAAAACTGGTACAGATTATTAAAAATGCTCATAAAAAAATTTGAAAATACCCACAGGCAAGTGTTTCCATATTTGTTGACATTAGACTTGAACTTCTGTAGACTGTAATTTTCAGGAAAGACATGAAGGAAGGTTGTTCCAGAAAGCTGCAGTTGAATGAATAAACAAGGAAGATGAAAAGTTGGTTCTATGAGCTAGAAGTTGGGCAGTAAATGCCAATACACGTGTTCAGACTGTTTTGAAAGAGAAAGCAGGAATTATAGAAGCCAATTCAGAAGAACAGTACCCATGGAACTATCTGTAGAAAAGGCATGCAGCAGAAACAGTACATTTATGAGACAGAGTGGAGAGACTCTGTTAAAGAGGAGTCATTAATTAACCTAACTTCCCTCTTCTGAATAGAATCTAGAAGCCCGAGAGAGGTTTTGGTGGCATCGCACCAGATGTGGGAACAATATTCTGTGGTAGGGCGGATTTGCGATTTGTACAGAGTGAACAGCTGTTTGGAAGAAAAGTAACTCCGAGAGCAAAAGTGAAAATCAAGTTTTTGGATGCAGAGGAAGCAATATTTGTAATGTGCTTGTGCCAAGAGAGATTAGAAATCAGGGTAATCCCCAAAAGAGATAAATCATTTTGCCTAGAAATAGGAGTGTCACCAAAGATAAGCATAGGAACAAAAGAATCCTTTTTGTGAGATATAAGACAAAACTGAGTCTTAGAAGGATTGAACTCAACTAAGTTGTCTTTTCCCCACTGGAGAATTACCTGAAGATCGGCATTTAAGGAATTGGTAGCTGATTTTCGAGAAGTTGAAGCTGATTGAGCAGGCCAAGGTTTCTCAAAATGGAAAGTTGAATGCAATGTGCTATCATCGGCAAAACTATGGATAGGATTTCCAGTCAATGGAAGAAGGTCATTGATATACAAGAGGAAAAGAGTGGGGGAAAGAACTGAACCTTGGGGGACACAAGCATTAGTGGAGAAGTTAGAAGACAGACAGCCATCTACCATCACCCTCAGTGAGCGCTCAGAGAGAAAATTGGATAACCAATTATAAAAAACGTTGACAAACCATAAGATGGAAGCTAGTTTAGAAGACCTTTTTGCCAAACACGATCGAAAGCCTTTGAGATGTCAAGAGCAACTGCTTGTGTTTCACCAAACTTTTCCATTGAATTTTTTCATAAATGGGTAACATAAGCCAGTGGATGGACACTGACTGAATCCATACTGGCGATCATTAATCAGACAGAAGGTTTCTAGGAAGTTTAAGAGTTGGCGGTTAATTGATTTCTCCATTACTTTAGAAAGAGTAGAAGTAATTGCAGTGGGATGATAATTGGATGGGAGGGACTTGTCACCCTGTTTAGGAACTGGCTGGATATGAGCAAATTTCCAAGCAGAAAGAAAAACACCTTTGGAATAAGAAAGTGAAAAAAAAGGCGGCAAAGAACAGGACTAAGTTCAGGAGCACAGGTTTTGAGAACAAGTGGAGAAATACCATCAGGACATGGAGATTTCTTAGCATCGAGATTCGTCAAAATCCTTCTGATATCCTTTTGACGGAAGACCACAGGAGGCATTGCATGGAGCGTGTTGGGGATGGTGGGAGGTGTTTTACCAAGATCATTAATACACGAGTTGGAAGGAAAATGGGATACTAGCGGGTCTGCTTTATCCTTGGCTGAAGTGACAACAGAACCATTCTGGTTTTGACAGAGGTGGGAGTAGAGATGGGCAAAAGTTGCGGCCAATAGCTTTCACAAGAGACCAGAATGCTCGGCTACCATTAGGGCAAGAAGCAAGTTTTCTACTCTTAGCCTGTTCAAAATCTAGTTTGCACTGATTAATAACTGCTTTACAATTGTTGCGAGCTTTGGTGTAGGCAGAAAATGAAACTGAAGAATTGGATACAAGCCAATTACGAAAATTAACATTCTTCTCTTGAACAGCCTTTGCACATTTATTGGAAAACCAAGGTTTAGATTAAGGATGAGATTTTAAAGTGGAGTGTGGGATAAAGGATTCCATTACTACAAGAATAATTTCACTGACACGATCTGAGCAAATGTTGACATAAGTTTTGAAACAGTAAGAAAATCAAGTTGCAAAGAGAGAATGTCAAAGAGCTCCAAGTTATTAGTGGAGTTAGGAGAACGGTAGAGACAACTGATGAATTTGATAGAATGAGGTAGAGAGATTTTAAGCCACAGAAGATCGAAAAGAGGAGATTTCAAATTACCAAGTCTCTGACAGGGAATGTCGGAACAGGCATGTGCACAAGTACTACCTTTGATGCGAAAGTAATCATACAGCGAATAATTTGGGCAACTGAGATGAGGAGTAGTTGAATCAACTGATAACTGAGATTCTGTCAGAAAAAGTACATGGGGTTTGGCAGACTGCAAGTGGAAATGGACATAGTTGAGATTAGAATTGAGACCACGTATATTTGTGAAATGAACTAGGAAGTGTTTGGGAGGTTTGATCTTTTCACAGATAAGCTTACTGTATTAGTTTGACAATTCATGGTGTATTCTATAGTAAGAAAAAGTGGTGGGGGGGACATGCTGTATGAAGTAATGAAATTTTTGGATATTCCGTACACATGGTAAGAATATACCCAGATCCATGACACAACGTGGCCTCGACAATGCCCTCCCGCATACACACTACTCAGACTTCCTCCAGTCACTATCTGGTAGAGTAGAGGTAACAAGATTATTCACTAGCTGATCCGGAAGCCTCCTAAAGAGTTAACAATAGGTTCCGTCCAGTGTGCTAACTATCGGCCAGTCTGCGAACACTGTTTTAGAGCTGTACCCTCGAAATGTAAGGAAGATTGGATCTTGCTTGATGTTCATCATAACCTCAAAAGTCATCAGTCATACTGCATGATGAAAGAGATGGGGAAGGGTTGACCGGAACTTAGCTCTGGAGACTAAACATGGGTTCCACCACTTCAAGCCTCCAATAAGTAAAGTGGTGGTATTGCACCGGTTGATGAGATTTATCTACCACCTAGTATTGCCTGGTAACACATAGGGGCGGCATTCCTCCATGTGGTGTGGGCACCACATCTTGATCCCTGATTACGTTGGTTCATACCTGGGTGGTCACCCAGTGTCCTTGTGCATGGAGGTTATATCCAGGATTACTAACAGTCCCACCATCATGAAGGTGCAAGCAGAGGATTTAGCTGTCACAGACCGTCCGGACTTTGCCTAAATTGGATCTACTTGATTTTAATGTCACTCGAATATCAGTTCCGTCAGTGTTTTAGACTCCCAGCTAGCAAGTACAACTTGTTTGGCTTATCTGAGAAAATGTCTGTGACAACCTCAAGACTGAGGTTGTCACAGACAATTGTTTGAATTTAACATTTGTCATATGAATAGTCATTGGGAATTGCATTTTTAGGACATAATTACATGTTTTTCCTGTTTGCATGCAAGTATTATGAAATTAAACATCTAAAAGTACCAAATTTTGGTAACATTCAAAATCTTTGCTGTGCTGAGTGTAAGTATAAATTGCAAAATCTTTTCTCCTGAATTCTGTCTCACACATGATGGAAAATGTGTACCAGGGGTTCACATTTTCAGAGAGCAGTGTGTAGTGCTCTTCAGCTGAGGATGAAAAGCTTTTTAGTGGTGAGAGTTGAAGAAAATGCAAGATGAATTTTTGTACTAGGTAAATAACTAACTGGGGAAAGTGCCAAAAAAGGGACCTTCAAGATTAGTTATGTGATTACTGGATAACCACATTTGTGATTACCACATTGCAAAGAAGAGTTCAAAACTGGGAATTGGTACCTGCTGGTATTTTTCTTTTGACACCTGCAAAGAAGGGAAACGATTTCAAGTAGAGGTAAAAAAAAAAAAAATGAAGGTGAACCTTTTTCAACAATAATGCATGAACAACTTTAGCTTACTCTTTAATATAAAAAGTATTAAAGATTAAATGAAAATAAAACACACGATTATGCCATGGAAGAATTTGTATGAGAATGTTTATTGAAGTGTTAAATGTACAATTTGCTTACATGTCAAGGTTCTGCTGAACCACCAATCCCAATTTCAGACCTCTAAACAGATATGGGCTGCTGCCACTGAAACCAACCCCCACAGTACAATTTCTTTTGGCCAGTTCCAGTGCCAGTAGAAATTGAAATGTAATCAGCGTGTATTAAGTGTAAATTGATGTGGTAACACAATAAACATCTTGAAACAAATTTTTGTTTAACATATAACATAAGACAGTGTAACCTTTTCTTTCATTTAAGTTCTAATAATAGGAAACTATGTCCCCTTTCCAACAACAAGGATTATTTCTATGGTAATTCCAAGTGTAAGATTTTATTATTTTTTTCCAGTAATTGGAAAAAATCACCAGTGGGGGCGTAAAAGATTTATTAAAAAAAAAAATTATTTTTGAAAAAAAGTTGTGTATTCATCAATTTGACAATTTTCAGTGCATGTTTAATATGAGTTTGGCAAATCCAGGGTCCTGAACTGGATATCAACTCTTCTCTATCTTGGTGATGCTCTTCTACTTCTCTCTCTCTCTCTCTCTCTCTCTCTCTCTCTCTCTCTCTCTCTCTCTCTCTCTCTCTCTCTCTCTCTCTCATGTGGGAATTATTTTTCTTTTTTGGCTGGTGTAGCATAAGCCTCAGGCTTCCTTGCACCGTATGAATCATAATAATAATATCTTAAATACTGTTTACTTATTGCTGCATCATGTTTAAAATGATTTATAATTTTATAGTTCTATATTATTTAATTCTGTTAATGATATCGTACATAATTAAATGTATGATATAAAATATGAACTTTAGAACATTTTTCAAAATATAAAATGCAAAGAATTAAATATATTAATGTTTAAGTGACCTTTTATATATAACTTATTAAAAAAAATGCAGATTTTAGAGGAATTATTTAGAATTCTAAAATATTGATATCTTTTATTAAAATAAATGGTTTTTCCCTCCTCTGTAGAATCCAAGGTCAGTTCTTGATCTGTTTGAGCTTAAAAATGGTAAGCTGGTTTTCAGTTTATTTTTCTTATCTTGTATATTATGCTTATTAACTGCACAATTAAACTGGATTAAAAAATTGAACTCAAATAATATAAAAAAAAAAAATTATAGTGGCAACTCAAGTGAAATGAAAGATTTCTGATCACTCTTTTTGCATATGAAGGACAAGTCTGGCTAGGATGATTAGCATTAGTTGAGGCATATGATGCAAGAAAGCAAGTTTATACAGCATCAGCTAAGAAAAAAAGAAAACCCTTCCCATTTCACCCATCTGGTCACTCCAAATGTTTGTCTAGTTCAGCTTTAAATTTATTTAAGCTATCAACTTCCACAACAACAGATGGAAGTCTGTTCCAGCAATCAACTACCCGTTGGCAGACAAACTTCCCCACATCTATTCTACAACTATCTTTCCTCAATTTGAATCTATGCCCCTTCAGGTTCTTAGTCTGAGCAAGCGGAAGCATCCTGTCAGCATTGAGCATGCTCAAACCATTCAAGGCCATATACACCTCGATCAAATCACCTTGCAGGTGCCTAGTCTCCAGATGCTGTAACTTGCAGAACTTAAGCCTTTCTTCATAAGCACACTCTCATCAATCTTCTTGCCCTTCTCTGTACTCGTTTTAGCAACTCTACATCCTTCCTAAAATGAAGCCTTTCAGACCTGTATACAGTACTCAAGATGTTGCCTGACCATTGCCATATACAAAGGGATAATCATCTCCTTGCTAGCAAAATTCCTATATATCATTGACAAAACTCCATGGCCTGCTCTGGCAGCCCATCCACACTGCTCAGAGAACTTCATATCTGACTGCACAATTACCCCAAGTCTTCTTCATTCTCCACCTCCCTGAGTGTAGTAACACACAGTTGTACGTTTCTCTTGGGTTCTGCTACCCATATGGAGTACTTTGCATTTGCCAAAGTTACACTTCAGTTGTCACTTCTCAGCTCATCTGCCTAAATTTTCTAGATCCTGTTGCAATAGCATACTGTCTTCAGTGTCATTAACAACCTTCCCAACCTGTGTATCATCTGCAAACTTGGACATTAAGCCTGATATACCTTCATCAATATCATTAATAAATACATAAAACAACAATTGAGCCCAGTACCATGAGGGACTCTGCTAATAACATTAGTCCACGTAGAGCAGCTTCCATTTATTGCCACTCCATGCAGTCTCCCACTCTACCATCCCTTTATCCATTGCAGTAACTTGCTGTTAACGCCATACCACTCCAATTTGCACAGCAGTCTTCAATGTGCAACTGTATCAAAAGCTTTCCTGAAATCCAAGTATATGATATCAAAATTATTTTTAGTATCCAGTTCCTTTGTGACCACATCGTAGTATCCATCAAATTGGTCAGACAAGACTTCCCCTTAACAAACCAGTACTGTGTCTGAACTATTGCTGCTGGCTTGTCTAGGTGATCTTGTATCACCTCTTTAACCAGTGACTTCTCCATTATTTTCTCCAGAACAGAAGTTAAACTAACAGGTCTATATTTATTTGTCACTCTTTGAACCCCCTTTGTGAATTGGGTATACATTTGCATCTCTCCAGTCCATGGGGACCTCCCCTGACTCTAAGGATGCTTTCATAATTATGGCTAAGGATTTACTTACTTCCCTTGCTGCCTCCTTCATTATGACTGGATAGATTCCATCTGTCAAAGTGCCTTTTTTATGTTTAACTTCAACAATTTCTCCTCCACTTTTTTCTCAATTATCACAAAATCATTTAGCTCCCAGTTAGAATTTGATAAACTGCTGGCATTTCCCTCCTTGAATAACTCCTCATGTGTGAAGGCAGATGCAAAATATTGATTCAGTTTATCAGCTACTTGAGCAGGATCATCAGTAGTCGAACCATCTGTGTTAAGTGGACCATTCTGATTCATCCTCCTCTAGAGTTTACATAAGTAAAAAACTCTTTGCTGTTTTTCTTTGTGTCTTTTGCCAAAGATTTCTCGTAATCTGACTTCGCCTGCCTAACCTCTTTTGTGACTTGATTACAGACTAGCTTATGTCTGTCCTAGACTTCTGTGTCACCTGATAATTATATGCAATCCATGCATTTTTCTTCTCTGCCATGAGCCTGATTAATTCATCTGACATCCAGTTAGGGCTGAACCTCGAACAGTATTTCTTAGTTGGTATGAAAAACCTAGTAGCCTCCAAGTTTAAATCCCTGAATGTTTCCCATTTAGATTTCACTGTTGGTAACATCATCAGTTGATCCTACTCTATAGAATATCAACTGTCTGAGACCTCTGTAGTTACCTTTATGAAAACAAAAACTCTTCCCTTTACCCTTGAGCGTAGTTACATCTTTAAGTAAATCCCACATCAGTACACTGTGATCACCTAGTGTTTCCTTTATCTGCAAATTCCTGATGCATGTGACATCACTGCTGATAATCAGATCAAGGGTATTACTCCCTCTGGTTGTTCCATCGAACATGTTGCTGTACAAAACAATCCTCCAATAAATCCACAAAAGTCTTGCTAGTGTGCAAGTGAACAACCCACAAGTTCCAGTCAATATGTGGAAAGTTTCTTAACTAACAGCATAAAATCCCCCATTACAAGACATTCTGATTTACTGCCCCATTCTATTTTTCGGCACAACTGTTCATTGTACTCATCAGCATCATTAGGCCTATATCATACTCCTACTCTCATTTTTCCCTTTCCTAGTGTTTGTTACACCAAACAGACTCAGCATTGCACTGTCCACCTGTGTCAACTGGATGCACTTCCTTAGATTATGTGTTTCTTAACTAACAGCATAACCCCTCCTCCCTTCCTACTCTGTCTGTCCTTTCTGTACACATTGTACTCCCCAAATTCCAATTCTGCACTGCTTATATCTATGTGACACCATGTCTCTGATATTCCAACAATATCTGCCTTTGATGTCTTGATCAGCACATAAAATTCATCAATTTTATTTACTATACTTCTAGCATTAGTGTACATGCAAGTATACGTGCACTTGTTCATACTCTTAGTTACCTTAACCCAGCCAATGTATTTACTTGTTCCATGATTACTACCAACAGTTCTTGAAATCCCCAGCAACTTGCCCTCTAGTCTGTTGCTCATTATAATAATATCAGCAGTGCAAGAATCACCTTCGCTTCTGCCTGCAGCTACCATTAATCTTTCAGTCTCTGAAAGATTAATGGTGGGCCGGAAAACTGCTACCCCAAGGTAGCAGTTTTCCGGCCCACCCAACACTGCCTCGATCTCATCAGCAAATATTCTTCTCCCAGGTCAGTGCTCAAGGTTGCAGAATGCGTGCAAAGTTTTTTAAGATAATTGTGGAATTAGAAAGATGAGATTATTTTATTTTATTATTTTATTTTTTTAAACCCAGTGATAGCAGTTACACTAAGTTCTGTCAAGACTGCTGTTTAGTCACATGTCTGTACATTTGTTTTAAAGTTTGAAATGAAAGAGATTCTCAGTCTTGCAATGATGTCTGTCGTGTCCTCCTTAAGAACTTAAGTAATTTACTTTTTTTTTTTTTTTTTTTTTTTTTGTTAGTTGTTGGCGCATCGGTTTCTGTGGCCATATTGCACCTCCCATGGTTTTTGCATTTTCTACTGTGATCCGAGCCCGAGGCAGGATTCGAACCCGCAACCTTTGGGTTGCCAGGCAGGCACTTTACCCACCCGACTAGCCCGGTCGGCTTTCAATTTACTAAAGATACTACAAACTTTTGTTTCACATACTAAAATAAATAAATTTCTGCTTATACTTTGTATACGTATCAGTGGAGTTTACAGCCTCATTGTAAATTTTTATTGCATATACTATACCACTGCAACAGTTAACAATGGATAGTATAATTTTTGTAGCATCATACAATATTTTTTGTGTTAGCTCAATCTTGCGAGTTGCATGACAGCATCTACATATGTGATTATCCTAGGACGTACTAAATAATGTTATGAAACCAGAATTAAGTTATTTCATCTTAGTAAGCTGTTGTATTTCCCCCCCCCCCCCCACACACACACAATACACAATAAAAACATGAAACTTTTGGTATTAAAAGTTCTGAAATGATACTATAGCTTTTAGGATTTCACTTGTTCTCCAATAGTACTGTTTCCTCCAATTGATATGCTCTTATAATCACAACAGGCTAAGTTATGTGCTGTAGTGAATTATGAAATTTCACTCAGTACAATTATTTTGACAACGTTCATTCTATTATGTAACTACCAATTCCAAAATTAGGTGATTCTTCATACTTCTGATTACAGTTCTATTTAGGCATAAAAAAAATTACCTATTGCAATTATTTGAACTATTTGTTTCTGCAGAACATTTTGAGCAGGAAGAAAATGCCAGATAAACTTCATAGGAGTGAAAATAATTGATAAGTTGCAGTGTTCTCCCCAGGACTATCAAATGGGCGCACTGTCCGGATAAAATTTAATCAATTCTTGCGGTACAGTATGGTACTGCTCACTGATCTCAATCAATATTAATTCGCACATACTATGCAATCGAGATCAATGTGACAGGAGCATATAATGTTAAATTATTTAATTAATTTTTGCTCTGAATCGCTTAACAGAAAAATTTATAATATTGCAAAGTATTACACTTCCCACCTGGCTACTTCACAATGCTACCTGGCTACTTGTGATGCCACCCTGCTGGCAAAATTTTCTGGGGAGAACACTAAATTGTATGGACGAATAAGAAGAAATAGCATGAAATGTAATGTGTAAAATGTGTGCAGCAAAATGTTAAGATGTGATTTATTGGAATTGGAAACAAGCCAATTATGATATGCAATGTTCTTCTCTTGAACAGCCTTAGCACATTTATTGGAAAACCAAGGTTTAGATAAAGGACGAGATTTTAAAGTGGAGTGTGGAATAAAGGATTCCATTCCTACAAGAATAATTTTACTGACACGATCTGAGCAAACGTTGATATCAGAAGTTTTGAAACAGTAATCCGACCAAGGGAAAGAAGAAAAGAAATCTTGTAGCTCATCCCATTTTGCATTCTTGTAATGCTAAACAATAAGAGGTTGGGAATAGCCATGAGATAAAGGCTCCATTGGAGAAGAGACAATCGCCAAGTTGTGATCTGAGGTACCTAAAGGACCACTGACTTCGACCATATACTTAGAAGAGATGTTTGTGAGAAAAAGATCAAGCATGTTGGCTGTATGGTTGGGATTGTCTGATACTCCTGTAGGTAAATGAACAATCTCTGCAAGGTCATTAGTAATTGCAAAAGCCTCAGCATCTCGACCAGCTGGATCGGTGTGACTAGAATATGGAAACCAGCTGGAATTGTGAATGTTAAAACCTCCAAGGAAAAATTACCTCACTGTTAGGAAAGTTGGACTGGGGAAAGTCAAGTTGCAAAGAGAGAGGAAGTTGAAGAACTCCAAGTGATTAGTAGAGTTAGGAGAACAATAGAGACAACAGATGAATTTGACACAATGAGATAGAGATTTTAAGCCAGAGAAGATCGAAACGAGGAGATTCAAAATTACCAAGTCTCTGACAGGGAATATCGGAATGGACATGTTCACATGTACCACGTTTGAGGCGAAAGGAATCATATAGCGAATAATATGGGCAACTGAGATGAGCAGTAGTTGAATAAACCGATAACTGAGATTCTGTCAGAAAAAAGTACATGGGGTTTGGCAGACTGCAAGTGGAAATGGACATTGTTGAGATTAGAATTGAGACCCATGTATATTTGTGAAATGAACTAGGAAATGTTTGGGAGGTTTAGATCTTTTCACAGATAAGTTTACTCTATTAGTTTGACAATTCATGGTGTATTCAATAGTAAGAAAAAGTGGGGGGGGGGGGGACATGCTGTATGAAGTAATGAAATTTTTTGAATATTGCATACACATGTTAAGAATATACCCAGATCCTTGACTTTACGTGGCCTCAACAATGATCCCCCCCCCCTCGCATACACTGTACTCAAACTCCCTCTAGTCACTACCTGGCAGAGTAGAGGTAGCAAGATAATACACTAACTGATCTGGAAACCTCCGAAAGAGTTACTAATAGGTCGTTGTGGTGTACTAACCGGTGGCTGGCCTGTGAACACTGTTTTAGAGCTATATACCTTCAAAATTTAAGAAGATTGGATCTCGCTGTGATGTTCATCATAACCTCAAAAGTCATCAGTCATACTGCGTGATGAAGAGATAGGGAAGGGTTGACCGGAACTTAGCTCTGGAGACTAACATGGGTTGCACCACTTCAAGCCTCCAATAAGCAGAGTGGTGGTGTTATTTCACTGGTTGATGAGAGTATCTACCACCTAATATTGCCTGGTAACACATAGGGGCGGCATTCCTCCATGTGTTGTGGGTGCCACGCCACACCTCAAACCCTGCTTATTTTGGTTTTCACTTGGGTGGTCACCCACAGTGTGCTTGTGCATGGAGATTATACCCAGGATTACTAACAGTCCCACCACTGTCAAGGTGCAAGCAGAGGATTTGGCTGACACAGATCATCCGGACTTCGCCAAAATTGGGTCCAGTTGACTTGAATGTCATCCGAATAACAGTTCCATCAGCGTTTTAGACTCCCAGCTAGCAAGTACAGCTTGTCTGGCATATCTGAGAGAATGTCTGTGACAACTTCAAGGACCAGATGATGCTATGGACAAATGCTCTTCCCCTCATGGTAACACAATTTCACTTGCATGGTGATGCTCTAATGCTGGATTTTTAATTCACTTTCAGAATTGTTGCTTTCTACCCATATATGAGTTATAGTTACCAATTTTAATCCTTTTTTAAAGTTTTATCAGATAAAAAGAAAATGTCATTAATTAATTTACCAAGAAGGAATAGCAAGTAATGGCAAAGCCGACAACAGCACAAGATAATGTTTAGCTTCAACATTTTCAGCTGATCAACTGAAAATGTTGAAGTTTGTGTTAAGAGTTTTCAGACGTAGTCCAACTGAACTATATATATAGAGAGCAGTGGTACTCACACTAATAAATCTGTTTTAAACAGGGTCATGTGAAGCAAGTTACAACTATATGTAGAAACTTTGTCATAATTTACCAGTGTTTCTCAACTGCTGGTGTGTAACTTTTATTGTCATATGCCATAACATACTGGCCTGTCCAAGCACTTGTGCTTTGTCCATGCCATTTGATGTTTTATAACTGTTGCTTGGTATTGTGCTTTCAATCAAATAGTAAGCTGGTATTGTCACACACCAGCTTACTTATTACCTTCTCTGTTATTTCTCAGTGTACAATGAATGTGATTTAATATTTAAAAGCAGAATAAAGTTTTTTGTTGTTATTATTATTAGTGGCATATGATGCAAGGAAGCAAGCTTATAAAGCTTATAAAGAATCAGCCAGAAAACTTTATCAGTTCAATGAGGGGAGTGCCAGAAGTTTATCAAACGCTAACAGGGAGCTAAGTGATTTTGTAATAACTGGGAGAAATTGTTGAACTTAAACATAAAAAATGCACCTGGGGGTGAAGGGATCTATCCAGTTATATTAAAGGAGGCAGCAAAGGAAGTAAGCAAACTATTAGCCATAATTATGAGAGCTTCCTTGGAATCAGGGGAGGTCCCCATGGACTGGAGGTGGTGTGCAAATGTATCACCAATTCACAAAGGGAGTTCAAAAGATGACACATAACTACAGACCTGTTAGTTTAACTTGTGTTCCAGGGAAAATAATGGAATCACTGATTAAAGAAGCATTGCAGGGTTGTCTAGGCAAGACTGCAGTAATAGTTAAGATGCAGCATGGGTTTGTTAAAGGGAGATCTTGTCTGACCAATTTGATTGTATACTATGATGTGGTCACAAAGGAACTGAATTCCAAAAATAATTTTGATATTATATACTTGGATTTCGGGAAAGCTTTTGATACTGTTGCACATGGAAGACTGCTGTACAAATTGGAGAGGTATGGCATTAAGGGTAAGTTGCTACAATGGATAAAGGGATGGTTGAGTGGGAGACAACAGAGTGGTAATCAATGGACACTGCTCTTCGTGGACAAATGTTATTAGTGGAGTTCCCCAGGATTCGGTTTTGGGCCCATTGTTGTTTTTTTATATTTATCAATGATATTGATGAAGGTATATCAGGTTTAATGTCCAAGTTTGCAGATGATACAAAGGTTGGCAGTGTTGTTAACGACAGTAAAGACAGTATGCTACTCCAACTGGATCTAGATAAGTTGGGAAAATGGGCTGAGAAGTGGCAACTGAAGTTTAACATTGACAAATGCAAAGTACTGCATATAGGTATCAGTAACCGAAGAGAAACTTACCAACTGTGTGGTACTACACTCAGGGAAGTGGAAAGTGAAAAAGACCTGGGGATAATTGTGCAGTCAAATATGAAGTTTGCTGAGCAGTGCAGACAGTCTGCCAGGACAGGTCATGGAGTCTTGTCAATGATATATAGGAATTTTGCTAGCAGGGACAGGGAGGTGATTATCCAATTATACACGGCAATGGTTAGGCCACACCTAGAGTACTGTGTACAGGTCTGGAGGTCTCATTTTAGGAAGGATGTAGAGTTGCTAGAAAGAGTACAAAGAAGGGCAACAAGATAGGTGAGGGGGTGCTCTTACCTAGAAAGGCTTAATTTCTGCAAATTGCAGCACCTGGAGAGTAGGCACCTGCGAGGTGATCTGATTGAGGTGTATAAGGCCTTGAATGGGTTGAGTGGCACCTCCGTAGCCAGGTGGGCAGGAGCAGCAGTGTGTAGTACACGCTTCTTGATTAGACCGGGGTTTGAGCCCTTGACCACCAAATATGGAGAACGCAGAAAGGTCAGGGAATGACCACCGCATATCCCTGGAGCAATATGGCCTTAGTTGCTAATGCTCCTAAAAATCAAATAACAAACAAACATACGAATGGATTGAGCAAGCTGAATTCTGATGGGATTCTTCCTCTTGCTCAGACTAAGAGCCTGACAGTGCACAGTTTCAAATTGAGGAGAGATAGTTGTAGAATAGATGTGCAGAAATTTGCCTTTAGCCAGCGGGTAGTTGATTGGTGGAACAGGCTTCCATCTTTTGTTGTGGAAGCTACTAGCCTAAATAAATTTAAGGGTGAGCTGGACAGCCATTTGGAATGAATGGAGGGGTGAAATGGGAGGTTGTTGTGTTTTTTTTTTTTTTGTCTGATGCTGCATAAGCTTGCTTTCTTGCATCGTATGCCTCTACTAATGCTAATGCTAAAACAAACAAAAAAATCTCCCACATAACTTGTCCATTCTCCTGCAATAATTTGTTTAGTTCTTTGAATTTATTTAAATTGCCCACTTCCAGAACACCAGATGGAAATTTGTTCGAACAGTCATCCACCAAAGAATTTTAATATCATATACTTGGATTTCAGGAAGACTTTTGATACTGTTGCACATGAAAGACTGCTGTACAAACTGGAGCAATGTGGCATTAAGGGAAAGTTACTGCTATGAATAAAGGGATGATTAATTGGAAGAAAACAGTGTGGTTATCAATGGGCACTGCTGTTCATTGACTAATTAGTGCAGTCGGCCATTGGTTCAGTGTCTGGCCCATTGTTGTTTTCAATATATATTATTAAAGGTAAATCAGGCTAAATGTTTAAGTTTGCAGATGATACAAAGGTTGGCAGGGTGATCAATTAGTGTCATTACACTAATGACTGCTACTGCAACAAAATCTAGAAAAATTAGATCGATGGGCTGAGAAATGGTGGGTGAAGTTTAACATTGACAAATTCAAGGTACTGCTATGAGTAACAGTAATCCCAGAGTAAACTTATCAACTGTGTGGGTCTACCCTTAGGGATGTGAAAAATGAAAAAAACCTGGTGGTAATAGTGTGGTCAGGTATGAAATTTTCTGGGCAGTGCAAACATGCTGCCAGGACAGCTTATGGGGTTTTGTTAATGATGTACAGAAACTTTGCTATCAGGGATAATGAGGTGATTACCCCTTGTACAAGGCCATGGTTAGGCTGCATTTTGAATATTGTATACAGGTCTGGAGGCCTCACTTTAGGAAGGATGTAGATATGCTGGAATGGGTGCAGAGTAGGGCAATCAGATTGGTGAAGTGAAGTGAACAAAAAGGGTGCTCTTAGAATGGCTTCAGTTCTGCAAATTTCTGTCTGGACACAAGGCACCTGCAGGAAAATTTGATTGACTTGCTTAAGGCCTTTAATTGATTGAGTATGCTAAATGTTAATGGTGTTCTTCCTCTTGCTAAGAAACTACACATGTGGGGCCATAAATTCAAGTTGAGGAAGGATGTTTGCAGGATATATATGCAGTAGTTTGCTTTCAGCCAGTGGGTGTCTGATTGTTGGAACAGACTTCCATCTGTTGTTGAAGTGGATGGCTTGAATAAATTCAAGGAAGAACTAGAGAGATTCTTGGAGGGTATGGATGGGTGAAGAGTGTGGGTTTTTTTTCCTTGCATCATTTGCCACTACCATCACTGCTGGCTGACGGCAAACCTCCTCGCGTCTATCTTGTAAATCATCCTTCTTCAATTTGAATCTGTCTTCCCCCCATTAGAAAAACATTTTGTAATGCTGTGGAAGACAGCACATTTACATCTGATAGTTTATAACTAATATTGATGAATTTTTATTAGCATTAAATGTATTTGAATGGATTATAAGTATTAAATGACAACAGATGATGTTCTCTAGTATCCTTGTGGTTATAGTAGGCTTGGGTTAAGAGTTGAATAGCAATCTAACTTTTATATCTTATAAATTTCATTTCTATTTTGTAAACTTAATTCTTATATTCTGTAAAGCTAAATCATGTAGTTATTTTGTTATTGTTTTATTGGTATCTTGAAAGTTTAAATTCTTAAGCTTAATTTTAGTAGATTAAGTATTAGTAGATTAATTTTTCTTATCTGCTTAATTACTGTATTATATTGTAAAGTTATATCTGTAACATTTTATAAGTGTAATTCTTACCTTAATGATGGTTGCCACATGATTCACTTTGCATGCCTCATCACAGGATAGCATGGCAGATGGCAATGGGCCATTCCTATCTAAGGCATCAAATCTTGTACAACCTGTGGCACATATTCAAAGATCATTCTAATAGATAATCCTAACCGAACTGATGATTCTTTTCTCTATTCCAGATATATACAATTCCAGATCTTAAATAGAAACTTCATGCATTGCTAGATGAAATTGACTCATTTAAGTAAAAATATGACACCTTAGGAACTTGTATCTAATGCCCTTCCAGGTGCTGTACCCATTAATTTGGGCCTCAAAATAGAAAGATCAAGTGCAAAAGTGGGTAACCTTTTCAATAAAGTTGGTTTGGTGGACTAGAAGTGGGACATTTCTTCTGGGAATAAAAATTAGCATTAGCATTAGTAGAGGCATTTGATGCAAGAAAGCAAGCTTATGCAGCATCAGCCAAAAAAAAAAAACCCACTTCCACTTCACCCCTCTGTTTGTTCAAAATACCTGTCCAGCTGAGCCTTAAACTTATTTAGGCTATCAACCTCCACGACAAGGGATGGAAGTCTGTTCCACCAACCAACCACCCGCTGGCTAAAGGCAAATTTCCGCACGTCTATCCTACATCTGTCTTTCCTCAATTTGAATTTATGCCCTCTCAGGTGATTATTCTGAGCTAGAGGAAGAATCCCATCAGCATTGAGCATGCTCAAACCATTCAAGGCTTTATACACCTCTGTCAGATCACCTAGTCTCCAGACACTGTAATTTGCATATTTTAAGCCTTTCTTCGTAAGAGCACCCCTTTGTTCCATTCACTAATCTTGTTGCCCTTCTCTGTACTCGTTCCAGCAGCTCTACATGCTTCTTGAAATGAGGCCTCCAGACCTGTATACAGTACTCTAGGTGTGGCCTGACCATTGCCTTATACAAGGGAATAATCACCTCCTTATCCCTGCTGGAAAAATTCCTGTATATCATTGACAATACTCCATGAGCTACTCTTGCAGCCCGTCTGCACTGCTCAGAGAACTTCATATCTGCCTGAACAACCACCCCCAAGCCCCTTTCATTCCCTACCACTGTCAGTGTAGTACCACAGATTGATTGTGTAACAAACAGGTTAGTTTTTAAGGGATCTTAAGAGAGTGTTATTATTCATGTAACGAATAATAATGCTCTTTTTGTTAATGATCTTAATTTCACACAGACATGATTTATAGGATAATATACATATAAGGCCATACTGAAAAAATGCTCCACTTGGTCAGAATGTAATTGTTTGCAATCCTGCCCAAATCAGAGGCACTATATGCAGAAAGCAGTCTTGCAGTCCAAAGTATAGTGGATTAACACTATACTTTAGACTGCAAGGCTTTTGGTAATTTTTTATTGGCTTGGCTCACCGTAATAGGTAGAAGAAATCAGTTTGGTAAAGACACAATACACTTGAACAATGGCCTGACCATTGTTCAAGTGTATTGTGTCTCTCTTATTTTAGACACATTTTTTTTTATAACTTAGATTGGTAAAATAAACTTAGATTGGTACAGAAAGTAAGTTTTCAGTAAAATTTCATTAACTTTCCAAAGTTTTTAAAACTTTGGAAAGTTAATGAAATTTTGAATAGTTTAATTCAGATGTTATTAATTTCAAAAAATTACCAATAACACCTTCAACATTTTAGGTGATCTGCACCAAGCGGTGAAGAATGGAGACTGCAGTATGCTAGAGGAGGTTTTACAGAAAAGTGACCATTCTGATATGGAACAGTCTGATCCAGATAGAATAACTTTATTAATGACAGCAACAGCATCAGGATCTGAGAAAATAGTCGAATATCTTCTTAATAGTGGAGCAAATATTAATGCTCAGTGTAAAACTGGATTTACAACTCTAATGATGGCTTGCAGTCAGGTTAGAATGATTAACTTTATTAACAGAGATTTCCTAAAAGTATTTCCTATTTTATTTGTTTTTGAAATTTTAAAAAATCATTCCTTAGTGAAGATATATATATTTATTGCCATTGATCAGGATCTTTCTAAAAGCACTCTTATGTTCTAAAAGAATTGCCACATTTTATAACCCCCCCCTTCCTCATGAAGATCACTCAAACAGGCCAACAATCAGAACAGTGTTTTAAAATCTTTTTTGAGTAAGAGAACACTTTGCAATAGGGTAAACTGTACTTATTGTAGTTACTGTAGTTATTGGTCACTTAAGAAAAATAATTCCGTCTTAGTTTTAGCAAAACTAAGACGGAATTCAACATTTTTATTAAAATTAAATTTGAAATCTTAATTTTGATACACATTTGGAATCCTCATTTATTGGTTCTGTTACAACAGTTACCATGATGAATGAATATCATATAAAAGTTGTTCTTTTATATGATATTCATTTTTTTTTTTTTTTTTTTGCCTTGGAAAAAAAAAACGTTTACACAAAATTATAGTAATTGGCCATTTAAAATAGCTATTGGCTATGTTTAAGAAACAGTTACTGGCCATCTCATGCATCTTCTTTAAATCAGGATTACACAGCCTAATATTGTTATCAAAAATTGCATTGGATATCATTGTTACTTTAAACGAGACCCCATTTTGCTGGGACTCATTCTGAAAACTTTATAGAAATCACAGTACATGTTTTCATCTGTTGAAAATGTAAACATTAAAGTAATATTTTATTTTGATGACTCTTGTTCAACAGAATATCCATTTTTTGCCAGAATGCATCCTTCTGAAGGGCATATTTGCTAACCCATTTGATTCCCACTTTTACAGTGAAAATTCTAGTGGGATCACTTGTGGCTTCTTCCAATTTCTTTTCATTTATCTGCTCTTGCACTTATGAAACTGTCAGCTTTTAACATACAAGACCTTGCTAAAGTGACTGGCTTACTGGTTCTTTCTGCTATCTCTGGATGTTACCATAAGAAAAGCTCTAAAATATAGGCCCAAATCAAATTAAATCAATCTTTTACACTTACTCTTGCCAACAGATGCAAATAGTCTTATAATAAGCAAATTTTCATACATTATCTTTAGCCACCCTTCTTCAAGACAGTGGTAGTGAAATTATTCTTGTAGGGATGAAATCCTTTATTTCACACTCCACCTTAAAATCCTTTCTTTTATTTAAACCTTGGTTTTCCAATAAATGTGATAAAGCTGTTCAAGATAAGAATGTTGCATATCACAATTGGCATGCATCCAAATCTCCAGATTCTTCCTACACCAAAGCTTGCAACAATTGTAAAGCAGTTATTAATCAGTCCAAACTAGATTTTTAATATGCTATGAGTAGAAAACTTGCTTCTTGTCCAAATGGAAATCAACCATTTGGACAAGAAGCCCTTGCCAAAGCTATTGGCCACAACTTTTGTAAACATCCTTTGTAAAAAGGATAGGTGGAACAGGACCAGGGTATGTCTGCCAGGGGCAAAGGTTGATGACGTTGTAGAGCGGATATCATCTTTCAAGGGCACAAAAGGTGATATAGTTGTACACGTTGGCACTAATGATATTAAGAGTAGGAGACCGGCGGAATTACTCAACAAGTACAGGTCACTGTTGAAAAAAAGCCGTGAAATAGGGTTGAATTTGAAAGTGTCTGCAATTCTGCCCAGACACGATAGGAGGGAGTACATGATGAGAGCCTTGTCGATCAATTCGGCCCTGGAAGGATTGTGCAAGGCTCAAGGGGTAGAATTTTTTTCAGCCTGGACTGTACTTGTTAACAGGAGAGATTGCTTCTACAGGGATGGGATACACTTAAATAGAAAGGGTGCAAGAATATTTGCTGATGCTATCGAGGCAGTGTTAGGTGGGTCGGAAAACTGCTAGTTTGGGGGGATACAAAGACTAATAGTTTAACAGTAACCGCAGGCAGAGGTGAAGGTGATTCTTGCACAACTTCTATTAGAATAAGAAGCGACCTGGAGCGAGGGGTGTTGGGGGTTTCAGGGACGGATGGCAGTCATCATGGAATAGTTGGGTATATGGGATGTGTTAGGGTATCGAGGAATAGGCATAGGAGCATGTATGCTTGCATGTATACCAATGCTAGAAGTATAGTAAATAAATTTGATGAATTTGAAGTGTTGGTCAAGACATCAAAGGCGGATATTGTTGGGATAGCAGAGACGTGGTGTCACAAAGATATAAGGAATGCAGAACTGGAATTTGGGGAGTACAATGTGTACAGAAAGGATAGACAGGACAGAAAGGGAGGGGGTGTTATGCTGTTAATTAAGAAAAACATAAAATCAAAGGAAGTGCACCCAGTTAATATAGATGAACAGTGCTCTGTTGAGTCAGTTTGGTGCGAGATAAGCACTGCGAAAGGAAAAATAAGGGTAGGAGTGTGTTATAGGCCTAATGACTTGAATGAGTACAGTGAACAATTGTACAGAGAAATAGAGTGGGCCAGTAAATCTGAATGTCTTATAATGGGGGATTTTAACTTCCCAGATATTGACTGGAACTTGTGGGTTGGTCACTCACACACCAGTCAGACTTTTGTGGATTTATTGGATGATTGTTTTCTGCAGCAGCATGTTCGAGAGGCAACCAGAGAAAGTAACACTTTTGATCTGGTTATCAGCAGTGATCATTCATGTATTAAGAATTTGCAGATAAAGGAACCACTAGGTGGCAGTGATCACAATGTGCTGAAGTGGGATTTACTCAAAGAGGTAACTACCGTCAGGGGTAAAGGAAAGGGTTTTTGCTTCCGTAAAGGGGAGTACAGTGGTCTCAGACAGTTTTTAAATTCTGTACAGTGGGATCAACTGACGATGTTACCAACAGTAAATTCTAAGTGGGAAGCATTCAAGGAATTAATCGTGGAAGCTACTAAAAGGTTCATACCTATTAAGAAATATTGTTCAAGGTTTAGGCCTAAATGGTTGTCAAATGAACTAATGAGACTCGTGACAGAGAAGAAAAATGCATGGGATGCATATAAATTATCAGGTGACACAGAAGCCTGTGGCAGATATAAGCTAGTCTGTAATCAGGTCACAAAGGAGGTTCGGCAGGCGAAGGCGGATTACGAGAAATCTTTGGCAAAGGATGCTAAGAAAAACAGCAAGGATTTCTTTACTTATATAAACTCTAAAAGGAAGGGGATGAATATGATTGGTCCACTTGACATCGATGGTTCGACTGTTGATGATCCTGCTCAGATAGCAAACAAACTGAATGAGTATTTTGCATCTACATTCACACGTGAGGAATTATTACAATTTGAAAATGGAAGAAGGTTATCAAATTGTAGCAGTGTGCTTAATGATTTTGTAATAACTGAGAGCAAAGTGGAGGAGAAATTGTTGAAGTTAAACATAAGAAAGGCACCTGGGGTGGATGGGATCTATCCAGTTATTTTAAAGGAGGCGGCAAAGCAACTAAGCAAACCCTTAGCCATAATTATGAGAGCATCCTTGGACTCAGGGGAGGTTCCCACGGACTGGAGATGTGCAAATGTGTCCCCAATTCACAAAGGTGGATCGAAGGGTGACACGAGTAATTACAGACCAGTTAGTTTAACTTCTGTTCCGGGTAAAATAATGGAGTCACTGGTTAAAGATGCATTGCAGGATCATCTAGACAAGACTGCAGCAATAATTCAAACACAGCATGGCTTTGTTAAGGGAAAGTCTTGTCTGACAAATTTGATTGGTTATTATGATGTGGTCACAAAGGAACTGGATGCGAAAAATAATTTTGATATCATATACTTGGATTTCAGGAAAGCTTTTGACACTGTTGCGCATGGAAGACTACTGTACAAATTGGAGCAGAATGGTATTAAGGGTAAGTTGCTACAATGGATAAAAGGATGGTTAAGTGGGAGAAGACAGAGGGTGGTAATCAATGGGTGCTGCTCTTCGTGGACTAATGTTATTAGTGGAGTCCCACAGGGTTCGGTGTTGGGTCCACTGTTGTTTTGTGTATTTATCAATGATATTGATGAAGGTATATCAGGCTTAATGTCGAAGTTTGCAGATGACACTAAGGTTGGCAGGGTTGTTAATGACAGTAATGGCAGTGTGCTACTGCAACAGGATCTAGATAATTTGGGCAGATGGGCTAAGAAGTGGCAACTGAAGTTCAACCTTGACAAATGCAAAGTACTGCATATGGGTAGAAGTAACCCCAGAGAAACGTACCAACTGTGTGGTACTACACTTAAGGTGGTAGAAAATGAAAAAGACCTGGGAGTAATTGTGCAGTCAGATATGAAGTATTCTGAGCAATGCAGACAGGCTGCTAGGCAGGTCATGGGGTTTTGTCAATGATATATAGGAATTTTGCTAGCAGGGAAAAGGAGGTGATTGTCCCTCTGTATAAGGCAATGGTCAGGCCACGCCTTGAGTATTGCGTACAAGTCTGGAGGCCTCATTTTAGGAAGGATGTAGATTTGCTTGAGCGTGTACAGAGAAGAGCAACACGATTGGTGAGGGGAATGAAGGGATTCTCTTACCAAGAGAGGCTTAAGTTCTGCAAATTGCAGTGGCTGGAGACTAGGCACCTGCGCGGTGATCTGATTGAGGTCTATAAGGCCTTGAATGGGTTGAGCACGCTGAATTCTGATGGGATCCTTCCACTTGTTCAGATTACGAACCTACGGGGACATAAGTTCAAATTAAGAAAGGATAGATGTAGAATAGATGTGCGGAAATTTGCCTTTAGCCAGCGGGTGGTTAATTGCTGGAACAAACTTCCATCTGTCGTTGTGGAAGTTGATAGGTTAAATAAATTTAAGGAGGAACTGGACAGGCATTTGGAGGGAATGGTGTGATGATTTTTTTTTTTTTTTTTTTGGCTGATGCTGCATAAGCTCCTACACTTGCTTTCTTGCATCATGTGCCACTACTACTACTACTACTACTACTACTACTACTACTACTTTTGTCCATCTCTGTTCCTTCCTCTGTCAAAACTGGATCGTTCGTTTGCTACCCCAGCTAAAAATAAAGTTGATCTGCTAGCATCATACTTTTATTCTAACCCATGTATTGATGATCTTGGTAAACCACCTCCCACCATTCCCAGTTACATACACTGCATTCAGTGCCTCCTGTGGTCTTCTGTCAAAAGGAAGTCAGAAGGATTTTGAACAATCTTGATGCTGAGAAAGCTCCAAAGTCCTGATGGTATATCTTCACTTGTTCTCAAAACCTGGTCTTCTGAGCTTACTCCTGTTTTGTGTTATTTTTTTTCACTTTCTTATTTCAAAGGTGTTTTCCCTTCTGCTTGGAAATTTGCTCATATCCAGCCAGTTCCTCTAAAAGGTGACAAATCCTTCCCATCCAATTATTGTCCCATTGCACTTACTTCTACTCCTTCTAAATAATGGAGAAATCTATTAACTGCTAACTCCTCAACTATCTAGAAACCTTCCATCTGATCAGTGATTGCCAGTATAGATTCCATCAGTGTTGATCCCCTAGTGATATACTGGCGTATGTTACCCATCTATGAATAAATTCAATGGAAATGTTTAGTGAAACTCGAGCAGTTGCTCTTGACATTTCAAAGGCTTTTGATCATGTTTGGCCTAAAGGCCTAAATAAGCTTCCATCTTATGGGTTGCCAACTGTTTTCTGTAATTGGGTATCAGTTTTCTTTCTGACCACTCACAGCAGGTAGTGATAGATGACTCTCTGTATTTTAACTTCTCCACTAATGCAGGTGTTCCCCAAGGTTGAGTTCTTTATCCCACCCTTTTTCTCTTGTTTGTTAATGACCTTCTTCCATTGACTGGAAATCCTATCCATAGTTTTGCTGATGTTAGCACATTGCTCACTACATTCCAGTTTGAGAAATCAACTGCTTATGTGCAGATCTCTGGGTAATTCTCCAAGGGGCAAAGGTAACTTGATTGATTTCATTCCTTCTAAAATTTACTCCTGTCATATCTTCTAAAAAGGATCCTTGTGCTCCTGTACTTATCTTTGATGACACTGAAATTTCTAGACAAGATCACATATTTCTATTACAGATTACTCTGACTTCTATTCTCTCTCTTGGCATAAACACATTACAAATATTGCTTCCTCTGCATCTAAAAAACTTGGTTTTCTCTTTCTCTCTCAACAGTACTTTTCTTCCACCTATCAACTCTAAGGTGGAATATTGTTCCCACATCTGGGGAGGTGCCCCCAAAACCTCTCTTAGGCTTTTAGATTCCATTCAAAAGATGGGCAGTTAGGTTAATTAATAACCCATCTCTAACAAAGTTTCTCTGCTGTCTGTCTCACAGACATTCTGTTTCTGCTTCATGCATTTTCTATGGATACTTCCATGGGCACTATCCTTCTTAATTGTCTTCTATAATTCCTGCTATCTCTTCCAAACCAGTCCGAACACATGCATGCAGAACGTAAGAGGCTGTGGCTCGGGGGAGAACCGAAGTGGGAAATTCTCCAACGCATCACAGCCTAAAAAAATGTGCAAATTGTGAAATGTTTGCAAATCTTTCTGGAACAGAACATGATCTAGCTAAGGAGGATGAAGATGTCTTTGTGTCTGCTAGGTGCACAGAGTTTCAAGAAATTAGGTGACAGCTCTGATGGGCATCTATGAGAGTTTGAAGAGTAGGGTAGATGCCCTTGAAGGAATTAAAATGGGGCCGATCAAGCTCTCAGCTGCCCAACTCAACTCCAGAGCTCATTCTTGTGCATCATGCAACACAGTGGCAATCTTCAAGGCAGAATGCACTGGTCCCACAGGAGCTAGTCATTGTCGGTGACTATTGTCAGGAAGATGGAAAATATATTGTGCAAAACAGATAGGTGGAACACGACCAGGGTATGTCTGCCAGTGGCAAAAGTTGATGTTGTAGAGCAGATATCATCTCTTAAGGGCACAAAAAGTGATATTGTATATGTTGGCACTAATGACATTAAGAGTAGGAGATCTGTGGACTTACTTAACAAGTACAGGTAAATGTTGAGAAAATGTCACAAATTAGGGTTAAATTTGAAAGTACAGTGGATTCCGGTTATTTGGGCCACCGGTTAATCGGGGCAGCCGTTTATTTGGGGCAAATCTTAAAAAACAGAAACCGATCGAGAAAATAGCCAGGGTTTACTTCGCTTAATTGGGACAGCATGCCGTTTAATCGGGGCAGGAGACCACAGCACTGGAGATTACCCTACGATTGTCTCCGACGGTACCACGTGGTTCGGTCGAAATTCTGGAGGTCACAACCATAAAACAATAAAAACAATTAGCAGTCACCTGTTTATTGGGCCTGTTTATTTTTATTTATACTTATTTTTATTTACCTGTTTATTTATCGATCCTACTGAATTTGCGATAATATTGACAGCTGGAATTCTGTCGGTTATAATGTGAAATGTGTTTACACTTCCATGAAATCTTAAATCATATAAAAAAATTAATTTTCAGAATCTTCTCTTCATTCGTATTTTTAAAGCTTTGTAACTCGTTACTTCTCAATTGCGCGTATTGTGTTACTTGCAATTTGTGTGTGCTGTGTTCTTTGTTATTGATTGCTTATCTTTTTACTGTTTTAAATTTTAACCTCTCCCCGCCCACAAATGTCAGTGAACAGAAATGTCAACTAGTTCGTATGTACGTACAGTACGTATTAATTATTCCGATTTTCACGTATCGTTTAATTTTTTAATTGGTAAGGTAATAAAGGGTAAATCTGTGCTTAATATATCTTTGCTTTTATAGCCTGTGGATAATATTCCTCCTATTTTCGCAAATTAGAATCGCTGTTTAATAGAATTAAAATTCACAAATGTGATCGCAATGACCGGCGCTTACTGCACATCATATAGTGAACGGTACTTTACTATGGTTGAGTTCGTGGTAACGTGATTTGATTGTACAGTGAACCAATTGTAAAAAAGGGGGGGTTACATTGTATTTTTAACTATTTTAACCATTTACGTGAAACTTCGGATAATTGGGGCAGTCGCTTAATCGGGCCAAAATGCACTAGTCCCGATGTGTCCCAAATAACCGGAATGGACTGTATCTGCAAATCTGCCAAGACACGATAGGAGGGGGAGTATATGATGAGAGCCTTGTCAATCAATTCGGCCCTGGAGAGATTGTACAAGGATCATGGGGTAGAATTTTTCTCACCGTGGTCTGTGCTTGTTAACAGGAATATTTGCTGATGCTATTGAGGCAGTAGTAGGTCGGTCAGAAAACTGCTAGCTTGGGGAGGGGGAATCACAGAATAATAGATTAACAGTAGCTGCAGGCACAGGTGAAAGTGATTCTTCCACTACTTCTATTGGAATGAGCAGCAGCCTGGAAAGCATGGTACTCAGGATTTCAATGACTGCTGGGAGTCATCATGGATCATGTAAATACATGGGGCATGTTAGGGTAGCTAAGAGTAAGGATAGGTGCATTGTATACTTGCATGTATACCAATGCTAGGAGTATAGTAAATAAATTCAATGAATTTGACGTGCTGGTCAAGACATCAAAGGCAGATATTGTTGGGATTTCGGGAGATGTGGTGTTACACAGATATAAGGAATGCAGAATTGGAATTTGGGGACTACAATGTGTACAGAAAGCGTGTGTTATAGGCAAAATGATCCTGAGTACAATGAACAACTGTACAGAGAAGTAGAGTGGGCCAGGAAATCAGATTGTCTTATAATGGGGGATTTTAACTTCCCAGATATAGATTGGAACTTGTGGGTTGTTCACTTGCACACTAGCATGACTTTTGTTGAATTATTGGATGATTGTTTTCTACAGCAGCATGTTCAAGAGGCAACCAGAGGGAGTAATACTCTTGATCTGATTATCAGCAGCGATTATTCATGCATTAAGAATCTGCAGATAAAGGAAGCCCTAGGTGGTGGTGATCACAGTGTACTGATGTGGGATTTACTGAAAGAAGTAACTACCATCTGGGGTAATGGAAAGGTTTTTTTTCCTTTCGTAGAGGTGACTACAGTGGTCTCAGACAGTTTTTTTTTAAATTCTATACAGTGGAACTAACTGATGATGTTACCAATAGCAAATTCTAAATGGGAAGCATTGAAAGAAGTAATCTTCGAAGCTACTAGGCATTTTGTTCCCACTAATAAATACTGTTCAAGGTTTAGGCCTAAATGGATATCAGATGAACTAATGAGACTTGTGGCAGAAAAGAAAGATGCATGTGATGCATATAAATTACCAGGAGACACAGAAACCTATGGTAGATATAAGAAAGTAGTTATATAATTTATTAAAAAAAAGCTTATTTTTTAAATTTAGCTAGTGATTTTGTAAGTTACAACTCTTTACTCATACCGCTATTGTATTGGTGTTTTGGTGGGAATATCATAGCATAACCAGAAGTATTCTTCTGTGCTACAGAAGAAGGGTTTTCATTGTGATAAATAAGTATTTTGAATGTTTTAATCACTTTTTGGGCATATATCTTTTGTATTTAACTAAGGATATAACTAATTTAACATTGTGATCATTACGGTATAGCATAACTCGATAGCGCATACCTTTGAACTTGATAGCTAAGGTATAAGGTAAAAATATAGCGGAATACCTATTGCTGCACTAACTTAGTATAGTATAGTAGAGTAAATAAATCAATTAAATTTATTAGCCTTATTAACTTTCATTGTTAATTAATTGCATCGTAATTAAACGGAAATAACGCCCCAGACTAATGGAGCATTGCAACTCTCACAAAGTAGGAGTGCTGTAACTTGGTGGAGAACCCAAGGGGGCGATTCTAATGCATCACAGCCTAAAACATTTTAAAAACCTTACAAAACAGGATGTGATCTTTGGGTGTGCTTGATAGGGTCTTTGTGTGTGCTAGATGCAGATAGTGTCAAGAAATTATGTGCCAACTCAGTGTTCTGATGTATGTCTGTGAGATTTTGAAGAATGGGGTAGATGCCCTCGAAAGAATTGAAATGACGGGACCTATCAAACTTAACTCTCAGCTGCCCAATTCAACACCAGAGCTCACTTTTGTGCATCAGGCAACACAGCGGCAACCTTCAGGGCTGGTGCAATCAAGGCAGCATTAGATAGGTTAGGAAAATGCTAGTTTGGGAGCGGAGAATTCACAGACTAATAGATTAGCAGAAGCCACAGTGCTTGCCATGCTTCTATTGGAATAAGCATCAGCCTGGAAAGCGAGGTACTAGGGATTTCAAGGACTGCTGGGAGTCATCACGGAATAAGTAAATACATGGAGTGTGTTAGGGTAACTAAGAGTAAAAATGGGTGCATATATACTTGCGTGTAGACCAATGCTGGGAGTTTAATAAATAAATTTGATGAATTTGAAGTACTGGTCAAAACATCAAAGGCAGATATTGTTGGGATATCAGAGACATGGTGTCACACAGAGATAAGGAATGCAGAATTGGAATTTGGGGAGTACAATGTGTACAGAAGGGGAAGAGGGGTGATGCTGTTAGTAAAAAAATGCAAAATCTAAGGAAGTGCATTCAGTTGACATGGGTGGACAGTACAGTGTTGAGTTAGTTTTGTGTAACATAAGCACTAGGAAAGCTAAAATGAGGTTTAGGAGTAGGTTATACACCTAATGACCATAATGAGTACAATGAACAATTATACAGAGAAATAGAATGGGCCAGTAAATCAGGATGTCTTATAATGGGGGATTTTAACTTCCCAGATATTGACTGGAACTTGTAGATTGGTCACTCACATACTAGTAAGGCTTTTGTGGATATATTGGATGATCGTTTTCTACAGCAGCAGCATGTTCGAGAGGCAACCAGAGGGAGTAATACCCTTGATCTGATTATCAGCAGTGATTCTTCATGCATTAAGAATGATAATAAATAATACTTTATTATCATTAGCATTAGCAGAGGCATATGATGCAAGAAAGCAAGCTTTTTTATAGAATCAGCCAAAAAAAAAAAAAAACCCCTTCCCATTTCACCCATCCATTTACTCCAAACGTTTATCTAGTTCTGCCTTGAATTAATTTAAGCTATCAACTTCTACAACTACAGATGGAAATTCATTCCAGCAATCAACTACCCTCTGGCTAAAGGCAAATTTCCACACATCTATTCTGCAGCAATTTGAATTTGTCCTCTCAGGTGACTAATCTGGGCAAGAGGAAGAATCCCATCAGTATTGAGCTTGCTCAAATCATTCAAGGCCTTGTACATGTCAATCTTTTCTTCAGGTGTCTTTTCTTCAGACACTGCAATTTGCAGAACTTAAGTCTTTCTTTGTAAGAGAAACCCCTTGTTCCCTTCACCAATCTTGTTGCCCTGCTCTCTATATCCTTCCTAAAATCAGGCCTCCAGACCTGTATACAATACTCAAGGTGTGGTCTGACCATTGCCTTATAAAGAGGGATAATCACCTCCTTATCTCTGCTAGAAAAATTCCTGTATATCATTGTCACTGTCTACTGTCATTAGTGTCATTAACCCTGCAAACTTGGACATTAAGTCTGATAACCTTCGTATCACCTGCAAACTTGGACATTAAGCCTGATATACCTTCATCAATATCATTAATAAATACACAAAACAACTCGGGGCGCAGAACTGAACCCTGGGGCATTCCGCTAATAATATTAGTCCATGAAGAGCAGTGTCCATTGATTAACACTGTCTTGGCATTAGCATTAGCAGAGGCATATGATGCAAGAAAGCAAGCTTATGCAGCCAAAAAAAAAAAAAAAAACTTCCACCTCACCCCTCATTGAAAATACCTGTTCAGTGTCCAGCTGAGCCTTAAATTTATTTAGGCTATCAACTTCCACAACAAGGGATGGAAGTCTGTTCACCAACCAACCACCCGCTGGCTAAAGGCAAATTTCCGCACATCTATCCTACATCTGTCTTTCCTCAATATGAATTTATGCCCTCGCATGTGATTATTCTGAGCAAGAGAAAGGATCTCATCAGCATTGAGCATGCTCAAACCATTCAAGGCTTTATACACCTCTATCAGATCACCTTGCTGATGCCTAGTCTCCAGACACTGTAATTTGCAAAACTTAAGCCTTTCTTTGTAAGAGCAACCCTTTGTTCCATTCACTAATCTTGTTGCCCTTCTCTGTACTCGTTCCAGCAGCTCTACATCTTTCTTGAAATGACGCCTCCAGACCTGTATACAGTACTCAAGGTGTGGCCTGACCATTGCCTTATACAAGGGACTAATCACCTCCTTATCCCTGCTATAAAAATTCCTGTATATCATTGACACCATGATCTACTCTTGCAGCCGGGCTGCACTGCTCAGAGAACTTCATATCTGCCTTCACAATTAACACCAGGTCCTTTTCATTCTCTACCGCTGTCAGTGTAGTACCACAGAGTTGATACGTTGCTCTGGGGTTGCTGTTTCCCATATGTAGTACTTTACATTTGTCAATGTTCAACTTCATTTGCCACCTCTCAGCCCATCTGCTCAACCTTTCCAGATCCTGTTGCAGCAGCATAGCATCAGTAGTCTCCTTAACAACCCTGCCAACATCTGTATCGTCTGCAAACTTGGACATTTAGCTTGATATGCCATCATCAATATTATTTATAAATACAGAAAACAATAATGGACCCAACACTGGACCCCGAGGGACTCCACTAATAACATTAGTCCACGATGAGCAGATGTCCATTGATTACTTCTCTCTGCCTTCTCCCCCTCAACCACCCCTTTATCCATAGCAGCAATTTGCCACCAATGCCACACTGTTCCAATTTGTGCAGCAGTCTTCCATGTGCAACAGTATCAAAAGCCTTTCTAAGATCCAAGTATATAATATCAAAGTTATTCCCTGCATCCAGTTCTTTTGTGACTGCATCATAGTATCCAATGAAATTGGTCAGGCAAGACTTCCCCTTAACAAAACCATGCTGTGTCCGAGCTATAACTGAAGTCTTGTCTAGATGTTCCTGCAGTGCTTCTTTAACTAGTGCCTCCATTAATTTTCCTGGAACAGAAGTTAAACTCACAGGTATATAATTACCTGTGTCAGCCTTTGATCCTCCTTTGTGAATTGGGAGTCACATTTGCACATCTCCAGTCTATGGATACCTCCCCTAAGTCCAAGGAAGCTCTCATAATTATGGCTAAGGGTTTGCTTACTTCCTTTGCTGCCTCCTTTAATATAACTGGATAGATCCCATCCACCCCGGGTTAATTTTTGTGTTAACTTCAACAATTTCTCCTCCACTTTACTCTCAGTTATTACAAGATTATCTTGCTTACTGCCAGAGTTGAATACACCTCTGGCATTCCCCTTGCTGAATAACTCCTCATGTGTGAATGGCGATGCAAAATATTCATTTAGTTTGTTAGCCACCTGAGCAGGATCATCAACAGTTGAACCATCAATATCAAGTGGACCAATCTGATTCATCCCCTTTCTTCTAGAGTTTACATAACTAAAGAACTCTTTGCTGTTTTTCTTTGCATCCCTTTCCAAAGATTTCTCGTAATCTGCCTTCGCCTGCCTAACCGCCTTTGTAACTTGGTTACAGACCATCTTATATCTATCATAGGCTTCTGTGTCATGTGTTAATTTATATGTATCCCATGCATATTTTTTCTCTGCCATCTCTCATTAGTTCATTTGACATCCAATTATGCCTAAACCTTTAACAATATTTCTTAGTTGGTATGTAAAGCCTAGTAGCTTCCAAGATAAGTTCTTTGAATGCTTCCCATTTTGAATTTGCTGTTGGTAACATCATCAGTTGGTCCCACTGTATAGAATTTAAATACTGTCTCAGCCCATCGTAGTCACTTTTACAAAAGCAATAACCCTTCCCTTTGCCTCTGATGGTAGTTACCTCTTTGAGTAAATCCCACTTCAGCACTGTGATCTGCCACCTAGTAGTTACTCTATCTGCCGATTCTTAATGCATGAAGAATCATTACTGATAATCAAATCAAGAGTATTACTCCCTCTAGTTGCCTCCCGAACATGCTGATGTAGAAAACAATCATCCAATAAATCCACAAAGCCTTGCTAGTGTGTGAGTGACCAACCCACAAATTCCAGTCAATATCTGGGAAATTAAAATCCCCCATTATAAGACTTTGTGATTTACTGGCCCACTCTATTTCCCTTTACAGTTTCTTATTATACTCATCAGAGTCATTAGGCCTATAGCACACTCCTACTCTCAATTTTGATCTACCAGTGCTTATGTCACACCAAACGGACTCGACACTGCACTGTCCAGAGATGTCGACTGGCTTCACTTCCTTGAATTTTATGTTTCTTAACTAATAGCATAACCCCTCCTCCCTTCCTATCCTGTCTATCCTTTCTGTAAACATTGTACTCCCCAAATTTCAGTTCTGCATTCCTTATTTCTGTGTGACACCATGTCTCTGATATCCCAACAATATCCGCCTTTGATGCTTTGAGCAATACCTCAAATTCATCAAATTTATTTTCCAAGCTCCTAGCATTGGTGTTCATGCAAGTATACATGCACCTGTTCTTTTTCTTAGCTACCCTAACACAACCCATGTGTTTACTTGTACTGCAGTGACTACCAGCAGTCTCTGAAATATCCTGCATCTTATTTTCCAGACTTCTGCTCATTCCAATAGAAGCAGTGCTTAGAATTACTTTCACCTCTGCCAGTGGCTACTGTTAATCTATTAATCCTTGTATCCCCCCCCCAAGCTAGCAGTTTTCCAACCCACCTAACACTGCCTCAATAGCATCAGCAAATATTCTTGCACCCTTTCTATTTAAGTGTATCCCATCCCTGTAGAAGCAGTCTCTCCTGTTAACAAGTACAGACCAGGCTGAAAAAAATTCTACCCCTCGAGCCTTGCACAATCTTTCCAGGGCCGAATTGATCAACAAGGCCCTCATCATATACTCCCTCCTATCGTGTCTGGGCAGAATTGCAGACACTTTCGAATTCAACCCTAATTCTCGGCTTTTGTTCAACAGTGACCTGTACTTTTTAAGTTAGTGCCATTAGTGCCAACGTGCACAACTATATCACCTTTTGTGCCCTTAAAAGATGATATCCACTCTACAACGTCATCAACCTTTGCCCCTAGCAGACATATCCTGGTCCTGTTCCACCTATTCTTTTTACAAAGCATGTTCCCCATTTCCCTGACAATAGAGTCACCAACAACTACTAGTTCCTGTGGGACCAGTGCATTCTGCCCTGGGGGTTGCCACTGTGTTGCGTGATGACCATGTGCAAGCTGTGGCGTTGATGTGGGCAGCTGAGAGCTTGATGGGTCCCTCACTTTAGATCCTTCGAGGGTATCCACCCTGTCCTTCAAGGCCCATAACAACGCTGAGTTGTTGCCTGATTTTGTTACACTCTTTGCATGGGGGATGTCTTTGCACACACAAAGACATCCCCCATGGCAATATCATGTCCCGTACCCAATTGCTCCACAAACATCATGCAAGCAGTGCATTTTAAAAGGCTGTGATTCAGAGGGCAACTGCCCCCCCTCAGTTCTCCTCTGAGCCATAGCACTCCTATTAGCTTGGGCCTTTTGCTTTGCTGCTCTGGTCTGAGTCATGATTTTGATTTAATTTCAATAAAATTTCAATTTCAGTACAAAATTATAACCCTAAACTTGTAGTTCCGTTTATATAACTTCCGTATCAAGTTATGTATTAATTAATTATGTTACGTTTGTAATCTAAGTCGTTATATGTATTTAATTAAAAGTACAATTTAATTGACAACGAAGTTTAACAAAATTAATAGATTTTGCTGATTAATTGACAATATTATATTACATACTATACTAATGCTATCTAGTTCGGGATATAACGTTGTATCGTATAACAAATGCACAAGTTACAAACGGTAAATCTACCGACACTTAAGTATTAATTAACTTCCAAATCTCGCTATCTCAATTCAGAATAAACTAGCGATCCTGACTAGGTCTATAAGCTACTTATAGAAAATAATTTGATGTATCAATTGGTCAATAAAGCGGCTAAATATGGCTAAAAAACTACTTGTTCAGCAGAGCTGCAACTTGTAACACGTGGATATCATACACTTACCGATACTTTTATGCAATTGCAAGGCCGAGTAAAGAATAAATACACCAGATTAATCAGAAAATCACAAAATAATGCTATACTACTAAATTTAAATCAAAAGTTTTAGAAAAACAATTAGTTTCAAATCAGTAAATAAGAAAATCCACTTAGCACCTTTGAACACGTCTGGCTCCCACTAGCCTCTTCAGCAGACTCCTCCCACTCAACTATCCCTTTATCCATAGCAGTAACTTGCCTTTAATGCCATACCGCTCCAAATTGTACAGTAGTTTTCCGTGTGCAACTGTATCAAAAGCTTTCCTGAGATCCAAGTATACGATATCAAAATTATTTTTTTGCATCCAGTTCCTTTGTGACCTCATTGTAGCATCCAATAAAATTGGTCAGACAAGACTTCCCATTAACAAACCCATGGTGTGTCTTAGCTACTACTGCGGTCTTAGATGATCTAGATGATCCTGCAATGCTTCTTTAACCAGTGTCTCTATTAATTTCCCTGGAACAGAAGCTAAACTAACAGGTTTACAATTATATGTGACACCCTTTATGAATTGGGGTATCATTTGCACATCTCCTGTCCATAGGGAATTCCTCCGAGTCCAAGGAATCTCTCATAATTATGGCTAAGGGTTTGCTTACTTCCTTTGCTGCCTCGTTTAATATAACTGGGTAGATCCCATCCACCCTAGATGCCTTTCTTATGTTTAATTTCAACAATTTCTTCTCCACTTTGCTCTAAGTTATTACAAAATCATTTAGCTCCCTGCCAGAGTTTGATAAACTTCTGGCATTCCACTCCCTGAATAACTCGTCATGTGTGAATGCAGATGCAAAATACTCATTCAGCTTGTAAGGTTGAGCAGGGTCCTTAACAATTGAACCATTGATATCAATTTGACCAGTCTGATTCATCCCCTTCCTTCTAGAGTTTACATATGTAAAGAACTCTTTGCTTTCTTTCTTTCATCTTTGGCAAAGATTTCTTGTAATATGCCTTCACATGCCTAACCTCCTTTGTGACTTCATTACATACCACCTTATATCTACCATAGGCTTCTGTGTCACCTGATGATTTATATGCATTGCATTTATTTTTCTTCTCTGCCACGAGTCTCATTAGTTCACCTGACATCCATTTAGGCCTAAACCTGGAACGGTATTTCTTAGTATAGACAAAAAACCTAGTAGCTTCCGAGATTACTTCCTTCAGTGCTATCCATTTAGAATTTGCTGTTGATAACAACATTAGGTGGTCCCTCTAAATAGACTCTAAAAACTGTCTCAGACCATTGTAGTCACCTTTATGAAAGCTCCCGTTCTTTTACTCCCGACGGTAGTTATACAGGCATACCTCGGTTAACGTTACCTCTGATAACGAAGCTTCGATATAACGAAGTCCGCAATTTCAAGCCCCATTTAACATAAAAAAAATATTCCAGTTTAATCACCTGAAATCTAAACAAACTGACGAAATTACGGAAACCTTTTGGGCTTCTCGTGGTTGGTTCGAGAAATTTAAAAAACGGGCCAGGGTTCATAGTGTAAAATTAACAGGAGAAGCCGCAAATAAGTTTTCAGAAAAACTAAAGGAAATAATTGAACGTGAAAATTTTCCGCCAAATTTGGTGTTCAGTGTTGACGAAAGCGGTTTGTTCTGGAAACGGCTACCAACAAAAAGTTTCATTTCTATTGAAGAAAAACCAGCTGCTGGGTTCAAAGCAGCTAAAGACCGTTTAATGTTACAATTTCGATTAAATGCCTCTGGCGATTATAAATTAAAATTGTTATTAGTTTACCATTCAGAAAATCCGAGGGCGTTAAAAGGTAACATAAAAATGAATTTACCTGTAATATGGAAAGCAAATAGAAAAGCGTGGGTTACCAAGGAGTTATTTAATGATTGGTTTGTTAACCACTTTTGTCCTGAAGTAAAATGGTATTGTCAAAAAAACAACTTTGAAGAAAAAGCTCTTTTGTTGTTAGCCAATGCTCCGGGACATCCTACTGATCTTAACACGTTGGACACATGCATTCCTGTCAAAGTTGTGTTTCTTCCAGCAAACACAACTTCTCTGATTCAACCATTGGATCAGGGAGTGATAGCATCATTTAAAGCTTATTATCTGCGTCGAACATTAAGCAATTTAACTGAACTAGAGGATAAAGAGGAAATGACAGTTAAAACTTTTTGGAAAAACTACACCATTAAAAAGGCAATGGAAAACATTGATAGTTCTTGGAAAGAAGTCACTAAGAAATGCTTAAATGGAGTTTGGCGCAAAATATGGCCAGAAGTTGTACTAGAAGAAGAAAATAGCATCCAAGAAATTAGAAATGAAGTTATCCAGATGGCTCAATCAATAGGTTTCGAAAATGTCGATGAAGAGGATGTTAGAAATTTATTGAATGCAGAAGATGATGGTTTTTCAGTGGAAGATTTAGAAAACCTTGTTGGCAACGAAGACAAAGATAATGAAGACGAAGTTAAAGAAGTTCCTGCCGAAAAAGTGTTAACAAACAAAGATTTAAAAAGCTGCTTAAATGACATTGAAAACGTTTAAATTTTTTTAGTGAAAATGATCCTGATTTAGGAAGAAGTTTTATTGTTAAGCGATCAGTGTTAAATGCAATAACTCCGTATAGGCAATTGTTAAATGAAAGAGAAAAAAAGCATAAGCAATCAACTTTAGACTCATATTTTAAAATGTGATTTCACTTTGTATGTAAGTTGACTGTTTATTTAATAAAACTTTTCTTTGTTCGAAAAAAAAAGCTTTTCATTTTCTTTACGTAGGAACGTATCCCTATTCTGGCCATAGTATTTTTACCTCTGAAAACGAAGTTTCGCTTAACGAAGTAATTTCGTGGAACGCATCCTATTCGTTATTCGAGGTATGCCTGTATCTTTGAGTAAATCCCACGTCAGCACACTGTGATCAATGGCACCTAGTGGTTCCTTTATCTGCAGATTCTTAATGAATGAAGATTCACTACTGATAATCAGGTCAAGAGTATTACTCCTTCTGGTTGCCTCTCGAACATGCTGCTATACAAAACAATCATCCAATAAATCTCAAAAAGCCTTCCTATTGTGTGAATGACCAACCGAGAAGTCCCAGTCAATATCTGGGAAGTTAAAATACCCCATTATATGACAATCTGATTTACTGGTCCAGTCTATTTCTCTGTACAATTGTTCATTTTTCTCATCAGAGTCATTAGGCCCACAGCACACTCCTACTCTCAATTTTGTTTTCTCTGTCTTATGGAACACCAAACTGACTCAACATTGCACTGTCAACCCATGTCAAGTGGATGCACTGCCCTAGATTTTGTGTGTCTTAACTAACAGCATAACCCCTCCTCCCCTCCTATCCTTTCTGTACACATTGTGCTCCCCAAATTCCAATTCTGCATTCCTTATATCTGTGTGACACCATGTCTCTGATATCCCAACAATATCTGCCTTTGATGTTTTGACTAATACCTTAAATTCATCAAATATATTTACTGAACTCCTAGCATTGGTGTACACACAAGTATACATGCACCTGTTCTTATTCCTAGCTACCCTAACACAGCCCATGTGTTTACTTGTTCCGTGATGACTCCCATCAGTCTCTGAAATCGCCAGCAACTTTTTTTCCTGGCTCCTGCTCATTCTGTCAGAAGCAGTGCAAGAATCACTTTCATCTTTGCCATCTGATACTGTTAACCCATCAGTCCATTTATCCCCCCAAGCTCTCAGTTTTCTGACCCACCTAACACTGCCTCGATAGCATCAGCAAATATTCTTGCATACTTTCTATTTAAGTGTATCCCATCCCTGTAGAAACAATGTCTTCTGTTAACAAGCCCAGACCACACTGAGAAAAATTCTTCCCCATGAGCCTTGAACAATCTCTCCAGGGCCAAAATGATTGACAAGGCTCTCATCATATACTCCCTCCTATCCTGTTTGGGCAGAATTGCAGACAATTCAAATTTAACCCTAACTTACACTTTTTTTTTTTTTTTTTTCAAAATTGACCTGTACTTGTTAAGTAATTCTACCATTATTCTACTCTTAATGTCATTAGTTCCAATATGTACAACAGTATCACCTTATCTGCCCTACAACATAATCAACTTTTGCCCCTGGCGGACATACCCTGGTCCTGTTCCACCTATCCTTTTTGCACAGTATATTCCCCATTTCCCTGACAATAGAGTCACCAACAACAACTAGTTGTTGTGGGACCTATATGAAATATCAAATTTATTTACAACCCAGTTATGAAATATAGCCTTATTATCTGTCATTAATCAACCTGCTCACATTTCTGTCATCAGCAAACTTAGACATAAATTTTGAAATACCTATACAAGTGAATAATCACCACTTTTGTCCTTGTTGGCAAAGTTCCTGTATTAGAATTAGCCATATGGCACAAGGAAGAGACACACCTGAGAGAGCAGAAAAAAAAAAAACACTACCTGTGTCTCACTTGTCAAATAGGTACCATTCCACTGACCTTTGAATTTAACCAGGTTTCAGCCTCCTAGCCACGAGGTAATTTGTTCCAGTAATTAACAGCTTGCTGTTAATTACTGGAACAACAGTAATTACAGCCTACAGTAGAAGAAGTGAAAGCAGCCATACAATCCCTAAAGAATGGCAGGGCATCAGGAGTGGACCAAGTCACCACAGAAGCGATCAAAGCTGGGGGAGATGTACTGCTTCGCCGACTACACTCACTGCTCAAAACCATCTGGTGCACTGAACAAATTCCGCTAACATGGAGGAAAGCCATTATTGTACCGATCCACAAGAAAGGTGATAACCGGGATTGCAAGAACTACCGTGGCATCAGCCTCCTTTCCATCATCGGAAAGGTCTTTATGAAGATCATCCAGTCAAGGCTGCAAAAACATCACGAGCAAACCAGTCGAGAAGAACAGGTGGGATTTAGACCCGGGTGAGGATGCTGTGATCAAATCTTTGCCATCCTTCAGCTGATGGAGGAGAGGATCCGGTGTGGACAGTGAACCGTCATTGTTTTCATTGACTTTAAGTCTGCTTTCGACTGTGTCCGTCGGCCTGCCTTATGGAAACTACTAGAGGTCGAACATGTACCTCAAAAAGTCATCACACTCCTCCAAACTGCATACAATGGTTTAACCAGCCAGGTGCGCATCCAGAACGATTTATCTGAGGAATTTACCATCCAAACTGGAGTCCGCCAAGGGGATGTAGCCTCCCCGTTGCTTTTCAACATCGTGGTCGACGCCATTATGAGGCAAGCATTCAGAAACAGACGGGGCATACAATATGACAAGGATCACTATGTGATTGACCTGATGTTTGCCGATGATAGTGCTATCTTTGCTGGTAATGACTCTGAAGCCACGGACATCCTCTACGACATTGCCCGCATTGCCCGGCCATACGGTTTGAAGATCAATGCTGATAAGACAAAGGCCCTAACAACAGATGGGTCGCAAGCCACCATCTATCTCGAAGGCGTCCAGATCGAGCAAGTACAGGACTTTAAATACCTTGGGTCGCTGGTCCAGGAGAAGAAAGTTGCATCCACCATGGAAATCCACAGAAGAATTGGACAGGCGGCCACTGCATTCGCCTCGCTCAAATGGTGTCTGTGGAAGAGGACCAACATTTCCTCAAAGACTAAAATCCGACTCTTCCGGACTTTGATCCTGCCCATTCTCCTTTACGGATCAGAAACATGGATTTGGCTCAAGCTAGATTAAAACAAACTTGAGGTATTCCAAATGCGATGCCTGCGGCAGATTTTGGGCATCTCACTTCGTGAATGCATCACTAATGATACCATCTGCGCCAGATGCCAACAGCAACCAACCATTGCTGACCAAATCCAGAAGCGAAGGCTTAGATGGTTTGGCCACGTATGTAGAATGGGCACGAACAGAATACCCACCCACACTCCTTTGGAGACAACGACCCACCTAATGGAGCATCCAACGGACCGCGCCTAGGAAAACGTGGGCCAAGCAAGTGGAAAATGACTTGAAGAGCCGATGTCTCGACCTTAACCAGGCCAGGACTGACGCCATGGATTGTAAAGTATGGAAGAACATCACAGAGCAAGTCCGAAACCCTGCGGCACCTACAGCAGCATACTGGTTGTGTGGCCAACCGCCTCCCCCAGCTGCCAGCTAAGGACCAAGAAGAAGAAGAAGAAGAAGAACAGCTTGCTGGCTCTAAAAGAAAACTTTACAAATTTTATGGCCCTTAGTTCCAGTATCATTATCATGAAAATTTTGTGCTTGTTCATTTTCTGATCCTCTCTGAGCTATCCAGTTACCAAACTGTGTAACCCACATGTTCAAAGTTTTCCTTTTCTCATCTCACCAGGTACATTACCTATCTTTAGACCTTTTGAAAAAAACTCCTTGTCTTTCACAGAACCCCCACGAGCTGTTTTAGAAGCCTGTTTGCGCTATTAGAGAACTTTACATTACACTGTGCAATTACCCAAGTGGTATATTTGGGTACCAAATATACTACCCAGAAAAACTACCCAATGGTATATCATTTTGGGATTATTGGTACTCAAAATACTTTGCTTTTATCAGTGTTGGACCTCAGTTTACATTTTCAGCTCATCTGCTAGTTTAGTCAGATCTTGAAGTAGCATACCCTGATTAATGTTATTAACCACCCTGCCACTTTGGTATCCTCAGAAAACTTGCAATTCCTCATTGATAATTAATATTAAAAACAGTTAGGAGCCCAACACCAAATCGTGTATTACCCCCATCCATAGTATCAGTCCATGAATGGTAGTGTCCATTTATACCTACTGTCTCTAATCATTTAACCATCCCTTCATACATAGTACTAACTTGTTCCTAATGGCTACAGTCTATACTACAATTAATTATGTGAAACAGTATCCCAAGATTTACTGAAATCCAATTATATGATGACAGTTAACCTTTATATCCAGTTCTTTGTGATATTAAAATAAATTTAAAAAAGATTTGAAAATAAATTTTATATTTGTTAAAATTTAAAATTTTATATATAGGGCTATACTCGGATTGCAGAATTGCTTTTAAATGCTGGAGCACACAAAGATGTTCAAGATGATCACGGTGAAACGGCTCTTATGCTGGTAAGTAATTTGATTTTTTTTTTTTTTTTTTTTTGTTTTCTATAAATTCAAATGAAAAAGTAAAATTTTAAAAAATTTGAAATTCTGCTTTTAAACTATTAAATTAATCTTAAGTAGAAGTTAAAAGTTTATGCAAATAGCTTGCTATGCAGTTAATCATTCAATGATTAAATTTACTACCATTGCAGTAAAGTTTTGAAAATCCGAATGTCAATAATCCGAATGAGCCAGCATTTACTTTTTTTTTATGCTGGTGCTAGAAAATAATTACAGTAGGTGCCATTTATTGTGATCACATTTACAAATTGAATTTTGATTTTTATTAAACGGCAATTCTAATAAGTGAAAATTGGAGAAATATTATCCACAGGATATAAAAATGAAGATATAAAGCACAAATTTACACTTTATTACCTTACTAATTAACAAAATTAAATGATATGTGAAAATTGGAAGAATATTATCCACAGGTAAGCAAAATAAAAATAAATTTACTCTTTTGTATGTAGCTTAATTAATTATAGAACGTTCAGCGAAAATACACTATTCTTTGTTTATAATAGTGAACTGCATTTTAGTACGAATGGCATCGATTTAATTGTATCTCATATTGTGACTACCTTCACAAAGAGTTGGTGCCTCTGTAGCCAGGTGGGCAGGAGCAGCAGTGCGTAGGACACGCTTCTTGATTAGTCCAGCATTCGAGCCCATGACCACCAAATATGGAGGATGCGGAAAGGTCAGGGAATGACCGCCGCTTATCCCAGGAGCAATATGGCCTTAGTTGCTAATGCTCCTAAAAACCAAACAACAACAAAACATTAAAATATTACAAAATTAACAATATTTATACTCACTTTTAAAAACCAAACAACAACAACATCACAAAGAGTTACCACGTATTGCACTACCTCGAATGTGTAACTTTCTTCATTAGTGGAGAAGATTGTTACTATTGTTACTTATTCTCAGCAGATACCACCACCCGGATGGCACCGTTTCAATGCTTATTGGCCTATTGTCAGTGGATGGGCAGGTATCCTGGTGTTGCAATCATGCCAATCCAGTTATGAAGTATAATTCCATAATATGAGAGATGCCAAAAGATGTACATAATAATAATTACTAAGCAAAAATAAATGCACAAAGTATAATACATTTAAGAATTTGAAATTCACTATAGAATGTTCAGTGAAAATACACCATTATTTGTTTGTGATAGTGAACTACAATCATAGTATGAATGGCATCAATTTAATTGTATCTCATTGTAACTACCTTCACAATTAAATCGATGCCATTCATACAACTATTAGTAGGTGCCACCAAATATGTTTTCACATCAAAAAGTTTATCAATCTTATGCAAAGTTAAGGATATTTCAAAGATGATGTATACAATGCCGACGAGACTGAAATAAACTGGAAGTGACTGCCTCGAAAATTTCTGCATCTTGCTGTGAAACAGCTGCTCCCGGGTTTAAAGTGAATAAAGAGAGTTACAGCTATGGCATTGCTCTAATGCCAATGGGATTCATGCTTTGCCATTGATGTTGATAGGAAAATCAAAGAAACCCCGTTGTTTTAAAAATGTTTCCTGCTTCCCTGTGAGTTATAAAGTGCAAAAAAATGCATGGATAAAATCAGAAGTGTTTACCGATTGGTTTACCAACAATTTTACTCCGAATGTTAAAAAGTATCGTGAACAAGAAGGCAAAATGGGCAAAGTCTTGCTTATCCTAGACAACGTGCTATCACATCCTCTGGTTGGAAACATTAAACAAAATAGACGATGGATTCACGGTCATGTTTCTTCCACCAAGTGTTACTTCCATCCTCCAACCGATGGACTAAGGAGTCATCGAAAACTTGAAGAGTGTACAAAAAACTACAAAGGACAAATACCAAACGAGATGATCAACTTGTTTCAGTCAATCCCCGGGTTTGAAGATTGTGGCGAAGGTTTGAAGATTACAATGATGCAAGGGTGTAGCTGGAAAATGATATTGTTGCTACAGGGTTTCCTGTTTTAAATGAAAACGAAATTGTGAATGTAAAAGGAACTGGAGCTGCTGAAAATGATATGGATGACAACGAAAACTACGTCAACTCTGGGCCTAAACATGCTGAGACATTTGCCCATGCTAGAGGCTGCAATGGCTTGGTATAAGCAATAAACTAAATGCTGTCCAACTCAACTGCTCTTGCTGAAAAGAGTGAGAGAACTGACAGCAAAGAAATGAAGTTCAAAAATGGTGTAGCAAAAAATAATTATTTTCATTAAAGGCCTATAAATGTGTTAATGTGGCTGAAAGTTTCATTTGTTTTGTTACCTACAAATAAAAATATATGTAAGTACAAATTAGTGTTTTTTTATTTCTAAACTTACTAAACCTTTTTTTTAGTCTCCAGAATGGTATTTTTGATGAGTTCGAAAATCTGAACAAATCGGAAGTTCAAACTACCCCCGGTCGCAATTAGTTCAGATTATCGATGATCTACTGTATTTATATTATTATTTAATATTTTAATATTAAATAATAACATAAATAATATTAGAAAATAAAAGAATATATAATTATTTTATATTAAAATAATATAAAATAAATATAGAATTAATGAGATAGAAAATAATATACACCTAATTCTGTTTTTGCACGAACTTTTTTTACACGAATTTGATTTAACACGAACTTAAAATAAATATTTCATTCTCTTTTTTTTTTAAGCGAGTCATTTTGATTTAACACGATTTCAATGAATTTTTTTTGCCTAAATTCTAAGAATTTTTTTTTTTTAATTTGTGGCATATTAGTATCAAATGGATTGGATAACGGCTAGTGTGTGCGTTTTGAAACGCTTGCTTTTGTTTACCAATGTGTACGTCTAGATATCTATGAATCGTCAACGTTTTTATTGAATTTGGTGCACATCTACGGTATTCGTGCATTGTATCTTCGGAAGACATTTAGTAGTACGCTCTATTTCAAAGTGAAAGAATCTTTAGTGAAATTTGTGCACATAAAAATTTATTAATTTTGCCGATAGTCAATAAATTGTAAGTTTACAAATTTTTCATACCTTTTTTTATTAATTATAACTGAGATATTTTTCGGTAGCCCTTATATAATGTCGAATAATTCGCCTATTACCAAAATGAAAAGGAAAGCGATTTCTTTGGAACTTAAAATTCAAATTTTAGATCGTCTTGCAACTGGACAAGGGGCTACGTCTGTAGGAAAGCATTTTGGTGTACATGAAGCTACCGTAAGAACTATTAAGAAAAATGAAGCTGCAATTAGGAAGTCGGTATGTTCTGGAACAAAAGTAAGTGTTAATTCATCATCATATACAAGAGATATTATCAAGGAAAAAATGGAAAAGGCTCTGGTAATATGGATAGAAGACCAGTCACAAAAAAGAGTACCAGTAGATGGAAATGCCATCAAGCAAACAGCACTAAGAATTTACAGACAGATTAAAGAAAAGGAGCCAAGCACTTCATCTCAATTAAACAGAAAGTATGAATTTTCTGCGAGTACAGGTTGGATGACAGGGCTTCTTAAAAGGAATACTCTTCATAATATGAAAATTAAAGGTGAAACTGCATCTGCAGATGAATCGGCTGCTAAAGTATTCCCGCAGGAACTTGCAAAAATTATTGAAGATGGAGGATACACTCCTGATCAAGTGTGGAATGCAGATGAAACTGGTTTCTTCTGGAAACGAATGCCGAACAGAACGTATGTAGCCAAATCGCAGAAAACTGCTGGTGGTTTTAAGGTAGCTAAGGATCATGTGACCTTATTATTTTCCTCCAACGCTTCAGGAGATCGTATGTTGAAACCACTGCTGGTAAATCGAGCCCTAAACCCACGTTCAATGAAAGGTGTAGATATCAATAAACTGCCTGTTCACTGGATGGCAAACAAGAAGGCCTGGGTGACCACTACTATTTTTACAGAATGGTTCAACAAATGTTTCGTCCCAGAAGTCAGACGTTATATGAATTTGAAAGGTCTCGAATTTAAAGTTCTTGTGATTCTTGACAATGCACCCGGCCATCCTGTCTTGGAACACCCAAACGTACAAATTTTATTTCTGCCACCTAATACTACATCTTTGATACAACCGCTAGACCAAGGTATAATTGCGACAATTAAAACATACTACGTAAAACGAACATTCTAACAAGTTTTGGACAAACTGAATGATGAAACACTAACAGTCATTGATGTGTGGAAGAAATTCTCAATTATGGATTGTATCAATCAAGTTGGATTAGCGTTAACTGAATTAAAACCAGCGCCTTTAAATGCGTGTTGGAAAGCGGTTTGGCCACAATGTGTAAAAAGCAAAGATCCCATCATCTTTAATACGACCGAATTTCCCAACATCATTACAATGACACACAAAATTGGTGGAGAAGGATTCGATGATCTATCGTTTGAAGATATTGATGAATTGTTAACCGACAAAGCCCTAAGCGAAGATGAAATATTAGAGATTGTCCTTGGGACTCCTTATCCCACAGAACGTAGTGATAATGAAGAAAATGATCCTGTTCTAAATGCAGATTTAAAAAAAGAAGGTCTGGAACTGGCCAGAAAATTAGGTAATCATTTTGTCAAACATGACCCTAATGAGGAACGCGCTGAGAAGTTTCAACGTGAACTGAAATTGTTGACAGCCTATTACAGAGAATTATATAACGGCCTAACCAAAACACGAACACAACGATTAATAACTGAATTCGTTCGTAAAACCGGTGAAACATCAGCACCAGAGGAGACTCGTGCTGATTTTGCTCAAGAGATCACAGAAAGAATTTCATTAATAGAGGAAGAAGACGATGTCCACAACATTTCTAGTGATAGCAGTGATATTCCAGTCGTACGCAAACGTATGCGCCGTTTATTATCAGAAAGTGAAAATGAATAAAATTTTATGTGTAAAACAGATTTTCTTTGTTCATGAAGAATTCATTTCATATGCATACAAATTTACTTTAATACATTTTCATTACATATTATTACATGTGTATTTTGTTGAAATAAAATAATAAGCTTAAAAAGAATATTTTTATGTGTTTTTTTTTTATTATTTTTACTGATTTTTTAGATCCGGAACCAATCCTCTTTTCTTCCATAAATACAATGTATTTTTTTACACGATTTTTTTTTACACGTATTTTTCAGGAACGTATCTATCGTGTAAAAACAGAATTAGGTGTATAATGATGTTTTCCTCCCCCCCCCCCATTTTTTTAAATGCTATACATTGAAAGGCTGCTAGAACTTTTTGTATTCTAGCACCATGAATGGATTGAGAAAAGAATCTAGATGAAATCACTTTTTAATATTGGATTTATATTTCTGTATGTTGTAATTTACTGTAAATACTGCGAGGAAGATTGTTCTAAAGAAGATATATAGACAAAATAAAAAAAGAAAAATTAGTTTACAAATGTCACAGAAACAATTATATACACTAAACAGTAGCCCAAAAAAAAAAAAAAAAAGCTGAACATTTCTTTTGGATTTCTAATAGAGATTGTATGTGTGAGTGTGAGATTAATTAATGCTTGAGATGCCATTATATCTAGGAACAGTATTCCGTGGTGGGATGGATTTGAGATTTATGTGGAATCTGCTCAGAAGAAAAGGGATAAAAAAAACAAGAGGAGCCTTCTAGAAGAGGTTTTTTTTTTTTTTTTTTTTTTGTGCAGAGGAACCAATATTTGTGATGTACTTATACAAAGGAAAGTTCTGAGTTTAGGATGATGTGACATAGTTGAAGGGCTGATCTGTTAAATTTTTTCTTGCTTAGAAACTTGTCTGTTGCTTGAAGTTGTTGAGTATAGTAGTAGTAGTAGTGGCATGTGATGCTGCAAGAAAGCAAGTGTATGAGCTTATGCAGCATCAGCCAAAAAAAAAAAAAATCACACCATTCCCTCCAAATGCCTGTCCAGTTCCTCCTTAAATTTATTCAACCTATCAACTTCCACAATGACAGATGGAAGTTTGTTCCAGCAATTAACCACCCGCTGACTAAAGGCAAATTTCCGCACATCTATTCTACATCTGTCCTTTCTTAATTTGAATTTATGCCCCCCTTAGGTTTGTAATCTGAACAATTGGAAGGATCCCATAAGAATTCAGCGTGCTCTACCCATTCAAGGCCTTATACACCTCAATCAGATCACCGCGCAGGTGCCTAGTCTCCAGCCACTGCAATTTGAAAACTTAAGCCTCCCTTGGCAAGAGGATCCCTTCATTCCCCTCACCAATCTTGTTGCCCTTCTCTGTACACGCTCAAGCAAATCTGCATCCTTCCTAAAATGAGGCCTCCAGCCTGTACGCAGTACTCAAGGCGTGGCCTGACCATTGCCTTATACAGAGGGACAATCACCTCCTTTTCCCTGCTAGCAAAATTCCTATATATCGTTGAGAAAACCCCATGATCTGCCCTGGCAGCCTGTCTGCATTGCTCAGAAAACTTCATATCTGACTGCACAATTACTCCCAGGTCTTTTTCATTTTCTACCACCTTAAGTGTAGTACAACACAGTTGGTGCGTTTCTCTGGCGATACTTCTACCCATGTGCAGTACTTTGCATTTGTCAAGGTTAAACTTCAGTTGCCACTTCTTAGCCCATCTGCCCAAATTATCTAGATCCTGTTACAGTAGCACACTGCCATTAACAACCCTGCCAACCTTTGTATCATCTGCAAACTTCGACATTAAGCCTGGTATACCTTCATCAATATCATTGATAAATATACAAAACAACAGTGGACCCAACACCGAACCCTGTGGGACTCCACTAATAACATCAGTCCACGAAGAGCAGCACCCATTGATTACCACCCTCTGTCTTCTCCCGCTTAACCATCCTTTTATCCATTGTAGCAACTTACCCTTAATACCATTCTGCTCCAATTTGTACAATAGTCTTCCATCCACAACAGTGTCAAAAGCTTTCCGGAAATCCAAATATATGATATCAAAATTATTTTTTGCATCCAGTTCCTTTGTAACCACATCATAACCAATCAAATTTGTCAGACAAGACTTTCCCTTAACAAACCCATGCTGTGTCTGAATTATTGTTGCAGTCTTGTCTACATGATCCTGCGATGCATCTTTAACCAGTGACTCCATTATTTTATCTGGAACAGAAGTTCCAGGTAAAATAATGTAATTACTATAATTACATTATTACTCTGTAATTACTTGTAAATGACAAGTAATTACTCTGTAATTACTTGTCACCCTTCGATCCTCCTTTGTGAATTGGGGATACATTTGCACATCTCCAGTCTGTGGGAACCTCCCCTTGAGTCCAAGGATGCTCTCATAATTATGGCTAAGGTATAGGTGTAGTGTAGTCTGTTTTAAGGGAAATAAGAGAGGATCAAGTTTTAGAAAGATTGATATTGGAAAATTTCTGCAACATAACATAGATTATAGATTAATAATAAATATAAGTGAATATTTTGTGTAGAAGTAACTAAATGTTTTTATTAATGAAGTTTTTTTTTTAACTAATTCACAGAAACAATTATACTTGCTAAACAGTAGCATAAATTCTTTGTCATAGGTCAAAGTAGAAATAATGGAAAAAGGGAAAATATGTTTTTGTTGGCCACTGGCAAAACACTAGTAGTAGAAATCTAGTGGAGCTGTTTGGTTGTTTCTGATTGTATACCAAAATCACAAAATACCGTAAAATACCATAAAAAGTAATTAAATATTTCCGCACAGTGAGAGAGTGTTCATCCATATTTATTGAGGATAACTTTTTTTTTTCATGGTGATTGACGTGTACAACAGTATTTAAGGAACTCATGGCAGATAGAGCAGTTGTGGTTGTGTGTAAAAGGAAAGTGTATTGAATTGGAATGTAATGTGCTGCCATCAGTAAAAGAAAAAGAAAATGGGATATTTGTTCAGTTTCATTACAAGCGAAAAGGAATACGTGGAAAAACTGAACTTTGAGGTACTGTGACATTGGTTGAGAAGTTGAAAGATAGTCATCTGCCACACCAATGGTACATAGCCAGAAAGGAAACAAACCACCCAATAGCAAAACAACAGAAGATAGATCATAGAATGAGCTCTTATACAAGTTCCTATTCTATGATTTTCTGCTTTTCATTGTGGAGGCATTAGATTGCATTTTTTTTTTTTTTTTTTTTTTTATGAAAACCCTAAATACAAAAGGTATCAAAACCTATAGTACTTAGTACCATGCATGAGTTGAAGGAGAAGTGGGAGAAGGATGCCGGAAACGCCCTAGAAACTAAATATGGCTTTCATCACTTCAAGTCTCCAATAAGCAAAGTGGTAGTATTGCATGGTTGATGAGAGCCATCTACTACCTAGTGTTAGTATTAGTACATATTAGTATTATATTTGGCCTAAGGGCCTATTAAGATCTTTAGGTCAAATGCAATGCACTCAAATACTTTTGCAATGATTACATTTCTTTAGATGCCTTTGAAATAATTAGTACAACATCCCCAACTGAATCTGCCCCAACTTTTCTATGCTAGTTGTCCTTAGGTGAGTGATATATGCCAATGATCTGTGGATTGAAGATAAAAGCCCCTATTAGCATTTATTAATCAACTGGACGTTCTTAGAATTCTGTGAGAATTGGCAGTTAAATGGAGGAACTTACAATAAGGGAAATATGATGGAATTTTTTTTCCTCCTCAGGAATCACTCCAATATGACTCATATTGGGTAAATTTCTACTCAGAAGGGAAAATAGCTTTGGAATAAAACTGCCTTAAAGGACAACACAAACCAAGCATTAAGTCAGAAGCACAGGTTTTATGAACAAATAGAAAAATGTCTTCAGGATCTAGAGCAGTGTTTTTAATTTTGTTCTGAGTAACAAAACACTTTGCAATGGGTAAGAAATTGGCAGAACATCAAATCTATACAAACTGTTTCTTTCTTCATTTTCGATACAGGAATTTAAAAAAAAAAAAAACTTTGCTTTCAGCATTAGCAGAGGCATATGATGCAAAAAAGCAAACTTAATACAGCATCGGCAAAAAAAAAAAAAAAAAAAAAAAACCTTTCCATTTCACCCATCCATTCACTCCAAAAGTTTGTCCAGTTCTTCCTTGAATTTAAGCTATCAACTTCCACAACAGATGAAAGTTTGTTCCATCAATCAACTACCCATTGGCTAAGGGCAAATTTCTGCACATCTAGTCTACAACAACTGTCTTTCCTCAATTTGAATATGTCCCCTCAGGTTTGTAATCTGAGCAAGAGGAAGAATCCCATCAGCATTGAGCCTGCTCAAACCAGACTCAAAGTTTTGACGACTAGAAACAAATTAATACCTCATAAGAATTTATTTTTAGTATAAATATACGGAGTATAGATGAAATGAAGTGTGTTTGTAGGAAATTTACAAAGGTCATAAATATATAGCACCTAGAGACAAAATATTTAGAAACATGTGCTGCTCTGCACTTCAAGTGCAATCTTATTTTTATTAATATACCATATTTTATGGAAGATAAGATGCACTGACCATAGGACACACTGACATTTTAGAAGGAAAATTTTGGAAAAAATATTTTATTGCATATGCAGGTATTTAAAACTCAAATTCACAAGTGCTTACTAAACAAAATTTCAGCATAAAATGAAGCTTTTACTTGCCGTATAATACCAGTAATACAGCATTACTAATGTCGCACTTATCATTACTGATATTATGGTCTGAACTTTCACTTTCTTCAGAGAATATGTCATCGTCAAGGCCACAGGGACATTGTTGAGTCCATATTCTTGAAAGACATGGATAGCACTGTCTCTTTTTTCTAATTCCTACTAATTTTCACCCATTTGCACACTTGGGTAATGGTTGGTTGTTTTTATTTTGTCCTGTTAATGTTTAATCATTTGGCGCCTCCATCCATTTGGTCCACTCCTCACATGTGAATATTTTAAAGAGTTTATTACTTTATGTCCAATGGCTGCAGTTAGCTAAGCCTTTTTGGAATTACAGCTAACTCGGTGTTTAATTCAGCAGCTGTCCTTTTTGTTGCTTCTGTTATGTGCGATCTAAAATGGCCACACAATAAAAGAGCTAGCTGTTTTAGAAGGCCACCTGAACAGTTTTGTTCATACTGTGCCTATTAATGATTAAAGATAGACATCACTGCATTCACTTAGTATACCTCTAGACCATAAGACAGGAATTTTGGACAACTTTTTTCCTGGAAAAATATGTATCTCATGGTCTGGAAACATGGTAATTTGTCTGTGACTGTTGTAAAGTTTAGTGTGGGCAAAATGAAAGGTGCAATTTTAATGCAAGATAGTGTGGAATGTGAATTCTTCTCACAGGCAAGAATTCTCATCTTCAGTAGCCTCAACACATCTGTTGGAAAGCAAAGGTATAATTCGGTAGTTGGCAGACTACTGATCTAAACTTTTTTTTTTTTTTTTTTTTTACCACAGATCAATAATTTAGTTTCTGCAACATATGATTGAGAAAATTCATAACTCTTATAGAAAATGAAGCATCTAATGGTATTGTTGTATGACACTTCATTCATACACAAGAAACCTCACGTCTGCATATTGTATTGTGGGTCTAGGAAGTTTCACCAAAAAAGTTCAAGTATCAGTTCAACAAATATCAATTCATTGAAAACACACAATTCACCAATAAATAAATTAGAATAAGTAACACAGTAATATTATTTATTTTTACTCTAGAGCATGTTATATACAATTCACCCAAGAAGACAAAAAAATAAATTCTATTGAAATTTATAATAATTATATGAATATTCTTCACATTTAAATACAGGGTAAAAATACAGGGTAGTATTTTTAAAGGTAAGTCTTTCAGTATGGCTGAATTTTATGGAATTTTTATTAAGAACTGCATTAAACTATTTGTCTCTGGTTCTGAAGTTAATGTATTTTAATATTTTCAACACAGCAGTCTTCAGTTATTAGCACAGTCCCAGCACTGGTATGCAGACGGTTTAAAACTGTTTGTCCTCTTTTTTTTTTTTTTCTCTCTCAGCTATATATGTTTCATGGTTAAAGAAATAATGATGTTATTCCTTTATTATTTGCATTACTACCTGACAAATCTAAAAAAACACTCTGCGTCACCAGAAACAAAAATGACTGATTTATAATGCTGTAAAATAAATTCAAATGGTAAGACATTAAGAATGTTTTTTTGTTCCTTTCAATCAATTTTGCCAATCTGTATACTGACATATTCAGCAAAATGAATTAAAGCAAAAACAATACTAATGCTCATTTTACATTATGTTTTAAAATATTGCCTGCTTTAGCTTTCATGCTTCCAATATATGTTCCAAAGTCCTTTGAAATATTGTGTAATGCAATGTATTGCCAACAGTGAATGTGAAGGATATTTATATAATTATTTTATATTTCAACAAAATTTATTTTTTTGTCTTCTTGGTGAATTGTATATAACAGGCTCTAGAGCTAAAATAACATTATTACTATGTTACTTATTCTGATTTATTTATTGGTGAAGTGTGTTTTCAGTGAATTGGTTTTGGTCAATTTTGTGGATACAGTAGTCAACAAGTATATCAACAAAGACTGCTATATATCTATATATCTTTGTAAACTTCACCATAATCTTATTACTCTTAATTGCTTACAGGTAGTTGCAAGTAATTGCATCATTTTCTTAAACATTGTGGGCACTTTAAGAATAGTCTTTGCTCTACCAATCTTGTGCAAGGTGCAGTACTTCTACCTTCTGTTATGTGCTTTGTACCATAGAATTTAAAATGTACGGGGAAAACATTTGTTGTTTTGTCTCACAACAGGATGAATTCCATATTTTTGATGAGTTACCGGAGTACTGCACTACTTTCAAACACCTGGCATCAGCAGAAGTTTATGCTATCATTTTATTAAAAAGTTGATACTCTGCTTTTACAGCTTGTTATGGCATTTCCTACTGCCTCGTTAGATAGAAAGTGACCTCCGGTGACAGTTTACAGACAAAATAGATGCTTATTCAACACAAAATGTTGTGCATTGTACAAAGGGGTGCTTCATTAAAATTTAAAATAGCTAAATCTGTTTGGCCTGATCGATTACAAACTATACCAAATAGCTTTAGTTAGTTTATTTTTTAATTAGATTTTTATTATTTTCTGGTATTCTAACATTTTAAAAATGTTATTTTAAGTTAATTTTGTTGGTTTGAATGCTGTTCTGTCACCTCATCAGATCTTATTCAACACAAAATGTTTTGCATTATGTGAAATATTAGCTAAAAAGATTGTAAAATAGTTAAATTCGGATTAATTGTTATTTGAGGGAAAGCACAGGATTGTAGGACCATCCGTGTTATGAGGAATCTATTTTGTAGAGACTGTATTCATTTGCAAAAAGGTGGTGCAAGAGTTTCTGCTAGTATCAGTGAGGAGTTAAGAGTTCAGGAAACTGCTAGTTGGGGGGGAAGGCTAATATAGACACTCATTTATCTGATGATATCAATCAAAATAATGCATGTACATATCTCGAGAATTCTTGATTTCTTATTTTTTGCCACAACAGCTGATGTTGGGAAGAAGAGCAGAAAGGTAAAGATAGGGAAACAAGCCTAAATAACTTCAAGGGGTTGTGTCAGGGTAGTTAACTAAGACTGTAGTCTTAACTAAGTATTCTTCTATAGTTCTATATGGTGTGTACAGGAATGTCACCAGTGTTGTCGATAAAATGGATGAATTCAAACTCCTAGTTAGGACAGCTAATGCTGACGTAATAGGACTAACAGAAACATGGTGCCACCTGGAAATTAAGGATGAAAAGTTCCACTATGGGGTGTATAATGTATTTAGGAAGGATAAGAAAGATAGAAGGGATGATGGGGTCATTATGTGGGCTTCTTATCAAAAGCAGACTGAGTATGAAAAGTGCTTTTGCTGAGTCAGAAGTTATGCCTGCCAGATAGAATGTGTGGTGTGGGTTAATTGAAAGCAGAGGAATAATGAGTGTGGGAATCTACAGACCAGAGGTTTGTTAAGAGTATGATGAGAGACTTCACAAACAGATGGAATGGACAGACAAGTGTGAATGTCTTGTTATTGATAACTTCAGTCTTCCCCTCTGATCAATTGAAATAAGTGGGAGAGAAACTAACCATGGGGAGCAAAATTTAATAAACTGGATGATTATTATTTGTACCAGAATGACAGAAAATAATGGGGGTAAGAATATTCTAGACCTCATCATACTTACGAATTATACAAATCAGATAACATCACAGCTTACAGCAGAGGAACCATTGGCATGTAGTGATCATCATCATCCATTTTAAATCCACAGCAGGATGAAGGCCTCTCCAGCAATTTTCCAGTTCCTTCTGTTTTATGCAATGGCCATCCATTTACTACCCACGAACTCATGAATTTTATCTGTCCATCTCTTCCAGGTTTTCTTCTAGCTCCTCTTGGGTACCATTCTGTTATTTTCTTAGTCCATCTGTCATCATGTCTTCGAGCTACGTGTCCTGCCCAAGATCATTTTAGTTCTTTAGTTTTGATAATGTCCTTTAATTGAGTTTGCTGCCTAATGTATGTGTTTCTCTTCTTATCTAACAGTCTGATTCCTAATATAATTCATTCCATTCTTCGCTGTGTAGTTCTCAGCTTCTCTTCCATTCTTTTGGTGAGTGCCCAAGTTTCACTTCGATAAGTCATGGTGGGGAGTATACATTGGTTCATTATTTTACGTTTCAGACAAATTGGGCTATTGCTCCTCAGTATGTGACTATATTTCCTGAATGCTATCCATCCAAAATTTATTCTTCTTGACTTCATGTAGTGATCACGCATTTGTTATTTGAAAAATGAAGAAAGATATTGCAATAGGTAAAGGCACAGGTTTTAATTTCAGAAAAGGGGATTATGACAATTAAAAGTTCTATATGGTATCTATTAATTGGATGGATTGCAGAGGGAGGTTGAATATATCAAAATTATGGAATACCTATAAAGCAGTAATCCATGAATGAATATATACCATTAAGGAAATATAGCACAAGGAGGATGCTGAGATGGATGAATATGCAGATGGCTAGTGTAATAGAGCAGAAAAAGAAGAAGAAAAAAAAAAAAGCAGAAAAAGAATGCATGGGAAATTTACAGGATGAAGAAAAGCAATGAAACCTACAATAGCTATAAGTTGATTTGTAATAGTACCACAGATAAGGTTAGGGAGGCACTGGCAAAGAGAGCAAAGATTGGACACAAGGAGTTTTTCATATATGCGAATATAAAGAAGAAAGTGATTAGATTGGCACCTTTTGTACTGCATGTGGTTTTAGTTGGTGTTAGATAATCCAGCTGATGTTGCTGAATTGAATAGGTATTTCACAACAGTCTTTACTGATGAAAAACACTATTCTGAGGAGAAGTTCATGCTGAGAAGAGGATGACCGAGTGAGGTTAAACTATATCAAAACAGTGACTTTGAAATTACAGATGACTGTTCATTAGAAAAGCTTTTGAGCTTAAAGGCAAATAAGACTCAAAAGTTTGGAGTTCAGTTGATGGCATATTCCCAATAATTTTGAGGGATGCAGCCAGAGAGTGTGTTGAACCATTGAGGTTAATTATAAGGGCATCATATCATTGGACCCGGGTGAGATTCCATTGTATCACCAATACATAAAGGCAGTTTTAAGAATGAAGTTAGTAACTACATACTGGCTAGTCTTACTTCACTGGTAGGGAAAACTTTAGAAGCAATGGTTCAGAGCAATCCAAAGACATTTAGATAGAAATGGCATTCTGTGAAGGGCCCACAACATGATTTTGTTGTGTATCCTTTAGACACATTTCAGGGGAAAATCATCTTTAACTAACTTAGTAGGCTATTTTGGCACGGTTACTTGCGAGCTGGATGTAGGGAGCTTATTTGTATTTTAGCAAGACATTTGACTCATTCCCTCATGAGAGGTTACTGTATGAGCTATTTTGACACATTTACTCATAAGCTGGATGTAAGGAAGGAACTACTGACCAGTTAGTCTGACTTCAGTGGCAGGGAAAATCTTAGAGGCAGTGAATAAGAGTGCAATCCAGGGAAATTTAGATAGAAATGGCATGCTGAAGTATATAAAATATCAGTTTTTTTTTTTTTTTTTTTTTTTTTTTAGGGAAAATCATGTGCTATTTTGACACAGTTACTCATAAGCTGGATGTGGTTTTTGGATTTTAACAAAGCATTTGACTCAGTCCCTCATGAGAGGTTACTGTATAAGATGGAATATGTTGGGATTACTGGAAAGGTTCTAAAATGGATTGCAGAGTGGCTCCAAGGCAGAAGGCAGAGGGCTGTGATTAATAGATATTCTTCTGGTTCGTGTAACATCAGAATTTGGGTCCCCCAAGGATTGGTTCTTGGATCACTGTTGTTTCTGATTTTCATAAACACATCAATGAAGGGATAAAGGGTGTGATATCAAAATTTGTAGATGATGTAAAGATTAGGACAGTCATTAATGATTAGTGACAAGCAGCACGCCTTGAGTATGACTTGAACAGACTTAAAAAAAAATGGTAAGAAAGGTAGCAGCAATGTTTTAATGCAGCAGAATGTAGGGTCTTACACTGGAAAATAGCAACCCCAAAATGACTTGTATATATTACATTTGGTGAGGTTGAATTAAAAACAGTAGAAGAGAGGGATCTGGGAGTTATGATATAGGCAGATGTGAAGTTTTCTGAGCAGTGTTAAACAGGCAGCGAGGAAATCCCATGACGTCTATTGATAATTTATAGAACAATATAATTGATGTGTAAGTTATTAGTGCAAGTGCATCATTTCTACACGCAGCCAGCTACTAAGTAACTAGGAATTGGCATCATTAAGTATATCTCATATTGTGAATACCTTCACGAGTTACCACGCTATTGCACTACCTCGAATAAGTAATGCTTCACCAATGGAGAAGACTACTGGTACTTATTTTCAGTGGATACCACCACTTAGATGCTTTACTAATGGTATCCGCTGAGAATAAGTAACAGTAGTCTTCTCTGTTGGTGAAGCGTTACTTAGTATTAGTAATGGCTGCATGGTGCAAGAAAGCCTATGGCTTATGCTGCACCAGCCAAAAAAAAAAAAAAAAAAAAAAAAACTGAATAAAACAATGATAAAAAAAAATAAATAATAAAGAAAAGGAAATTAAACCTATCATCCTATGCGTTTCCCTCACCCGAAGGTATTATATCCAGATGACCTTTGAATTTCCCCAAACTGTCAGCTTCTACCACCCATGTAGGCAACTTATTCCAGTAATTTATAACTCGCTGACTAAAATAAAACTTCCTGCAGTCCAATCTAAACATCTCTCCCTGTAACTTGAATTTATGTCCCCTAGTTCTAGCATCATTTATAATCTTGAAAATTTCTTCCTCATTCATTTTACTGATGCCTCTCAGAGCCTTAAACACCTCAATCAAATCTCCTCTAAGGTGTCTAGTTTCCAAACTCTGCAACCCACATATTCAAAGTCTTTCTTCATAAGGACGCCCTTTTGCCGATCTCACCAGGTGAGTTACCCATCTTTGCACCCTTTGAAGAAGCTCGATGTCTTTCTTTAGGTGCGGTCTCCATACTTGAACACAGTATTCCAAGTGTGGTCTAACAAAGCCTTATATAATGGGATTATCACATCCCTATCTCTACTTGCAAAAGTTCAATAGATCATCTATAGGACACCGTGGGCCTTCCTTGCAACCTGTTTACAATGCTCAGAGAATTTCATGTCTGACCATATTGTAAAACCCAAGTCCCTTTCCTCCAGTACTGGGTTTAGTTGAACTCCAAGTGAGTAAGTTATATTTGGAAGTACTGTTTCCCAGGTGTAATACCTTACACTTTGTTGGATTAAAGCATAGCTGCCATTCTTCTGATCATTCCTGAAGTCTATCTAGGTCTCTCTGAAGAAGCTCAGCTTGACAGTGATCATTAACTATTCTACCAATTTTAACATCATCTGCAAATTTAGACATCATGGCCTCTATGCCTTTATCAATGTCATTTATGAAAATTAAAAACAGTGGTCCTAATACTGATCCTTGGGGAACCCCACTTCTTATCAACCCAATCTGAAGAATGGTATCTGCCGAGAATAAGTAACAGTAGTCTTCTCTATTGGTGAAGCGTTAACTTATTCGTGGTAGTGCAATATCATGGTAACTTGTGAAGGTATTCACAATATGAGATATACTCTAAAGTGCTCTAAGAACAATATAATGTAAAGATAGGGAGCTCATAAAGAAGTTTCTTGAAAGGGTCCAAATAAGTGCAACTTGCATGGTGAAATCTGCAAAAGGGCGATTATATGAAAAATACTTCAATTATGTGGGCTAGAGCTCTGCAGCCAGTCAGGGTTATTAAAATGAATTAACATGGAATTTCACTGAATAAGGAATCCCAATACAAGGGATCATAAATTCGTGTTAAGGGGAAGAGGGACTAAGTTGTAGTAAGTTTTCTTTTAGCCAACAAATTGTTGATTACTGGAACAATTTGCCTCCACAGGTAGATGAGGCTTGAAGAAATTCAAATATCAACTGATAATTGCCTACATTAAGAGGAAGGAGTAAAATTCGTTTTATGTTTTCTTATCTGTATATTTTTTTTTTTGCCTGGTGCCACAAAAGCCTGTGACTTTCTTGCAGTATATGGCTAATAATAATCTGATCCTTTTTCTGGCTTGAAGAATTGTATTTTTTTCTTTTTGTATTAGTAGTGGCAAATTATACAAGAAAGCACGCTTATACAGCACCAGCCAAAAAGGGGAGGGGGGGAGATCCCATTTCACCTATCCATTTCTTCCAATAGTTTGACAAGGGTTATTCCCAACTGGGAATACCAAGACCTCCAAATGGGTGACACATGGTGAAACCACTAAACTGTCACAGTGAACTCCCTATTTCAGATAATGGGAACATCTAATTTGGTCATGTGCAGAGAGGTTCGTGGGCAGTCTGCTGCATGTAATCGATAGTACCATTGTAAGAATTCGCCCACAGAGTGTCTAAAAGCCACCGAAACATCCTATTAGAATTAGTGTTGTGTCAAGTCAGAGTGTGAGATAATTTCATATTGTGGAAGGAACAATGAATGCATCAGTGAAATGTTTGAAAACAGTTTCTTATCAACATCTGAAAACCTCTTTGGAAATGAAGAATGAACTTTTCAGTTTGAGATTGCTGTGTTTCATTGGACAATGAATGTGCAGAGGTAGGTAGCAGCTAAAAACATTACAAGGGTTGAGTGGCTTTGGATAGTCATCTGGTGCTAATCATGCAGAAAAGTTGATTTAAAATTAGTTATGAAATTTTGAAGAAGTGAACAAATAAATGTGAATTAATTGAAGTATTGTAATTTTCCTTTAACTTTATTGTTACTTATGAACTGCTTCTAAAGTTGGTGTATTCAAGATGCAATGCAGTCGCTAAATCAAAGTGGTAATCTATAAATATTAATGTTTAAAAGTGCAGCTTGCATCATATACTGAAAATTTAGATGTTATAAGATTTTTACTTTTTTGTAAATTGTTTAAAGTCATTTTTATTGATTGAAATCATGCTGTCTTACTTTGTGATAATACACTGTTGAAAAGCACCATATCTAAGAAATCATATGAGAAATAAAAAAAAAAAACTGTAATCATATTTAAATTCATCTTAATAGTTACTTTAGAATGAATAATAAAAATAGTATAAAAGTGAAAACTTATGATTTTAAAGTGGGTTAAAAATGGAAAACATCCACAAATACAGGTAGGTCAGCATTTTTAGTCATCACTATACAGGTATCAATATATATTGAGTTCTTTGTTCTCTTATGTTGCTGAATGCAATCAAGTAGCTTCCAAAACCTCAGAAATTTTGATTTCAGAATAGATAGTTTATATTTAATATTGTGGTGTTGTCTAAATAAGGTATTTATGTGCAATATAACCATGAACTTTACAAGAATTACTCATTGAAAGACATTATTTTGCAGACCAAACCACTGGTATTTAATTTTTACTTAAAAAAATGTACATCTGTTTCAGGCATGTAAAAATGGACGTCACGATGTAGTGCATATGCTGTTGAAGAGCGGTGCTAATTTTGCTCTAACCAACCAACAGGGCATGAATGCTTTACGACTAGCTAAGATAGCAAATAATACAACAATTCAGGACATGCTCAATGCTCACATTTCTGAGTAAGTAAAAAATGAAAGGGAGAAAATTTTTAATTTATTATAAATTAATAATTAAATACCAGTATTTCTTGACTGTTGAAAGATTAAAGGCTTGGACCATTATTGTGGTCTTCCAATATGAATGTCTAAATGATTAATTGTAAATTTGATAAAATTGAAGAGGCCTGTGGTACCGGGTTCCATAGATGAATAAAGAAAATTGAGTTCATCATTCCTTGTATAAAAACTGCAAAGAATTAAGTGTAACATTTAATTAGATATACAAAAGACAAGATTGGAAAAAATGATTTTCATAAAAATTCTCCAAAAAAAAAAAAATTTGGTCCTGGAGCCTGCTGGGAGTTTCCCTCACATAGCAACACCCTTTCCTTTCTGGATGTCGTGCTGAAGTGTGTAGGATCGCATCTGGAAACTTTGGTATACCAAAAGCCCATGTGATCTGGCTAATTTACCAACTACAGGTCATGCCACCTGTTCAGTACTGCAGGCGCACTACTCTCTCAAGCCTGAAGTCATTACAGCTCCATGGATGCCAGGCACAATGAAGTTTCTAAGATAAGAGCTGACCTCACCAACTGTGCTATCCTACCCGTGTTGGTGCACAATAACCTTAGCTGACGATGCACCATAAAACTCCTAATAAGAACCAATAATAACCTACCTATGTCTTTGACAAGTGCAACCTGCAAGCCTGTGAGCTTGCTACATCTGAGGCTCCCCCCCCCCCCAAAGCAACGAGACAACATCTACCACTTAAATCCTACATTACCTGTGTGCTTCAGATCGCATTTCTAAGATCTTATGTGGGTACCGGATAAAGTGCCTCCAACTTACCGGTAGAGGTTTGAGATTTCTTGTCTCGAGGGTGAAGATACCTGTCCACCCCTCTTTTATGCAGCAGTGCGATATCCAGCATCACATGCTATGATTGTGGTAGCTGCTGTGTGGGGGAAACTGCCAGAAGGGTCCAGGACCACCTCTCAAAACATGAAAGGGCCATTCGATTAGCTAACTCTGCACACTCTGCAGTTGCAGAGCATTATTGGTCGATGCAACACTACCTCAATCCCAAACGTGATACTGCGGTGTTTGACCATTCCCACCACTACTATCAATGGCTTGAGTCACTGCACATATCTGGTTGTCATAGCGTTTTTAATCACAATAGAGGCATGCGGCTACACCCAATCATGGAGTCTATAGTGTTACAGCATGACAAACACTGGCACTCAGCCCATGTATGCACCCAGCATCTGTAACAATCACCTAGATCTACACAGTGATGCTTTAGCATTCGTGCATCCTCGTGCATGCTCTTTCACTCAACATGGCCACGCTCTGCATATTCCATTTGTAATGTTTTATATTTTATGTATGTATTCCCACAGCTGACGAAGAGATATTTAATCTCGAAAGCTTCTGTTAATTACTCAATCTTATTTACTGTTTATTAAACTTGGTTACCGTTCTTACCGGTTGAAATTAATTTTCTTTATTCAATTGTAAATTTTTTTTGGAAAATTTTTATGAAAATCATTTTTTACAGTCTTGTATATCTAATTAAATGTTAGACTTAATTCCTTGCAGTTTTTAAGAAAGATGTCTGTATAACATGAACATAGCAATTTAATTTTATCATTTACTCTTGTACTAATGACACTAATACTAATCACTGAGTGTACTAAGTCACCTGCTCAGTGACTTAGTACAAGAGCAAATGATAAAATACAACGGGATGATCATCTCCTTATTTTTGCTGGCAAAATTCCTCTATATCATTGACAAAACCCCACGAGCTACCCTAGTAGCTCATCTGCGCTGCTCAGAGAACTTCATGACTGCATAATTACCCCCAGGTCTTTTCTATTTTCCACCACCCTCTGTTATTTTGGGATTACTGCTACCATATGCAGTACCTTGCATTTGTCAATGTTAAAATTCAATTGTCACTTCTCACCTCATCTGTCTAATTTTTCTAGATATTGTTGCAATAATATATCTGATAACTATCAATAACCAGCCTACCAAACTATCATCTGCAAACATAGACATTAAATTTGATATTCCTTGATCAATATCATTAATAAATATTGAAATAATCAATATCATTAATAAATATTGAAAACAACAATAGGTCCAGTACTTGAACCCCGAGGAACTCCACGAAGAGCAGTGTCCATTGATAATCACCATTTGTCTTCTCCCATTCAACTATTCCTTTATCGATAGTTGCCCCTAATGCTGCACTGTTCCAATTTTTACAGCAGTCTTTTATGTGGAATAGTGTCAAAAGCTTTTCTGAAATCTAAGTATATGATATCAAAATTATTATTTTTTAATGCATTTCCTTTGTTACTGCATCATAGTATTCGATCATATTTGTGGGTTGGTCAACACACACACACTAGCAAGAGATGAAAAACGTTCCGTGACTAAAAAGGTTTGGGAAAACGCTGACCTATATGATGACTTGAACAGGCTTCAAGAGTGGGTTAGAAAAGTGGTAACTGTGTTTTAATGCAGCAAAATGACTTACATCTGGGGAATAGGTGTAACTTATACACTTGGTGGGGTTGATTTAACAATAGTTGAGAAAGATAGATAACTGGTAGTTATGATATGGGTATATATGAAGTTTTCTGACTCTTCTAAGCAGGCGGCCAGGAAACACCATGGTCCTATTGATGATTTTTCGAACTGTAGCCTGTAAAGATAAGGAAGTCACAATTTTACTGTATAAGGCAATTGTACAACCACACTTGGAATACCTTTTAGATGAGGTCTCCATACTTTGAAACATCATCTAAAAAAAAAAAAGAAATTGAGCTTCTTTGAATATGTTCAAAGATAGGCAACCCACATGATAAGATTGGAAAAAGGGCAACTGTATGAGAAAAGATTTTGAATATGTGGGTTAGAACTTGGCAGCCAGGAACATTAGAGGGGATCTGAAATTACAGGGGAAGAGGTTTAGACTGAACTACAAGAAGTTTTTTTATTTTAACCAGAGAGTTGTTGATAACTGGAACAAGCTACTTCCGCAGGTAGTTGAGGATGCCAGTTTGAAGGTCAACTGGTATATCTTCCATATATTTTTTATTTTTTGATTTATTTTATTCTTTTATTATTATTGTTGATTATTATTCTTTTTTTATTTAATTTTATTATTTTTTAATTCATTATTGTTTATTTATATTTTTTGCCAGTGCAACAAAGGTCTGTGGCTTCCTTGCACTACATTGCTAATGCTAATACAGTGTTTCTCAACAGTACTCATGCGAATACTCGTCACTTTGGATTCTGTGCTTTATTTACAAGTATTGTCTATGTAATACGAGCGATATCTTATTATTAGTTCATTTTCTGGATTTTTATGCTAATATAAGATTTATATATAGTTAAAAAAAAGAGAATATATATTTGTTACGATGCTCTTCCTAAAGTAAGGAATATTTTATGGTCTCCTAAAGGTTGAACAACACTATTATAGTATACACTACCAAGTCAAAATATTATGACCATCCCCATGTTTTAGCAATGAGCTATTACTCTTCCTGGTGGGTACACATGTTTCAGTGAGAACCAGTAAATGTGATACTGCAGGTTCGTGGAATTGCAGTTCATACAAAATACTTGATCGACATGAGCTTTGAAAAAGAGATGATTGTTGGGTTACCAGTTGAATGGTGGCAGTATTATGAAAAATGCAAATCTTGTGAGCTGTTTGTGGAGGTCTGTAGTTAAGGTGGTCCGAGTGGACAGAGCAGCTGATGGTGGGTGCCCACACCTCATTGATGGTCGTGTTGAGTGTAGGCTGTCCTGCTCTTTGCAAGCCAATAGATGGAAAACAACTGACCACGTAATTTAACCTGAAGGCAACCAGTGGTGTTTCCAAGACCATGAACCCTCCTCAATGTGAGACAACACTGGAGTAGGTGCCTGGTCATCAAGGTACCCATGCTTATGGCCATCCATTACTGATGATGCCTAAAGTTTACATCTGAACAGCTTAGACCATTGATGACTTGAAAAAAAGTTGCTTTTTTGATTAATTACATTTCCTGCTATGCCGTGTGTGGATGGTAGATGGAGGGGTATGGCAACAAACTGTGGAGAAGAATCACTCTGTCCTAGTCCAACAGAAACAGGTAGGTGGTGGCATTTTTTTTTTTTTTTTGGAATGGGAGTGTTTTCCTGGGAATTTCTTGGGCCCTCGTACCCCTAGACCACACTCTGAATGCTATAACTACCTATCTATTGTGGTTGATCAGGTACATCTCTTCATGGTTACTGTCTTTCCAAATGGCACCGGTATGTTCCAGCAGAATAATGCACCCTACCATGTTGCTGGTTTTGTTAAAGAGAGAGAGAGAGATGTTCTATTGTTTTATGGGATTGATATTGTTCAAGAGTGGAAGAGAGATGTTCAATGGGATTCACATCCAGCAAATTCTTTGGCCAAAGTAGCACTTGGAAGTCACCTTCACAGCAAAAGTGACTTCCAGGTGCTACCTTGGCCAGAGAATTTATCTGGATATAAATCCCATAGAACATCTTTGGGGTTACATGGATCAACAGATCTAAAGGATGCAGTCATGGTGACTTGGTACAACATACCTCCTCCTGCAACATTCAGAGCCTTTGTAGAGTTCCATGCTTTGCCATGTGGTGGCAGTGATGGTGGCAAGAAGAGGACCTATCCCCATAAGGTAGGCAATCATGTTTAGACTGGATAATGTGTGTTAGTTTCATTATCTTTGTTCCATTCAACAGATTTTAACGAAAATCTTAAAAAGTGTTCATATGCCATGTACAGTTAGTTGATTAATAAAAATTGTGTATGAAACTTCCCAGTTTTTTTGGAATTTTGTGGGCTTTAATTTCTTTTTTTGATATATATATATATTTTTTTTTTTCTTTCAGGATAAAAGCAGAATTTGAGAAGCAAGTTGCAGAGACAGTAAAAGATACTGCCCAAATTCTTCATGCACTTTTTCCTATCCATTGTTTTTCATTGAGTGAAGGGACAAATTTTTGTATTTCATTTACATACCATCTTCAGCCTAATTCTCCAGGTTAGTATTTATTTATGTAATCATTCAGAAATTTATTTGTAATACCGTCTCTCTCTCTCACACCCACGTGGCGCCACCGTAGCCAGGTGGGAAGGAGCAGCAGTGCGTAGCACACACTTCTTGATTAGACCGGGGTTCGAGCCCGTCACCACCAAATACGGAGGATGTGGAAAAGTCAGGGAATGACCACCGCATATCCCGGAGCAATATGGCCTTAGTTGTTAATGCTCCTAAAAACCAAATAACATCACACCCACGTAAAAGGATATAAACTATATTAATCTTTTAGGTAATGCACTGGACTATACACTAAATGTACTCAAACTCAAACCGTATACTAAATGTTTACTAAATGTCTCAGGAAAGTTTGCCTGTATATTAGCATTAGTAGAGGCATTTGATGCAAGAAAGCAAGCTTATGCAGCATCAGCCAAAAAAAAAACAAATAAATAAATAAAAAATAACCACTTCCACTTCACACCTCTGTTCGTTCGAAATACCTGTCCAGCTAAGCCTTAAACTTATTTAGGCTATCAACTTCCACGACAAGGGATGGAAGTCTATTCCAGCAACCAACCACCCGCTGGCTAAAGGCAAATTTCCTCACGTCTATCCTACATCTGTCTTTCCTCAGTTTGAATTTATGCATTCTCAGGTGATTATTCTGAGCAAGAGGAAGAATCCCATCAGCATTGAGCATGCTCAAACCATTCAAGGCTTTATACACCTCTATCAGATCACCTTGCCGGTGCCTAGTCTCCAGACACTGTAATTTGCAAAATGTAAGCCTTTCTTCGTAAGAGCACCCCTTTGTTCCATTCACTAATCTTGTTGCCCTTCTCTGTACTCGTTCCAGCATCTCTACATCCTTCTCGAAATGAGGCCTCCAGACCTGTATACAGTACTCTAGGTGTGGTCTGACCATTGCCTTATACAAGGGAATAATCACCTCCTTATCCCTGCTAGAAAAATTCCTATATATCATCGACAATACACCATGAGCTATTCTTGCAGCCCATCATCACTGCTCAGAAAACTTCATATCTGCCTGCACAACCACCCCCAGGTCCCTTTCATTCTCTACCACTGTCAGTGTAGTACCACAGAGTTGATACGTTGCTCTGGGGTTGCTGTTTCCCATATGTAGTACTTTACATTTGTCAATGTTAAACTTCATTTGCCACCTCTCAGTCCATCTGCTCAACCTTTCCAGATCCTGTTGCAGTAGCATAGTGTCCTTGACAACCCTGCCAGCCTTCGTATCGTCTGCAAACTTGAACATTAAGTTTGATATACCATCATCAATATCATTTATAAATACAGAAAACAATAATGGACCCAATACTGAACCCTGAGGGACTCCACTAATAACATTAGTCTACGATGAGCAGTGTCCATTGATTACCACTCTGTCTTCTCCCCCTCAACCACCCCTTTATCCATAGCAGCAATTTGCCTCCAATACTACACTGCCCCAATTTGTGCAGCAGTCTTCCATGTGCAATAGTATCCAAAGCCTTTCTAAGGTCCAAGTATATAATATCAAAGTTATTCCCTGCATCCAGTTCTTTTGTGACTGCATCATAGTATCCAATCAAATTGGTCAGGAAAGACTTCCCCTTAACAAAACCATGCTGTGTCCGAGCTATAACTGAAGTCTTGTCTAGATGATCCTGCAGTGCTTCTTTAACCAGTGCCTCCATTAATTTTCCAAGAACAGAAGTTAAACTAACAGGTCTATAATTACTTGTGTCGCCCTTTGATCCTCCTTTGTGAATTGGGATCACATTTATACATCTCCAGTCCATGGGTACTTCCCCTGAGTCCAAGGAAGCTCTCATAATTATGGCTAAGGCTTTGCTTACTTCCTTTGCTGCTTCCTTTAATATAACTGGATAGATCCCATCCACCCCAGGTGCCTTTCTTGTATTTATCTTCAACAATTTCTCCTCCACTTTACTCTCAGTTATTACAAGATTCTCTAGCTTACTGCCAGAGTTGAATACACCTCTGGCATTCCCCTCGCTGAATAACTCCTCATGTGTGAATGTTGATGCAAAATATTCATTCAGTTTGTTAGCTACCTGAGCAGGATCATCAACAGTTGACCCATCGATATCAAGTGGACCAATCTGATTCATCCCCTTCCTTCTAGAGTTTACATAACTAAAGAACTCTTTGCTGTTTTTCTTTGCATCCCTTTCCAAAGATTTCTCGTAATCTGCCTTCGCCTGCCTAACCTCCTTTGTAACTTGGTTACAGATCAACTTGTATCTATCATAGGCTTCTGTGTCACGTGTTAATTTGTATGTATCCCATGCATTTTTCTTCTCTGCCATATGTCTCATTAGTTCATCTGACATCCACTTAGGCCTAAGCCTTGAACAATATTTCTTAGTTGGTATGTAAAGCCTAGTAGCTTCCAAGATAAGTTCTTTGAATGCTTCCCATTTTGAATTTGCTGTTGGTAACATCATCAGTTGGTCCCACTGTATAGAATTTAAATACTGTCTCAGTCTATCGTAGTCGCCTTTACGAAAGCAATAACCCTTCCCTTTACTCCTAATGGTAGTTACCTCTTTGAGTAAATCCCACTTCAGCACACTGTGATCACTGCCACCTAGTGGTTCATTTACCTGCAGATTCTTAATGCATGAAGAATCACTACTGATAATCAAATCAAATTATTACTTTCTCTAGTTGCCTCCGGAACATGCTGATGTAGAAAACAATCATCCAATAAATCCACAAAAGCCTTGCTAGTGTGTGGGTGACCAGCCCCAAATTCCAGTCAATATCTGGGAAATTAAAATCCCCCATTATAAGACTCTCTGATTTACTGGCCCAGTCTATTTCCCCGTACAGTTTCTTATTATACTCATCAGAGTCATTAGGCCTATAGCACACTCCTACTCTCAATTTTGATCTCCCAATGTTTATGTCACACCAAACTGACTCGACACTGCACTGTCCAGCAAAGTCGACTGGCTTCACTTCCTTGTATTTTATGTATTTCTTATCTAATAGCATAACCCATCCTCCCTGTCTATCCTTTCTGTAGACACTGTACTCCCCAAATTCCAGTTCTGCATTCCTTATATCTGTGTGACACCACGTCTCTGAAATCCCCACAATATCTGCCTTTGATGTTTTGAGCAATACCTCAAATTCATCAAATTTATTTACTAAACTCCTAGCATTGGTGTACATGCAAGTATACATGCACCTGTTCTTTTTCTTAGCTACCCTAACACAACCTATGTGTTTATTTGTACCCCAATGATTCCCAGCGGTCTCTGAAATATCCTGCATCTTATTTTCCAGGCTGCGGCTCATTCCAATAAAAGCAGTGCAAGAATCACTTTCACCTCTGCCAGTGGCTACTGTTAATCTATTAGTCCTTGTATCCCCCCAATCTAGCAGTTTTCCGACCCACCTAACACTGCCTCGATAGCATCAGCAAACATTCTTGCACCCTTTCTATTTAAGTGTATCCCATCCCTGTAGAAGCAGTCTCTCCTGTTAACAACTACAGACCAGGCTGAAAAAAAATTCTACCTCTTGAGCCTTGCACAATCCTTCCAGGGCCGAATTGATCGACAGGGCTCTCATCATATACTCCCTCCTATCGTGTCTGGCAGAATTGCAGACACTTTCAAATTCAACCCTAATTCACGGCTTTTTTTCAACAGTGACCTGTACTTGTTAAGTAATTCCGCCGGTCTCCTACTCTTAATATCATTAGTGCCAACGTGTACAACTATATCACCTTTTGTGCCCTTAAAGGATGATATCCGCTCTGCAACGTCATCAACCTTTGTCCCTGGCAGACATACCCTGGTCCTGTTCCACCTATTATATGTGTATGTGTATATCTGACTAATATTTTAGTATAGGCAAGGGATGATTCATTAGTTGTTGTCCAAGTCTAGGCTACTTTTCTAGAAGATCCCCACTATGTAATGTTGCTTTCTGCATGTAACATTAAGAAATGGGTGCAGTGGGTCAAGGATTAGGCACTGATGAGTTCCAGTTGCATTCTTGAGGTATCCATTGCTTGTCATTTTTGGAGAAATTACTGGCCAGCAAGGGGAGAGTGGAATTGTTATGAGGTAAGGAATGCTTATGTGCTGGGAAGATGGGATCCAGATCCATGGATATGAGTATACAGAGATTAGACCCCACTTCATCATAGACCAAATGCATCCCATAATAGTTATCATTAACATAGGTATTAGAGTTAAATGTCTAAGTTCATTAATATAAAGATGGGCAGGAAAGCTAACAAAAATGATCAAGAAATGTTACTATGCACTTTTAGATTCACAAACATGTGCTTGGAGCTTCCAAATTATTTGGGTTAAGTTCTTTAAAGAGATCATTGTCAATTTTATGCTTTTGGAAGAGTATATTAAGTTTTGTTTCCACCTTTCTTTCTATGTTGTGAAGTGGAATTTTTGTCTGTAGTACTATATCAGGTACTCTCCTTAATTTTCTGGACTTTGGCAGTATAATTGTTGTGGAGGATGACTATGGTCTTTCCTTTATCTGCATGGGAGATTAGGATAGAACAGTCTTTTTCAAACATCTGTGATGGTAGCCATTTATTCCAAAGTGATATTATATTGCTTCTTAAAGCTTTCTCGTAATTCCTGTTCAGTAGGATAGATAGTTTGTCTTAATGTGATCTTTAACTGTTGATTCATTAATAACTTTACTTGCAGTTTGGGAGTTTTCTGGCATTAAGATTTGATTGACTATTCCTTTGGATATATGGAGATTGACTGTTATGTTTGTGTTATTTTGATTGCAGGATGTTTTGGATTAAATGTGGAATCAAATAGGACCCTTGTAAATTTGTACCTCAATATTTATTTTTATTATGAATGTGTGATAATTTATCATTAAGTAAGATCTAGCTGATTTAGTTTTTAGAACCTTATCTAATAAGGAGGAAGATTTTTGTTTTGGGATAGCTGTTTCTTTTCTGTGCTGTGTAATAATGGATCTGAGAGTTTAGTTTGAGCTGTTGCAATATTCTAAGAGAACTTATTAATAATGGGCTATTTCATTACAATTACTTTAGATTTGACATTGCAATTTGTACAGTTTGAGGAATCCTAACCTAACTTATGTTTAATTTCATTCTTCTTTCAATGCACAGGATTAATTCAATTAACATTTTTAGTGCATTAATAAACTGAGAATGTTAATTGAGGACATATGTGATTGTTCATAAAGTTAATGTGAAAAACACTAATTAAAGCCTGTGATTGTTTTCAGGTGAATTTTATTCCATACAAAATATTACAGTAAGTAAGCTAAACTCCCAAACAACAGAACTACTTTACAGTTGGCAACATTTCTAGATTCTGTGCTGAATCCTGTCATCAGACCTAATCAATTTCTTGATTAGACCTGATGGCATCTTAGGTATAGCACCAACAAACATAAGTTAGTTGACAATGAAAAGTATTTAAGAACACTTATATAAATTTCCCTGAATGGTTCAGACAGGCTGCTGAGATAGTTCATGATATGTTGATGTCTTTTTTTCCCCCCTAACAGTTCTTGTATATCTGTGTAGGCATATATAAGACATTTGAGAGGAGACGAGGGTGATTATTCCATTTTCAAAAGCAATGGTTAAGCCATATCTAGAGTACTCCCATTTAGATGTGCAAGTTTAGAAACTTGATTTGCAGATTATTCTCCTCTGCGATAAGGCTTACACTAGGAAGATATTTCATGGGATATGAAATAGTAATAAATATTGGTGATTATAAAGGAACAGCATCTTTTATAAACTAATAAGCATATATTAAGCAATAAACTAATAAAGCAAATAAGCAAAATTTCTTGCATTTTTAGTGGAATATGTGGCATTTTGCTTATTTAGGAAATAAGGTTTCAAGTAGAATTCAGGGTTGTGATTTTAGAGTATGATTATGTGGTGTGCTCGAACCCTTCCTAGTTTCTTGCTGTGGGTCACTTAATTTACCTACTGTATGATCTGCCATATGTAGACTTCACATATGTCAACTCCTATTTTTTTCCCTTTAAAATTCATGCTTAATCATATATTTGCTGTGTAAGTCAAACTCCCTTTTTTACGGCCATGTTTTGCATCACACATGGTGTATTACAGTAAAATCTGTATTAAGAACCACTGCTTTTTTTGGTTGTTATTTCTACTTTTTTTTTTTTTAGTTTACATTGTGACATTTTATTACACTGCACAGTAAACTGTAAAGAAAGCAGTAAGCATATATATAGTACTCCACTATATAGAAGTTCATGAAACCAAAAAACCCAAGTCCTAAGTGATGACATGATATCAATCTTATTGATTCTATATGTGTATACATGGGAAGCTTTGATTATGTAACTGAGCCATTCCTCATTGCCTTTTTAACACTTTTTCTGCTGGCTTTTCCAACAACCTCTCTTGACTCAAGATTGAAAACCAAGGGATTGAGTCAATTTGGATTGGGGAGGACAGAGAAATTTTTGGGCTTTCTTTTCATTGTGACTAAATTAGTTAGCCTCCAGTGAAGATTGCTTGACAAAAATATCCAGTTTTTCTTCTGTCAAAGTGGAAGAAAGTTCTAAAAGTAGGGTGATTCTTCAAGAACCCAATGCTGCATATTTGTGTAATGAAGCAGTGACCATGTTGAGTTACTGTACTAGAAATTGGTTTCTCTGTAAACAGTGCCTGAATGTGGAAGTGCATTTACTATAAGATTTAAGTCTTGAAAGTTTACTTTTTCTTATAGTAAACCCAAAAACAAACCCCTGATGAAAGAATTTATTCATCTTCTTCAGGTTGTTGTCTGGTGAAGAAGATGAAAAAATTCTTTGGTACTAAAAAGTGAGATCAGTGTATATTTGTGTTAAACTATATATGTAATAAATTGTAAATATGTTGGGTTCAATTCATGTCTTTCTAAACCTAGGCATGTGTAATGAAGCTTTTAATACAAGCTTAGGATCCTAGACTCGGTATAAGTTGATAATACAATTTCAGACTTTTTTTTTTTTTTTTTTTTAGTGCTTCAAAAGTTTATACACCAGAATATATGGTAAATGAATTCAGTGACGTATACTTGTTTGTACAGGGTGGCCACTGAAAGACTGAATGATATAAAACAAAAATAACTTTTACAAACGTGTTTTTTTTTAATTTTTTATTATTTCCTTTGTAAATATAATTAATGGATTCTTTCAAACCGGGCGATTAGGTTCCGAATCATGTTATCGCTAGGAGATAACTCTAAAATGTTGCTGGTATTTTCTCTGAATTTCAGTAATTGATCTTTCACTGGAATAGAAAAACCCAATGAGTTTTACTCGTTGCTGGACATCATATGTAGCCATTTTAATCTCCAAGGGATCCTCTATAACCAATAAAAAAAGATTGAAAATGAACAAGTTATGACTTTTTCAAACCCTTCAGTCTTTCAGTGGCCACCCTGTACAATATAAAACAGATGGTGCGTGCACAATATGGTATATACATACCATCAGTGCTATTTTTTGTAAAAAAAAAATAGGTGCCGGTACTCATTCTTTGCTATCAGGAAAAATTGAAAATTAAAAGGATATGAAAAGTACTCTAAAAATGTTTTTTTTTCCTGATATTGTTACTTTTGTAGTAATGTTTTTGGAATAAGAACAACAAATTTAGTATATTAACACAGTTTATTAAGTATAAATTAATTATTAAAGTATATATAGAAAAATAAGTAAAATACGAATAAAATAAGTAAATAAATCGGTCAACTACTGAGTGCCGGTCACTCAGGATGACACGAATGGTCGTTAGTGTAGTATCTCAAATAGAGAGCTTTATGGCAACTGAAAAAAGTTTCTAGTATCCCGGATTGGCCTAAAACTTAGGAAATAACGAAAACATTGTCTATTTGAGTCTTTACAGTTGTTGTGAATGCCAAGGGTGGGAGAAGTGACTCTGACTTCTTCCTGGAGAAGCAATTGAAGTCTCGGGGGAGAAACAACTGGCAGGTGAGGGCTGTGCAAGACTCTGCACAGGTGCCTCTCCACCACCACCACTGCCTCAACACTGGCTGTGAGTATCTCCCCTTGCCAGAAGAACTCCAGCTTTGAAAATTGTTAAAAATACTTCTGGTTGCAAAATTTATAAATGACCTTTATAGAATTATTAACTAACTATTTAGCAACCTTTTTGTCACTAAAAGGAGAGTTACTTAGTGCGCTTCTTTGTACTATCGAAGTGCAATAAAAAATTGGTTTTTTAATTTTAACACAAAAATAAATGATAGATTTCGATCGGAATAGTTTTCCCTTGATAAGCATCGAATAATGTAGCTAAGTTTTTAGCTCCGTTAGCGATGGAAATAGAGAGGGGGACACGAATTACTCACATTTTCCTGTCTGCCACCACCATTTTTAATTTAAAAAATATTTTAAATTTATATTTTAAACATACTCGTCGAGCTCTTTCCAACAGTGTAGCTATAGGTTGTCGACAACATTTTTATCCCTCTCCATTTCTCAGACAAATCTTTGTCAACAATGATCAATATGGCATTATGTTGGCCCACTTGATGTGCAAACCCATGCAAAATTTCTAGTCAATAGGTTGAGTGGTTCCAGAGATACAATGCTGTGACAGACGGATGGACAGGCAGACAACCGAGTGACATTTTAAGGGTACTTCATTAGACTATGGCCCCTAAAAATAATAAGTAAAAATAAATAACATAAGTAAAATTAATTTCATAAAGTTTTTGTAGAATGTTCCAAATTTTTATTAAGTTTCATCCAACACCCTATGCCGACTTCTTTTCTTCCTCTTTGTGTGTCAGTTGCTGATTGACGTTTCGGAAGCAGCCACGAATCGACATATTTTGCTGGATCGAAGCAGGTCAGCGGTGGGCATACAATTTTAAGAAACAGTAGTGAAGAAACTGTTTTTGTCATCAATGGAGCTCTGGTTGAGCTGACAATCGGATTCATTTGTGAAAATTCTCGTTCACATTCACTCAGTGAAATTGGTATTGTACTCAGAGCGTCCATCAAATTCTTCAATTCTTCCGAAACCATCTTTTCAATTAGGTATCCCCGAAATCCACGAATTGCATTTAACTGTAACCTAATTGACAATTTTCTAACTTCATTTTCAAATGCCAACAATTCATGCTTAGAAGGTTTAATACCTTCGTTGTCCTCGTTTTCCATCTCTCGTCACTAGTTGTTAAATTTGAATTTAAAAAAATTTTTTTTTTTGAAACTGTCGAAAAAGTTGGTGTCGTCCGGATATTCAGGTACTGTGACCATGTAAACAGAGATAGGGAAAATTTACGAAAAAATGTGGATAACGCACTTACGCGAAACGACAGATGGTTATTTGTCGGGGTAAAAGAAAATCACCCTCTCCTAATTCTCGAACGGGGTGCTTACACCTCTTTCTCGAAGGTGTCCAACCTACGGCCCGCCCGGAAAGTGAACTAAAACAGCATTTTAAATTTTGATAATTATCAAAAAAAATCTCATTAAATGTTTTGTTCAGTAAATGTAATTGTGTATTGTACTTAATAAAATTTTCGAATATTTTCAATTTTACATGTAACAAGATATGGAAAATGTAACACACTAAAGAAATCTAACTTTGAATTTTTTTGAATATGGCCCCTGTATGGGGAAAGACTTGAACACCACTGCAGTAGAAGGTGGACCAGAGCCCATTGGGAATACACCCTTGATCCTCACCGCCGGCCAGCACGACTTCTCCGTATGTGGGACAGATGGTCAAATAGTTTTACCAGGTACCACTAAGTTGTAGAACGGTAATCCCTTCAGCTCTCTTAATTTGCGCAGCAGCACTAATTGCCTAAATTGCCTGAAGGCCAGAAATGCGAACAGGGCGTACAGAGTTCATCCTCTCCTAATCCGTTCGCTATATGAAAATTTTCTCGCTCAACGGAAACATATTTTAAATGTAACTTCCAAGGGGAATTCAAAATAATTAAACTGAGGTCCGACTGAGTAATTTAGAATTATAAAAATGGTTATACAGTTTTATATAGAAAATATCTTAACAATAGACAGTGAAAAATGTAAATTTAGTTAAATAATTTTAAGCTTATTTGAATAGTAGATAAACATGTGAAAAAAATTTACAGAATATTACAAATTTCAAAGTGCACTGCATCCAAATGTCACACGTCACTGTTAATAAAGGTGCCGGTACGCTGTACCGTTGGGTACCGGCACAAAAAAAGCACTGCATATCATCAAAGAATGTACTTCTAGAAAATGCATTAACTACACACCTGTGTGGTTATTTTACATGATGTAAAATAACCGCACTAATATAAATAACTACAGAAAAATGTATGGCCTACATTTAAGTGTTACATCCTACATTATTCACTGATATAACTGTCATTTATTTAATCTTTTTTAGGTAAAGGCTGTCTGCTCTTTATTGCTCATGCCATGATTAATTCCAGTGAAATAAAATGTCGTCTACATGGTCCTTGTGCTGTTCTCTCTATGACAGTTAATGGAGTAAGACAATTGTCACTAACTGAGGTGAGTGTGTGTCAGCTATTTGTGTGTAAACCTCATGACCATTTAGTTTACAGTATGATATTTTCACCATGACTTGCCCTAATGATATCTCTGTGCACTTAATATTACTCAAAGGGTCATTTCAAAGTTTCTTGTATTTCAAGGCCTGCATATAATGGTTGGCATGTGCGAACTATTATAAGGTGTAGTACTAGTATTGGCTAGTCACTGTTTATAAATGGCATAGGAAGAAGTGTGTATATTCAGTTCTCAACTGTGGACTGTGAAAAAGTTTTTTGTGTATATGGATGTTCACACAGCATTTCTAATTTCATACGTTGATTTAAAAAATTCTGGTTTAGCATATTGATACTGTAAGCCAGGGATTCTTAACCAGGGAGGTTTGCCTTCCTAGGAGAGGCGAGGCAGGGGTCCATGGAAGATGAGAAAAGATCCAAAAATTCTACTCCCACTAATGAAAATATTTCTATAATGATGTTTTCATTATTCCTTAAGTGCTTTACTTCCACACACTCTACTCACTGAGAGAAATATATATTTGTAAGATTTTGTCTTACAGTTTCATGACGGTTTTAGGTTTCTGTTGCATTTGTACTGTGTATAACAATAACTCATTTGCAAATTCAGCAGTATTAATGATTTATTGTTGTCGATTTTATAACCTTTATGTGAATAAATCATGGATAATTATTTTTTAAATTAGTACCGAAAAACTGATATTTTTGTATCAATACTGGGATTTGAATACTGGAAAAAAATTACCGGAATCTCAGTATTGTAAGCCCTAGGGTATTAGTAATCACAGAATAACATATCAGTTGTGTGATACCACAGTTGGTATGTTATTCTAGTAGTAGTTCTAGTTCAAGATGGTAGATGATTCTCATCAACCGGTGCAATACCACCATTTTGCTTATTGGAGGCTTGAAGTGGTGGAACCCACGTTTGGTCTCCAGAGCTAAGTTCTGGTCAACCCTTTCCCATCTCTTCCGTCATGCAGTATGAATGATGACTTTTGAGGTTATGATGGACATCATAACCTCAAAAGTCATCAGCAGCCTCTGAACAGTGCAGACGAGCAGCAAGAGTAGCTCATGGTGTCTTGTCAATGATATACAGGAATTTTTCTAGCAGGGATAAGGAGGTGGTTATTCCCTTGTATAAGGCAATGGTTAGGCCACATCTTGAGTACTGTATACAGGTCTGGAGGCCTCATTTCAAGAAGGATGTAGAGCTGCTGGAACGGGTACAGAGAAGGGCAACAAGATTAGTGAATGGAACAAAGGGTTGCTCTTACAAAGAAAGGCTTAAGTTTTGCAAATTACAGAGTCTTGAATGGTTTGAGCATGCTCAATGCCAATGGGATTCTTCATCTTGCTCAGAATAATCAGCTCAGAGGGCATAAATTCAAATTGAGGAAGAACGGATGTCGGATAGATGTGCGGAAATTTGCCTTTGGCCAGCGGGTGGTTGGTTGGTGGAACCGACTTCCATCACTTGTTGTTGAAGTTGATAGCCTAAACAAATTTAATTCTCAACTGGACAGGTATTTCGAGCGAACGGAGGGGTGAAATGGGAGTGGTGTGTTTTTTTTTTTTTTTTGGCTGATGCTGAATAAGCTTGCTTTCTTGCATCATATGCCTCTACTAATGCTAATCATGGCAAGATCCAATCTTCCTTACATTTCCAGGGTACAGCTCTTAAATGGCGTTTGCAGGGGCCACTAATTAGTACACTGGACCAAACCTATTGGTAACTCTCTATTAGGCTTTCAGATCAGCTAGTGTATAATTTTGCTATCTCTACTCTGCCAGATAGTGACTGGAGGGAGTCTGAGTAGTGTGTATGTGGGGGGGGGACATTGTCGAGGCCACGTTATGTCAAGGATCTTGGTATATTCTTACCATGGGTACGCCATATCCAAGAATTTCATTACTTAATACAGTGTCCCCCCCTCACTTTTTCTTACAATTGAATACACCATGAATTGTCAAACTAATAGAGCAAGCTTATCTGCGAAAAGATCTAAACCTCCCAAGCACTTCCTAATTCATTTCACAAATATACGTGATTTCAGTTCTAATCTCAATGATGTCCATTTCCACTTGCAGTCTGCCAAACCCCATACTTTTTCTGACAGAATCACAATTATCAGTTGATTCAACTACTGCTCATCTCAGTTGCCCAAATTATTTGATGTAGGATTCTTTTCATCTGAAAGGTGGTACTTGGGCATATATCTGTCCCAATATTCCCTGTCAGAGACTTCATAATTTGGAATATCCTCTTTTCGATCTTTTTGGGCTTAAAATCTCTCTACCTCATTCTGTCAAATTCATCTGTTGTCTCTACCTTTCTCCCACCTCCACTAATCACTTGGGGCTCTTTGGCTTCCTCTCTTTGCAGCGTGACTTTCTCCAGTCCAACTTTTCTAACAGTGAGATAATTTTCGTTGGTGATTTTAATGTTCACAACTCCAGCTGGCTTCTGTTTTCTAATCACACTGACCCAGCTGGTCGAGATGCTGAGGCTTTGCAGTTTCTAATGACCTCGCACAGGTTGTCCATTTACCTACGAGAATACCGGACAATCCCAACTATACAGCCAACACACAATCTTTTTCTCACAAACAACCCTTCTAAGTACACGGTCGAAATGAGTGGTCCTTTAAGCACCTAAGATCACAAGTTGGTGATTGTCTCTTCTCCAGTGGAGCCTTTATCTCATGGCTGTCTGCCCTACCTCGTGTCGTTTGGCATTACAAGAATGCAAAATGGGATGACCTGCGAGATTTCTTTCTTCTTTTGTTTGGTCGGATTACTGTTTCAAAACTTCTGATGTCAACGTTTGCTCAGATCATGTCAGTGAAATTATTCTTATAGGAATGGAATCCTTTATTCCACACTCCACTTTAAAATCTTGCCCAAGAGAAGAATGTAGCATATCGTAATTGGCTTGTTTCCAATGCTTCAGTTTCATTTTCTGCCTACATCAAAGCTTGAAACTACGGTAAAGCAGTTATTAATCAGTCCAAAGTAGATTTTGTACAGGCTAAGAGTAGAAAACTTGATTCTTTCCCTAATGGTAGCCGAGCATTTTGGTGTCTTGCCAAAGCTATTGCCCGCAACTTTTGTCCATCTCTGCTCCCACCTCTGTCAAAACCAGATGATTCTGTTGTCACTTCAGCCAAGGATAAAGCTGACATCCCATATTACTTCCAACTCATGTATTAATGATCTTGGTAAAGCACCTCCCACCATTCTCAACATGCTTCATTCAATGCCTCCTGTGGTCTTTCATCAAAAGGATGTCAGAATGATTTTGATGAATTTTGATGCTAAGAAAGCTCCAGATCCTGTTGGTATTTCTCCACTTGTTTTCAAAACCTGTGCTTCTGAACTTATCTAGGCCTAGATGGTTATCAAATGAACTAATGAGAGTCATTACAGAGAAGAAATATGCATGGGATGCATATAAATTATCAAGCGACTCAGAAGCCTATGGTATATATAAGCTAGCCTGTAATCAGGTCACAAAGGAGGTTAGGCAGGCAAAGGATGCTAAGAAAAACAGCAAGGATTTCTTTAGTTGTATAAACTCTAAAAGGAAGGGGATGAATCTGATTGGGCCACTTGATATCGATGGTTCGACTGTTGATGATCCTGTTCAGATAGCAAACAAACTGAATGAGTATTTTGCATTTACATTCACACATGAGGAGTTATTAAGGTTTGAAAATGGCAGAAGGTTATCAAAATTGTAGCAGGGTGCTTAATGATTTTGTAATAACTGAGAGCAAAGTGGAGGAGAAATTGTTGAAGTTAAACATAAGAAAGGCACCTGGGTTGGATGGGATCTATCCAGTTACATTAAAGTAAGCCGCAAAGCAACTAAGCAAACCCTTAGCCATAATTATGAGAGCATCCTTGGACTCAGGAGAGGTCTCCATGGACTGGAGATTTGCAAATGTATCCCCAATTCACAAAGGGGGATCGAAGGGTGACACGAGTAATTACAGACCAGTTAGTTTAACTTCTGTTCCGGGTAAAATGATGGAGTCACTGGTTAAAGATGCATTGCAGGTTCATCTAGACAAGACTGCAGCAATAATTCAGACACACATGGGTTTGTTAAGGGAAAGTCTTGTCTGACCAATTTGATTAGATACTATGATGTGGTCACAAAGGAACTGGATGCAAAAAATAATTATGATATCATATATTTCGATTTCAGGAAAGCTTATGACACACTGTTGCGCATGGAAGACTATTGTACAAATTGGAGCAGAATGGTATTAAGGGTAAGTTGCTACAATGGATAATAGGATGGTTGAGTGGGAGAAGATAGAGGGTGGTAAACAATGGGTGCTGCTCTTTGTGAACTAATGTTATTAGTGGAGTCCCACAGGGTTCAGTGTTGGGTTCACTGTTGTTTTGTATATTTATCAATGATATTGATGAAGGTATATCCGGCTTAGTGTCGAAGTTTTCAGATGATTCAAAGGTTGGCAGGGTTGTTAAGGACACTAATGACAGTATGCTGCTGCAACAGGATCTAGAAAAGTTGAGCCGATGGACTGAGAGGTGGCAAATGAAGTTTAACCTTGATGAAGTAATCCCAGAGAAATGTACCAACTGTGTGGTTACTACACTTAAGGTGGTAGATAATGAAAAAGACCTGGGAGTAATTGTGCAGTCAGATATGAAGTTTTCTGAGCAATGCAGACAGGCTGCCAGTTCAGGTCATGGGGTTTTGTCAATGATATATAGGAATTTTGCTAGCAGGGAAAAGGAGGTGATTGTCCCTCTGTATAAGGCAATGGTCAGGCCACGCCTTGAGTACTGCATACAGGTCTGGAGGCCTCATTTTAGGAAGGATGTAGATTTGCTTGAGTGTGTACAGAGAAGGGCAACAAGATTGGTGAGGGGAATGAAGGAATCCTCTTACCAAGAGAGGCTTAAGCTCTGCAAATTGCAGTGGGTGGAGACTAGGTATTTGCGCTGTTATATGATTGAGGTGTATAAGGCCTTGAATTGGTTGAGCACGCTGAATTCTGATGGGATTCTTCCACTTGTTCAGATTACGAACCTAAGGGAGCATAAATTCAAATTAAGAAAAGACAGATGTAGAATAGATGTGCAGATTTTTGCCTTTAGCCAGCGGGTGGTTAATTGCTGGAACAAACTTTCATCTGTCGTTGTGGAAGTTGATAGGTTAAATAAATTTGAGGAGGAACTGGACAGGCATTTGGAGGGAATGGTGTGTTTTTTTTTTTTTTTTTTGGCTGATGCTGCATAAGCTCATACACTTGCTTTCTTGCATCACATGCTACTACTACTACTTCTACTCTTTCTAAAATAATGGAGAGATCAATTAACCTTTCATCTGATCAACGATTACCAGTATGGATTCCGTCAGTGTTGATCCACTGGTGGTATTCTGGCTTATGTTGCCCATTTATGGACAAATTCAATGGAATAGTTTGGTTAAACACAAGCAGTTGCTCTTGACATCTCAAAGGCTTTCGATCGTGTTTGGCGTAAAGGTCTTCTAAACAAGCTTCCATCTTATGGCTTGCCAACTGTTTTTTGTAATTGGTTATCGAGGTTTCTCTGATCGCTCATTGGGGGTGTGATGGTAGATGGCTCTGTCTTCTAATTCTTCCACTAATGCCGGCGTCCCCCAAGGTTCAGTTCTTGCCCCCACTCTTTTTCTCTTGTATATAATTGGCCTTCTTCCATTGACTGGAAATCCTATCCATAGTTTTGACAATGTTAGCACATTGCATTCCACTTTCCATTTCAAGAAACCATGCTCTGCTCAATCAGCTTCAACTTCTCGAATATCTGCTACCAATTTCTTAAATGACAAACTCCAGTGGGGCAATGATAACTTAGTTGATTTCAATCCTTTTAAAACACAGTCTTGTCTTATATCTCCCAAAAAGGATTCTTCTGCTCCTATGCTTTGGTGACACTGATTTCTAGACAAGACTAGGTCAGAAACTGCTAGCTTAGGGGGGGGGTTACAAGGAATAATAGATTAATAGTAGCCACTGGCAGAGGTGAAAGTGATTCTTACACTGCTTCTATTGGAATGGGCAGCAGCCTGGAAAACAAGAGGCAGGATATTTCAGAGACTGCTGGGAGTCATTGCGGTGCAAGTAAACACATGGGTTGTGTTAGGGAAGCTAAGAATAGTAACAGGTTCATGTATACTTGTGTGTACACCATGCTAGGAGTTTGGTAAATAAATTTGATGAATTTGAGGTATTGCTCAAAACATCAAAGGCAGATATTGTGGGGATTTCAGAGACGTGGTGTCACACAGATATAAGGAATGCAGAACTGGAATTTTGGGAGTACAATGTGTATAGGAAGGGAGGAGGGCTTATGCTATTAGTTAAGAAACACATAAAATCCAAGGAAGTGAAGCCAGTCGACATCACTGGACAGTGCAGTGTCGAGTCAGTTTGGTGTGACATAAGCATTGGGAGATCAAAATATCAAAATTGAGAGGAGCAGTGTGCTATAGGCCTAATGTCTATGAAGGGCTCACGTCTGGTGAGTATGGGTTTTGCACACACACACACACCCAGGGTCCTGAGCTGGATATCATCATTCTTCTCTTTCTTGGTGATTCCCTTCTATTTCTGACTCTTGTTCTCTCTCTCTCTCTCTCTCTCTCTCTGGGTAACTCAGAAATTTTTTTTTGGCTGGTGCAGCATAAGCCTCGGGCTTCCTTGCACTATCTCGCTAATAATAAATAAGGAACTGATGGGGAAATACAGTGGGCCAGTAAATCAGAGAGTCTTATAATGGGGGATTTTAATTTCCCAGATATTGACTGGAATTTGTGGGTTGGTCACTCACACACTAGCAGGGTTTTTGTGGATTTATTGGATGATTGTTTTCTACATCAGCATGTTTGGGAGGCAGCTAGAGGGAGTAATACTCTTGATCTGATTAACAGTAGTAATTCCTCATGCATTAAGAATCTGCAGATAAAGGAACCACTTTATCTGCAGATAAAGTGCTGAAGTGGGATTTACTCAGAGGTAACTACCATCAGGGGTAAAGGGAAATGTTTTTGGTTTTGTAAAGGTGACTACGATGGTCTCAAACAGTATTTAAATTCTATACAGTTGGACCAACTGATGATGTTACCAACAGCAAATTTAAAATGGGAAGCATTCAAAGAATTTATCTTGGAAGCTACTAGGCTTTACATACCAACTAAGAAATATTGTTCAAGGTTTAGGCCTAAATGAATGTCAGATGAACTAATGAGAATATGGCAGAAAAGAAAATTGTATGGGATACATATAAATTAATGGGTGACACAGAAGCCTATGATAGATATAAGCTTATCTGTAACCAAGTTAGAAAGGAGGTTAGGCGGGCAAAGGCAGATTACGAGAAATCTTTGGCAAAGGATGCAAAGAAAAACAGCAAAGAGTTCTTTGCTTATGTAAACTCTAGAAGGAAGGGGATGAATCAGATTGGTCCACATGATATCGATGGTTCATCTGTTGATGATCCTGCTCATGTAGCTAAGAAACTAAATGAATGTTTTGCATCGACATTGACACATGAAGAGTTATTCAGAGAGTGGAATGCCAGAGGTATATTCAACTCTGGCAGTAAGCTAGATAATCTTGTAATTACTGAGAGTAAAGTGGAGGAAAAATTGTTGAAGATAAACACAAGAAAGGCACCTGGGGGTGGATGTGATCTATCCAGTTATATTAAAGGAGGCAGCAAAGGAAGTAAGCAAACCCTTAGCCATAATTATGAGAGCTTCCTTGGACTCAGGGGAGATACCCATAGACTGGAGATGTGCAAATGTGACCCCAATTCACAAAGGAGGATCAAAGGCTGTCACAAGTAATTATAGACCTGTGAGCTTAACTTCTGTTCCAGGAAAATTAATGGAGGCACTGGTTAAAGAAGCACTTGAGGATCATCTAGACAAGACTTCAGTTATAGCTCGGACACAGCATGGTTTTGTTAAGGGAAAGTCTTGCCTGACCAATTTGATTGGATACTATAATGCAGTCACAAAAGAACTGGATGTAGGGAATAACTTTGATATTATATATTTGGACCTTAGATATAATACTGTTGAACATGGAAGACTGCTGCACAAATTAGAGCAGTGTGGCATTGGAGGCAAATTGCTGCTATGGATAAAGGGGTGATTGAGGGGGAGAAGTCAGAGAGTGGTAATCAATGGACACTGCTCATCGTGGACTCAAGTTATTAGTGGAGTCCCTCAGGGTTCAGTATTGGGTCCATTATTGTTTTCTGTATTTATAAATGATATTGATGATGGTATATCATGATGATGGTATATCAAGCTTAATGTCCAAGTTTGCAGACGATATGAAGGTTGGCAGGGTTGTCAAGGACACTACTGACACTATGCTACTGCAACAGGATCTGGAAAGGTTGAGCAGATGGGCTGAGTGGTGGCAAATGAAGTTTGACATTGATAAATGTAAAGTACTACATATGGGAAACAGCAACCCCAGAGCAACGTATCAACTCTGTGGTACTAGACTGACAGTGGTAGAGAATGAAAGGGACCTGAGGGTGGTTGTGCTGGCAGATATGAAGTTCTCTGAGCAGTGCAGACGGGCTGCAAGAATAGCTCATGGCATATTGTCAATGATATACAGGAATTTTTCTAGCAGGGATAAGGAAGTGATTATTCCCTTGTATAAGGCAATGGTCAAGCCACACCTAGAGTACTGTATACAGGTCTGGAGGCCTCATTTCAAGAAGGATGTAGAGCTGCTGGAACGAGTACAGAGAAGGGCAACAAGATTAGTGAATGGAACAAAGGGGTGTTCTTACGAAGAAAGGCTTAAGTTTTGCAAATTACAGTGTCTGTAGACTAGGCACCTGCGAGGTGATCTGTTAGAGGTGTATAAAGCCTTGAATAGTTTGAGCATGCTCAATGCCGATGGGATTCTTCCTCTTGCTCAGAATAATCACCTGAGAGGGCATAAATTCAGATTGAGGAAAGACAGATGTAGAATAAATGTGCAGAAATTTGCCTTTAGCCACTGGGTAGTTGGTTGGTGGAACAGACTTCCATCCCTTGTTGTGGAAGTTGATAGCCTAAATAAATTTAAGGTTCAGCTGGACAGGTATTTCGAACGAACGGAAGGGTGAAATGGAAGTGTTTTTTTTGGCTGATGCTGCATAAGTTTGCTTTCTTGCATCATATGCCTCTACTAATGCTAAAAGATGGTATATCTCTTTTGGGGATTACCCTGACTTCTAATCCCTCTTGGCAGAGACACATTACAATTATTACTTCCTCTGCATTGAAAAAACTGTTTTCTCTTTCGCTCTTGCCATTACTTTTATTCCAAACAGCTGTTCATTCTGTACAAATCGCAAATTTGCCTACCATGGAATAATGTTCCCACATCTGGGGCGGTGCCCCAAAACCTCTGTCAGACTTCTAGATTCCATTCAGAAGAGGGCAGTTAGGTTAATTAATGACTCATCTCTAACAGTCTCTCTACTTGCTGTCTCTTATACGTACTGTTTCTGCTGCATGCCTTTTCTATAGATAGTTCCATGGGCACTGTTCTTCTGAATTCTCTTCTATAATTCCCGCTTTCTCTTTCAAAAGAGTCCGAAAATGTGCCGCAACCAGCCAGCATCCATTTACTGTCCAACTTCAAACTCACAGAACCAACTTTTCATCTTCCTCATGTATTCATTCAACTGCCGTTTTCTGGAATAACCTTCCTTCATGTGTATTTCCTGAAAATTACAGTCTACAGAAGTTAGTCTAATGTCAATAAATATCTTCTTTCATCTTCTCAACCTCCAACCCAAGCACGGTACTAAGTACTATAGGTTCTAATACCTCTCGTGTTTGGGGTTTTCATAAAAAAAAAAAAAAAAAAAGAAAGAAAGAAAGAAAGAAAAAAAGTAGAAAAGAAAAAAGACTTGGGGTTAATTGTGCAGATAAGCTGCCAGGATAGCTCATGGGGTTCTATCAGTGATACACAAGAATTTTTCTGACAGGGATAAGAGGTGATTATCCCATTGCATAAAGTTGATGGTTAGACCAAATATGATTAGTAAAATTATGGTTAGTTCCCTATACAGGTCTGGGAATCCTCATTTAGGAAAGCTGTTGATTTGTTGGAATGGATGCAGAGAAGGGAGTGAAATTTGTGAGGGGAACAAAAGGGTACTCTTTCTAACAGAGGATTCAGTTCTGCAAATTGTAGAATCTGGAAACTAGGCCTGCATAAACCATTTTGTTTCTTCAGGGTGCAAATTTTGTGTTTCCTTTTTGGCTGCTGCAAAATGGCAAGAATAAAGTAACTATCCAGACTATACATATTCCTACAACAAATGTAAGCTTTCATTTTGATTTTATAGTATGTATTGAATGTATTGAGTAAACTGAATGCTGATGGCATCATTTCTCTTGCTCACACAGCACATAAGTGGGCATAAATTTAAATTGAGGGAACATGGTTGCAGGTGTTTGCTTTCAGCCAGAGGGTAAATGTAAGTAAGAAATAGACACTATTATGCAGAGGTGGTGTGGGATTTTTTTTTTTTTGTTTTGCTGATACTGTATAATCTTGCTTCCTTGCATCATTTGCCAATACTAAGACCTTATAGTCTAACTATCTTTTCTAAATAATTTTTTCCTTCCCATTAAGATATGGAATATCTGACAGGTATAACACATCACCTCATCAAAAACTTAATTATGAAAGCATTAATTCCCAAATAACATGTAGGCAATATCAACCTGGATATCACTTCAGCTTTTGATGTCATCTGCCCTGGTTTGCTGTAGGTTGTTATGACCTCCTCTCAAGGTGCAATGAGATCCTAGTGGTTTCAGCTGACCTTTTGCAGGGAGTATTCTTTCAGCCACAGTCAGTGATTCTTCAAACTCACAAATGCATTAACTTATTTAGAATATCAAAATTTTTCAGACTTCAGACTTCTTGCCTTCTGTGTTTTCTCCAAGATTTCTTCGTAACACTTAAATTGAGCTTGCAGGCTACCTAAAACTTTCAAAATGGGAACATCTACAAATTATTTATAAACTACTCAATTTCTGGTTGGTATCTTCCTGGCCTATGTGGAGTACCTTTTGTTATCTTAAATTCAGTGCAAACATATTCTCATACAATTATTCAATGCAAGATTCAATTTTTCACTGCATGGCATCTACCGGCCCCAGGTGCTAAGCGATTTTGTGATCAAGTGTCTTTGCCAGTGAATTTGCACTCTCTTGAATAAATAAAATCGTCTTCTTTATTTACAGCATTACACTAACAATCAATTAAATAAGCTTCAGTAAAGAAATCACTTTACTTGAACAGGAGGAAAAGTAACCTTCTTTCTTTTTTTCTTTTATTTTGCATTACTACTAACCCACTACCGCTTGGTCACAAAGGTGGCACTGCTCCTGCCTCCACGTGGCGGGGCTGGTAACCTGGAGGGGAAAAGGTCTCCCTTCCAGGGCGAAATTGAGCAAGAAGTCCGTAAAACCCAGAAAAACACTGGGTGCATAGAAGAAACCTTGACAAGGCAAGAACAAGAGGAGTCTGGTTCTGTCGCAGCAAAACGTCAAAAGACTGACGTAGGCAGAATCCGAACTCCAACCTTCTTGATTATTCATTCAACTGAAGAACAACCAGTTGGAAAGCTCTCTCCATTTCTAGTGCAGAAATGCCTAGAAAGCACAATAGGAACTCCAAAGACAGTTCATCGTCTAAGATCAGGTGACCTACTAGTTGAAGTTGCCACTGCTCGACAGGCTGAGCAACTACAAAAACTGAAAACTTTTGGTGGAACTTCTATCACCGTTTCACCCCACATTTCCCTGAACACGTCAAGAGGTGTCATCACCTAATGGGACCTCATGAACGTGTCAGACGAAGAACTAAAACAAGAATTACATGACCAAGGAATCATTAATGTCAGACGAATTATGACAAAGAAAGATGGCATACTAGTTCCTACACGGAACATAATACTTACTTTTGACAATCCCAAGCCACCAACAGTGATAAAAGCAGGCTACCTTAACTGCCGAGTTAAACCGTACATCCCGAACCCATTACGCCGCTATAAATGCCAAAAATTTGGGCACTCACAGACAGTCTGCAGAGGAGTAGCTGCCTGTGCCACGTGTGGATCCATTGAACACATTAGTACTGACTGTACAGCCACAAGACCAATCTGTCTGAACTGTAAAGAGGCACACCCAGCATATTCCAAAGAGTGTCCCCTTTGGCAGCGTGAAAAAAAGATACAGCGGTACAAAACCGAACATAATGTAACCTACCAAGAGGCCAAAAAATCCCTACTGGTTTCAAATACTAATAAGCCCACTTATGCACAAATAACCACAAAACACATATTAATTTCTACCCAAACGGAAGTAACTATACCACCAAGTAAATCACTAGCTGAATGGGCAAGGTCATTGTTGTCCCCAGTACCAACGCCCCAAACGAAAAACAAACAAACCAAAGCCATAAATATGCCAATCTCAGTACAACCTGATGCCATTCAACAGAATACCACAGTATCTACTACTCCTGACTCAAACCACACAGAATACATGGACTCAGAAGACAATTTGAATCACGACGAACAGGTTCTAGAACTGTTCTCCAATGAGGACATGGATACAGGGAAACCTTATTTCCCAAAGAAGGGGAAAGTTAAACTTGACCGAGGCAAATCTTCTGTCCCTCGAAAAGAAGTCGAGGGTTCCACTAAACCCAAATAATGCTTACTTTCTTACAGTGGAACTGCAGAGGCTATCGCAGTAACTTGCCCAACATCCAAGATCTTCTTTCACAATATGACCCTATTGCCTTTTGCTTACAGGAAACCAATCTGACACCAAATATAAATGTTTCCCTTTGGAAATACATAATACATCGTCGAGATCGTGTTGCGCAAAATTCGAACAATCCTGCCCATGGAGGAGTAGCACTGATCATCAACGCCCAGATACCCTCAAAGCCACTCCTGCTAAAAACAAACCTCGAGGCAGTTGCTGCACGAGTCAATATTAACTTTGATTTAACCATAGTCTCACTATACTTGCCACCTAACCAAAATATAAGCTATGCCGATTTAGAAGAATTAGTAATACAACTTCCCAAACCCTACTGTATCTTAGGAGACCTCAATAGTCACCATCCGCTGTGGGGAAACCACAATCTGGACAAGCGTGGACAAATCATTGAAAAATTACTCGATCAACAGAATCTGATAACGCTCAATAATGGGGCTCACACCTATACACATCTTCCGACAGGATCTACATCAGTTATTGACGTCTCTCTGTGCACAGCAACCATATATCCTCTATTTGGATGGACTATTCACAGCAATCCGCTGGGCAGTGATCATTATCCTGTGATATGTCGCATTAACACAAGCTTTCCCCACCTTTCTTATCGGATCCCCAAATGGAACTTTTCAAAAGCTGAATGGGATGTGTACAAGCAGCTAGCAATACTAGAAGAAAACCAGATCCAACAAACATCCATAAACCTGGCAGTAGAATACATATCTAATCAAATACTGCAGGCAGCAGACAAAGAAATACCAAAACAATCCACAAAAATATCGGCCAGATCAAAAGTGTGGGGGAATGATGAATGTACTTCAGCTAAAAAACAGAAGAACAAAGCGTGGAACGTCTTCAGGAAGTTCCCAACAACAGAAAACCTCATCCGCTTTAAACAGGCAAGAGCAAGGGCAAAACGAGTCAGGCAGGCTAGCAGAAGGGAAGCATGGAGACGCTTCGCATCCACAATTACAAGCACGACAAAAACTCAAACAATATGGACAAAAATACAGCGGATGTACGCAAAACACCGACGTGTCAACTGTCCCATGCTCACTGTCAATGGCCATGATATCACAAAACCTGAGGATATCGCAAACACCCTGGGTAAAACTTTCATGAATATATCAGCCGCAACATCATACTTGCAATATTTTCAGGCATACAAAGCACAAGCTGAAAAAAAAAGGTATCAATTTTGAATCAGCATCAGTTTCTCCGTACAATCTCCCCTTCGCAATGTCAGAGTTGCATCATGCTCTATCGTCTACTAAACTCAGTGCAGCAGGGCCAGATGGAATCCACTACATCATGATAGCAAAACTCACCGAACCGGCTCTCAAGACTCTGTTACTCCTCTATAACAGAATATTCAAAGAAAACACGTTCCCCGACAAATGGCACCATGCGTACATTCTGGCTTTTCCAAAACCAGGCAAAGACCCTACAAATCCGCAACATTATCGACCTATTGCATTCACTAGCTGTATGAGCAAGGTCATGGAAAAAATGGTTAACGCCCGACTAACCTGGTTTTTAGCTCAAAATGATCTCCTAAATCCTGTGGAATGTGGTTTCCGGGAAGGTAGATCCACTCTTGAACTTTTGATCAAGACAGAAATAAACACTGGGATGCCTTCGTCCAAAAAGAACATCTTGCAATGGTCTTCTTTGACATCGAAATAGCCTTTGACACTTCTTGGAGATATGGTATTATGCAAACCCTATACGATCTGGGATTTCGCGGACACCTACCACAGTTTATCAGAAACTTCCTGCATTGCCACTCATTTCAAGTTAGAGTACACAACCATTTATCTTCAAAATTCATCCAGGAAGGAGTACCACAAGGGTCAGTGCTAAGTGCTACTCTCTTTAGTATAATAATGAATTCAATAACACACGACCTACCCACAAACGATATCCACTATCCTGTACGCTGATGACTTCAGTATTGCTTGCCATTCGCCTAACATGCGAATGATAGAAAGGCAGTTGCAATGTGCTATCAACAAAATAGCTAAATGGTCCCAAAACAATGGTTTTTGTCTCTCACACCAAAAAACAGTTGGGATACACTTCTGTAGAAAGCGTAACCTACACCAACATCCGGAACTTAGACTAGAAAATCAGGTCATACCAGTGGTCCCTAGTGTTCACTTTCTGGGTGTGATATTCGACCAAAAACTCACTTTCCTTGATCATATAAAAATGCTCCGGACTAACTGTCTTAAAAAGCTTTAACATTTTAAGAGTTCTATCGGGCACAACGTGGGGAGCTGACCGTTACATGCTGCTAAATCTCTACCGTGCACTAATACGGTCACGTCTGGATTATGGTTCTGTCGTATATAGCTCTGCTAGACCAAGCGCTTTATGTTGGCTTGATCCTGTAGACCACAGTGCTCTTCGTCTTGCACTGGGGCCGTACCATACATCACCGGTTCAGAGCCTATATACCGAAGCGCATGAAACACCCTTACAGCTATGGAGACAAATGCTTTTATTAAATTATGCCGCAAAACTCAAAGGGCATCCAAACCACCCCACTTGGAATGGTGTTTTCTATCCTAAATGGGAAAACCTTTATAGAGCCTACCCATCAATAAACCCACCAACTGGGATACGTCTTCGCTCACTACAAGTTGACTGGCAAATTGACCTGAGTAAGATACAGCCTACTGCCTCTCATGCAGTCCTGCCATGGATGTATCATATACCGCCATGTGACTTTTCATTCACAGCCTGGGGAAAACACACCATGTCCCAACAGAACTTGCTACAAATACATGCCACACTGAGAACCCAGCATGGCCAGTACACACCGATCTACACAGATGGATCTAAAACTGAAAAGCATGTTGGTGCAGCAGCAGTATTTCCTAACATCACTTTGTCCAAAAAACTCTCCACTGAATGTAGCAGCTATACTGCAGAACTCTGTGCTATCCACATAGCCTTAAACTACACACTCTCAAGAACTAGACGCCACAGCGTTATTTATACCGACTCCATTAGTGCTATCCAAGCTATACAACACAATACAAAAAATGATAACCCCTTACTTAGACAGATCTGGAATACTCTGACCAAGTTAAACCAGAAGAAACAACAGGTTCTGTTATGTTGGATCCCTGGTCACGCTGGCATTTCCGGAAACGAACACGCCGACCTAGCTGCCAAAACTGCTACCGATCCTATAGACCAATCCTTCACTACACCTATATCTGACTATAAGTACATTATAAATAAGCGATGCCTTGAACTATGGCAACATATCTGGCAGAATCAAGCCAACAATAAGCTACTTGGCATAAAAAAAATATCTAAAACCATGGAGATCTAGTATCCGTGAGAACCGACATGAAGAAGTTGTATTAGCCCGATTAAGGATAGGCCACACACACCTGACACATCTTTATATGCTGGCAAACACTGACCCACCACTGTGTACAAACTGCAACACTCAGCTCACTGTCCACCATCTACTTATTGATTGTCCCAAGTACAGTATTCAGCGACAAGCTATTTTTTTTTTCTCATTTCCCACGACGAACACCTCTCTCAGCATTTCTGATCTACTAGGAGACACACCACGTGTCCAAAATTTTTGATTTCCTCAAACATATAAAACTATACAACACAATATAAATTTGAATAGCATCTATACAGACGCAATTCAAGATTTAACATCACCATAGTTAGGCATTATGGCCTTTGCTGTCCTTGCGCTGTAAAGCCCCCAAAACAACAAACAACAACTGCATCTACCATGCAAACAAATTTGCTAAAGCTAACTGGGTTTTAAAACAGAAGCTTCAGCATGTTTATTGGTTAGTGTCATCATTAAATATTTCAGCCAGTACATAAAACTCAATATACCTTATGTTTTTTTTTTTTATTTGGTCTGGAATCTCGAACTCTAATTTCAAACATGTGGTTGTTCTTGAATATTGGATCTCTTATAAATCTAGCATCAAGTCGCCCATGAAATCCAGAACCTTCATTGGCAAATGCCTTAAATATACAGACTTCTATTGATGCATAATTAAAAACAGTCTAGTCTTACTGTGCAAACCTTTTGACTTAGTATTAGAATGTCCTAATTTGGGGACCATCATTAGTTGGCATATCCCTAGGAGATCCTACAAACTCAGGCCAACACTCATCCTCATATGCCAACAGTCCATGGCCAGTTGACCACCATTTCCTCTTAAGACTATTTAGACATTGATATTGATCTCACCCAGCTTGTTGAAAACCTGAAACTTCAAACCAGTATACCAGTCTTATTCTATGAATAGGATCTTAACTTAAAGTTTACCTTAGTTTAACTTGAGATCATAACTTCTGGGTTTCACAGAGGCTAATGTCTCATTTATATCAACCAAGCTTTTTGTAAATGTGTGTGTGCATGTGTGCGTGCGTGCATTTTTATTTTAATTATTAGTATGTGCTATATACTGTATATCAAAAATCTTTTATCTTCTATTTTATGTAAGCCCTTCTCATCATTGGTTGTCTCTTGGCAAGACCATATATTCTTGGCAATGAACTCATTGATTGATTTATTTTAGTAAAAATCTAACAGGAATTAGAACAGCATGAGAGGTTATACCCGCTGGGCATAACCGATTTGAATTGTGATTTTATTTAGTTATGCTTCAGACAGTTTGTTTTATATGAATCTGAATGTTTCTAATTATGCTTAATTATTTTATTTTTTGTTCCTGATTTATCATTCTATTTTTAAGAATTGGAGAAGCCACTTAAAGAATGTTTCCAGCTTAGTATATCAAATAATAAACCTTTTTGTTTCTTCAGGGTGCAAATTTTGTGTTTCCTTTTTGGCCGCTACAAGATGGCAAGAATGAAGTAACTATCCAGACTGTACGTGCTCCTTCAGCAAATGTAAGCTTCCATTTTGATTTTAAAGTATTATTAAAAATTATAAGCAAAACATATAGTTGATGTTTGATAGTATACAACAGAGCTATGGTGCTCAATACTTTCTACGTTGATATCACTATTTGTAAAAGAATAAGAGAACTTTATCTCAATATGATACGTAGAACACTTCTGTATGATGCTCTCCAGAAATTAAAACGAATAAAAGTTTAACACAAAATGATTATAGTAAAAAATCAATTGAACACAATTCAAAAAACAATTTAAAAATCAACTAAAGCATATAAGAGATATTATATAGGAATGTAAATTTAGAAAAACGATTTTCCTTCCTCTTTCTGATAATATATAACAGAACTATGGTGCTCAATACATTCTATGTTGAAATCAATATTTGTAGAAGAATAATTGAAATTTAACTCAGCATGATATGTAAGGAAGGAAAATAATTTTTCTAAATTTACGTTTACTTTAATTGGTTTTGTTGTAATTTTTAAAATTGTTTTTTGGATTTCAGTTAATTTTTTAATTATGTTCAATTGACTTTTTACTGTAATCATTTTGCATTAATCTTTAATTCGTTTTAATTTCTGGAGAGTATCACACAGAACTGTTCTATAATGACGTAAATTTCTCTTATCCTTTTAAAAGTTGAAGAAATGAATAAATCATTTTAATGTGGTTGTTATATTACAGCAAACTTAATTATAATAAGTGCATAACATAACAAGGTCACAGGCTATAGTGAGCATATGCTATCGCCAGGTTAAGTTTGAGCATTTATATACAAATATTTCATGTATCTAATGAGTATGTTTGTGGATATGCCAAGCATTAGTAGAGGCATATGATGCAAGAAAGCAAGTTTAAACAGTCAGCCAACAAAAAAAAAAAAAAAAACCCTTCCATTTCACCCACTCATTCACTTTAAAAGTTTTAGTTCTGCCTTGAATTTATTTAGGCTGTCAACTTCTACAACGACAGATGGAAGTTTGCTCCAGCAATCAACCACCCGCTAGATAAAAGACAAATTTCTGCACATCTATTCTACAACTGTCTTTCCTCAATTTGAATTTTTGCCCCTCTCAGGTGCATAATCTGAGCAAGAGAAAGAATTCCATTAGTATTGAGCTTGCTCAAACCATTCAAGGCTTTAAACACCTCAATTAGATTATCTTGTAGGAGTCTAGTCTCTAGACACTGCAATTTGCGGCGCCTCCGTAGCCAGGTGGGAAGGAGCAGCAGTGCATAGCACACACTTCTTGATTAGACCGGGGTTCGAGCCCGTCACCACCAAATACGGAGCATGCGGAAAGGTCAGGGAATGACCGCCGCACCGGAGCAATATGGCCTTAGTTGCTAATGCTCCTAAAAACCAAATAACAACAACTGCAATTTGCAGAACTTAAGCCTTTCTTGGTAAGAGCAATCCTTCGTTCCACTCCCCAAGCTTGTTGCCCTTCTCTGTACTCATTCCAGCAGCTCTACACTTTCCTAAAATGAGGCCTCCAGACCTGTATCCAGTACTCAAGTTGTGGCCTTACTATTGCCTTACTAAGGGATAATTACTTCCTCTCCTTGCTAGCAAAATTCCTGCACATCATTGACAAGACCCCATGCACTCCTCTTGCAGCCTTTCTGTACAGGTCAGAAAACTTCATATCTGACTGCACAATTACCCAGGTCTCTTTCATTCTCCACTACCCTGAGTATAGTAACTCACAGATGGTATGTAATTCTGGGATTACTGCTACCCATTTGCATTTGTTAATGTTAAACTTCAGTTGCCACCTCTCAGCTCATATGCTCACCTTTTCTAGATCCTGTTGTAGTATACTGTACTGACAGTAGTGTTCTGTCATTAACAACCCTGCCAATTTTTGTATCATCTGCAAACTAAACTTGGACATTATGCCTGATATACCTTCACCAATATAATTGATAAATATAGAAAACAACAATAGGCCCAACACCAAACCCTGGTTGACTTCATTAATAGCATTAGCATTAGTAGAGGCATATGATGTAAGAAAGCAAGATTATGAAGCATCAGGAAAAAAAAAAAAAAAAAAAAAAATGCTCCCATTTCACCCCTCCGTTCGTTCCAAATACCTGTCCAGCTGAGTCTTAAATTTATTTAGGCTATCAACTTCCACAACAAAGGATGGAAGTTTGTTCCACCAACCAGCTACCCGTTGGCTAAAGGCAAACTTCTATACATCTATCCTACATCTTTCTTTCCTCAATTTCAATTTATGCCCTCTCAGGTGACTATTCTGAGCAAGAGGAAGAATCCTATCAGCATTGGGCATGCTCAAACCATTCAAAGTTTTATACACCTCAATCAGATCACCTCACAGGTGCCTAGTCTACAGACACTGTAATTTGCAAAACTTAAGCCTTTCTTCATAAAAGCAACCCTTCATTCCATTCACTAATCTTGTTGCCCTTCTCTACTCGTTCCAACAGCTCTATATCCTTCTTAAAATGAGGACCTGTATACAGTACTCAAGGTGTGGCCTGACCATTGCCTTATACAAGAGGATAATCACTTCCTTATCCCTGCTAGAAAAATTCCTGTATATCACTGACAAGACACCATGAGCTACTCTTGCAGACCGTCTGCACTGCTCAGAAAACATATCTGCCTGCACAATTACCCCCAGGTCCGTTTCGTTCTCTACCACTGTCAGTGTAGTATCACAGAGTTGATATGTTACTCTGGGTTACTGCTTCCCATATGTAGTACTTTACATTTGTCAATGTTAAACTTCATTTGCCACTCCTCAGCCCATTTACACAACTTTTCTAGATCCTGTTGCAGCAGCGTAGTGTCATTAGTGTCTTTAACAACCCTACCAACTTTGTATCGTCTGCAAACTTGGACATTAAGCTTGATATACCATCATGAATATCATTTATAAATACAAAAACCAACAATGGACCCAAAACTGTTGAACCCTGAGAGATTCCACTAATAACATTAGTCTACGATGAGCAGGGTCCATTGATTACCACTCTCTGTCTTCTCTCACTCAACCATCCCTTTATCCATAGCAACAATTTTCCTCAAATGCCACACTGCTCCCATTTGTTCAGCAGTTTTCCGTGTGCAACAGTATCAAAAGCCTTTCTAAGATCCAAATATATGATATCAAAGCCGCCTATGTAGCCAGGTGGCAGGAGCGGCAGTTCATAGCACACGCTTCTTGATTAGACCGGGGTTCAAGCCTATGACCACCAAATAAGGAGGATGCGGAAAGGTCAGGGAATGACCCCGCATATCCCCGGAGCAATATGGCCTTAGTTGCTAATGTTCCTAAAAACCAAATAACAAAAACAACATATGATATCAAAGTTATTCCCTACATCCAGTTCCTTTGTGACCACATCGTAGTATCCAATCAAATTGGTCAGGCAAGACTTTCCCTTAACAAAACCATGCTGTGTCCGAGCTATAACTGAAATCCTGTCTAGATGATCCTGCAGTGCTTCTTTAACTAGTGCCTCCATTAATTTTCCTTGAACAGAAGTTAAACTAACAGGTCTATAATTACTTGTGTCGCCCTTTGATCTTCCTTTGTGAATTGGGGTCACATTTGCACAACTCCAGTACATGGGTACCTTCTCTGAGTCCAAAGAAGCTCTCATAATTATGGCTAATGGTTTTGCTTACTTCATTTGCTGCCTCCTTTAATATAACTGGATAGATCCCATCCACCCCAGGTGCCTTTTTTATGTTTATCTTCAACAATTTATAATCCACTTTCCTCTCAGTTATTACAAAATCTTCTGGCTCACTGCCAGAGTTTAACTCACCTCTCGCATTTCCCTCTGAATAACTCCTCATATGTGAATGTAGATGCAAAATACTCATTTAGTTTGTTAGCTACCTGAGCAGGATCATCAACAGTTGAACCATCAATATCCAGTGGACCAATCTGATTCATGCCTTTCCTTCTAGAGTTTTCATAGGTAAAGAACTCTTTGTTGTTTTTCTTTGCATCCTTTGCCAAAGATTTCTCATAATCTGCCTTTGCCTGCCTCCTTTATGACTTGGTTACAGACCAGCTTTTATCTATCATAGGCTTCCATGTCACCCATTAATTTATATGCATCCCATACAATTTTCTTCTCTGCCATATGTCTCATGAGTTCATTTGACATCCATTTAGGCCTAAACCTTCAACAATACTTCTTAGTTGGTATGTAAAGCCTAGTAGCTTCCAAGATAAATTCTTTGAATGCTTTCCATTTTGAATTTGCTGTTGGTAACATCATCAGTCAGTCCCACCGTATAGAATTTAAATACTGTATCAGACCACCGTAGTCACTTTTACAAAAGCAAAAACCCTTCCCTTTATCTCTGATGGTAGTTACCTCTTTAGGTAAATCACACTTCAGCACAATGTGATCACTGCCACCGAGTTGTTCCTTTATCAGCAGATTCTTAATGCATGAAGAATCAGTACTGATAATCAGATCAAGTGTATTACTCCCTCTAATTGCCTCCCGAACATGCTGATGTAGAAAACAATCCTCCAATAAATCTACAAAAGCCTTGCTAGTGTGTGAGTGACCAACCCACAAATTCCAGTCAATATCTGAGAAATTAAAATCCCCCATCATAAGACTCTCTGATTTACTGGCTCACTCTATTTCCCTGTACAGTTTCTTATTATACTCATCAGGGTCATTAGGCCTATAACACACTTCTACTCTCAATTTTGATCTCCCAGTACTTATGTCACACTAAACTGACTCGACACAGCAGTGTCCAGCGATGTTGACTGGCTTCAACTCCTTGGATTTTGTGTTTCTTAACTAATAGCATAACCCCTCCACCCTTCCTATCCTGTTTATCCTTCCTGTACACATTGTACTCCCCAAATTCCAGTTCTGCATTCCTTATATCTGTGTGACACTACGTCTCTGATATCCCAACAACCTTTGATGTTTTGAGCAATACCTCAAATTCATAAAATTTATTTACCAAACTCCTAGCATTGGTGTATACGCAAGTATACATGCACCTGTTCCTATTCTTAGCTACCCTAACACAACCCATGTGTTTACTTTTACCACAATGACTCCCAGCAGTCTCTGAAATATCCTGCATATTGTTTTACAGGCTGTTGCTCATTCCAAAAGAAGCAGTGCAAGAATCACTTTCACCTCTGCCAGTAGCTACTGTTAATCTATTAGTCCTTGTATCCCCCCAAGCTAGCAGTTTTCCGATCCACCTAACACTGCCTCAATAACATCAGCAAACATTCTTGCACCATTTTTATTTAAGTGTATCCCATCCCTGTAAAAGCAGTCTCTCCTGTTAACAAGTACAGCAATAGTATTAGTCACCAAAGAGCAGTGTCCATTGATTACCACTCTGTCTTCTCCCACTCAATCATTCCTTTACCCATAGCAGTAACTTCTCCTTAATGCCATACTGCTCCAATTTGTATAGTAATCTTCCAATTATTGATACTGTTGCACATAAATATATAATTTTAATGATAAGTTGAAATAATGACAAAGAATATATTTTGGATGGATAGTATTCAGGAAATATAGTCACATACTGAAGAGCAATATCCCAATTTGTCTGAAACGTAAAATAATGAACCAATGTATACTACCCACCATGACTTACGGAAGTGAAACTTGGGCACTCACCAAAAGAATGGAAGAGAAGCTGAGAGTGACACAGTGAAGAATGGAACGAATTATATTAGGAATCAGACTGTTAGATAAGAAGAGAAACACATACATTAGGCAGCAAACTCAATTAAAGGACATTCTTATCAAAACTAAAGAACTAAAATGGTCTTGGGCAGGACATGTAGCTCGAAGACATGATGACAGATGGACTAAGAAAATAACAGAATGGTACCCAAGAGGAGCTAGAAGAAAACCTGGAAGAGATGGACAGATAAAATTCATGAGTTCGTGGGTAGTAAATGGATGGCCATTGCACAAAACAGAAAGAACTGGAAAGTTGCTGGAGAGGCCTTCATCCTGTAGTGGATTGATAATGGCTGATGATGATAAATTATCATTATATGCAACAGTATCAAAAGCTTTCCTGAAATTCAAGTATATGATATCAAAATTATTTTTTGCATCCAGTTCCTTTGTGATCACATCATAGTACCCAATCAAATTGGTCAGACAAGACTAATTTGATTGGATATTAACAAACCCTTAACAAACCCATACTGTGTGTGAACTATAACTGCAGTCGTGTCTAGATGATCCTGCAGCACTTCTTTAACCAGTGACTCCATTATTTTCCCCTTTGTGAATTGGGGATATATTTGCACGTCTCCAGTCCATAGGGACCTCCCTTGAGTCCAAGGATGCTCTCATAATCATGGGTAAGAGTTTGCTTGTTTCCTTTGCTGCCTCCTTTAATATAACTGCATAGATCCCATCCATCCCAGGTGCCTTTCTTATGTTTAACTTCAACAATTTCTCCTCCATCTTGCTCTCAGTTATTACAAAATCATTAAGCACCCTGCTTACAATTTGATAACAGTCTGGTCTGCACTTCTCTACAGAATTCATCATTTGTGAATGTAGATGCAAAATACTCATTCAGTTTGTCAGCTACCTGAGCAGAACCATTGACAATGAGACCATTGATATCAAGTAGACCAATCTGATTCACCCCTTCCTTCTACAGTTTACATAAGTAAAGAGGTCTTTGCTGTTTTTCTTTGCACCCTTTGCCAAAATTTCTCATAATCTGCCTTTGCTTGCCTAATCTCCTTTGTGGCTTGATTACAGACTAGCTTATATCAGGAGACACAGAAGCCTATGGTAGACCGTAGGCTTCTGTGTCTTCTGATAATTTATATGCATCCCTTGCATTTTTCTCATTATGAACTAATGAGTCTCATTAGTTCATCTGTTATCCATTTAGGCCTAAACCTTGAACAGCATTTCTTAGTTGGTATGAAAAGCCTAGTAGCTTCCAAGACTAATTCTTTGAATGCTTCCCATTCAAAGCCTAGTAAAGCCTAGTAGCTTCCAAGATAAGTTCTTTGAATGCTCCCCATTTTGAATTTGCTGTTGGTAACATCATCAGTTGGTCCCGCTGTATAGAATTTAAATACTGTCTCAGTCCATCATAGTCGCCTTTATGAAAGCAATAACCCTTCCCTTTACCCCTAATGGTAGTTACCTCTTTGAGTAAATCCCACTTCAGTACACTGTGATCACTGCCACCTAGTGGTTCCTTTATCTGCAGATTCTTAATGCATGAAGAATCACTACTGATAATCAAATCAAGAGTATTACTCCCTCTAGTTGCCTCCCGAACATGCTGATATAGAAAACAATCATCCAATAAATCCACAAAAGCCTTGCTAGCGTGTGAGTGACCAGCCCCCAAATTCCAGTCAATATCTGGGAAATTAAAATCCTCCATTATAAGACTCTCTGATTTACTGGCCCACTCTATTTCCCTGTACAGTTTCTTATTATATGCATTAGAGTCATTAGGCCTATAGCACACTCCTACTCTTAATTTTGATCTCCCAATGCTTATGTCACACCAAACTGACTCTACACTGCACTGTCCAGCAATGTCGACTGGCTTCACTTCCTTGGATTTTCTTTCTTAACTAATAGCATAACCCTTCCTCCCTTCCTATCCTGTCTATCCTTTCTGTAGAAGTTTTACTCCCCAAATTCCTGTTCTCCATTCCTTATATGTGTGACACCACGTCTCTGATATCCGAACAATATCTGCCTTTGATGTTTTGAGCAATACCTCAAATTCATCAAATTTATTTACTAAACTCCTAGCATTGGTGTACATGGAAGTATACATGCACCTGTTTCTATTCTTAGCTACCCTAACACAACCCATGTGTTTACTTGTACTGCAATGACTCCCAGCAGTCTCTGAAATATCCTGCATCTTGTTTTTCAGGCTTCTGCTCATTCCAATGCATGCGCCTACTAGCACCATGCTGCTCGGGGACAAAAATCATTTGGTTAAATAAACTGAATAAATAAATAAAAAATACTTTTTAATTATGTAATTACAAAATAACTACATAATGATACTTCCCAGTCATATAGGAATTATTTGCTGCAGTTGCCTGGCTGCAGGAACAGCACAGTTTTTTTTTTTTTTTTTTTTTTGCCCCTTCTTCTGAATATGAACTTTTGAAATGTGAATGGATCAGATGGATATAAGTTAATGGCCTTTGCACAAAATATAAAAATGCAGTTTTGAATAGTCCTGGTAACTTGGATGTAGCATAATCCACTACATCTGGCCTAGTATAAAGCAGGGTTGGCCAACGAGTCGATCGCAATCTACCAGTCGATCACAGATTTAATTTTGTTCGATCATCACAAATTTAAATATACAGTTATCCCTCGATTTTTGCACCTTGTGCAATGAATTTTTGAGATGGTAGATTACGGTACATTTTGAAGGAAAAAAGTAGATTGCATCACAAATTAAGTTGGCCACTCCTGGTATAAAGGAATTCACTACATAATCCAGTGCATCATCCACTATAGATCATCAATATCATAGTTATGTTTTCAGGAAATTTTTGCTGTCCTTTATTCAGATACATGTTGAAAAATAAGGGATATCATAAATTTCCTGATTGCTTTATAATTATGGCTTTATTACAGTTGTAGGATAGATCTGCATCCAAGTTGTCAGTTGTATTGGCCATGATCTCTAGCTATAAGAGGACCTTTCTATAGAATGTGGAGTTTATCATATAAAATGAACTTTTTGATTAGCATCCATATTGTAAGAATAGATGTATTAATAAGTTAAATCTGTTAGTTCAGCAAACAAAGACTGATAAGATATATAGTTAATGTGAACAAAAGTTTATTTTCATTTCAGGCCAAGCTTGTAGTTTGTGCATATAAAGCTCAACTAGCTGCCAACCCACCATTCAATGGATGATGTACCAGATATGTGTTCTGATGACTTTGTTGTCCATCAATGGTTTCATCTTAGATCTGTAGTACTGGTTGCATGACATTCTCATTATTTTTGGTAAAAAAAAAAAAAAAATTATTGGAATAATCATACTTCTCTGTGCATTTTAACTCACTGCCATGTTGTCATGTTCTCCAAGAGCATGGAAAAAATTGATTCCATCATCACCACTTGACTTCCTAACTGTGATACACAAATTTCATGTTGTTAAATTGTGTCAATGGTTCAGATCAATTCTTAAACTATTGTCATAATCATTATTGCTATTCATTTACTTGCTCTACAGCTAGAAGTTTTATAGTTGTTGTAATTTTCAGTGAACTCATCTGCATGTTTTTAGTATTAGGATTAAATGATATTTTATCATTTTAGATTTGGTAGGTTCAGAATGAAGATTGTGTTATTGAAGCTCGAGATGAAAGTTTGCTTTTCTGGTTGGTTCATTATATTATTAAATTTTTAAGTTAAAAAAATATGCATTCTGGCATTACAGTAATCAGTTTGCTTCAGTTTAAATTACACATGTTTATTGCTTCAGTATTTCATTAAATTTAAGAAGGGTCACATAAGGTACATAGACAAAGGTTCACATTTCATATTTACATTGATCTTAAAATGTAGCATAAAAGAACAAATGGTAAAATAGTTCTCTTAAGTTTTCTATATTTATTTTTATCATAGTTTTATAAAGGAATCTCTACCTTTTTGATTCTGTCAGGTTTTAATAGAATCAGATGATGTCATAATTTTATTCCTTTAAATTATTCAAATTTAGTTTAAAGAAGTAGCCCATTTAATAGAAAAAAATCTTAATTATATCTTCTGTGAGAAACATCATTGTATATTTAGATTATATAATAGGTATATTTACAAGAAATGAGTGAAACTGAAATATTGAGCACAGTTTTAACAGTTACCTCCATGTTTAGGTGAATAACAGCATATTAGGCACCATGGCTGTTAAATGCAGTAAATCATTATATTCATTGTTAAAATAATTAATTATGAACTGCTCATAATTAGTGTCCATGCTGGAATATAAAAACAGAATGGATTTCTAAGTATGAAAAGACAGCTAACTAAATTAAAGCATAATGCATCAAACAAAAATATAATTTTTTTGTTGATAGAATTACAGTATTAAGAGATATATCTACATAAGAAATAAACAATGTTTTTGAATCCCTGAAGACATGAAATATCCTAATTAGATAATGATATTTGTTATACTAATAAAATTTTGGGCGCAAAGCCTCAAACTATGACATTGTTTATGCAAATACATTATTATTACATAATTGAATTTTAAGACAAACCAAAGTTTGTACATTAGGCACCATTATTTTAGCATCTTGTTATTATTATTATAGCCACTTGTTGCAAAGATTTTCACAATATGAGATCTTATAATAATTATGGCTAATGTACTGACTTCAGGTTATCTTAAAATTCAACTATTTAGTAATAATGTATTTCCATTAAAGTGTCATAGATATTTGTGATGCAATATGATAATTTATCATTTATTTTTGTAACATAGAATTAAGGGAGAGTGCCAGCTTTTATGTCCCTGCCACACTTGATTTTTAACGCTTCTTCAGACTTGGAGAAAAGCTAAAAGATTAATCCAGCAATACTTGTGCAAAAACTTGAAGATGTGTAGAAGTAATTTAGCCCTTATTTAGCAAAGATTGATCAAAATTTAAATAGAAAATCAAGGAAAAATTTTCTTGAAAAGTTTGAGTTGCATCTCAGTAAAAAAATAAGAGAGCTAAAAAGGAAAAAAACAAGAAAAAAAAGTAGGAATCAAAATGTCTTCCTCTCGTGAAAGGATTCTTGAAAATGGGTACTTGTGATTGCAACCTGAGAGGGCCATGATTTTTTTTTGATTATTTTATTTAATGTCTTTCATCCATTTTTACTACTTTACTTTAATTTGTCCAATTGCTTTAGTATTTAGGTATTTTGAAGACCAAATGCACAAGGCATAAAGTGTTATGGGTTGAAATTAACTATACAGAGTGGGCCAAAAGTAGGTATACAGTTATTGATCGGGTCATGTTTAGTCTCTTAGGTGCTCAAAATGTCCTCCAACATTGCAGCATTCCTTGAACCTGTCCCCTACACTGTGACACACAGTAACACACAAATTCTGGTTAGCACCAATGTCGATAAATGTTTGAGAGATAAACTCCTTCAGTTTGTCCACTGTGTGACCCGATCAGTACTGTATACCTACTTTTGGCCCACCCTGTATAATATCAGTGTAAATACACCATAGTTTATCCATAAATTTAACTACCTGAGTAATGTAAAGGCATTGTTTGATTTTATCTTATTGTGGCTACCTTTACAACGAGATACCAGGTATTGCACTACTTCGAATAAATAACGCTTCTCTAGTAGAGGAGACTCCTGTTATTTATTCTCGATGGGCACCACCACCACCACCCAGACTGCACCGTTTCGGAGTTTGTTGGCTCACTCATCAGTGGGTGGGCAGGTACCATGATAATGCAAACATGCCATGTTGTGAAGTTAGTTCCACAATATAAGAGATGCCAAATGGTGAAGATAATGATAATATTTTGAAGACTAAGAATAAATAACAGTAGTCTCTTCTACTAGAGAAGTGTTATTTATTCGAAGTAGTGCAATACCTGGTATCTCGTTGTGAAGGTAGCCAGAATATGAGATAAAATCAAATGATGCCTTTACACTACTCAGATAGTTAAATTTATGAGTAAATTATGGTGATATTTAGGTATGAGAGAATTATTTTTGGGTGTTTATGTCATTTCTGTATTTGCTTTGAAATATTTTTAAAGGTACATGGAGGGATTGAAAGATTAAAATAAGGCAAAGATTTGTATGTTGTTTTACATGGAAGTTTTATATCAGATTGTTCAAGAACTTTTATTTTCCCATGAAGACTTGTTTACCTCGTAAAATTAATGATGTAAGTATTAGATTAATTTTACTCTGAGGTGCAGCTACCATAGTGCAAGAATTAGCAAAGTGTTAAGGGCCCGATGTGAAGATGGGGTTGGGGGGGGTGAAGGCAACAGGTCTGTCCCGATATATAAACAAAAATCTAAATATTATAGAAAGAAAGCTAATATCAAATAATAATAGTATAATTATACTATTACTATTATTATATTAGCTAGCATTATACGTTGTTATTTTTTACATTCTGGGATTGGTAGCTAGTGGTGAAAGTTCATTTAGTAAATTAAAAATAAGATGAAATAAGTTCTGTATAACAAACCAGATTAAATGATCTTGCTATTGAACACACACACACACACACACACACACACACACACACACACACACACACACACACACACACACACACACACACACACACACACTGCCAAAATGGACCTAATTAGACTAATTAGTTACTTATTTGGCATCTTGTTAGGATTAAGGGACTAATTCATGATTTTGCAAATGTCAAGGTAAGAAAAATGAATTTTTAAGTAAGAACAAAATTGATAAATTAATTATAACGTCCATTATTAAATTGCCTATTTTGATGTATGAACTTTTTATAGTTTTTTAATTGTTTAGATCTGTTGATACTATTTAAAATGCACATTATAAATAAAATTTATGAGTAAGGCATTGAGCCTTTCATTTCGGCAAAATAGAAAGGGGTGGCCCCCTTTGTTCTTTGCATAGGGGCCCAAAAATTCTAGTCTACATCACTGATTTTACCAGTGGTATTTTGTGGTGGTGGAAAGACATAACCAGATAAGATTTATCCTCCCCCAAACTGTGCCTGAGCCACAGCCATACTGGACTTGTCCCTTAAACCTGTCTTGAGCAGGCAACGTAAGTATTTCTCACAAAATAGTCCCCAAGGGACCAAATACACTTGTGTTCATATAAACTTTGAAAATACTTGGAAAACTCATCTGCTATAATAATATTCAGTTCTGCCATGTTCTGGGTGTCAGCAGTTGTCAAATTGGAAGTCTTTCGATTTCAACTTAGAAAACAGAAAGAGGTCTGTTGGGACCAGGTCAGGGGAAATATAGAAGGGGATGATTGAACACCACAACACCTATTTGGCTAGAAATATCTTTCCAGTTGCCTTGAGTTTTTCCTCCTTGCACAAAGCATGGGGCACAAACTTGGTACATGTTTTTCTCATACCCAAGTCTGTATTAATTGCGGACCTTATTGATTTCTTATTCACATTTTGTTCACTTGCCATCATTCTGAGTGTCAGTTGGTAGCCTCCTGCAAAATAAATTGCACACTTTTGCCACCAATTTTGAGGTAGAGGTTGTTTTCACTTGTCTACTGTAAGTGTCATCTTCCACATCCTCTCTGCCCTCTTTAATGTGTTTCATTTGGTTTTCCTTCCCGGCTTTACACAAAATTTGAAGTTACCATGTTTCATCTTAGGGTTTCTGAGAGAAAAGTAATATACAATGCAAAGTGCGCACGCGCGCACACACACACTGCAATCTCAGCTGGTCATGTGTAGTGTGATTGCCAACATCGTACTTTAGTGCATCTCTAGTGGTCTGCAATGGAACTGCATTCATATTGGATGTTTTTATTTTATTCCAGTTTCTCTCATTGCTGCATTGTATATGTATATAAGTTCAGTTTTAGTTGGGACATTACAGGGTAAGGTGTATGTTGTTTTGGTTATAAATTGGGGGTTTAGTGTAAAGTGAAATCTAGTGAGAGTGTGTGGGGAAGCTAATTTTTCTCCTTAGGTTCTTCAGCATGTTTATTCTGTGTAAAGACTTTCGATCCAGTAAGACATTACATTACACCATAAACAATTTTAAAGGATAACCTATAGGTTATCCTTTAAAATTGTTCAGTAGTTTTAAGGAGCTATTACAGAGAGAATTAAGTTTATTTATTTATTTTTTTTTTTTTCAGTACTAGTTGATTTCATGTTTCGGTACTAATTCATGGATAAATTGATTGGATTTGAATTCTACTACCACTGAAGTGTTAAGTCAGTTTCTAGATGAGCAATGTTATTTGAGTGTATTACCAGTAGTTATGTGAGCATATGCATGGAAGGTCATTGACATAAATTATAAAAGGAATGGGGCTAAAGAGTAATCCTTGGTTGGGGGGGGAAAGGAATATTTTTGAAAATTGACTGTTCCCTATTGACTGTAGTTGTAGAGGGATGTTAGTCAAGATGGTTTCGAAAATCATGCTTTGTCTCTGGGAGAAATTAACTACTTTTCAGAGTGGCAGTGAATAATTAATTGTTAATAACTTTAGAAGTTCTGTATATAAATATTTCTTATGGAATTTTACAAAATCAGTACTGTATTGATTTTTGATGCTGTATTGATTTTTTTTTAAAACTTGGATTTTAAAAAAAAAAAAAAAAAAAAACCTTCTGGAGTTATCAGTTTTTGGCTGTTCTTTACAGTGGGAAGTGAGTGTACACTGCATTACCCTCCAAAAATTATCCGAATAGACGTCGGTTTCACATTGTTGCAGGATAGATGATAGAAGAACAATCAGCCACCTGCTGCCTTCAGCCAGCAGGTGGCTGATTGTTGGAACAGGCTTCCATCTGTTGTAGAAATGAATGGTTTGAATAAATTCAAGGAAGAACTTAAATTCTTAAGGACATGGATGGGTGAAGTGTTTTATTTTACTGATGCTATATAAGCTTGCTTTCTTGCATCATTTGCCATTACTACTAATGCTCGCTTCAGTAGCTGCTATGACACTCAGCCCTACTGGGTGGGTTTTCCACCACGAACAATAGACTGCACAGTGGGTATAGTCCTCTTTCCCCCTACAGAACGGTGACCAGTTCAGCTACCAATGTGGAATGTGCTGGTCTGGCTCTCACTGAGATTCCATATCATACATAGATATTCTATGGGATTCAAAGCAGCACTCTGTGCTGACAATTCCAACTTTTGTACATTCATGTCCATTAACCACTCTCAAATAACACTAGTGGTATGGAAGAGGGCATTATCCTATTGAAACAAACATGGTCTGTACCAAAATTGGCACATCGTAGGGCACATGGAATTACCTCAAATGTTAAGGTAGGCATCTGTATGGTTACCCACACAACCACTGGAGTTCTAAGTCATACCATGAGAAACAGCACTACACTGTAACCCTACCTCTTCCAAACTTAATTGTTGGCATAGTGCACTCCTGCAGTAGATGTTCTCCAGGCATCCTTTATCTATTGGAATTGGGTATAGTGAGATTCATTACTCCATAGAACCAATTTATACTCTATGGACCAATTATGGCATTTATTGCACCTTGCAAGGTGAGACTGCTGATTGCAGTTGATAGTGTTTGGCTTATGCAGTGCCATTCTTCTATAAAAACTGAGGCTTTGAAACTGTATATAGTTTATGTACAGACCTCAAACCCGTCTTGATACCTTTAACTTCTTGGTTGATGTTTTGCAGGGTTGTCTGACAAGGTTGCCATACCCTTCCAAGTACCCTCTTGTCTTGACTTGGAGCATTATGGCCTAAGTGGCCAGTGTGCCATTAATAAAAAAAAATAAGAAATTAAAAAAACAGTCATCCAATCCTCTGGTCATGTGAAGTGAGCTTCTGTGGTATATCTATATGTCACTGTATGGTGCTCATACTGTCATACTTCCATTTCATGATAATATCACTGACAACTGACTTTGGATGGTGTAGGCTGTCACCAATTTCTTGAATCAATAAGCCAGTAACATGACATCTGATCTGACAATAGCATTCTCCTCAAAACAGGCAGCTTGGCTCTACCGAATGAAACTTTTGTTTTCCAGAAATAATCTAAGGGATGGGAAAGAAGCATTCACCTTTGACCATTTTTCTTTTCCATGGATTCAGATTACTTTTTAATGTTGTCAGCTTCTCTGATAATCCAACAGCCTCCAAACAGAACACATTAAAATATTTACATCACAAACCTTGGTAGTTGTGTAAGGTGAGCCAGAGGATGATTTCTTTCCAACAAGAATTTTTTTTTTTAATTGCACCACTCATTGAAGAACCTTTCCTTGTAAATTGGACCACGAAGTGGTACAAGTCACATTATCTGGATCAAAATTGAGAAACTTTTGATTAAAGGTTGTAGAATTGAGTTACTTATCTTTAATAAAATCACTTAGTGAGTACTGTCTTGCATTGTGGCCACCAGTATAAGTGAAAGCCTTTTTGAGAGGCAGTCTTTTCCTAATGAAGAAGGCACTTAAGAATTCTCATTTGCTGATTGCCTTCTTTCACTCAACTGATAATAATTACAATGAATACACCACCCCACATATGTGACAAAGACTTTAATAAAATAATATTAAATTAAACACAGGATAAAACTATATATAATATAAAAATAGAATACATTAAAAAATGTTGTCAAAAGTAATAAAAAATAATAAATAGATAAAATTAATATTTCAGAGTTAAAAGTGATAAAAAATAATGACAAAGCTTTCAAAGGTGACTGCCTCCTTTGTCAACAGTGAAATTTTTACAGCCATGGTACATCCTTAAATAATACTAGCAGGATAATGGCTCTTGGTACTTGTTACCAGGGGGAGCATGGCAATTATCTTCCACACATGCATGGAGACTGGAAATGGTCCAGGAGCATAGCAGGTGGAAGCATTCATCCCCTCCAATGCTCATGGTCTTGAAGAGGGGGATGAATATGGACTCCCCTAGCTCTATTAATGTTATGTTCCAAAGAACAATTCATAAGCTCTCAAGCCATTTCTAGTTCCAATACTTATACGAACGATTGGCAATAATTGCATTGCCTGGAGAAATTTGATCTTTCTCTCAAAAGTGCTTAGTGGATTTCCCATAATCAACAGATTCTATTGCTTTTATGTGCTCTCCCATATGATCTTTGTACCTACATGCTGACCCCCCCCCCCCGCCCATATGTCTTCACAATTGTGGACAGTACCTTTGATAGGCATTGTATAATTACTTATTACTGCTCCGCAGTGCATAGCACACGCTTCTTGATTAGACCGGGGTTCAAGCCCATGACCACCAAATACGGAAGATGCGGAAAGGTCAGGGAATGACCACCGCATATCCCGGAGCAATATGGCCTTAGTTGCTAATGCTTCTAAAAACCAAATAATAACAATATTACTGCTCCCCATACTATTTTGGGAGAACAGTTGTAAGCAGTTATCCATGTTAAAATTAAATTGTCCACCTTTTCTTTGTCTGCATTTGCTTGTTTGCTGGGTGTCATTAGACATATAGATATACACCTGATTCTTACCATTTGATAAAGGAGTTGGTTTGAGCTCTAACCATATGTCTCCCATGTTTTGACAGCTGCTGGTTTTATAAATTCCTATCAGTGTATGGCAGCTTCTAATAAGTTCACTATAGCTTGGTGGACAGAACAAATTGTTGACAAAAAATTCAGCCACTGTGCTTTCCTTCATTTCCTAAGTTTGTTCTCTTTGAATGGCTAATTTTTTTAAAATTAAATTCATTTCTGCTTGCCTGCTTTTGCAATCAATGATTTGCATGAATCTGAGGTTAAGGATCTTCATAAATTTTGTTAATATCAGAATTCATTAAAATGTTGAAAAATGGGAAAAAATAAAAATTTAATTCTGAAAGGGAAAAGTAAACCCATACTAGGCTAACAACAGTTTTTACATGGTTTTAGAGTGTATTATTGTACTATATTGTTAAATTAAAATATGTTAACTAAGTGTATTTATAGAAATATACCAGTTTATGGAAATTGATATTTAGCATTTTTCCTGAATGCTGAAGAAGCAAGATATTCTTTCTATTAAAACCTTTTTTTTTTAACATTCATAGCAGATCATATTGTTTATTTTTCATCTGTATAAATGTTCATATTTTCTATAAATGTTATTAATTTTAAATGATATTTACATAGTTGCTGATTAGAACTGTATTGTTGATTTTTAAGTTTTGATAACAAGAAATGTGAACCTTTGAATTTACTCCTTTAAATTTTTAATTGAACTTGCATGTGCCATCATCAAATGGATCTAGTCATTGTATATTCCATGTTGATTCAATCACTGCCATCAATCCTCTCAGAATTTTTAGGAGTATGGTGCTTTTCAGATCTTGTATAACATTGTTTTATAATACATTCTTTTGTAAAGTAATATACATTCTGTTGTAAATATTTTTGTGTGATGTTTTAATGTATGTGAGAAATTTGAACTTTTTAGTTTTATTTCAGATTTTATTATACTTTTAAAGTAAAAATAATCTTTTTAATAGGAGTATACTTTATTTGCTATAAAGTAAAGCACTAAATTTTACCTCATTTATTAAGACAGGTAGGCAATCGTGGCCATCCAAAGTATATTGTGGCCATCTTGATACTGTAAGAAACTGCTCACCTCTGCTTTACACTTCTGTAGTATTCTCTGGCATGCTTTATTTGTTACAGAAAATATTCTTACATTTTTGAATATATATATTTTTTTCCCCATTATTTATTATTCAGAGCCAGAAATAGGGGTGCAAAATTTGAGTTACAACTTGAAAAGGGAAGAAGTGATGAATTATGAAAGAAATTTTTTAAGAAATGAAAATAAACTAATTTACTTAGAATATCAAAAAATTTTACTTTAAAGAAATATCACTATTTGTGGGGAAGGGGGGTTGTTAGTTGCCAGTTAACGATTGTGATGATGCCATTTTGTTGTTAATATAAATTTTTTAATATTTTTACTTTTTTACACAGTTATTCAAAATGAATGGAAATTAGTGGAAACTTTGGGACAGTAAGAAATTACATGGAATAACTTCCTGTTTAACATTTGACTCAATGTGAGTTTTGTCTTCTTTCTCAGAGTTCACTTGTATGTATATTTGCTCTGTTGGATGGAGAAGAAAAATATGTAACAATTTATTTTTGTACACAATGTATTTGAAAGTAAATTGTGTGTATTTATTTACTATTATATATATATATATATATATATATATATATATATATATATATATATATATATAAAAAATTTAATCTATGAAAATAAATGGAATTAAAAAAATATATTATTAAAGGTTGCAGGATTAATCCAAATTAAGTGATTATTTCTTCATGACATCCCTAGCAGTATGTTGCAACTCCTGGATTTTGCTCCCCAATTGGGTAACTGATGATAATTTTGATTCCCTTGCTGTATTTCTCATGTTACTACTTTAGGTGAAATTTATTAGTTTTTCTCCCACAAGTGCATTTAGGGACCATATAATATATTGGCCAATAAACTTACTTTCTTTGTTTTAGACTTTGTACATGGTTATTTAAAAGAATTGTTATCTTGAACATATTAACATTAGCCAGATATTTCTGGAAGCTGCTCATTGATGTTTGAGAAAGATATCTGGTTTCATGCATTTGCATTTATTCACTGTTTTGCAATTTTTTTTCATATGTGGTTATAAAATATTTACCTTATTCCTTTTATTATATTTAACTTTTAAAGTATCAGTGATAAAAGTTTACAGTGAAGTTACTGGAAAATATAAATGAAATTGTTATAACAAAAGAAATATTCATCTCAGTTTGTGTGTGTGTGTGTGTGTGTGTGTGTGTGTGTGTGTGTGTGTTAATCCTCCTGAATATTTATTTTGCATTTTTGAAGTGTGAGGCAGCTTATTTTGTTAGACATTTTAGGATATCTGTTAAATGCTGAGATAAATGGAATCGTGAAATAAGATTTTAACATTAAATGAGTTTCCATAATAGTATTAAATGCCCTGTAAAATAACAGCTTTTTAGAAACTACATTTAGTTATGGTTATATTAAGAATTTTTTCGTTGTTGTTTTATTGTTATCTTGTTGCTACTCATCATAAACTTGTTTATATTATATAACTAGTTTAACCTCATGCCAAATATTTGTCTTCCTCTATCATAAATTTTAATGATTTAGTTGATGTTGTTATTGGACTGAATATGAAACTTTTTTAATCAATTTTTTTAGATATACAAATTTTCAATAATAAAATAATTAGGTATAGACCTTTACATTATGGTCAGTAATTTATACTGGCAAGAAGCAAAATTTCATTAGAATCCAAGTTATATTAATTCCAGTGAAATTGAAATCCATTTAACTTGTTACTGGTGTGGGTAAAAAAATTTCTCTGCCATCATAAGTTATACGTCATAGTTTTGCAATTACCCTGTGTGCTAATTCTTAATTTTTACAAAACCTCCATTTTAGTTATAGTAATTAGTACAAATTTCAAATTATTCCTTAGTGTTTCGAATCAGGATAATGCATGAGAAAACTATGGTTTTATAATGTACAAATTTTAAGATAATTATAATTTTATAAATTATACAATGAAAATTTTTTTTTTGTAGCATTATACTGATATTTGTGTAAGTTTTACTTCATTTTTACTTATTGCACTTTGTTTACATAATTTTAATTCTGTTGCATATTCTTCTTTGTTCTTAACTTCAATACCATCCAGTATTGTGGTTTTTCATTTGCTTCAATATTTTCAATGAGAAGTAATTTTCATTTTTAATGGAAAGGCATAAAATTTATGCTTGAAGATTTAAATAAGTTCTAGGCCATGTTTATAGCAAAGTTTTTTTTTTTTTTTTTTTCTTCTAATAATACACAAAGCAAAGTTTTTATTTAATTTGCTCTCTTTTATGGAATATAAATCTAAGGTTCCAGAGAAACTGTTTGATTTGCAGATCAGTAAAGAAGCAATTATCACTCTTGAAAGTACACAATAAAAACGCAACAGCATACCAAAACTCTTATGTTAAGTCTCCAGAAGTTGATATTAAATAGGATCTTACTGAGTGATTTAGTATTTTAACAAGTAGTGGCTTACCAACCTCTGAGGAAAATCATTAACTAGCATTTTAAAGTTGGAAAATTCATTCCTACACAGGAATCCAGAGTTATTGAAATATAAGTATGAGAAACTTGATGCAGTGTTTATTATGGTAGTGGTTGGGAATGAATGAATGATCATAAGGACTGTTGCTAAAGAGCATGTTGTTCAAGACTAATATTTAACAAGTATGAATAAATCAGATATCTGTATACCTTATTTCTTATCAGGTATACCATTAGCTTGATAAAGCAAACCTTACATGTAAGGACCTACATTAAATAAGGCATCATTTGCTGGAGGATAACTATTCAAGTCTCTAGTAAACATGTGCATGGCTTATCCAAGTGTACAAAGATGTTGACATAATTCCTTTACATACCAACTAGCTTCATTAATGTAAATGTTGGCAAGGACTAGAACTTAATATTAAAAGTATCTCGCTATATGAACTAATAAAAGCAGATACCACCGAAGGCAACCCTTACTGTTCAAATTATTGATACCTCTACATTTTTTTAATGCTTTTTGCATTTTCAGATTTCATGTTTCAGTTGTTTTACTTTTATTTAGGTGGAATTATGAGAGTGTGAGGTTAAAAGTTTCTTTTGGAATTTCAGTAACTAAAATGGGAACTTTCAAGGAGTCATAATTTGGGAAAATGATTTATGGATGAAGAGAAATAAAGAAAAAAATTACTGTGAATTCTTTTTTTTCAGAGTAAATACATGCATTTCATCTGAATGTTTACTAGTATTGTTTATATTTTATAACCACATGGCTCTTTCAATGGTTATAGTTGCTGTCCTTCCCCATTGGGGAAAGCTTCAAGTTTGAATTCTGTCTCTTGACAAGAAGAGCTTTCACATGATGCCCAAGTTAATTGGTCTCGGATTAAAGTTGCACACTTATGTGTTTTTTTTTCTCTCTCCCAGAATAAGTTTTTCATCCAACAAAGCAAAGTACCAGATTCATGCAATTTATAGATAATACACTGATGCTTCATGGCCTTTGTTGTCTGTGTACAAATTCCAAACAATCAAAATGGTTAATTTTTGCACAAGATATGTCTGGTATTTGTGTGTGTGTGTGTATATATATATATATATATATATATATATATATATATATATATATATAATTCCATAATTTTCTTTGGTGAAACTATCAATTAATTCAAAAAAGCAATATTCAAAGGTCAGTTTCTTTTGACTGATTATCCTTAATGATCACTCATTACAAAACATTAACTAGTTTTACTTCCAGATTCATTTCTTTTCTGTTTCTTTGTACTATATTCCATTGTCTTTAAGATACCTTTCACTTCTGATTCCCCTCCCCTCGACTTAATATCTTTAACCTTGCTAAATACATTAATTATGGCATTTTGTCTACCCAAGAAAAATTACTGCTTACAACCAATAGTTGATACCTATAATAAAGTATTGGGATGCTGGCCTCAGTTTTAATGGCAGGTATAACATCTGAACTTATATCAGATTCAGAATGGCTGAAGAATGTAGTTATCACAGACAAAACGAAAAAGACGAGTACCTGAATCTGAATATCTTTTCCAGAAAAGAGAAGTATAATGAATTATTAATGGCTTGCATTTTGAGCTGCTAATCAATGAATCCTTGATGAAAAATAGCAAATATATATGTAAAAAAAAAAAAAAAAAAAAATGTAAATAAGCTACTGAAATTCAGATGTTGGTGTTTCATTTCTAGCTCAAAATATCTTTCCAATTATTTTATCTTTTGCCACACTGTTTCTTGCCCCATATGACTCGCTTCCCATAGTCATCGTATTGCAAATCTTTTGAATTTGAGATATGTTTCTTTAAACCCCCCCCCCTTTTCTCATTATTACAAGAACTTTGGAACTTATTCCTTGCTATAAACTTTTATTTAAATTACAATAAATTTTAAATGAAATTCAAGAGTAAACTGAAAATTTTATCATTTGGATCATATCTGTGTGGTCCTTATGTCATATTTTAAACCTGCTTTTTTTATGAATAAGTAGCTTTTTAAAATGCAGTTGTATGAATTATTTGTTGATGGCTTAAATTAGTTTCATAATGTATATAAAGTTGTTTTGTAATGTAATGTAAACTTATTTCACATATTTTTACTAATTGTTTTTTTTTTTTTTTTTGTAATGTTGAAATAATGGTAAACTGGTGTGAGTAGCTAAATTTTATACTTTTCATTAACATAAATTATAGCAACTTTTTGTTTTCTTTTTTGTAGTTTACAAAAAGAAAGTAGGACATTTTTAATTATTAGTAGATATTGGTGTTTTGAATCACTTGACTTAAACAAATTTTTCTCACCTTAATAAGAAAGAAAAATTATTAAACAGCAATGGTGGTGGTGTTACTGTTCATTTTAATGTATTTAGTTAAAATGTCTTCCAGATTACAAATAAAAAAAAAAAAAAAAAAGTGGGAAATTAGTAACTTTATAGGCATACTGAAGTCCATATTTTTCTGAAATTTGACATATGACATAGAATTTTGTTTTTATTTAATATAATTGGTTTTGATATATATACATATATATGTAATATATATATATTGTAGAATAACAACAGAATTTCATTCTTTCAGTACAGTATGTTAGAAATATGTTACTTAGATTTCTTGTATATACAGTTTTTAGAAGAAAGGGGGGAGAAAATGAGGATTATGTTCAGTGTCACTGGCAAACTTAACATAAGAGTTTACAAGCAAAGTAAACATCTACTTTTCTCTGTGTTAAGTAGCGGCTAGTATAAAAATATGGCTCTGCTATTAATTTGCAGAGTTTATAAATAGCTATCCCTTGAAACCTATTGCACTTAGGTCAGTCTGCTTTTTGCACAGTAAAACCTTGTTGTTGATGTTGTCATTAGGATATTGTAAAACTTTAAAAATTTTATTCATGTATAGTTACCAAACTGCCTGTTGATTGATTTATGTAGATTTTTCCTCTAGAGCATCATTTGCTTACTCTAGCTGTTAGCAGATCTCTGTTGTGCAGTCACGTCTTGAACCTTTTCTGTGTATTGTTTTATAAGATTATTTTAGTAATAATACTTTTGTGGGTAAGAATTACCCGTGTTAACAATGCCACAATTACAAAGTAATCAAATATTAACTGTTTAAAATTGTGATGAAATTGGTTAAATTGATCATAGAGTAGTTGATTCGACTTGTGGTTTCAGATTTAAATTAAAAAAAAATATTAATGTTAATGCACTGAAATTTTGCATTAATTTTTACAGTTGAAAAATAAAAATTAATATTGTGATCAAATTAACTGAACTTGTTGAACAGTTTTATACACCAACAACTCTTTGCTGTAACATAATTATTCTAAACTTCATATGCAGGTAAACCAATAATCAAATTTGTGCAGTTCCTGTTTTATTTATAGTTCTAAATTACAGAACTCATATTTGAAATATGATCCACATGTATTATATTGTCTTAAATGTAAATTTATACATAGATGCCTATAAGCTATATATATATATTTTTTTTTTTTTTTTTGCAGGTTTCTTTCATTATGCTAATTATTCTAGGTGTCTGTCTTGAATTATTACTTGAAATTGCTTATTATACAGTCATCTTTTGTCACCTGCATAATCTCCTTAGCTGTGTATGAAAATTTTCTTGCTTTATTATAATAAATTTACCTTTATTTTGTGTGAAGTCTTTTCCCATGCAGCTCAGACAATTTTTGAATTTGTGTGTTCTGTCAGAACTGTTTGATACAAATATATCAATCATGCAGCAACTTAAAATTTAATTGCACTAGTTTTAATAAGTAAATAAGCAGAATTTTAGCACTTTGCATTACAGCAACAAAAAAAAAAAAAAAAAAATATATATATATATATATAATGAACTTTTTAATTTTCAAGTAAATCAGGTTTGCATATTTTAATGTGAACCAACATGTTCACTTTCTTTTAAATAGTGAAATGTTTTCCTATGTAAAAGGTAGTAATTACCATTAAACCAGCTTATTCCTGAAATTTATATACCAAAATGTTGAATGCAAATTTTAAAGTTTAAATCCCTGTTCAAAGAGTATAACTTATGTGTTTAAAAGTTTTAAAGTGATTTAGATATGTATTTGTTTTCATTGTTAATCCAGGTACAATTCTGGAAATCACTTTAAATTTAATTTGAATTAGCAATATTAATTAATTGCACATTTATTGTGCTAATTTTTCATCTTTGTTTTGTACTCTATTAAATTATAGCCAAAAGTTTCTTTTTTCTATTATCATTGTTAGTCGATGCAGTTAAGTGACATTTTCTGCAGCCTTATCACCTGTAAAATATCATGTTTATAATTTTAATTCTTATTAGTATTTTTAAATGAATTCATTCCACCTACAGTAATCCCGGTGAGATAAAAACTGATCAGTAGGTGTGTGAAACAAGCAGTGTATTCTTCATCTTCAATCTGTGGTGATTTTAGAGTTTACCTGTCTTTATGGTATATTATTTGTTTGTAATAAATTGTTACTTTGAGCTTGTAGTTTTTTTTTTAATACATATTTCATGCATTTATAGTTAACTTAAAAAGGAAATTTGCAATTTAAAGATCTTTTTACTATTAATGGACAAGAGTGCTGTAGCAGTGGTCAAGTAAAAAAGTATGTCAAAGGTATGTCAAAAAAAAAAAACTTAGTCAATATGAAAGATAAATACAGCACTCTCGATTAACCAGGACACTTCAAGACTCCAAATTAAAACAAACAACAACAACAACAAAAAAATAACTAGAACAGGTATAAACATATGTTTTGCAAGTCATAAATAAGTGGCGTTATAGGTTGTCATTAAAAGATTAATATACCTATTATCTTGCGATCCCCGCTGTCTTCACACCCACTGCAAAAAAAAAAAAAAAAAAAAAAAAAAGCACAAGTAGTGCATGGTAAGTTTTTTTCATCTATTGCCATATTTTTTACATAGGTTGCTGAAAATGTTTCAATACAGCAAGTCCCTGACTTATGCAAGTTTTTTTCACTCAAATTTTTTTTTTTTTAGATTGTAAAATTTTAAAAAATAATAATAAGCAATCAATAATGAAGATAATGGCCAGCACAAATGATACATGGGGTAATAAGCAAAAAAAAAAAAAAAAAAGGAAAGAAGAGAAGATTCTTAAATTTTGTATTTTTTTTCTTCTTTTAACTGAAGATTTCAGTGAAGGGGACATGCATTTCACCATAACGTAAAAACCCACAGAATTGCAGCTATTGGTATTACTGCAAATGCAATAAGATCGAGTTTACTACCCGTTTATAATTAGATGCACTAACAGAAAAGGCGCCTTCGTAGCCAGGAGCAGCAGTGCATAGCACACGCTTCTTGATTAGACCGCGGTTCAAGCCAGTGACCACCAAATACGGAGGATGCAGAAAAGTCAGGGAATGACCACCGCATATCCCCTGAGCAATATGGCCTTAGCTGCTAATAACCAAATAACTACTAACAGAAAAGCCCATGTTTTATGGTAGTAACCTCCAGAAATGTGCTTTAGTAAAATGTGAGCTTGCATGGGGTGATAATAGTGAATTTTCACCTTAACCCTGTGAAGTTCTTTACAGAAAATTTCATTTTGACCATTTGAAAATTTCATTTTTGGAGTGGTATTAGTAAATCTACCAACAAAAGGAAAGTGATCAATTTGGATAAGAATGTATGAAAATGGTGAAGCATTAACAAGTATCATGCTGAATTCAGATTTGTCAATAATAAATAATATAGTAGCAATATGTTATTAGTCATTCCTGAGTTACGTAAAACTCTACTTAAGTAGTACCGGAACGTATCTCTTATGTATGTCAGGAACTTCCTGTATTTTTGAATTAACCAGGAAATCTAGTATCTAGAGTGGGTTTTTTTTTTTTTTTTAACCAATCGGAGAATTTTCCAATTGGAAAATCGAGAGTTTACTCTATTCTCATTTTATGTATGTCAGGAACTTCCTGTATTTTTGAATTAACCAGGAAATCTAGTATCTAGAGTGGGTTTTTTTTTTTTTTTTTAACCAATCGGAGAATTTTCCAATTGGAAAATCGAGAGTTTACTCTATTCTCATTTTGTTACCATGAAATTAATACATCAAATAAGGTGTTTACTCTTCTTGCCATTGGTTCTCCCTGATAGTATAGCCACTTCTTACTCATTTGGAGAGGTCTGGGTTCAGATTGCATTGGGGACTGAGTAATTCTTAAAAGCTTTCATCAGGGCTGTGATCCATATCAAGTGGAGGATTCCAAGGTGGGTTTTTCAGTCTGCATACTGGGAACTGGTTCACAAATGCTGACTTCCAGCAGGATCACTGTTCATGCGACTTCCCGTTCAACGTCCTCTACTGCATGACGAAGGCATTTCGGACCCTGCAATGCTATGTGATTCCGATTCGTCTTTGTGCCCCCTACACCTCCTGCAAGTTTGTCGCACTGGTAGTGAAGCACCCTGAATAACATGCTTATACTTTCCACACTTATTCAAGAAAAACTTAAGAACATTTGAGGCCTTCGAGAATGGTTTCCAAGATTAAAACATTGAGTGGAAACATTGGCTAGTTTGAATAAGGGTAGCTGCAAACTGCTGACACAAGTGCAACATCAATGTAACTGGATTTTCAGGGATTAAAACTTGGGAAAGAACTCTGAATGTGAAAATATTGGGACAAAATGCAAGTGGAGGGAAAAAAAAAAATTGGGAAATTTCTGGGACTAAGATATAAATAGCCAACCCACAATTTTTAATTCTAAGCTCTAATATCAAGCATGCTAATATATATCTAATTTTATTATATTAAAACCTTCCCTAACTATACTGGATACCTAATTTTGTTTTTGCTTCAAGTAAAATTATCTGTCAACTAACTGTAGGAACACAAAAAATCTCATAAAGCAAAATACACTGCTGAGTGTGAGAGAATTAATTTACAAAGTAAATGAAGGGGGGAACCAAGAAACTGATCTGAATATAGCATTTTCAACATAATCACCAAAAACACTCATCCCATTGCTTTACTGAATTCTAGAAAGCTATCATGACAATGGAGTATATCATTTTCAACAGATTGTCAGTGAAACATTTGTCACCAAGCTGTTTAATAAAAATGTATTTAGTGTCATGGAGAAGGTGGCAATAATAAGATATTAAAATAGACAATATAATTAGATATGGAGATTTCTTAGAGTATGGACTAAACAGTGAACAGGTTTATATGGTACTAGATATGATCATATATCTATATAACTGTGTGTGGTATGGATCACACAAGTTATACAGGATGAGAATCTTAATTCCCCTTTCCAAACGACCATGGTAATGAACAAGCAAGAGCAGTGTTGAAAACATATTTTATACTCCTTAGCATAATGAGTTGATTATGCAAAAGATGGGCTGAGCCAATCATATATTACCAGTGGAGTGTGGTAATATTTACATTGTAATTAAAACTATAGCAGTAAGAGTATAAAATATGCAATTGACTAAAAGTATGAGTGGACAAAGTATTATTAGCCAGTTTTGCATTTAGTGAGTTAACTATAGTGAAATAGCACCAAAACACTTCTTTTTTACAACTGGTAATAAACATTTTAAGCTGAGTGATTATGTATAAAAATACTGCACAATGAAGGTACTAAAAATTTATTCTTTATATACATCCAAAATAAAATACAGTTAAAAAATAATTCATAACAATCCTTGACGTTTGAGGTCTTCAAATGTTTTTTTGTTAACGACATTTCCTTGGCTGTCTTCATATTCCTCCTAAAGGGGGGAAAAAAAAATTAACAAATAGAGAACACATTATCTAAAGAAACCAATCCCTTTTGTTCCTTCTAGTGTCTGATGAATGAAAACAAATTCAACAGAGTTCTAAATAATTGACAAAGATAGCAGTCGACACAGGTGGGAAAAAAAATACTAGACTTCTTTTTTACAAGTAACTCTTAATACACAATGACTAAAATATATAAACTATTAAAGGAAGATTGCAGACAGCAAAGGTTTGTGATTACAGCCGGCCCCCGTTATAACGCGGTTTGCTTTACGTTGATTCGCTATTCTTATATTATAACCTGTATCTGACTATAATGCTGTCACAGATCACAATAATGCTCTTTTACAGATTGCATTTTTGGCATATTTAACGAAATCGTTAGCTTGAAAATGAATATAAAAATAGTTAAAATATTTTCCACGCTCAGTGAAATTTTCTTGCACGCTAATTTAATTGCAGTTCAGTGACTAGTTCCGAGATCAATATTTTAAAAAATGAACAAGTATATTGCTTGTAATATTTGCGTTATATGCATTTATCTGAAGTCTAGTCATCACTCAGTATAGTATTAGACATTGTGCATAGTGGACAGTTTACTTGAACATTGTATCGTAATTAATGCAACCAATACAGTTACATTTGCTTAGAGTTAATAATGTCCAATAAGAATGAAAAAGCAACAACATCTGGGCGCAGTACGAAGACTAAATGTAAGAAAAAGACTGAATTTGAAAATTAAATTAGACGTTTTGAAGCAAATCGATTCAAAGACAAGTGGATGTGTGCCATAATTTAGGACTTGCAAGTTTAACTGTAAGAACAATTAAAGAAAAAAAGAATTTTAGCAGCTGGAAAGATAGCTGTTCCACTGCAAGCAACTAGGGCTAAACTGGCTATTAGGATTGAAATGGAAAGACAATATCCAATGCAAAATTCAGGTAAGTTAAATATTATAAAAAAATAAATAAAAAAAAAGAGAGATTAGCATATATGATGATCTGAAGAAAACTCACCTAAAAAAAAAAATTGGAACCATTTAAAACTAGTAAGGGCTGGTTGAATAGATTTAAAATCCAGGGAGAAGCTGCAAGTGCAGATCAAGGAGCCAAAACTTTCAAAAAAGAACTTGTTAAAATTATTGAAGAGGGGTATTATTATGTGTTATAATTCTCAACAAGTTTTTAACATAGATGAAGCAGGACTTTTGTAGAAACGAATGCCTAAAAGAAGAAAAAAAACATGTGAGGTTTCAAAGCGGCAAAGGATCAGTTGACTTTATTGTTGGGTGGCAACTCTGTGGGGGATTTAAAATTAATACCCCTTTTAGTTTATTTGGAAGAGGGCCAAAGTTCAACCCAAAATCGACACATTTTTCATGATTAAATTCGTGATTTTTTAAGTAGTTAACACATAATTATATACATACAAATATTTGAATATTAAATATTTTGACCGACATTTGTGCATCTTTTCACTACCGTTTATTATTGATTAGGAAATATCCTATGGCACCAACCGCAACTCTCAAATACATGTTACCTTATGGGAATGCAGCACTCGCTTAGCACGGATTCACTTAGCGCTCTGTTTTTCTGGAACGAATTATCAGCGTTAAGCGGGGGTCACGTGTAATGACAAAATTGGGATTCATATTAAAAATTTGTCCTTTAAAATGTAAAAAAGAAAAAAAAATTTATTTCCTCTATTATGGATTTTGATATACAGGTTAGCCATATTTCTCTAAAAGCCTGTTTCATTAAACTTTAACCAGTTGGACGGAAATTGCATGGAGCAATACCTCACTTACCAACCATCAATTATCTTTTAAATTTCTACTGTAGTTCTTTTAACTGTATGCAGAATTTCTGAATTAATCTCAGATGTTTACATGCATAGGAGCTGATGACTGCAGTGTCATTACTTACAATGTAAAAAAATGGCAATAATTCTTAAAAGAAATTTGCAACTTTCATATGAAACACCTTCATAATATTAAGCTTATTAGAATGACTTACTTCATTATTAGAGAGAAATCTCTCCTTTTGCTTCTGTTCTTTGAGCTTCTGCCACACTGAAAAACAGTTTAAGAATATTTTATGTAAACAGTACATTTTGAAAACAATTTTACATGCTGTGCTGAAATACACATACTGGCCAAAATAATATGAACCTTTGTATTAAAAAAGGTCACAGAAAAAAAAAGAAATGTGAATAAATGCAAAGAAAAGTGTGATGTGGGATAATGATGTGTTGCTTCGTTGAGTATAAAGACTGCACAGGCTGTTAAACTGCAGTAATCTGATATAATCAGTGATTGAGGAAAATATTGAAGTCAGATTGGGGTGATCTATCAGACCAAAAGATAGAACTAGTTTCTCAAAAGAAAGCAAGCAGTTCTTCCACATCTTAAAGGCATATATATAAATGCATCAGAAAAACAACACTTCAAGAATGAAGTCATTGTAGTCTGAGGAGGACTGTACAGAAAAATAGCATGCATCTGAATTTAATCAAGCCCAGAATTGCCCTGTTTCAACCATACTGAGCAGGGAATTGAAGTATTGGCAGTTGCCTACCTATTCAGAAGCCACTTGTTTCCAGGAAAAACAGAAAAATCTCTTTGCAGTGATATCCAGAACATTGTGATTGGACAGTGGAACTATAGAAGAAAGTCACATGGGCAGATGAATCACTAAGCACTTCATTTTGCACTGATAGTAGGCAGAGTGTGGCGAGAACCTCACAAAGCAATGTACCCTGTTTGGCTTGTTAAGACATGGCAAGCAGGATCCATCACTTTGTGGGGTTCCTGCTGTTATTTGAAACAAAGGCAGCCCAAATCAATACTGAATAAAGATATGTAGGTTTTTTTTGGCCAGTGTATGTAGTGCAGAAGAGACCAGTAATCCTTTCAAGCTCATTTAATTTAAATTTCCTTTTCCCAATGTAATACAAACAGAAAAATAAACTCTGATAAAAAGGTGGGAAAGGAGAAGGAGGATACAAGGTAAAATCAAAAAGTTCCAGGGCTGAATATGTTAAAAATATCTGAACACCAATAAGAAAAACTTTATTTGGTGACTTATAATTTTTACAGTACAGAATGTTGCATTGTGGGACAGCTGATCAACACAACCACTTCAAAGATGGATGTGGCATTATTGAGGATGATGCACAGTGTGCAAGGTCTTGCATCAATAAATGACAAACTTGTTTTCCTGTATCAGAAGCATTATTGGAGTTGACCAAATAAGAACTGAAGGCAGCCTCTCAAGCTGGAATAGCATATAGTAGTTGCAAAGCTATCAACATCTGATATTTTAAACAGGAAAAGATCCAAGGATTCTAAAAACATTAGTGAAAGGAGATGAAACATAAGTGTTATCTTTACAACCTACAGACAAAACCTCTGAATGGAAGTCTCCATTTGAGGAAATAAAAATATTGGAATTTATACCACATCAACTTTTAGCATGCCTATGCACTTGCTAACTGAATCCTTAAAAGAAGCAATCAGAGTAGATGATCTGTGGGCAAGGAAAAACAAGAATTTATTCCATGACAATGGTGCCAAGTGCTTTTTATCCCCCCAATAAAAAAATTAAAATGAAAGGGGAAACAATTTTATGGTGAAGAAATTATGGCTGCTAACAACAACCGAAGATGTTTTCTTGTAATTATATAACTGATGGGAAAAAAAGTATAAATAACCAAGGTTATTTATACTTATATAGTATATAATTGACTGTATATATTTTACTTGTTTCAATAAAATTTCAATGCTGGGACATTTTTATCCTACCATGTATAGATAAATTCAACAAAACAGTTTATTTTAGAAGGAAGCAATAGGTTTTTTTTTTTTTTTTTTTTTTTAAATCTCTGTATTCCTGCATACAAAAAAAGCATACAGATCACTAATTGTGTTTTTCTACTGAAATATGCAATCATAAGTTGTAAATATCTTTTTATTATAATCTTATATTTTTCTTTAAATACTGTATATACATAAAAATATCTGTTCAATAATATATTATACTTAAAGAAAACTGTAAATGATTATTTGTAAATTCACACTATTTCCATGAACAGTTTAAAGCATTTTAAATCCATACTATGTGGACTAATCCATGTTATATTAGTAGAGGCATATGACAGAAGAAAGCAAGCTTATACAGCATCAGCCAAAAAAAAAAAAATATATCCATTTCACCCCAAAATTTGTTTAGTTCAGCCTTGAATTTATTTAAGCTGTCAACTTCCACAAAGACAGACAGAAGTCTGTCTGTCTTCCAGCAATCAACCACCCACTGGCTAAATGCAAATTTCCACACATCTATTCTACAACTGTCTATCCTCAATTTGAATTTATGACCCCTCAGGTGCAGAATCCCATCAGCATTGAGCTTGCTCAACCCATTCAAGGCCTTATACACCTCAATCAGATTACCTCACAGGTGCCTATCTCCAGACTGCAATTTGCAGAACTTAAGCCTTTCTTGGTAAGAGCAACTCTTTGTTCCACTCGCCAAACTCGCTGCCCTTCTCTGTACTTGTTCCAGCAGCTCTGTGTCTTTCCTAAAATGAGGCTTCCGGACCTGTATGCAGTACTCAAGGTGCAGCCTGACCACTGCCTTATACAAAGGGATAATCACCTCCTTATCCCTGCTAGCAAAATTCCTATATATCATTGACAAGACCACATGAGCTACTCTTGCAGTCTTTTTTGCACTGCTTAGAAAACTTCATATCTGATTGAACAATTACCTCGAGGTCTTTTTCATTCTCCACTACCCTGAGTGTCGTACCACGTGGTATGTTAACCCCAGACTAACATACCACGTGTCGTACCACGTGGTATGTTAGTCTGGGGTTACTGCTACCTGTATGCAGCACTTTGCATTTGTCAATGAACTTCAGTTGCCACCTCTCAGCCCAACTTTTCCAGATCCTGTTGCAGTAGCATACTGTCTTTAATGTCATTAACAACCTTCCTATCGTCAGCAAACTTTGACATTAAGCCTGATATACCTTTACAATATCATTGATAAATACAGAAAATAGCAATGGGTCCAATACGGATCCCTGGGGGACACCACTAATAACATTAGTCCATGAAGAGCAGTGTCTATTGATTACCACTCACTCTCTCTCTCTCACTTCTACCACTCAACCATCCCTTTATCCATAGCACCCTTAATGCTATACTGCTCAAACGTGTAGTCTTCCATATGCAACAGCATCAAAATCTTTTCTAAAATCCAGGTATATGATATCAAAATTATTTTTTTTGCATCCAGTTCCTTTGTGACCACATCATAGTATCTAATAAAATTGGTCAGACAAGACTTCCCCTTAGGTGCATGCTGTGTCTGAACTATAACTGCAGTCTTGTCTAGATGATCCTGCAGTGCTTCTTTAACCAGTTACGCCATTATTTTCCTCGGAACAAAAGTTAAACCTCCAAATAGGCCTCTGGGGTTGGATATATTCATAACATAATTTTAAGTATTTTTTGCCAACCGTATGTTGAAATGACAAAATAAAACGAAAGCCAAAATTTTGATAAGTTTATAATTAAGCTTACAATAAATTACTATTTACAGTGGATATAATAACTGTAGCTTTCGAAGGCTCCACCAAAGTCTTTCTCAACTGTTGAGAAAGAAGGTGGAGCCTTCGAAAGCTACAGTTATTATATCCACTGTAAATAGTAATTTATTGTAAGCTTAATTATAAACTTATCAAAATTTTGGCTTTCGTTTTATTTTGTCATTTCAACATACGGTTGGTGAAAAATACTTAAAATTATATTTTAAAAGTTAAGCTAACAGGATTGAAATTACCCGTGTCACCTTTCAATTCCCCCCTTTGTGAACTGGGGATACATCTCCAGTCCAGGGGGACCTCCCCTCATAATTATGGCTAAGGGCCTGCTTACTTCCTTTGCTGTCTCCTTTAATATAACTGGATAGATCCCATCCACTCAGGTGCCTTCCTTATGTTTAACTTCAAAAATTTATCCTCCACTTGGCTCTCAGTAATTACAAAATCCAGATACAGTTTTATAAATTTCTGGCATTCTCCTCATGTGAATGTAGATGCAAAATACTCATTCAGTTTGTCAGCTACCTCAGCAGGATCATCAACAATTGAATCATTGATATCAAGTGAACCAATCTGATTCATCCCTATCTAGACCTCACATAAGTAAAGAAGTCTTTACTGTTTTTCTTTGTATCCTTTGCCAAAGATTTCTCGTAATCTGCCTTTGCTTGCCTAACCTCCTTTGTTACTTGATTACAGTGTATCTTATATCTACCATAGGCATCTGTGTCTCCTGATAATTTATATGCATTCCATGCATTTTTCTTCTCTGTTACAAGTCTCATCAGTTCATCTGACATCTATTTAGGCCTAAATTTTACACGGCATTTCTTAGTTGGCATGATATGCCTAGTAGCTTCCAAGATTAATTCCTTGAATGCATCACATTTAGAATTTGCTGTTGGCAACATCATCAGTTGGTTTCACTGTACAGAATTTAAAAACTGTCTGAGACCACTGTAGTCACCTTTACAAAAGCAAAAACCCTTCCCTTTACCCCTGATGTTAGGTACATCTTTGAGTAACTCCCACATCAGTACACTGTGATCACTGCCACCTAATGGTTCCTTTATCTGCAGATTCTTTTTGCATTTACACTTGATAAATTAAAATTCATTAGTGCAATGAATTTAATTTTTATCAATTAAAATATCACATATCAAGCCAAAGCATAAAAATATGTTATGTAAAGTGGTCAAAAAAGCAGAGAAAAGCAGGTGCCAGAACCTGAACAGCACCAAATATTCTGCAAAAATATACAGTTTCGAGTGTATTACAAAATTTGTTTGGTTTGTATTTAATATTAAATACAGAGTGGTTCATAAAGAATCTATTTTGAATAACTGCTGATGTAAATGTGCATATGTTACTTATATTTTGTATATAAACCATAAAGATCATAAAGCAAACTGTGAAGACGTTTGATGAAGTAGGAGCAAGGCACAATCTACCAAAAGCTGATAGATCCTGTCTCTCAAAAATACATCTGCCGACTGTAAGAAAGGATATAAAAAAATCTCAAAAAAAGCAATATTTGGAACTTAAAATACCTAAAGCAAGCTTAAATAGAATCACAAAGGAACTTAAATACAAGTTTATCATCCCATGTTGCCACAAAGTTTGAATGAGGATGGCATGGCAGAGAGGAATTTGCCGAATAGTTTTTGGCTATGAGTGTTACAAACCCAGATAATATTGACAATGTTTTATGGACTGATAAAGTCACATTTATACTAAATTGAACCGTTAATTGTCATAACTCTTAACAACCCCCACTTATTCTTTAACAAGGATTTAAACACTCCTATCTTGACAGTCTAGGATTGAATTTGGACAGAAAGCATTCTTGGAATTTTTTTTCCTTTGAAGGAATGTGACAAGAGAAAGCTCCCTGAGACTGCTAGAAACGATCACAATCATTCCACTAATGCAGTTCAAAATCAATTTTCAGCATTGCTTTTTTTTTTTTTTTTTTTAAATGCAGGTGGAGAACCAGCTGACTATGCAAAAACTGAAAAGTTTCCAGGTCAATGGATCAGACAAAGCAGTTCCATTGAATGGACACCACACTCTCTAGAATTAATACCCAGTGATTACTTTTTTGGAATTCTTAATGGATAAAGTATTTAGTACTAAATACAGGTCTCTGTTGAGCTTCAGTAGTACATTTCTGAGGAACTGTACCTTGCTCTGCACAACAAAAAAATAAACTACATTTTTGTGAAAAGCAAAATGATGGCCATATCGAATAGATTTTAGTTTAAAGTTTGTGTCCTTTCTATTGTACTAGCATTGATTGAAATATATATTGAAAATAGTGTTGTTATTTACAGTCAAACATGTTTCCTTACTTGTGGGCCATCCTGAACCATGCACAAAGTTGACATCAACTGACCACCACATCAAAACTTAAGTCTGGGATAACGCATGGGTTGCAGCGATCGGTCAGAGAGTCAGTTAATGTGCTTTGATAAGTGCACATACTTCCAATTCAGTTTGGCTGAAACAAGAAGAAGAAATGAATCACTTATAAGTTTATCAAGTGGAAATCTGCTGTACACCAATGGAAACAGTGAAAGGAGTGAAGGTGGAGTTGGGTTTCTGGTCCATAAAGATTTTAAAAACAACATTTTGGAATTCAAAAGTACATCAAGGGTGTCAAGACAAATACTCAAGATTTCTAAGAGGTACAAGCTAAAGATTATAATGATTTATGCACCAACATCGAGCCATGATGATGAAGAGATTGAAGAAATGTACACTGAAATTGAGAGTCTTCTAGATAAATAAATAAATAAATCTTTATTGTGAAGTAGAATTACAGCACAATATCCCATCACGGCGACGAGCGCCAGGGGTTCACATATAGATAACATAAGTACAAATTCAAATGGCTACAAAATACAGATTACAAATGCAAAAGGAAATACAAATACATCATAGAAACAAGGAGCTGAACACAAATAAAGAAAAACAAATACAACTTGGCAGTGATTCAGGTTTCAAGAGCTTTGATAAAGTTGTGTCTGTCCTTCTTTTTACTTATTATGGTGTCGATGTCGGCGTCCACACGGTTGAGGGCAGCGAGCATCTGCTTGGGCAGAAATCTTTCGGTGAGTACAAGCCTGTTGTGGTGAGCCACAAGTGCGGGTACCGACCTTAGGCTTGGCTGTGGAATCCTCCAAGAGCAAGCATTCCAAATATTTGGAGATGATATTTGGCCTGAGATGAGTTTGGCTGTGAAGACCAGCCTCTTTTCAACGATCAGGAACTTCAACCTCGGGATGTCGAGTGCTTGTGCCATCATGGTAGTTGTGGTAGCGGGAGGTAGCCGAAGCTTGTTATTCGCCCATTTCAGTAGCCAGTATTCAGCAGTGTACACCCGCTTAAGGTTTGTATGTGCAGCAGAGGCCCATATTTCTGCACCATAGAGAATGGCAGGGTAGACGGTGGAGGTGATGAACCTTTTAACAGTGGCAGGATGTCGGACGTGTAGCAGCTGCTGCTTTGAGATCCACCGTAGACGAGAAAATCTGGTACTGAGTTTGTCGATCTGGTTGACAAAGGACATCTTTTGGTCGAACAGAACGCCAAGGTCTGTGTGTGAGGGTACGTTTGGTATTCGTACCCCTGCGAGTGAAACGTTGAGTACTGTCGGCATGGATTTAAGGGAGAATATAACCTGAGCAGACTTCAGAGGGTTAATTTTTAGATTGAAGTTTGCCAGGTACAATTCTAGATCCTTAAGTTGGGAATTGATCCTGTTGCTGAAATGGGCGGGGTTGTCACCAGGGTTAATTGGAGTCAGCAGTTTGAAGTCATCGGCATAGCATAGGAGACTATTCGTTGAGGCAATAATGGGCACGATGATGGCTGTGAACAGGACACCAGACAGGACACCCCCCCTGCGGTACTCCAGCAGTAATGTCGCAGGATAGGGTATGTTGCTGCCGATGGAGAATAAGTATTCTGTGACTGAGAAGTGATTCCAAAAAGCACAGCATATCACCTCGAATGTGAAAATTCTCCTTAAGTAGGAGGAGCAAGGCCGGAATCGACACGGCATCAAAGGCTGCGCTTATGTCAAGGTATGTGGTTGCTAGCTCAGCTCTTTGTTCGAATGCTGAGAGAATGCGTTCTGTGGTGGCTGCCAAGTTAGTGATTGATGATTTTCCTGCGATAGCATAGTGGATTTCAGGTGGTTTTGTCTGGAGGATTTGTTGAGTGATTGTGGGTAGCAAAGCCTTTTCAAGAGTTTTTAACAGACAAGAGGCAACTGATATGGGTCTGAACTGGCTGACGTTTGTGGCAAATTGGTTTTTGGGGATGGGGTACACTCTGTATTTATTCCACTGGGGTGGGAAATAATGCTCAGCAAGGCATCTGTTGTAGATCGAGAGAAGAGGGCCTATGATGAATGTGCTTAAGCATTTGATCATAAATTGTGGAATTCCATCCTCCCCAACAGTGGCTATTGTGGGAAGGGAATTGATGGCACGTATGAGCTCCTGTTCGGTGATCTGGATAGTCCCTAGGACATCTGAAGGGTTTTCATAGTCAGGCTGGACAACTGTAGATGGGACTGTGGTTGTATTTGAAAATCTGGCGATGTATTTGAGCCATTCTTGAGGATCAAGCATGTGATTGAATCCACCATGTGGAGCAGCATAGAATGGCTTTCCTTTCTTCAGAGTGCGGTTAAGGTTCACTTGGATTGCGTCAGCTTTCTTTCGATTAAAGTGGGCCCTGGCACGGGAAAAGGCGATTCTGTCTTTACTGTCATTCGTATGCTTCCATTTCTTATGTAGGACTTGTTTCATTTTGAAGCTGTTGTTAAGATCAGCAGTCCACCACGATCTGGAACGGTGATGATGAGCAGAAAACCCACTACACTATTATTATGGGGGACTTCAATGCTAAGGTTGGAAAAAGGCAAAACAGTGCAGAAAGAGGAACTATAGGAAATTTTGGAATTGGTGAAAGAAATAAAAGAGGTGAAAGACTTGTGGAATTTGCAGAATCTCAAGGAATGTCAGTAATGAACACTTTTTTCAAGAAAAGGGTGAACAGAAAGTGGACATGGAAGAGTCCAAATGGATTAACAACTAATGAAATCTACTTCATCCTCACTAACAGAAGATATATTGTGAATGATGTTACCGTCCTGAATAAGGTAAATGTTGGAAGTGATCACAGAATGGTAAGATGTACACTTGATATAGATGTAGGAAAGGAAAGGAAAAAACTGACTCGAGTAAATAATACAAAGGTCTTTGAAATAACAGAGGAGGAGAAAAAGCAGTATGTACTGGAACTTAACAAGTTTGAGCTTCTGCAGACTGCTCAGGACCAAGATATCGACGAGGAATATTACAACTTTCTGAAAGTGATAAAGCCCAAGAAACCTATAGGGAAACAGAAATCCAAAGAAGAAAAAATTAGTCAAGAAACACTTGTCATGATGAACCAAAGACGACAAATGAAGAGCAAGAAAAACACTGACAGGGAGAAAATTGAGTATACTGAGTTATGCAAAGCCATTAGAAAGAGACTCAGAGAGGACATAAGAAGATTTAACACAAGAAAAGTAGAACAAGCATTAAGGGAAAACAAAGGATTTAAATCAGCAGCCATGAGCAGTAATACAGAAAGACAAATGATACTGAAACTGAAGAATAGCAATGGTGTACTTATAAACAGCAGAGAAGGCATAATTCAAATAGCAGAAGACTACTATAGAGAATTATACAAGGAGCGAGGGAATGATACCAGCAGTGGGGAAGATGGATTGCAAAGTAGCAACACATACGACATACCCGATATTCTTCCTGATGAGGTAGAACATGCATTGAAGAAAATGAAGAATCGGAAAGCCCCGGGGGAAGATGAAGTTACTGTAGAGTTGTTAAAATTGGGAGGAAGAGACATAACACAAAAACTGGCAAGGCTCTTACAAAGTGCATTAGAAAAGGTGTGATGCCTATGCAGTGGAATAATGCAATCATAGTTTTGCTGCATAAGAAAGGAGATAAATCAGAAATTGGAAATTATATACCAATTAGCTTGTTACCCCATATCTACAAGTTGTTCACAAGGGTCATTACTAACAGATTAGAAAGAATACTTGATGAGAATCAACCGAAAGAGCAAGCTGGCTTTAGGACAGGATTCTCAACTATGGATCACCTTCACGTAATATCACAGCTAATGGAGAAAGCAAATGAATATAAAACACCATTATGCCTGGCATTTGTGGATTATGAAAAGGCATTTGACTCCATACAGCATAAGGCAATGTTTCGGGCACTGGAAAGACAAGGCATAGATACTCCATATATTATGATTTTGAAGAAAATATATGAGAGTGCTACATCCTTTATTAGACTAGACAAAGACAGTAAGAAATTTAAAATCGAGAAAGGAGTTCGACAAGGAGACACTATCTCCGAAGCTGTTTACTGCTGCCCTTGAGGAAGCTTTCAGAAGATTAGACTGGTCGCAGAAAGGAGTCAATGTGAACGGAGAGTACCTAAACCATTTACGATTTGCAGATGACATTGTGGTCATAAGCCACGATCCCAAAGAATTAGAGGAAAATCTTAATCAGTTATGCACAGTTAGTAAGGATTTTGGACTAAAGATGAATATGGCTAAAACAAAAGTAATGATGAACAAGTATGCCACGGAAAGGGAAATAATGATTGAAGGAGCAGTAAATGAAAAGGTGGAGTCATATACTTATCTGGGACAAGTTGTTAGCTGTAATAATGATAAATGGCTGGAAGTCAAGAGAAGAATAAATTTTGGATGGATAGCATTCAGGAAATATAGTCACATACTGAAGAGCAATATCCCAGTTTGTCTGAAACGTAAAATAATGAATCAATGTATACTCCTCACCATGACTTATGGAAGTGAAACTTGGGCACTCACCAAAAGAATGGAAGAGAAGCTAAGAACTACACAGTGAAGAATGGAACGAATTATATTGGGAATCAGACTGTTAGATAAGAAGAGAAACACATGGATTAGGCAGCAAACTCAAGTAAAGGACATTCTTATCAAAACTAAAGAATTAAAATGGTCTTGGGCAGGACACATAGCTCGAAGACATGATGACAGATGGACTAAGAAAATAACAGAATGGTACCCAAGAGGAGCTAGAAGAAAACCTGGAAGGCAAAGGCGGAGATGGATAGATGAAATTCATGAGTTTTTGAGTAGTAAATGGATGGCCAGTGCTCAAAACAGAAGGAACTGGAAAGTTGCTGGAGAGGCCTTCATCCTGCAGTGGATTGAAAATGGCTGATGATGATGATGATGATGACTTCCAATTCATTCCATTCTTAAAGAAACCTTAGTCATTACTATTTAGTCTTATACACCCATTTACTTGTGTATGAATATCTCTCTCTCTCTCTCTCTCTCTCTCTCTCTCTCTCTCTCTCTCTCTCTCTCTCTCTCTCTCTCAGGGTAACTCTGGAAATTTTTTTTTTTTGGCTGGTGCAGCATAAGCCTCAGGCTTCCTTGCACCATATGGCTAGTAGTAATAATAATAATAATATGCTTCATATCAATTGCAACCAATTACAGTTAGTTGAAATTTTTTTTTCGCTTTTATTTGTTCTCTGATTTCAATCAGGGAAATTGATACATTTAATACTTAATTGTAAGAAACAAAATTATCACAAGAATATCATGAAATCATGACACCATTTACATAAAGCATTGTGAATGATGCAAAAGAAGAGAAAATTTATCCACATCAATCACTTCTGCGTGATAACACACTATGATGTATAATAAATTCACTGTAAAAAAAAAAAAAAAAAAAAAACTACAAATCACTATATATATTACTGCAAATAAAAAGTTATGTAGTAGTCAACCTATCGATATTTTATTTATTTATTGTTTTCAGCTAAATTTTTATGTATTATATTAGTGCAGTCAGTGTTATTACAAAAGTGGCAAGGAAAATCTATCTAGCCTGCTTTGGCTTTTCTCACTGACACATTAAATTTTTTTTAAAATTCTAACAGGGATTTTCTCTGCACAGCTCGATGAGCTCCATAATAGAAATAAATTCTTTGCACATTTTAATGCACAAAACTAGAGAAAAGCATGAACTGCACATTAGTTGTAGGTCTTTTAAACTCTTATTCTAAATGAGAACTGAAAATAAAAAGGAGATATGATGAATATATACCATGGAAACCAATGGCCAGTGATATATTTAACACCATCCAGATTACTACTAGAGGAGCTGACACACAAGAAGAACTGAACAAGAACAATCTAGTTAGATCAAAAGCACTAATCTCTTTCAAACAGCAGAGTGGTGGATTGGTTGGTTGGTTGTTTTAGATGCATAAGAAACTTATACCATATTTTGCCACGTGTATTATGTCTGTACAAGTGTGCATTCGTGGGCTGAGCTGCACATTGTGCAGGCTGAAACACCAGGAATAACTCTTAACTCGGGGGAAGGGAACCATATTCCCTTTGTTTGAGATGGGGCTAACTACAGCCTTGTTTGAAGAGGACTTTAGAAATTTTTTCAGTCATCAAACCTAAATCTCTCCAAATGAGCAACAAGTGGCAAAACCATTATACTGCTGTGGGGAAGAATATGGTGGTTTTGTAAATAACAAATAAGTATAATTTTCTCTCATTCATATATTTCTCTTTCACATGTAGACAGAGCATTTAAAATCGATTATTTGAAATATTGTCAGTCCCAAGAGTTGTTTCCATAACTGGAAGTCTACTGTATTTCAAGTCCACTGTGTTCTGCAAAGACTGTCCACAAAATTTAGTTCAACGACATTTTTTTACACTCTTGATTATATAAAGTATCTACTTATGAAATAATTCCAGTATTTCTTTATATATAACTTAGATCACTTACATGCTAAAGCGTCCTCAATCTGGGTGACATTAGCAAAATGTGCAGTATTGGGAATTCCAAGGCATCGCATTCCATGTGCATGACGCCATTCCTAAAAATGTTAGATATACTTTATTTTAATAATGAAATATCACAAAAGTAAGGAAATTACTGAGTATTTACTATTTAAATAAAACCATTAAATTCAATATTTTATGTTTTATATATTTTTTTAAATTCATTTTAACAACTTATTATTTAATATCCTGTTTAAAAATCTAAAAACAGTTTATTTTTTTGAATGTTGCCATAATCCATCTCAAATCACTATTACACTAAACCTAAATACAGAAATCAATAGGATATTAAATTAAGTATTCCAGAAGATACATAATTTATAAAACAATCTAGTAAACAGAAACTTACCGCAAAATGTCTCTGGAAAGCTTTAGGTCCCTTGTAAGTAAAATTTCCACAGATTTCACAGCTATATGTTATGTTTAGGCCATGTAACTTGTATAACCAGTATGGAATGGGCTGGGGGGATAAAATTGCATGTTTTTAGGTCCATGGCTATTATTAAAAAACATTACCATTGTATTATATTTATTTGTCTAAATATTTTTTTAAATATCAACCAAGCAGATGTCAATTTGATACAGTTAATCCCTCTCCAACCATAGATATTTGAAATAATGCAGTTCTATATTTGGATAGCAAAATTTTATTTTTTTTGTAAGTATATACGGTTTAATCCAGTGGGTAATGCAAAGGAAAGGGATTTGTTTATGATCTACTAAGTGGTTTCCAAACTTTTGTCACTTGAGTCACCCTTGGAGGTAAAAGAAGCTATATCTGCAGCAAACCTAGAGTGACACCTACTGAACTCAATGGAGTTTTACAAGACAGTTTGATAGGGGAAATTTTCTTTTAAATCTGATGGACTATCTACTCTTAAATATAAAATGTGGATCTTGTCAGCTTGCATTCCATTTCTTTCTTTGTATAGCCTCCTCTTGTGAATTTCTCAACAAATGGAAACAAGGAATGCAAATAGGCAGGAATTACATTCATATATTTAAGAGTAGAGAATTATTCATATATTCATTTATTTATTTATTTATTATATATGAATGTATAAATATGTGAATATGTTTTAATTTTTTTTATTTAAATTTTTGAAAATATTTTTTAATATTTTCAAACAAAGGTAGCCAGTTATCAAATTTTGACCAAATATCTGGAAGGTACCAAAGAAGAGATCGCAGTTGATTTTTTAAAATAATTTTTAGACTTATTACACACATGAATCACACTACTGTGCTAGTGTAATCATGTGTTTATTCTCTCACTCTAGGCATCATGTCCATCTTCAACAATTTCTCTTCCACTTTGCTTTCAGTTATCACAAAATCATTTAGCTCCTCGTTAAAGTTTGATAAACTTCAAGCATCCTCTTCCCTAAAGAATTCCTCATGTGTGAATGTAGATGCAAACTCCTATTCAATCTGTCTGCAACCTGAGCAGGGTCATCAAAAATTGAAAAATTTAAACATTTTTAAATATTATTTTTTTTTATTAAAAACTAAAAAAATTCATATACATATTGCAATCCAATAAAAAACGATGTTATATTGGTATACTCCAAGCAGAACTGATACAACCCACAAACTTTTTCCAGAAATTAAAAAGAAAATTTACACCAGTCAGGTGTAGCATCACCACTGTACAGTTAAAAATATTTCTGATAGGAGGTCACACGAAAGATTAAGGGAGGATTTGAGATTTGTGTAGACTTAGGAGCTGGGAAGAAAAGTAATGCCAAGAGCGAAAAAGAAAGCACTTTTTTTTTTTTCAATAGTAACATTACAGGCAGACAATGGCGTGCAAAAAACTAAATAGTATAATAAATAAATTTCCAATTTAAAATAACATAATATACAAAATAGCATTGCTTGCTTTAGTAAAGTGACCAGATATGGACTCAAGATAGAAAACAATAATAAAGATACAAATAATTAATTAATTTAAAAAGTTGAGTGATATAAGCAATGCATTACACTTCAGGCACTCTTGATTTTTATTTTTTTCTGGTTATGTTGATAACACCACTATACTGCTGATGTTCAAAGTAAATTACAGATGTAGCCACAAAAAAAAAAAAAAAAAAATTGTCTTCTTATATAAATTTGTGCGTCACTGAATTGAAACTTTGGAATAAGTCTGTGTATATGATATTGACTCTACAGGGTCCATGATGCTCCCAACGAAATAAACTGACATTGAAATATGCAATATCACTGGGCCACCAGGCTGAAATATTTGTGATAAACCTTTTAATGCACCAGACATTAAAAGGTTTATCACAAAGTTCAATAGTTTTCAACAAACTATGTGATTGAAGATTTTCATAAGAGAGTTTAACTCTGTATTAGGGCAATAATTCTTAGTAAAGTCTCTAGGCCCTTTTTTATGGGGAGGAAGAATAAAACAAAACATCCACATGGAAGGATAAATTCCAGTAGCTAATGAGTGATTAAATAAGTGGAGAATATAAGGTGCAAGAAAATAAATGGCCCTTTTATGAAAAATATGAGGAACTCCATCAGGTTCAAAAGAGTTTTCTTTTAATTTTTTAAATGTCAATCTGTATGAAATTTTCCAATGTGGTGAAGAAAACTGAGTTAACTGGAAGAAGCAATCCATGTGATTGTTCATCATTGTGAGATAATTAATTAATTGAAACTACCGTATTATGTGACATGAATTTTAAGTAATTTATTATTGAAATGCTACAATTTTTATAATCATTGAAATATCTCAATGCTAAACACAAACAATTCTGGCTATATTTCAGCAATTTACTGTTTCCTGTCTTCAGCTATGTGGGTGTGAGCTACAATTTCTAGAATTTTTTTTTTTTTTTTTTTACAAAATTCTATTAATAACCTAATATTGAATTTAAATTTATTGTATTGATATATTTATTTATTATATTTCAATATATTAAATTAAAAATTAAATTAGTTTCAATTTAATTTAATATATTTAGATCATTAGTAGAATTTTGGCTACATTGTGAATGAAGGCAGAGTGATACTTTCATTGTTGGCATGATGCAGTTTCTGTGATATGGCTGGTGCCACTAACTCCAATATATTAGGTTTGCTGCAAGTATAGGCACTGTTCCAAACACAGTTGGCAGTTATGTGAACCTATAACTAATCTAATCTGGTTAAGCTATAGACTGAACTATACTAGGCAGCCCATGCTCATTGATTCAGTAGCAACATGGGTAGCTTCCCACTAATGAGTTATATCATGAGAAAGTGAGGAGAGAGTATTGGGGCAGGGCCCTATAAGGTTCCCCCAAAATGCCTAGCTTAGATGTAGGGGTCTCCATTACAGTTGCAGACCCAGGATGATATGATATGATCCAATCCCCAAATTCAGAAAAACAATAATGGAAAAAAAAAAAAAAAAGTCTATCAGACACTACGTGAATCATGGAAGTTTAAAATTTTATTGTGGAATAAGAAACAAAAAAGGCCTCAAGACCAATTTTTTTTTGGCACTACCAATGTTGTCTCGTGAAACACGTGTCGTGACCTCATTCATCGTTAATAGCTCTTCACAGTTCTTGAATAAATACATTAGCCTTAGAACTTTTTAATATATTTTGATATATTTTGCAGTAGTGTTGGAATGCACAACAAAACTGTGGACAATTCAAGAAAACAATTTTTTTAATATAATATATAGGCCCACATCAATTTTAATAATAATTTAATATTTCTTTAGTTAATTTCAAATAATAAAAACTAAGTTTGCTCAAGTTAAATAACCCATGTTTTGGAGTGCAGTTTTGCCGAGTACACCTGCTAACAATACATTAAAAATAAACTTTATTCTGCATTTATAAAATTTTAAATATACACAATATAATATACCTTTCCATCCCAGCCTAAAGGAAGATTCTTAGGATTGTAGATGACATCATTGTCTTCTTCATCTTCAGATTCGGATTCTGAAACTTCATCATCTGATTCTTCTCTTTCGCCAACAGTCCGTGCTTGCTTTCTCTGAACATTTTCTTTGGTGGACTGACGTTGTTCCTAATGCACATAAAAAAAAAAAAAAAAACCAAGGGGGAAATTAAATAATTTAATAAACTAGAAATGTAATAATATTAAGTGGCAGCTAAAAAAAATAGGCATATTGAGTAGATATCTACCCCTGGCGTTTCCGAAACTTTTCCCTAAGCAAAAACATTGTGTCTGAGCCAGCTGAGTTCCACTATCTTCCAAAGACAGCGTAAAGATCAGAAGCAACAAAGCCTTTCGTGTTTGGGATTAAGAATCATTATAAAATATACATAACATATATATGACATTTATGTAGTTTGGAGAAAAATTACAAAGTTTTAGACTATTGTTTATTTAACTAAATGAAAAGTTTTTAAAATAACATTATAAAATCTTTTGTTCATGTGTTTGATTGAAAAAACTTCCACAGGTAGGATGAAATTTTATTACAAAATTATTTTTAAGAGTTTCATTATCACTACAAAAGTACCATTTTGGTTTTGAGTATTAACCAGGAAAAACAATAAATCAGAAAAATTAATAAGCAATAAACTTCTCAAAGTTGTGGCAGAAAACTACTAAATACCAAAACTAATAAATATCAATGCACATTTATGAAATTTAAGTACTTTTAGTATAACTATTGCTATTATGAATATATTTTATTTTTGAAATGACCATAGTATGGCTGACTAGATAAAAAAATAATTTAACAAAAGTTTTCTATTAGCAGCTCAAGTTTCTAAAATTTCATATATGAAAATCAGCTGGCAAAACTATAGATTATGAAAGTTTTTTTAAGAAACAACTATTATTATGCAAATGATACTTTATTTATAGAATGTTTATGGCATTACTAATAATGTTATAGCATTTAAAGATGGAGCAGGAATCCATCTCCTATGACCAGTCATATTGTAAACAAAACATTTATTGAGTTAATGGCTTAATCAGTAAAATATTATAGGACTGCAGGGTCAATGAAGTACAGTAAACCCCCGCTATTTGCGGGGGTTACATTCCTGAGAAATGCCGCGAATACCGAAAACGTGAATACTGAGTTATGGCTCCTATAGTAATAAAGGGGTTCCGTTCCAAAGTATGAAATTTATAAGAAAAACTAGTCTAAAATTTTGTCTATGTATGAATTATAGGTACCTTCATAATATGACTATGTACATAGACAGTACATGGTGAAATGCAAGCATATGACATCGAAATGAAAATAAGAAACAGTTTAATATTAAATGTAATATTTATTAGAAATTTCAAACAAATCTTTCAAACTAGTGCCTTTGCTAGCTAAAAAACTTATCCCGCCAGTGCTATCACCAGTTTTGCTAAAGTGTTGATAAAGGAGTTTTGCCTTTTCACGAATAATGAGTGAACTTAACGGAATTTTATTTTGAGTTCGGTCTTCTATCCACAGATTTAAAGCTTTTCCATTTTTTCTAATTTAACATGATGAGTTACAGAGCAAATTTTTGAAGCAATTAGCGTGTTTTCACGGACACTATGGCGGATTTTTTCTTCCGATTTTTTGATTGATCATACCGTTGACTCAATGATTTTATAATGTTTTGCCACTGAGAAGACACTTTCACCATTAGAAATTGTCTAATAACTCAATTTTATTCGCCAGTGTCATCACCTTCTTTGATAATTTCACATTCCCCTTGTTATTCGTAGCCATATTTTTGTACGGGTTACAAAGAACTTGTCCAAATAAAGTCACTTTTTTCCGTTAATGCACTCGAAAAAGTCTGTTTTACTGCAAAATGGTAGATTTATCAATTTTGTAAGCATATCAATTTATAAATTGATAAATTTATTCAAATTTTAAAAGCATATAAATTAAAAACAAATGACGAAACCTTCCATGGCAAGCGCATAACACATACCGAACAAGGATTAGCGAGAAACATCCACGCTCGCGATTTTGTCACCCCTCTCCCCCCACCCACTGAGTGCTGTTTCGACCGGGAAAGATAATTTTAGCCATGCCCATGTTTTTTTATGGCGGAAAATGTTCACGGCACTTTAAAATTCGCATTTTTTTTTTAGGTTTCATTTTATGTTAAATCAGCGACCGCGAATACGCGAAACCAGATATCGCGAATAGTGGGGGTTTACTGTAGTTGAAATCAAATAAAATTTGTATGTTTTACTGTGTTTGATTTCAATTGTAGGGAGATCTTTGCTTCCACTGAAGACCAAGAGCTGGGTAATTTGATCTTATAGCTTGGCCTTATGTTCAACTTGGGCCAAATTCTAGGGTTTAAAGGTTTACATGACCACTGTTATATGTTTAACTAGATGTTTATAGATGTTTTACTTCTATAAACCACTTAACTGTTCATTTTGACAAAATATATTATTCACATTTCAGCATACATTTGCTAATGGCAAGCACCTGTATGCTGATCAGAAAGTCAGTAAGCTTTGAAGCAGTATTTTGATACACACTTCTTACAAACTCTTTCTGCTCTGTGTCATAGACTTTCAGTTTCTGCTGCATGTCTTTTCTATAGATACTTCTGTGGGCACATGGCCTTTTCTATAAATACTTCTACATTCTGAATTAGCATTTGTAATCCTACCATTGTCTTCCAAACCAGTTTAAACATGCCTAAACCAGTCAACATTGTCGCTGTCCAACTGCAAACTCTCAGAACCAACTTTTCCTCATTTATCCTTTCATATACCTTCTATTTCTGTTCTTTGGAACAATCTTCCTACACATGTATTTCTTGAAAATTACAATTTGAAGAAATTAAAATCTAATGTCAACAAGTATCATCTGTTTTCTTTTTCAACCTTCAACCCATGCATACTATAGGTACTAATACCTATCATATTTGGAGTTTTCATAAAGGCTATCATCATATATAATCTCCATACATAAATCCATATATTCCTCTATATATATATATATATATATATATATGTGTGATAGGGATTTTTAACCTGTGGGTCACCATGCCATTTAGTGTGGGATACTGCAATCTTCTTTAATAAATTAATTTTTCCCTGCACAAGCATGTCTTTTCAGTTGGCGTGATGGATCAAAGTGTACTGATTTGACAGCACTGATTTTACCTTGAATGAATAGCATGCTGCAAGTTTGACTTTGAATGAATAATGAATATGAAAGTTTTCTGCATATTCGAGAATTATTTACTTTCAAGAATTACACGCATATTCAAGAATTAATTTACTTTCAAGAGTTATTCCACCAACTTTGATTACCATTGTCTGTCCTTCCCATTCCTAATGACTCAAGGTGTGTTTGTTTTAATTGTGGTCGCCAGGGTTTCCCTGATATATACTGCAGTAGCATCTGAAAAGGCAAAATGCCAAGGCCGGCAAGTGTATATATGTAGGTGTGTAAGTATGTGTGTTGTTATGTTGAGTGCCAGCACTTGGCGACTTTGCAGCCAGGGGACACCTCGTTCCCTGCTCTCTAACTCCCAACCCTGGCCACGAAGAGGCAAGCCAGGGACTGCTTTTAAACTGAAACTCTTTTCCTAATGACTCAGTGGCTTTGCCTACAAGATTCTGTGAAGAAGTTCCCTAATTAACCAGTTAAGACATTATTTCAGTTTCCAGCATCTCTGGTTCAGCCAGATAATATTGCTGTAATTTTCCCTCTTGATTGTGTTTGTTGTGTTATGCTACACTTACATTGGAGTAGCACTGTTATATTGGTTTCTATGAGATAATTTATTTTCAGAGGCCCTCACAGGCTTCCTTTGTACTCTGCATATCCATTAGGCATCTTTATCATCACATTTCAGTGACCCAATTGAGGAAGAGTAGTCTTGTTGTGGTTTGTTTGTTTGTTTGTTATTTGGTTTTTAGGAGCATTAGCAACTAAGGCCATATTGCTCTGGGGATATGCGGTGGTCATTCCCTAACCTTTCCGCATCCTCCGTATTTGGTGGTCACGGGCTCGAATCCCAGTCTAATCAAGAAGCATGCTATGCACAGCTCTTCCTGCCCACCTGGCTATGGATTGTGGTTCAATCTATATATTTGTTGTGAAGAATACCCAAGCTCTCAAGTCAATATCATCAGAAGCTGCCACATCAACTTCAGTGTTTGCAGGATTAAAAACTGATGTGAAACAGAATTTTGGATTCCTCACAGCTTCTATTTGTACTCTGCACCTGTTAGATATCTTTATTGTTCTCATTTGACACTCCTCTGGGGAGGGGCACAGTCTTGTAGAGGTTCATTTTGCTGAGCCTTCAATTGCATTAAAGAACCGGAACACTCTTGGACCCCTTCTAGGGGACCATCACCCAAAATGTGCCACACAAATGTCAAGGGTGCACAGAAAGCACACATCCCAATTATATACACTATTGCAACACAGAATGCACCATAAAGCATTAGAAAGCTTTGAGTCAGCTGACAATGATTCTGAGATTTGGAAAAGTGATCCCCCTACAAACATTAGATAGATACCACAATTAACCAACTCTTAATAAGAATTCCATTAGCCTAGTTGGAATGAGCATGCACCTTCAGTAATAATGACCCATGTTTGAGACCAACTAAAATTAAATTCCAAAAAAATTCAATTCTGCAGTGGACAAAAAATAAACTTCTTTTATTACCTACCCTCCCAACTTCAGCACCCTCTACCTAAAAACCCCCACCTGCAAACATCCACGCCTGCTCCAAACATCTGCAAAAGATAACCTCCCCCCTAAGATCATCATCACAGTCACACCCATTTGCAGAGTTAGTACTTTTACAGTTCAATTAACTAGGTATCAGCCTGAGCATCTGCCTTAACTAGTCAACACTCATTCATTCATAGTTCAGCTGCAAACTCACTTATCCTCTTACTCATTCATCTCTTCTAGTTCAGTTCTTTATAACAAACTTGTTTTTTATGTATTTCCTGAAATTACAATCTACAGAAATTCAAGTTTACAAGTATCTTTTGTATTCTCGACCTTCAACATACACAGTACTAGAGTATCAAAGGAAAGGTTCTATCTAATCCATACCTTACATGTTTGGGACCCATTAACAAAAAAAAAAAAAAAAAAAACCACCCTAACCACAAACATTTATTAAAAATAAAACTCGAGTTTAATGGAATTTAACCTGTGATAATGTTTGATCCTGATGTTTTAAACTGAACAAATTATCTGAACATTTGTTAATTTTTTTGTTCATTTCTTGAGGGAAAAAAAAGGGGGGGGGACGCACCCCATTCAATAGCACCCTAGCCAACTGAGGAGTTTTCTAATTGAGGATTTAAAATTAGAGTTAAATCACACATGAAAGAAATTATTCAATAGTAACTAACATAACCAAATCAGTTCATCTGTGTGGATGCTGGTACAATTAAAAGCAATAAAAATAAAAGCCAGATGAAGGAGGAGTCTGATTTAGCAATGTTACTATGCACCAAAGCAACTCAGACCTCAAATGTGTGTGTGTGTGTGTGTGTGTGTGTGTGTGTGTGTGTGTGTGTGTGTGTGTGTGTGTGTGTGTGTGTGTGTGTGTGTGTGTGTGTGTGTTCCAAAGCTGGTTTGCAAGATAAAAAACGACACACTTATGAGTAAGATCAGCTAACTCAATCTACTTGAAAGGGCTGCAAGTTCCTGCACCAGCAAAATGATATTAGCAACTTTGTAAACACAAAAGTACAACTGAAATGCAATGAAAAAAAAAAAAAAAAAAAAAAAAATTAATAGCATTACCTATAATTCATGAACTTCAAAAGAAATCTATGAAATAACTACTTAATCCACATCTTATGTCAAAAGAAGGGGGGGGGGGGGGGAAACTTACTGAAAGCACTTCCACAAGACGATAGACTTGTGCCTCCAATATTGCAATTTCTTTTTGTTTTTCAACATCCTTTTTACCTGCCTTTCCTGGTTTTGACTTTGTGAACATTGTGGGATCCAATTCACTTAATTTTTTCCCTTTGGTTGCAAAAAGCCTTTGGGCACGTTCTTCCAAGGTCCTTAACAATTAAAAAAAAATAAATAAAATAAAAATAAATCTATATTAAATAACAAAATTATATTTAATCCTCCGTTCATCATCCCTCTAAAGGGAAATACATCCACTTGCATGGTATTTGTCAAAACCAGTTTTTTTATTATAAAAAAAATTACTTTTTCATGACATTTTGTAAGCATAAACAATGTTTATGCTTACAAAATTCATTTACAAAAAATTATGCTTACAAAATTCAATTACAAAATATCAAACAAAAATAAACAAGAGAAGCCAATAATAATAAAGAATATTTTCATGGTATTCCTTTAGGAGGTTACTCATTCTCCAAATTGAAACACAGATGCCAAGGCTGTTGATATTTTGACATTTTCACGTTTAAAATACCTTCTCTTATTTTTTTTTTTTTTACTAAATTTGTGATTTTTTTGTTTAGTCTTATTATTATGTGTAATTTTATTTTCAGTTAAACATTATATATACAACTAGGCCTCGCATAACGTGAGTTCGATTAACGTGATATTCAGTTAACGCTATTTTAAAAATGATACCACTTTTCACTTTACACGATGCAAATTTCCAGTTAACGTGCTCTTTTTTTTTTTTTTATGCGATAGTTGAAAAAGATCTGAATCACGCGTTAAGCTTACCGCGAGTCGTACAAACATTTGCCTGCTGCCCGGCTCGGTGTGTTCCATCAACCATCGGAAGAAGACGTGCTTGTCTCCTGCTAATAAAGTCAATGCAGACTTGTATTTAAAAATTCAAATTTTTAAATGAGCCAGATGAAAATGTTACCGCAAAGGAGATAACGGTAAAAGAATTAGATGAAATCTTTCGTATCGCATAGAACCTCAAACAAAAGGTTTGATGTTCTCTGCGATATTTATTTCGCCAGGGCCCAGAGAAGATTATTGTCGGCTATCGGAAATTGATTGATGAAAAGAGAAAGTCAACACTGTTCAAATATTTCCGCGACAGTAATTTCTTCATTGTGTATTTTATGTCAAAGGTTCCCAAAGTTTCTCGGTTCACGACACCTTTTAATTTCTCAGTAATTTTTTCAAGGTGCACCCAGACCAAAAGAAATACCTAACAGTTTCGTTTAGTAGTTAGGTCCAAACAACTTAATAAGAAATACTGAAACTGTGAACTACCTCGAGCTAGTAGTTCGCGCGGTGTCTGACAGATGTCGAGTATCACTGTTTCCCTCGAAAATTTAAAATATTGCGTGGTGCACAGTTTAAGAACCACTGTTTTATGTAATAAACATTTAATTCCATAATTATTTTCATTATCTTTTACATTACATACAGTTAAAAAGTTATTTAAAAGGTATTTTTAAAATTCTTTATGGACATTCCAGAAGGTCAAGGACCAATTATAATTTTTCCTATTGGTTATTATATTTGATTAACGCGTTTCCGTTTTGCACAATGCGCTCGCGGGACGAATTAATCGCGTTAATCGAGGCCCGCCTGTATTTATTTATAAGATTTCTAAAATACAGAAAAAAAATATAAAAAATAAACATATAACAAAAAGAATGTTTTTATTTTACAATTAATTCAGTGTAATAATCATAGCAGTTATTACATACAAATAATGTTGGCTTTGTTCCAAACAAATTAATATTTTGCATATATATATATTTTTTTTATGTAAACCCCAAACAAGAGGTATTCGAACCTATAGTACTTAGTACTGTGCTTGGTTTGGAGGTTGAGAAGATGAAAGAAGATATTTGTTGACACTGGACTTGAACTTCTGTAGACTGTTTTCAGGAAATACGTAAGAAGGGAGGTTGTTCCAGAAAACAGCAGTTGAATGAATAAACGAGGAAGACGAAAAGTTGGTTCTGTGAATTTGAAGTTGGATAGTAAATGGATGTTGGCTGGTGGCTGCCAACATCATCGTGTTCAGACTGTTTTGAGTGAGAGAGAGAGAGAGAGCATGAATTATAAAGCCAATTCAGAAGAACAGTGCCCATGGAAGTATCTGTAGAAGAGGCATGCAGCAGAAACAGTACGTCTATGAGATAGCGAGTGGAGAGACTCTGTTAGAGATGAATCATTAATTAACCTAACTGCCCTCTTCTGAATGGAATCGATAAGCCTCAGATTTTGAGGGCAGCACCCCAGATGTGGGAACAATATTCCATGGTAGGGTGGATTTGCGATTTATACAGAGTGAGCAGCTGTTTGGAAGAAAAGTAATGCTGAGAGAGTGAAAGAGAAAACCAAGTTTTTCAGATGCAGAGAAAGCAATATTTGTAATGTGCTTGTGCTTATGCCAAGAGAGATTAGAAGTTAGGGTAATCCTCAAAACAGATATATCAATGTGCCTAGAAATCGGAGTGTCACCAAAGATAAGCATAGGAGCAGAAGAATCCTTTTTGCGAGATATAAGACAAGACAGAGTTTTAGAAGGGTTGAATCAACTAAGTTGTCTTTGCCCCACTGGAGAATTACCTGAAGATCAGCATTTAAGGAATTGGTAGCAGATTTTCGAGAAGTTGACGCTGATTAGGCAGGGCAAGGTTTCTCAAAATGGAAAGTGGAATGCAATGTGCTATCATCAGCAAAACTATGGATAGCATTTCCAGTCAATGGAAGAAGGTCATTAATATATAAGAGGAAAAGAGTGGGGGAAAGAACTGAACCTTGGGGGACATCGGCATTAGTGAAGAAGTTAGAAGACAGAGAGCCATCTACCATCACCCTCAGTGAGAAAACTGGATAACCATTTAAAAAAAAACAGTTGCAAACCATAAGATAGAAGCTTGTTTAGAAAACCTTTATGCCAAACACGATCGAAAGCCTTTGAGATGTCAAGAGCAACTACTTGTGTTTCACCGAACCTTTCCATTGAATTAGTCCATAAATGGGTAACATAAGCCAGAATGTGCGCCTCCGTAGCCAGGTGGGAAGGAGCAGTAGTGCGTAGCACATCATGCTTCTTGATTAGACCGGGGTTCGAGCCCGTCACCACCAAATACAGAGGATGCGGAAAGGTCAGGGAATGACCACCGCATAATCCCAGGGCAATATGGCCTTTGTTGCTAATGCTCCTGAAAACCAAATAACAACAATAAGCCAGAATATCCCCAGTGGATCGACACTGGCGGGATCCATACTGGCAATCACTGATCAGACGGAAGGTTTTTAGGTAGCTTAAGAGTTGGCCTTCTGTTCTTCCTTCTGCAAAAGAAACAACACTTTCTTTCAAAGGTTGCACTGGACATTTCCTGATTTTTTTTTTTTTTTTTTTGAAACAAATCAAGTTTTTCTGCTTTTCTTCTGATAATCAAGCAATATTTCAGTTTTCTCCAAGCGTACAAATACTAGTTCTAAATGTAACATTTTCCAAACTTTTTCTTTCAACAAACTCCACTTTCTTATTTCTAATGTAAATAATTTGACCATTTATTCCTGCTGTACAAAATAACTATAGGCCAACAGTTTGTGTTCCAATTACAACTGTATGTTTCATATAATTTATAAACCATTCTTGACTTCACTGAATTATAGAAAATGATTATTTATAGTTTTCGGTATATTGCCTGTGTTTCCATCAATCTTTGTATCATGTCATACGGTTGAGAGGAGGAGAACGTTCTTTCTAGGTTTCAGAATGTAAGTTGTTTGTTTGTTTCTTTGGGGATTTATTAGGCACAATGGCATCTATGGCCATAGCGCACCATCAGAATGTAAGAAACAAATGTGCAACATCATTGGAAAGTAAATAAGCTTGTAAATTTGTTACCACAGTTGGAGAGGAAAACTAGTTGGATCTGATTTTGTCATTGTATGACAGCTTATAGTTTTGTACTAATTCAGTTGCAAAATCATATCTAACAGATCACTGTCTGTGGTTATGTTGCATCCTGAATCAATTATAGTCCTGCAAGCTGTTTTACTATCAGTGGATGGCTGTTATTCATTTTGAAAGGGCCATTATGGTACAAGTTTTGTGTTAACCAATGCATAACTTTTAATTCCATATATTCCAGATTTGCTGGGGATGTCTTGTCAGAAACTCTTTCACCCCCCCAAACTCATTGACGACAGTTCACAACTTTTTTTCGACATCGCTAGACAGTGCAGCGTCAAGTCAGTTTGGTGTGCCATAAGCATTGGGAGATCAAAATTGAGAGGAGTGTGTTATAGGCCTAATGACTATGATGAGTATAATAAGAAACTGTACAGGGAAATAGAGTGGCCAAGTAAATCAGAGACTCTTATAATGGGTAATTTTAATTTTCCAGATATTGACTGGAATTTGTGAGTTGGTCATTCACACAATAGCAAGGCTTTTGAAGATTTATTGGATGATTGTTTTCTACAAGCAAGTTCGGGAGGCAACTAGAGGGAGTAATACCCTTGATCTGATTATCAATAGTGATTCTTCATACACTAAGAATCTGCAGATAAAGGAACCACTAAGTGGCAGTGATCAGTGTGCTGAAGTGGGATTTACTCAAAGAAGTAACTACCATCACAGGTAAAGGGAAGGGTTTTTGCTTTCATAAAGGTGACTACAATGGTCTGAGACAGTCTTTAAATTCTATACGGTGGGACCAACTGATGATGTTACCAAGAGCAAATTCAAAATGGGAAGCATTCAAAGAATTTATCTTGGAAGCTACTAGGTTTTACATACCAACTAAGAAATATTGTTCAAAGCCTAAATGGAATGGATGTCAGATGAACTAATGAGACACATGGCAGAGAAGAAAAATGCATGAGATACATATAAATTAATGGGTGACATGGAAGCCTATGATAGATATAAACTGGTCTGTAACCAAACAAAGGAGATTAGGCAAGCAAAGGTAGATGAGAAATCTTTGGCAAAGGATGCAAAGAAAAACAGCAAAGAGTTCTTTACCTATGTAAACTCTAGAAGGAAAGGGATGAATCAGATTGGTCCACTGGATATTGATAGTTCAACTGTTGATGATCCTGATTAGGTGGCTAACAAACTAAATGAGTATTTTGCATCTACATTCACATATGAGAAGTTATTCAGGGAGGTGAATTAAACTCTGGCAGTGAGCTACACGATTTTGTAATAACTGAGAGGAAAGTGGAGGAGAAATTGTTGAAGATAAACATAAAAAAGGCACCCAGGGTGGATGGAATCTATCCAGTTATATTAAAGGAGGCAGCATAGGAAGTAAGCAAACCCATAGCCATAATTATGAGAGCTTCCTTGGACTCAGGGGAGGTACCCATGGACTGGAGATGTGCAAACGTGACCCCAATTCACAAAGGAGGATCAAAGGGCGACACAAGTAATTATAGACCTGTTAGTTTAACTTCTGTTCCAGGGAAATTAATTAAGGCAATGGTTAAAGAAGCACTGCAGGACCATCTAGACAAGGCTTCAGTTATAGTTCGGACACAGCATGGTTTTGTTAAGGTTATTATTTGTTATTTTAGTTTTTAGGAGCATTAGCAACTAAGGCCATATTGCTCAGAGGATATGCGATGGTTATTCCCTGAACTTTCCGCATCCTCCGTATTTGGTGGGCATGGGCTCAAACCCGGGTCTAATGAAGAAGCGTGAGCTACGCACTGCTGCTCCTGCCCACGTGGCTACAGAGGCACCGTTTTGTTAAGGGAAAGTCTTGCCTGACCAATTTGATTTGATACTACGATGTGGTCACAAAGGAACTGGATGCAGGGAATAACTTTGATATCATATATTTGGATCTTAGAAAGGCTTTTGATACTGTTGCACATGGAAGACTGCTGAACAAATTGGAGCAGTGTGGAATTGGAGGCAAATTGCTGCTATGGATAACGGGATGGTTGAGTGGAAGAAGACAGAGTGGTAATCAATGGACACTGCTCATCATGGACTAATGTTATTAGTGGAGTTCCTCAGGTTTCAGTGTTTGGTCCATTGTTGTTTTCTGTATTTATAAATGATACTGATGATGGAATATCAAGCTTAACGTCCAAGTTTGCAGATGATACAAAAGTTGGCGGGGTTGTTAAGGACACTAATGACAGTACACTGTTGCAACAGGATCTAGAAAAGTTGAGCCGATGGGCTGAGAGGTGGCAAATTAAGTTTAACACTGACAAATGTAAAGTACTACATATGGGAAGCAGTAACCCCAGAGTAACGTATCAACTCTGTGGTACTACACTGACAGTGGTCGAGAAAGAAAAGGACCTGGGGGTAATTGTGCAGGCAGATATGAAGTTTTCTGAGCAGTGCAGATGGTCTGCAAGAGTAGCTCATGGTGTCTTGTCAATGATATACAGGAATTTTTCTAGCAGGAATAAGGTTTTTTGTTGTTTTGGTTTTTAGGAGCATTAGCAACTAAGGCCATATTGCTCCGGGATATGCGGTGGTCATTCCCTGACCTTTCCACATCCTCCGTATTTGGTGGTAACGGGCTTGAACACCGGTCTAATCAAGAAGCGTGTGCCACACACTGCTGCTTCTTCCCACCTGGCTACGGGGGCGACTTAGGGATAAGGAGATGATTATCCCCTTATGGTCAGGCCACACCTTGAGTACTGTATATATTCGTTCCAAATACTGTGGACAGGTATTTGGAACGAATGGAGGGGTAAAATGGGAGCTTTTTTTTTTTTTTTTTTTTTTTTGGCTGATGCTGCATAAGCCTGCTTTCTTGCATCATATGACTCTACTAATACTAATTTCCTCCAGTTTAATAAATATTTCTAGCAAATCCTGAACAGGTGCTAACTTGTCTTGTTAATATTTCTTGTGCAAGTCTGCTCCCATTATTCTTTTCCCTACATTAAGAAAACTTTTGACTTTCAAAAAGCAGGAAATTAGGTATTTCCGGCTACCTCCAACATGACCAGGTAGCCAGGATAATACATGAGAAATTAGCGAGGAATTACCAGTTGATCAAAGAAAATGTACCACATTACAAGTACAGGCATCCCCCATATAACACCGTACTTCTACAACACAGTTTCGCTCTAACAAAATTGATAAATTGCGGCAATCCTCGCACAACACGTTACTTATATAACATGGTTAGAGAAAACGTGGCAAACCTCACATAACACATTATTTTTGAGCTTTCGTGCAGGGAAAACCCACTATTATGTTGATATAATTTTTCAACGTTTCCATTCTTTTTTGTGAATTCTCGCTTTTGACTATGCAAAAAAAAAAAAGGAAATCCTTGTATTTTATTTTGTTGGGAAATCCTCGTGTTAAGTTATGTGCTGTCGAACTTGTGGGGAAAAATAATCTAGATTTCAAAGTTATGCTGAAATTGGATAACATGCCAGGCCATCCTGGCATGTTATCCAATCAAAGACAAATTGTTATCCATCAAAGACAAATTCCATCATAAATCTGGAGAGTTTTTTGCAACACAGAAGTTATTATATGCAGATCAAAAATTTAAGTCATCCAAAAAAGATTTAAGTCATCCAAACGTTGAAGATTTAAGATTTAATTAAAATTAATCTTGAAGATTTAAGATTTAATTAAAAAGATTTAAGTCATCCAAACGAAGCCCTACCACCTAATACAATTTCTTTAATTTACCTTTAAAACCCATTACATCAGAAAATTGTTACAATGGATTTTGGAAAAAACTGATTCCGAATCTATTGAAGTGATGGAAGCATGGAAACATTTTTTCAAATGTGGACTGTATCAGAATCATAGCTTTATCACTCAAATTAAAACCAACCGTCAAAATTAACTGAGTGTTGGAAAAATGTATGGCCAGAGGCAGTTCATTCAGGAAATATGGTAAAACTGGCAGAAAACAGAATCAGTGCAATAGTACAACTTGCTAAGTCGGTAGGAGGAGAAGGTTTTGATGATATGATTATTGAAGACATTCAAGAATTACTGGCTTGCAAAGCGGATTTGGTGGAAATGGCATTGGAGGTAAACAAAATCAATTCAGAGGATGATAGTGCAGATGAAAATTCTGAAGTTCCAAATTTTACACTAAAAAGCATACGGGAAGGCATAAACTTAGTCAAGCAATCAGAATCTTATTTTTTAGATGCAGATCCTTCAACTGAAAGGAACACGTAACTCAAAAGTGGGCTTCAAAAATGCTTACCTGCATACAATGAAATTTACAAAGATCAAACAAAAGCAAACAAATCAGATTACTGATTTTTTAGAGAGAGCAGAAGATACATGAAATCTAGATGCTGCAGAAGAAAGGTCAGAAGGTGATGATATTGATATTCTGCAACAGAGAAAATGTTCTCATTTGATTGTGCTTAGCACCGATGAAGAGGAAGAAAATTAAATGAACGTACATTATCTGACATATATGTATCAGTTTGTAAGGCATCTGTTCAATTATTACTAATTTTAATAAAAATTAAATTTCTGATAGTTAAAAAAAAAGCTGTATTTTTTGTTAGCTTTTATAGTGTAATCCCCTTTTTTGTACTGGTTCTTAGTCCCGTATAACATGGTTTCGCACTACATGAGATTTTATAGGAACCTAACTACCATGTTATATGAGTGTTACCTGTACGAATCTTAGGCAGTACCACAGACCCCAACCCATAAGCTGTAACTGGAACTGCGAAACAGACCAGACATAGCCCTTGTTGACAAGAAGAAAAAGGCTACCTATTTGATAGACATAGCAGTGCCCAACTCTGACAACCTTCAAAAAACCCAAGAGGAAAAGATCAGGAAGTACATGAACCTAAAACAGTCAAAGTGATATGGCGTATGCAACAAGCAATGACTATCCCTATCATCATGCTAACCATCAGTATGCTGCCAAAGTACCCATCATGGGGTGGACCCCACCCCCCAATCAGGGAGAAATAATATAAGAGCAACAGACTCCTTCATTTATACACAGCTAAATATAGATTAGCAAATTTGCAATAGTGGCATCGTTTAAGTTACATCTCATATTGCGAATACCTTCACGACGAGTTGCCATGACATTGCACTACTTCGAATAACTAACGCTTCACCCGAAGGAGAAGACTGTTGTTACTTATTCTCAGTGGATACCACCACCACCCAGACGGCACTGACACATAGTATAAGAGAAACAATAATAATAATAATAATTTTGGATTATCTGTGCTTCCTCTTCTTGTGTAGACAATCACAAGTTCAGTTTATCCTACACTGAGAAAAAAGTAAACTACTAGACTTCTAGCACAGTAAAGATAACAAAATTATTTTCTCCCTACCAAAAAATATCATATAGAATTGAAGAACCAACACCAAAAGTTTCACAAACCACTTTGAAAATCTCACTGTCACATTTAACAATGAATATCTGTAGATAGTTATGAAGATAACAGTTTCTTTAAGATATTTTATTTCAGCATAACCTCAAAATGATGTGCCCAAATCAACAATGTTTCCCCCCCCCCGGGCCAAATACAAATGAGTAGGTGACTGCATTATGTCAGTCTAATTCTCTATTTTATATGAATTGTAATGATTAAATGATTCTCCCCTGTTAATTATCTCTGCATCATTAGTCTTGTTCATAAATAGTAAGAGATAATAATGTAGTGACTTTTTGACAAACTTCCTCTTGCCATAAATTACTAATATATAAATATGTCTTGATTCCAAAACAAATGTATTGCTCATTATTGTGTGTTTACTTCTAAGTGAACGGAGTCAGTACAAACATATAGCTCTGAGATGTTAAATTTGACAATTCTCAGGTAGTTTGCTAGATTTGCTGAATTTCATAAAAATAGCTGGTATTTTTATGAAAAAAATGGATTTCCCAGTCTGGAAAGTTAAAGTTCTCCAAATTAACATAAAATATTGGGCATTCAATCATTATCTGTGTAGTGAAATTGTTATTTTCAATTGCCACTAAGTTTTATTTCAGCAACAGTTAGTTAAAAGAAGATTATTTTTTAGTTATTTTCTTACTTACCCTCCACATTTGAGTCCCAAAGCCATCAGTGCAGATTTAAGACGATCTAATCCTAGAGATGCAAGCTCCTAAAGGTAAAAGGTAATAATAATGTGGGATTTCAGCAAATAAATTAACAAAAAAGTGATATGCAAAGGGTTAACAGAACTTTTCTTATATTACTACTAAAAAATTAAATATACAAATACAAATCTTTAAAGGCAAAGATGTAGCCGCATGTAATGTAAATGTAAAATAACTTGACAAAGACAAAAATGGATTATTTCCTTTATGATATTATGTTCTCTAGAAAGGAGTGTATGCATCTTTTTTTTTTTTTCCTCAGACCTACAAAGGTGAGGTTTTTCAGAAAGGTACTATTAAAGACATATTCAATAAATGAAACTGAAAAAGGGCACTACCTGACAGAGTAGACAATGCCCAGTAAGGCTGATAATAAAAATAGAGAAACCTAAATCAATAGAAGTTCCCAGACTGATCAAGTTAAGCACTGCACAGCAGTCAACTTTTGACTTTCAAAAAGCTAGAGATCGGGAAAACAGAACTTTTTTTGCAAAAAGCAGGAATGCTTCCCAAAAAACAGTAGATTTTTCGGAAAAAAACAGGTTTTTTGAAGTCCACACTGCACTAGAAAAATAAATTTCACTGGCAAAATATACATTTTATATTAAAAACGGCCATAAACTTAGCCATAAACTCAGCACAGTACACTTTTAAAAATTATCCTACCTAACATTTTTCTATCTGTAGCTCCGTATTTGGATATTCTATTAGACATCAAATTTTGAATTCTTCAAGAAAGATATTATTGCAGACTTTGCCGTCTTCAGAAACGCTGAGTCAAAGTATTGTTCATTACAATGGCACTGCTGTCTAGACTTGGCTGTTAGGAGCATTTCCAAAGCATCACCAGAAATAGATCTGAACTCAGCTTTTATTTTTCTACCTTTGCCTGAATATTCTTTCACACTCAGCACTGCTATGAGGAATTGTTAAAATGGCAAACATGACTCGGAATAATTTCAAGCTTTCTTGTGCACTTGTCAGTTCCCCGACCATGGGCCACTGTACATCAATTACTTCATTCATAATAGCTTCTGGTAGGTCCTCACACTTAAACAAAAAAAAAAAAAAAAAAAGATGCAGAAACATCTTCTGCTTCGTCTGTTTCTTTATATTTAAAGACTTTCAAGAAGCACTAGAGACTTGTCCACAAACAATTTCAAATTTGAAAATGATGCACTGCCAAATTTGTGCTATCTCAGCATTATAAGAACATTTTTCAATGGAAACTTATACACCATTTAGTTAGATTCAGTCATATAGTACTTCATCACTGGGCAAAAGAATAGAATCTTCTCAACCTGTTTTAGATTTTTGACTACCATGGCAGTAAAAAATGCAAATTTTCAAATGTTGGCATAACAGTTAGAAGAAACAAGTAAATTGCTTTATTCAAGTTGGAAGAAAGAAACATGAACAGACTTTCTGCAGGATGGACTGAAGACATTCCTAGAATTATCAAGCTTGCATGGTCTGTTTAAGATTGCTTTTACCAGAAATATGTAATTCATAGGTTCTTTTTCTTTTATTGAGTTTATCAATTAGTCCTCTTTCAAAACTTTTGGATCATGAAATGGATTGAACATGAGTCAGTGCTACTTACTCACTAGTGATGGGTTGATGTAATTCTAGAAAGTATTCCTATTGTTTTTCTCACCTTGTCTTTAAACAGCTTGTCAAAGGTTGTCACTGTTCTACTAGTCTTGTTTCAAAATCATTTTTAATTCAGTGCCATCAGTTGAAATTCTTTAAATTTATCTTTCCTTTTAGCACTTCTATCTAGGTAGTAGTAAGTATTCATCCACTTTCACAGGAAGGCATACAGATCTCTTTTCTGCACACAATTAATATAACAAGGCCAGCCTACTACCACCAAGTGCTCAACTCCTCTTTTAATATCCTTGCTACTCGAGTTTGTTGCCAACCATAATAGGTGCATTATCAAAACTAAGTCCAGATCTTGAATGAATTCCACATGATTTCACCACACTGTTAAAAAAAAAATGTCCAATGTTGTACCCCATAGAGTCACATTGATGTTTTTTTTAACAAAAGATCACCATGATGGGACAGCTTTGAATCACTTTGATTATTGCCACCTGTAGCAATCAAAATAGCCCATGTTTCAGTATCATGACTACCTCTTCTTTCCCTATCTGTGCAATTTCACTAACAATGACTGTTGTTTTTGTTCTTCCACAACTGGATTTTTTTTTTTTTTTTTTTTGCTCTTAGGAAACATATTTCTGAACAATGCACCTGCATGATCAGCACAACTCAGAGGAAGATTATAGTCTGTGACAAAAAATGCAAATAAACTTTCAACAAATATATTACAAAATAACAATATTATTACAAATAATAATGTTGCATTTCATTGTCACTATGAAATGCAACATTATTATTTTATTATTATTTTTTTTTGCATTTCTTTCTATCCATGCTGTCATTATGCTTATTTGTTTGAAAATGTCTGATTACATCAGGTTTCCCAGTGCTTGAAATCAAAAAATTACATCTACATACATACATACACAAGGCAAACTGTATGTATGTAGATTTTACCTTTTTTTTTAGATTTTTGAGGTACATCTAAAATTTTATGAATTTCTTTGGTATCTTATTGAAAGACACTGTTAATTCTTGATGGCCAATTCATTAACAAAAATAAACAGAAATTCAGAAAATTGATAAAAAAATTTTTTTTTTAAAAAAATCTAATTTTAATGTAGTTTTTTTGTGAAAAGAAAAAAAAAAAGGATAAACTCTTTGTCATCAATTATACTATGACAATGAGATGGAGAAGGATCAAACTGAGTAAAAGACAAATTCCATCATAAATTCCATCATCAGCAAACAGGATACGATGCAATTATTTAAATAAGCCCTGACAAACTTGGAGTTATTACGAAACTCCTAGTTTGTCAGGGCTTATTTAAATAATTGAAACAGATGTTAGACATTTAATTCAAACAATGAAGCACTGCTCTTATGTAAAGCAAAAGAATGCTAACATCTATCCAAGTTACAATAATATAAGAGCTGAGAAGAAGCTCTATTTTCCTGACAAGGATCATTCACAATTATTGCTCTGCTGGCTGAACTAAGGCTCCAAAGATTTCATCCACCTTTCAAGCACATGAAATCATTTCTGCCAATGTTGCTGGAATATGCACACTGTCTTGACATCAAAAATGGGAATTTGATAGACATAGTGAATATAAAGGTTCTCTTAAAAGTACAGCAATAGCAATTAGTTCATAATGTCACTAGTTCCAATCCACCTCTTTGCCTCATGATTAATAAAAGAGAAAAGAATACTGCAAAAATACATGAACTTATTCAGAAAAAATCTATAAATGGGATGAACCTACTAGGTTCATAAGGTGAAACTTGGATGTAGATAACATAGCATGGCCTTTAAGAATCATTTACAATCCACAAATATTAATGGAATAAACAAAGTGTGATCAATAGATGTACTGTTATTTTACAAGATTTATCCAGTTGTCATGCATTAAATTCAGAGGCTTTCAATCAGCAAACAACAGAAAACCTTTTGGTAAAAGACACCCTGTGGTAATTCTTCAAATAGCTCATCAGAAACATGCAGGAAGCATTGAATTAACATCTGAAAGAATATTTGGAAATGTATTGTGTGGAAGTCTCCAAAATATCAATGAATGAAAAATTTATTCATTTGCTTCTGGTGTAATTAGATTCACTTATTACAAACAAAAAACTTTTGCCTCACAAGTGGACATTAAAACTTTCAGAAAGGACTTTAAGTACAGCTACATCAAAAGTTATATAAATCACTGGACTAGGATCAAATGGCTTCTGGAATTAGCAAAGACAAGACTGCATTAAATAACATACTTTCTTCTGGTTTTCCTTTTTGTTTATTCTGCTTAATTCTTAAATATTCTGCTTAACTGCTGGATTAAAAATGCACTTAATTGACCTTAATAAATGTTTCACTCATTATGAAATCATTAATAATTAATTCATTAAACTCATCATAATACTAAGAAAATAGGTTTAGCCAGGTTATGATACGTTCTGGCCCATCTGCACTGATGGAAAATGCTATTCATAGTTTGTTAATGAATGTACTACATTCTACCTTCTGGTTCAACAAACTCTGAACAAACAGCTAAAAATGCCCAAACGTCTACACCAGTTCCTAATATACTTATCCCAGGTAATTCGCAGGAGATTCCAGGAGAAGAAAACTTATTTAATGTTGATCCTACTAGTACTAGGTCTAATCTCATTTCTCATAAAATAGTCTGCTACTCCTACCATGCTCATCTTCAATGCCACAATAGTCTTACTTTTCTTCTAAGCATTTTCCAATTCCACATAAATCACAAATGTCCTACCATGGAATATGAGGGTAATCCCACATATGGGATTACCCCTCTGAATGTCTGTGTTACATAGACATTCAGCTTCTGCTCCATGCTTACTCACAGATATTTCAATAAGCACTTCTGAATTAGCATCTGCAATTCCACCACTTTCTGTCAAATCATATGATCAGCAACTACCATCCGTTCATGATTCAGCTCCAAACTCACTGAAGCAACTTTTCCTTATGTGTATTTCTTTTGAAATAACCTTCCTAAAGTGTATTTTACAAAAGATGCAATCTAAAGAAATTCAAGCTGAATGTCAGAAAATAACTAATTTCTCAATCTTCAACCCATACACAATACTGAAGTACTATGGTTTCTAATACATGTGTTTGGGGTAACCATAATTTTGCATATGAGAGTCTGAAGTCCAATACAAAAGAGGCAATTTTATCTACTATCTTCAGATTAGTATAATAATAATAAAAAGTACTTTACCTCCCATGATGAAAATGCAGACAAATCTAAATGAGCTCCAGCATGTGTGAGGGCACTACCGGTTTCTTTCTAGAAAATAAAACATTTTTCATAAATGAATAAAAGGTTTGAAAGTATTGTTATCAGTTTTATTACACACTAACAGAATTATAACTGCATGCTCACATTGAACAGCATAACTGTAGTTATTTGAATCTCCAAATGTTAATTCCAGGAAATCTGCTCTTTTGTGTTCAGATAGCATAACATTTTCTTTTATGGTTAGCATTTGATTCATTTTATTAACAAACAATACTTTCCAATTCTGAAAATTATAAATCTAGAAAATAGAAGGAAACAGAAGAGAACCAAATAATAATGAATGACTGTGGATTAGTTGTAAATAAATTTATATCTCTAAAATGAAACATAAACAAAAATTAACAGAACCATATGAAAATGCAATAATTGAATAACTTTGATAATGTAAACTTTAATATGCAATTCATGCAGCATTTTTCTCAATTCAGGCAGATTTATTAGTATTAAAATAGCAGAATGATGCAAGAAAGAAGTTTGTAGCATGTCAAAAAATAAATAAAATGTCTCCCTAGATATATTTTATCTATTTTAGCATTAGCAAGGGCGCATGATGCAAAAAAGCAAGCTTATATAGCATCAGCCAAAAAAAAAAAAAAAAAAAAAACACCCCCCACCTTTCTCATTTCACTCATCCACCCACTCCAAATGTTTGTCTAGTTCTGCCTTGAATCTGTTTAAGCTATCAACTTCTACAACAACAGATAGAAGTTTTTTCCAGCAATCAACCACCCGCTGGTTAAATGCAAATTTCTGCACATCTATTCTACAACTGTCTTTCCTCAATTTGAATTTATGCCCCCCCGCCCAGGTTGGTAATCTGAGCAAGAGGAAGAATCCCATCAACGTTGAGCATGCTCAAACCATTCAAGGCCCTTTCACCTCGATCAGATCACCTCGCAGGTGCGTAGTCTCTAGACACTTTAATTTGCAAAACTTAAGCCTTTTTTCGTAAGAGCAACCCTTTGTTCCATTCACTAATCTTGTTACCCTTCTCTGTACTCGTTCCAACAACTCTACGTCCTTCTTAAAATGAGGCCTCCAGACCTGTACAGAGTACTCAAGATGTGTGGCCTGACCATTGCCTTATACAAGGGAATAATCATCCCTGCTAGAAAACTTCATATCTGCCTGCACAGTTACCCCCAGGTCCTTTTCACTCTCTCTACCTCTGTCAGTGTAGTACCACACAGTTGATACGTTACTCTGGGGTTACTGCTTCCCATATGCAGTACTTTACATTTGTCAATGTTAAAGTTCAGTTTCCACCTCTCAGCCCATCTACTCAACTTTTCTGGATCCTGTTGCTGTTGTTATTTGATTTTTAGGAACATTAGCAACTAAGGCCATATTGCTCTGGGGATATGCGGTGGTCATTCCCTGACCTTTCCGCATCTTCCTTATTTGGTGGTCACGGGCTCGAACCTCGGTCTAATCAAGAAGCGGGTGCTATGCACCCGCTTCTTGATTAGACCGAGGTTCGAGGTTCCTGCCTACCTGGCTACGGAGGCGCCTAGATCCTGTTGCAGCAGCGTACTGTCATTAACAACCCTGCCGACCTTCGTATCATCTGCAAACTTTGACATTAAGTCAATATCATCAATATCATTAATGAATACAGAAAACAACTTATTGACCTTAATAAACGTTGTTTCATGTTTCACTCATTATGAAATCATTAATAATTAATTCATTAAACTCATCATAATACTAAGAAAATAGGTTTGGCCAGGTTATGATACGTTCTGGCCCATCAGCACTGACAGAAAATCCTATTGATAGTTTGTTAATGAATGTAATGAATTTCTTCCAAATATTTATCTAACTCCTCTTTAAATGCACATAAGTCTCTAATTTACAGGGTAGTTGATTACTCTTTAAAATAAAGGCAAATAAAACTTTAAAATAAAAGCAAAGTGTCACTCTCAGTTTACAGTGCCTCAGTCTATGGTTATTTCTCTGTAAGTTAAATCTGTCCCCTTGTTTGTATAAAAGACAAAGCGAAAATACAGTAGAACCTCAAAAATCTGGCACTTTCTGATTATTTTTCCTGTGCAGGCAGATATGAAGTTTTCTTCTGCTCTTCAATTGTAGAAGAGCAGAAGGGAAACAAGGCAGCCGGAGTTAAAAAAAAAAAAAAACTGTAGGTACCATATTTATGCATCATGTTTATTAATTATTTCTAAAAATTCACTGTAGTACTTAATAATACAGTTGTATTTATTTAATTTATTATTAAAGTGATTCAATTGCTGAAATTATATCACACTATTTATACCTCATATTAAAAAATGTTGGATAATCACAGTGCCAATACCAGAAGGAGTTCCACCAAGCCACAACTTTTATTTCTTATGGAAATATACCATATCCACTAGATCACTCTGACAGCATGGGTTAAAACTTTGTCTTAATGCTAGCAACTATTGTTCTGTGGAGATTATAGGAATCAGAGCTACTGTATTATTTAATAAAAATAACGAATTGCACCTGAGTAATTAAGGTATACGTATAATGTTCAAAAAATTGGAATTTTCAAAAATCCGGCATGCGCTGGGTTCAAAGGATTCGGCATGCGCTGGGTTTCCAAAGTTTATAGCCTAAAAAACTAGTCTCTTAATATCTGTTTATATTCACAACTAATCTTGTTGCCTTCCTTTGTACTCTTTCAAGAAAGCATCTCAATATTTTTTTTTAAAATGAGGTCTGCTGCCTATATATGGTATTCAAGATGTGATCAGATCAGTGATTTGTATACTTACATAATTACTTCCATATAACTACTGGAAAAATTATCGTACTGCAAGATAATTTCAAGTCAGAATGAAATGCAATTCCCAAATCCTTTTCAACTTTAACAATATTAAATAAGCTACCACTGAATTCAGATTTAATTTGAGATTACAGTAACCCAGCTGCATAAACTTGAATTACTTACAATAAAGCTATTGCAAGTATAATAATGCCATTCTTTATATATATAATATATATATACTGTCCAGCTAAAACATTATGACTATCCCTGTGTTTTAGTAATTGGACATTCCTCCCCACCAGTGGCAGACATTTTGTGGGGAGAACAATACTGCATGTTCATGGCACGCAGTCCATGTGAAATACCTGATTAATATGGGCAAGTGAATTGATATGATGGACTTTGAAAAAGGGATGATTGTCAGGTACTGGTTGAAAGGTATTAAAAAAACTGTGAATCTTGTGGGCTATTCATGGAGTGCTGTTGTTAAGGTGTTCCAGGAGTGGATGGATAGTGGACTGAGAAGCAGGCACAGGCTAATGGCGGGCACAAATGCCTTGTCATGCCTGATCATGGTGTATGTAGGCTGTCCCAATCTGTGCAAACCAACAGATGGAAAACAATGAAAACATTTTCCATCTACTGGCTTGCACAAGGTGTTTCCGTTTTAAAATCAATGGCTGACTGTGGATGTTAACCAGAGGACAACCAGCTTTGTTTCCAAAACCACAATTCAATTAAACCTCCTCTGTATATAGCAGTGGTTTCCAATCTTTTGTCACTCAAGTCAAACTTTAAGTTAAAAGACAAATATTAATGGCACACTGAAATAGTGATTGCCATTGAACTAAATGGAATTTTTCCTAATCGTGCAACATACTTGAACAGAGTTACAGCACACTAATGTGCCGAGGCACACTGGCTGGGAACCTGTATATGGGAGTCTCTGAAGTAGGTCAAGGTACTTATGCTTACAGCAACCCACTACCAATGATGGCTAAAATGTGCATCTGAAAGGCATCTTTGAACTAACAATGACTGAAAAAAATTGCCTTTTTTTCAAGAAATCGCATTTCCTGCTATGCTGCCACATTTTTTTTTTTTTTTTTTTTTATGAAAACACCAAATGAGAGGTATTAGAACCTATAGTACTTAGTACCGTGCTTGGGTTGGAGGTTGAGAAGACGAAAGAAGATATTTGTTGACATTGGGCTTGAACTCCTGTAGACTGTAATTTTCAGGAAATATGTATGAAGGAAGGTTGTTCCAGAAAAATGGCAGTTGATGAATAAATGAGGAAGATGAAAAGTTGGTTCTGTGAGTTTGAAGTTGGACAGTAAATGGATGTTGGCTGTTGGCTGCAAGTGTTCAGACTGTTTTGAAAGAGAGAGCGTGGGAATTATAGAAGCCAATTAAGAAGAACAGTGCCCATGGAAGTATCTGTAGAAGAGGTATGCAGCAGAAACAGTACGTCTATGAGACAGCGAGTGGAGAGACTCTGTTAGAGATGAATCATTAATTAACCTAACTGCCTTCTTCTGAATTGAATCTAGAAGCCTCAGAGAGGTTTTGGGGGCACCACCCCAGGTGTGGGAACAATATTCCATGGTAGGGTGGATTCGCGATTTATACAGAATGAGCAGCTGTTTGGAAGAAAAGTAATGCCGAGAGTGAAAGAGAAAACCTCAAGTTTTTCAGATACAGAGAAAGCAATATTTGTAATGTGCTTGTGCCAAGAGAGATTAGAAGTCAGAGTAATCCCCAAAAGAGATATATCAATGTGCCTAGAAATCGCAGTGTCACCAAAGATAATCATAGGAGCAGAAGAATCCTTTTTGCAAGATATAAGACAAGATAGAGTTTCAGAAGGGTTGAAATCAACTAAGCTGTCTTTGCCTCACTGGAGAATTACCTGAAGATCGGCATTTAAGGAATTGGTAGCAGATTTTCGAGAAGAGTTGAAGCTGATTGGGAAGGGCAAGGTTTCTCAAAATGGAAAGTGGAATGCAATGTGCTATCATCAACAAAACTATGGATAGGATTTCCTGTCAATGGAGGAAGGTCATTAATATACAAAAGGAAAAGAATGGGGCAAAGAACTGAACCTTGGGGGATACGGGCATTAGTGGAGAAGTTAGAAGACAGACAGCCATCTACCATCACCCTTAGTGAGCGCTCAGAGAGAAAACTGGATAACCAATTATAAAAAACAGTTGGCAAACCATAAGATGGAAGCTAGTTTAGAAGACCTTTATGCCAAACACAATCAATGGATGGTAGGCGTATGGCAAAAAAACTGCAGAGAGAAATCATTCCAACATTCCAATACAACAGAAACAGGCAAGTGGGGACAGAGCTTTGGTATGGAGGATGTTTTCCTTTTAACCTCTTGAAGCTCCCATACCCCTAGATTGCACTCTGAGTGCTGAAAACTACCTATCCACTGTGGGAAGCAATTCTGGCAGCATAGTACAGTAAACCCCCGCTATTCGCGGGGGTTACGTTCATGAGAAATGCCGCGAATACTGAGTAATGGCTCCCATAGTAATAAAGGGATTCCGTTCTAAAGTATGAAATATATAAGAAAAACTAGTCTAAAATTTTGTCTATGTATGTATTATATGTACCTTCATAATATGACTATGTACATAGACAGTACCTAGTGAAATGCAAGCATATGGCATCGAAATGAAAATAAGAAACAATTTAATATTATTAAATGTAATATTTATTAGAAATTTCAAACAAATCTTTCAATCCAGGGCCTTTGCTATAGCTTAAAAACTTATCCCACCAGTTCTATCAACAGTTTCGTTAAAGTGTTGATAAAGGTGTTTTGCCCTTTCACGAATGATGAAAAGGGGAATTTTATTTTGAGTTCGGTCTTCTATCCACAGATTTAAAGCTTTTTCCATCTTTTCTAATTTATCATCACGAGTTACAGAGCAAATTTTTGAAGCAATTAGCGCGTTTTCACGGACACTACGGCGGATTTTTTCTTCCGATTTCTTGATTAATCGCACCGTTGACTCATTGATTTTATAATGTTTTGCCACTGAGGAGACACTTTCACCATTAGACATTTTGTCTAATAACTCAATTTTATTCGCTAATGTCATCACCTTCTTTGATCTTTTCAAAGAAGGGTTAGAAAGAACTTGTCCACAATAAAGTCACTTTCTTCCATTAACACACTCGAAAAAGTCTGTTTTACACTGCAAAACAGTAGATTTATCACTTTTGTAAGCATATCAATTTATAAATTGATAAATTTATTCAATTTATAAGCATATAAATTTAAAGGAAACGACGAAACTCATGACAAGTGCAGAACACATACTGAACAAGGATTAGCGAGAAACGTCCACGCTCGCGATTTTGTCACCCCTCTTCCCCCACCCACCGAGCGCTGTTTTGACCGGGAAAGATGATTTTAGCCACGCCCATGTTTTTTTATGGCGGAAAATGTTCACGGCGATTTAAAATTCACATTTTTTTAGGTTTCATTTTATATTAAATCAGCGATCGCGAATACGCGAAACCGCGAATACAGATACCGCGAATAGCGGGGGTTTACTGTACAACGTATCTCCTGCAACACAACACTGAGGTCTTATAAAGTCTATGTCTTGCCTTGTGGCAGTACTGCTGGACAACAAGAGAGACAACAAGAGATGGACACACCCATTATTAGGTTGGGGTCATAATGTTTGGACTGCACACTACAGCAGACTCTCAATTTACCGGGATCTAATTAACCAGGACATTTCAGGATTCCAAATTAAAAAAAAAAAAAAAATCAACCAGAAATCATAAAATTCAAGTAAAAATACAATAGGTATAAACAGATATTTTGCAAGTCATAAATAAGCAACAAGAAGCGGCGTTATAAGGTGTCACTGGGAGATTAGTAAACCGACTATCTTGCAACCCACTGCTCAAAAAAAAAAAAAAAAAAAAAGACCAAATGTTTATTTTCTTTTAGTGTGTTGCATCGCACTGCAAAAGGACAAATTTTATTTCGTTATGTATGTCGGGGATGTGGTAATTTTTTTTTTTTTTTTTTTTTTGTTTAGAAATTGCAAAAATGATGATGGGCAAATGCAAGAGTTGTGCTTTCAAATAAACAAAAACTTGAAATTATTCAAAAGTTTGAAAACGGTGCATCCCTCAAATCTCTAATGAACCATTATAACATTGGTAACCAAACCATCCGCGACATTGTAAAAAATAAACGGAAGCATCGTACTCGACACGTGAGTAGTGCGTGGTAAGTTTTTTTCGGTTGCTAAACATTTTTTGATATAGTAAGTCCTCGACTTATGCTTCAGACTTACGTTCCATTATTTATATACAGTGTTTTTTTATATATGACTGAAGATTTCAGTGAAGGACACACCATAATAACATAAAAACCCACAGAATTCCAGTTATCTTTTTTTTTTTTTTGATTTGGTAGTTGTTGGCGCATCGGCTTCTGTGGCCATATTGCACCTCCCAAGGTTTTTGCAGTACTTTGATCCAAGCCCGAGGCGGGAATCGAATCCGCGACGTTTGGGTTGCCGGGCAGGTACTTTACCCACTCGGCTAGCCCGGTCGGCTTCCAGTTATCGGTATTATCTCAAATGCAATAAGATCAAGTTTACTACCCGTTTATAATTAATTGTACTAACAGAAAAGCCCAGTAACCTGGAAAGTGCAAACTGTTTTTATTGTTTTACGGTAGTGACCTCCAGAAATGTGTTTTTAGTAAAATGCGAGCTTGTGTGGAGTGATAATAGTGAGTTTTCGCCTTAACCCTGTGAAGTTCTTTTCAGAAAATTTAATTTTGACTGTTATCATGGAAATTTAATTTTGACCGTTATCATGCAACTAAGAGAATAAGTGACAATGGTACTAGTAAATCTATCAAGAAAAGGAAAGCAATCGAGTTGGATCAGAAAATTAAAATAATAAGGATGTATGAAAATGGCCAAACATTAACAAGTATTGTGTGAAATTCAGATTTGTCAGTGGCAACTGTGAACGCAATAATAAAGGACAAAGACAGAACACGAGAAGGGATCGGTACCACTGAAGTCAACTATAATAACCAAAGCTACAAAATACAAATCAGTTTTTACTGTACAATAACATGCATTTTTTCTTCCTTTTAGGTTTTCTTTTCTTATGTGCCACTCCGGCTACTTCTCTATCCCCAGACAAAGTTTTTAATTAAACTAGTTAAAAATATATAACTATTTTTCTTCATTCTTCTGAGGATATTATGTGATTTTTGTAATTTTGGCATATCAGGGATATAGTAGCAATATTTTATTAGTCATTCGCGAGTTACATAAAACTCGACTTATGTAAGTTAAGAAGACCTGGAATGTATCTCTTACATACATCTGGGATTTACTGTATTTGTGGATTAACTGGGAAATCGATTATCTGGGAATATTTTTTTACCATCTAGCCCGGAAAATCAAAAGTCTACTGTATATATATTTTATGATATATAATAATTAATCCATTATTTAGACAGAGAAGCAGCTGCCAGGCCAATGGCGGGCACTCATACTTCTTTGATGGTCGTGCCAGAATACTGTCACAGAAAATTTTGACAAAAACTTATACCATCATCATCATCATCGTTAATGAAAATTTTAAATAACAAGAGCCCTAGCATACAACATCAGTCCATCTGAAACACCGTCCATTTACACATTATGGCAATTGGAAAACAACCAATGATGTTAGAGGAAAAAAATAATGATCCCACGTATAAGTAAATTAACTTCAGTTTATTCAAAGTAACTTCCTCTCGTATCCAACATACTGCATGCAACAAATACGAACCTACTGGAACAACTGGTGGAAAGCCATGACTGGTATACCGTTCAACGTTCTTGTTACAGCTCTCTGAATGATGTAAATTCATCAAAATAACTGCCTTTCAGTGGTGCTTGAGCTTCGAGAACAAAAAGAAGTTGCACAGGGCTTCTCTGCAACAAATGTTGCAAAACGTCCAGACAGTAAGCAGCAGTGACACTTGGGTCATTTAACACAAACTCTTTGTACACAATTGCCAACTTCCACTGCCCACTTTGTCGCTTCACTGCTGAGTCATACTGAAAATGCCATGTCTCATCACCCATAATGAGTTCTCTGCAGTGTTCAAATCGCACAATCCATTAATGAATGTGGAACAAACAGTGCATAGGCCTTCGATTGCTTCAAATCTTGGGTTATTATTTGTCAAACGGTTTCCTTATTAATGCACAGATCTTCTGAAATCATTTGGCGCATTGCACATTGATCATTAGTAATGATTTCCCACACCTTTTCAATCAACTCTAGTGTTCAAACTGTTTTTTCTGGGTATGGATGTTCATCTTCTTCCAGTGGGCAAAACATTTATGCCACTCAAGCACATGTGCACGAGGCAGACAATTCTTTCCATACACTTCACCATTTGAAATGTTTCCGTGGCACTTTTGCCCAGAAAAACACAAAACTTCATGTTTGCTCTTTGTTCCATTGTCCCTCCACAACACAGACACAGGAGATATGCAGTTCGGCCCACACTGTGTTCTAAAATGGCAACAATTTCCGCTGACCCTGGCTGTGGTGCTCAAGGAACAATCATCCTTTCATTTCATGTTTACTTTGATTAGATCACAACACCAGCACTCTCATAACATCAGTCTTGTTTTCCTATTGCCACACTGTGTATAACTGCTCTGTTTTACCAGTTAACCGTTCCTTCATCCACTGTAGCAACCTGCCCTTATTTCACATATGTTATTCGTGCAGAATTGTGTCAAAAGCTTTTCTAAAAATCTAACTAAATTACATCAATTATATTTAGACTACAATACCTTACAAGATGATCAGAGATCTTCCCTTAACAAAATCGCAACCTTCTTATTATAATGCAAAGGGTTTTTCTAGTTCCCCATGTATTTTGCTGCATAACAGAAGAATGTGGCAAGTTATGTTTATGTACTCTTATCATTCTGTTGTTGCAGGTATGAAGAAAGGTTATGGTATTTAATATTTATAGTATTTTTTTTTTCTTCTAATCTATCTTGCTTTACATGTTAAGGTAGGATTTTACAGATAAAGGTGTCTATTGTAATTGTTTGTAAAACTTGGGTACAACTTTCTTGTTCTCCATATCACATTATTTGTTAGCTTTGAGCAATAATAAGCATGTTGTATGAAGTATGAAATTGCTTGCACTTGCAACACACATAATGCACTTCTTGCAGAGATAAGTGAAAGGGGGATTTGTATGTGCAGGTGAAGAGTAATGTAGTTTGAAATTTAGGCATTATAATTAGTTGTTACTGTAATTAGATGTGGATTTCACCACTGGGGTCCTATAATAACTGCATTTAAAAAAGAATAAAGAGAATGTTGCTAGGAAATTAATGTTAAGTGTTAAAGAGATGTCTGATATACAGATTTAATCTTCTATAAAAAAATGGTAATGAGATTAAGACAGAAACACAAATGGCTCAAGGAATGAAGATCAAACTCAAAAAGTAAGGGAATACCAAGAATACTAAACTTATTGCTAATACTTACCTGAGCGAGTTTGGATTTCTGTTCCATTTGTTGACTGTCGCATAAGAGATAAATTTAATAAATATAGAAATATGTGCTAGCACTGCTTCATAATACAGCAGTTATGTTTCTTACACATGTTATAGTATCCAGCAAACAATCATCTGATGTCCTTAAGTCCTTTTGGTTTAAAGTAAGGAAAATATAGGCAAGTGACATGTCACAGAGATAGTAACCAAATGTTAGTCACTACCTAATCTATTACAGCCCACAACAACATCATAACCAGCAAGGTGACCCTGAAATGCACAGTTAATCACAGATTCTATATGCTTTTTTTCCCCTTTCACAGTAGTCAGACTTACAGGTCTACGGCTACCTGGATCACTCTTAATGTGTAATCTACACTACATTCACTCCTTACCTTCTCATAGCGTAAAGGATTCTAATACAGGAAAAATTGTGTTGGAATCCCTTTGTGTATGGAAGAGACAATTGTATATTTCTAATATTCTGGGACTTCGCTTGAATCTACAGATACCTCCTTTATTATAGATAAAGACTTAGTGAGTTCCATTGTCATAATCTGCTATTAATCAATCAATGATTGGTTATGGGACATTCCATTGTAAAACTTAAAAAAAAAAAAAAAAGTATCAGCATAGCCTTTCCTATGGAAGTAGCATGACCATTATCTTGCTATTCTTAAAATACTTGATGCATTTAGTTCATAAGTTTGCTGGACAGCTCTATCATCTCCTGGCTGCATATAAAATTCAATCCCTCATATTGATTTCATCCAGAATGGCAAAACCTACTTCCTTTCTAAGTAACTAAAAATGTAAATACTAAATTTAATAGGGGGCAAGAATGCACAGAATATAATCCTCACTCAGGGTGACAAACAGAAAAAATAGTAACATAAATGCTACTAATTAAGCTCAGTACCCCTACCAGTGTCAAAATATTATCATTCTCATAACTTTTCAACCATCCCTCTCCCAAGTTGCAATTTTTTACTGGGGGGGGGGGGGATTGCCAAAAAAAACAGAAAATTTCAAACTTACTGGCCATCCTGGGAAGGTTCCAACTTCCCACATCTTTTCAAATTCTGACATAATAGTTTCCATTTCCTAGAACAGAAGACATTTTTATCAGTACAAATATATTAAATGACATAAAAAAATTTGCTAAAAATAATTAAAAAATTAGATATCAATTCTATAAAAGATTTTCATTACACAATTTTCATGTATTTAATCTACAAAGGGGAAAAAAAAAAAACACACACATTTTTGGAAAACTAATTACTTGATCTCATTAAAAGTCACCCAATTCGAATTTAGTGAAAATAAACAATTATTAAAAATGTTTTCTAAAATAATCCATTATTTCTCAGGAACAGAACTAACAGGTCTGTAATCTCGTGTCACCCTTTGAACCCTCTTTGTGAATTGGACACACATTTGCACATCTCCAGTCCGCAGTGACTTCCCCTGAACCCAAAGATACTTTCATTATTATGGCTAAGAGTTTGCTTACTTCCTTTAATATAACTGGATAGATTCCATCTATCCCAGGTGCCTTTCTTATGTTCAACTTCAATTTCTCCTCCACTTTTCTCTCAGTTATTACAAAATCATTAAGCTCCCTGTTAGAATTCAATAAGCTTCTGTCCTCCACTTCCCTACAGAATTCCTCATGTGTGAATGTAGATGCAAAATACTCATTCAGTTTGTCAGCTATCTGAGCAGGATCATCAACAGTCGAACCATCGATAACAAGTGGACCAATATATCTACCATAGGCTTCTGTGTCGCCTGATAATTTATATGCATCCCATGCATTTTTCTTCTGTGCCACAAGTCTAATTAATTTATCTAACATCCTTTAGGCCTAAACTTTGAACAATATTTCTTAGTTGGAACAAAAAGCCTAGTAGCTTCCAAGATTACCTCCTTGAATGCTTCCCATTTAGAATGTGCTGTTGGTAACGTCATCAGTTGGTCCCATTGTATACAATTTAAATACTGTCTGAGACCACTGTAGTCACCTTTATGAAAACAAAAACCCTGCCCTTTACCCCTGATGGTAGTTATATCTTTAAGTAAATCCCACATCAGTACACTGTGATCACAGCGTTGTAAATGAGTACTACACTGTTTTTAACCACTACACTGTTTTTAACCACGTGTTTTCAGTTCAATACACAGAAGATGTGAGAGAAATTCTGCTTTCTTCCGAAACTGATACTTTCAATGCTTTCTTTGGTGTGTGGTAGTCTTTAGTGAATAATAATAATCTTAGTAGCAGTGCAAAGGCTCATCAACATCATCTGCAGATGTTCCCGATTTCTTCACAACATTGATTTTTTGCAATTCTTTTTCGAAATTCCTCACAAATTTTGAAATTTGTTCACAAGAAATTGCTAGTCTACTGCTGGATATACAAATTTTTCTAAGTCACTTAATTCCTCGCATGTTTTTGATTTTACAATTTTATTAATCTTCTCTTTAGATTTTTACCCAAAACATAACACTCGATATGATATGTAAAAACAAACGTTTTTACATGATTATGAACATGATTATAACGTTTTAAATTATTATGATATGTAAAAACATAAACAACACCCGATACATGGGTATTGTTTATGTTTCAATGAATTGCACAATAAATTCTTTGGATATATTTTTAAGCTAATTTCCATAACTACAAATCAACAGGGAAACTCAAATAACTGTGAGTTAACTAAATCATGTGGTTGTGTTTACAGTTAAAGCTGTGGTGCTTTACTGATTGAGAGATTAAAGAGATTTATCTGTGGCAGTTTTCCCGCCACAGATAAATCCCCCCCCACTGCACCTCATTACAAGGGTCACTAGGCGCTTTATAGCCAAAGTTGCTTATGCGCCATGAAACTCCCACAACAACAACAAGGGTCACTCAAAAATTTATCTACCTCAGTAATAAAGAAATAGCACGAATTAATTTTATTTTATATCAATATATAGCTCCTTGAGTGCAAGGAGGAAATACTTGGTAAAAAAAAAAAAAAAAAAAAAAAAAAAAAAAAGTATTTGCCCTGGTCTCTGAAAAAGCCACAACTTCCTTGAGAGCATCCTCACCTGAATATCGGACCCACACAAGCATTTCTTTAAATTTATAAGGAGGAAATAATCATTGATGCCAGGTCTTGATTGTAGAGCAGGTAAATTAACTCCTGGAATTTGCAATCGCTAATTGCTTTACAGGACTTGTTTATAGGAGCATTGTCATGACAATTTCCCTCTTTTCTGTTCTTTTGACTCCTCTTTACACTTCTGAGAACAGCAAGTAAAACTATCTCCAGTGAATATTTTTATGTGGCATGAGTCTATCATATTTCTTTCATATCCCAAAAAATGGTGGTCATGATCTTTCTAATGGTGTCTCCAATATACAGACTCATACTTTGTTTTCAGATCCCAGTAATGAATCACTATTTTAATACCAATTCTTGAAAGTAATAAAAGTTAAGTTCTTAATAAATTCTTAAAAGAAATCCATGCGAATCTGCATTGTGCATGTATAAATTTTCCTTACAAGTTTGAGCTCTGAACCGTTTCAGAAGAGGTGAACATTTTTGCACCCAGTGAGAACTGACCATGGCTAAGCATTCACAGAGAATGTTCGGTATTGACCTGCTCGGAAATATTACATTAAGAATCACTCGATATTGTCTATCCTGCATAACCAGATCTTCAACAGTTTAGCACATTTTTTGAGTTTCCAATTTCAATGGTGATCCTAAGTGGGTGGGGGATCATCTATGCATTCCTAATCCCATTTAAACTGCTTGGACCAAAATTTTATGGTATTCAAAAGGCAGCATCATCACATAGAGCTTTCAGGTATTCATGAATAACTTTTCAAAAATTTTAACAGGGATTAAGCTTTTGTCAAAAATTCAATAATTGCCCAATGTTCCAATTTTATGGCACTTAAGTTTTCTTTTGGGTAGGCTACTTTAAATCTCTTATGTTTTTCCATATTTCACTGCACTGGACCAGCACAAATAAGACACAGTTATGAGAGTATGATAAAACAACTACAGTTTTTATATAAAAAAAGAAGCATACTTATAGTGCAAGGTAGACAACTTATTGAATATGCCATGTGTGTCTATCCTTATGTACACATTATAAATATAACATATTCAAATTCTGCATTCCTTAAATCACTTTCTGATATTCTGTTGGATCTGCATTTGATGACTTAGGCAATACTTTATATATCATAATAAATAATAAATACCATAATATTTATTATGATACTCCTCACATTAGGGTAGAAACAAGTATAACTGTTTGTGATCTTAGTAGCTTTAACAAAGTCCATATAACTTCCATTTCCATGAGGATTAACAGCACACCCTGAAATCCCTCCTTCTCCACTTTCTAGGCTGCTGCATGACTCAATAAATACATTGTAAGAATCAATGCATTTACTGTGTCATGCTGTCCCACCCACCTCAAAAATAGCAGTTTTCCAAACAACCAGAAAAGAAAATAATCTTGCACTCCTACTATCCAAATTCTGAGAAAAATTCTACTTTATGAGCCTTGTGCAATCTCCCCAGACCTGAATTTATTGACACGGCTCTTATAAACTTCCACCTAACATGCCTGGGCAAAACTCCTTCAAATTCTGTCCTAAATCATGACCTCAATTATTCTCATTATGAGCTATGCTTTATATCATTACTTCTCATTATGAGCTATACTTCATATCATGTGCCTGAATATAGCAGTATCACCTTCTATTTCCTTAAAGTTATAGTTATTCAATAATACTACAACTTTGATTGCTAGCATACTCTGGTTCTATTCTACCTATCATTACTGCATAAAATATACTGCATTTGTTTCCTTGAAACTCAGTCACTAAAACTTAGCTTAACTTAAGGAAAAACTAACTTGGCATTACAGTTTACTTGCATTGCTCACTCTACATTGCTCTATTCCTCTTCTCAAAGTAGATACCAGTGAATAACTGGCCTCCAATTAATGCACATGACTAAGAACCACACTCTGAACTTAGTGAACTCATACACACATTAATTATGTGTGCATATTTATATTTTGTATGTTTTAAATGTTTTGTTTCATGATATTTCTGAAAAGTAGAAGACCCACAATAAGATTTAGAAACATTTTACAATTTTCATTTGGTATTTAGAATGATTTAAAGTTTACCTAGTACTGTCTCTATGTACAGAAAATCCCAAAATAAGCTTCTTTTTGACTAACTTAGCCTTAAATAAAAATAATAATAAAGAATATTAAGACACAGAGTAGAGTGCAATTAATTTTTATACATAGTCACTAAATTCTTTATAAATGATTATTTTAAATAGATTACATATATAAAATTAATAACAAAATTTACTTCATTCAGATCAAGAAGAGGCTTCACTCTGCAAGCATAACCTTCCAAGTATTCCAAAAGGGTTTCCAGATATCTAATAATACAAAGTTTGTTATTATAAAAAAAAGTATAATTCCATTACATACAAATCTTAAAGAATAATAAGAAAGCTATTAATAAATCACCTTCTTAATTTCCACCTGCTTTCATTAATTTACTTTTATTTTATGTTAATTTAATCATTAGTTAATTATTAGTATTTTTTTTTAAATTGTTTCTCCAAGGCCCTTCAACAGTATGAAATTATCCTGAAGCTCCTAGGGTAATAAAAGATATTCTTCTTTCTATACCTCTAATATTCTTTTTTCAGTACTTTCAATACTCTTATTCTTGCTATTTTAACATCCCATTCTATTAGATTATTTTGTGTTGCACTTTCTAGTCTCCTCACTTTTTTCCCTCATCTTAAGAATAATTTGTGTTAATAGTTTTTAGACGTGTTTAGCACACATAGGTAAAGTGCTTACTGTATTTACCATGTCCATCCATCCATCCATCCATCTGCATATAATTCAACTCCCAGCAAATGGATTTTCATGAGGTTTTATATTTGGTTTCTTTACAAAGATTTGTCAAATCATCCCAAATTTCATTCAAATCAGACACGTACATATCCAACAATTATTATTTCTTTCTTTCTCCCCCCACATATCATATAGGCCATCCATATACTGCATATTGCAACTGAAGCACTGGATTAATATCCAGTGCTCAAGCAATATGCAGTATATATTTGCTGCCATACACTGATTGAAGGAATGAATGGTAATACAACAGAAGCGCAAAAAACAAAATGTTCTTGGTTCCTGCATAACTTAGCCTTAAATAAAAGTCATTGTTTTTTACTTTTATATATAAATCATGAATTAGCAAATATTTAGAAATAAAGAACAAATATGTTAACTGCATATCACAATCTGTGATGTGTATTGTTTTTTGTTTATATCATTAAATCACAGAAGATCCTGGAAACACATTTCAATTTTCCAGGAGAAAATAAGCCAAGCATTACCATTAGAAGAGGCATAGGATGCAAGCTTATACGGCATCAGTCAAAAAAAAAAAAAACTTCCCATTTCATCCATTCATTCACTCCAAATGTTTGTCTAGTTCCGCCTTGAATTCATTTAAGCTGCCAACTTCCATGACAGATGCAATCAACCATCTGCAGGCTTAAGGCAATTTCCACACCCTATTCTACAACTGTCTTTCCTCATTTGAATTTGTCCTCTAAGGCAATTAATCTTGGCAAGAGGAAAAATCCCATCAGCATTGAGCTTGCTCAAACCATTCAAAGCCTTATACACCTCAATCAGATCACCTCACAAGTGATTAGTCTACAGACACTGCAATTTGCAGAACCAATTCTGTTGCCCTTCTCTGTACTTGTTCCAGCAGCTATACATCCTACCTACCTAAAATGAGGCCTCCAGACCTGTATACTGTACTCAACCTTGGTTGCAAAGGTTGAGCAGTTGGTGCCTGCCCACTACCTTATACAAGGGGATAATCAACCACCTTATCCCTGCTAGAAAAATTCCTGTATATCATTGACAAGACACCATGAGCTACTCTTGCAGATTGTCTGCACTGCTCAGAAAACTTCACATGTGACTACACAATTATCCCCAGGTCTTTTTCATTCTTCACTACCCACCACACAATTGATATGCAGTACTTTACATTTGTCAATGTTAAACTTCAGTTGCCACCTCTCGGCCCACCTGCTCAACTTTTCTAGATCATGTTGCAGTAGCGTACTATCATTAATGCCATTAACAACCCTGCCAACCTTTGTATCATCTGCAAACTTGGACATTAAGCCTGATATACAAGGGGATATCAAAAAGTTTGTACCCTGACCTAGATGGAAGATTCATTTAAGCTATCAACTTCCACAACAGATGCAATCAACCATCAGCTAGTTGTAGGATTCAGTAGGAAGCTGCCATTTTTAATAAGTTGTCTACATATTCAATAACTAACATGTGAAATTTCATTCCCATAGGTGATCGTAAATCAGAGGAAAGACGCTATTGTTGACAAAGTGGAGTATCGAGCAGTGATCAAATTCCTGTATTTGCAGGGCAAGAAAGCTCAGGAAATTGATGAAGAAATGAAAGCTGTGTATTGACAGAATTGTCCATCCTATGACACTGTAAAAAAGTTGAAATGTGAGTTCCAGTGCGGTCATACAAGTGTGTCTTTGAAAGCCAAGAGAAGGAAGACCATCAACGTTCACAGAAAGTGAGATGGTTGCAAAGGTTGAGCAGTTGGTGCCAAGAGACAGATGTGTGACAATTCATTTCATCGTATATGCAGTGGAAATTAGTTGATCTAGATGATCCTGCATCTAGACAAGACTGCAGGATCATCTTTAACCAGTACTTCCATTAATTTCTCCAGAACAGAAGTTAAAATAACAGGTCTGTAATTACTCTTGTCACCCTTTGATCCTCCTTTGTGAATTGGGGTCACATTTGCACATCTCCAGTCCATGGGGACCTCCCCTGAGTCCAAGGAAGCTGTCATAATTACAGCAAAGGATTTGCTTACTTCCTTTGCTGCCTCCTTTAATATAACTGGATAGATCCCAACCACCCCAGGTGCCTTTCTTATGTGTAACTTCAACAATTTCTCCTCCACTTTGCTCTCAGTTATTACAAAATCCTTTATCTCCCTGCTAGAGTTTGATAAACTTCTGGCATTCTCCTCCCTGAATAACTCCTCATGTGTGAATGTAGATTCAAAATACTCCTTCAGTTTGTCAGCTACCTGAGCAGGATCATCAACAGTTGAACCATCAATATCAAGTGGACCAATCTGATTCATCCCCTTCCTTCTAGAGTTCACATAAGTAAAGAACTTTGCTGTTTTTCTTTGCATCTTTTACCAAAGATTTCTCATAATCTGCCTTCAACTGCCTAACCTCCTTTGTGACTTGATTAAAGACCAGCTTATATGTACCATATAACTCAACATTACAAAATGTTAAGTGAATATGATGTTGCAAGGTACATGCGGCAATGTGAAAACAATTACTTTTATATTTTATTAGTTAGTAGCAAGATAATTAGCATTCACTTTCATTAATCACAGAAAAATGAACAAGTTAGTTAATGTACACAGTGCATTATATTTCAGGCACATTCACAAACTGTAATATTTCAGGATTTATAACAAAAGAGAAAAATGAAATACACCATATGTGCAAATCAAGAACATTTTGTTTCTGTACATCTTGGCCAGATTTTTATTGGTCTGAATTTAATGAAATTTGGGGAATGAAAATTTAATGAAAAAAGAGCAAAATTCATGAACATCCATCCATCCATTGGAAGTTTAGTTATATGTGCAGACAGACCAAGAAATAATACTTGCCTGATTTCTACTGGTCCAATTTTAATTAAATTTAATATAGCTAAAATCTTTTTGCAAGGCCCAAATATAAAACTGCACGAAAACCCATCTGCTAAGATTTTCCAAGTTATTAAATGCCGACAGATATGGTAAAGACAATATGTGCATTATGAATATATACTAACACCCAAAAATGTAGTTAATTTAAATTTAAATTAAACTCACCTGAAATATAAGACGTTTGTGCACATTACCTAACTTGTTCTTCTTTCACCCACCCCATGCTCTCATTGAAGTTCACAGTGAAACCTGAAGGTGTGGAGTGGCTTTGTCTGGGACAATATAAATGGGAGTATTTTCAATCTACTGTTCCTTAGGATTCTTTTATTCAAATGCCTGGCATTCTCAATGATGAAGTATCAATAAGACCAACGTGGCAGTTTGGGAAGCAATGAAAATTTTCTTAATTTGGTTAATAGCTTTCTTTTGAAAGCATAGATCAGTGACATGAAAACTTTTCAGCACAGGACCCCTTTTTGGAAAATACTGATTTCCAGCTTTACTGGCAGGCCCCCAAAATAAAGTATCATATTGTCTTATTGTTCTCAATAATATAACATTATAATTGATAGACAAAAATACTTCTAGCCTACCTTAAAAATTTGCCATTTCCACATTTCAAAATACACAGCTTTAAAATCTATCTACTCTGCTCAACAAAATTAACAGAACAAAATGTTTTTCATGAATATTTTACTGTGAACAGTGTTGCCGAAGGTAAATATTTGAGATAATAGGCAGCTTGGCATGCAAATTCCAAGTATCCAACAGAAATCAATCTACTACCTTACAGAGCCACAAATTATTCATGACTATAAAAACACAGATTGCAACCACATCACTTCATTCCCATTTTTTGGCTTGCTCAGTAGAATAACGACATCTCCAGTACTCAGACTGTTAAGTCATCATTATTTAGATGATTTTTTGGAGATGGTGGGCTGTTGGATGACTTGAAGCTGGGGGCAGTCACACGTGGAGGTGGCATGTTGGCATAATGTGTCATGCAGTATCGTCTCGGCAGTACAGAAGCAGTTTCAGGAGAAAGGAACCATTACAAGAAGAGCTGGCCAAGGTTGCCCGAGGGTAACATCAACCACAGACCACTATCTGACTCTAACAGCAAGATGGAACCCTATGATGTCATCATCAACTGTCTCTTGAGATTGCTGCAGCCATGGGTGAAAACATTTCCAAACAGACTGTGTTAAGAAGGCACAATTCAAGTGAACTCTATGCAAGAAAGCCAGTGGTTTGGATCCCATTAACCCCAAACCACTGTAGAGCTCATCACTGGTGCCATGAACATGTGACTTGGAGCCCTGAAAAATGGGGTACAGTTCTGTTCTCTGATGAGTCCCGTATTAGCCTGCAAACAGATTCTAAAAGTTATTTCATCTGGAGACAATGAAGAATGTGGTACCATCCCTCCGACATCATAGAAAAGGCCATGGTGGAGGCAGTGTTCTCATGTGGGGCAGAATAACAATCAATGGCCTCTGTGTTTTTGACCGGAGTATGGTAACTACACAGAGGCACCAAGAACAGATCCTTGAACCCTGTGTTACTTTTTAGGGGTATGGTTAGCCCAGATTTTCTTTTCATGCATAAGAATACCACTGCACATAGGGCTGAAGTGGTGAAGGAATATTTTGAAACTGAAAATATCCAATGACTGCCATGGCCAGCACAATCACCAAACTTAAATCTGATTGAACATGTGTGGGACGTCCTTAGGCATCACATTGCCCATCAACAGCCAACTCCTCGGTCATTTGGTGAGCTAAGGTCTATGCTAGTGGAAGAATGGGATTTTTTGCATTACTGTTAGGCCTGTTTAGCAGTTGGAAGGGATGGTTCACCATATTGATGTCATGTGATGTCATTGTATAAGAATTACCTTTTTGGTAATTCTTATTACAACCCCTATAAATGTCCCTTATACCTGTTCAAAGTTTCTCACTGCTTCCTTATTCCATCATTATTCTATGGTACACCACCATACCAAATTTTGTCCCACTTCATTGCAAGCTGCATGAGCTACACTATGTTTTCTACGTGTTCTGTTAATTTTGTTGAGCAGTGTACCTATCTATCTCTATTTGTACCTAGTCCACTTGACAAACAATCACTTGTATCTTGACCTCCAGAAATAGTAGATAAAAAAGTCTTAATTTTTCTCAGAATAAGTGTAACAAATAACTGTTTTTTTTGCTAATTATCTCATTTGTGTTACATACGAGCAGAGAGTGGCATGCAAACTGTGCTCCATGAACCAGTTTGAGTGCCACTGGCCTAGATAATCATTATGTTGTTTATGAGGATTAGAAAGCCTTGAGAACTGAGGCTTTTGTCCATGATATGGATAATAGTGATGACATAATTCAGGAAAGTATCTTTGGTTGTGTTCTATTAGACAAGATGCTCTAAAGCAGTGGTTCTCGAGTTTTTCTTGTGGTTGCAAAAATGGCCAGGAAATTTAGCTTGTGGCCTCACAATTCCTTTTTTATTAAGACATTTATTTTACCGATAATGACAGTTGGTTGGAATTTATATGCATATAGCACAAGAATAACAATAAAATTCCTAAAGTGACTGTAAAAATTGTAACTAATAATAACAAGTTATATAATTTAAGATTCTATAATGAAGTCAGCTGAGAAACATATATATTTTTGAGTTTTGCAGAACAATATCATGTAAAATTGTTCTACTACATTAAAATAAAATGATTCAACATTAAAAAATCATTTTTTTTAATATTGAAATATAATAAATAAATAAATTTTGATATTTATGAAAATTGTCTGGTGGCCACATTTGGCCACTGTAGCCACACTTGAGAACCACTGCTCTAAAGTGAGCACCATTTTGAAGTTGTGATGATCAGACTATTTTTTTTTGGTGGGGGGAACAGGTGATATCACCTTTTGGTATCTCAGTATGGAACAGCTGTTCCACCAATTGCACCACATTGAGATACTAAAAGGTGTGAAAAACCTGTTTAGGAGAAAAAAAGTCTTCCAACAACTGGTTGGAAGACATTTTCTCCTGAACAGGTTTTTTTTTTTTTTTTTTTAACTCCCATCACACAAGTAGATAGTAAAGGCAGTTCCTGAAACATCAGGCCATTTCCCCCCCCCCCCCCACCTAATTATTACATCATTCTGTAACAATTTTAATCCAAAATAAATTCATTTATCTTTATCTATGTAGTTGCATTCTCTCTTTAGTCACTGAATAAGAAACTAATTATGAAACACTTTACATACACATGATTGGCTGAGTTATTATTCTATCCTTCATCACATTCCTTCAATCAATAAAATTCACTTCAAAAAATAAAGCTGTCACTAGCTTAGGGTTTAATACTAAAAATCCATCATACTGTAAAAGTCATGTCAATCATTGCAAAATACAGGCTGCAATCATTGTACATTCCACATTTCAAAATAATCCTATTATAACTGATAAACTGAATTATAAAATAGCAGTCATTATGGTGACTATGTTTGTTGAGCTCTGTATGTGTATGATTTGTAGGACTTTCAACATGCAAGAATGAGTCTCATATCTGATTAATTTTGGTCTGTTTGGTATAAAAAAAAGTTCTGTTTACTGGTTGGCATTTTCTAAAATTTACATCACTTAAGTACAAGATATAATTTTGTTATTTAAAAATCTTTATGGTATACGGTTCTTTTATCAGGCTTATAATTAAAAACAGGACACTACTGCAGGGAAATAGAATGCAGTATCCAAACAAAAAATAATAAACACAGGCTAAAAGAATGTTTAAAAAGAAAAAAAGTCACAATTGGCACTTAAAAGCCTGAGAGTATCTCACGAAATTTGAAAATTATAGGGGAAAAAAAATAGAATAAAAGCATTGTATATGTCTGTCTCTTGTCTCTCACTCCCCCCCCCCCCCCCAACCATCAAACACATACTAGAAAATAACATATAAATTTATATTATTTTATATACTGTAAAATTATTCACACTTACTTCTTATATTCTGAATTTTTTCTTTCTTTAGGTATATCAAACAGCTGATCGAACGTCGATAAATATGTCAAGTAATCTATTTTCTGAAATAATATTGTAAATATTCATAAATTTGTGCTTTTGTTTTTTTAATTTCCTTCATTATTTAATTTTTCTCATCTTATCATGGAGTATCATACAATTATTTAATTTACCATAAAAATTATTTTAAAAATCTTAAATTAGTTTCCCACATTAATAACAGCAGGAACCATAAGTCATATTTTAGAAATGGCAACAGACTGCCATTAGTATGGATAAAGTGGATAAATTCGGAGAGATGAGAGAGAGAGAGAGAGAGAGAGAGAGAGAGAGAGAGAGAGGAAGTCAGTATGGCTTTCTTCCTTTTAAAAGGTTGAGGGAAAACAGATATTTCAGAATTAACATTTCAAAGATTTTGGCAATAGTGTTACATATGGTGATGGAATGGTTACTAATCAGATGGCACACTATGGCCATAGACGCCCATGCGCCTAAAAAATTCCCAAACAAACTAATCAGATCAGTTTTATTCCCCTTTCCCTTAAAAAAAAAAAAAAAAAAAAGGAATCACGTGATTGAGCTAAGGCGAAAGGATGCAACCATTATGAAAACAGTAGTTGATGAAAACTGCTAGAACAAAAGACACTACAGTCTTTTTAATAAAAGGGGGAGAGGAACAAGTAGGCGTGCATTTGGACAGGAAGCAGCAGGATCTTGCAGTGACATTTAAGTAAATGTTATACTGGCATAATACTGCTGCAATAATTAATTTAAAAAATAAAAGAGTTCTATGAGCAAAATCTCTGCTGAGCATTACTCATCAGTTTGTGTGTTAAAATTGGCCCTACAAGTGGGGCAATTGACAACTGTTAACACTGCATTTTCATGAAATGGTTACAGAATTCAATTCAACTATAACATAAACATTAAAGTTCCTTTAAAGGTATATCTACAATCACAAAAGAACAACCTTATAAATAAATTTTGTTGTCATTTCAAGGTGAATATAGTTTCGTCATAGAAGGAAATTGAAAAAAACGTTACAGTGGACTCCGGTCTCTCCGACTACGAACAGCACAATGATGAATGGAAACGTATCTAGTTGTAGGATGATCGTAGGTACGGGGAAAAACTCTCGGGAAACAAGGGTGGGAACGAGTAACAAAACCACTTACTCCTTAAATTTAAAAATTTGATGTTTGTGACTTGGATTCGTATTTATTGATAGCGTTTTCTACTGTACTTTTTGAACTTACTATTTAATGCCATTATGCATTTAATAATAAGCGACGTGTGCCCAAAGATCACAACAATGTGGTAGCTCTTCAGCACAGGTCGCATCGTTTTTTTTTTTTTCTCTTCTAAACTTTGGTGTTTTTAATTTAAAAAAAAAGAAAAAAAGGGGGAGGGGACCAAACCGACTATAAAACTCACGAATTTCCAGGCATGATGTACTGACGCCCTTGACCAGGAATGAACATTCTAAACAATACTGAAACCGTTGAAAGATTTCTCACATAGCACAAAGTATCCAAATAAATCACTGAGAGGTATGCGTGGGGGGGGGGATACTAGTTCCGAATCCCCGTACTTTCGCATCCAAAGCGCATGCTGGTCCACTGGCCAACTTCAGATATACAGGGTTGATAAAATTAAAGTATCAATATGTAGTGGGCTCTGGAGCGAGTTCTAAGGCTCATACTAAAGAGAAATTTGGACAACAGGTACAGTAAAGAATGCGCTCGCCATTTAATGGGAAAAAAAAAAAATAGTTACAAAAATTGTCACTGTATGGTGAATAAGTATCTTAGTTATTGCCACAGTTATTGTGGCAATAACTTCCTTTGGAGTGTGATGAAGCCCACTTCTGCTTAAATGGACAAGTGAATATGCACAACTGTTGCATTTGGGCAACAGAAAACCCTTGAGTTATCCAAGAGGTCCTGTTGCATTCTCCAAAAGTGATCCAAGAGGGCCCGTTCCATTCTCCAAAAGTGACAGTGTGGTGTGGATTTACAGCCACATTCATGATTGGGCCATATTTTTTTGAACAGGTAACACCAACTGGACCCCGCAACTGTTCTATCACTGGACAGAAGTTATTATGAAATGTTGGCAAATTTCACAATACCAGAGCCGCAACAACATGGGTGAATATGGTATCCTTCAGGATACCATATTCATGCAAGATGGTGCACCACCCCACATCCACTGTTGTGTCTAAAGATTGCCTAAGGCAACACTTTACAGACGAACGGGTCATCAGTCGTTGTTTACAGACATCTTGGCCACCCTGATCACCGGACCTCACTCCATGCGACTTCTGGTTGTGAGGTTTTTTGAAGAACCAGGTGTATCAGGAAGGATGTCAAACTCTGGCAGATCTGAAGGACAGCATTAGACGTTGTGCTGGCTATTCCAGTTGACATGTTACGTTCTGCTGTAGAAAATGCTGTTCTATGAATGGGAACTGTTGTTGACCAAAATGAAGGACACATTGAACAACTGTAGTGCTGTTCAAGTGATTTGTATTGCCACAGCGCCATATAGTGACAAATTTTGTAACTAATTTTTTTTTCCAATAAATGGCGAATGCATTCTCTATTGTACCCGTTGTCCAAATTTCTCTTCAGTACGAGCCTTAGAACTCGCTCCAGAGCCCTCTACATAGGGATACTTTAATTTTAAAAACCCTGTACTTTGTGGCAGAATACTCAACAATGAAGAAAATTTCTGTAAAGGTGGTTCCATGAATGTGAAGTAAAGTAAAGTGAAGTGAAACATTTTTGATATTTAAAGCAGAATTCAATAAAATGCCACCTTAGTGGTAATCAAACATAAAAAAGGTCAGAATCAGTGCAGCAATGAAAATTGAAAAGCAAAAAAAATGTAAAACACAATTTAACATTCTAACCTTTTCGTCTCCAAAGCAATAACGACGTTGGCAAAATAAACTTTTCTATGTAGTTTCTGGAAATTGTTGGATTTATCTTGTCAAAATACAAACAACTAGTTGTGCATTTGGCAATGAAGAAATGTCAGTTTATCTATTGCACTCCAAAAACCCTAGCATAAGAAAAGAAATAAAGGTAAAGAGAAAATCTCCAGTTCCAGAAACTACTTTGGCTAAAGTTATCGATGAATGGAAAGTTTCTGTCTTGATTCTAACACTGTCAAGGGAGCAAGGGATGCTGAATGCCAGTATTTATTGTCAATAAAGTTAATTGGAGAAATATTATGAATAAATCTGGAAATATAAATGGTTCAGAAGGCTATCACTTCATTGTTTTTTTTGGGGGGGGGAATACGTGCTCTGTGACTGGCAAAATGACTTGAACAGAATTAAAGAATTTTACATTTTATTAAATTTTTTAAACATCTGTTTGTTTTTTTTCTGGCTTTTCTTCCAATTTTAATCAAATTAAATTTTAAAAAGCACTGACAAAGAAAGAGAAAATTAAGCTGCTTACTTCTATTCCTCTCAGATTAAGAAATTTTTCATAACATTCATTCATGTCTAAGAACTTTCCATATCCTTCTTCATCAGTGAATTCAACCATATCTGTACATAGAATATATATATAAAGAATAAATTAAATACATATTTTCTTATATGATCAGAATTATGTACATCTTAAAGTAATTCACAACAAATAAATGCATAAATGAAATGTGTGAGACACAGAACTCAAAAGAACCCCAAATGACAAATATTCTCACTTTTCAAATGTCTCTCACCAGGATGCAAATCTGTACTATTCAAGAAAAGTCTAATCTCTGATATGACTGCTAATCCATCATGTTTTATTATTTCTCATGGAAATTTGCTCTTCTAGTCAAACAGAAATAGAAGAATGTTTTTGTTGACTTTGCCTGTATTTTACTATAGATTAAGATTTCTTCATGCTGATGTTTGTTTTGAAAAACCTGTATTAAAGCAAAATAAACTGTGCCTAGAGGTAAAAATTTTCTGCTCTTTAAGAAATTTCCATATCATTCTTCATCAGTGAATTCAACCATATATATAGAAGAAGAAGAATCCTTATTGCAACGCTTAGAATGATAATTTACATAATAGTAGTTGCAACAGCCCATCATAGCACAATGGCCAGGGGTTAATGTACTACAGAGACATTATTGCCTCAAAAGCCAAAATACATAAATAAATAATAGAATGATAAATAAGTGAAATAAAGTATAGGAAAATGGAGAAATGACTTGAGTATACAACATATATAGAACATTAAGTGAGTGTACAACCATTTGTTTTGAAATATATACTATAAGGATATACATTGAAGTGCATAAATTTGTACATAGTTGTTTGGGTTAAGAATATACAGGCTGGCCTCGATTAATGCGATTAATTCGTCCCGCGAGTGCATCGTGCAAAACAGAAATACGTTAATCGAATATAATAATCAATAGGAAAAATTATAATTGGTCCTTGACTTTCTGGAATGTCCATAAAGAATTATACAATGTAAAAGATAATGAAAATAATTATGGAATTAAAACAGCGGTTCCCAAACTGTGCACTGCGCAATATTTTAAAATTTCGAGGGAAACAACACGCTTTCTGGTATGATCCACTAGCTTTCATAATCCACTCAAATAAAATTCAGAAGATTTTGACTCAAACCAGTTGTTGACTGCATCACATTGTCAGTGTCAAATTTCTGTCCTTTCAAGTCTTTTTGAGATTTGGAAATAGAAAATAGTCTGATGGAGCCAAATCCAGTGAGAAGGGTGGATGCTGTAACAGCTCGAATTCACAGTCACGTAGTGTGCCTATGTCACAAATATTGTGCATGTCAGTGCATTGTCTTGATGCAAGATACTCCTTTGGCCAATTTCTTGTGCATCTTGAACTTCAATTCCTTGAAGAAACGTATCCATAGGTTACAATACTTGGCATTAATAGTGGAATCTCATTCCAGGGAATGAACCATGGCCACTCCTTTTACATCCCACATTAGCTTCAAAATTCTGCACAATCTCATGACAACACCTGATTCTTTCTCTTCTGATCTGCAATCAGTGCTTGAAGGACTCACCTTGAAAAAAACCTTCTTCATTCCTATAACATTCACCATAAAATTGTGAGCTCGCTCATGGGTGATGTTGAATATTATTCCAATGCGTTTCAATGACATTCTGCAGTCTTACATGATCAGGTCATGAATGGCAACCACATTTGCAAGTGTCAACACAGTAACAGGCCTCCCACCGCAGGATGGCTCTTCAACATGGTCTTGTCCACACTTAAATTCTGCAACCTAATTTTTGACTGTGGCATGTGAAGGACACGATTCCCCTAATGCTGGTTGTATGTCTTCGTGAATTTATTTTGGCAACATTTCCTCTAATTGAAGATAATCAATGACTGCATGGTGCTTGAATCTCTCAAGAGTCACCATCTTCATTCATCTTCCACACTTCAATGCACTCTGTAAAGAAGATGTTGTTATGTTGTTATTTGGTTTTTAGGAGCATTAGCAACTAAGGCCATATTGCTCCGGGATATGCGGTGGTCATTCCCTGACCTTTCCGCATCCTCCGTATTTGGTGGTGACGGGCTCGAACCCCGGTCTAATCAAGAAGCGTGTGCTACGCACTGCTGCTCCTTCCCACCTGGCTATGGAGGCGCCACTGTAAAGAAGAATAATATAGTTACAAACCAGACATTTTCTGTAAACAAGGGTCACACCACAGATTGGAAATAGTGTCTTTCATGAAAACCTTTGCAATCTATATCAGGCTAAAAACTTTTCAAACCCTCCTCCTTGTACATGTGTGCACGTGCGTAAAATAAAATATTTACTTACTAATATAATGTCACAAATTTGAACAATACAGATAACATAATAAAATGCAATACTTCTAATTACTTATTTAAAGCGCTTTAAATCTGTCTGTATTTAGGTCCTGCATTAATATCCCCCACAATATATAACAAATGTCTGTTATCTATTGATTCCAATTTGCTATAAAGTACTGTATCCTTAGAATCTACTCTCAGCATGAATGGGTTAATTTTCTGAACAGTTTGTTCCACAACAGTTACTGACTGGTCCTGAAGTTAATCATAGATATTCTTCAAGATGTAACAGTTAGGGCTACTTCCTGCAATTCGAAAATGCTGATAGAACTAATATTCAGGTTCTACTCATGAGATTGTGGAACAAATCTTGGCCAAGTCCAGTCGGTGTGCAACAATCAGATTCTCTACTTGAACTTTCATGATGGTGGGACTGTTACTAACCACGTGCATACCTCATATGAAAGCTCACAAACACTGCACCTAGTACACAAGAGGCGACCATTCAAATGCCAACTACCTTAAACAGCGTCTAAGTGTCAAATCCTCATCACAAAGAGGAATAGCCAATCTCTGTCACCAAGAAATACTAGGTGGTAGCTGATTCTTTTTATCCTGTGAAATGCCACCATTTTGCTTACGGCAGGCTTCTACTCAATGCATCACAATTATTCAAATAGAATAAACTTATCTGTGAAAAGATCTGATACTCCCAAAAACTTCCTCATTCATTTTGAAAATATGTGGTCTCAGTGCCAATCTCAATGATGTCCATTTCTGCTTATAATCTGCCAAGTCCCATTTATTTTTTGACAGAATTTAAACTAAAATCAGTTGGGGTCATTGCACTTATCTCTTCAACAGCCACTCATTTCAGTTGCCCAAATTCATTCTGATTCCATTTGCTTAAAAGGTGGTAATTGTGCATACGTCTGCTCTGATATTCCTTGGAGACATAACTAATTTGGAACCTCCTCTGACTCCCTTAAAATCTCTTCACATTATCTGTCTTTTGCAATTATTGATACCTTACACAACTAGTTCATTCATCTACCAGAATACTAGAGAATCCTAACCACACAACCAATGCTCTTAATCTTTCCCTCACCAACAACCATCAAAGTACAAATTCAACGTTAGTAGACTTCTAGGTCCTTCAGATCACATCATGGTAACTGCTTCTTCTCCAAAGAAAGCTCTCTCTCTCTCTCTCTCTCTCTCTCTCTCTCTCTCTCTCTCTCTCTCTCTCTCTCTTATCTTCATTCTTAGCCTTGGTAGCTTGGTTGCAAAGATGAGAAATGGGGTGATCTGTGTTTGACTTCTTATTCCCTTGGTTGGATTACCATTTTAAACCTTCCATTCCTAATGTTTGTTCAGATTGTGTCAGTAAAATTATTATCACTGACATGATCAGTGAATTATTATCTACCTTGAAATCTCATCCTTCATGTAAACCTTGATTTTCCAATAAATGTGCTAAGGCTGCTTAAGATAAGAATGTAGCATATAGCTCATATCCAAATCTACCACTTCGTTTTCTGCCTACACAACATTCCACAAAACCTGTAAAACAATTATCAATCAATCCAAACTCTACTTGAAACAGACTAAGAGTAGGGAACTTGTTTCTTGTTCAACTGGTAGTTCAATCATTTAGTTTCTGGCCAAAGTGATTGGGTACAACTTTTTTCCAACTATACTGTCACCTCTCTTACAACCTGATGGCTTAACTGCATCTTCACTAAGCAAACTTATTAGCTAAGTAGACTTATTAATAATCTTCGAAAATCACCACCTATCATACCAAACACACTCCACTCTGTCTCTCTCATGGTCTTCTGACAGAAGGATAGGATGTTAAAGAGTTCTGAGACATCAATGTCAAAGATCTGATGGCATTTTGCCAATTGTTCTCAAAACTTGTGCAGAGCTTACTCATATTTTTTCTCACCTTTTTACACTTTCTTATACCTCTGGTGTTTTTCCTTTCACATGGAAATTTGCTTATATTAAGTGAGTTCCTAAAAACTGGCTTAATAAATTGGAAGGGTGATAATCTCTATCTTTCAATTATCATCTCATTGCACTTAACCCTACTCTTTCCAAAATAATGGAGAGCAGGCTAAAGAGCATAGCGTTAATTGTAATGTGGCTCCAGGGGTTTCCCCCAAGTGCAATGAGATGATAAGCTAGTTTTTAGGAACTTGCTTAATATAAGCAAATTACCTGGTCAATGATCACCAATATGAATTCCTTCAGTGCTGATCTACTGGTGATATACTGACACGTTATTTCATCTTTAGACAGATTCAATGGGAAAAGTTCAGTGAAACTCAAGCGTTACTCTTGACCTTTCTAAAGCTTTTACCCGTGTTTGGCATGGAAGTCTTCAAAACAAGCTCCCACCTTACAGATTGTTGACTGTTTTTTTGCTACTGATTAGCTAGTTTTCTCTTTGAATGCTTACAGAGGGTAGTGGTAGATGGCTCTCTGTTTACTGATTTCTCAACTAATGCTGGTGTTTTCCAAGGTTCAGTTCTTTCTCTCAATCTTTTCCTCTTGTATATAATGACCTTCTTCCACTGACTGGAACTTTTCAACAGAATACATAACTTCAAAAGACATCAATCATATTGCATGGTGGAAGAGGTGGGGGGTGGCCAGAGCTTTGCTCTAGAGACTAAATGTGGGTTCCACTACTTCAAGCTTCCAATAAGCAAAGAGGTGGTATTGCACAGGTTGATGAGAGTCATCTGCCACCTAGTAAGACTGACCTAGTAACTGAGGAATTACAGCAAACTATTCTCAGGTGTTTAGAATAGTTTGCTGTAATTTTTTTTTCTCACATAAAGTAACAAAACTGATACTTTTTGTGACATAAAAAAAGTTTGAGAACAACAGTGTTTTTGAAAATAGATGGAGAAACTCTGTGGTACTATCTCTAGTACAGTCCAACAGGTAGCTTTCTCCAGGCATCCACCACACCCAGGTACAACCACTAGATTGGTAGACCAAATACCATGACTCACCACTCCAAAGCACACCTTTCCATTGTTCAAGGTGAGTCTTACACCATGCTAGATAGCATCTGGCATTAGTCAGGGTGATTAGTAACTTGTAGACAGCTGCACATCTGTCGTAACCCATATTATGCAGCATCCAGTGCACTCAACTAGTGCAGATATGCATCCCAATCGTCTCAATGAGGGCACATGTGTGCGATGACAATGTTGATGTTCACCTACATTTCAAATGGACAATTCTTTTCAGGGCTTCATTGTCACATTCCATCAGCTTTCGAGATAATGTGGTTCATCCACTTCCATTTGCAAATCACATTACCAATCATCAATCAAAATACCTTCAGTGCCACTGAAATGTCATGTACAGAGTGATTGCCTACATCGCATCCTATTATCATTCCCCACTGGAAGCCTTAACTCCATTGATCTCAGCATCTTACATTCACAACTGTATTACTGTCTCCTCAAAAACCTACAATTTATCATTGTGTCTGACACATGGTGCTTAGACAGGACACGACCAACTATCAATAGAGAGGTGTCCAGATATTAATAGTAGGGCACTATTTCTCCACTTCTGTTTTTATATATATATTTCATTTTATGATAAAGTTTGCTCTACAGCCTGTGAACTCTGTTGAGTATTTCTTACTCTGCTGATTAAATTCAAAAAAGATGGCTCAACCTCAAGTATATGGCACAATGTCAACTATACAAGCAGAATCAAGGCTACATCCCTTTTAATCTGATGGGACTACAAGGCCAAGTGGTACCTTATCTATCTCTCTCTCCGATGACAAAACTGACCTGAATATCTGTGATTATCACTGGATAGTTCAATCTAATTCTACTAGATCATCAGCCAGTCTCAAATCCATTATGTGAAGGATCAGCAAAACCTGGGGTTCCCTAAAAAAAAAGTTTACAAATCAACAATATCAGATTGGTAAAAAATTGCATATGAGCTTTGACTTTTTCTTTTAACTTTAGTATTAGCAGTGGGAAATGATGCAAGAAAAGCAAGTTTATACAGTATCAGACATAAAAAAATAAAAATAAATAAAAAACATTTTTTATGTGTGTACCCAACATTTTTCAATGTTGAGTATCCAGGGCACTTGACAATACCATATGTAAAAACCCTCTAGCTTGTCTGTACTGCCCTGCCCCACCCCTCACTCAAGTATATGCAAAAATATATTCTAAGATGTATTTTAGAGACTAAAAGGAAGAAAAAAAAAAAAAAAAAAGAACCGGTGGTCTGATTCTGAATGGTTAAGCAGCTATGGCTGTTTGAATTTTAAAAAATGGCTTGGAATTGAGTGGTACAAAATAAAAAATAAATAAGAATAAGCATACTAGTAAAATGTTCATTCATACTACATACTTGTATGCTTATTTCTATTTTTTTTTTTTAATTATTATTCATAGCTTTGTAACCATTCAGAACTACGCTCGTCTCCTACAATATGTTCCAGAAATTTTTACACACGTGTGTGTGTGTGTGTGTGTGTGTGTGTGTGTGTGTGTGTGTGTGTGTGTGTGTGTGTGTGTGTGTTTCTACAAAATACTTTTTATATAATTTATACTTTAAATAAAATATAATACACTTAAAGTATAAATGAAAATGCACATTTTTATGTGCATTTTAAATTATTCAAAAACTTACTCAGTGCATTTTAATTTACTCAATTACTTCCCATGATTCCACTCAAAGACAAATGGAATTGTGGGAAGTTACCTCAAAGTTACCTTCTTTTTTCTAAATGGTAGATGTGTTTTATTAAACATTTCATTTTCTCTGTGTAGCTGATTCATTAGATATTCTGCTATGAGCATTTTACCTTCTATACTTTTTTATGCGCAACAATATTTATTTGAGGTACTCCTTGAGTGGCATGGTGTATAGGTTCTTGTGACCAAGGTGAGCTTTTATGTGAGTGATACTGCATGACTGCTCTCACTGAATAAGGAATAAGTGGTAAGAAAATACCATGAACTGTTTGACTCCATTAATAACGTACATATTTTCACCAATTTGGAAATAAAGATAATACCAATGTATTTGAGTGCTTTATTATCTTCAAACAATATTTATTTGCTTTTTTGCCTCTTTAATAAACTTTGTTAATTCCATATTTATAAAAATCTAGTAATAAAATTTGCAGGACATCATATTGAGAAATCAAAATCTACCAAAACTGAAAATTTTAAATTTCACTTCTTATTTTTATCGTTAAGAAAATTCTTACTCTGCAGCTCCTCTGAAGGAGTTTCCCTGGACTGATTAAGCTCTTCAAATTCCACAGACATTGGTATACTTATCTGGGGAAAAAAAATAATTATTTCTCAATAATTTCCTTATAATTGATTATTTAACAGCATATAAAATATCATCAGATGGTATTTATTATTAATTTAAGCTCCACAACTAAACATTTAAGCTGTAGTGAGAAGTGGGAAGTAGCTATAAATAAAAATTTTAATAATCTCATTTTAAATTAGCCTGAAACAGCAAATCAATTATCATAGAATATATAACATACCTCATGTGGGTGTTTTCTGTAAAATTCTCGAATTTCTCTTAACCTGGAATAGAACTCTGCAAATTCATTAGGTCCAGACAATGCTGCAATTTCTTGTTTTCTTAGCCTGTATGAAAATGTGTAACCATTATCCTCGTGTAATTTTGTAATTTAACATTCATGTTGTATAGGGTGGGCAGATTGCCAATATTTAACTAAATTAAGCAATATAAATTTTGAAAGTCACTGTGTAAGTTAATAAGCTAAAACAATATAAGGGAAGGCATTTTTTTAAAGAAAAAAAAAATTTAAAGTGATGAGAGCTTACAAGTTAGATAACTTATTACACTTCATTACATTTTGGTATATTTGATTTTTTTGCCTTAAATTATTTGAATGACTTTTTTCCATTTTTCTCTGATTAACAGAAGTTAAAAGTAATAGATGCTGTATCTTAAAACTGCAGTGTCACAGCTAGGTGTAACTTGTCACAATGTGTTTGGTAACCTAGCTAGACACTGTAATACACAAATCACCCATTTATCTGCAATAAGTCTGACTCAGCATATTTTGAACAGAATTTGTTTCACTGCATTTTAAAATGAATAATTTTACTGAGCAGCAAATGTGCATAATTTTGTTTCAAATTTGGGAAAAGTGAAACAAAAACCCATGAAATGTTAAAAACAGCTTTCAACAGCTATGCTACATGTCATTTGAAGATTTTTCAGTGATTTACAAAATTTAAAGAAGGCCACTTGTCCATTGAAGATAATCCTCACTCTAGCTGCCGATCAACTTCAAAAATCAATGACTCGATTGCTTGTGTTCATGTCTGATCAGGAGTGATCAAAGTCTATCTGTGAAACTGCTACTGAAATTGGTATTTCTTATTGCATTTCTCATGTGTTACATTCAATTGACATGCCAATCAATTTTAACCCATGATTTGGACTGCAACATGTTTCAGCAAAGTTTGTGCCTTGCATACTCACTGATGATCAAAGAGAGCAAACAGTTTTTGCATGTCAGGATCTTTGTCAGCATGCTGCAGATGCTGACCCACATCGTGTCTTTTGTCATTAACAGTGATGAATCATGGGTGTATGGCTATAATCCAGAAACAAGGTTCAGTCCACCCAGTGAAAGATGCTGTCTTCTCCAAGGTTCAAAAAATCAAGATAATCACAATCAGATGCCATCATTATCTTATTTTTTGATCCACAGAGCACTGTTCATTATAAATTTGTCCCATGTGGTCAAACAGTGAACCAGGAATATCACAAAACAGTTCTACAGCTACTGTGCAAAACTGCTCAGAGAAAACAGCCAGAAAAGTGGGCAGGATTCAGAAATTGGCACTAGCACCATGAGAATCCCCTGCACAACTGCTGCTATCCATTCAAAAATTCTTATGAAGATTACCATTAGAGTGGTTCCCAATCTTTTGCACTCACCAGATTTAGCTCCCTGTAATTTTTTTTTGGTTTTTTTTTAAGCTTAAAGCCACAGATTTGTAATGAATTAGGAAATTATTCATGACATAACACATGAACTACTGGAAATTTCTAAAGAATGCCCCAAGAAGCTGCAGAAGTATTTGAATCAGTGTATACATCTCAAAGAGACTATTTCAAACCAGATCCATCTGAATGGTTGTTAAGCTCCTTCATTTCCCAAATGTTAGTTTAGTGAATTTAATTAAATTTGGGATGTCTCAAAAAATCTTTCTAAAAGAGCTATATATAAAATTTCATGAAAATCTGTCCACTGAGAGTGGAGTTCTTATATGTGGACAAACAGACATGGAAAAGACAATAAGTGCTTTATACATTGGCAAATGTTCCCAAAAAACAGCTACATAACAAATACACAAAACTTTACATGTATTTTTCTTGGTATATTCTGTCAACTAGCCTCAATGAAGCTTATACATGACTGAAGAAAGGCAAGAAGAGGTAAAGATATGAAGAAGGCAAGGTAAATGACAAATAACATTAGAGGTATTAATTAAGTCTCTTCTTTTTTGCAAAAATCCAGCCAATCTGCAAACTAAGTAGGGCATTCTAGTGGTGTAATATCTATTTCTGGAATCACAAATGATTGCAAACATGTCAGGACTACGAAATTGCTGGTATACACAACTAGTGGCAGCTATTCAGCTGTTTCCTATGCCAAGAGGGATGGTCTGTTCTGGGCCATGGCTGTGCCTGTGCCTGCTTTCAAAGGACCTAATGAACAATTGCTGAAAGAAGAAACAGCGCTTGTAAGCAAAGAAGGGTCCATGATGATGGAAGCTGTAATGCTGACAGGTTGGACCAGGACTAGCTCTCAGAGTTTGGGTGTTGGGTAACTAGTAGTAGTAGTAGTAGTAGTAGTGGCACTTGATGCAAGAAAGCAAGTGTAGGAGCTTATGCAGCATCAGCCAAAAAAAAAAAAAAAAAAAAATCACACCATACCCTCCAAATGCCTGTCCAGTTCCTCCTTAAATTTACTTAACCTATCAACTTCCACAACGACAGATGGAAGTTTGTTCCAGCAATTAACCACCCGCTGGCTAAAGGCAAATTTCCGCACATCTATTCTACATCTATCCTTTCTTAATTTGAACTTATGTCCCCGTAGGTTCGTATTCTGAACAAGTGGGAGGATCCCATCAGAATTCAGCGTGCTCAACCCATTCAAGGCCTTATAGACCTCAATCAGATCACCGCGCAGGTGCCTAGTCTCCAGCAACTGCAATTTGCAGAACTTAAGCCTCTCTTGGTAAGAGGATCCCTTCATTCCCCTCACCAATCGTGTTGCTCTTCTCTGTACACGCTCAAGCAAATCTACATCCTTCCTAAAATGAGGCCTCCAGACCTGTACGCAGTACTCAAGGCGTGGCCTGACCATTGCCTTATACAGAGGGACAATCACCTCCTTTTCCCTGCTAGCAAAATTCCTATATATCATTGACAAAACCCTATGACCTGCCCTAGCAGCCTGTCTACATTGCTCAGAAAACTTCATATCTGACTGCACAATTACTCCCAGGTCTTTTTCATTTTCTACCACCTTAAGTGTAGTACCACACAGTTGGTACGTTTCTCTGGGGTTACTTCTACCCATATGCAGTACTTTGCATTTGTCAAGGTTAAACTTCAGTTGCCACTTCTTAGCCCATCTGCCCAAATTATCTAGATCCTGTTGCAGTAGCACACTGCCATTACTGTCATTAACAACCCTGCCAACCTTCGTGTCATCTGCAAACTTCGACATTAAGCCTGATATACCTTCATCAATATCATTGATAAATATACAAAACAACAGTGGACCCAACACCGAACCCTGTGGGACTCCACTAATAACATTAGTCCACGAAGAGCAGCACCCATTGATTACCACCCTCTGTCTTCTCCCACTTAACCATCCTTTTATCCATTGTAGCAACTTACCCTTAATACCATTCTGCTCCAATTTGTACAGTAGTCTTCCATGCGCAACAGTGTCAAAAGCTTTCCTGAAATCCAAGTATATTATATCAAAATTATTTTTTGCATCCAGTTCCTTTGTGACCACATCATAATAACCAATCAAATTTGTCAGACAAGACTTTCCCTTAACAAACCCATGCTGTGTCTGAATTATTGCTGCAGTCTTGTCTAGATGATCCTGCAATGCATCTTTAACCAGTGACTCCATTATTTTACCCGGAACAGAAGTTAAACTAACTGGTCTGTAATTACTCGTGTCACCCTTTGAACCTCCTTTGTGAATTGGGGATACATTTGCACATCTCCAGTCCGTGGGAACCTCCCCTGAATCCAAGGATGCTCTCATAATTATGGCTAAGGGTTTGCTTAGTTGCTTTGCCGCCTCCTTTAATATAACTGCATAGATCCCATCCACCCCGGGTGCCTTTCTTATGTTTAACTTCAACAATTTCTCCTCCACTTTGCTCTCAGTTATTACAAAATCATTAAGCACACTGCTACAATTTGATAACCTTCTTCCATTTTCAAACTGTAATAATTCCTCACGTGTGAATGTAGATGCAAAATACTCATTCAGTTTGTTTGCTATCTGAGCAGGATCATCAACAGTCGAACCATCGATGTCAAGTGGACCAATCATATTCATCCCCTTCCTTTTAGAGTTTATATAAGTAAAGAAATCCTTGCTGTTTTTCTTAGCACCTTTTGCCAAAGATTTCTCGTAATCCGCCTTTGCCTGCCGAACCTCCTTTGTGACCTGATTACAGACTAGCTTATATCTGCTACAGGCTTCTGCGTCGCCTAATAATTTATATGCATCCCATGCATTTTTCTTCTCTGACACGAGTCTCATTAGTTCATTTGATAACCATTTAGGCCTAAACCTTGAACAATATTTCTTCATCGGTATGAAAAGTCTAGTAGCTTCCACGATTAATTCCTTGAATGCTTCCCACTTAGAATTTACTGTTTGTAACATCGTCAGTTGATCCCACTGTACAGAATTTAAAAACTGTCTGAGACCACTGTACTCCCCTTTACGGAAGCAAAAACCCTTTCCTTTACCCCTGACGGTAGTTACCTCTTTGAGTAAATCCCACTTCAGCACACTGTGATCACTGCCACCTAGTGGTTCCTTTATCTGCAAATTCTTAATACACGAATGATCACTGCTGATAACCAGATCAAGAGTATTACTTTCTCTGGTTGCCTCTCGAACATGCTGCTGCAGAAAACAATCATCCAATAAATCCACAAAAGTCTGACTAGTGTGTGAGTGACCAACCCACAAGTTCCAGTCAATATCTGGGAAGTTAAAATCCCCCATTATAAGACATTCTGATTTACTGACCCACTCTATTTCTCTGTACAATTGTTCATTGTACTCATTCGAGTCATTAGGCCTATAACACACTCCTACTCTTATTTTTGCTTTCGCAGTGCTTATGTCACACCAAACTGACTCAACAGTGCACTGTCCATCTATATCAACTGGATGCACTTCTTTTGATTTTATGTTTTTCTTAATTAACAGCATAACACCTCCTCCCTTTCTGTCCTGTCTATCCTTTCTGTACACATTGTACTCCCCAAATTCCAGTTCTGCATTCCTTATATCTTTGTGACACCACGTCTCTGCTATCCCAACAATATCCGCCTTTGATGTCTTAACCAACACTTCAAATTCATCAAATTTATTTACTATACTTCTAGCATTGGTATACATGCAAGCATACATGCTCCTATGCCTATTCCTTGTTACCCTAACACATCCCATATACCCAACTATTCCAGGATGACTGCCATCCGTCCCTGAAACCCCCAACACCCCTCGCTCCAGGTCGCTTCTTATTCTAATAGAAGTTGTGCAAGAATCACCTTCACCTCTGCCTGCGGTTACTGTTAAACTATTAGTCTTTGTATCCCCCCAAGCTAGCAGTTTTCCGACCCACCTAACACTGCCTCGATAGCATCAGCAAATATTCTTGCACCCTTTCTATTTAAGTGTATCCCATCCCTGTAGAAGCAGTCTCTCCTGTTAACAAGTACAGTCCAGGCTGAAAAAAATTCTACCCCTTGAGCCTTGCACAATCTTTCCAGGGCCGAATTGATCGACAAGGCTCTCATCATATACTCCCTCCTATTGTGTCTGGGCAGAATTGCAGACACTTTCAAATGCAACCCTAATTCTCGGCTTTTTTTCAACAGTGACCTGTACTTGTTGAGTAATTCTGCCGGTCTCCTACTCTTAATATCATTAGTGCCAACGTGTACAACTATATCACCTTTTGTGCCCTTGAAAGATGATATCCGCTCTACAACGTCATCAACCTTTGCCCCTGGCAGACATACCCTGGTCCTGTTCCACCTATCCTTTTTACATAGCATAACTGTCCTACTTGAAAGTTCAGTTCATTGTCTTCAGAGAAACTGAGGGTTGTACTGGAAGTTGGAAATGGGTATGTGGGGGGAAGGGGGAATTTCCTTATGAGAGCTGTCAAGGCTTAAGAATCCTATTTTTAAGGTTGGTTAGTTGTTAGGAGTTTTGTGGCACATCAGCATCTAAGGCTATTGTGCACCAAGTTGGGTAAGGAAGTCAAACTAGCTAAACTGTGTATCTGCCAATATGTATGTGTGCATGTACATATTTTTTTTTTTTTTACTATATAAAAACCAGAAACATAAAATGCATTAGAAACTATAGTACTTAGTGAGGTGGGTTTGAAGGTTGAAGTGACAAAATAAAATACTTGACATTTAGACTTCAATTTCTGCAGATTGTTTTTGGGAAATACATATGAAGGAAGGCTGTTCCAGAAAATGGAAGCTAATTATTATGAATAAATGAGGAAGAAGAAAAGTTGGTTCTGTGAGTTTGACTGATTGATTTTCGTTTTTATGGTGCAGGGGTGACTAATCTGTGAGTTTGAAGTTGGATGGTAAAGGAATGTTAACTGGTTGTGGCATGTGTTCGGACTGCTTTGGAAGAGAGAGCGGGAATTATAGAAGCCAATTCAGAGGAAGAAGAGCGCCCATGGAAGTATCTATAGAAAGGACATGCAGCAGAAACAGAGTCTATGAGACAGAGTGGAGAGACTTTGTAAGAGATGAGTCATTAATTAACCTGACTGCCCTCTTCTGAATGGAGTCTAGAAGCCTGATTCCTGATGACAATATTCCATAGTAGAGTAGATCTGAGATTTGTACAGAGTGAGTGGTTATTTAGGAGAAAAGTAATGTTGAGAGTGAAACAGAAAAACCAGTTTTTTTTTTTTATGCAGAAGAAGAAGAAACATTTCTGAAGTGCTTATGCCAAGAGAGAGATTAGAAGTTAGGATAATCCCTAAGAGAAACATGAAACTTGTCTAGAAATCTGAGTGTTGTCAAAGATAAGCACAGGAGCAGAAGAATCTTTTGTGCAAGATATAAGACAGACCTGAGTTTTAGAAAGATTGAAATTAACTATATTATCTTTGCCACACGAGAATTACCTGAGATCAGCATTTAAGGAATTGGTAGTGAATATATCAGAAGTTGAAGCTGTTTGCGGAGGGCAAGATTTCTCAAACTGGACGGTGGAATGCAATGTACCATCTTCAGAAAACAATAGATAGGATTTCCAGTCAGTGGAAGAAATTTATTAATATAAAAGAGAAAAAAATCACTGTGAGAATGAAAACTGCAGTGAGTTGTCAAAGAGAAAACTAGATACCCAACTGAAAAGAACAGTTGGCAATCCATGATATAGAAACTTATTTAGAAGACCTTTGCCAAATACAATCAAAAGCTTTAGATTGTCAAGAGCAACTGGTTGAGTTTCATCAAACTTTTCCATTGAATCTGTCAATAGATGGCTAACATAAGCCAAAACAACTGAAGCAACACTGACAGAAACACTAGTAATCATTGATCAGATGGAAGGCTTGGAGATAGTTTAGGAGTTGACAGTTAATGGATTCCTCCATTACTGTGGAAAGAGAAAAGGTAAGTGCTATAGGACAATAATTGTATGGGAGGAATTTGTCACCCTTTTTTTAGGAACTGGTTGGATATGAGCAAATTTCCAAGCAGAAGGAAAAACACAAGCAAAATAAGAAAGTGTAAAGAGGCAAAACAGAACAGGAAAATACAAGTTTTGAGAACAAGGGGAGAGATACAATCAGGATCTAGAGCTTTCTTCGATCCAGACTGTTCAAAATTCTTCTGACACCCTTTTAATTGAAGATCATAAAAAAGCATTGAGTGGAGCGTATTGGAAATGGTAGGAGGAGGTAAAAAGCATTGAGTGGAGTGTATTGGGAATGGTAGGAGGAGGTTTGCCAAGATCATGAATACAAGAGTTAGCAGAAAAATAGAATGCTAGCAGGTCCACTTTATTTTTAGCTCAGCTGGGAATAGAACCATTAGGTTTTAACAGTGGTGGGACTACAAATGGGCAAAATTTGTAGTCAATAGCTTTGCAAAAGACTAGATTGCATGACTACCATTTGCACAAGAAGCAAGTTTTCTAATCAGCCTATTCAAAATAATGCCTGCTTTAATAATCTGGCAAGCTTTAGTGTAGACAGAAAATGAACCTGGAGATATGGATGCAAGCCAATTGTGACATGCAACTGGCTTGCATCCATCCTTATCTTGAACAGGACAAGATGAGATTTTAAGATGGAGTTTGGAATAAAGGATTTCATCCCTAGAAGAATAATTTCACTGATATTATATGAACAAACATTGACATCAGAATATTAAAAATAGCAATCCAATCAAGAAAAAGAATAATAGAAATCTAGCAAAGCATCCCATTTCACATTCTTGTAATGCAAAAAGAATCATACAGCAAATAATTAGGAAAACTGAGATGAGCACTGGTCGGACAACCGATAATTTTTCTCACAGAAAATTAAGTGAGTCTTGAAAGACTGCGAGTGAAAATGGATGTCACTAATATTGGAACTGAGAACATGTATATTTCTGATTAAATGAAGCATGAATATATTGATAAATATAGATAAGCATAAGCTGATCAAATTATATCTTCACAAATAATAAATCTTAAAGGAATAAAATATCACTCTTAAAGTAGTAGTAGTAGTAGAGGCATATGATGCAAGAAAGCAAGCTTATGTAGCATTAGCCAAAAAAAAAAAAAAAAAACAATTTCACATATCCTTTCCCTCTAAATGTTTGTCCAGTTCCTCCTTGAATTTATTTCAGCTATCAACTTCCACAATGACAGATGGAAGTTTGTTCCAGCAATCAACTACCCACCGACTAAAGGCAAATTGCTGCACATCTATTCTATAACTGTCTTTCCTCAATTTGAATTTATGGCCCCTCAGGTTTGTAATCTGAGCAAGAGGAAGAATCCCATCAGAATTCAGCATGCTCAACCCATTCAAGGCCTTATATACCTCAATCAGATCACCTCGCAGGTGCCTAGTCTCCAGCCGCTGCAATCTGCAGAACTTAAGCCTTTCTTGTAAAGAGGACCCTTTGTTCCCCTCACCAATCTTTTTGCCATTCTCTGTACACACTCAAGCAACTCTACATCCTTCTTAAAATGACGACTCCAGACCTCTATGCAGTACTCAAGGCATGGCCTGACCATTGCCTTATACAAAGGGACAATCACATTTTCCCTACTAGCAAAATTCCTGTATATCATTGGCAATACCCCATTGACCTGCTCTGGCAGCCTGTCAAGTGTCAGAAAATTTCATATTTGACTGCATAATTACTACCGAGTCTTTTTAATTTTCTACCACACAGCTGTTACATGTGGTAGAAAAATTTCATTTTCATTTTCTCTGGGGTTACTTCTACTCATATGCAATACTTTGCATTTGCCAATGTTCAACTTCAGTTGCTACTTTTCAGCCCATCTTCCCAACTTTTCTAAATGCTGTTGCAGTAGTACACTGCCATTACTGTCATTAACAATGCCACCAACCTTTGTATCATCTGCAAAGTTATTAAGCCTGATATACCTTCATCAATATCATTGATAAATGTACAAAACAACAGTGGGCCCAACACCAAGTCCTGGGGTTTGTGAATTAATTAATTCACAAAGAGCATTAATCCACTGATTACCACTCGCTGTCTTCTCCCACTCAACCTATCCATTTTAGCAACTTGCCCTTAACACCAGACTGCTCCAGTTTGTACAGCAGTCTTCCATGCACAACAGTGTCAAAAGTTTTCCTGAAATCCAAGTAGATGATATCAAAATTATTTTTTGCATTCATCAAATTTGTCAGAGACTTTCCCTTAACAAACCCATGCTGTATCTGAATTATTACTGCAATCTTGTCTAGATGATCCTGCAATGCATCTTTAACCAGTGACTCCATTATTTTCCCCAGAACAAAAGTTAAAATAACTGGTCTGTAATTACTTGTGTCACCCTTTGATCCCCCTTTGTGAATTGGGGATATATTTGCACATCTCCAGTCCGTGGGAACTTTCTCTGAGTACAAGGATGCTCTCATAACTATGGCTAAGGGTTTGCTTACTTCCTTTACTGCCTCCTTTAATATAACAGGATAGATCCCATCCACACCGGGTGCCTTTCTTATGTTTAACTTCCACAATTTCTCCTCCACTTTGTTCTCAGTTATTACGAAATCATTAAGCACCTTGTTATAGTTTGATAAACTTCTGGCATTCTCCTCCTTTAATAACTCCTCATGTGTGAATGTAGATGCAAAATACTCATTCAAATTGTCAGCTATCTGTGCAAGATCATCAACAGTTAAACCATCGATATCAAGTGGACCAATCTGATTCATCCCCTTCCTTCTAGAGTTTACATAAGTAAAGAACATTTTGCTATTTTTCTTAGCATCCTGTGCCAAAGGTTTCTCATAATCTGCCTTCGCTTGCCTAACTTCCTTTGTGGCTTGATTACGGACTAGCTTATATCTATCATAGGCTTCTGTGTCGTCTGATAATTTATATGCATCCCATGCATTTTCCTTATTTTCCATGACTCTCGTTAATTCATCTGTTATCCATTTAGGCATAAACCTTGAATGGTATTTCTTAGTTGGTATGAAAATCCTAGTAGCTTCCAAGACTAATTCCTTGAATTCTTCCCAATTAGACTGAGTCAGGATGAGTCTTTAAAGAGGGCTCCCACAGTGACGAATGTACTCATGTTTGTCTCATTTTATCCATGGAAAATTTATCTTCCTCTTCCAAGTTCCACTCTTGCTGCACAGAAGTAGGCGCAGTAACAAGAGATTATGTTTAAGGTTAGCACGAACATAAAAAAAACAAACTACTAATTATTATTTAATTAGTTTTTTAGGTTTTTCTCTCCTTAGCACTTAAATCAAATAAAGAAATTTATGCAGAGATGCCAGAAAATCACTCAGAAAGTTGCTGTGATCACTAATAAACTCGTGTGGTACCTGGGCCCACTGAACTGGAAATCTCCTTTGGATCATGTCAGGTAATTTTGACTAAAAACATGCATCAAGTGTAAAAATTTTTTCCAAGATTGTGGAATAGTGACAGGTTCATTATGAATAATTGTTCAAGGAGCTGAGAAGAAGAGTGGAAATTGTCTAATTTCATGAATTGTGTTGTTACTGGTTAGGAAATGGGTGCACGGTTATAACCCCAAAAAGAAATTCCAGTCATCCCAGTGGAAGTCCCCAAACTCAAAGTCCAAAAAGTGTGCAGGTTCAGTCATATGTGAAAACAATGTTGGTTGTTCTCTCACGTCCTCACAAAAAAAAATTCAAAAAAAAAAAAAAAAAAGATTCACTATAAATTTGTTCAGAATGGTCAGACAGTAAATCAGGCCTAATATAAAGAAGTTCTGATTTGATTGAGAGAAAAATTTCAGAACTGCCATAAGCTCTCTGAAAATAGGGCTTTTTCTACAAAGGCAATGCTGCTGCACATACTACACTATCAACTCAAGAATTTTTAGCAACCCCCCTCCACCCACAAAAATTTCTGTAGTATTCTACCTTCCATATTTACCTTATCTTGCCCCATGTCATTTTTTATCGCCTCCCCAGACTCAAAATGAAGCCAAAAGGATTTGAATAGATTCTGCAGTGGAATACTACAGAAATTTCTTGACAGCATTCCAAATATCACACAGAATGCAAACAACAGAATTTACCTGACTCACAGTTGAAGTTATCCAGCAATACTTCCAGAAGTGGCAAAAACGGGAGAAACTACTTTTAAGGGGACCTCCTATAAAAATGTTGTACATACCCTAATTTTTTTAGAAAAATAAAGTCTGAAACTTTTTGTTCAGACCTTGTACATATTTTGTTTTTCCCCAAATATCCACAATCCATTACAGTTTTTTTCTTTTTTATTCTTTTTCATATTCATTCCTATATGACATAACACCAACTTGCAAACTGATGTCCAAAATGCATAAATTATATTCTATTTATAAATATTCTTTTCTCTCTGAACCTAATATCATCTCAATCACACTTTAAAAACTAGCAGAGATTAATTTAATATGGAAATTAATAGAGTATTTGAAAAGTATGCTTTCAGTAAACAAACCATCCAGTTGTAATGGCTTGTTTAGATTAGATCTTAGATGTTAATTTTACAAAATCCTCAGTGAATGTTTATAAATTTAGCAGGCAGGCATTGCTCTCAAAGTACAAATCATTACTAAGACAATGTCACAAAGAAACTCAAAGAGGAGCTTAGTATTCAGTTCAATATTATTATATGGTGGTAATAATGTTAGTAATAGTATTTGACTAATCTAGTAAATAGTGGCACTTCAATCATTAAATAATTACTTAGAATTATGTATAATATAAAACACATAAGTAGACTCTATACCCATCTTTGTCTTCATATAGTTCTTTCAAATTGCCTGTACATTCCATATGTCTCTAGAATAAATATAAAATAACTTTTGAGAATGTAAGCTGATTAAATAAAATTCATAATAAACTATATTTGATTAGTTTAAGTAAATAAAGTTCTATTTAACAACATTAATTTGTGAACAGCAACATTCCTCATCCCCAAAAAAAAGTTCTGAACAGTTTTTGTTTTGACACTTGTGTAACAAGATATTAACAATTAAAGAATAATGCTGTCCATCCAAGCTGAGTGATTTGTAATGCAAATTACTCAGCTTTATGTGCAAATTCACAATGAATTTGCAATATGAAGACACATTTCCATGCAAATTTGATAACACACTGGCCATCAAGAATTTAAAATGAAGCCATTCCAGCTTGTGAAGAAAAGATGTTTAAATGGAAGGCTCAATCCTAACAAAATGGAATTCATTGCTAATGAGTACTGTGAAATGTACATCATGTAGGGATAGTGTTGAGGAAGTGCACATGGGGCCACCCACACATACACCCAATAATACCCAGGATGAGAACTCCCTACCAATGTCATTAGAAAACTTGACAAGTGCCTACATATCAATGCCTATGGTTAGGGCAGAAAAATGTAGGCCACAACGGAAATACTTGATATGGAAGGAGCAGTGCATCCAATTTGATGAATAGCATGTGTGTGTGTAAATGCTAGCTCAACATTTAGGAGTAAACCATATTAAAATTCACTGCACTACAAGGGAAAATAGTTTGCACCCATATCACTTTTGCCATGTTTAAGAACTCTTGCCTGCTAATTATGAATATCATGTTCTACTGTGCTTTCTGCAACAAAATACCATCAGCAAACAGTTCTGTGAGCAACTCCAGTAGAGTGATGAAGTACATCTCATATGAGAGGGCATCTGCAATTGCCAAAATATGCGTTATTGGGTGGATATAAATTTTCATGTTACCAGTGTATGTGCCAGTAACCTTGGAGACAAAATTTATAAGCCAGGCCCTATCTTCTCTCTGATAATCTAATTGGAAAACATTAGATCTCCTTATCTATTGTGCTACCATACTTAGTTGATGCCTTTGACACCAACAATGTGGTTCAAAAATGCAATTTTACAATTACAAGGTTTGTTTGTTATTTGGTTTTTAGGAGCATTAGCAACTAAGGCCATATTGCTCCAGGATATGCGGTGGTCATTCCCTGACCTTTCCACATCCTCCGTATTTGGTGGTGATGGGCTCGAACCCCGGTCTAATCAAGAAGGTGCACTACACACTGCTGCTCCTTCCCACCTGGCTACGGAGGCGCCTACAATTACAAGGAATGGCACCACTATGTACTTTAGAGCAGTACTTCTCAAACTATCTGTGGTGAAGTACCAGTTTCTTTTATTTCTAATCTGTTGTGGACCGGTACTTTTGTAAAATACAAATCTCATAGACTGGTAATGGATGGATGAATCGTCAGGAACCGGTAACGTCCGTGACCAATTTTCAATTCGTCGTGGACCAGTAACACAGTTCGCAGACCAGCACTGGTCTGCTGACTACACTTTGAGTAGCGCTGCTTTAGAGTATTGTCCACCTCAATGCTGCATCTTCTGAGGGATAGATAGGACATGATAGTCCAATAGTCTGGTCACCCTGATCGCCTAATCTAAGTCTGGTGGATTATTTCTGTGGGACCAATTAAAGGAATAGATTAATACCAACTTGCCTTCAAGCTTGGAAGGTTTAGCAGGAAAAATGAGGTGACTGTCCCTCTGTATAAGGCAATGGTCAGGCCACACCTTGAGTACTGTGTACAGGTCTGGAAGCCTCGTTTTAGGAAGGATATAGATTTGCTTGAGCGTGTACAGAGAAGGGCAACAAGATTGGTGAGGGGAATGAAGGGTTAACTTAATCCTCTTTCCAAGAAGGATTAAGTTCTGCAAATTGCAGCAGCTGGAGACTAGGCACCTGCGAGGTGATCTGATTGAAGTGTATAAGGCCTTGAATGGGTTGAGCACGCTGAATTCTAATGGGATTCTTCCATTTGTTCAGATTACGAACCTAAGGGTACATAAATTCTTATTGAGAAAAGACAGTTGTAGAATAGATGTGCGAAAATTTGCCTTTAGCCAGCGGGTGGTTAATTGCTGGAACAAACTTCCATCTGTTGTTGTTAAAGTTGATAGGTTAAATAAATTTAAGGAGGAACTGGACAAACATTTAGAGGAAATGGTTGTGTGAAATTTTTTTTTTTGGCTTTCTTGCATCCCATGCCACGATTACTATTACACGTAGCCATCAATGCTACAGATGCCTACAAATCAGAGTACATGTGGCAACCTGTATCATCATCACCTTGTTTGCTATAACGTGTACAAAGGCACATCAAGCATCACTTATAGAAACAAACCCTCCTTTTCAGCAGCTGACCACCTACCCAGTTATGCTGCTTCAGATACTTTTTTTTTTTATGAAAACCCCAAGCACGAAAGGTATCAAAACCTAGAGTACATAGTACCGTGCATGGGTTGAAGGAGAAGTATGGGGGGGGGGGGTGCCGGAAACTTTTCTCTAAAGACTATACATGGGTTTTACCACTTCAAGACTCCAATAAGCAAAGTGGTGGTATTGCACCAGTTACACCATGTACACTACATGAAGTGTAACAAAATAAACCGTTACTTTCACAAGCTGAATGCATGCAAAAATAATGACCAGTGTTCAAAGAAACCATTTCGATTATTTTGGACATGCACTGCATTAAGAAATGCAAATCACTCAGCATGGATATGTTGGCATTAACTTTATTACAATAATTATTTTATTAATTTTATAATAAAATATTACAAATATTTTATTACATAAGTGTAGGTGAAAAACTGTTCAGTTGTTTTTGGGTACGAATCACTTTCCATTTGCTGATTATGTGACATTAACACCTTGTGTTTGTGTGTGTTATGACAACAAAAGGTATTGTGTATGAATCTAATGATGAAAAAACAGAAAATACTTGAATTTTCTTGAAAGACTAATTTTCGGTAAATAGGTGTGAAGGAAGATTGTTCAAAAGAACAAAATAGAAAAAAGCTATGAATCTGGAGTTGAACAATGAATGGATAAGGAGTTCGGAAGTTTGAAAGAGCAATGGAATTACTGATTGATGACATTATGGCAAATTTGAGATTTGTACAAAGCTAGTAGCTGTACAGAAGAAAAGTAATGCCAAGAGCATTAAAGAAAACCTAGTTCTTTTTATGCAGAGGAAGGAATAATTGAGGTGTGCTTATGCAAGAACAGATTAGAAATTAGGATAATTCCCACTTTAGTTATGCGACCACACCACCTGCCAATTCAAAAGAACTGTGCTCATGGAAATAGCTACAGAAAAGGCATGCAGAAGAAAATTAACATCTATGAGGCAGAGTGGTGAGACTTCATAAGATACAATCATTAATTAACCTGACTGCCCTGTTTGAATAGATTCTAGGAACTTCAGATATTTCACGTGGGATTCACCCCAAATGCAGGAACAATATTACATGATGGGGCAAATCTGAGATATGTACAGTGAGTAGATATTCAGAAGAAAAGTAATGCCAAGAGTGATAAAGAAAACCTAGTTTTTCTGATGCAGATAAAGGAATATTTGAGATGTGCTCATGCAAGAAATATTAGAAGCTTGGATAATCCCTAATAAAGATATGTGATCATGTCAATATCATCAATGATAAGCACTGGAATAGAAGACTATCTTGCAAGAAACAGCACTAGACTGAACATAAGGATTTAAAATGACTAAGCTTTCTTCATTCCATTAAAGCATTTCCTGGAGTTTGGCATTTAAGGAACTGGCATGGATATTCAAGAAGATAAAAGCTGTGCAAGAAGACAAAGCTGTGTCAACTTTTCCTCATACAAATGAGAAAAAGTTGATTATGTGAGTTTGGAATTGGACAGTAAATGATACTGACTGACTAAGGCACATGTTCAGACTGGTTTAGAAAAGAGTAGGGGAATTACAGATGCTAATTCAGAAGAGCAATATCCATGGAAATATTTAGGGCGGGCTGTAATGGAGGGTATACACAGGTACAAAGGGTACTAGGAAAGTTTTGCAATATGACGCAACAATGAATCACAGGAAGCTGCTTGTTGCTGCATGTTGAGACATGTTCATACGTGCATAGTAGCCGCCGCGCCAAGTCGATGGGCTCAGTTATTCATTAGTAGTGAGAGTGCAAAGTGCTTGCGATGGCATCGTGGTCACGAAATGAGATAAGGACAGTTTTGCGGTATAATTTCGTGCGTGGTTTAACCATAGACCAGTGCTTAGAAGAAATGACTCTTGCACTAGATGATGATTGTCCACATCGTACAACGATATTCAGGTGGTATATAGAATTCCAAAGGGGAAATTTCACTCTGGAGGATTCTGAGAGGCTGGGAAGGCCACGAACGTCAGTTACGGAGGAAAACGTTACTGCTGTGAGGAAAATGCTTGACGAAAACAGGCGAGTGACCTACCAACAGATAGAGGATACTTTGGGCCTAAATGCACTAGCAATTCGTTCGATTCTGCAAGATCATTTGCACGTGAAGAAACTTTGTTCTCTCTGGGTGCCGCATCAACTGACTGTAGAGCAGATGACATGACGTGTGACTTGGTGCTGGGAGATGTTAAAAAAGTTTGATAAGGGACAATCTCGGTATGTGAACAACATCGTGACAGGTGACGAGACTTGGCTCTACTATTACGATCTGCCGACCAAGGCTCAAAACAAAGTTTGGGTCTTTGATGATGACGACACACCCGTAATTGTCAGAAAATCCCGATCTGTAAAGAAGAAAATGATAGCTGTATTTTTCAAATCGAGTGGAATTGTGGAACGTGTCGTTTTGGACACGCAAAAGACAGTCACAGCTAAGTGGTATACTGAACAATGCCTGCCTAAAGTCATTGGATCTATGAAGAACCTGCGGCCAAAGTCAAGAATGGACACCTGGTACCTCCATCATGATAATGCTCCAGCTTACCGCGCCAAAGCCTGCACCGAATATTTGACCACAACAGGACTGAAACTTCTGGAGCACCCTCCCTACAGTCCAGACCTTGCTCCCTGCAACTTTGCACTGTTCCCACATGTGAAAATGAAGCTAAAAGGGAGGCGGTTTTCCAGTGATGAGGACCTTCTACAGGCTTGGGACAACGAGTGTGCTTTACTCCCTAGTGAAACTTGGCAGAACTGGTTTAAAGATTGGTTTCGGAGGATGGAGAGGTGTATTGAATGTAGAGGAAATTACTTTGAAAAAATTAAATAAACAAAGCTGTATTGCAAAACTTTCCTAGTACCCTTTGTATATATCATATACCCTCTGGATTTTTTTAGCGTATACCTTCTGGTTTTTTTTAAAGCTTTAAAAAACAAATATTATTAAAATATTTACTGAAAATTAAAAATATAAATTTATTAGAATTTGATTCTTAGGCAACACTTATAGTTTTATTATTTTTAAACACTTTTATTAGCATGTATACCCAAACTAGTAATAGTCTTTAATTTCATGCCCGGAGATTTGTTTTAGTTTTATAGTCAGTTAGTACTGCTACCTATCAAAATGTAAGTGAACTCGCAGGATTCTCTGAACTAGTGTTTCATAAGATGAAAAGAGTAAGGTTTTGTTGTGGTTGTGAGGACAATCTTCTCATATTTACTGGAGTAAGTACTAAAACCTTGTATTTTTTGTAATTAATTTTACTATCCTTACATATAGTTATTATTTATATATATTAAAAATTTATAAGTACTCAAGTATATCAATCTTACTAAAGTTCATTTAAATATTTTTTGTTTTAATATTTATTCTATGTATTTGTGTAATATTATTGCACATTATCAATGTATTGAAAAATTTTATTATTATACTGGACTTCAGTATAATACAGACACCAATAAACGATGTTTATAAAGTAACAAGTTGTCAATAAACCTCCCAATAAATGAAACAGTGGTGGTGCACCAGCAATGAAACAATGGTGGTTTTGTTACAAATATTTTTAATTGTTGTTAATAACATGACAGCATGAATGCTTTGACATTCTTTTGAATACTTTTATGGAATTATTTGCGAATTTTAATTCTTTCTTTACAATTTTTATTTGTACATAAAAATTTTTATTTTTGATCTTAAAGTAAAAAAAAAAAAAAAAAAAAATCACTATAAAATGTTTCATAAAAAAATTTTTTATAATAATATTTTATAATTTTATTTGAATATTTATTATTATATTTTTAATATTTATTTTAAAATTGATCTTTATTATAAAACTATATTATTTATTGTATTTTTGGAATTTAGAATTTAATAGTTTCTCTATAATTCAATTTTCACTTATTGACCAATGAATTATTTTTATAAACAAACTGTTATTCTATTAAAATTCATAGATTTGTATTTTATTTTTTAATTACTTTTTTAGTATGGATCAATGGTTAAAAATGAGAAGTTTTAATAACAGAAAATCAGAGGATGATACAGTGCCTAAAGATAAAAGTAATAAAAAAAGAAATGATAGTGGAAGTGGAAATTAGATACTCAGCAGGCACAAACATAACTGCACAGCAAGAAGTAATATGGCCAGATGTATGGAATCATTCCCAGTATTCTGAGTTTAAAAATAAACATACATGGCTTGAAAGTTCAAATGGTAAACTTGGATGTAGTATTTGTTCTAGCATTAAAAGCCTAGGTGCTTCAAAAAAAGAAAGGCTACGACATTCTGAAGAATGGAGTAACCATTTAATTGAAGCATCTGAAAAAAATCAAAGCAGTCAGCTGTCTAACCTTTGGAGCAAAATTAAGAAACACATTAATTGTGATGGTCACAAAATAGCTGAAAATATACTTAAAGTAGGAAAAGAGTTTAGTTTAGTTTAAAATTTTAACGGCGCATTAGCAGCAGTGGCTATTATGCACCAAGAAAACAAGAAAAGAAGGAAAAGAAAAACATTTTGAGGTAAATGTGAATGCAGTGGTTATTGCAGCAGAACCCACTACAAAAATTTTTAGAACTGCTTACTATATAGTGAAGAAAAATCAACCATTTTCTGATATTGAAGATCTTATTAAATTACAACAGGTAAATGGTCTAGATCTTGGTTCTATTCTTCGCTCTCAGTATTCTGCAATGAATATAATAAATCATATTGTGAAAGAAATGAGGGAACAGATGATTTCCCAAATTATTGACTTAAATTTAAAATTAAGTATACTCATTGACAAATCCACAAGCTTAAGCAACAAAACCACATTGATAATTTATCTGAAAGCATATATAGGTGGAGAAACTCCAGAATATATGTTTCTTGATCTATGCGAATTAGAATCGCAAGATTCCAAGCACGTTGAAAAAAAACTTTTGCACATTTTAAAAATCCACAGTTTAGATGAAGACTATTTTAAAAAAATTAATTGCAATTGCTGTTGACAGAGCCAGTGTTATGACAGGGAAACATTCTGGTCTCGGCTTCAACAAAGATATCCAAACATTTTCACTTGGCACTGCCTTAATCATAGATTAGGATTGTCTGTGTCAGATATCATTAGACGTAAGTGGAATAAATCATTTTAAAACATTTTTGGACAAAATTTACATTTTATACAGCCAGTCTCCTAAAAATTGTCAGGCTCATGAAAATGCTTGTCACGAATTAAGAATAAAAAATTTAAGAAAAGTGGACAAATTCTTGGAGTACGCTGAATTTCAAGCAGTTTCAGTACAGTGAAAACCATATGGGAATCATATACGAATCTTTGCATTGCCATTTTAAAAAGTCATCTGCTGATCCAAATTTAAAATCTACTTACACAGGCTTATTGAAAAGATTTGAAAGTCCTGAATTTGTTTTAAATTCAGGACTCATGTATGACATTCTTCAAGAATTGTATATTTTATCAACAGAACTTCAATCTTGAACAACATCATTACCGAAAGCTGTACATCTAATAAATAAAACTATCTGAATTTTAGAAAGTTTCAAAGATCATTCTGATGAAAAAACTCAATTAGCATTAAAAGCAAATGATGATTTATTATTTAAAGATAACCTTTAGTTCATAATTACAAAATCATACCTTAATTTCATTCTATCAATTACGATTGATAGAATGAAATTAAGATTTTGTTTGAATGGTGAGAATGAACTTCTTAAAGATATTTCTGTGCTAGATCCAATAAATGTATCTATTAATAAAAATTTTACTAACAAATTTTATGTAATGAGTAATTTTATTTAAGCATACTTACATCAAGTAGGATCTTAAGTCTGTGGTCAGAATTAATTTGTTCTCTATGCTGCAGGAGAGAAAAAAAAAAATTTATACTCGAATATCAAATCCTAATGATGTAAATATAATGAAATATGATTTTAAAAAAATAAACTTAAATAATTCTTTCGTGTTATGTATATGCATAAGTATAAAATATATTATATTTATGCATATAAGTATGAATATTATAATTTAACACAACGCTTTCTTTTAAAACAATTTTAATCAAAGCCAAAGATTAATCAAAGGACCAAAGATAAAACTGCCATAATATCTGTGGATTACTTTTTATGTGGTCCTTACCAGGAATGCCACATAGCTACAAACACCTTCAATAAACACGTAAAACACATTTTGGTATTAAAAAAAACAAAAAAAAAAAAAAAACCTATGACTGCATTCTAACACGTTACAACAAAAAAAGCATCTTGTCAGAATGTTTACCATTCTGTTCCTTATACTTTATGGCTGAAAATATATTGTAGATGATAATGTAATGAGCTAATAACTTTTAAGTAATGTTTATAGTAAGTACAAATAAAAATGAGAATAATTATTCTTGTTTCTAATTTTAAAAATTTGCAAACTATTAAATTCTGGTTGGTACCCCCTTGATTGGGTGCTTTTGGCACCCAATCAAGGGAGCATGCTGAACGACATACTAAACTATGTGGGCATTTTTAGTATTCTCAAAACAGATTTCATTCATATCAGTTGTGTCAGCACTCAATTTAAAAATTAAATTGCGAGAAAGCAAATCATTGGTTTGTTTGCCCAATAATTAGTATCATTCACACTGCTTTCTCCTCCATATAACATTTAATGCTTTTTTAATTTTAATTCTTTAAAATTAAATTTAATTCTATTTAATTCTTTTTATATTACCATGTGGCTTTGATGACTTGGCATTTCTGAGAAACTGCAACAGAAAAAAGTTGCCCTGTTATTGCATTACAACTGGACATATGGCATTGCTAAAATTCCAATCTGACATTTAATAAAACTGCTGTCCAGTTTTATTAAATGGAGAAGAAAGTTCTGAAACTGGCTACCATCAACAATGCATAAATAGCAGATTAGCCACTTGCTCAAAAGTTGTGCAATACCAGGGCAACTCACTGTGAAGGCAAAGATTGTTATGCTATGAGCGATAAAACGATTGTATTACCTGGGAAGTTTAAATCCTGCTGGCCTTCCAAGTCGGTATAATTTCAACTAGGTCAAATGGCATTAGCTATAAGTTGAAGCTCTAACTTTGTATAGTTAATTTAAAAAATTAAGTTACTCTATAGCATAACAAACATTGTAAATATATGCAGCAACGTCTACCATTCTGATGAGAATGCATGTAAACAGCTCGTCTAGTTTCAAAAAAAGGATCAGCGTGTGCAGAAAGAACATCACATTCAACATTCCAACCGCGCTGCATAAAAATACACTGATCACATAGTAACATATCTTACTTCTCTGTAACACTGGTTACAACATTGCATGTAAAACGTGTTATACTCGTAGTTTCGCATAGCTCGTGTGGTATCGTCCTAATAGTAGTATTAAATACACACCTGCAAATCGGTATAAAAGATGAGTCTTTATATACGCTTATATCAGTACAATGAACACTTAAGACAACAAAATCAAAATTCTCCCTACTTCGACTTTAATTTTTGTATTAACTCTTACCCAAGAAAAAATTAATTAGTTAAAGATACGCGTAAATTATTATTTCACCCTTAACAAATATGAAACAAAAAGATAACAAAATCCAATAATACGTCTTAACAGATACAAAAAATTAGTGATATTTCGTGCTACCCATAACCGTCCGCATGGACCGCTAATTTATTGAAAAAGCTGTATACTCGCTTATTAAGCTATATTACTGTATTTTTTCTATGCAGCATTTCCTTTGCCATCGCATCAACGAGTCGCTCTCTTTCTTCATGATATCTTCTTTGCTGTTCCAAAATTGTTTCCATATTCCACTCTACTCTACACAAACTACTAAAAAATGGGTACGCTATGTAGTAGTAGTAGTAGTACTATATTCTTCCGCTAGGGGCAGACCAAAATATTGAAGGTATCGGGGGCAGAGGAAGTTACTGTAGAGTTGTTAAAATTGGGAGAAAGAGACACACAAAAACTGGCAAGGCTCAATACAAAATGCATTAGGAAAGGTGTGACGCCTAAGCAGTGGAATAATGCAATCATAGTTTTGCTGCATAAGAAAAGAGATAAATCAGAAATTGGAAATTATAGACCAATTAGCTTGTTATCCCACATCTACAAGTTGTTCACAAGGGTGATTACTAACAGATTAGAAAGAATACTTGATGAGAATCAACCGAAAGAGCAAGCTGGCTTTAGGACAGGATTCTCAACTATGGATCACCTTCACGTAAAGTCACAGCTAATGAAGAAAGCAAATGAATATAAAACACCATTATGCCTGGCATTTGTGAATTATGAAATGGCATTTGACTCCATACAGCATAAGGCAATGTTTCGAGCTCTGGAAAGACAAGGCATAGATACCCCATATATTATGATTTTGAAGAAAATATATGAGAGTGCTACCTCCTTTATTAGACTAGACAAAGACAGTAGGAAATTTAAAATCGAGAAAGGAGTTCGACAAGGAGAGACAATATCTCCGAAGCTGTTTACTGCTGCCCTTGAGGAAGCCCTTTCAGAAGATTAGACTGGTCGCAGAAAGAAGTCAATGTGAACGGAGAGTACCTAAACCATTTACGATTTGCAGATGACATTGTGGTCATAAGCCACGATCCCATAGAATTAGAGGAAAATCTTAATCAGTTATGCACAGTTAATAAGGATTTTGGACTAAAGATGAATATGGCTAAAACAAAAGTAATGATGAACAAGTATCCCACAGAAAGGGATATAATCATTGAAGGAGCAGTAATTGAAAAGGTGGAGTCATATACTTATCTGGGACAAGTCATTAGCTGTAATAATGATAAATGGCTGGAAGTCAAGAGAAGAATAAATTTTGGATGGATAGCATTCAGGAAATATAGTCATATATACTGAGGAGCAATATCCCAATTTGTCTGAAACGTAAAATAATGAACCAATATATACTCCCCACTATGACTTATGGAAGTGAAACTTGTGGCACTCACCAAAAGAATGGAAGAGAAACTGAGAACTACACAGCGAAGAATGGAACGAATTATATTGGGAATCAGACTGGTAGATAAGAAGAGAAACACATGGATTAGGCAGCAAACTCAAGTAACGGACATTCTTATCAAAACTAAAGAACTAAAATGGTCTTGGACAGGACACATAGCTCGAAGACATGATGACAGATGGACTAAGAAAATAATAGAATGGTACCCAAGAGGAGCTAGATGAAAACCTGGAAGACAAAGGCGGAGATGGATAGATGAAATTCATGAGTTTTTGGGTAGTAAATGGATGGCCAGTGCTCAAAACAGAAGGAACTGGAAAGTTGCTGGAGAGGCCTTCATCCTGCAGTGGATTGAAAATGGCTGATGATGATGATCGAAAACATGGCAATACTCTACTGCAATTCCCTAAAATGATAAAGGATTTTGTGAAATTCCCCTTGAATAAAACTAATGATTTCGCTTACATACACTTCTACAGATACTCCAAAGACTATGAACTACAGATATACTTCGGATAAACTATACTGGTATGTAAAGCTTTAGGACCAGTCAGGTTTTCACCTGTAGCTTCTCATAGGAATAGCTTGGATATGGGAAAAGCATATCAAAGGAACCTCGCGAGGTAGAGAAATGATGGAGACAACACCGACACAACAACGGAAACAAAACGGTACACAGGGACTTTATTCAAAAATGGCAACATAGCACTGGTTGCCATGATACAGATGCATCACTGCCAAAGATGGAACAATCGGAAGAGGTGGTCCTCAGTAGGAGATATGGTCACCTCTAATGTCGATGCGGGCTTTGCTCCCACCTGTCCATGCTTAGAACAATGTTGTTGATAAGTTATTGCGGCAACATCGTCCATTTCTCTGTCAGCGCCATCTTCAGCTGGTAAATATTTTCTAGGGAGTGTGGATGTGCCCCTAGGCTTCTCCACAGAGTTTCCCATATGTGTTCGATGGGATTGAGATCGGCGGAAGAGGCAGCCAAATCCATATGAACAATGTCCTCACTTTCCAAAAGCATATCAAACAGCTACAGTGCGATGGGATTAGCAATAGGATTAGTAGAGGCATATGATGCAAGAAAGCAAGTTATGCAGCATTAGCCAAAAAAAATTTTCACTTCACCCCTCCGTTCTTTCAAATACTTGTCCAGCTGAACCTTAAATTTATTTAGGTTATCAACTTCCACAACAAGGGATGGAAGTCTGTTCTACCAACCAACTACCCGCTGGCTAAAGGAAAATTGCCGCACATCTATCCTACATCTGTCTTTCCTCAATTTGAATTTATGCCCTCTCAGGTGATTATTCTGAGCAAGAGGCAGAATCCCATCAGCATTGAGCATGCTCCAACCATTCAAGGCTTTATACACCTCTATCAGATCACCTCGCCGGTGTCTAGTCTCCAGACTCTTCAATTTGCAAAATTTAAGCCTTTCTTCGTAAGAGAAACCCTTTGATCCATTCAATAATCTTGTTGCCCTTCTCTGTACTCGTTCCAGCAGCTCTACATCCTTCTTGAAATGAGGCCGCCAGACCTGTATACAGTACTCTAGGTGTGGCATGACCATTGCCTTATACAAGAGAATAATCACCTCCTTATTCCTCCTAGAAAAATTCCTGTATATCATTGACAAGACACCATGAGCTACTCTTGCAGCCCGTCTGCAGTGCTCAGAGAACTTCATATCTGCCTGCACAATGACCCCCAGGTTCTTTTCATTCTCTACCAATATCAGTGTAGTACCACAGAGTGGACACTTTTCTCTGGGGTTGCTGTTTCCCATATGTATTACTTTTGCCAATGTTAAACTTCATTAGCCACCACTCAGCCCATCTGCTCAACTTTTCCAGATCCTGTTGCAGCAGCATAAACGTCAGTAGTGCCCTTACCAACCATGCCAACCTTTGTATCGTCTGCAAACTTGGACATTGAACTTGATATGTCATCATCAATATTATTTATAAATACAGAAAACAATAATGGACCCCACAACACTGAACCGTGAGGGACCCCACTAATAACATTCGTCCACGATGAGCACTGTCCATTGATTAACAAACTCTGTCTTCTCCCTCTCAGCCACCCCTTTATCCATAGCAGCAATTTGCCTCCAATGCCAAACTGCTCCAATTTGTGCAGCAGTCTTCCATGTGCAACAGTTTCAAAAACCTTTCTAAGATCCAAGTATATAATTTCAAAGTTATTCCCTGCATCCAGTTCATTTGTGCCTGCATCATAGTATCCAATCAAATTGGACAGGTAAGCCTTCCCCTTAACAAAACCATGCTGGGTATAACTGAAGTCTTGTCTAGATGATCCTGCAGAGCTTCTTTAACCAGTGCCTCCGTTAATTTTCCTGGAACAGAAGTTAAACTCAAAAGTCTAAAATTACTTGTGTCAGCCTTTGATCCTCCTTTGTGATTTGTGGTCACATTTGCACAACTCCAGTCTATGGGTACCTCCCCTGAGTCCAAAGAAGCTCTCATAATTATGGCTAAGAGATAGCTTATTTCCTTCGCTGCCTCCTTTAATATAACTGGATAGATCCCATCCACCCGCACGTGCCATTCTTGTGTTTATCTGCTACAATTTCTCCTTCACTTTACTCTCAGTTATAACAAGATTATCTAGCTTACTGCTAGAGTTGAATACACCTCTCGCATTCCCCTCGCTGAACAACTCCTCATGTGTGAATGTAGATGCAAAATATCGTTTAGTTTGTTAGCTACCTGAGCACAAACATCAACAGTTGAACCGTCGATATCAAGTGGACCAATCTGATTCATCCCCTTTCTTCTAGAGTTTACATAAGTAAAGAACTCTTTGCTGTTTTTCTTTGCATCCCTTGCCAAAGATTTCTCGTATCTGCCTTCGCCTGCTTAACCTCCTTTCTAACTTGGTTACAGATCAACTTATATCTATCATTGCTTCTGTGTCACGTGTTAATTTATATGTATCCCATGCATTTTTCTTCTCTGCCATGTCTCATTAGTTCATCGGACATCCATTTAGGCCTAAACCGTGAACAATATTTCTTAGTTGGTATGAAAAGTCTAGTAGCTTCCAAGATAAGTTCTTTGAATTCTTACCATTTCGAATTTGCTGTTGGTAACATCATCAGTTGGTCCCACTGTATAGAATTTCAATACTGTCTCAGACAATCGTAGTCGCCTTTACGAAAGCAATAACACTTCCCTTTACCCCTGATGGTAGTTACTTCTTTGAGTTAATCCCACTTTAGCACACTGTGGTCACTGCCACCTAGTAGTTCCTCTATCTGCAGATTCTTAATGCATGAAGAATCACTACTGATAATCAAATCAAGAGTATTACTCCCTCTAGTTGCCTCCCGAACATGCTGATGTAGAAAAGAATTATCCAATAAATCCCCAAAAGCCTTGCTAGTGTGTGAGTGACCAACCCACAAATTCCAGTCAATATCTGGGAAATTAAAATCCCTCATTATAAGACTCTCTGATTTACTGGCCCACTCTATTTCCCTGTACAGTTTCTTATTATACTCATCTGAGCCATTAGGCCTGTAGCACATTCCTACCCTCAATTTTGATCTCCCAATGCTTATATCACACCAAACTGAATCGACACTGCACTGTCCAGCGATGTCGACTGGCTTCACTTCCTTGGATTTTATGTGTTTCTTAACTAATAGCATAACCCCTCCCCCTTCCTATCCTGTCTATGCTTCCTGTAGGCGTTGTACTCCCCAAATTCCAGATCTGCATTCCTTATATCTGTGTGACACCACGTGTCTGATATCCTAACAATAACCGCCTTTGATGCTTTGAGCAATACCTCAAATTTATCAAATTTATTTAACAAACTCCTAGCATTGTTGTACACGCAAGTATACATGCACCTGTTCTTTTTCTTAGCTACCTTAACACAATCCATGTGTTTAGTTGTACCGCAATGACTCCCAGCAATCTCTGAAATATCCTGCATTTGTTTACCAGGCTTCTGCTCATTCCAACAGAAGCAGTGCAAGAATAACTTTCGCCTCTGCCAGTGGCTATTGTTAATCTATTAGTCCTTGTATCCTCCCACCCCCAAGCTAGCAGTTTTCCGACCCATCTAACGCTGCCTCGATAGCATCAGCAAATATTCTTGCAATCTTTCTATTTAAGTGTATCCCTTCCCTGTAGAAGCAGTCCCTTCTGTTAACAAGTACAGACCAGGCTAAAAAAAATTCTACCCCTTGAGCCTTGCACAATCTTTCCAGGGCTGAATTGATAGGCAAGGCTCTCATCATATACTCCCTCCTATCATGTCTGGCCAGAATTCCAGACACTTTCAAATTCAACCCTAATTCATGGCTTTTTTTCAACAGTGACCCGTACTTGTTAAGTAATCCTGCCGAGATGGGCGTTATCATCCATAAACACGAACTTTGGGTCAATGGCACCTCGGAACACCCACAAATGGTGAAGCATTACCTCAGTACAGTTGTGTACACCGGTTACAGTACCACCTTCCAGTAATTGGAGTTGTGTACGTCCAACCAAGATAACGGCTCCCGAGACGAGAACACCTCGTCTTTTTTTTTTTTTTTTTTTGGCTGATGCTGCATAAGCTCATACACTTGCTTTCTTGCATCACATGCCACTACTACTACCTCGACCGCCATATCGATCCCTTTCAGTGATGTTTGTGGGGTGATAGTGTGTGCCAACCTCACTACAGATTAGCTGACCTCCAGAATCGCTACTGAGACTGAATCTACTCTCATCAGTAAAGAGTATCTTACCCCATTGCGCTGCTGCCCAGTCCATGAGTTCGACGCACCACTGTTAATGCTGTCTCGAATGGGTAGGTGTTAAAGGGACGCAGCTTACTGGCCGTCAGGCAAAGAGTCCACCTTTGTGGAGTCGCCTGGCCACTGTAAACCGCGATATTGTTGTTATTATTATTATTATTATTATTATTATTATTAGTATTATTATTATTATTATTATTAGCTAAATGGTGCAAGGAAGCCTAAGGCTTATGCTGCAACAGCAAAAAAAATCCCTAGTTACCCTGAGAGAGAGAGAGAGAGAGAGAGAGAGAGAGAGAGAGAGAGAGAGAGAGAGAGAGAGAGAGAGAGAGAGAATCACTGAGAAAGAGAAGTAGAAGAATGATGATATCCAGCTCTGGGTGTGCCAAACCCATACTCACCAGATGTGAGCCCCTGTGCTCATGTGCAGCTGGTCTGCAATGGATCCTGCTGTCTGGTGTCGGTCCCTCTTGTCCTGTAGGAGTATATAGCGGTCATCATTGGGCGTTGTTTTTCGTGGACCCACCATTGTTCCTTCAAACAGCTGTATCTGTTGTTCTAAAGACCAACCATGCACGTGAGACGATGATATGGGTGATACCGAACTCTGCAGCCATACTCGTCGTACTTCAGCTTTCTATTGAACGGCAACAGTTATGCAAAACGCCACAGGCTTTTTCGTTTGATTTTCTGGTGGTAATCTTTATAAATAGTTGGTCCTTAAGTTTTGCACATCATTTTAGTATACAAGTCACGCCGACACACAGAGTAGTGAGAATACATCGATCAGACAAAAGAATATGACCAGACAGTCGTTATGAAAATCGAAGCAATTGCAACTGAACTATGGCGCGGGTCGGGACACGGTACAAAATACACCTGATACTAAGCTCCGTTGATCAGTGTTACTCTTGTTCTTCAGATGGGAAAGGCAGCGGACTTAAGCTAGTTCGACAAATGACAAATTGTAATGGTCAGACGACTGGGTAAGAGCATATCTGAAACGGCACGGCTGGTGGGATGCTCACGGTCCTTGGTTAGTACCTACCGAAGGTGGTCCGAGGAGGGGAAACCCACGAACCGCCGGCGAGGTGTTGGACGACCAAGGCTCTCCCGGATGGTACATGGCAACAGAAGGGCGACTGTGACGCAACTCGCCGGTAATTGGAATGTTGGGCTTGGGAGTAATGTGTCACAATTCAGAATACATCGAACCCTGCTGAAAATGGGGCTGCATAGTCACAGGCCGCTCCGAGTGCCCATGCTAACCATGGCTCACAGGCGACAGCGCCTACAATGGGCATGCGAGCATCGAAACTGGACCTTGAGTGATTGGAAGAAGGTCTTCTGGTCTGAAGAATCACATTTCCTGTTGCACCATATGAATGGACGGGTACGTGTTCGTTGTTTACCTGGGGAAGTTATGGTGCATGGATGAACCGTGGGATGAAAACATGCCAGTGGCGACAGTGTCATGCTTTAGGCGATGTTATGATGGGACATCCTGAGTCCAGTCATCCATGTGCCGGCCACTCTGATGTCAACTACCTACCTATTTTACTTTATTGACAGAAGGCATACTCTTCCGTCCTCACAGCCGCAATAGCGATTCTCAGGCCCACAATATATGACTTTGCAAAAAACCATATAAGGTGCACGGACAGTCACGATCAAGACAATCCACAAAGGGACTGCATCCCAGGAAGAAACAGCATAAACTGAAGTAATCACATACTGGACCAAACACCCACAACCACAGACCTGACAAATGGACCTGTCCTGGTGCTAAGTGACAACTACGGACAGGATCCTACACCCGGACTCGAGAAACTTGGATCCAACAAATGGACCCAGGATCCAATAACTAATGACCATGACTCCAGACAGAGACATAAGTAACCACAGACTGGACTAAATACCCACAACTACGGACCTGACTAAGGCACCTGTCCTGCTGCCAAGTGACAACCACAGACAGGAACCTACATACAGATTGGACAATTAGGACCCAACCAAGGACCTGACTCAAGCAGACATGCAGCCGCCAGGCCATATGGCGACCTGTGCTGGCTCCCTTGCTGGGCACACTTTCCTCCCTTCCCTGGCAGAGGGGGGAGGCAATAGCCTTCTTGTTGCCTCCCCCTGCCATCCCACATCTTTCTCTCTGGTGGGGCATGGGCATGCCCCACTGGCACATGCTGGGGTTGTCTACTCTATTGACCCCAGTCTTTCCTAGCTATTCCCCCCCCCAGCCTTCAGTCTCCTCCCGTCTCTATCTCTATGCCAGCGCAAGACTCACACCAAAATTCTAGCTTCTTTAAATTATTTCGCCCTCTCCTCGGCCATTAAAATTTCAAACGCAACCCCTTCAAACCAGGAAACATGTATGTGATCAACATACAACGTGAAAAAATATTTTTTTCGGTCGTTGCCATTGAAATCTCAGGAAAATAGGTGGCAGGCCCTGCCAGAGTAAATGCAGATTACTAGGTACCTGGTCTGCCTCCACAGGGCGAAAGTGGGGAAACATCGGGCCTCAGCAGGGGCCTGGCAGCTAAATGGCCAGAAGAATAACGGTACATGACACCACACATTTCAAGATCCATACACTTTTAAAGCTCTGGCCTTTACAGTGAACTGTATCACCACACAAAGTAAACTATGCGGAGATGGAAGAAACCCCTGGTGCCGTTTGACCCTAGATACATTTTACACTTTACCTATTTTTCTCTGTATCCGCCAGAGTAAAATAGCCTCATTGGGTACATCCGGCCAGCCTCCCCATGGCAGGGTGTGGAAACGTCAGGTCCCACTAGGGGCCTGGCAGCTAATAGGCCGGATGAACAAAGGGCACAACATGCCACATAGCTCATGAACCATATATATTTTTTAAAAAAAATCTCAGGCTTCCCCGAAACATAGAAAATACGCGGAGAGGGGGGAACCCCAGGAGCAGTTAGACCCCCAACACACCTTACACCTTACCTTAACTCCCATTTGAGGGACATATTGTTTTGACGCGAATAATTCGTCTTTTCTTCTTTGGCCATTTTGTTTGAAATAACAAGTCACGTGACCTCCAGGGCGATCGCCCATTGGTCCTCCCGAAGCCAGGAACTTTAAGTTAGAACTTTTAATTACGAAAATTTATTTACTAATAATTATTATCATTATTAAAATCAGTTTATTTCCCAAGAAACCTTGGGTCATCCCGGGACGGCTCTCTGCCAGAAGGGTGTGAATATTTACTGACTGAGGTGCGAGGAACACAATGTACAAAAACAAGAGTACATGCCTGCTCGACCCAAGACTTTTACAGGATTAAATATATAGTAATATACAGTAATATACAAAATATATTATTGCATGAAGACAAAAAGTCTTTGTCATATACAAATAGGCAAGTTTAAAAAAAAAATAAAAAAAACAGAGTCAGTCATGTCCAGGAGCAGGTGAGTATTTATAGATTCCTTATCTGGTAGCAGTTCTTGAAGACTTCCTTCCTGTAGGGCTTGTCTTCATAGAACCTATCAGGGTGGATCCTAAATTTATTGAAGATCCGAAGACAATTGGCTGGAAACATGTTACTCAGGGAATCAATGCTTGACAGCTTAAGATGCAGAGGGAGACAGGTGTCGGGGTGCTCCCCTCTTGCCCTCCTCAGGCCAGAGATTAATGTGGATACTGATGGAGCATCAATTCGCCTCATAATAAGCCGTGCAAGCATGAGGAAATTTTTTATCATGATGATATGTCTCCAGGGAGTGGTGCCCAGATTTGCTTGTAGAATCGATCTGGAGATAGTTAGGGGGTGGCCAACCACCCTGTTCATCCATCTAAACCAGTACTCTAAACTGAGATAATTCTGAAGGTATGAGGCAGGGGCAGATGACCAAATTTCTGAAGCATACAGAGGAATCGGCGTAATACACCTCAGGATTTGTCAAACAAGTAGCGCTGGCTGATGCACACCAATGAGCTCTTGATGCACTGCCCAAAGAGCAGCGTACATCTTCTGCCTCATCCTGACAAAGTGAGGCTGAAATGTGAGACCAAATCACAGGTGAGGCCAAGATCAGTATGAGAGATCATCTTTTGCATTGGTTCCCCACTAACAAAGATTTGGATATCATTTTTGACTTTCTTCTTGGGTATCGTCAGTTGCACTGATTTGGCAAGATAACTTTCCAAGATCAATATCTGCCTAGAAGCTTGTCGGTTGATATCATGAATCTGATGTCATGTAGAACTTCAGATCGTCGGCATAAGAGACAAAGTTTGGATTCTGAGCAAGGAATGACTCCAAAACTGCTGCAAACAGGATAGCTGATAGTACGCTTCCTTGTGGGATTCCTCTTGAGAACTCAATAATTACTTGAAAATCATTGTGGGTCACAGACGGGTGTCTAGGAAGTTAAATAGACTGCCAGGCCGAAGTAGTGTTTCAGAATGGTATAAAGAGCTGGAAGGTGTATTCTGTCAAAAGCCTATTTTATATCGAGGAAGATGACATCAATCTGTGATTTGTTGATAACGGTGCACTGAATTCTGAAGACGGCTCAAGAAGATTGGTAGTTGTCGATCTCCTTTGTAGAACGGTAGGCAGGTACTCGGGCCTGTGTGCAACGCAATTGTTGGCTGAATTAGTTTTTCAAAAATTTTGAGTAAAGAACAACTGATGGAGATTGGTCGCAGGTCTTTAGGAGATTTGGGGTTCTTAATCTTTTGAATGGGCATAACATGGTAAGTTTGGCAAATTGAAGGAACTATTCCAGATTTCAGAATTTGTCTGAAAAGGTGAAGGAGAAGGTCGACTACCATGAAAAATATTTTCATTTTTTAGCCCTTTTGCTTGCTTTCAAGAAGTATTTTTGTTCATAGTGCCTGACACTTTTTTCCACGGTCTGTACAACAAAGAAATAGCATCACTTTGACGGAGCTTCCACTTTAACTTTCGTTTCCAATCGCCCCCAGGGGTGCATTCGCCGTAATACTACACTATAGTGACGTCATGCTGTTCTCCTGTGTAATGGGAGCATCAAACATGCAATGTAGCAAGAGCAGTGTAGGCAGGAAGGCGACGGTGGTTATAAGAGTAAATTAGAGAACAAGACACAGCACGTCTTGAGTAATCAGAACTCTACAACCACATTAATATAACATATCATTTTTAGGTGTCAAATACCACGAGTTGGCAGTCACAAGGGTAATGTTTTCCACACATTTTTGATGCGTGAGATCAGTAAAAGGTCATGAGAAATTTCAGTTAGGGGGAAGCAGAGATATATGTATATGTTTTGGAAGGGGTAAGAGGAGACACATTAACTTTGGGTGAGACATGACAGGAAGATGAGAGTAGTGAGAGTCTTGGCCAATTTATGTCATTTTGTGAGAAGAAATAAACTAATAATTACCTAGAAAAAGATGAGAAAAGAACTATAATGACGTCTGGTACATATCCTCTTCCCCCCCCCCACCGAGACGGTGCAGAATTTTTGTCGGGTAAGTCAACCCTTATTGTTTATTAGCAAACTGTACTAAATGCCCAAAGCCGAACCTACCATATGCACACGTTTTATTGCATTTATAAGACATCTTTCCTCATATATATATATATATATATATATATATATATACCCAAACTATTGTAGTACCATTTGCTTAGTACTCAGATTTAACAGATAACGTGACTTGTTAATCTAGTTGTCAAAATACTAATTATACAATAGAGTAAATATATGTACCTGTTCTAGCATTGAACAGTTATATGATATGACAAACACAAATCATTTTGTACTTGCTGGAGAATTAGCAGAAAAGCCACATGAAGAACATTACAAAACTATAATATTGCTAACAGCAAGATAATGCTTGATTCAGTTAATTTACCTAACAATCACATACCAATTAATCTAAACTATGTACCAGTTCTATTGTATTCATTTGTATACCTATATGTTTAATAAACCTTGTTTTGTTTATTTACTATGTTGTGTGCGGACCATTCCATCTAATTACACACAATTCACTGAACAATTTTTTAAGGAACCATTATTTGCGGGGCTCAAAGGTCAACTTAAGGAAACTTTGAGTTTAATCACAACGCGATCTTGATGCTGCAGACTCACTGTTATTTAAGTCTGAGTGGGCTTGAGGTTGCAAGATTTATTGTCCTAATTTAACTGCTAGAAGGTCATATTGAAAACCGGGTTTTTCTGGATACACATCGTTTCATGCAGTCTTGCTGGAAGCCGAGTGATCAATGAGAACGTTGATAGGCAAGCGCATAATATGATGGTAAACCCCTGGGGAACACTGTTGTTAATTGTGACCAGGATTAAATGTGTCGTTGCGGAATGAAAAACCGTTTTTTGGTTAAAGCTTGTGAGTTATAGTGATAATAGGAGAATACAGAAAATAGAAGATGAAATAAAGAGATTACTGATGTAAGAGAAATAAAGGGAAAACGTAAGCACTAGTGACTTAGTGTGTCACAGGGAATGGTTAGGGGCATTTTCATTAATCTTATTTTTCTTCTTCAGCAATACAAACAACACAGATATCTTCAAGTACATACATATAGACCAAGACAGTATTTAAATTCAATACAGTGGGACCAACTGATGATGTTACCAACAGCAAATGCAAAATAGGAAGCATTCAAAGAACTTATCTTGGAAGCTACTAGGCTTTACATACCAACTAAGAAATATGTTCAAGGGTTAGGCCTAAATGGATGTCAGTTGAACTGATGAGGCATATGGCAGAGAAGAAACATGCATGGGATACATACAAATTAACACATGACACAGAAGCCTATGATAGATACAAGTTGATCTGTAACCAAGTTACAAAGGAGGTTAGGCAGGCGAAGGCAGATTACGAGAAATCTTTGGCAAGGGATGCAAAGAAAAACAGCAAAGAGTTCTTTACTTATGTAAACTCTAGAAGGAAGGGGATGAATCAGATTGGTCCACTTGATATCGATGGGTCAACTGTTGATGATCCTGCTCAGGTAGCTAACAAACTAAATGAATATTTTGCATCGACATTCACACATGAGGAGTTATTTAGTGAGGGGAAAGCCAGAGGTGTATTCAACTCTAGCAGTAAGCTAGAGAATCTTGTAATAACTGAGAGTAAAGTGGAGGAGAAATTGTTGAAGATAAACACAAGAAAGGCACCCGGGTTGGATGGGATCTATCCAGTTATATTAAAGGAGGCAGCAAAGGAAGTAAGCAAACCCTTAGCCATAATTATAAGAGCTTCCATGGACTCAGGGGAGGTAACCACAGACTGGAGATGTGTAAATGAGCCCCGATTCACAAAGGAGGATCAAAGGCTGACACAAGTAATTATAGACCTGTGAGTTTAACTTCTGTTCCAGGAAAATTAATGGAGGCACTAGTTAAAGAAGCAATGCAGGATCATTTAGACAAGACTTCAGTTATAGCTCGGACACAGCATGGTTTTGTTAAGGGGAAGTCTTGGCTGACCAATTTAATTGGATACTATGATGCAGTCACAAAGGAACTGGATGCAGGGAATAACTTTGATATTATATACTTGGATCTTAGAAAGGCTTTTGATACTGTTGCACATGGAAGACTGCTGCACAAATTGGAGCAGTGTGACATTGGAGGAAAATTGCTGCTGTGGATAAAGGGGTGGCTGAGGGGGAGAAGACAGAGAGTGGTAATCAATGGACACTGCTCGTCGTGGACTAGTATTATTAGTGGAGTCCTTCAGGGCTCAGTGTTGGGTCCATTATTGTTTTCTGTATTCATAAATGATATTGATGATGGTATATCAAGCTTAATGTCGAAGTTTGCAGACAATACAAAGGTAGGCAGGGTTGTCAAGGACACTACTGACACTATGCTGTTGCGACAGGATCTGGAAAGGTTGAGCAGATGGGCTGAGAGGTGGCAAATGAAGTTTAACATTGACAAATGTAAAGTACTACACAGGGAAACAACAACCCCAGAGGAACGTATCAACTCTGTGGTACTACACTGACAGTGGTAGAGAATGAAAGGGACCTGGGGGTGGTTGTGCAGGCAGATATGAAGTTCTCTGAGCAGTGCAGATGGGCTGCAAGGGTAGCACATGGTGTATTGTCAAAGATATATAGGAATTTTTCTAGCAGGAATAAGGTGATTATTCCCTTGTATAAGGCAATGGTCAGGCCACACCTAGAGTACTGTATACAGGTCTGGAGGCCTCATTTCAAGAAGAATGTAGAGATGCTGGAACGAGTACAGAGAAGGGCAACAAGATTAGTGAATGGAACAAAGGGTTGCTCTTACGAAGAAAGGCTTACGTTTTGCAAATTACAGTGTCTGGAGACTAGGCACCGGCGAGATGATCTGATAGAGGTGTATAAAGCCTTGAATGGTTTGAGCATGCTCAATGCTGATGGGATTCTTCCTCTCGCTCGGAATAATCACCTGAGAGGGCAAAAATTCAAATTGAGGAAAGACGTAGGATAGACGTGCGGAAATTTGCCTTTAGCCAGCAGGTGGTTGGTTGGTGGAACAGACTTCCATCCCTTGTCGTGGAAGTTGATAGCCTAAATAAGTTTAAGGCTCATCTGGAAAAGTATTTTGAACGAACAGAGGGGTGAAGTGGAAGTGGTTTTTTTTTTTTGGCTGATGCTGCATAAGCTTGCTTTCTTGCATCAAATGCCTCTACTAATGTTAATGCAAATGCTAATGCTAATATTAATAGCAGTTAGCAACTAGAAGCATTTGGAACTAATTTATTATTTAGTTCAAAAAAAATTCTAGTTGCTATATGTTAGAAACTCATTTTGTTTTTTAAAATTGTTCAGTACTAACAGTTTAGCTCTATTCCAGCTATGTGAAGGTAAGTACAGTAAACCCCCGCTATTCGCGGTATCTGTATTCGCGGTTTCGCGTATTCGCGATCGCTGATTTAATACAAAATGAAACCTTAAAAAATGTGAATTTTAAAGCGCCGTGAATATTATCCGCCATAAAAAAACATGGGCGTGGCTACAATTATCTTTCCCGGTCAAAACAGCGCTCAGTGGGTGGGGGGGAGAGGGGTGACAAAATCGCGAGCGTGGATGTTTCTCGCTAATCCTTGTTCAGTATGTTATGCGTTTGTAATGGAAGTTTTTGTCGTTTGCTTTTAATTTATATGCTTATAAATTAAATAAATTTATCAATTTATAAATTGATATGCTTACAAAAGTGATAAATCTATCGTTTTGCAGTGTAAAACAGACTTTTTCGAGTGTGTTAACGGACAAAAGTGACTATTGTGGACAAGTTCTTTCTAATCCGTACAAAAATATGGCTACGAATAACAAGAGAAATGTGAAAATATCAAAGAAGGTGATGACATTAGCGAATGAAATTGAGTTATTAGACAAAATTTCTAATGGTCGAAGTGTCTCCTCAGTGGCAAAACATTATAAAATCAATGAGTCAATGTTACGATCAATCAAAAAATCGGAAGAAAAAATCCGCCGTAGTGTCCGTGAAAATGCGCTAATTGTTTCAAAAATTTGCTCTGTAACTCGTGATGTTAAATTAGGAAATATGGAAAAGGCTTTAAATCTGTGGATAGAAGACCGAACTCAAAATAAAATTCCGTTAAGTTCACTCGTCATTCGTGAAAAGGCAAAACTCCTTTATCAACACTTTAGCGAAACTGGTGATAGCTCTGGCGGGAGAAGTTTTTTAGCCAGAAAAGGTGCTGGTTTGAAAGATTTGTTTGAAATTTCTAATAAATATTACATTTAATATTAAATTGTTTCTTATTTTCATTTCGATGCCATATGCTTGCATTTCACTACTGTCTATGTACATAGTCATATTATGAAGGTACATATAACACATACATAGACAAAATTTTAGACTAGTTTTTCTTATATATTTCATACTTTGGAACGGAACCCCTTTATTACTATAGGAGCCATAACTCAGTATTCGCGTTTTCGGTATTCGCGACATTTCTCAGTAACGTAACCCCCGCGAATAGTGGGGGTTTACTGTACACTATTTCGGATTGACCTTTGCCCCCTCAAATATTTACTCAAATATTAATAGAGTCACCTAATTTCACATAGACACTTATAAATCCAAATGGAAGAACAAATCCCACAAACTTCAACCAACCTTTTGTTGCATTTTTTGAAACACAAGAAACACAATCCCCCTCCCTGAATCGGGCAAGCCGCACGTGGCTAACACGCTGGTTTTCTTGGCCTTATACCCACATTTTTTGGTACAGATGACGGTCCATCTGTCCAATATTTTTTTTGAAACTTTAGAAAGCATAGTTGAACTAGCATTTTGGCGCGATTCGGAGCTTATATCTATTTGTAAAGCAAAATTTCCTTTGATAGCAACGGAATTTTTGGCACAATCCACTGAAATACGTAAGGAAAAAAATTATAACATGTTCAAAAATGCTTTCTTAGCTCAGTTTGAAAAAACGGAATCCATAGTCACTTGCTTAAGCGAATTCGCTAATACTATGCAAAAATCTACTGAAAATGTGGCCACTTTTAGCGCCAGAATTAATAATCTGATAAGAAAGGCGTTCAAAACACAGAGTGAATCTCATGAGGTGAATATGATATTAGATCAGGTAATGTTGGCCCAATTTCTCAGGGGTGTTTCAAATAAAATTAGAAGGATGGTACTTTCCCAGAATCCCTTAACTTTTCAGCAGGCAATTACGATAGTCAAGCGGGAAGAAATTAATGAACTTCTTACAGAAACAAAACACAGACCAGTTAATGCCATGTATTGTCAATCTAACAGTGAAGAAGTCGGTAGCCAGCAGTAAAATTATTTTCGAAAAAATTATTAAACCTTTGCAAGATCAAATACTAGACTTACAACAGTTATTTAAAGCATTAGCTGTAAATAACGCTACCTGTAATAATTTACAAACGCCCATTAACGAAATGGAACGATGGCAAAATCACAATGCGGCAGCCTTCCCATCTTTTCCCCCCTACAGTTACAGAGTGTCCAGTTTTACGAATTCGTCGTCTGATGAACGAAGAGACGCTATGCCCTCAGACGTTGGGAGCAATGAAATCGATCGTCCAAAGAGACGCGAATTTGCTCCGTGCTATGCTAGGAAGCATGTATACTGTAATCCTACGTACGAAGCAAGACAGTGGGGAAGACGCTATGTGGCTGGCAGTCGTCCTAGCAGCTCCCGACCGATGCCAGTTTATCCTAACCGTCCGTGCCCGAGTCGCAGAACGCGTGAATACACTGCATTACCAAAATATCAGTAGTCACCCTATGTTAACAGACCAAGTTGTAATTTTAGTGGAAATAGGGTTAGAAATGCAAACAAAATGTATTATAATAATCGAAATAGGGCAGATATGAACGCTTACACAGGGGGAAGAAAAGAAGTAGCTAGAAATGAGTTTAATCAGGTACAACTCACCCTAAAGCGATTTTTGTTAGGTCAATGAACCAGGTAGGCAATGTAAGTTACAGACAAGATAGAGATAGGCATTTCTGACATTAACTGGTGTCTGAAGGAAATAGAAGGGACTATCAGCGTCAAAGAACTGTTTTACCAGGTCATAATTATTATAGAGGAAATAAACCTTATGCCAATCACAAAAATCTACAACATGGAGGATATATTTTACATAATAATAACCAATTGCCATTGATCATGGGATCAGTTCAAAATGTTGGGGCTAAATTTCTGGTAGATACAGGCGCAAGAATAATGTTAATAAGCACAGACCTTTTGAATAAAATAAAGCATGATAAATCTCTAAATCCAAGGGCTCCCAATTTGACTTTAGCCTGTGTTTCAGGATATGTTGTGCCTATACATACGGAAGTTACTGCAAACCTTAAACTGGACAGTGCAAGTTTTTAGGATAAAGTTTTGGTGGCTAATTGGAATTTCAAAGGGCAATACGATATAATATTGGGATTAAATGTTTTCAGACGTTTTCCTTTTATAATAGACCTAGGCAAAAGAATCATACGATCGCTCCCATTGAAAATTGGTTTAAGGGAAGTAGATGTTAAGGAACGAGTCATGGGGTCTAAACCCGCAGTAGCTAAGCTCACATGTAAACATGTGCTACCAGCTTCGTCAGAGAGGGTAGTGACAACATATTGTAATCAGCTTGCTGTTTCCACAGAACAACTTGTGTTAACAGAGCCTAATTCTAACTTAGGTCATGAAGACTTAGCGGTCAGATATTCGGTGAACAAAGGGTCCGATGGATTAGTCTCAGTCTTGGTGGCAAATTTGACGATGGAGATTTACACCTCCCAAAGGGGATGGGAATTGCTAGTTTGGAAAGTGTTGAAAATAATCCGGTACTTTTGCAGATAAGGAAGTAGAGGGAAATAAGACATCTCCTATGACTACAAGATTTTGATCTCGATCATTTGACTGGCGATCAGAATCTCTGTAATCTGATAAATACAGAAATACCTGTATTCATACAACAGACTTGTTGTATGAATACAGAGATGTTTTTGCTAAATCTCCAGCTCAGCTAGGGAATTCAAAGGTATTTAAACATAGAATTAAATTGACGGAAATATACCAGTGAAACAGTCAGCTTATAGAGTTCCTTTTTTGTTGAAAAAGAAGTTCGAAGGCAGGTGAATGAACATTTGGAGGCAAACATCATTCAACCCAGTAACTCCCCATATTCAGCACCAATTGTTTTGGTAGGTAAAAAGAACCAATCATATCGTCTTTGTATGGATTTTCGGAGATTGAATTCTAAAACTGTTTCCGATTGATACCCGATCCCGGATTTGAATAAAATTCTCCAACTTTTAGGACAAGCACGTTATTTTACTTCACTTGATTTGCAAAGTAGATTCCACCAAATTGAGGAGCACCCCGCCCATCGTCACAAAACTGCCTTAAAAACTAATGTGTCTTCATTTGTATGAGCCATGTCCTTGGTGCTTTATGGCCTGGAAAATCAATTCTTATTTGCTTATCTCGATGATATAATTATTGCACGCCCGACATTGATTTACATCTCTTGAGGTTGTGAAAAGTCTTCCAGCCCCTAAGAGAATATGATCTGAAGCTTAAGCCTAAGAAATGTGAATTTCTAAAACAACAAATTTGTTATCTCGGTCACCTTGTGAGCAGGGACGGCATTCGCCAAAATCTTGAAAACGTCGCGGCAGTTCGAGACTGTAAAGAGCACAGAAAGGTTAAACAGGTCCTATCCTTTCTTGGAATGGCAGGATTTTATAGGAAATTTATTCAAAATTACACTGAAATCGCTCACCCATTTACCCAATTGACCAAAAAAGAAATGCCATTTGTTTGGGATTGCTCCACTCAACAGGCCTTCGACCACCTGAAAACTGTTTTGACAACACCACCTTTGCTGGTCTACCCTGATTTTGCCAAATATTTTGTGGTCTCGTCTGGCGCATGTCGTATTGTGTTGCGGCATGCTTAGAGGTCCAAGTAAATGAGGATTCAAGACAGCCAGTTCCCTATGCTTCTAGACTGTTGAAGTTGAAGAAATCGTAATTGAACTATAGTACGATGGAGAAAGAAGCTTTGGCTATTGTTTTCACAGTAACAACGTTCAGACCTTTTTTAGTGCCAAATCATTTCATCCTGATAACAGATCACCAAGCCTTGAGTCATTTGCTCAATCTAAAGAATCCAATGCTCCACTTAGCTAAATGGAGCATGCTTTTACAAGAGTATGATTTCCAAATTGTGGACCGTCCTGGTAAAGTACATTCAAACACAAATTTTCTTTCAAGGCCAGTGTTAGAAGATAAAAAAGGGCCAAGGAAGGCTAAAACAACTGAGTTAGTCACTCCCATATCAGCCAATCTAACCATAGAATCATTGGTGTTGCCCCAGCAACAAACCAGAAATTTAATTAAAACCCTGCAAAGAGAAGATCCAGTTTTGCAAAAGTTAATTGAACAGTTGGAAGGAATACCCCAGGCATCAGCAAAAATTCCAGACTCCTTCTATTTAACTAAAGAGGGAATACTTTATCACTACACTTTATCTGACCCTGGAGCGACACTACAGCAGCCAACAGAACAACTAATAGTCCCAGTTGGCCTGAAGACGGAAGTGCTGAAGGCATGCCATGACAACCTTCTCAGTGGCGGACATTGAATATTGCAGAAAACGTTAGAGAAATTGAGAAGACATTTCTTTTGGATTGGGATGTTTTCTGAAGTGAAGAACCATATTGAGTCCTGCCAGTCTTGTATGGAACGTAAGGGTTACAATCCTAAGGCCAAAGCAGCTTTGATGAGAGTTCCCATGGAAAACTCACCTTGGGTGCAAGTGTCATTGGACATTCTAGGGCCTCTTCCAATGACTTTGAGAGCAAATATCTATTGTTAGCAGTGTATAATTTCACCCTTTACGCTGAAGTAATTCCACTCCAAACTCAGAAGGCTGAGGAAGTTGCAACAGCTTTCATTAATAATGTGATTGCGAGGCATGGAATACCTAAATACATTCTGACTGATCCAGGTATGAACTTCATGTCTTCCTTAGTCCGGCAGGTGTGTGAAACTGAATATTCATCAACTTCATACTTTGTCATTCCATACACAATGTAATGCTAAGGTAGAACGTTTAAATCGTACCTTAGCGAACATTTTATCACATGTGGTGAACCAGGCTCAGTCAGACTGGGACGAAATGGTCCCATTGGCTGTTGCTGTATATCATGGTGCCACTCACAGTTCTACTCAAGGAACACCCAATTTCTTAATTTATGAAAGAGATTTAGTGTTACCTTCAGACTTATGGCATTCTAAGGTAAGGCAAACGTTTTCATCATTGGAAAATTATTTGGAACAGATGTGCGCATGACTTTGGAGGACGTATGAAATTGTTTCTGAACATTTAGAGAAAGCAGTGTGGAAACAAGAAGAACGTAGAGCAGTAATAGCTGTGGATAAGAATATTCGGGTTGGAAGTCTTGTTTACCTTTTCACTCCTAAGGTGAAAGTCTGTACCACGAAGAAACTAGCTCGTTTGAGCACAGGTCTTTACAGGGTAGTCAGTCAACCTTCATTGGTCAACTATGAAATAAAGAATATGAATAACCAGAAAGACAAGCAGATTGTGCATGTTGACAGATTGACAAAGGTAGTAAATAGAAGTTTTTCCTGAACTTAGAGTAGAAGAGTCAGAAGAATCAGAAGATAGTGAACTACAAGATCAGTCTTGTACAGAGACAGTGCCAAAAGAAACATGGATCTTTGATGAACCCATTATTGAAGAATGTGGTTTAATTCCACACATAGACCCTCAACCTGTGTATTTTCAGCCAACTAGAACTGCACCTTTGACGATGTCTCCAAATGAGAGCCAAAATAGGCCATCCATGATAAAACAGTCTGAGGAGACAGTTGAATCCACCCGTAGGCCAGCACAGACATATGATTATAATTTGTGCAGTCGTAGTTGTGTAACTCACACACCATATGTGGTAACCCTTAATCCACCGTCATAAAATGAAGTGAGAATTCCCGAATCAGCTTCTAACAGCAGAGTGGAAACAGAACAGGGAAGCTCTTCTCGCAAAACGGAGATGCACAGAGACGAACCTTCAGAACACATTATTGAAGAACATGGAAGTGCAGATCAAGCAGATCAACCCAGTGTATTAGATAGGACTATTCAGTGGATGTTGGGAGGTCCACTTACCGCGAGGTTAAATGCACCAAGTAATGACAAAAGCCTTGATTTCACAGGTCTTATCAGAGATGCGTGGAGAGATTAAAAAGAAAAAAAGAGAGAGGGAAAATCGTATGTTGAAGTTCTGGGAAGAGAAAACAGTATGAGGGGAAGTTTGTGTTTACTCCATCTTTAAAGTAAAGGAGTCAGTTCTTGGAAAAGGAAAGTTACACAGGAATGACGATTCCAGTATCATGATAAATTGATTCATAGTGTCCTGAGACGAATATTGCATTCGGCTGAAGATGATTTATAAAGCTAAGAGATGCATTAAATGAAGCTTCCAATTAATTAGAGTGTCAGACCCATGAAATTTATACTTCCTAGGACAAAAGAAAGGATAGTTTTCATCAGACTCTATCAATGTGTTTATCAGCAGTTTTGTTATGGATGATGCAGTGAGCAAAGAGGATTAAAGGATAAAGATGGAATCACGGGAAAGAGAATCTGGATTTCAAATAAAAGCAAGAGTTATTTTTCAGTAGTTAAAAAAAAAAATGAAGAGCAAAAGAAGATAAGTACTGGAACTCCTATTCAAATTTGACCATTGAGAAAATATTTCTATGGAACCTATATTATCACCCACCTCCCACAAAACATGTTTCAATTATATAGGCCAATGTAGAGAGGAAGGTTGCAGTTGGGACTAGGGCCTTATGGGCGCACCCCCTAGTTTCTTTCTGATTTCTCTCTCTCTCTCTCTCTCTCTCTCTCTCATTGCATGGCAAAAATTTCAGTCCAACAGAATTGATCCTAAAAAAAAATATATATATATATCTATATATATTTAGGCTTTTTCTTTTAAAGATCGGATGAAATAAGTGGCCCGAGGACGGCTGGTTCCGCCCAGTCACTGCTTGTTTTGTCGTTCCTCTGAAGAGAAGGGTAGAGTGAAAGAAATAGTAATACCCGTATTTCTAGATGAAGATAAGAGGATCTTTCCTTGTACCATTTTTAAAGAATACTCAACCTCATTCTGAGTTAAAGTTTTGAAACAATATAAATCAGAGTTGTAGTTCCATAAATAATTATTTTTTTTGAAAAGAACTATATCCACTAATTGCAGTTTTATCACATATGACATTAGAAGGGTAAGTGATATTGTATTAAAGTAAAAATGGTTTAGACAGTACGCATATTGAGTCAATATCAAGTATAATAAAAAGAAAACAGAAATCAAACTGTTGAAGTATCACTCTTGTGCGCTTGCCTTTGATAATCCAAACAGCTGATAATTAAAACAGTGCACTGATTGAGCAGATCAGAGTTCATTTTTCAAGTGTAGAGAATGGTTTCCAATTCCTTTTTATGGGAATCTTGTTAATCTGTCATCAGTGACTTGTGTGTTTCTGTTTCGCAAATAAAGAGAGAGAGAGATCCAATTTTTGAAAAAGAAATGAAAGGAAATAAGAAAGTGACAGTTTTGAAATGTGAACGAGTACAAGAAGAGTGAGTGGAAAGCGCATAGGTAAAGTGTAAATGACATGAGACCTCATCCCCTCTCCTTCAAGTCGAAACAAAAAACGAAAAGATGAATAAAGGTTGTGAATCTGTCAGTTGAATCTATTGAACAGAAAGAAGAAAGAAAGAGTAAATGAGATCCACTTAACATTTTACCCTCTTCTTGCTCAGTTGCTTTGATGAGATTTTTCAGGATGTCTTAGTTTTTTTTGGTGCATGATGGTTGACTTTCTTTAGAACACAAGAAATTCTCCCATTCAGAACTGCAGTGAACATGTTATCTTTCTCCTGCCCTGACATGACGATCATGCCAGCTGTGAAGGACTTATCCCCATGGATGTCCATGAAATCACTCAAGGAACGTTATGCTGTCTTCACAGCTCAAAAGCGTACTCAGTGGCTTAAACTTAAAGGATTTGTGAAGCCAAGAACTCTCTCGATCTGGAGAGGTAGTGAGATACCTCCAGAAGGTGCTGAACAGTTAAACTATGCAATAGGTCAGTTGATATAACTGCCTAAATTTTTACAGTTGAATTTGTAGTCATAACATTGCAAGTTATAACATTGGTATATCAGGCTTAATGTCCAAGTTTGCAGACGATACGAAGGTTGGCAGGGTTGTCAAGGACACTACTGACACAGCATGGTTTTGCTAGGACACAGCATGGTTTTGTTAAGGGGAAGTCTTGCCTGACCAATTTGATTGGATACTATGATGTAGTCACAAAAGAACTGGATGCAGGGAATAACTTTGATATTATATACTTGGATCTTAGAAAGGCTTTTGATACTGTTGCACATGGAAGACTGCTGCACAAATTGGAGCAGTGTGGCATTGGAGGCAAGTTGCTGCTATGGATAAAGGGGTGGTTGAGGGGGAGAAGACAGAGAGTGGTAATCAATGGACACTGCTCATCGTGGACTAATGTTATTAGTGGAGTCCCTCAGGGTTCAGTATTGGGGCCTTTATTGTTTTCTGTATTTATAAATGATATTGATGATGGTATATCAGGCTTAATGTCCAAGTTTGCAGACGATACAAAGGTTGGCAGGGTTGTCAAGGACACTACTGACACTATGCTGCTGCAACAGGATCTGGAAAGGTTGAGCAGATGGGCTGAGAGGTGGCAAATGAAGTTTAACATTGACAAATGTAAAGTACTACATATGGGAAACAGCAACCCCAGAGCAGCGTATCAACTCTGTGGTACTACACTGACAGTGGTAGAGAATGAAAGGGACCTGGGGGTGGTGGTGCAGGCAGATATGAAGTTCTCTGAGCAGTGCAGACGAGCTGCAAGAGTAGCTCATGGTGTATTGTCAATGATATATAGGAATTTTTCTAGCAGGGATAAGGAGGTGATTATTCCCTTGTATAAGGCAATGGTCAGGCCACACATAGAGTACTGTATACAGGCCTGGAGGCCTCATTTCAGGAAGGATGTAGAGCTGCTGGAACGAGTACAGAGAAGGGCAACTAGATTGGTGAATGGGACAAAGGGGTTCTCTTACGAAGAAAGGCTTAAGTTTTGCAAATTACAGTGTCTGGAAACTAGGCACCAGCGGGGTGATCTGATAGAGGTGTACAAAGCCTTGAATGGTTTGAGCATGCTCAATGCTGATGGGATTCTTCCTCTAGCTCAGAAAAATCACCTGAGAGGGCATAAATTCAAATTGAGGAAAGACAGATGTAGGATAGATGTGCGGAAATTTGCCTTTAGCCAGCGGGTGGTTGGTGGGTGGAACAGATTTCCATCCCTTGTCGTGGAAGTTGATAGCCTAAATAAGTTTAAGGCTCAGCTGGACAGGTATTTCGAACGAACAGAGGGGTGAAGTGGAAGTGGTTATTTTTATTTATTTATGTTACTTTTTTTTTTTTTTTTTTTTGGCTGATGCTGCATAAGCTTGCTTTCTTGCATCAAATGCCTCTACAAATGCTAATGCTAATGCTAAAGTTATAAGTTGGAACTTGCAGCCATATTTATTCATATGTATTCCATATATTCAATGGTTTGTTATTCTTGCAAATAGTATATAGAATTTGTAATTCTATTTGCGAATTTACATTATATAATCACTTAGTGTTTGATGTTTGCTATGTTTTCCTTTTACAAGAAAAAAAATAAGTGAGAACTGTTCATGTGTTAGAAGAAATTTATTTTTTTTTTGCTGTTTGCTTGATATATTTACAAATACATTCATTATAAAAGAATGTCTTGTGTATTGTATACTTGTATTGTCTCAGTTATTAAATGTCACAATGAATAGTATGTCTAGTTTTATATTATACTAATTATGTTAAAACAAGAATAGATATTGATTCTTTGATTTTTCTGTTGCATGTAATGCTATTGTGTCGAGTCAATAATACAATAAAGGAAATGTGTCCAGAGAATTCTTTGAGAAGAAGTTCCAGTATTTTCCCAGACCAACAATGAACAATCTTATCAGTATTCCAATGCTTCAAATTTCCAGTCCCAACGTTTCCAGCGTAGAGAACATTCAGTGCAAACGATACTAAGACAATATGTGTTAAAACTATAAAAAAAAAAAAAAAAAAAAAAAATATATATATATATATATATATTTTTTTTTTTAAAACATTGTTACAAACAGAACATAACACCTCTTAACTATGTGGTTTTGTTTAAGGTCTGTGGAGACCAACTTGTCGGATCAACCAAGGTAGGATTTTTGGATGTTAAAATTTACATAAAATTATCGTTGTTTGTGATTAGATGACTCAGTAGATTTTGCAAAGTATTGTATAAAAAACATTATTTTCTTTTTAGTACCATTTATCATAGTTAAGAGTAATTCAGTTTTGTAAGAGGAGAGATGTCTGTGACAACATTTTAGCCATAATTATGGGAGCATCCTTGGACTCAGGGGAGGTTCCCATGGACTGGAGATGTTCAAATGTATCCCCAATTCACAAAAGGGGATCAAAGGGTGACACGAGTAATTACAGACCAGTTAGTTTAACTTCTGTTCCGGCTAAAATAATGGAGTCACTGGTTAAAGATACATTGCAGGATCATCTTGACAAGACTGCAGCAATAATTCAGACACAGCATGGGTTTGTTAAGGGAAAGTCTTGTCTGACAAATTTGATATGATATTATGATGTGGTTACAAAGGAACTGGATGCAAAAAATAATTTTGATATCATATATTTGGATTTCAGGAAAGCTTTTGACACTGTTGTGGATGGAAGACTATTGTACAAATTGGAGCAGAATGGTATTAAGGGTAAGTTGCTACAATGGATAAAATGATGGTTGAGTTGGGGAAGACAGAGGGTGGTAATCAATGGGTGCTGCTCTTCATGGACTAATGTTATTAGTGGAGTCCCACAGGGTTCGGTGTTAGCTCCACTGTTGTTTTGTATATTTATCAATGATATTGATAAAGGTATATCAGGCTTAATGTTGAAGTTTGCAGATGATACAAAGGTTGGCAGGGTTGTTAATGACAGTAATGGCAGTGTGCTACTGCAACAGGATCTAGATAATTTGGGCAGATGGGCTAAGAAGCGGCAACTGAAGTTTAACCTTGACAAATGCAAAGTACTCCATATGGGTAGAAGTAACCCCAGAGAAACGTACCAACTCTGTGGTACTGCACTTAAGGTGGTAGAAAATGAAAAAGACCTGGGAGTAATTGTGCAGTCAGATATGAAATTTTCTGAGCAATGCAGACAGGCTTCCAAGGCAGGTCATGGGGTTTTGTCAATGATATATAGGAATTTTGCTAGTAGGGAGAAGCAGGTAATTATCCCTCTATATAAGGTAATGGTCAGGCCAGGCATTGAGCACTGTTTACAGATCTCGAGGCCTCATTTTAGGAAGGATATAGATTACTTGAGCGTGTACAGAGAAGGGCAACAAGATTGGTGAGGGGAATGAAGGGATCCTCTTACCAAGAGACGCTTAAGTTCTGCAAATTGCAGTGGCTGGAGACTAGGCACCTGCTTGGTGATCTGATTGAGGTGTATAAAGCCTTGAATGGGTTGAGCACGCTGAATTCTGATGGGATCCTTCCACTTGTTCAGATTACAAACCTAATGGGGCACAATTTCAAATTAGGAAAGGGCAGATGTGTGGAAATTTGCCTTTAGCCACCTTTGAGTTTAATCACAACGCGATCTTGATGCTGCGGACTCACTCTTATTTAAATCTGAGTGGGCTTGAGGATGCAAGATTTATTGTCCTAATTTAACTGCTAGAAGGTCATATTGAAACCCGGGTTTTTCTGGATACATATAGTGTCATGCATTCTTGCTGGAAGCCGAGTGATCCATGAGTACGTTGATAGGCAAATGCATAATACAACAGAAAACCCGTGTGGAACACTACACATGGGCTGCAAATTTTGATAATAAAGATTGGGAAACCATCTGGGCCTACAGTAGCTTTGTTGGGTAGTTTATTGATGACATCAATTAGGGTCTCTCTAGTTATTTCTATTTCAGACAAGTGTGCCCTTGGTAACCAGTTCTCCTGCGAGCAACAGGAATCAGAGTCAGGAAAATCTGCATGCAGTAAACTGAACTGTGCCCATTCCTGGACAAGCTTTTTGTCAATGGCTAGATGAGGATGATGTGAAATCCTTCTACCCCTCTTGAACGTATTGCGAACACCTTGTTTAAGGTGTTGTCAATTATGATGTCAGTAGTAATTAATACTGATTGTCTATTGATTTAATTAATATATGGTTATTAATTTTAGAACGTTCTATTTACATAGCAGCTTTTGAAGGGGACTTTCTTTTATTGTGCATTGATACATCTGACTACTGATCCTCGGGTGATGTCACAGTTCTCTGTCGCCCAAGAATACAAGATGCAAATTTCCTCCCATCTCTTTCAGTGCCCCCTACCGAGAAGAGTTGGAAACTCTCTTTTCTTTTAATTATTTAAATTCTTCATAATTTCTGGAGATTTGACTAAAATTCAATAGAACCATTCACACCCTGAAGTTAAATATTTCATCCCGGCAGAGTAAGATGGTTAAAAATAATGAAAATGCTGAAAGTTCACAGGATGAGGTGAGCACGTCTGAGAGAGATGAATCGGAGACTTCTAATTCTCTGCTTCTTAGAGTACCTGGCAAATCCTCCTCAAAGAGAAAGAAGTCCAGGAGAAGGTCCAGAGTTCGTCTTCTGCACTCCTCTTTCTGCACAGACGAATAATATTTGTATATCTCCTTGCATAGACCATAATTACTCAGCTCCCACCTTGGACCAAAGAATCTCTACACCAATAGTTGCTTCCATCCTCGAATCGATGGCAAACTCCACCTCAACTGCAGCCTTACCTGCAGCTCGAAACACTCCTGTGGCTGCTGCTCCTGAGATGTGAATCTCCTCAGGTGCTCACCAAACTCCATCAACTCTGTCACTTCAAACTGCCCCAGCAGACTTCTTGGCTACACAATTACTGTCTGCTCTGGACCAAGTGGTCTCATCTGGGATCTCACCATCCAGTATGCTTACCATTCCTACATTACCTGTTCTGGCTAGCCCCTTTAATGAGGGAGACACCACCTCACTCCATCAGATCCTCTCAGTCTTGCACAGGAACTTGGTGGAACTCCTCAACCAACACTCCATAAGATTCAAAAAAGCCACTGGAAACTATGTCCAGGAACTTTGGACAAGCCTAGAACCAATCACAACAGCTTGTCTAATCGAAAATTGGGCAGCTAAAAGCTGTCAACGAAGAAATCAAGACAAGGTCTACAATGCTGGAAAAGGCCTTAGACGTCTGTGCTAAGCTTCCCCAGTCTTCACCCGAGTGGGAACTGGGCCTAACCACAGAACCTGAATCATCTACAGTGCCCTCTTATGCCGGCACTGTACTTAAGATCCTTCCAACCTCTAAACTGGGTGCCTCCATCCAAGGACATCCATATAAGAAAGAGAACCCTGATAAAACAAGGCGCCTCCATAGCCAGGTGGGAAGGAGCAGCAGTGCGTTGCACAAACTTCTTGATTAGACCGGGGTTCGAGCCTGTCACCACCAAATACGGAGGATGCGGAAAGGTCAGGGAATGACCACCGCATATCCCGGTGCAATATGGCCTTAGTTGCTAATGCTCCTAAAAACCAAAAAACAAACAACAAACAAACCTGATAAAACAGCAGAATCTGATGGTTATCAGACCCATTAGCTCCAAAGAATCACATACAAGTGAACAAATCAAGACCAAAATAATGACAGATTTGAAAGATGATCTCAAAACTACGAAAATAAAAGCAATTAGAAAACTAGAAATACAGGTATTTATTATTATTATTATTATTTCAGTGTTGCCCGTAATTAAATACATTAACCCGTATTTGTGTCTGTAAATTGCATATGTTCTATGGTCGATTTGCCTGTTTTGCTGGACGAAAAAACCTCAGTTACTGGGGAGAAAAACCTTGTTATCTATGCCTGAGACCTACTAACTCAGCCACGGAGTGAAAAAAGCCCATTAAAGTTCCTCGCGTCATCGAAGGGATTCGAACTCAGGCCTTTTCCACCCGGTGTGGGGAGGACGGTGACGATACCACTGTGCTACCCGCCAGACTAGAAATACAGGTGTAGTGATCGAAACGGAAACTAAAAAAGAAGCTAACAAAATTATGACTAATGCAAAAATAACGACAATGGGTTTAAAGGTAGAGGCGCCAAAAAAGTTGGGGCCCTCTGTCATCATTTTTGACCTCAGTGACAACCTTACCCCACAGCAACTCACTGAGGAACTATACTGTAGGAACTTGCAGGAGTACTTCCCAGACTTTTAGGCAGATGCCTTAATCACACCTAAATACTCAAAAAAAGTTAAAGGAGGAGGAGGAGACAAAAGCTGGATTGTTCAACTCAACCCAATCGCCTGGAAGGTCCTAAACAATCAAGCAAGTGTATACATAAACTAGCAGCCACCGCTTTCGCGAACACGTGGGTGTGCCTAAATGCTTCAAGTGTTGCAGGTTCGGGCACACCGCACACACTTGTATCCAGACAGTGCCAACATGCGGCCATTGTGCTGAAAAAGGCCAGGAATTTAACAGCTGTCCTGACAAAACCAAAGATCCTATTTGTGTGAACTGTAAAAATTTCAAAATGTACTCAGCACATTCCATCTGAGACAGAATATGTCCAACATATATAAAAGCCAAGGGTCAGGACCACAACCGATCGATTATGGGGAGACACCTTAAAAAATTTAACTTCGAAGAGGTAAAAATAATGCAAAGTAACGCACAACTGGCCTGGCTATGGTCGGCCAAATCAGGATTCGGGCAGACAAGGACAACATGGATGTAATTATCCTGCAAGAGCCGTACGCCCATAAGAACTAGGTCGGAGGCTATCCCTTGACCTACAAAGTCATCCAGGTGGAAGGGGAAACCCCCTGGCCAGCAATAGCTGTAAGGAACCCTGACATCACAGCCACAAAGATAACCCAACTTTGCACAACTTGGGCCGTATGTGCCCATATTATTATAGCGCTTGGAAACTTTTACGTCGTTGCCCTATATTGCCGTCCAGGCGAAGATATTATCAGGGCTATAACATACCTTCAAAGTGTACTAAACACTCTTCCTGGAGGGAGAATTGTCGTCGTGGCAGATGTAAACTGCAAGTCTCCCGCGTGGTACAGCACAACACCAGACCATCGTGGAGCAACAAACGGCCAAAGACTGGAGGACTACCTGGGTAACTCCCCTTTCTGAATCCTCAATCAGCCAAACAACCTCCCCACTTTCAGCAGCACCCTTTGGGAAGCCACCATTGACAATTCTCTTGCTACAAGAAACACAGCCAGCTATATCTCCGACTGGAAGGTCCAAGATGATTGGACAACCTCGGACCACCGAGCCATTACATTCAGGATCACAAAAAACTGTAATAGACAACCCATTTCCAGAGTAATGCAACATAGGTATGCAATAGAAAACACAAACTGGGACATGTTCTGAGGTGCCCTGCTGGAAATGGTGGGACAACAGCAGCAGAAAAATCCAAACTCAAAATCCAAACCTTCTTCAAACAGAGATTACCACACTATTAACACAAGTCTGCAATGCTACAATTAAAAGGAAAAAACCTTCTCCTGGAGCGGTGCTCTGTTTATCAAAGCAGCAACCCTGGAAACAACTTGTCTCTTGCACAGGAAATTCTCACCCCTGGGGGATGTACAAAATCACCACAAACAAACTCCCCAGGGGGGAACACCGCTACGGAAACTCCACAGGGAACATAACCACCACCTGGAGGGATTCAGTCTCAAATATCTTAAACAACGTTTTTCATCCAAAAATTAATCCAACAACTGACCAGCATGAGATCTGCAGAGAAAATGAAACCTATAGGACTGGACAAGTTGAAGCGCAGTTCACACAGGAAGAACTCCTAGCCGCAGCAGCTCTTATGAAAGGGAAAAAATGTCCGGGGCTTGACTTCTTCGAGCCTGAGATTGTGAAGAAGGTTGTGGAGCTTGCACCGGAGCTATTGCTGTACCTATTCAATCTCTTCCTACACCCTAGCACCTTCCCTTATGACTGGAAAGTTGCAAATATGAAACTGATCCTTAAAAATCCGACAAAACAACCACACCTACCAAGTTCATACAGGCCCATAGCCCTATTGTCCGTATGCAGCAAGCTCCTAGAGCGTATCCTCCATGTACAGATCCAAAGCCACTATGAGAAAGCAAACCTAGTATCACCAAACAAATATGGTTTCAGACTGGGGCGTTCCACGGTTGATACTCTACCGGCACTGCTCACTGAGGCCTGCCAAGCAGACAGAAAATACTTTCTGATGATTACAATTGATTTTGCGGGAGCGTTCGACATCCTTTGGTGGCCGAGTGTCCTCCCCAGACTCAGGCAAGCAAATCTACCGGACGATTTGTTTAATATCATGAAAAGCTACCTCTGAAATAGGGTGAGCACAGTAAACGCACCTTATCAGAAACTCACAAGACGGATACACTGTGGCTGCCCCCAGGGCTCGGTCCTGGGGCCGACCTTATGGAACATGGTGATGTACGAATTTCTATGCCTTGACCTCGGGGAGGTTGGTTCACAAGCCTTTGCTGATGACCTCATCCTGACGGTGGCTGCAAATTCCAGGGTCCAGCTTGAGATCTTGGCAAACCATGCATTCCAAATCCTCCAGGACTGGGCAAAAACACACTGCTTGACCATATCACCATCAAAAACAAACTCTCTGGTTCTTAAAGGAACTCTCTGAATTACAAGACCACCACAGATTAAAATTGGAAAAGAGACCATAAAGTTGTCAGAGCAACTGAAATATCTTGGCATAGTACTAGATAGAAAAAGTCTCCTTCCAAGCTCATCTCATATACATCAGAACCAAAGTAAGAAACTATACTGCCATGGTTGCTAGGATATCCCGTCGCGACTGGGGTCTCAGCAAGCGAACCCTCTCGTTGTATTACAAAGCTATCTTCATCCCTGTGATTACGTGTGCAGCCGAAGTTTGGTTTGGCAAGGCTACGACTGCAGTAAACAGACGAATCCTGGATTCCACTCAACGCACGGTCCTGCTCTCCATCTCTCGTGCCTGCTGCACTGTGAGTACTCACGCCCTCCAGGTTCTGGTGGGCCCTCCTCCTCGACCTGGAGGTGGAGAGAATTGAATGTTGTATCATCTTTCTAAGGGCGTGTCTCAGACCTGCTTGGGATCAGAGCTGAATCTTACCAACAACCAAAAATTTGAGAAGAGGAGACGTCAAGCACACATACAGCAGGTGTGGCAGGACCGCTGGACAAATTGAACCAAGGGGGAAATCAACAGGAGATTCATTACAGATATTAGCAGAGACTATCCAAAATCCCCAAATGGTTTTCTCCAGGCCTGTATGTCACGTATTTGCTTACTGGCCATGGTGCAATAAAGGCAAAACTAACAATCTTTGGCCTAGAAGAGGACCCAACATTCTCCTGTGGAGAAAATGAGGACTGGGATCACTTCATGCACGATTTCCCCCTCTACAACGACCTCTGCTGCCAGCTTATCACAAAGCTGACTTATATACCAAAAGGCAAAGAAAATCACTTACTGGATACTAAGGAAGAGTATCAAGCTCTCACCAACTACACACAGCAGCTTTTCTTGAGGAGAAGACAACTAATCGCAGCAACGTGAAAACCCCCTAATAAATGAACCCAGGGACCCTGATGGTACTGGAACAAGGCAGCTAAACTTGACCAGCATTACCATCATTGGTGTGAACTACCATACATTCTCCAAAGATGTTACCTGCCAAAGATAACTACCAAGTAACTACCTTTGAATAGAGACAACCCACAAATTAAGACAATCTAAGAAGGACAAAAGGTTCGTATACTTCTGGACTTGACTCTCACGGATGTGACCAATAAGACAACCTCCTAGATGAAGACTGACAACACCACCGGCGTGCCATTAGATGTTAACTGTTTTTCTTGGCCAACTAGCATTCCGAATCGGGTACCCTAACTTGGTTCACTTTAATCTCCCCTCCTCTGGTAGGGAGAGGGAGGGGATGAGTTTCTGTCTCCTCCCCCTCCCTGCCACCCCCTTTTTCTCCTGGTGAGGCCAGTCCCCACTGACCTTTCTGGGGTTGTCTTCCCTATCATCCCCACATTTCTATCTGTACCCCCTTCCTCAGTCTTCACAACTACTCTAACTAAATATGCATTTTATTTATTTATTTCATTTCATTATTTTTTTTCTTTTTATTTTATTTATTTATTTTATTTTTATTTTTTTTTATTTATTTATTTTTTTTTAGGTCCTTGCCACTGAAATCTTAGGAAATTAGGTGGCAGGGCCTGCCAGAATATTTACTTCTAATGTGATCCCTATAGGCCTGACCTGCCTCCTCGGGGCTGAGTGTGGGCAACGGGGGTCCCACTAGGGGCCCAACGGCTAAAAGGTCAGAGGAAGAACACAACATGACACTACATAACACAAACATGTACTTTACACTTTTTAAAATCTCTGGCCTTCACAGCGTTCTGTGTTTCACAAACAGAGTACACATCACAGAGATGGGGAAACCCATGAGGCCATTACACAATGAGCACTTTACACTTTACCTAAACTCCCCATTGTCAATGCTGCCACAACCAAAGATTTGAAATACTTCCTCGTCATTGCAATCGACTTCCCCGGGGCGTTTGACACCCTCTGGTGTACAAGCATCCTCGGCAGGCTCTGGGAGGCCAATCTTCCAATCAATCTACAAAGGGTACTAGGAAAGTTTTGCAATATGACGCAACAATGAATCACAGGAAGCTGCTTGTTGCTGCATTTTGAGACATGTTCATAAGTGCATAGTAGCCGCCGCGCCAAGTCGATGGGCTCAGTTATTCATTAGTAGTGAGAGTGTAAAGTGCTTGCGATGGCATCGTGGTCACGAAATGAGATAAGGACAGTTTTGCGGTATAATTTCGTGTGTGGTTTAACCATAGACCAGTGCTTAGAAGAAATGACTCTTGCACTAGATGATGATTGTCCACATCGTACAACGATATTTAGGTGGTATAGAGAATTCCATAGGGGAAATTTCACTCTGGAGGATTCTGAGAGGCCGGGAAGGCACGAACGTCAGTTACGGAGGAAAACGTTACTGCTGTGAGGAAAATGCTAACGAAAACAGGCGAGTGACCTACCAACAGATAGAGGATACTTTGGGCCTAAATGACCAGCAATTCGTTCGATTCTGCAAGATCATTTGCACGTGAAGAAACTTTGTTCTCTCTGGGTGCCGCATCAACTGACTGAAGAGCAGATGACACGACGTGTGACTTGGTGCCGGGAGATGTTAAAAATGTTTGATAAGGGACAATCTCGGTATGTGAACAACATCGTGACAGGTGACGAGACTTGGCTCTACTATTACGATCTGCCGACCAAGGCTCAAAACAAAGTTTGGGTCTTTGATGATGACGACACACCCGTAATTGTCAGAAAATCCCGATCTGTAAAGAAGAAAATGATAGCTGTATTTTTAAAATCGAGTGGAATTGTGGAACGTGTCGTTTTGGACACGCAGAAGACAGTCACAGCTAAGTGGTATACTGAACAATGCCTGCCTAAAGTCATTGGATCTATGAAGAACCTGCGGCCAAAGTCAAGAATGGACACCTGGTACCTCCATCACGATAATGCTCCAAGCTCACCGCGCCAAAGCCTGCACCGAATATTTGACCACGACAGGACTGAAACTTCTCGAGCACCCTCCCTACAGGCCAGACCTTGCTCCCTGCGACTTTGCACTGTTCCCGCATGTGAAAATGAAGCTAAAAGGGAGGCGGTTTTCCAGTGATGAGGACCTTCTACGGGCTTGGGACAACGAGTGTGCTTTACTCCCTAGTGAAACTTGGCAGAACTGGTTTAAAGATTGGTTTCGGAGGATGGAGAGGTGTATTGAATGTAGAGGAAATTACTTTGAAAAAATTAAATAAACAAAGCTGTATTGCAAAACGTTCCTAGTACCCTTTGTATTTAAGTGTATAAGTACATATCTATCCAACAGATCTGTCAAAGTCACTGCTCTATACTCCACAGTAACAAGATCAATTTACAGAGGATGCCCACAAGGCTCCATTCTGGGCCCACTTCTTTGGAACGTGGTCCAAGCCTATGCAGATGACACTATTCTGATGCTGACCAAGGATAGCAGAGCAAATTTGGAAAATACAGCAAACCGGGCGCTTGCCATCCTACAACAATGGGCCTATATAAACAACCTAGCAATATGTTCAGCAAAAACAAGTTCGATCCTACTCCGGGGGACCCTGGACGTCAGGAGACCTCCCCAAATCAAAGTAAATGGGACCACTATCAAGCTCACAACAGAAATGAAGACCTCAGTGTCATTCTAGACAGAAATTTATCCTTCACCCCCCCCCATATAAACTACCTCCGGAACAAAATTAGAAATTTCTCTTCTCTCTTTGCAAGAAGGACTGGGGTCCGAGGGAAAAGACCGTTGCCCTATTCCACAAAACTGACCCGAGACGAGAACATCTCGACCGCCATATCGATCCCTTTCAATGATGTTGCGGGGTGATACTGTGTGCTAACCTCTGGGGAGTCTGGTATAAAAAAGCGACAACCGCAACAAACAAGAAAGCTTGAAACTGTACAGAGATACATCCTGCTCATGATCTCCTGAGCCTGCAACGCAGTCAGCACTCATGCACTCCAGGTCCTTATAGGAGCCCTTCCCCTGGACATCGCGATAGTTCACTGTTGCCTCCTCTACCTTTCCAAAGGCAAACCTGCTACCTGTCAAGATTTCGCACTAGCCTTAACCAATGACCCCAAAATAGAGAAGAGGAGACTCACCTTACATCTTCAACAAATCTGGCAAACATGCTGGGAGAACTCATCAAAAGGACAAATTACACGGAAATTCATGCCAATAATACAAGCCGTCTGCCCGAAATGTCCACATTGGTTCTCCCCAGGACTGCTGGTTACATACCTGCTTACTGGTCATGGCGCCATTAGACATTAAATATCAAACTTTGGATTCAGTGACACCCCCTATGCTATTGTCGAATGATAGAAACATGGGAGCATCTTATGCACCACTGTCTTTTGTATGACGACCTGCGATGCTGCCTTATCAATGAAATCCAATATGTATTACAGAACCAAGAAGACCTTATACTGGAGGAGGATGGTAGTTAGAGGGCACTAACAAAATATGTGCAGGACCTCTTTAGCAGAAGACAAACTTTCCCTGTGCCACAATCCCAGCAACCACAACCAATATAAACCCTAGCTAACTCCCTCAACGAAACCACCAAAGATCACCGGAATGTACTAAACCAACCATGAATAATATGGCCATGTAAACCACTACACAATTTCCATGGAAATTGTGTAGTGGTTTACATGGCCAGATTATTCTTGTATTATTGGCATGGACACTCAGCCAACGGCTTGTATTATTGGCATGGACACTCAGCCAACTGAACCAAACTACTTAGGATAGGACCACATCCCATGAAAGATAAACACTGATTGGGCTGGAGCACACCCTGGATGTGACAACGAGAGGCAAGACCCATGGACTTGACCCAAGGAAATTAACAAAAGCAGACATATTGCTACTACGTGACAATCACGGACTGAACCAAACACCTCGATGTGATAGCCACGGACTCGACCCAAAGATTTGACCAAATAACAAGTATAATTGCCACCCAACCTTATTGGCGATCTGTGCCAGTTCCCTTGTCTGGCCCACCTTAGCATCCCTTTTGGCAGGGAGGTTGACAGTCCTCCTGTCCCCTCCTCGCCACCCTTCTTTTTCTCTCCGGTGGGACATGGGCATGCCCCACTGACATCTGACTGGGGTCGTCTTCACTATTTACCCCATCTCTCTGCCTTTCTCCCCAGTCTTCAGCTCCCCTCTCTATCTTCACTCTAGCGTACGCCCCACACGTCAAAATCTAACTTTGTTCCAATTACTTTTCGCTCACATTTTGTCCTCTCAGAGTTCAAGCGCTTTCCTCAAGCAGTCGATTATTAAATAATCATTATATGTATATATAGATTTATTTATTTTTTACTTTTTATTATTTTTTATTTACTTTTTTTTAAAGGTCCTAGCCACTGAAATCTCAGGAAATTAGGTGGCAGGACCTGTCAGAGTAAATGTAAACTATTAGGTACCTGGCCTGCCTCCATGGGGCAAAATGCGGACAACGTCGGGCCTCAGTAGAGGTCTGGTGGCTAAATGGTCAGAAGAACAATGGTACATGATACCACACATTCCAAAATCCACACACTTTTAAATCTCTGGCCTTTACAGCGAACTGTATCACATCACAATATAAACTACACGGAGATGGGAGAAATCCCTGATGCCGTCTGACCCTAAATACACTTTACACTTTACTTTACCTAAACTTCCACTGCTGTCGTTTCGGTCACACGACCCACACGTGCACCCAGTCAGAAAAGACATGCGGTCAACTGTGCTGAAAATGGCCACAGCTATGAAACCTGCCCGAACAAGGCCAACGAACCAATCTGTGCTAACTGTAAAAGCCAGAAACTACCTCATGCCCACTCACTTCGGCATAATAAATGCCCTGTCTACATCAAGGCGAAGAGCATGCTCCAACAACGGATAAATTATGGGGACACTGCATAAACAGTATAATAGAAACAAGATAAAATTCCTGCAAATAGACGCGCAGCAGGCAAAGGCCGTTGTGGAACAATTCCGACAGAAGGCAGATGAGGAAAACATAGACATTCTCTTGTCCAGACTCCTGGTGTGACACCCTGGGTGGCGATCGCTGTGAGGAATCCTCACTTGACTGTGATGCAGATATCCCATCTCTGCTCTCCATGGGCCGCCTGCGCCCACATTATCTGCTCTCTGGGCGACTTCTACGCCGTTTCCCTTGTACTGCAGGCCGGGAGAAGACATCCTACCTGTAGTCCAGTACCTACAACATGTCTTAACAGAACTGGCGGGTGCAAAGATTGTCATCTGTGCCGACCTAAATTGCCGCTCCGTGCTCTGGCACAGTGAGACCCCAGGGTGTAGGGGTTCTACAAATGGGCAGTGGTTGTTGGAGTTCCTGGCCAATAGCAGTCTGGAAGTCATTAATAGGCGCAACAACCTGCCGACGTTTTCCAGCTCACTTTGGGAAGCCACGATTGACGTGACTCTCTCCACCGGGTTCTTTGCTAGGTTTCTGTCGGATTGGATGGTGCGGGAGGGCTGGTCCACCTCAGACCATCGAGCCATAACTTTCAATTTGTACGGATCGATCACTCAGTCCACAATTCTCAGACAGCAGCAACACAGATACGCTTTGAACAAAGCTGACTGGAACCTGTTTAAAGAAACACTCATCAATGGGATATTGCGCCTACAAAACTGAGAACGTGAAAGATCAGTATCCAGACTCCCATCACCGCAAGGTCACGGACATAATTACGAACGCTGCAAATACAGCAATAAAACGGAAAAACCCTATCCCTGGGGCGGTCCCTTGGTGGTCAGGGGAGCTTCAGGCCCTCAGACGTGAAGTAAACCAAAAAAGGCCTGCATTCCAATGGGCCAGGCAATCATGCCCCCCCCCGAAGAAACTGAATACCTCAGGCAGGAGTACAGAGAGACTCGAAACGCCTACAACGCGATGATCTCCACGTAAAAGACTGCCCTGGGAGCACTTGGTATCAACGGTTGGTAACCCCGACCCCTGGGGTGTCGTGTTCAAGGTAAGAATAAATAAACTGCCAATAGGTGAAGTTATTCACTCCACAATCACTCCACAAGGCCACGTGACCACCACCTGCCGGCATTCGATTTCAAACATACTTGTTTGAAATTGAATAGATGTATCTTTAAAAAAAAGGTAATGCTCTAGAACACGGCGTCCCTCTGAAAATCACGTCGAGAAGAAGAGTGGGTTGATAATGACGTACGGTACGTAACTCCGCCCACTCACGCTTTCCCCCTCTTCATCTCGACGACTCTACGTGGCGAATGTCACGCGACATAACAGTATGGAGGAGCTGAAAAACAACAAAATTAAGGCAATACAGCAATTTTTTCGGAGCAGTAACCAAAATAATTATACATAAATATAACACAGTAATTTTTTTTTCAAAACGAAACAAACTAATGAGACGCAGTAAACAACCAATTTTCACCGAATAATTCCCGAAGTTGCGTAAAAAGGTAACCTAAAAACTTAACCATTTTTCACTAAACACAAATGAAAGTCGATGAAAAACATGACTCCCATTATATATTTTTTTTTTCGTCCAACCACTGGTTTTTGCTGGAATCCCTCCCGAAGTCGCTTAAAAGCTAACCTAAAAACATAACCTTTTTTCGCTAAACAGAAACGAAAGTCAATTAACACGTACAACGAATAATAAAATTGCTCTTTGCATAAGTACAAAACGGCAACATAGAATTTTTTTTTTTTTTTTGTAAAGAACGCAACGGACACAATACTAGGTTAATGCTACGTGAAATACAAATTAAACTCACCTCATCAGTCCTGGCCTGTAGGCTTGTATATCTCCCGAACCCCCTTGCAGAAAAGCCATGGTTCGAATTTCGCTGCCAGAGTTCAAACGCCGCCACATATATTCTACGAGGTACGGGTCGAACTGACCATCCACTGTTCTAGATGGCAGTTGCCGTTTAATGGCACTCCACTTTCCTTCGATACTGTTGGTGTTTGTTCCAGTTTCAGGGTCGGTAAAATGAAGCGAGTGGTTTACTGCTATGTGCTTAAAACCTTCATCCTCCAGACAATCATAAGACTTCCAGCAGTGCGAAACAATAGTTGTTCTGGGTAAAATGGAAGTCTTAATAATGTCAAGGAGGCTTCTTTACTCCTATTTTCACGGTGAAAAAACACCGTGATGTGCCTCGTTCAATCCAACCAAACACCCTGGGCCCATTCACTCTTTTTCCTCTTTTATACTTCAAACTTGCTCTCATCAATTTCAACCACAACACCCTCGCCACCTATCATACTCCTTTCGTTTAAGCACAACTGCACACACACATTTCGACAAAAACTGCGCCTGTCATTCGCCGTGGTTTGACTTGCACTCATCTGACTCAAAACATATTCACACGGTACCTCCTCCACCGCAATAATGGGTGAAAAGAAGGACCTCAATCGTTCTTAATTTACTTTCAGAAAACCACGATCCTTTACAGGTCTTTTAACGTGATGAGGATTGGCCCCTTTCTTTCTGCACGCCCACTCAAATCCATCCCTAATGTCCTTTCGCTCGGCCAAACTCATCACATCCGCACTGAAAACACTTATACTCAGAAGCAATCAAATTCACCCTCATACACCATATTCAACCACAGCCTTACATCCGTCCCTTTCCAAACCATGCAACATTCTCACACTCACTCGCTCCATTGGAACTGAACAAAGGCAAAAAAAAAAAAAAAAAACACAGAAGTTGTGAAAAAGAAACAGTTTACATGCAGGATGGAACGGAATAACGACACAAACTCAGGACCACTTGGCAAGTAGCACCAAAGCACGGGACACAACAGAATCTGCTAACAAGTAGCATCAGAGCACCGGACACAACAGAAAGCAGCATTCAAATGAATGTATACACAACGAATTTAGCACTCTAGTGATGTCCGCGTGAAACGAAGAGGGGATGCAGTCAGTGGGCGGAGTCACACCTGTCAATCACTGCTTTCCCACGTTCTGACAGCCAATTACAAGGGTGCACCACATATTGGAGATAGCCAAAAAAATTAAAAAAGAGAGCGAACTGACTAAAATTTTCTAGCGGCTATGGTGATATCAACTGGTACTGTATGTTTAATTTATATTATTAATATTTTTTTTTAAGTGAAACTTCTTTAGGTGCGCCCACAGAATAATAAGACACTCTGTGGGTGCGGCCCAGCAGTTTTCACGTGGGAGTTACTTGAGTCCGTGCATTGACAAAAATCACCACGAAAATGCGACACAGAATGACGTACGCCGTGCGTGGTAGCGACGCATGACGCAATCAGTACCCATACAGCGCGGCCACAGTGTATTTAAACCGTAAAAACGACACGCGGCCACTCGCACGCGTGTCGTTTTTACGTTTTAAATTGCTATATCACAGCTTATAGCAGTCCGATTTTAAGAATATTAAAACCAAAATATTTATTTCGTCATTCTCTACAGTATTTCATAAAAATTTAGACGAAAAAAAAAATTTTTTTTAATTAAACATGTTGAATAGCGTTGTAATGCGTAAAGAGCACGTATACGTGCAAGTGACTGACGGGTTAACTGCATACTTTAAAACGAACTTTCCAGTTGAAAGATCACTCGAACCACGAGAAAACAGAACAGAGCTCTGTTTTCTCGTGATTGGAGAAAACGAGAAAAAAAAATTACAAAACAATCCCCTCTAAATGTTTGTCCAGTTCCTCCTTAAATTTATTTAACCTATCAACTTCCACAACGACAGATGGAAGTTTGTTCCAGCAATCAACCACCCGCTGGCTAAAGGCAAATTTCCGCACATCTATTCTACATTTGTCCTTCCTCAATTTCAATTTATGCCCCCTTAGGTTCGTAATCTGAACAAGTGGAAGAATCCCATCAGAATTCAGCGTGCTCAACCAATTCAAGGCCTTATACATTTCAACCTGATCACCTCGCAGGCGCCTAGTCTCCAGCTGCCGCAATTTGCAGAACTTAAGCCTCTCCTGGTAAGAGGATCCCTTAATTCCCCTCACCAATCTTGTTGCCCTTCTCTGTACACGCTCAAGCAAATCTACATCCTTCCTAAAATGAGGCCTCCAGACCTGCACGCAGTACTCAAGGCCTCGCTTGATCATTGCCTTATACAGATGGACAATCACCTCCTTTTCCTTGCTAGCAAAATTAAGTGTTTTTTACTAATCTACTGAAACGGAGAGAAGATAAGGCTCGAGAAGTAATTTCAATGGTAAAAAATATCACGGAGTTGTGAGTAAGAATACAATACAGGTGTGGAAGGTATTCTACATGAAAATTTGCAATATTGTAATAATTGTTTTTATGAAAACCCCAAACACAAAAAGCATTAAAACTTGAAGTACATGCACCATGCATGGCTTGAATGTTGAACGACTGAAGGTACAGTACTTGTTGACTTTATACTTGAATTTTGGTAGTTTGTAATGTAGAGGAAAGTGAAGGAAGGCCGTTCCAGAAAAAAAACAAAGAAAAAGAAGGAATAAATCATGAAGAGAAAAAGTTTGTGCTGTGAGTTTACAGTGGGACATTGAATATATGCTATTGGTTGCGGTAGTTGTTGGGACTGATCTGGAAAAGAATGGAAGAATTACAGAAGCTAAATTCAGAAGAGCTATTCCCATGGAAAAACAACGTCTGTGAGACAAGAGAGTGGAGATATGTTGTAAGAGATGGGTTTCTAATTAACCCGACTGCCTTCTTTTCAATGAAATCAAAGCCTGAGAGCTTTAGAGAACACCATCCCAGATGTGGAAACAATATCCCATGGTAGGAGAACATAAATTCTTGGAGAGGTAGTAATTATCTAGAATTAACGAAACACTCAGAGCGAAAGAGAAAACTCAATTTCTTTAAGTAGAGGAAGCAATATTTGTGGTGTGCTTATGCCAAGAAAGATTATAATACAGGATAACGCATAGTAGAGATATATGTGATCTTCTTTAGAAATCTGAGTATCTTCAAAGATAAGCACAAAAGCAATTTGTTCTATTTTAGCAGAAATAAGACACATCTCAGTTTAGTATTGGTATCAGTAGTGGCAAACAATGCAAAAAACAAGCTTACACAAAATAAAATAAAAAAGTTGCGTGTGTATCCTGTACGCACGAAAGATGTTTCATGTGATGAATATTTGAAATATTTGATGAATTTCAGGTATTGCCCAAAGCATCAAAGGCGGATATTGTTGGGATATCAGAAACGTGGTGTCACACGGATATAAGGAATGCAGAACTGGAATTTGGGGAGTACAACTACAGAAAGGATAGCCAGGATAGGAAGGGAGGAGGGATTATGCTATTAGTTAAGAAACACATAAAATCCAGGGAAGTGAAGCCAGTCGACATCACTAGACAGTGCAGTGTCGAGTCAGTTTGGTGTGACATAAACACTGGAAAATCAAAATTGAGAGTAGGAGTGTGCTATAGGCCTAATGACTCTGATGAGTATAATAAGAGACTGTACAGGGAAATAGAGTGGGCCAGTAAATCAGAGAGTCTTATAATGGGAGATTTTAATTTCCCAGATATTGACTGGAATTTGTCGGTTGGTCACTCACACACTAGCAAGGCTTTCTTGGATTTATTGGATGATTGTTTTCTACATCAGCATGTTCGGGAGTAATATACTTGATTTGATTATCAATAGTGATTCTTCATGCATTAAGAATCTGGAGATAGAGGAACCACTAGGTGGCAGTGACTAAAGTGGGATTTACTCAAAGAGGTAACTACCATCAGGGGTAAAGGGAAGGGTTATTGCTTTCGTAAAGGCGACTACAATGGTCTGGGACAGTATTTAAATTCTATACTGATGATGTTACCAACAGCAAATTCAAAATGGGAAGCATTCAAAGAACTTATCTTGGAAGCTACTAGGCTTTACATACCAAATAAGAAATATTGTTCAAGGTTTAGGCCTAAATGGATGACAGATGAACTATAATGAGACATAGGGCAGAGAAGAAAAATGCTTGGGATACATATAAATTAACACGTGACACAGAACCTATAATAGATATAAGTTATAAGATATACATATGATAGATATAAGATATACATATAAATGAACACGTGACATATGAGAAACAGCAACCCCAGAGCAACGTATCAACTCTGTGGTACTACACTCACAGTGGTAGAGAATGGAAAGGACCTGGGGGTAATTATGCAGTCAGATATGAAGTTCTCTGAGAAATGCAAACGGGCTGCAAGAGTAGCACATGGTGTCTTATCAACGATATACAGGAATTTTTCTAGCAGGAATAAGGAGGTGATTATTCTCTTGTATAAAGCAATGATCAGGCCACACCTTGAGTACTGTATACAGGTCTGGAGGCCTCATTTCAAGAAGGATGTAGAGCTGCTGGTACGAGTACAGAGAAGGGCAACAAGATTAGTGAATGGAATACAGGGTTGCTCTTACGAAGAAAGGCTTAAGTTTTGCAAATTACAGGGTCTGGATACTAGGCACCGGCTAGTTGATCTCATAGAGGTGTATAAAGCCTTGAATGGTTTGAGAATGCTCAATACTGATGGCATTCTGCCTCTTGCTCAGAATAATCTCCTGAGAGAGCATAAATTCAAATTGAGGAAAGACAGATATAGGATAGATGTCCAGAAATTTGCCTTTAACCAGTGGGTAGTTGGTTGGTGGAACAGACTTCGATCCCTTGTTGTGGAAGCTGATTGCCTAAATAAATTTAAGGCTCAGCTGGACAGGTATTTTGAAAGAACTGGAGGGGTGAAGTGAAAGTTTTTTTTTTTTTTTTTTCTGGCTGATGCTGCATAAGCTTGCATCATATGCCTCTACTAATGCTAACTAATGCTAAATGTGTAAACATCTTTGACAACACCTACTAAATTTCGAACAGCTAGTACCGAAATCATGAACGATGTAATTTATGCTCACACCCGCTACTCACTCCACCTAATCAATGTTAGTGATAAATAGGATACACAGGCCCGCTGCATACTCTACCGAATCGACGTTTGGAAGAGGTTAGGCCAATAGCCTAATTATCCATTTCACTGTAGCCATTTGTTGAAAGTATGTTTTCAACAATACTAGTAATTGTATTGTTACAATCATACTATCATTTTCAATTTTGTTATTTTGTCATGCTTTGTCGCAAATTACACATGCAGCGCTAATGAGATCTGCAAGAAACGATAGTATCCCCGTATAATTCGCTGTCGAAACTGTGATTTGTGTCAGGATCTCAACGAGTACCAACAAGAGATCGTAGCGCTGCACATTTCATTTCGCAATGAGGAAACAGAGATACTGTCAGAGATGAAATATGGCAAGATCTACGATGACAATGAAGAGCTCATACTAGATTGTAAATTTTACGAATCGGACTTGTACTTTCGCAAAACGTTGGAAATATGTAAGACAATGTGTAAAGACAACAACGACTGTGACCCTGACGAAGCTTTAATAGCTTTAATGCGACTGCAAGAAGAAGACCCCTTTCGAAACTTTTACTATCATCCACACAGCGGGATGAATGAGAATCTAAAGCTCGCCGTGCTCAATCGACTTAGCGCAATTACAAAGAAACGCGAAAATTTGATGACCAACGAAGACTTCTGCGACTTAATGAGAATGGCCAATGACAAGCAGAAGTTTCTACTCATATATGAAATTCGGAGTCTGTTATCTCCCAATCGCGAACCGATTCAAATATTTTTGACCAGCCCAAATGGTTGCTGAAAAACTATTATGATTCGCCTCTTGATGGAAATATACAACTGCTTCAGTAACACAAGCGGATACTGTAACGCCTACATTACATGAACTTCAATTGGTAAGGCTGAAGCCCATGTAATGTAAGGATCTTGGATGTGCTCAGAGCTGGTTTATGCCTGCTCTGAGCACATCCAAGATCACTGCCTAAAATATCAATTTCTCTGGTTACCAAAAGGTTTCTACCACGGGTGGCAATGGTGAGTTCAAAGCTAATAAGTGGTATATATATATATATATATATATATATATATATATATATATATATATATATATATATATATATATATATATATATTCTTCTTTTTTTCTTTGAAGACTCGAAGCACTGGGAGAATTAGAAGTTACAGTACCTTATCTTTCCTGAATTTCAATTTATGTTCCCTCATGTGAATAGTCTGACCAGGAGAAAAGATCCCACCGGCATTGAGTTTGCTAAAACCATTCAAAGCCTTAAACACTCAATCAGTCGTCTTGCAAGTTCCTAGTCTCCAGACATTGTAATTTTCAATGCTGAAGCCTTTCTTGGTTAGATCATCCAAGACTTTCTCACCCCCTCACCAGTCTGGTTAAACTTCTCTCTACCCTTTCCAGCTTCATATGTTCTTCCTAAAATTAGGCCTTCAGACCTGTATGTAGTACTAGAGATGTGGCCTGACCGTTGCCTTGTACAGTGAAATAATCACCTCCTTATCCCCCCTTGCAAAATTTCTCTGTATCATTGACAACCCCAGGGGCTCACACTTGGTGAGTTTGGGGTTGGCATACCCAGCGTTCTGAGCTGGATATCATCATTCTTCTTTTTCTCGGTGATCCCCCCCCCCCATCTCTCTCTCTCTCTCTCGGGGTAATTCAGATTTTTTTTTTTTTTTTTTTTTGGCTAGTGCAGCATAAGCCTGAGGCTTTCTTGCACCATATGGCTTATAATAGTAATAAAAACCACATGAACTCTCCTGATAGCCTGTCTGTTATGTCCTGCTCAGAGACTTCATATCTGACTGCACAATTATCCCCAGGGCTTTTTGATTTTCCACCACTTTAGTATATTTCAGGGTGGGGGAAAATCCAATTCGTAATATCAGTAGCGGTAAATGATCTAAGAAAGCAAGCTTATAAGGCATCAGCAAAAAAAAAAAAAAAAAATTCTACACAGTTCACCCATCCATATCCTCCAAGAATTTATTTAGTTTATCGAATTTTGAATTTATTCAAATCACCCACTTCTACAACAGATGGAATTTTATTTCAATAATCAACAACTGCTGGCTGAAGGCTAATTTCCGCACATCTATCCTGTAATATCCTTCCTCAATTTGAATTTATGCTCCCTCATATGTATAGATCAGCACGAGAAAGAATGCCATGAATTATCCTGACAGCCCATCTGTTCTGTCCTGCTCAGAGAATTTCATATCTGACAGCACAATTATCCCCAAGTCCTTTCCCATATTCCTCCACCCTGAGTGTAATATGACATAGTTTTTATGTTAATCTTGACATTCCTCTACCCATATGCAGTAACCTGCATTTGTCAATTCTAAACTTCGGTTGCCATTTCTCAGTACACCAATGCAATTTTCCTAGAACTTGTTGCAGTAGTTCACCCTGATTATTCTCTTAACCACTCTGCCGACCTTTTATATTATCTGAAAGCTCTCATAAATATCATTATTACATATGTAAAATAACAATGGACCAAGCACTGAATCCTGCAAGACTCCACTGATAACATGAGCATTAGTAGAGGCATATGATGCAAGTTTATACAGCATCAGCAAAAAAAAAAAAAAAAAAAAAAGCCACCTTCTCATTTCAGCCATCCATTTTCTTCGAATGTTTGTTAAGTTCTGCCTTGAAACTATTTAAACTATCAACTTCATAAATGACAGATGGAAGTTTGTTGCAGCAATCAACCACCCCCTGACTAAAGGCAAACTTCCGCACATCTATTCAACAACTGTCTTTCCTCAATTTGAATTTATGCCCTCTCAGGCGATTATTCTGAGTATGAGGAGGTTCACGAAGAACAGTGCCCATTGATAACAACTCTCTTTCCTGTCCCACTGAACTGTCCCTTTATCTGTAGCTGTGACTTACCTTTAACCCCACACTGCTCCAATTTGTGCAGCAGTTTTTAATGTTGAACAGCATCAAAAGCTTTCCTGAAATAGATTGAACAGATTGAAGTTGATTAAGTTTTCTCGTCCCTATTTTAGAATTACCTGGAGATGGTATTTAAGAAATCGTTGGGGGACACTCAAGAAGTCGAAGATCGTTGTGCATGATAAGGTTTCTCGCACTTCAAGGTTAAGTCTAACGTGTTATTCCAAATAACTATAGGTAGGATTTCTATTTAGTGAAGTAGGTTATTAACATACAAGAGAAAAAGACTAGGAGAGAAAATTGAAACCTGGTAATCACCACGTTGGTGGAGAACTTAGAAGATATCGACCTGTCTGCCTTTACGTGTAGTCATCATTTAGAATGAAAACGTCAATCAATTGCAAAACACAATCCATAAAATCGGCTTACGAGTGGTTCAACAATCAACGCTGGCAAAATCCATAATGAGGATCATTGATTAGATGGAAGGTTTCATGATAGTTTAAGAGTTGGCGGTTAATTGATTTCTCCATTACTTTGGAATGAATAGAGGTAAATGGTTCGCGGCTATTTCTGAAATTGAACTAAACTTCTCTTCAGGACGAGGAAAAATTTTTGCGCCGTTGTCTCCAAATTAATTCGTTCGTTTCATGATTTGGGAGCTTTCCATCTACCCGAGAACAGGCAAAGCTAGTAGGCTGGTTATAGAGACTTTTGACTGAAACAAACCCCAAAACAGAAAATAATTCGTTTCAAAATTTGAAATGTTTTTTCTCCAACTTTGATGCCGTTAGATGGCACGGTCTATTGTATTGTTGATGGTGGCTTTGTGTTGAATTAGCGATCACCTGATAATTTTAATTTTTTATGCTCTTGTATTAAAGATCGATGAAAGCTTTTTGACTAGCTTTTCGTTCTTTGACGTTTAGATCTTAAATGAACATCATTGTTATGAAATAAATCCATTGTGTTTCAAATAAATTTTACCACAGCATGTATTCATATCATTGTTATAAATCAAGACCCGTGAAGCGCTTCTAACAGTACATCATAATTATGTAGTTTGATTCTTGAAACATGTGTATGAGATAGAAAAATTTTTTATTATATTTATTGGAAGGACTGCTTCGTGACCTCATTGTGAGAAGAATATTCCAGTGTCGAACAGAGTATCAAATGCCATTTGAAAATATTTAGCGGTGTGGATTTATAACCGAATGAACAGATAAAATATCGTGTGTGATGTGAGTATTTGAGTAGTGCATGCAGCTTCTTATGCATGTGTAGTCCGTCCGAATATTTCTTGTAGTAGTAGTAGTGACATGCGATGCAAGAAATCAAGTGTATGAGCTTATGCAGCATCAGCCAAAAAAAAATCACACCATTCCTCCAAATGCCTGTCCAGTTCCTCCTTAAATTTATTTAACTTATCAACTTCCACAACGACAGATGGAAGTTTGTTCCAGCAATTAACCACCCGTTGGCTAAAGGCAAATTTCCGCACATCTATTTGACATCTGTCTTTTCTTAATTTGAATTTATGCCCCCTTAGGTTTGTAATCTGAACAAGTGGAAGGATCCCATCAGAATTCAGCGTGCTCAACCTATTCAAGGCCTTATACACCTCAATCATATAACCGCGCAGGTGCCTAGTCTCCGCCCACTGCAATTTGCAAAACTTAAGCCTCTCTTGGTAAGAGGATCCCTTCATTCCCCTCACCAATCTTGTTGCCCTTCTCCGTACACGCTCAAGTAAATCTACATCCTTCCTAAAATGAGGCTTCCAGACCTGTACGCAGTACTCAAGGCGTGGCCTGATCATTGCCTTATACAGAGGGACAATCACCTCCTTTTCCCTGCTAGCAAAATTCCTATATATCATTGACAAAACTCCTGACCTGCCCTGGTAGCCTGTCTGCATTGCTCAGAAAACTTCATATCTGACTGCACAATTACTCCCAGGTCTTTTTCATTTTCTACCACTTTAAGTGTAGTACCACACATTTGGTACGTTTCTCCGGGGTTACTTCTACCCATATGCAGTACTTTGCATTTGTCAAGGTTAAACTTCAGTTGCCACTTCTTAGCCCATCTGCCCAAATTAACTAGATCCTGTTGCAGTAGCACACTCCATTACTGTCATTAACAACCCTGCCAACCTTTGTATCATCTGCAAACTTCAACACTACCTGCATCAATATCATTGATAAATATACAAACCAACAGAGGACCCAACACCGACCCTATGGGACTCCACTAATACCATTAGTCCACGAAGAGCAGCACCCATTGATTACTACCCTCTGTCTCCTCCCACTCAACCATCCTTTCATCCATTGTAGCAACTTACCCTTAATACCATTCTGCCCCAATTTGTACAATAGTCTTCCATACGCAACAGTGTCAAAAGCTTTCCTGAAATCCAAATATATGATATCAAAATTATTTTTTGCATCCAGTTCCTTTGTAACCACATCATAATATCCTATTAAATTTGTCAGACAAGACTTTCCCTTAACAAACCCATGCTGTGTCTGAATTATTGCTGCAGTCTTGTCTAGATGATCCTGCAATGCATCTTTTACCAGTGACTCAATCATTTTACCCGGAACAGAAGTTAAACTAACTGATCTGTACTTACTCTTGTCACCCTTCGATCCCCCTTTGTGAATTGGGAATACATTTGCACATCTCCAGTCCGTCGGGACCTCCCCTGAGTCCAAGAATGCTCTCATAATTATGGCTAAGGGTTTGCTTAGTTGCTTTGCCGCCTCCTTTAATATAACTGGATAGATCCCATCCACCCCAGGTGCCTTTCTTATGTTTAACTTCAACAATTTCTCCTCCACTTTGCTCTCAGTTATTACAAAATCATTAAGCACCCTGCTACAATTTGATAACCTGCCATTATTCAAACCTTAATAACTCCTCGTGTGTGAATGTAGATACAAAATACTCATTCAGTTTGTTTGCTATCTGAGCAGGACCATCAACAGACGAACCATCGATATCAAGTGGACCAATCAGATTCATCCCCTTCCTTTTAGAGTTTATATAAGTAAAGAAATCCTTGCTGTTTTTCTTAGCATCTTTTGCCAAAAATTTCTCGTAATCTGCCTTCGCCTGCCTAACCTCCTTTGTGACCTGATTAGAGACTAGCTTATATCTGCCATAGGCTTCTGAGTCGCTTGATAATTTATATGCATCCCATGTATTTTACTTCTCTGTCACGAGTCTCATTAGTTCATTTGATAACCATTTAGGCCTAAACCCTGAACAATATTTCTTAATAGGTATGAAACTTTTAGTAGCATCCACGTTTAATTCCATGAATGCCTCCCACTTAGAATTTACTGTTGCTAACATCATCAGTTGATCCCACTGTACTTACCTTTACGGATGCAAAAACCCTTTCGTTTACCAATGATGGTAATTATATCTTTAAGTAAATCCCACATCAGTACACTGTGATCACTGCCACCTAGTGGTTCCTTTATCTGCAAATTTTTAATACACGAATGATCATTGCTGATAACCAGATCAAGAGTATTACCCTCTCTGGTTGCCTCTCGAACATGCTTCTGCAGAAAACAATCATCGAATAAATCTACAAAAGTCTGTAAGAACCAGTTTATTTGTATACAGGGATTTGTTATCTCGTTGAAAATGACCTAGTTCTGAATTGAATGAGGGCACCTTTCCTTTCCAGCCATCTTATAGGGATCATGAAAATTTTACATTATCAGTGCATACAATCAGAGTCTGCTGACACGATAGATCAGAAATTGGGGTGATCTGTGTGGTGATGACCTTTTGTATTTTTTATTGGTATACAAATTCCTGAAGGTAGCTCGCGTATAGTCACCTAAATTTACTTGTTATTGATAACATGAATTTATGGTTAATAAAATGAATAGAATACATCAATGCAGAATAAAACCATAACAGTCCAGACTTGTTAACCCATTAGGAAGAAATCCCAAAGAAACAGTGACTTCTAGATTTACCACTGCCTTGTTTCTGGAATTAAGAAACTGGGGAAAAAATTGTTTAACCTTATGAGAAAGTTTTAAGATTATTGTGTTGTTGTTTTAAGGATTTAGCATGTCACTAAAAAAAAAGATTTCATAAAATTTCTTTCTCAGAACATGTTTGTTTATATGATTTGTGCCATTATTTTTGGGCTGATGACCCATCTGGGAGCTAAATGACTCACTTGAGAATGGGTCAAAACAGATCCATAATGCCAAAATGCATAGGAGTAATTTGACCCCATTCAACAGAGTTCTTGAAGTTTTAATAGAGTAAGTAAGGAAATCTCACAAAAGCTGCAGATGGATGAACAGAGTAGTTTAGAGCACAAAAGGGGGGGGGGAATGGAGATTGCAGTGATCTTCATTTCCTTCTTTCCTTGAAAGCTTAGTTGAGTGATTTGGGAAAGAGAGAAATAATTTATCACTCCCTGCCTTTTCCTATTTTTGGGAAACCCATCTGGTTAAAAGAATTCTGTTCATTGAGGGGGTTTAGTATCTTTCAGGCAGGGCTGATTTAGCCATGAAAAGGTGGGATGGGCATAGAATTTCCTTGGATATTTTTTTTTTATTCTGCGTATGAACCAAATATAACGAAACTGACAGGAAAGCTACACCAATGCTTCATGATTTTATTTGCCTTGGCAGTAATCTAAATGCCCCCCTTTTTTTCTCTCCCTCTTCCCATCTCTTAAAGAGGGGGAAAAGAAGGAAGCAACCTGCTTTGCATTTTTGATCTGAGCTAATCCACTCCATCAAGTGTTGTTTTCCCTTTAACTTTTAGTTAGGGACTATTATTCTGCAGTTATATTGTATTAAACATTTTTTTGTAGTATCTTTGAATTTACAAGATTGCTTCACATTCCATTTATTTAAAATGATGATTTATTATTTTTGTGGCTTTCATGTAAACCAACTAAATACAGTGTTATTGGCAATTGAAGCTTTATGTTTCATGCTCATTATTTATTGTTTAGCTTTGTCTGGTGGCATTTGGAGAAAAACTCATAGTCATTCTCACTAGTAATTTATCACATTTTTAATAAATAAACCAAAGGAATTTTTTAAAAACTATTAGTTTTAGTTGGGTGAAGTGAGATTTCAGAGTGCAAGGGAGCTTTAAGAAAAGTGGTGGCTAACACACTATCCATTTGAACACCACTGGATTAAAGTCTGTTTAACAGAAGTGAACCATTTTGTGAACGCAGTCATAATGTAATGTAGAGTAATTTATATATCTGTAAAGCAGACAAGCAGTAGGCTTAGAAAATAGTTATTATAAATTTATTTAACGTTTAGCTGGCAGTCAGGTAAACTGTTTTGGAAGAGTACAGTATTAAAATAGAATGTGAATGAATGAAAAAAGCTACTTACCGGATGAGACAGTGAAATTATTAAATAATTATTTCTATTAGCTGGGCTCCTTTGGGAGCAGATTACAGCAGTCATTCATGTGGAACAGTATCAAAACATTTAATGAAGTCTACATGCCTCTGTTGCTAATCACGTTGGTTAGACAAGCTCTCCCTTTAACAAATTCATGGCATGATTGCCATATAATTACATTCCTATCAAAAGTTGCATTATTTCTTTAAATATTAACTCTGCTATTTTCTATGAAACAGAAGTCAAGATTACAAATCTATTATTACTCATTTCACCCATATACCCCTCCCACCCCTTTGTGAATAGGATGAAAAGGAGAAACAGCACATCTCCAATTTGTAGAAGCATTCTCTGAATCCAAGAATGCTCTCATTATTACAGCTAAAAGTTTGCTTACCTCGAGTGTGTCTCTTAATATAAGTAGATAAATTACATTTGCTTCAGGTGCCTTATTTACTTTTAGCTTCAACACTTTCTTTCTCTTTTGACTTCCTTTCAGGTATCATGAAACCATTTTGTTTCTAGTTAGAATTAGGCATACTTCTAGTTATCCCCATCCCTAAAAACATCACTTGTAAATGCAGTGTAAATATCGATGTAGATTTATTTATTCAGTTTATCAACAACCTATACTTGATCAAGTAATTCATATTTATGCCATTTATGTCCAGTGGACCAATGTGGTTCATCTCTTTTCTTCTAGTATAATATTAGCAAAGAATTCTTTGCTATTTTTCTTTGTGTTCTCTGCCAAAATGCCCCCTAATCTGTCTTAGTATGTCTAATCCCCTTTAGCAAGGGCAGTTATGGACACAAAGGGCACATACTTCCCTGATCCATTATATATATATTTAGCTTGAATTCAGAGTGATTTGGTGTAAAGATTAAGGTTAATGGGTTCCAAATGTTTTTAGAAACCATTTCTTTCTTTATATACTCCTGATTATATTTCATTAAAAATTTTTGATTTAAAACAAAAATATTAGCACCTTTATGGTCATTGAGATGATGGGCCTATTAGCAGAAGATAAGTATTGTACTGCTGATGCAATTGAGGAACATCATCTCCTCTCAATGAAAATTTCGGTGAACTATTTAAATTTATAGTTCAATCTGGAGATGGAACTGAAGTATCCTCTCTTCCTCTGTTGGTACAGCAGAGAGGATGTCCATTTCACCATTGCTCTTGAAATAATCTGGTTGATAGTTGGGTCACATGGCTTTATAAAGCTTTCTGCCCACTGCATGACAGTTCAATTTATATATTTATGCATAGACTGTTGTGAATAGTCCAGACTTCTGTGAACCTAATTGTGAATGAAGTATCCAAGCGGTGTTAATAAAAAATCAAATATAGTAAATATTCTGGAAATCTGTATTCATCATCCTATGTGATGTGATGCATGTCTCCCCCATCAAATGCTTCTACCCTTTCTGTTTAACAAATTGGTTATAGACAAGTTTATATTTACTTTTGGCTTCTGTCCTTGATAATTTAGAATCATTCCATGGATTTCTATGCCACTTATTTTTCTTCCCTGCCTCTGGTTTTATAAGTTTGACATCCATTTAGGTCAAACTTAACAGTATTTCAGTATTTGTTGGCCTTACCAGTATTTCTTAACTGGTGTAAAAATTTAGTGGTTTCTAGTACTTCCCTGAACACTTCCTGTTGTATTTATTAAAAATTCAGTTGGTCCTACTAAAAATTACTTAAAAATTGTTTAAGATCATTGTAATCACATCACCTCTGTAGGAGAAAAATAATTTTCCTTTATACTTCGTAACAGTTACATTAGTATTAGCCGTATGGCAAAAGGAAGCCACAGGCTTTTTCTGCACCAGCCAAAAAAAATAAATAAAATAAAATAAAAAATAAATAAATAATAATAATAATAATAAACAGATAAAAAATATAAATTACCTGTGTATTTCCTCCTCATGTTGGTAACTATTCAGCTGTCCTTTGAATTTCTCCAAGCTATCAATTCCCAACTACCTATGGAGTTAACTTGTCCAGTAATTAACAACTCACTGGCTGAAAGAAAACTTCTTAAGATCCAGTCTAAACCTCTTTCCCCTTAATTTGAGTTTATGGTCCCCTAGTTCTGGAATCTGTTATTATAGTGAAAATTTTGCAGTAATTCATTTTACTTTCCTTTCTCAGAGCCTTTTAGGCTTCATTTGGGGAACCATCTAAGCTGCCTGGTTACCACTGTGGTGCACCTATTCAGTCTTTCCTTATACTAGTATCCTTTTTGCAATCTTAAATTGTTTTATATAGAAGAATTCTGACCTTCCCATCTCTACAAACAAATGTTTGTTATTGAACTGTCTACACTGCATGGAGTGTAGATACACTTCATTGATTGAACTATCTACACTGCATGGAGAACTTCATTGCACCCATATCGTAACCTGCAAATCCCTCCTTCTCTCTTTAGTACTCTATTCTTTTTAATTCAACCCCATCAAATGTATAAGTTATTTTGTTGTTGCTACCCCTCGACGTGGGCACCTACGTGGTGAGGGGACCTCCCGGTGATGCTGCTGGTATTCCAGATTAGCATCACTGGGATCTAACGCCCATACCTTGGTTCCAGGGTTACATCATTGGAATCCGGCGTGTGCAGCCGTGTGCCACGACCCGTGAATTTCGGAAAGGGGGATCCTGGTGGTTGAGGGGCCCAGCCTTAATACACACTTTGGCCCCTGCTTCGACAAGATGGGAGGTCCCAGACCGGCCCGACTGGGATCAGTCGGCGGGTGGTTTTTTACTGCTGTGGTCAACTGCGTTCCAATAAGTCTCCCTCCCTATGGTCCTGGGATGGGATAAAGACTTATTGGTAATGTGGGTATGGTGCTCCTAAGCGAACTCGGCGACCCATTTGTGTACGCAGTACCTGCTAGTTCACGAGTGGGCGTCCCCTCGTAGGGCTCCGTGGTGGGTGAGGTACTTAGGCATCAGACACTTTCTCTTTACTCTTATGAGTAATTTAAATCCAATTTCTTCTGGGGCCCCCAACAAGGCCCCTACCTAATCAATCAGATGTGAGTGAGAGCAATTCTGCAAAAAGAGCCAGAACCGAGGATAAAACACCATCTATAACACTGCTTTTTCTCATTCTCCATTCTACCGGAGAGCAGTCAGTTGGGAAGATGTCACCCTTCTTTATCTAGAAAGGATTAGAAGGGTTGGCAGGATCACTAAAATCCATAAAACGGCTGCATTCTGGCGATCTTTTAATCGAAGCTTCAAGTACAAAGAAAGCAGAAAGAATCCTGAATGCGACATCCATAGGGGGAATACCGATCAGTGTAACACCCCACAAAACTTTGAACTCTTCACGAGGTGTGATTTCAGAGTGGGATCTTCTTCATGTCTCTGAAGAAGAGATCTGCTCTGAACTAAAAGACCAAGGAGTGACGGCTGTCAAGAGAATATCAGTGCGGAAGGATGGGAATCTTGTCCCTACTCGAGTTCTCATCATAACATTTAACACCCCACGGCCTCCAAGTTCCATCAAGGCAGGCTACTTAAACTGCCCAGTGAGGCTTTACATCCCAAACCCACTGAGGTTTAAATGCCAAAAATACGGCCACTCACAAATGGCTTGTCGTGGTAACCCTGCCTGTGCTCGATGTGGTTCGAAAGATCACGAGAGCAAGGAATGTTCAGCTTCCAAACTGATCTGTATAAACTGCCAAGGAGAGCACCCTGCCTACTCCAGAGCATGTCAGCGGTGGAAGGATGAAAAAGAGATCCAAAAACTAAAAACAGAGCTGAATATCTCCTACCCAGAGGCTAGAAAACGCATGCATCCAATAAATAGCGGGAAGCCTTCATATGCCCAGAAGGTTTCTGCGAAGTGCACTGTTGGTATGCAAACTGAGATGACTGTACCACCAAGAGAGTCATTCACTCCGATTGCACGCTATTTATTGAGTTCACAAAAGCTCACCAAAAAAACGCAGTCAGCTGCCACTCCTATATCCGTACCTCCTAGTGCTCGATCACTACCAAAACCAAGTGGTAAAGAGCCAACAGTAATAACAGAAACAATGGATGTCGAGCACAAGGAGGTACCGGATGAATCATCAAGGAGGTACCGGATGTCGAGCACAAGGAGGTACCGTCTTGGAACTCTTTGTGGAGGAAGAAATGGACATGGGACAGCATCCATTCTTCCCTAAAAAAGATAAATCCAAGACTGACAAAAATAAGCCCTCAGCACCTCGGAAGCCGCCTGATGGACCCACCAAGCCTAAATAATGGCTAAATTCCTACAGTGGAATTGTTGTGGATTCTGGCAAAATACTGATGACATCAAGGCCCTCCTGCAAAAGCACGAGCCTGTTTGCTTTTGCTTGCAGGAGACTTATCTAAAGGCAAAAGATGATCCCACCATGCATAACATCACAATTTTTCGTAAGGATAGAATTGTGGATGGTCCTGCTCACGGAGGAGTGGCTATCCTTGTGAACAACCAGACCCCAGTTCAGCTCTTGCTAATTACAACTAGCATAGAAGCTGTTGCAATTCGCCTTACTGTGGGATTTTTATTAACCGTCTGTTCTATTTGTTTGCCACCTGGGACTGACATCTCCCAGGAAGAGCTTGATGATCTTGTAACGCAGTTGCCTCCCCCTTTCTTACTTTTCGGGGATTTTAATGGACATAACACCCTGTGGGGTAGTGCTAACATCAGTGGAAGGGGACGAGTCATAGAGCGTATGCTAAATGATAATGATAATGACCTTTCCCTTCTAAATACTGGAACAAACACCTTCCACATGCCTACCCGTACTTTTTCTGCATTTGATCTCTCTATCTGCTCCCCTTCTCTACTCCCTTCTTTCACTTGGGAAGTGGATGAGAACCCATACAGAAGTGATCACTTCTCTGTGATAACCTTGTTACACAGTGGGAGACCATGTCTTCTTTTCAGGTTACCACGGTGGAAGATTGATCAGGCTGACTGGCCTGCCTTCCAACATCAGGCAAATTTTGACCTAAGTACAGTCAGTCAGGAGCCTATCAATGATGCAGTAACGTACATCACAGAAATCATTGTCCAAGCAGCTGCGAATGCTGTTCCAAAAACATCTGTCCAATTTCCCAAACCTTGGTGGAATTCCCAATGCACAGCAGCAAAAAAGGCTCAAAACAAAGCGTGGGGGATATTCCGCAGATATTCTACCACGACTAATCTTATAGCCTTTAAACATGCACGAGCCAAAGCATGCTACATCCGTCGTCAGAGTCAAAAGGAATCGTGGATCAATTTTACTTCATCAATTACTCAGTCCACTAGTACTAAGTTGGTCTGGGATAGAATCCGAAAAATGAAGGGAAAATATACATCCCACACTTCTTCAATCCTAGATTATAATAAATGCACTATTGCAGATCCAACTGCAATAGCCAGTTCTCTTGGGGAAACATTCTCTAACATCTCTGCAACATCATCGTATTCCCCAGAGTTCCTGGTCCTGAAAAATCAAATCGAAAAACAGGCACTTCATTTTAAGTCTAAGAGCCTTTATCCCTACAACGAGGCATTTACTATACGGGAACTGAAAAGAGCCCTCACTCTTTCCAAAGGAAGTGCTGTAGGACCAGATGGCATCCATTATGAAATGATTAAGCATCTTTCAAAAAAATCTATGGATTATCTGCTCCTTCTATATAACAGAATCTTTATTGAAGGGCAGTTTCCGGATTCCTGGCGCAAGTCAACCGGTCTTGCCTTTGCTAAGCCAGGAAAGGATCCAAAAGTCAATAGAAATTATCGTCCTATTGCTCTGACTAGCTGTTTGTGCAAAATCCTGGAGAGGATTGGTTAATTCTCGTTTAATCTGGTATTTAGAATCAAATGACCTTCTCTCCAACATCCAATGCGGCTTCCGAGGGAACCGGTCCACTTTGGACCATCTTATTGGATTGGAAACATCCATCCGGGATGCTTTCCTAAAACGCGAACACTTGGTGTCAGTGTTCTTTGACATGGAGAAAGTGTATGACATAACTTGGAGATTTGGCATCTTAAAAGATCTGCATAGCCTTTGTCTTAGGGGGCAACTCCCCATTTTTATTAAACACCAATCGATCTTTCCAAGTTCGTGTGGGATCCTCACTCTCTCGTTCCTTTAGCCAAGAGGAGGGGGTACCACAGGGATCAGTTTTAATTGTCACTCTTTTCACCATCAAAGTAAATTCCATCACAGAACAACTTCCTCCAACCGTAAACAGTGCCCTCTATGTTGATGACTTTAGCATATTTTGTCAGTCATGCAACATGAGGGTTATTGAAAGACAACTGCAAAAAGCCACTGATTGCCTTAATTCCTGGGCACTTGCTAATGGCTTCAGGTTCTCGCCGGAGAAGACCGTTTGCGTACACATTTGTCGTAAGTGTAATCTTCATCCTGAACCTGAACTAAGGCTCGGACAAAATGCTATTCCAGTAGCGGCGAACACAAAATTTTTGGGACTCTTATTTGATAAAAAGTTGACCTTTCTGGATCACATCCGTCAACTCTGCACAAAGTGCACAAGAGGGCTGAATATTCTGCACTCTCTTTCCTCTACATCTTGGGGTGCGGATCGATGCACCCTACTATGCATCCACCGTGCACTTGTATGATCCAGACTAGTTTACGGGTGTCTGGTATACAATTCGGCTAGAGACAGTGTACTTCGTTGGCTGGATCCTGTTCATCATCTGGCTCTCCGTACCACTATTGGAGCATATTGAACATCTCCAGTCCAGAGCTTATACGTCGAAGGAAATGAACCGCCGTTATCGCTTCGACATAAGCAGTTGTCTCTAAACTATGCTTTAAAACTGAAATCCCTGCCAGACCATCCTACGTGGCCATCCATTTTTGAGCCACGATGGGAAAATTTGTACAACACCCGTAAGACTGCCAACCGACCTTTTGGTATTCGTCTCCAAGAGCTACTCAAAGAACTTAATATCAAGGTAGACAAGGTTGCCCAAACACCAAAGCAACCCCTTCCACCCTGGCATGCTCATGTCCCGGCACGTGACTTGTCCCTTAGAAATTGGGGTAAGTTGAACACTCCATCGTCTTTCTACCTGCAGCTTTATTCAGCACACCAAGCTGAACATTCTGACCGCACCAGTTTACACAGATGGCTCGAAGTCGGAATCATATGTGGGATCTGCTGCTGTCTTTACAGACAGCACTACATCGGAGCAGATTCCCTCTGAATGCAGCATTTTTACTGCAGAGCTGCATGCTATAGAGTTAGCCTTGGATCACATTAGTGAATGCCAATACCAACGGTTCATTTTATATTCCGACTCTCTCAGCGTGTTACAGGCTTTAATAACCGTGAGATGTAATTCTCATCCAGTTCTGTCTAGCATTCAGCAGAAGATTCACTTCCTCCGTGAATATGATATCTGCTTCTGCTGGATTCCCAGCCACATTGGGATTAGGGGAAATGATTTGGCTGACACCGCAGCCAAATCAGCAATTCCCAATAATAATCGGTGCCTTTCAGTCCCCTATACAGACTACAGGCAAATAATACACCAAAAGATACATTTCCAATGGCAGGATTCGTGGAATAGACAGACTGGGAATAAACTATATCGTATAAAGCCTGTAATTGAACCGTGGCAGTCTAGTCTGCGCAGGAATCATAAGGAGGAAGTTGTTCTTGCCCGGACCCGCATAGGACATAGTCATCTGACTCATTCGTTTTTGCTGAGGGCTGATGACCCTCCTATGTGTGAATCCTGTGGCACAATTTTAACAATCAGACACATTTTAGTTGACTGTCCAGATTTTAGCAATATCCATTTTGCGCTTTTAATCATCTGACTGAGCCGTATACACTCAGTCAGATTTTATCTGACAATGACAATGTGTCTGCTGTTTTTAGCTTTTTTAAATCAATAAAGGTTTTTACTCATATTTAAAATTTATATGTTATCGTTGTTTCTTTTATTGATATATTTTTTTATTATATATCTGGACATGGTGGCCTAACTAATTAGGTCACTGAGAGGTTAAATTTTTATATATTACCTGGTCTTAGTGCATTATAGCCTTAGTTGCTAATGCGCCAATAAAATCCAAACCAAACCAAACCAAATGTTGTTGCTATTCACCAAGTGCAAGTCCTTGCATTTTTCTGCATTAAGACATAGCTGCCATTTTTCTAATCTTCCTTGACCTGTCTAAATTGTCCTGAAGAGCACTGCTTGTTGCTGATCATTAACTACTCTCTCAGTCATCACATCATATTCAAATTTTGATGCCATGCCATCTGATTCCTTCATTGATGTGATGATGAATTCAAGATGGTACATAGTTACTAACACCTAGACCCTCAATGCAAGGAGGATGCATAGATTAGAATTGTGGAATATCTTTAAAGCAATCATTGCAGAAGGAATGACTGTTTCAGCAGCTTTTATCATTTTGTAACTTTCCCATGACATCTTCTTCTGCTCTACTAAACCAGCTAAATTTAAGCACCTCCGTAGCCAGGTGGGAAGGAGCAGCAGTGTGTAGCACACGCTTCTTGATTAGACCGAGGTTCGAGCCCATCACCACCAAATACGAAGGATGCGGAAAGGTCAAGAATGACCACCGCATATTCACGGAGCAATATGGCCTTAGTTGCTAATGCTCCTAAAAACCAAATAACAAACAAACAAACCAGCTAAATCCATATTCATTTAGCTCATGATCTTTTTTGTGCTATATTTTCTTAATGGTACATCTACAATTAATACCTTTGAAAGATTGGATGAAGTACTATGAAGGACTTTTATAAGAAGGCCGGGAAGAGTTCAAAGCGGTGCAGGATTTCGGTGTGTGAGACTTGGGCTTAAAAGTTTCTGTTAGGGAAGTGGAACTCTTACTAAAGGAGGGAAGGAATGTCAAATCACCTGACATACAGAGGAAGAGGAGTAGCTGTTTTGATACAAAATCTGTTAAATGGTATACTGAGAGGACAAGAAATACCGAAGGAAATGACAACAGGATATATTTCATCAATTTATAAGAAAGGCGATCAGAAAAGCTGTTCACCAGAGGAATATGCATCCTGAACCTGCTGTTAAAGATTTTTGGAAAATGGATCAGGAACCATTTAGAAGCCCAAATTGAAGCATCAGAAGAACATAGTGGTTTTTCAGCCGGGAGGTCATATAGACCATATCTCAACAGTATGACAGATCCTTGAAAGGAAAAGAAATCGTTATGATTTTCATTGACCTTGAAAAGACATATGATAGTGTTCCAAAAAACTTATGGAAAGTACTGAAAGGGGCAAATATTGGTCGACAATTGATTAACATTATTAAAACAATTTACAGGAATAATAGATGCAGAATTAAAGTGAGATCAGATTTGTTTCCTGAATTCCACACTTCAAAAGGCTTATTACAAGGCTGTTGCATGTCACCAACACTTTTCAAAATTTATATCGACATCTGTCTAAGATCATGGCCAAAAAATGCAATAAAATGGGATTGCCGATCAATAAGAATATCTATATTCATAATTTACTTTTTGCAGACGATCAGTGGTGATAGTACAAGACTTAGAAGATGCAGACTATGCATGTTGTAAATTGTTTGAGGAATATAAATGATGGGGTCTAAAAATCAATTTTAGCAAGACCGAAATGTTGTCTTCAGGATCAGGACACACTCTAAATATTGATGGTTTTAAAACCAAACAAGTTGATATATTCAAAAATTTGGGATCAATCTTACAAAGTGATGGATCATCCCAAGCAGAGATCAATAAGAGAACTGCAGATGGCAGAAAGGCTATTGGCATGTTAAATTCTGTTCTATGGAGCAGAAATATTCTAAATAAAACAAAGAAACATATATTTCAAACGATCGTACAAAGTCTTTTATTGTATGGAGTGGAAACCTGGATGTCGAATAGGCGAGGGGAAAACAAATTGCTCTCCACAGAAATGGATTTTTGGAAATGCTCAGCAAGAACTTCTAGAAGAGACAGAAAACAGAATGAAAACATAAGAGAGAAAATGGAAGTGAAAAAGAATATTATTGATACTATCAAAGAAAAGCGTCTAACATGGTATGGATGTGTAAAATGGATGCAAGAAACCAGATATTCAAAGGCTGTTCTGGAATGGATACCTCCAGGAAAAAGAAGAGGAAGACCTGGGAAGTTATGGATGGACGGAGTATGGGAATGCAAAATAGCCTGAAGTTTAACTGACAATACACCTTGAACTGCACTTTATGGCGGGAAAAAATTCCTACCAAAAAATAACTTGTAGGCTGAGGAAACTCATTGTAAATGGAAACATAAACGACATTGATGAAGGGATAGAGGGCGTGATGTCTAAATTTGCAGATGATGTTAAAATTGGTAGAGTAGTTAATGATCACTGTAAAGCTGAGCTTTTTCAGAGAGACCTAGATAGACTTCAGGAATGGTCAGAAAAATGGCAGCTATGCTTTAATCCAACAAAGTGTAAGGTATTACACCTGGGAAGCAGTAATCCCAAAATAACTTATTTACTTGGCGGAGTTCAACTAAACCCAGTACTGGAGGAAAGGGACTTGGGTGTTACGATACAGTCAGACATGAAATTCTCTGAGCATTGTAAACAGGTTGCAAGGAAGGCCCACGGTGTCCTATCGATGATCTATCGAACTTTTGCAAGTAGAGATAGGGACGTGATAATTCCATTATATAAGGCTTTGTTAGACCACACTTGGAATACTGTGTTCAAGTATGGAGACTGCACCTAACCTAAAGAAAGACATCAAGTTTCTTGAAAGGGTGCAAAGATGGGTAACTCGCCTGGTGAGATCGGCAAAAGGGCGTCCTTATGAAGAAAGACTTTGAATATGTGGGTTGCAGAGTTTGGAAACTAGACATCTTAGAGGAGATTTGATTGAGGTGTTTAAGGCTCTGAGAGGCATCAGTAAAATGAATGAGGATGAAATTTTCAAGATTATAAATGATGCTAGAACTAGGGGACATAAATTCAAGATATGGGGGGAGATGTTTAGATTGGACTGCAGGAAGTTTTATTTTAGCCAGCGAGTTGTGAATTACTGGAATAAGTTGCCTACACAGGTGGTAGAGGCTGACAGTTTGGGGAAATTCAAATGTCATCTGGATAGTACCTTCGGGTGAGGGAAGCGCATAGGATGATAGGTTTAATTTCCTTTTCTTTTATTAATAATTATTATTTATTTATTATTATTTTTTTTATCATTGTTTTATTTGATTTATTTATTTTTTTTTTTTGGCTGGTGCAGCATAAGCCATAGTTTTTCTTGCACCATGCGGCCATTACTAATACTAATAAGAAGAAGATATCTGCATTTATGTTGTCTATAATGATTGCTTTATAGAACATTTAATACTTGCTCACCCATTCCATCTCACAAATTTGATTGGATACTATAATATGGTTACAAAGGAGTTGGATGCAAAAAATAATTTTGATATAATATACTTGGATTTTAGGAAAGCTTTTGATACTGTTGCACCTGGAAGACTAGCGTACAAGTTGGAGCAGTATGACGTTAAGGGCAAATTGCTACAATGGATAAAAGGATGGTTGAGTGGGAGAAGATAGAGTGTGGTAATCAGTGGACACTGCTCTTCATGGACTAACGTTATTAGTGGAGTCCTCCAGGGTTCGGTTTTGGGCTCATTGTTGTTTTCTGTATTTATCAATAATATTGATGAAGGTATATCAGAGTTAATGTTCAAGTTTGAAGATGATACGAAGGTTGGCAGGGTTGTTGATGACAGTAATGATAGTACACTACTGCAACAGGATCTAGAAAAGTTGAGCAGATGGGTTGAGAGGGGAACAACTGAAGTTTAACATTGACAAATGTAAAGTACTGCATATGGGTAGCAGTAATCCCAGAGTGACATACCAACTGGGCGGTACTACACTCAGGGTAGAGGAGAATGAAAAGGACCTGGAGGCAATTGAGCAGTGCAGACAAGCTGCAAGAGTAGCTCATGGTGTCTTATCAATGATATACAGGAATTTTGCTAGCAGGGATATGGAGGTGATTGCCCTTGTTTAAGGTAAGGCAATGGTCAGGCCACACCTGAGTTCTGCATACAGGTCTGGCAGCCTCATTTTAGGAAGGATGTAGAGCTGCTGGAACAAGTACAGAGAAGGGCAATGAGATTGGTGAGTGGAACAAAGGGTTACTGTTACCAAGAAAGGCTAAGTTCTGTAAATTGCAGAATCTGGAAACTAGGCACCTGCGAGGTGATCTAATTGAGTTGTATAAGGATTGAATGCTTTGGGCAAGCTCAGTACTGATGGGACTCTTTCTCTTGCTCAGATTACTCACCTGAGGGAACATAAATTTAAATTGAGGAAAGACAATTGTAGAGTGGATGTGCAGAAATTTTCTTTTAGCCAGTTGATGGTTGGAACAGGCTTCCATCTGTTAATGGAGGTCAACAACTTAAATAAGTTCAAGACAGAACTAGACAAACATTTGTAGTGAATGGATAGGTGAAATGGGAAGGTTTTTTTTTTTTTTTTTTTGGGCTGATATTATATAAGCTTGCTTCCTTGCATCATATGCCTCTACTAATGCTAATGTTATGCTAAATCTGCATGTAGATTCCCTCATAATACTCTTCAAAACCTTTTGATTTGTGGCATATCCCCATTCCTTATTTAATTTAGTTTCCTATTATCTGGCACCACAGACGTTTGCTAGCATGCATAGGTTCTGAATCTGGGGAAGCCTTCATCGTGTTCAGGCTGCTTTTGATAAGAAGCATACCCTCTCCACCCCAGTCCCTTCTATTTTGTCCTATGCTTCCTAACTACATAATACTTAGCACAATGAGTCTTATTATTCCTTATTTCTGGATGATACCATGTTTTCACTAGTATTAGATTGAAGTCATCCATATGGGTGACTTTTGATGTCAATCTGCTCCTAATTGATTGGAATAAGTTGAGGGAAACTCACAATGGGAGACAAAATTTTTAAATAAACTAGTTGATTATTTGTACTGGCATGTTAGAGAAAATACTAAGGGTAAGAATATTCTTAACCTCATCATTACTCATGAATCAGATTATCACAATGCTTAAAGTAAAGGGACCATTGGCCAGTAGTGATCACACAGTTGTTAGCTGGAAGGTGAAGAAAGATGTTTTGGTAACAGTTAAAGATAAAGAGATGGCTTTTAATTTCAGAAAAGGGGCATGACAGTTTAAGGCTCTACACGACGTCTATTAATTAGGCAGATTGTAGAGGGTGCGGGTATGTAAGAATCATGGAATACCTTTAGAGAAATAATCACATCAGGCACGAACCCATATATACTGTTAAGAAAATATAGCATGAGCAGGATGCTTAAATGGATGAATACACAGTTGTCAAGTCTAATAGAGAAAAAAGAGATAGCATGGGAAAGTTACAGAGTGAAGAAAAGTGTGAAGTCTACAACAGCTACAAGTTGATGTGTAATAGCACCACAGATAAGGTTAAGGAGGCCAAGACTGAATAAGAGAAAGCACTGGCTAGAACAGCAAAGAATGGAGACAAGGAGTTTTTCATGTATGTGAATACAAAAGGAGGAAACAATCAGATTGGACCCTTGTGTACTGTGTGCAGGGAAAGTCTTAGATAACCCAGCTTGTGGTGCTGGTGAATTGAATAAGTATTTTTCTTCGGTCTTTAATGATGAAAGGCCCTTCGAACTGAGGAAAGGCTGTGCTAGTGAGGCTTAGCCATATGAAATTAGTGATTTCAAAATTACAGATGACTGTTCATTAGAAAAACTTTCGAGCCTAAAGGAAAGTAAGGCTTTAAGAGTTGATGGCATATACCCAATAATTTTGAGAGAGGTGGCCAGAGAGTGTGTTGAACTACTGGGGCCAATTATGAGGGCATCATTGGATGTGGGAAAGATTCTTTTGGATTGGAGAAGTGTGAATGTATTGCACTAAATAAAAGATGGTTCTAAGAATGAAATCAGTAAGTACATATTGACTAGTCTTATTGCAATAGTAGGGAAAATATTAGAAGAAATGGTTCAGAGTTTATTCTGAAGGACACATTTTAAGGACTTTTTTTTTTTTTTTTTTTTTTAGCTAACCCTGCTAATTAATCTACTAACCTTGTAAATTTTTTTTAACCAACCTGTTAAGCTATTTTGATACAGTTACTCATAAGCTAGATGTAGAGAACTACAAACTGGTTAGTCGGATTTCAGTGTTAAGGAAAGTCTTAGATGAAATGATAAGAGCACAATCCAGTGACATTTAAATAGAAATGGCATGCTGAAGGACATAAAACATTGTTTTTTTTAGAGAGAAAATCTTGTATAACTAACCTGGTAAGCTATTTTGACACAGTTACTCATAAGCTGGATGTGGAAATAATTTCAACATAGTTTATTTGGATTTTAGCAAAACGTTTGACTCAGTCCCTCTTGAGAAGTTACTGTATAAGCTGAAATAATGTTAAATTACTAGAAAGATTCTAAAGTGGATTTCAGGGTGACTGCAGGGCAGAAGGCAGAGGCTGTGATCAATGGATATTCTTCAGTTTGCGTAATGTCAGAGGTGAAGTCCTCCCATGGATTGGTTCTTGGATCACTGTTGTTTCTGATTTTCACAAATAAAATCAATGAAGGGGTAAAGGGCATGATGTCAAAATTTGTGGACTATGTACAGATTGGGAGAGCCATTAAGGATCAGTGCCAAGCAATACTCCTTCAGGATGACTTGAACAGTCTTCAGTAATGATCAGAAAAGTGGCAGTTGTGTTTTAATGCAGCAAAATGCAAGGTCTTGCACTTGGGGAATATTAACTCCAAATAATGTGAGTACAACAAACATCTGTACAGAGAAATAGTGCTCCACCAAATCAGAATGTCTTATAATGGGGGATTTTAACTTTTCAGATGTTGACTGGAACTTGTCAGTTGGTCATTCACACACTAGCAAGACTGTTGTGGATTTATTGGATGACTGTTTTCTATGGCAGTGTGTTAAAGAGGCAACGAGAGAGAGAGAGAGAGAGAGAGAGAGAGAGAGAGAGAGAGAGAGAGAGAGAACAATACTCTTTATCTGATTATCAGCAGTGATTTTTCATGTGTTCAGAATCTGCAAATAAAAGAACCACTTTGTGGCAGTGATCACAGTGAATTGATGTATGAATTATTTAATGATGTAACTACCATCAAGGGTAAGAGAAAGTATTTTTGCTTTTATAAAGGAGACTACCAGTGGTCAAGACTGTTTTTAAATTCTGTACAGAGGGGAGCAACTAGTGTTGTTGCCAACAGCACATTCCAAATGGGAAGTATTCAGGGAAATAATCATATAAGCTGCTAGGCTTTTCATATGATCTAAGAAACACAGTTCAAGGCTTAGACCTAAATGGCTGTCAGGTTTCAGGCGGTCATGAGTTTCAGGTATTGAAACTTATGGCAGAGAAGAAAAATGTGTGGGATGCATATAAATTATCAGGTGATACAGAAGCCTATGGTAGATATAAACCAGTCTGCAATCAGAGTTACAAAAAAAGGTTAGGCAAGCCAAGGCAGACTATGAGAAGTCTCTGGCAAAGAATGCCAAAAAAGCAGCAAAGACTTCTTATTTTAACAGTAGGAGGATGGGGCTGAATCACATTCATCCGCTCGATGTTGATGCTTTCACTGTTGATGACCCTGCTCAGGTTTCTGACAGGCTGAATAGGTTTTTGCATCTACATTCACACAAGGAATTCTTTAGGGGGTGGGGATGCCAGATGTTTGTCAAACTCTAATAACAAGCTAAATGATTTTGTAAAAATTGAGAAGAAATTGGAAGAGAAATTGTTGAAGTTGTACATAAAAAAAGCACCTGGAGTGAATGGGATCTATCCAATTATATTAAGGGAGGCAACAAAGGAGGTAAGCAAACCCATAGCTATAATTATGAGAGCATATTTGGATTCAGGAGAGGTCCCTGTGGAGTGGAGATGTGCTAATGTATCCCTAATTTGCAAAGGAGAAATCAAAGGGTGACATGAGCAATTGCAGACCTGTTAGCCTAATTTCTGTTCTAGTGTAGTTACTGGTTTAAGAAGTAATGCAGGATCCTCTAGTAAGGAGTGTAGTTATATTTCAGTCACAGCATGGGTTTGTTAAGAGATCTTGTCTGACTAATTTGATTGGATGCTATGATGCAATGACAAAGGAACTGAATGCAAAAAATAATTTTGATATTATACACAGTACTTAGATTTCAGGAAAGCTTTTGATACACATAAAAGACTGCTATACAAATTGTAGTGGTATGGTATTAATGGAAAGTTACTGTTATTGGATGGTTATCAGTGGATACTGCTCTTTGTGGACTGATGTTATTAATTGAGTCCAAGGGTTCAGTGCTGGGCCTATTGTTGTTTTTTGTATTTATTAATGATATTGATACTCAGGGTAGTTGTGCCATTTGATATGAAATTATTTGAGCAGTGCAGACAGTCTGACAGGACAGCTTATGGGGTTTTGTGAATGATATACAGGAACCTTGTTAGTAGACATAAGGAGACCTATTGTACAAGGCAATGGTTAGGCCAAATCTTGAGTTCTGCATATAGATCTGGAAGCCTCATTTCAGGATGAATGTATATCTACTGGATTGGGTGCAGAGAGAGGCAGCAAGATTGGTGAAGAGAGCAAAAGGGTGTGGTCTTACTAAGGAAGGCTTCACTTTCTGTAACATTTGGAGACCAGGCACGTGTGAGGTGATTTGATTGAGGTATTTTAGGGTTTGAATGGATTGAGCAAGCTGATGGAATTCTTTCTCTTGCTCAGACTATACAAATGAAAGAGTATAAATTCAAATTGAGGAAGAATTGTTGCAGGACAGATGTGTGGGAGTTTGTCTTTAGCCAGCAGGTGGTTGATCATTGGGAAAAAAAAAAAACTTACATTATTTTTGTGGAAGTAGGCAGTTTGAATAAATTCAAGGAAGACCTAGAGAAAATCTTGGAGAGGATGGATGAGTGAGGTGGATAGTTTTTTTTTTTTTTTTTTTTTGGCTGATTCTCTTTAAGCTTGCTTTTTTACATCATTTGCCACTATTTTTGGAAAGTTGGTAGGGTTGAATTAAAAACATTAGAGAAAGAAAGGGATCTAGGAGTTATGATACGGGCAGATACAATGTTTTCTGAACAGTGTAAAGAGGCGGCTAGGAAAGCTCATGGCATCCTATTGATAAGTGGGGGTCGTAATCCCATTGTATAAGGCAGTTGTAAGACCACATTGGGGGCTTGGAGGGAAACAGGCATTCTGTGTGTTATCAGACACTTAGTCTAAAACATTAATGGATCTAATATCTTTCTATTTTAGAAGATTTAGGAGAAATCCAGTTGGCCTGCCTCCCTAAAATCCACTCTTGCACACCTTGTTGGTAAGCCCTGTTATGTCACTTTGGTGGCAGCGAATGTGTAGAGTGGTTTCTCTTCAAGATGCCTGGTTAGAGTGAACAGGAAAATACCAAATGCTCCAGAAATTTATTAAATATGACAACACAACAAAACAAATGGCCCTCAGTTCCCAGTGGCTTTCACTCTCCCTCTTATGGCAGCAAGAGGATCGAAGTGGAAGCAGAGGGTCCAAAGAATCGCTGTGTTTGACCAGGCTGCCATGCACAGAAACTGAACTTGGCATGTTACAATGTAATATTGCTCATCGGTGAAGAGAAGATGTTAGAGCTAGAAAAGGAGTTAGAAAATGTGAATTGGAATATCATCAGCTTGGCTGAAACAAGAAGAAATGAATCACTTATAAGTTTATCAAGTGGAAATCTGTTGTGCACCAATGGAAACAGTGAAAAGAGTGAAGGTGGAGTTAGCTTTATAGTCCATAAAGGTATAAAAAACATCATTTTGGAATTCAAAAGTATATCACCTAAGGTGTCAAGATTACTACTTAGGATTTCTAATAGGAACAAACTAAAGGTTATAATGATATATGCACAAACATCGAGCCATGATGATGAAGAGGTTGAAGAAATGTACACTGAAATTGAGAGATTTCTAGATGAACAGAAAACTCACTACACGATCATTGTGGGAACTTCAATGCTAAGGTTGGAAAGAGACAAAACAGCAAAAGGGGATGAATCAGATTGGTCCACTTGATATTGATGGGTCAACTGTTGATGATCCTGCTCAGGTAGCTAACAAACTAAATGAATATTTTGCATCGACATTCACACATGAGGAGTTATTCAGCGAGGGGAATGCCAGAGGTGTATTCAACTCTAGCAGTAAGCTACAGAATCTTGAAATAACTGGGAGTAAAGTGGAGGAGAAATTGTTGAAGATAAACACAAGAAAGGCACCCGGGGTGGATGGGATCTATCCAGTTATATTAAAGGAGGCAGCAAAGGAAGTAAGCAAACCCTTAGCCATAATTATGAGAGCTTCCTTGGACTCAGGGGAGGTACCCACAGACTGGAGATGTGCAAATGTGACCCCAATTCACAAAGGAGGATCAAAGGCTGACACAAGTAATTATAGACCTGTGAGTTTAACTTCTGTTCCAGGAAAATTAATGGAAGCACTAGTTAAAGAAGCACTGCAGGATCATCTAGACAAGACTTCAGTTATACCCAGCATGGTTTTGTTAAGGGGAAGTCTTGCCTGACCAATTTGATTGGATACTATGATGCAGTCCAAAAGAACTGGATGCAGGGAATAACTTTAATATTATATACTTGGATCTTAGAAAGGCTTTTGATACTGTTGCACATGGAAGACTGCTGCACAAATTGGAGCAGTGTGGCATTATAGGCAAATTGCTGCTATGGATAAAGGGGTGGTTGAGGGGGAGAAGACAGAGAGTGGTAATCAATGGACACTGCTCATCGTGGACTAATGTTATTAGTGGAGTCCCTCAGGGTTCAGTGTTGGGGCCATTATTGTTTTCTGTATTTATAAATGATATTGATGATGGTATATCAAGCTTAATGTCCAAGTTTGCAGATGATACGAAGGTTGGCAGGGTTGTCAAGGACACTACTGAAACTATGCTGCTGCAACAGGATCTGGAAAGGTTGAGCAGATGGGCTGAGAGGTGGCAAATGAAGTTTAACATTGACAAATGTAAAATACTACATATGGGAAACAGCAACCCCAGAGCAACGTATCAACTATGTGGTACTACACTGACAGTGGTAGAGAATGAAAGGGACCTGGGGGTGGTTGTTCAGGCAGATATGAAGTTCTCTGAGCAGTGCAGATGGGCTGCAAGGGTAGCTTATGGTGTATTGTCAATGATATATAGGAATGTTTCTAGCAGGGATAAGGAGGTGATTATTCCCTTGTATAAGGCAATGGTCAGGTCACACCTAGAGTACTGTATACAGGTCTGGAGGCCTCATTTCAAGAAGGATGTAGAGCTGCTGGAACGAGTACAGAGAAGGGCAACAAGATTAGTGAATGGAACAAAAGGGTGCTCTTACAAAGAAAGGCTTAAGTTTTGCAAATTACAGTGTCTGGAAACTAGGCACCGACGAGTTGATCTGATAGAAGTGTATAAAACCTTGAATGGTTTGAGCATGCTCAATGCTGATGGGATTCTGCCCTCTTGCTCCGAATAATCACCTGAGAGGGCATAAATTGAAATTCAGGAAAGACAGATGTAGGATAGGTGTGCGGAAATAAATACAATAATGCCTTTAGCCAGCGGGTGGTTGGTTGGTGGAACAGACTTACATCCCTTGTTGTGGAAGTTGATAACCTAAATAAGTTGAAGGCTCAAGTTGGACAGGTATTTTGAACGAACAGAGGGGTGAAGTGGAAGTGTTTTTTTTTTTTTTTTTTTTTTGGCTGATGCTGCTTTCTTGCATCAAATGCCTCTATTAATGCTAATGCTAACACAGAAATGGAAATGATAGGAAATGTTGGAATTGATGAAAGAGGTGAAAGACTTGTGGAATTTTCAGAATCTCGAGGAATGAACACCTTTTTTCAAGAAAGTGGACATGGAAGAGCCCAAATAGATTAACAACTAATGAAATTGACTAGCAAAAGATATATTATGAATGACGTTATTGTTCTCAACAAGGTAAATGTTGGAAGTGATCGCAGAATGGTCACGTTGCTAATGCTCCTAAAAAAAACCAAATAACAATAACCTCTGACCGTTTGGTCGTCCCGGAGTGTAAACAGTAAATTTTTTTTTTTTTTTTTATAAGGTAATTCCCTTTATTTTATTATGAAAGTAGCAGATATTTTGGTGGGAATTTGGCTCCTTGAATGAGGGGTCACGTGTTTGCATTGCTGAAGGTGAGTCTTATTTGTATTATTTTATTTTATTTTAAACATTATGGTGGCATGGTACTCAGGCAACAGAAACACCTCTTGCCAAGCATAACTTTGTGCATCAATTTGCTTATTTGGTTCATGGTAATTAGTTTTTTAATTTATACAATAGTTTCTGTTGGTGATTTATGCTTCCTTATTCTTGTGAGGAAGGATGAAATCAGTATTATAACTAATGTAAATAAAGTCCAAATAACAAAGTTAAAAAGTCAACAATATAAAATGCATGTAGTTTTTTTACTCTCTGCTTTAAATTTGTGTGCATATATGTGTGTGAATATAAATTTAAAGCAAAAAGCAAGAATAATATATTTTGCAATGAAAATTATATTCTTTGCAGAAAGATGTCTGAAGAAAATGATGAAGATTTTCCTGGAAGACTTTTGCACCAGGCAGCTCTATGGGGAAATGCCGAACTTTTAGAAGATCTTCTTCATGGTGAAATGGTAATTATTTTCACAGTTGTCTTGGGATAATATTTTTGTTTATTATATTGCACAGATAAGTTATTTTTGTCCAAGATTAGAAAAGACATTGTAGGAAAGGTAGTACTTTTCCTGCAGGTTCCTTCATTTTGCTTGGAGTAGTTTGGCTGTTAGACTGAAAGCAACATATAATGGCTAATGATTAATTTATTTAATCTATAAACTTTATTCCTGCTGATAGGTTTTCTTATTTATATCACTCTTCAATTTTTTTCTGTCTTAAGTGGAAAAAATTTTAATGTCTACCGTCAGGCTTGATTATGTATTTTAAGAAACAATGGCGATGTACAACACTCATTTATCAGCTGTGCTGCTCATTCATTGCCTAAACTACTTAATATATATATATATTTTTTTTGATTTGTTTACCTCTGTTACCATGTTAAACTGGTGAAATGGCTGTATTGGGCAATGTAGTGACAAAAGTGATTATAGAATTATGTAATTTTTTAAATTAAAAATTAATTTATTCTGGTTAATAACATAAACTCATTTTCCTGTCAGGATTATTATAATGATATACAGTATTTGATAGTATGAACGAGAGCTATAATGCTCAATACATTCAATACGTTGATATCAATATTTGTAAAAGAATAAGAGAAGTTTACCTCAATAGAATACGTAGAACACTTCCGTATGATACTCTCCAGAAATTAAAACAAAATCGAAAATCTTACTTAAAGTAAGAAATAATTAACAATAATTAAAAATCAAATGAACACAATTAAAAATCAATGTAACACAATTAAAAATCAATGTAACACAATTAAAAATTAAGTAAAAAATTAATTTAATGAAAAAAAATTGCAAAACGATGTTACATTGTTATATATGAATGTAAACGTTGAATACACATTAGATATTCTTTGGGATATGTTAAATAATAACTCGATACAGATTAATTATATGAAGCTTCCTATTAAGGAAATTTTTCACTTAATTAAACTCTTAGTTGAAGCCAACTATATCACCTTTTGAGACAAAGTATACAAACAAATTTTTGGTTTGCCAATGGGATTAAGCCTGAGTGGCCTAATATCGGAGATATTAGGCCACTCAGGTATTATCCAAGACATTTTACATTCGTTTAATAATATTCATTCTAGACTCAAATTTACATTGGAGAGGGAGAATATGGATACTAAATCATTAAATTTTCTAAATTTCACGCTTACTCGGGATGCGAATAAAATCCAATTTAACATATATCATAAATCTACAAACACTGGTATGCTTCTGCATTATAACAGCTATCACCTGTTCACCTACAAAAGATCGATTATCTTTAATCAATTTCTCAATGAAATATTCAACGACGGAATCCGCTTTGGGCTCAGAAATACAAATATTAACCAGCAGATTCTTAAACAGGGGTTACCCACTTGCTACAATAGACAGAATTAGGGTACAAGCTAAGGATAGAATACAAAAAATACACCAACCAACAATAATAATATCAAAAAATACTTTATTTCTGTCCCATATGTTGAACAGTGGCACAAACAACTTAACAGATTCTTTAAAGATACTGAATTTAAAATTGTAGCCAGGCCAATACGGAAATTACGCACTCTATACTGAACAATCACTCAATCCTTTCCTCATTCGCAACACAAATAACTGACCTAGTATACAACATTTCTTGTGGTGATTGCGACTCGTCTTCTCAGGGTTCTACGCGGTTCCTCTGAATTTTCATGTTAATCAACACGCAGCCTCAGTTCATGCTTCTCGTTTAGCAGCATCAAAATTAGCCTTTTATGCTGTTAATGAAAAACATTTTTTTATTTAACGAGGCCAAAATACTTAGTGTCCACTGTAATTATATGGGACTATTAATTGCTGAAATCGCTGAAATTAAATTACATGAGAATTCTGTTAATGTTCGCCGGCCATATCTAATCTTTGACTCGTGGTCCTTTACATGCATGCGCGAAGACAAATAATCCCTATTTAATTTTCATTCCTGTGATCACGACATACAGTCAAAAAGCATTGTCAGCTTCAGGAAGGAAAATCGCTTTGCAATTTTTTTCCAGACATTAAGAGTGTTACATACAGCTAAATGCCAGAGAGGCAGAGCTCTCACCCTTTTGGGGGAAAAAAAATTAGCTGATATTCCTCAGTTCACATAATTCTCTCAAGGTCAAGATAGATTATTCCATTAATCAGCATTTTCAGAAGGAAAAAATGAATGAATAATGTGATTGTGATGAAGCCCGTACCACATATTGACCTTCAGACTATCACCCATTTTTTTATAGACTGCATGTGGATTCTCAGACCCCCCCCCCCCCATATGCAAATGTTGTGTCAATTTACGTGTCCTGAGACATGAAAAGTTGCTTCATCAGGCAAGCACACTTTTTGTAGGAAACTGTTGTCTTCAATTAACTGCAACATTGTAGTGGCAAACAAGTCACATGCTGGCCTCTCTGTTAGTAATAACTGCTGCACCATTTGAAGGGACAAATATAGTCAAATTATAGACAAATAATTATGTAAAATATATATATATATATATATATATAATATTATTAGTATAAAATACAATAAGTAGTGTTTATGCATAGAAATAAACTAATGAAAATACGGTGTACCCTGGAAGTGATATACATTGTGAACGAAGGGGAGAAGAAAGGAACCGGAAAAAATAATTGTAACAATAGAAAAGTAAACCAAATGAATTTTTTGAAGAAACGACCAAGGTGGAGATAGCATTGCAGAGTCTTTCATAATTTTTGTGTCTTCATCAGAGGTCATCCACCAAAATCATGAAAAAGACAGCAATGCTCTTACTTCTGTTTCCGACATGCTCTGTATGTCAAAGTACACGTGCGAAAGTCCACGTGGTAATATCAATTTTAAATTTTGAATAAAATTTTAATAAAATTATACCAAGTTTGCAATTACATAATGTGTTAATAAGGTATTGCATACAGAACACGGATGACCTTACAGAAGTAAGTGGAACGCTATGAAAGTAGAAAAAGCAAAGACAAAGGCAAGGAAAATCCGAATGACAAGAACTTACCGCTATAGGCCAGACTGACAGAATTCGCTCCCAGGGTACACCGTATTTTCATTAGTTTATTTCTATGCATAAACACTACTTACTGTATTTTATACTAATAATATTTTATATATACATTATGGCTGTAGGGTACTTTTGCGATAGCAGTGACCCTGATCCATAATTCATGTTATTGTAATTCTTAATTTTCTTCCCCCCTATAGCATATAACTTCTCTATTGCATTATTCTTGATGAATATATATACAGTGCTTTTTTTTTGGGACGGCACCTTTATTAGCAGTGACGTATGGCATTTGGATGCAATGCACTTCGAAATTTGTAATACTGTATTCTGTAAATTTTTTTCACGTTTACCTACTATTCAAATAAGCTTAAAATTATTTAACTAAATTTGCATTTTTTACTGTCTATTGTTAAGATATTTATTATATAAAACTGTATAACCATTTTTATAATTCTAAATTACTGAGTCGGACCTCTGTTTAACAAAGTCCTTTTATTGTGAATTATTTTGAATTCCCCTTGGAAGTTACATTTAAAAAAAAAAGTTTTCGTTGAGCGAAGAAAATTTTCATATAGCGAACGGATTAGGAGAGAATTAACTCGGTACGCACTGTTCGCATTTCTGGCAATTTTATATAATAAATATCTTAACTGTCTATTGTTAAGATATTTATTATATAAAACTGTATAACCATTTTTATAATTCTAAATTACTGAGTCGGACCTCTGTTTAACAAAGTCCTTTTATTGTGAATTATTTTGAATTCCCCTTGGAAGTTACATTTAAAAAAAAAAGTTTTCGTTGAGCGAAGAAAATTTTCATATAGCGAACGGATTAGGAGCGAATTAACTCGGTACGCACTGTTCGCATTTCTGGCAATTAGTGCTGCTCCACGAATTAAGAGAGCTAAAGGGATTACCATTCTACAACTTGGTGGTACCTGGTAAAACCTATCCAACTACCTGTCCCACATACGGAGAAGCTGGTCAAGAGTGAGCAGTTCAAGGTGTATTCCCAATGGGCTCTGGCCCACCTTCTACTGCAGTGGTGTTCAACCTTTTCCTGTACAGTGGCCATATTCAAAAAAATTATCATACCTTTTTCCATCAACTCATAAAAAGTTGAACACTTGGTGAATCCTTCCTATCTTTTAATAATAAGACAATTATGTTGAACCCGAATCGGGGAATTTGTAGCAGCAAGCCACAAAACACATTACATTTTCTCTTGAACAGTAGTCATTTTGTTTTATGACATACTACAGCATTTCCACCAATGATCTATGCAATACATGGAAAACAAACTTTTTGAGTTATTCTTTGTAATGAATAAAACTACATCTATTATTTCATATCAGGTCAAAAGTAATGTACATTTATAATAATGACGACACCCTGTATTTACACTGTATTTTTCAGACATCCTGTATTAAGTATATTTCAAAGCACATCACTTTACCAACAATCACAATTAGGTATAATTATGTCTTTTATATAAGAAAATACTGATGGATCAGAGGAGGGGGTGCACAAAAAATTCTCGAACTTGGGTGGTACATACCCTTGGCAAATTTATGACTTTAACCCTGCAGTGAGTATGGCAAAAAAAAGTCACACGAATGAGAATGCCATTTCATTGCATGCAACACTCAATATTTTTGGGAAAAAGTCAAGACAGTTTAAAATGATGCACTTTAAAATTTCATTTCTTATTGTGACACTGCATTGGATAAATAAGAACAAATAATATTTGGCACATATTAAAATTCATACTGACATAATTCTAATTGATAATTTAATATTTAATACACAGTGGTGGTGGTGTTCAGTATGCAACCCCACATCTGACGATGTTACCAACAGTAAATTCTAAGTGGGAAACATTCAAGGAATAAATCGTGGAAGATACTAAAAGTTTCATACCTATTAAGAAATATTGTTCAAGGTTTAGCCCTCAATGGTTATCAAATGAACTAATGAGACTCTTGACAGAGAAGAAAAATGCATGGGATGCATATAAATTATCAAGTGACTCAGAAGCCTATGGCAGATATAAGCTAGTCTGTATTCAGGTCATAAAGGAGGTTAGGCAGGCAAAGGCAGATTACGAGAAATCTTTGGCAAAGGATGCTAAGAAAAACAGCAAGGATTTCTTTACTTATATAAACTCTAAAAGGAAGGGGATGAATCTGATTGGTCCACTTGATATCAATGGTTCGACTGTTGATGATCCTGCTCAGATAGAAAATAAACTGAATGAGTATTTTGCATCTACATTCACACATGAGGAGTTATTAAGGTTTGAAAATGGCAGAAGGTTATCAAATTTGTAGCAGGGTGCTTAATGATTTTGTAATAACTGAGAGCAAAGTGGAAGAGAAATTGTTGAAGTTAAACGTAAGAAAGGCACCTGGGGTGGATGGGATCTATCCAGTTATATTAAAGGAGGCAGCAAAGGAAGTAAGCAAACCCTTAGCCATAATTATGAGAGCATCCTTGGCCCACCTGGCTATGGAGGGGCCAGGTGGGCAGGAGCAGTAGTGCATAGCACACACTTCTTGATTAGACCGGGGTTCGAGCCTGTGACCAACAAATACGGAGGATGCGGAACGGTCAGAGAATGACCACCGCATATCCCCTGAGCAATATGGCCTTAGTTGCTAATGCTCCTAAAAACCAAACAACAACAACAACAACAACAACATCAGGGGAGGTCCCCACGGACCACAGATGTGAAAATGTATCCCCAATTCACAAAGGAGGATCGAAGGGTGACACGAGTAATTACAGATTGGTTAGTTTAACTTCTGTTCCAGGTAAAATGATGGAGTCACTAGTTAAAAAGATGAATTGCAGGATCATCTAGACAAGAATGCAGCAATTTTTTTTTTTTTACAGTGCTTGCTAGGCAATTTTCTGCTGCATATTTGCAAAGTGGCCAGTCGTACAACACCATCACGATGTTAAACACACAATACTGTATACATTGTGTTTGGCATAAAGGTCTTCTAAACAGGCTTCCATCTTATGGTTTGCCAACTGTTTTTAGTAATTGGTTATCCAGTTTTCTCTCTGATCGCTCACTGAGGGTGATGGTAGATGGCTCTCTGTCTTCTAACTTCTCCACTAATGCCGGTGTCCCCCAAGGTTCAGTTCTTTCCCCAGTCTTTTCCTCTTGTATATTAATGACCTTCTTCCATTGACTGGAAATCCTATCCATAGTTTTGCCGAGGATAGCACATTGCATTCCACTTTCCATTTTGAGAAACTTTGTCCTGCTCAATCAGCTTCAACTTCTCGAAAATCTGCTACCAATTCCTTAAATGCCAATCTTCAGGTAATTCTCCAGTGGGGCAAAGACAACTTAGTTGATTTCAACCCTTCTAAAACTCAGTCTTGTCTTATATCTCGCAGAAAGGATTCTTCTGCTCCTATGCTTATCTTTAGTGACACTCCGATTTCTAGGCAAAATGATATATCTCTTTTGGGGATTACCCTGACTTCTAATCTCTCTTGGCTTATATTGCTTCCTCTGCATCTAAACAACTTGGTTTTCTCTTTCGCTCTTGGCGTTACTTTTCTTCCAAACAGCTGCTCACTCTGTATAAATCTCAAATCCGCCCTGCCATGGAATATTGTTCCCACATCTGGGGTGGTGCCCCCAAAACTTCTCTCAGGCTTCTTGATTCCATTCAGAAGAGGGCAGTTAGGTTAATTAATGATTCATCTCTAACAGAGTCTCTCCACTCGCTTTCTCATAGACGTACTGTTTCTGCTGCATGCCTCTTCTACAGATACTTCCATGCGCACTGTTCTTCTGAAATGGCTTCTATAATTCCCGCTCTCTCTTTTAAAACAGTCCGAACACGTGCTGCCACCAGCCAACATCCATTTACTGTCCAACTTCAAACCCACAGAACCAACTTTTCATCTTCCTCATTTATTCATTCAACTGCCATTTTCTGGAACAACCTTCCTTCATACATATTTCCTGAAAATTACAATCTACAGAAGTTCAAGTTCAATGTCAACAAATATCTTCTTTCGTCTTCTCAACCTCCAACCCAAGCACGGTACTAAGTACTATAGGTTCTAATACCTCTCGTGTTTGGGGTTCACATAAAAAAAAAAAAAAAAAAAACATGACTGACTGCAAAGATTGATGTGGATTTTAGAGTGATCTAGGGAATCACCTAGATAGAAATGCATACACCACACTCCATGTGTAGAGCAGTGCTGTATTATCAAATTTTTGTTAAAAGAGAAAGTGAAACCAGTTGAAGTTCTTTCCAGTTTATGTATACACATTTTAAAAATTTATATTTAATGAACATATATACAAATGTAAATTTTTTTTGATATTTTGAAGACAAAAAACATTAATTTTTATTACAATAAAACTTTAATTGTTCAAAATGCCCTCCACAAATTCCTCCAATAGTTGCGGTTTGTGACTGTAAACCCAGTTTTTTAAGTATCCCCAAGAAAAAAATCTAAAGGGGTACGATCTGGCGACCTCGGAGAATATTCAAAAGCACTCCCTCGACTACCTATCCAGTGATCATGAAATTCATTGTCAAGATAATTGCACACAGCTGTATGATAATGTGGAGGTGCACCATCTTGTTGAAAATACACCAATGTATCTGCAAACACGTCTCTGATTTTTGGTACGGCACAATCAGTTAATATATCCATATCATTTTTTCCATTAACAGTGCCATTGAATCAATAGGGACCAATTATTCCACACGAAGAGGCGACTCCGTAGCCAGGTGGACAGGAGCAGCAGTGCATAGCACACGCTTCTTGATTAGACCGGGGTTCGAGCCCATGACCACCAAATACGGAGGATGCAGAAAGGTCAGGGAATGACCACCGCATATCCCCGGAGCAATATGGCCTTAGTTGCTAATGCTCCTAAAAAAAAAACCAAACAACCACATGAAGAGAGCCCCCATCCACACAGTAATGCCTGGTAGATTATCTTTCTGCAGAATGAAGTGTGGATTTTCAGTGGTCCAGTAAACACAATTGTGACAATTTATATGGCCATTCATTTTAAATGTGGGATCATCTGACCACAGTATTGTATCCTGAAAAGCACGTTTTTCACCATTTTTTTTAATGTACTGCTCACAAAATTGCATTTGTCAATCCAGATCACATTGTTGGATTGCATGCACTAATCGAAGTATAAATGACTTAAAGTTTAATTCCTTCATCATTCTAAAAACACTTGTATGGTTTAAACTTAGCTCTTGTGAACACTGTCTTGTTGGTTTTCTTGGGGTGTACAAGATTGCATTTCGTACAGCTTCAACGTTTTCATTACTTCTGGATGTCCTCTTCTTGCCACATGCTAAGTTATTGATATTTTGAATGGTTCTATGCTTTTCAGATTTATCCTGCAAATGCGTAATTGTTAAATATGTGGGCTCTTTTGTTCCCTATCGTGATTTCGAAGCATGCTGAACTTCATTGCCATATTAATATTTCCAATACCATTTTATAATTGCCTTTCTTTCTTCAAAACCTAATTGGATACTCTCCATTGTTTTAGAAGTATTTATAAAATAAAAAAAAAATTAAATCATTGTAAAAAAATTGTCTATTTTTAAGCTACAAAATGAGTTTAAGAAAATTAAATTGGTGCATATTATTCATTAAATATAAATTTTTACTGAGTCAGCAATTTTTCGTAAAACAATTAGGTGCCGAGGAATCGTTCTGCAGATCCAAGAATTTATTCTGTACTTCATCAGGAATGCTGGCTACATTCAGGGAAGTAGAGAATGGGTTTTGTACCAGTGCAGCTTCTTCTGTAAGTTCAGGGAAGTACTGCTGAAATTCCTTTTCAAGGGATTCAAGGTACCCAGTAATCTCCTCCTTCAGATTCTCATCCAGTTCACCTTCAGATTCCTCTACTACACTGCAGAGTTTTTCAAATATGGCAATGTTTCCAAGATTTACTTTCCGGCACCAGTTTTGCAGCTTGGATACAAATGCCTGAAGATTGTTTTGAAATTGGATAATGTATGTTTCCTTTCCCTGAAGTTTCAGGTTCAGCTTATTTGGCTGGTAAAAAATGTCTGCTAAGTAAGCAATCTTTTCTTCCAAGCTTCATCATTAAAGTAAGCCACAAAGTCATGTTTCCCTTGCACTTCCAGGAACAACTTGATTTCATCTTTCAACTCAAAAGACACGATTGACAATATTTCCTTTCGACAGCAGTGTAGCAGCAGTGTATAAAAGAAGAACCTCGTGATCAGAATTCATGTCTTTACAGAGTTCTTTAAACAGATGGGTGTTGAGGGCTCCAGATTTTATGTAATTCACAATTTTGATTAGTGAATCAAGTGGGGAGCAAGTTCTTTCAAGTTCTTTTTTGAAAGCCCGACTTTGACTCTAGCATAGCTGGTGCTCCATCTGTACAAACCCCACAGATGTTTTTCCACTGTAGTCCTCCAGTTTCAAAAAAAAGTATTTATCTTCTCCATAATATCTTCACCTTTTGTAGTAGTTTCAAGTGCACTACAAAACAGGAACTCTTCTTTGATGTCATCTGAATGAATATATTTCACGAAGACAAGCAACTGAGAACATGAACTTACGTCCTCTGATTCATCAACTTGAAAAGAAAACAATGGAGAAACTTTGATTTCATTCAAAACCTGCTCTTTCACATCTACAGATATATCTGAAATGCGCCTCTGAATAGTATTATTGGATAGAGATATTTGTCGCATCTCTATCTCGCTGGCTTCCCCAAGAATTAACTTCACCATCTTCAACATACAGGGTTTGATGACCGTTTCTTCAATCGTGTAAGGTTTTTTTTTTGTTTGGCAATTTCCAATGCAACTTCATATGATGCTGCTGTGCTCTGTTGCTGAAAACTTCCTGTAGGATCAAGTCTGTGATGTCTGAGATCAGTTTCATGGGGTTGAAAGAACTCCAAATCCTTTTTAGTATATTCTGAATGCTTTGTCTCTAAGTAACGTTTCAGTTTTGAAGGTTTCATAGATTCAGCATTGAGAATGACATTGCACAAAATGCATTGTGGCTTCTCTATGCCATTGCTGATCAAGGTGGTAAAGCCAAATTTTATATAGTCTTCTGAATATTTAAATTTTTTCTCCATGGGTACGGATTTAGCACGGACAGATGACGACCTACCAACGCTCTTTAGATTTTAGAAAATGCAAGCAGTAGCTAACCCGCGCTCGACAACAAGTGGCTGGTTTCTATCATGGTGCCAAATAAAGGTGGTTGGCTATTGGTGAACTAAGTTCACGCCGGTTAAGAGAGCAACTCGCCTTTATTCGACGGTCCGTATTCGACAGTCTGTTATTCACACATCGAGACACTGATTAAAAATGAATTTTGATATTGAATTCTGCATCATGGTAAATATTTTTTTCAGTTTACTATTTGTAACATAGAATTTTATTCTAATGATAACACTGCATTTGTATATTTTATTTTTAGGGAGTGAATCAAGGTCCGCCACGGCGGAAATTTGAAAAAATATTAAAGGCCCGCCATAGCAAATTTTTAAAATAATGTAAAATGTTTAATATGTATGAACATGGCTGGCTTTCAATATTTTTTAAGTATCTGCTGTGGTGGACCTTAAGTCACTTCCTTTCATTTATCAAAAATTTGTGTTACAACCACTAGTAGAATATTGCAGTGTAGCCATATTGAAAATATGGCTACACTGCAATATAAAAATAATTCCTATAAAAATAATTGCAACTAAAAATAACCACGGCAACCCCCCCCCCCCCCCCCCCCCGAAAACACTTTGCAACCCAGAGGTTGGGAACCCGGGGCTGTATTAGGGAAGAGTTGTTGTTGTAGGATTTTAGACATATCACTGACCCAGAGTAACTTGTGGGAGCCCTATTTACTCTGTCTGAGACAGTTAACTCCAGCTTTGATTGAAGAGGACTTAGATAAGAATACATAGATAGGAAGTGAATCTAAATTTCTTCAAATGAGCAAGTGACAAAACCACTATATTGGAGGCCTATGGGGAAGAGACCTTGTCATGGCATGAATTTACTGTATATTTGTATGCAGCTGATTTTGGAACACAGATGACCTGTTGTGCATGTTATTGCAAAGAGAGTGTCATAGCTGCCAACCCCCTCTGGATTTACAGCGGGGCGCCTCCGTAGCCAGGTGGGCAGGAGCAGCAGTGCGTAGCACACGCTTCTTGATTAGACCGGGGTTCGAGCCCGTCATCACCAAATATGGAGGATGCGGAAAGGTCAGGGAATGACCACCGCATATCCCGGAGCAATATGGCCTTAGTTGCTAATGCTCCTAAAAACCAAATAACAAACAACAAACAAATTTACAGCGGAGAATCTATCCTTTTCATTTGATTTTGATCCCTTTTCTGTCTTGTCATCATAGCATAGTTTCCCTCTGTATTTTGCACCAATGTTACTCCAGTCTGCAAAGGGAATGTGAAAGACACAATAGGCAACTATAGACTAGTGAGTTTGACTTCGGTGGTGAAAAAGAATAGGGTCATTAATGGATCACAGCATGGGTTCGTGAAGGGGAAAGCTTTTGATATGATTCCTCATGAAAGTCTATTATACAGACCGGAAAAAATTGGGATTATTAGTAAGGTCATTCATTGGTCAAGGGCTTGCTAAAAGACAGGAGATAGAATGTTATTATAAATGGACATTATTCAGGATGAACCAGTATAGTAAATGGAGTCCATCAGGGATCAGTATTGGGACCACTTCTGTTTCTTATTTTCCTTAATGAAATTGATATGGAATACAGGGGAAGTTCTCAAAAGTTTGATGATGATTTAAAGTTTGGAAGGGTGGTTAATGACCACCCTTCCAAAGGTCAGTATTGGGTCCATTATTATTTTCTGTATTTATAAATGATATTGATGCTGGTATATCAAGCTTAATGTCCAAGTTTACAGACGATACGAAGGTTGGCAGGGTTGTCAAGGACACTACTGACACTATGCTACTGCAACAGGTCTGGAAAGGTTGAGCAGATGGGCTGAGAGGTAGCAAATGAAGTTTAACATTGACAAATGTAAAGTACTACATATGGGAAACAGCAACCCCAGAGCAACGTATCAACTCTGTGGTACTACACTGACAGTGGTAGAGAATGAAAGGGACCTGGGGATAGTTGTGTAGGCAGATATGAAGTTTTCTGAGCAGTGCAGACAGGCTGCAAAAGTAGCTCATGGTGTATTGTCGATGATATATAGGAATTTTTCTAGCAGGGATAAGGAGGTGATTATTCCCTTGTATAAGGCAATGGTCAGACCACACCTAGAGTACTGTATACAGGTCTGGAGGCCTCATTTCAAGAAGGATGTAGAGATGTTGGAACGAGTACAGAGAAGGGCAACAAGATTAGTGAATGGAACAAAGGGGTGCTCTTACGAAGAAAGGCTTAAGTTTTGCAAATTACAGTGTCTGGAGACTAGGCACCGGCGAGGTGTATAAAGCATTGAATGGTTTGAGCATACTCAATGCTGATGGGATTCTTCCTCTTGCTCAGAATAATCACCTGAGAGGGCATAAATTCAAATTGAGAAAAGGCAGATATAGGATAGACATGAGGAAATTTGCCTTTAGCCAGCGGGTGGTTGGTTGGTGGAATAGACTGCCATCCCTTGTTGTGGAAGTTGATAACCTAAATAAGTTTAAGGCTCAGCTGGACAGGTATTTCGAACGAACGGAGGGGTGAAGTGGAAGTAGTTATTTTTTATTTATTTATTTTTTTTTTTTTTATTTATTTATTATTATTTTTTTTTTTGGCTGATGGTGCATAAGCTTGCTTTCTTGCATCAAATGCCTCTGCTAATGCTAATGACCAGAAGAAAACCATTTTGTTTCAGAATGGCCTAGCTTGATTACACAACAGTTGCCACATTTGTGTAACTGAGTAGGTGAAAAGTGGCAGCTCAGCTTTAAAGTTTATATGAACATTGGGGAACAGAAATCCAGGAGTTGCTTATAAGTGGAGAAGGAGTGCGTTAAAAGTGGTTTGGGATGAAAAGATTTGGGAATTGCAATTCAGTCAGACATGAAATATTTTATGCAGTATAAACAAGTGGCTAGGAAGACATACTGTCCTGTCTGTGATAAATAGCACCTTCACAAATGAAGGTGCTATTTATCACAGACAGGACAGGAAAAGGGATGTCATTGTTCCATTATATAAGATGATGGTGAGATTGCAACTTGAAGAAAGACATTGAGCTTCTTGAAGGGGATTCAAAGGGCAACCACATTAGTGAAGGGTGCTGATCGATTACACATAAAGAATGGTTTAGCTGTGGGCTGCAAAGTTTGGCAAGCAGACCTCTTAGGGATCTCACAGAAGTTATTAGGCCCTAAAGGGAATTGATAAAACACACAAGGAAGGTATATTTTTACTGGTAGAAAAGAGAAGAACCAGCAGATACAAACTTTTGGGAAGTAACAGAAGGCTGGATCTCATGAAGTTTACTTTTGGGTTATGTGTTGCAATCCATCGGAATGAAATGCCTAGTTTGGTAAAGTTCAAAGCAAAATTGAATTGACACTTTTTGGCAACAGGAAGGTACAAGTGATAGAGCATTTTTACTTTTTTTTTTTTTTTTTTTTTTTGAAAGTAAATTTTTTATACTTACACCAATATCCTTAATGGATATTAAAAATAGTAAGGGACCCAACACCAAACTGTGAAGCACTACTAACATTAGTCCATGAAGAGCAGTGGCCAATAGAACCAGACTTGGTTCTGCCACTCAACCATTTCTTTGTCTATAGTTGTAACTTGCCCCCCTGTCTCTCACACTGCTGATATTGAATATATCAAAAGCTTTGCTGAAATTTAGAAATGTGATGTCAGAATTATTTTTTGCATCCATTTCCTTTTGTAACCATCTCATAGTTGTTAATTGGACTAATAAATTCATGCTGTGAATTTGTGAATTAACTGCATTCTTATCAAGTGATCTTATGTTGTTTCTGTCATCAGTGACTCTATTATTTTCTATGGTTGAGAAGACAGGTTTACAGGTAATTTCTCATTTTGTCCTTTTATCACTATTCCCTCCCCTTTTTGAATAGGAGAGACATTAGCCACATCTCCAATCTTCCTTGATTTGGAGATGTGCCTTGGATCATTCATCATCCTTGGATTCAGGGAGAAGGGTCCCTGAATCCAAGGATAATGAATATTTAATAATTAAGGCTAAAGGTTTTTTATTGTCTTTTCTACTTTTTATAATCTAATTGGATAGATTCCATCAGCCAAGGTGCCTTATTTACTTTTCGTTTCAACAATTTCTCTTTTTGCTTCATTTCAGTTATCATTAAATCATTAATGCAGACACTTTGGGTATTCTCATCCCTTGAAACTTCTGCATTTATTTTTTAACTGTCAGTATATTTTTTGTGTCTGATAGCCTAACTTTTCTTTTGTAGCTCCAGCACTTGAACGTTGCTGATTCTCAGGGCAGAACTGTTCTTCATGCTGCAGCAACAAATGATAGTGATACTTGCACAAGAATCCTTTTGCAAGCAGGAGGTATGTATTTGCACATATAACTGTTATATATATACAGGGTGTCTTAAAAATACACAGCATAACTTCAGGAATGAGTTTCTCATATGTAGACAATAAAAATATTTTATATCAATATAGTTCCGGAAATGCTTGGTTCCTGAGTTATTAACCGGAATGTCTTATCTCCCGCAGGTGATAAGACATTCCGATGATGAATTTCTTCATCACAAGGTACTGACAGAATCTGGTGGTTTTCCATTCCGACCATGTACTCAAATCAGGAGCACGCAGCTATGCACTTTATGTACAGTTTGGCGATGGCAATGCTCTGGAGGCTCGTCATTTGTACCACAAAAAGTTCCCAGAACAAAGATGTCCAGACAGGAAAACGTTTGAAGGTATCCATTGCCACCTTTGTGAACATGGGACCTTTACACCTCGTGCTGCCTACAGAGGACGATAAGATCTATGACTCCTGAAGTAGCGGGTTGGACCAACTGCCTGGCCTCCACGCTCACTTGATTTAAACCCACTAGATTTCTTCTTGTGGGCCATTTAAAGTCATTGGTGTATTCCACTCCAGTAGCTGATATGGAAACTCTCCACAATTGAATTGTGCCAGGCTGTGAGACAATACGAAACATGCCAGGAATTTGGCATCGTCTTCACAAGTCCATGAGACGTCGATGTGAGACCTGTATTCAGGCAGAAGGTGGACATTTTGAACAATTACTATAAGGTGATGTGAACAGTTTAAGTGCCATAGACAGACCTTCAAAACTCAGAAACCAAGAATTTCAGGAACTATGTTGATATAAAATATTTTTGTCTACATATGAGGAACTCATTCCTGAAGTTATGCCGTGTATTTTTGAAACACCCTGTATATATGCAATTATTTTAGAATACTGTATATACAAAATTATCATTTCATTGATATTCTAAATATCATTTAAAAATTATTAAAAAAAATTATTAAATGATTACTTCATAAAGCTTTGCTTACTCAAATAATTAGAGTACTTACTCAAGATGTGAAGATACATAAAACCTTCCTCAAGTTATGAAGAAACATTTTAAAATGTGAAGAAAAACTTGTTTAATGTGCACTAATTCAGAATGACTGCAGATAAATAGATAATTTATGCTTTACTATTGTCAACATGTTGCAACAATTTGCAACTTGCTATGAATTGCGATTTCAAGAAACAAAGCCAGGCCTGAACTTTTTTGATTACACCTCATATACATGTATATACATTTCTAAGTGTTTGGGTTCTGTGGAATCTATATGTTAATGCAGTAATATCCTCTTCATGACTTTTTTTTTTATTTATCACTTGTTTCCATTTCATCAATTTCTGGATCTGAATTACAGAGAATTTTTTTTTTTAGGCATAAATCAGACAATAGGGACCATGGATATGATTTCCCTCCTCTTAGTTTCAAAGCTACTTTCATGCTACCACCTATTAAAAATGTGTGTTATTAGTTGGAAACACAGATAAGAGATAACAGCATGTATTTTAAGATATCAGGGCAATTTGTATGTTAACAGACACATTGTTTGAAAATGTATTTGAAACAACTTTGAAAAATGTAAATATATGTATATACTCCAGAAAAGGTTAGTATGAGATGGAAGAATTCTCAATAGTGTAAGAGTTGACAATTGGCAGACAGAAAGAGCTTTGGGGGAAAAAATGAATTAAATTCAGTATGTCAGTAATTGTGATTTTTCATCCCTTTTATGAACTATCTGAATACAAGCAAATTTCCATGCAGAAGGAAAAACATCAGTGGATTAAGAGTGTAAAAAGGTGACACAAAACAGCAGTTAATGCTGGAGTGCAGTTTGAATAATGAGTGGGGAAATAACATAAGGACCTGGAAATTTCCCAGTATAAGTTTCTTTGTGACAGTATAGTGGTTTTACCACTTCTCACTCATTTGAAAGGTCTAGGTTCACCTTATTGCAGCCTGGAGGAATTCTTAACCTGGCACTAGTGATGAGGGACATCTCACAGGTGCCTCTTGATAATACTATTCCAATGGTAACCATTAATCAATGATTAAAAATCTAAAATTTTTTCTACATTCCTAAATACATAGTGTATATAATGTTTGGAGTCAGGTGCCAATGGTGGTTCCCCACATCTGCACCATAAGTAGTTAGGTACTTTGTGAAGAAGTACAGTACCACTGTAAATTCCAGAAAAAGTTTTATGTATGTATATAGTATTGGGTTGTGTTGTTGTGTTTTGGCTTTTGGCTGCAGGGTCCCTAGTGGGACTCCAAGTTTCCCATTCAGACTGCTGGGAGGTAAAACCAGGCTGCCCATTATTCTCTGGCTGGTCTCCACCAGGGTCACCTGAGCTTCCTGGATCAAGTTAAAATGAATAACCCTGAAGTTGTCAATATTGGCAACTTCAGGGTTATGCATGATTGTGTCAGCCTCCTCCCTGATAGGCATCTCGATTATGATGCCAGGATTCCTGGTCTTGCAAATGCTCTTTATCCTGATGATTTTGAACTGTGGAGCTAAGTTTCTTAATAACTGTATCTATAACTGCTTCACCACTCGTTTCAAGTTTAGTTTCATTTGTCAGCCGGATCACAATGAGGTTAGGCTGCTTCAGGCAGGTCTTCCTTGGAGTAGGTGCAGATGCAGTTTCAGTATGAGTCTTCAGCGCTTCAGAATATGAGTGGGGGCACTGTGACATTTGGTTTCCACTATGAGAAAGTCAATTTGAGCTTTATAGTGCTCATTATCTATATGTAGATTTAGAATGATGGTCTCCATTTTGCTCCAGATGTTTATTATGTTTCTTCTGGTTGCAGATATATGTTTGTTCTGGCTGCCCATTAGTTTGTTGGGTGGTAAAGTCCTTCATTTCAGCTCTGATGTGCGTGACCTGAGTCAAATCTGCATACCATCAAGTATGCAGATTTCTTTATCCTCTGTGTGTAATTTTGTTAAGTCAGAGATGACAAAATGGGAGATTTGAGAGGAAGAAGTACAACAGTCGATTTGGATGTCTCATAAATGGTAAACCCCAAGAATAGATAACATTCACAGCTATTGCTACAAGAAGTTCAGCTGCACACACACAGGCACATAGTTCAGCAGTTCACCCAGATAATAAGACTTCTTGACAAAATCCCAAAGTACCTGGCTCAAGGAATCACTTACCTGAAGGCTAAGGACAAAGACACCACAAACCCGGCAAAGCACAGACCAATCACCTCTCTCCCAACAATGTACAAGATCCTGACCAGCTGCTTAACTAAGAATATATCACACCACTTAGAGAGCAATAACATCATGGCTGAGCAGCAGAAGGGATGTAAGCAGATGAGCAAAGGATGCAAAGAGCAATTGACCATTGACACGACAGTTGTGGAATGTGCCGACAAGAAGCTCAGCAACCTGTATACAGCCTACGTCAGCTACCACAATGTCTTTGACTCCATGCCCCATGGCTGGCTGATAGTGACAGTGAAGATGTACAAAGTCAACATGACACTCGTACACTTCCTGATCACTATCAGAAGAGGAACCTATCAGGGAGATGCTCTGAGCTCACTGTGGTTCTGTCTAGCAATCAACCCACTGTCGACCATGCTCAACAACAGCAAGTACAGATATACCCTAAAAGAAGGGAAGAACCTGTATACCCACCCCTTCTCTCCTGAACTACTTAGATAATGTCAAACTCAACGCCACAAACGAGAATCAACTCCAACAGCTACTCTGGATCACTGAAGAGTTAAGCACTGATATCAGGATGACAAATGCAACAAAGACAAAAAGATGAGCAAAGAAGGCACTCCATGGCAGACACTGCAATGACTTCCATCAAGTCTACATAGATAAGATGGCTTCAAACGCATGGCTCACGAGCAGGAGGCTCTTCCCTGACACAAAAGGATTCATGCTCACCATCCATGGTCAGGTAATCAACACCAGGAGCTACAGGAAATACATTGAAAAGGACCCCGAGTGGCAGATGTCATCTGTCACTCAGGTTGATCACCCAGAAGGAGTATACTCACTGTCACGACCGGACCACCAGGATAATACATCAGAAGCTAGAGCAAAAATACTAGTTGATCAAAGAAAGTATACTGTGTTATAAGTACAAACCTCAGGCTATACTAGAGACTCCTACTTACAAACTATATTGGGATCATGCCATAATAACAGATAAGATGATCCCATACAACAGACCAGACATAACCCTCATCAACAAGAAGGAAAGGGCTACCTACCTGATTGACATTGCAGTGCCCAACACTAGCAACCCCCAGAAAACCTACAAGGGAAAGATCAGGAAGTACAAAGACATATGACAGGAAGTCAAAGAAATGTGGCATATGGAATAAGTAATGACCATCCCAATCACTGTGGAAACCACTGGCATGGTTCCAAAGAGCCTAGCAGCAGTAGGTCTCACAGAGAGTACTTGAATGGAACTCTAGAAAGCCACGATCCTTGAATACTCATAGGATAGTCAGAGAGTTCCTCAACCTACATGGACATAACAACCACTCCACGCACCTGGTACCAGTACCCATCATGGGATGGAAAAAAGCCATTAGGAGAAGAAAGTGATAATAATAATGATAACTGTTGGATTTCAAGGATAAAAATCTGTAGGTGAAGAGGGAAGTGAAGGAAAACAAGAATAAAGGAAAAAATAAAAAGTTAAATTACATGAAGGCAGAAGTTGTCTTAATATGCTTATTAAATTTGCTAATTCTGATGTGAATTTCAAATAATATTTCTACATTCAAAGAGAAATGAAGAGTGTTGCTATGAAGCAGCAAAACAATAGGACCTTTATTTACTTAAAATAACATTTCTGATTTTTTCAAAAAATGATAGCATGACTGGGCAGGGACTGCACGTGTCTGATTAAATTTATAGTTATTAACGTTAACACACTTTTCACAAGTTTATTGTTTTAAAAAATTTGTCTGTTTAATTTTAACTCTATATATTTTGTTTTAAATATCAACATTTTCATAAAGTATTCTTTTTTCTTTTTCATATTTCTGCTTTAATACCATCCAAATTAATAAACATAGGTTGCAATTGGAAATAAATTTGCTTGAAAATATATATTTATAATTATATAATTTGGACTACTCCCCTCCTTATTAGTCTAAATTAGAAGCTCTGAGCTACTATATGATTTCGAATTTGGCACATCACTCTACATCCAAAGAGTTAAATCCAAACTCTACACAGTTTTGATCAAAAAAATCCTGCAAATTCTGTGTGTTAAAAATAAATATCATTCTTTGCTGTTATTTTATTCTTTTACACTATTTTAGTGCCGAGTTTTAGTTCCAGTGTGCAATTTATAGTTCAATTTTAAGGCACATTCGCTTACATAGGCATAAGTGCCTGTGTATACAAAGAAAAGTTACATCTACAACAATTTCAAAGAAGTTTTAGATCCAATTCAAATTCAATAAAGTTCATAGCATGTTGGGATGAGAATAGTATACAATTCTCATCTTACAGAATGGTATACAATTCTACCCAACACATCATGAGAATAGTATACAGTTCTACCCAACACATCATGAGAATAGTATACAGTTCTACCCAACACACCATGAACATCATTTGGCCAGGTTTTGTTAAACACTTCTTAGAGAAGGTTTAATCACATTATTTGATAATCAGTTGCTTACAAATATTAGCTAACTCTCGTTAATTTTTTTTTTATTAATGAATGCGTACCACAAAGTATCTTCCCTCATAATCATGACTTGCATTACTATGCCTTTGATGACCATATTACATATAATATTTTTATTATTAAAAATAATGTTTATAATTTCAGTTTTAGTTTGCAATTCTAAATATAGAAATTAAATGATATTTAATTTTAATACTTAAGAGTTGCAAAATTTTATCATAGAGATTTAACTGAATTGTTTCTTTTCTAATTTATAATTAATTGTCTTAATGATATTCTCCTTTCACCCCAGCTGATCCAAATGTTGTTTGCGGTCCAAAAGGCCACAATAAGGTAAGTGTTGCTTATGTATTCTAGTATTTTTGTTGATGTTTAGTTTATTTTCATTTTGGTATGGAAAATTATTGGACTTTAATTTTATATGCCGATATACTGATGCAAGTAATGTATTTGAGTTGCTGAGAAATGAGCACTTTTCATACAGACAAATGAAATTGGGAACTTGTCAGGGACTGAAGTATCTAGTGATCTATAAAGTGATGCCCTTCCATTGGCTTGCTCCCCCCCCAAACCAGAATAGTTAAGTGCATACTGATCTGGTTTAAGATTTAGTTTTATTAGAAACTCCATTATCAAGGAAATGGGTAGAATTGTTTTTATAAGAAAAGGTGGACCAGAACCAAGGTGTGTTTGCCAGGAGTAACATTTGATGATGTTATCAACAAATTGTCAAATTTTAAGGAGGATAAAAAGAGCATTATTATTAATGTAGGGACTAATACATACATGTATGTGTTTGCAAATCTTCCTAGGCACGAGAAGAGGAATTGTTTGCATGAAAGCCTTGTGGATTAACTCTAGATTTGAGGGACTCAGCAAGGTTTTTTTGGGAGAAATGGAATTTGTGAGGGAATTATTTATTTGGGGGGAATTATTAGTGTGTTCTTAGGTAATCTCTGAGCAGCATGATGCATATATAAACTGTGTTATTTGATTAATAAAGCACTCAAACCTATGTCGGTGTAATTATGTTTATTTCGGATTTGGAAATATGTACATAATGGAAAATACCACGAAAACTTTTTCGTGGTATTTTCCAAATAGGAAATAAACATAATTAAACCAATGTAGATTGACATGCTTTATTATCTTCAAATTATTAGTGTGGCTTGCACTTATAAGAAGGAATCTTTTATTGTAGAGACAGAATGCATTTCAACAAAGGTGGTTCAATGTCATTCAGGGAAACTGCTAGTTAGATGAGACAGGGGTAATACGATATGCACACATCTTTTGTTTGTTCTTGTTCTTGTTTGTTGCCGCAACTTAATATTGGCAAGATGTATCAAGGGTAGCAATATTTCTAACAAATGGGAAGCTTGTGCTAGGGAAACAAACAAATAACTTCAAGGAGTTTGTCATAAAAATATACCTGACAAAAAAAAAAAAAAGACTGACTTAGTCTTAACTGTGTTTACATTAATATCAGGATTGTCATCAATAAAATGAGTGAATTTGAACTCCTGGTTAGGATAACTAACACTGATATAATTGGGCTAATGAAAAGGTGGTGTCATCCAGAAGTAGGAGAGTTTCACTATGGTATATATATACAATGTATTTGTAAATAATAAGAGAAGTTTACCTCAATATAATATGTAGAACACTTCCATATGATACTCTCCAGCAATTAAAATGAAAAAAATCAAAAATCTTATATTACAGTAAAAAATAATTAAAAATCATTTGAACACAATTAACAATCAATCTAATGCAATTAAAAATTAAATTAATTAAAAGAAATTTAACAAAAAAATTGCAAAATATTTTCTTCCTGAAAATCCTTATTAGAAAATAGAAAAATTCGTTCCTGTGATCACGACATATGGTCGAAAAGCGTTGTCAGTTTCAGGAAGGAAAATCGTTTTGCAATTTTTTCGTATATCAAATACAATGTATTTATAAAAAAAAGACAGAAGGGATGCAGAGTCATGCTTTTTATCAAAAAAAGCCCGAGCACATAAAAAGCTTTTGCTGATTCAGAAGTTACACCTGTCAGCATAAAAACTGTGTGGTGTAAAGTAGTTGGATGCAAAGGTAAAATGAGAGTGGAAGTTTGCTACTGTGGCAGTGTGAATATCTTATCATGAGTGATTTCAATTTCAATTTGTCCCTTATTGATTGGAACAAGCAAATGTAAGAGAAATCCCCACCACTGCAGGGGACAAAATTTTAAAATAAATTGATTATTATTATTATTTGTATCTTTATGGATACAAATAATAATAATCATCTAGTTAATACTAACAATAAGCACATTAGAGAATATATTTGAGTCACTCTCTGAATGCCAGAATTGGTAGGTAATAATGTCCAAATTTGCAGACGATATGAAGGTTGGCAGGGTTGTTAAGGGCACTAATGACAGTACGCTGCTGCAACAGGATCTAGAAAAGTTGAGCAGATGGGCTGAGAGGTGGCAAATTAAGTTTAACATTGACATATGGGAAGCAGTGACCCCAGAGTAATGTATCAACTCTGTGGTACTACACTGACAATGGTAGAGAATGAAAAGAACCCAGGGGTAATTGTGCAGACAGATATGAAGTTTTCTGAGCAGTGCAGATGGTCTGCAAGAGTAGCTCATGGTGTCTTGTCAATGATATACAGGAATTTTTCTAGCAGGGATAAGGAGGTGATTATCCCCTTGTATAAGGCAGTGGTCAGGCCACACCTTGAGTACTGTATACAGGTTTGGAGACCTCATTTTAAGAAGGATGTAGAGCTGTTGGAATGCGTACAGAGAAGGGCAACAAGATTAGTGAATGGAACGAAGGGTTAAGCCTTAAGCCTTTCTTCGTAAGAAGAAAGGCTTAAGTTTTGCAGAATACAGTGTCTGGAGACTAGGCACCTGCAAGGTGATCTGATTGAGGTGTATAGAGTCTTGAATGGTTTGAGTATGCTCATTGCTGATGAGATTCTTCCTCTTGCTCAGAATAATCACCTGAGAGGGCATAAATTCAAATTAAGGAAAGACAATTATAAGATAGCTGTGCGGAAGTTTTCCTTTAGCCAGGGTAGTTGATTAGTGGAACAGACTTACATCTTTTGTTCTGGAAGTTGATAGCCTAAATAAATTTAAGGTTGAGCTGGACAGATATTTGGAACGAATGGAGGGGTGAAATGGGAGTGTTTTTTTTTGGCTGATGCTGCATAAGCATGCTTTCTTGAATTATATGCCTCTACTAATGCTAACTCTTCAGATACAGCATTGGACATCTTCTGAACAACCTGAAAGCATTTAGTATTCCTTCAAAAATTGTCTGGCACTAAGTATTGATAATATGTCCGTTGTGGTATGCCTAAAAACTGGAGTAGCATCAGAAGGTGGTGTTACTCTTGTTTTTAGATTAATTAAAAGAGGAGTTGAGCAATTACTTAGTTCAGTTATTAGTTAGAATTGAGCAATTTATTATGAATCGCATCAACTGGTGAAATACCACCACTTTGCTTATTGGAGGCTTGAAGTGGTGAAACCCATGTTTAATTTAAATGAACTTGGATAACTCGTACATCGGGAAACCGCAACAGGAGACGATAAGTCATAAAGGCACATCTTCCTTGTGTGTAAAATTGTGGAATCTGGCATCCAGAGTACAGGCTTGTTGACAGAGGTGGAGGTGTCTTGTAAAAGAGATAGGGCTTTTGCTTCACAGTTGGAATGGTTTAAAACAACCATTTGATGTCCCTTATCTGCTGGTAAAATGACTATGGAATAATCCTATTTTAATGCATTGAGGGCAGAGATTTGACGTCGGTTTAGATTAGAGTTGACAAGAAGGGTATGCTTTAGGATTGCCGTAGTTTTCAGGCTAATCGCATTTGCAGTTTCTTCGGGTAAACATGCCAATGACACCTCAACACCCATGGAAGCTCTGTGATTGGGGGACTGCGTGGGAGAACGGCAAACTTCATTCCTAGGGTGAGTAGCTCTGTCGAGAAACGGTGCCTTAATATGGCGAGAGAGTTTGCGTACGTTAAAGAAACTGAAAGCTATACTGTCGGGAGCTATATGCTCCCAGAAGGGCCTCCCATGGTGGAAAGGTTTCAGTGGAGACATCAGACGAAACCCGTTTCAAAAGGTCCACACACGACCTTTTCAACTAAATTGTGATCCAAGAAAGCAACGGGAAACTACTTGGATTATCCTTCCCTTGAAAATTTCAATGATAGCAAGCAAAATAAACCACGGCCCCGAGTTTCGTTGTCCCTTGAATGGGACAGGGGTGCTAAGAATCTCCGAACTTGCGTCGAAGAATTTTCTGAAACTAGCTACATGGAACGTTAGAAGCCTACTACAACCAGGAAAACTAGCCAATGCTTTACAAGAAATGGAACGCATTAACATCAACATACTTGGGCTAAGTGAAACCAAATGGCCTGGAACAAAGAAGTTTATATCAAACGACCGGAGGAGAAGAGAACACCAAGCAGACGTACGGTGTCGCTTTCGTTGTCCACAAACAACTGGCCAACAAAGTCACCAGTTTCACCCCAATATCTGAACGAATTGCACTACTACAGTTAGCAGGTAACAAGATCAACCTGAATGTGCTCCAGGTCTACGCACCAACAGCGGACAAAGACGATCAAGAAATTGAATTGTTCTACGACAAGCTAAGCAACACTTTAAAGTCGCTGAAGAACCACGACATTACGGTCATCCTCGGTGACTTTAATGCCAAAATTGGTCAAGGAAAGCTACAAAACATTGTCGGAGAACATGGCTTGGGGACACGGAATGAACGAGGCAACAGACTCGTCCAGTTCTGCCAAGAAGAAAAATTTAGCATTGCCAACACTTGGTTTAAACTACCACCTCGACAACTATACACCTGGACCTCACCACAAGACTCTGACAACAATATCGTCAGGAACCAAATTGACTACATCTTAATCAACATCAGATATAAGTCAAGTGTCCTCAAGGCAAAAACTTACCCTGGAGCTGACATATCATCAGACCATAACCCAGTAATAGCAACACTACATATCAAACTACGAGCAGTCAAACGCACAAGCACAACAAAAAGAATGGACCTGGAGAAACTGAAGAACAATGCCAACAGGCGACAAGTACAGCTTCATCTCAACACTACAATCAGATCGATCGAAGCAGTAACAACAGATGTGCAAGCGTTCGGGTGTTCACTCAAACAGTGCATCAATGAAACAGCAGAAACCCTGCTAGGACATCAGGTGTTGAAAAAGAAACAACGGTGGATGACCCAGCACATACTAGACCTAATGGATGAACGGAGAACATTCAAAAGCAACAACAACCGGGAAAAATACAAAGAAATACAACAAAAGATCAAACAGGAAATCCGGAAGGTGAAGGAAAAATGGATGGAAGATCAGTGAGCAGAAATCGAAGACCCAATCAAGAAAAATAACAACTATAACCTGCACAAGAAGCTTAAAGAAGCTGGAAACATCTACAAACCGGCTCCTATCCCAAGCTTATATACGGACAGCAATCAACCTATACTAAGCAAACAAGCCAAACTCGACACCTGGAAGAGCTATATATACAATCTGTTCGGCACCAACAGAAAACCGGCAGAAACGCAACAACAAACACAGGAAGACAATCTCCACATATTAACATCTGAAGTGGAACATGCCATCCGAATAACAAAGCCAGGCAGGGCCTGTGGACCTGATCAGATTCATGTGGAACTGCTGAAACAACCAAACTACAGCAACATCCAACAACTAACGAAATGGTTCAATCAAATCTACAACAACAACGACATTCCATCCGAATGGCTCCAATCCATCTTCGTGTCCCTACCAAAAAAGGCTACCAGCCGGAAATGCGAAGACTTCAGGCTGATCAGTCTAATGAGCCAGGTGCTAAAAGTCTTCCTCAAGGTGATTCAGCAAAGGATAAGATGTAAGTGCGAAAGTGCACTAGGAAACACAGTTCGGATTCGACAGGGGACTAGGCACCAGAGAAGCAATTTTCTGTTTACAAATATTGCTACAAAGGTGCTATGAACATCAAAAAGACATTTATATATGTTTTATTGATTACGAGAAAGCCTTCGATTCAGTAGACCACGACCGTCTAATTGACCGACTGAGAAAACTTGGGCGTGAAAACAACGATATTAACTTTATTACAACTCTCTACTGGAATCAAACAGCCCGGCTTCGCTATGACAACGACCTGACAGACCCAATTCCAATAAAAAAAGGCGTCCGGCAAGGCTGCCCATTATCTCCCATTCTTTTTAACATCTATTCGGAAATGATCTTCGACCAAACACTGGCTGACAAGACCATCGGCATAAAAGTTAACGGACACTACATCAATAACTTAAGATATGCTGATGACACAGCACTAATAGCGGATTCAGAACAAGATTTACAGACCATCTTGAAAGAAGTGGAAATAGAAAGCCAAGCATGGGGGCTACGAATCAACAAAAAGAAAACAAAGGTGATGAAGGTCAGCAGGACTGCAAGCAAAATCACGATCAAACTAAACAATGAAAAATTAGAGCAAATACACCGCTTCAAGTATCTCGGAGTACTCATTGATGACCAGCTGAACCATGAGGCCGAAATCAAAAGTAGAATTGAACAAGCCAGGCAGGCATTCACCAAGTGGAAAACCCTCCTCACCGACAGAAGCTTGAACATCATGCTCAAATTACACACATTGAAATGCTACATCTGGCCAATACTACTCTACGGTGTAGAAACCTGGACTCTAACATCAGCCACTACAAAAAAGCTCCAGGCCTTCGAAATGTGGCTCTACCGAACAATGCTGAAAATCCCATGGACAGCCAAGATAACCAACATAAAGGTCCTGCAGGACATGCACACGGAACGGGACCTGCTCAAAACCATCATCAGCAGGAAATGCAAATACCTAGGTCACATCGCTAGGAACCAACAAAAATACCTACTACCACTCATCCTGGAGCGAAAGATCGAAGGCAAGAAACGCCCAGGCAAACCGAAAATGGCATGGCTAGATAACATCAACACCTGGCTTCACATGACAACAGCACAAATTCTACACGCAGCGCTAGACAGAGAACAATATCAAAACGAAGTCGCAAACGCCATTTGGCAGCATTAAAGAAGAAGAAGAAGAAGAAGGGTGAGTAGATCCAATTGCTCAGTAGACAAGCGTTTGTGACTTAAATTCAGCATTAATAGTCTACTGATGGGTTGTTTTGCTGGTGACTGGTGTTACGGGCCTTCCAAACTAATTTGTAAAATTTACTTTGCTGTCGAGAGCGATAACACTTGGATTCCCAAACTGCTTGAAAACAAAGTCCGGATCACTTTGGAATAAATGGAGATGGGAACTAGACTCCCAAGTTCGAGCATGGGGACAGCTTTGCTGCTGGAAGCTCCCTGTAGGTCATGGTGGAGGTAGTTAATCCAGATGTTTAAAGTCCTGAAATGGAAGTTCTGATAGGCACGTTGCATACCTCATTTGGAAATGGAGCTCTGTAGAGAAAATCCTTTGGGATGATGTAGTGAGTCTTGCACTGGTGAGCAAACCAGAGATGTTGGTTACCCCATGCTATAAAGATGAAGTGTTTCTGTAGCTTTACAACTACGCTGTAAGTGTGTTGGCTAAAAACAGTTCGTATTAATGAAAATAGGCCTATGGTTTAAGGGTTCGTATTAAAGATATAATAATGCAGTATTGCTGAGAAAATGTATAAAATAAAACAGGTTTGAAGAAACCTGTTTGAAAAAAAATTTTCTTTAATAAACTTGGGAGCAAGTTAAAATAAGATAAAAGTAATAAATCACAATAGCTTCGATAGAAGACATCCTTCTTCAGTTTTAAACATTATTACAAAAAGTACAGGTTGTCATGCTCAGCTATGGTGGTCATGTGAGGTGAAAACCGCGTGATACAGGTGTAAGCTACAATTAGTTGTTGGAAATAGAGGCTTGCGGTTATAGCTGCAACACTTGGCTAAGCTGTGTGTGTGCCAACGTTTGTTATTTTGGAGGATGGCTGCCTCAGTGATGGGATGGATGCAGCCTCCTCTGTTCTGGTTAAAGGAATCGCTACAATACAAGATGTGGAGCTATTCCAACCAGACACGGCAATGGTAGCAGCAGGATCAGTCGATAATCTCAACATCGTGGTGTGGGTTGATGTCATGCTGTGTGGACTAGAAGTGCTCAGCGATTGCTGAATGTTCCATGTCCGCAGAACGCATTGCTCATTATGATTTATTACTTTTATCTTATTTTATTTTAACTTGTTCCCAAGTTTATTAAAGAAAATTTCTACTTCAAACATGTTTTATTTTATCCATTTTCTCAGCGATACTGCATTATTATATCTTTAATATGAATTCTGAAGCCATAGACCTATTTCCATTTAATAAAAATTCAAAAGGAAAAATCTGTCTGTATGTAGAAAGGTATGGAAAATCACAGATTTTTATCTTTAGCCAACAGTTAAATGGGCCTGTTATTTTCAAGTTTCACCTCACAAGTCACCATGACTAGAGGGTTAAATACAGTTTATTTCATTTCATAAAGATAAGTATAATTTTCACATTGATTTATATGACTTGCATAACTTATTAATATTAATTTGGTGAAAATGTTTCCATATCTATCATTGATGTGTTTGTAAACTCAGTTTTCTATATAAAAGTATTACCCTTTGAAGAAAATATTCAATGTACATGTGCTGGCATACAAAGTGCATGTTTGTTTAAGTTGAGTGGATGCTGAAAAATTTTCCAAAAGCATACCTGCAGTGTTTTTCAATTTTTTTTTTGTGCAGTAGAACACTTTGGCATGGGTTAAAAATCAGAACACCATACCATATGTGCAACATTTTAAATATAAGCTTTGATTCATTCATTCACTTTCAATACAAAAACCTGTCTTCATGACTAGAAACAAAATAATTTGAATTACATCACTAGAATTTTTTTATATAATATGGTTTAGTATTAGCAGTGTCAAAGGATGCAAGAAAGCAAGCTAATAAAGCATCAACAAAAAAAAAAAATTTCCCACATCAGTCTATCTCCTCCAAAAATTTGTCTTTTAATATACATATACTGAGTATATTTTAAAGATTAAAATAATGATAATAATAATAAAAACACTTATACCACATGAAACTAGGATTAAGAATTTTTATTGAGAAACATCTCAGTACATACCCCTTAATGCTTAGAAGAGTATGTTTAAAGACAGTAACTATGTCTTATCTTCAGCCCTAATGATTGTGGAAAGCTTGCAGTTTTAAATCTGTTTTAAAAACCGGACCAGGTGTAATATAATAGATTTCATTGAAATTTGGCCAATTTTCACTGGTCTGACCAACTGCAGCTTTCTAATAAGCAATGTGGTAGGACTAGGCAATGGGAAATATCTATTACCTAGCACCCTAGAGGATTTGCCATTCCTCTGTGGAATATAAGCACATCATCTTAATTTAGTGCCCACATTATTTGCACTCAAGTGTAAATGATGTGGGTACCCAAGTGCACTTCGATGATCATTTGGAATTTTTTTTATTTATTAAAGAAGGTGGTCCCAGCCAGCTTTCCTGGCAACCTCACCATCTGTCGCAACACTATACAGGTAATTTCTAGCATAACATATACTACCACTAGTTGGTTATCATTTGGAAATTCTGCTCATATATGAGCAGAATTTCCAAATGAGGGTTTAGTGTCAAACAACGTTAACTACAAAATTGCATTTTCTTTTTGTGATAACTTTAGTTTTACTTTATGCAATTAACAATGTATATCATGTTATAGAACTGTATTTCTCTCTAGTACTTTACAAGTTAGCTTAAGCTGTGAGTACATTTCTTGTAAAGTGACAAAATGTCAAATGACTTTTTTTTTGGTTAATTACAAAAACATCAACTACAAAATGATTTTGTTGTTTGACACGTAACCCTTGATATCTACCTGAATATCATTATTTTATACTTCCAAGTACTTTGGAATTGTGATATGCTCAAGCCGCCTCTTCAGTAGAGAAAATTCTCCAAACAACTTATGGAAGCAACGTACTTTCATTATGTTACTTCTATAAATTGCCCTGTTGTGCAATTGTGAGGGTCTACTTAAGATATGATTCTTCTCTTAAGTGGATCTTAAGAAAATTCTCCTTTTCCTTTCTTCATAAAGAATTCCATCATACATACAACTGTTCCAATGATTATTGCTTAAAAGAAAAGTTTGTTTCCCTATGCCAGTTTCATACAATAGCCTTTGAAGTGTAAGAAAGTTATGCAAGAACTGAAACACAATTCAATATTGTAAACAGTACCTTGGTAAAGGGTGGATTTTCATCCTCTTAAATTGTCATTAAATTTGTTACTAAGCTTTAAATCAGTTTTAACTTTAGAAATGTCTGACTTTTGACAAAAATTGATATGGGATCACCAATACAGTTAAAAAAAATATAAAAATACTATTTAATGCTTGGTAAAACTGTTTGGTAAAATTTTAGTTATCGTCAAAATTACTTCCATCTACTGTTTAAATAACTTTAAAGTGAACATTTGATTTTATTGTTACATGGTTGATTCTTTTTAATTTTTTGGAATCCTTTTTACATTCACTAATTTAATTGCCTATTAACTGCCACATATTGTCATTATTACTGAATCTAGATTATGACCTAACTTAAAAGTACTGAAAGTACTGCTCATCAAAAATCAATTACAAGAAATTTGAACTATTTTTAAATTTTTTGTGGTCTGAGAGATGCAGTTTTATGGTTAATGGTTAAAAGGAAAAAAATTAGAGAACTGTTTGGAATCTCTCCATATCTGATTATTCTGTTTAAGTCAAAGCACTGTGTGTGGCCAGTAGTTATTTTAAATAGAATTAAACTGATATAAACCATATACTGTCAAGCTCTAATTCTTCCACAGTTCTTCTCATCAAGAATTTTGTATTTTCAGACTCCTTTACACATAGCAGCTGAAAGTGGACATGAAAAAATTGCTGGATTATTAATAGAATACCAGGCTGATCTTTTGGCTAAAGATAGCAATGGCTTGACTGCATTGGATCTAGCAGAAATGTCTAACCACAATCAAGTCATGGACATGTTACGTCATGCAGCAGGTGAGGCTACTTAGAAATACATGTTTGAAGTGGAATTAATTATAAATTTTTAATACTCATTCCCTTAAATTTAATTAGAAAAGCTATAAGCCCAGTCCTATAAAATAGACAATTTATAACTTAAAGTAAGTTATAAGTTGTCTGTTTTGTAAATTCTCTACTTTTTTTGCTTATGAAGTTAAAATACTCTTCTAAGATTCTTATTTAGAAAAGCAGAGAAATAAGCCCTGTGACGTACATATCCTCCTACCCTTCCTCCAAAAATACAGTTTGTTAAAGTCAAGTTTACCAAAATTGCTGCCGACCGGTTTAGCCGGGTGGGTAAAGTGCCTGCTTGGCAACCCAAAGGTCGCAGGTTGGAATCCTGCCTCGGGCTTGGATCACAGTACTGCAAAAACCTTGGGAGGTGCATTATGGCCACAGAGGCCGATGCGACAACAACTAACTAAAAAAAAAAAATTGCTAATATTCTTTTAATCTTTTAAACTTTTTTTTTTTTCGTTGACCCGTTAGTCAACTAAACATTAAACTTTTTATCCCTTGCATTTCTGCTAAACATTCTCCTGGTTAATACTGCCATTTTACTGTTCTGAATATTTAAAAATTTTTTTTCTAATACTTTGTCCACTCCACTAATTATTTTTGAAGTCAGTATGCCATTATGCAGGTCAGATATAAACTTTGGATTACCCTGTGACTGTTTAAATTTCCTTTCCATTATGCCGGTTATTTTTCTAGATTTAATTGACTTTCCTTATTTTGTATACTCTAATTAAATGTAATTTTAAAATTTTAGAAATTTAAATAGAATGACATTATTATATTAATTCAAAATATTACATTGTGTGCTGTATAAAAAATGTTTGCTAGCAAAAATTTAGACTTCTGAAAAAAAAAAAAAAAATGCCACTCTCATAGTCTCATATTTTGAACTATTTCCTTATAATCAACCTCATTACTGTCCCTTTTTTGAAGAGATTTCTTCTGAAAGAACATTGACACTTTTTATTTTACACACCCAAAGTTGAAACTTTTTCAGTTGATAATAAAGTAAATCAAGATCTGGAAAGTTGTCTGTTTTATTGTCATCTGTTTTCAGAAAAGGAAACAAGAAAAATTCACAAATCCACTCAACATGCTTGGTTTGGTTTGGGGTTTAGTGTCACATGGATTACATGTGTTTTGATGTGTTTACTTTGTTTGTTCCTTTTTATCTGTTCTATTTTATCTGTTCTTTTTATCTGTTTTATCTGATTAAATTGTTCCTTTTAATCTGATTCGTACTTCATTGGGTTAGTCTGTTGCTTATGTTTACTTCCTTAGAGGAGGTGTCAACGTGTTTGGAAAAGTATAGAACTATATGAAAATGTAAGAATACAGTAGTTACTTTGCTAATATTTTCATACTGTTCATGGTGAATATGCTCAGCATGTTGCTGATAGTCAGAGGGTTAAAATCACTCTCTGACTTGAAAAGAAAAATTAGGTATTTAATCTTACTTTGTATATGTTATATATATAATTAGGGTGAGATTAATATCTCATTATTTTAGCTAATGCTGTCTTTAGGTTTTTATTCCAAATATTTTTATAATCATTATTATAATTATTTTAATATTTAAAAAAAAAAAAGAAAAAAGTTATATCTTATGATTATGATCTGGAAAAATTGCCTGTGGGTCCGTAGGATGTAAAGATTAAGTTTGTATTTTGTGAGTGGAGCATAACCCTATGATGGTGGATCTTAGTCTTTTGTCTGATGAGTCACTCTTGGTGTTAAAAATACCAAAATATGTACCACCCATGAAGAACGATTATCACTGACTTGAATAGAAATTTCTCCTGATATGCCTTCATCAATATAGTAGTAGTAGTGGCATGTGATGCAAGAAAGCAAGTGTATGAGCTTATGCAGCATCAGCCAAAAAAAAAAAAAAAAAAATCACACCATTCCCTCCAAATGCCTGTCCAGTTCCTCCTTAAATTTATTCAACCTATCAACGTCTACAACGACAGATGGAAGTTTGTTCTGGCAATTAACCACCCGCTGGCTAAAGGCAAATTTCCACACATCTATTCTACATCTGTCCTTTCTTAATTTGAATTTATGCCCCCTTAGGTTCGTAATCTGAACAAGTGGAAGGATCCCATCAGAATTCAGCATGCTGAACCCATTCAAGGCCTTATACACCTTGAATCTGGAGAATAACAACAGGCCAAACTGAACCCTGAGGAACCCCACTAATAACATTAGTCCAAGAAGAGCAGTGCCCATTGATAACCACTCTATTTTCTCCCCATTCAACGTTAGCCTTAGGAATAACTTGCCCTTAATGCCACACTGCTCCAATTTATGTAGCAGTCTTTTATGCAACAGTATCAAAAACTTTTCTGAAATCTATAAGTATATAATCTAAAAATTATTTTTTTACATTCAGTTCCTATGTTACTGTATCATAGTATCCACTCAGATTGATTGCACAAGAAACTGCATTCTGTAAAAATAAACATGCATTATTTCTTTGATTGCTGACTCCATTATTTTCCTGGGAACAGAAGTCAACTTATAGTTCTGTAATTTCTCACTTCTCCCTTTGATTCCCCCCTTTATGAATGGGGGAGATATTTGCATCGCCAATCTGTAAGGGCTTCCCCGAATCCCAGGATGTTCATCAGCAGTTATGCTATTCATATCTATTGGACCAATTCCTTTCCTTCTGACATTAACATAAACAAAGCATAAGTACTCTATACTACTTTTTTTATTATTCTTACCCAAAGACTTCAGGTGCCTCCGTAGCCAGGTGGGAAGGAGCAGCAGTGCGTAGCACACGCTTCTTGATTAGACCGGGGTTCGAGCCCGTCACCACCAAATACGGAGGATGCGGAAAGGTCAGGAATGACCACCGCATATTCACGGAGCAATATGGCCTTAGTTGCTAATGCTCCTAAAAACCAAACAACAACAACAACCCAAAGACTTCTCATAATCTGCCTTAGCTTGCCTAATAGCCCTCCCCCTTTGTGACTTGATTGCAGACTAGTTGTGTACTTGCTGTATGTTTTTGTGCCCTCTGATAATTTATAATTACCCCATGCATTTTTATTTTTTATTCTCTGCCATGTGTCTCAATAGTTCATCTGACATCCATTTAGGTCTAAGCTTTGGACAGTATTTCTTAGTTGAATTTATTGTTGGTAATAACATTAGTTGGCCCCACTCTACAGAATTCAAAAACTGTCTGAGACCACTGTAGTCTCCTGTAGAAAAGCAAAAATCTTTCCCCTTACCTTTGATGGTAGTTACCTCTCTTGAGTAAATCCCACATCAATGCACTGTGATCAGTGCCACCTAGTGGTTCTTTTATCAGAAGATTCTTAATGCGTTGGGTCACTGCTGATAATCAGATCAAGAGTTTTGCTTTCCTTTGTTGCCTTTCCAACATGCTTGGCAGGGTTGTTAATAACAGTAATGACAATATGCTGCCGCAACAGGATCTGGAAAAGTTGGGCAGATGGGCTGAGAAGTGGCAACTGAAATTTAACCTTGACAAATGCAAAGTACTGCATATGGGTAGCAGTAACCTGAGAGAAATGTACCAACTGGGGTGTAACACTCCAGGTAGTAGAGAATTAAAAAGACCTGGGAGTAATTGTGCAGTCAGGTATGAAGTTTTCTGAGTAGTGCAGACAAACTGCCAGAATAGGTCATGAGGTCTTGTCAATGATATATAGGAATTTTGCAAGCAGGGATAGGGAGGTGATTATCCCCTTGTATATGGTCAGGCCTTATAAAAGGGGATAATCACCTCCAATGCTGCATACAATTCTGGAAGCCTCATTTTAGGAAGGATGTAGAGTTGCTAGAATGAGTACAGAGAAGGGCAACAAGACTGGCGAGGGGAACTAAGGGGTGCTCTTATGAAGAAATGCTTAAGTTCTGCAAATTGCAGCTTCTGGAGACTAGGCACCTGCGAGGCGATCTGATCGAGGTGTATAAGGCCTTGAATGGATTAAGCAGGCTCATGCTGATGGGATTCTTCCTCTTGCTCAGATTACAAACTTGAGGGGACATAGATTCAAACTGAGGAAAGACAGTTGTAGAATAGATATGCAGAAATTTGCCTTTAGCCAGCGAGTAGTTGATTGCTGGAACAAACTTCCATCTGTTGTTGTGGAAGTTGATAGCTTAAATAAATTCAAGGCAGAACTAGACAAACATTTGGAACGAATGGATCAATGAAATGGGAAGGGTTTTTTTTTTTTTTTTTTTTGGCTGATGCTACATAAGCTTGCTTTTCTTGCATCATATGCCTCTACTATTGCTAACTAATAGAAAGCAGTCAGCCAATAAATCCTGAAAGGTTCTGCTAGTGTGGAGACTGGTCAGTCTCCAAGTTTCAGTCAATATCTTAGTCTCCCGTAGCCGAGTGGTCAGGAGCGGGAGTGCATAGCACACGCTCTTTGAGTAGACCGGGGTTCAAGCCCCTGACTGCCGAATACGGTCGGTCTGCCAACCCGCACTGGACCAGCGTGGCAGATTATGGTCCATTTTCCCTCAGCATGAATTGTTGAGGAGGCTTCCATCCTGCAGTGGGTTGATAATGGCTGCACTTTACCTTTACCTTAGTCTCCCATTATAAGACATTCTGATTTACTGGCCCATGCTGTTTGTCTATATAACTCTTCATTATACTCATCACCATCATTTGGCCTGTTGTGTAACTATACTCCTACCCTCATTTTTGTTTTTCCAGTGCTTATGTCACACCAAGCTGACTGAACACCACACTGTCTACCTATATGAATCTGTGCACTACCTTAGAGTCTGTATGCTTCTTAACCAAAAGCATAACTCTTCTCCCTCCCCCTCCACCATCACCATGTTTCTGGTAGCCATTTGATGTCCCTAACACCAGTACTTCATATTCCTCAAATTTAGCCATTAGTGTACAATCAAGTTGTGTTTCTGCTCTTAGTAACCCTAATACAGCCCATGTATTTTCTTGTCCCACGAGGACCCTTAGCAGAACTTGCAATCCTCCACACCTTGTTTTTCTGGCTACTATATGCCAAAAACAGCCTCTCCTGTAAACAAGAACAGACGACGCTGTGAAAAATTCTATTCCGTGAATCTTGTGTGGTTTCTCCCCACCTGAAATGATTAATGTGGCTCTTATCATGTTCTCCTTCCTATTGTATGTGTGTGGGCACAATTGCAAACACTTTCAAATTTAATCCTAACTAGTGACTTTTCCTCAGCATTGCCCTATACCAGTTAAGTAAAATTGCAGATCTTCTATTCTTAATATGATTGGAGTCAATATATATTATAACACAGTTACTTTTTTTGGGCTCTTAAAAGATGATAACTGCTCTACAACATCATTAACTTTTGCCCCTACAGACTTACCCTGTTTCTATTCCACCTTTTTGCACAATATATTTCCTGTTTGTCTGACAAGTAGAGACACCAACAGTAGCTACCTCCTGTGGTGCCAGCTCTCTCTGGCTTTGGGATTGTCACTATGTTGATTGATGCTGGAGTGTAAGCTCTGGTATTGGGATGGAAAACTGAGAGTTTGATGGGTCACCCATTTTAATACTTTTGAGGACATCAGCCCTGTTCTTCATGCTCTCCTAAGCTCCCATCAGAATGCAGAGTTCATGCTTAATTTCTTTGTGCTCTTTACACCAAATGTGCATGTAAAGATATAATTTTTTGGCTGCAGATAGCCCACAAACATTGAACAAGTAGCACACTTCATGAAGCTGTTATTCACAGGAGAACTATCCTCTTTCCCCCCTCAAGCCATACCACCCCAATCAAGAGATCTTTGCTTTTCTGCTCTACCCTGAGGCATGATTTCCATCTAATTTACATTAAATTTAATTTGAGAATACCACACTAAACTGAGAGATATCTAAGTGTAATAATAATGCTATAATATTCACAGGTTGTGCAGCATTACCATATGTGTTATGCTGCAACATTAGGTTATAACATAATTTTAACTGTTATACAGTTACATTCATAATGTTATAAACTTAGTTTATAGCCTTAGTAAAAACACTTCTAATATTAATTATGCTCCTATAGAACTACAAAAAAAGGAATATGAAATGTTGATATGATTAACATTGCCAGTAATGGTAGAATTCCCTCTTATTCTGACTCTTGTTTTTATGAAATTTTGTGGGCCAAGTAAGAAATAATTTCACTTACTTTATCAAATAAACACATAATAATTGCTCTACTAATTTTAAACAAAAATATAGCAAAGAACAATAATTTAAATAATAAAATGTCTGCTTAGTGTAGTTCAAATAATGGTATCCACTTGGTTGTCACTAGTAAAGTAATTACATTGTGAGGTATGTGCAGTGTTGCAAAAACAATTATTTTATATATTATATTATTAGTAATTTGTATTTTATTTATTATTAGCAATTGATAACAGGATAATTAGTTATTTACTTTTCACTTCTATTAATTACAAAAAAAAAAGAAGTTAATTTGAGCAATAAAAATAATGTGCCTGAAATGTAACATGCTGTATACATACCCAACTTCTTTGCCTCACTGTTGGCTTGTGAAGGTTAGAATTAGCATTAGGAGAGGCATATGATGCAAGAAAGCAAGCTTATGCAGCCCCACTCCCATTTCACCCCTCCGTTCGTTTGAAATACCTGTTCAGCTGAGCCTTAAATTTATTTAAGCTATCAACTTCCACAACAAGGGATGGAAGTCTGTTCCACCAACCAACTACCTGCTGGCTAAAGGCAAATTTCCGCACATCTATCCTACATCTGTCTTTCCTCAATTTGAATTTATGCCCTCTTAGGTGATTATTCTGTGCAAGAGGAAGAATCCCATCGGCATTGAGCATGCTCAAACCATTCAAAGCTTTATACACCTCAATAAGATCACCTTGCCAGTGCCTAGTTTCCAGACACTGTAATTTGCAAAACTTAAGCCTTTCTTTATAAGAGCAACCCTTTGTTCCATTCACTAATCTTGTTGCCCTTCTCTGTACTCGTTCCAGCAGCTCTACATCTTTCTTGAAATGAGGCCTCCAGACCTGTATACAGTACTCTAGGTGTGACCTGACCATTGCCTTATACAAGGGAATAATCACCTCCTTATCCCTGCTAGAAACATTCCTATATATCATTGACAATACACCATAAGCTACTCTTGCAGCCCATCTGCACTGCTCAGAGAACTTCATATCTGCCTGAACAACCACCCCCAGGTCCCTTTCATTCTCTACCAACTGTCAGTGTAGTACCACAGAGTTGATACGTTGCTCTGGGGTTGCTGTTTCCCATATGTAGTATTTTACATTTGTCAATGTTCAACTTCATTTGCCACCTCTCAGCCCATCTGCTCAACCTTTCCAGATCCTGTTGCAGCAGCATAGTTTCAGTAGTGTCCTTGACAACCCTGCCAACCTTTGTATCATCTGCAAACTTGGACATTAAGCTTGATATACCATCATCAATATCATTTATAAATACAGAAAACAATAATGGCCCCAACACTGAACCCTGAGGGACTCCACTAATAACATTAGTCCACGATGAGCAGTGTCCATTGATTACCACTCTCTGTCTTTTCCCCCTCAACCACCCCTTTATCCATAGCAGCAATTTGCCTATAATGCCACACTGCTCCAATTTGTGCAGCAGTCTTCCATGTGCAACAGTATCAAAAGCCTTTCTAAGATCCAAGTATATAATATTAAAGTTATTCCCTGCATCCAGTTCTTTGGACTGCATCATAGTATCCAATCCAATTGGTCAGGCAAGACTTCCCCTTAACAAAACCATGCTGTGTCCGAGCTATAACTGAAGTCTTGTCTAGATGATCCTGCAGTGCTTCTTTAACTAGTGCTTCCATTAATTTTCCTGGAACAGAAATTAAACTCACAGGTCTATAATTACTTGTGTCAGCCTTTGATCCTCCTTTGTGAATTGGGGTCACATTTGCACATCTCCAGTCTATGGGTAGCTCCCCCGAGTCCAAAGAAGCTCTCATAATTATGGCTAAGGGTTTGCTTACTTCCTTTGCTGCCTCCTTTAATATAACTGAATAGATCCCATCCACTCCGGGTGCCTTTTTTATGTTTATCCTCAACAATTTCTCCTCCACTTTCCTCTCAGTTATTACAAAATTATCTAGCTCACTGCCAGAGTTTACTTCACCTCTGGCATTGCTCTTCCTGAATAACTCCTCAAGTGTGAATGTAGATGCAAAATACCCGTTTAGTTTGTTAGCCACCTGAGCAAGATCCTCAACTGTTGAACCATCAATATCCAGTGGACCAATCTGATTCATCTCTTTCCTTCTAGAGTTTACATAGGTAAAGAACTCTTTTCTGTTTTTCTTTGCATCCTTTGCCAAGGATTTCTCATAATCTGCCTTTACCTGCCTAATCTCCTTTGTGACTTTGTTACAGACCAGCTTATATCTATCGTAGGCTTCCATGTCACCCATTAATTCATATGTATCCCATGCATTTTTCTTCTCTGCCATATGTCTTTAGTTCATGTGATATCCATTTTGGCCTAAACCTTGAACAATATTTCTTAGTTGGTATGTAAAGCCTAGTAGCTTCCAAGATAAGTTCTTTGAATGCTTTCCATTTTGAATTTGCTGTTGGTAACATCATCAGTTGGTCCCACTGTATAGAATTGAAATACTGTCTCAGACCATCGTAGTTGCCTTTATGAAAGCAAAAATCCTTCCCTTTACCTCTGATGGTAGTTACCTCTTGAGTAAATTCCACTTCAGCACACTGTGATCACTGCCACCTAGTGGTTCCTTTTTCTGCAGATTCTTAATGCATGAAGAATCACTACTGATAATCACATGAAGAGTATTACTCTCTCTAGTTGCCTCCCGAATATGCTGATGTAGAAAACAATTATCCAATAAATCCACAAAAGCCTTGCTAGTGTGTTACAGCAAAGGACAGTAATCACTGAAGAAGCAGAGGAGGAACACCTGCAAAACATCTGATGCACAAAATTCTTGTAATATTTATATTCTAGAATGAGACAGAATTAAAAATATAAACAAAATTCAAATAGAGATTAAAGAAGGCTCCATTATATATAATTCAGCAAACATTGCTTTAAACAAAAAACGAAATGCAGATTAACAAGATATGATATCACATTCTAAAAATTGAGCCAAAACCAAACATGGTTATGGCTCGATTATGGCCATAATTTCGAACCAAACAATTCATAAAAATAGGAAATTAAATTTTGGTTATCAGTGAGCAAAGATATTGTTTATTGATACTATCAATTTTCACTTGTGTAATGCAATGTGCGGTACAATACTCATTGTTTCATCATTAATGAATGCTGCAGAATTGTGCCTGACACATTTTTCAGCACAATTCCATCTTCATTTGAGGAATATTTTGTGGTGCGTGTGCAGATGCATGAAAAGTTACACAGAAAAAGAAGTGTTTGTGAAAGTAGAAATGATTTACTGTTATAGTTACATCCTGGAAAAGAAGTGCTGACTATGAATATCATTTATGAGAAAAAGTCTTTTATATAGGTTTAACTGGATTTGAAAATGTCTGGTAGGCTAACTGAGACAGGACATTGTGATTGCTTAAACTGATCACTTATGAATTTTCCTGGCAAATCAATACAAATATGGTCAGCAGAACTTATCATACTGAGTGAGTTGAGAAACATTGATATGGACAGCAGACAACACTTTGTCTGCTTTGTTACACTTCAGGGTGCTTTCCACAACAGATCTTAACGTGTTATACTGTATCCCGATTAATAGAAAATTTATCTGGGACAAACTTTTGGGCAGATCACTGATAATCCTCCACATGTAAAGTGATGAGCTGGCATAACCAGCTAGTTTGTAATGTGATCTTACTTCTTTCCAAGTGGTGAAATTAACAGTGAAAAATATCTAGATATGTTGTTTTGAAATTTCTGAATTGTATAAGAATTCTCAATGAAATCGAATTACATGATGAAGTGCCAGTAAGTACAGTTTGGGAGTTTTTATCATTCACCTTTTGAGTACATCAGAAAATCTGGACCATTTTAGTGGCAGTCGTGGAGCCCTAATTTGATTTGTGGTCTTTGTCAGTGAGAATCTGTTTTAAATCAAGTGTTTTCACAAATAACTTGTAGAATGTTATTTGTTAACTTATTGAACTCTGTAACTGAATTGGCACAGCTTGACATTGTAATGAGTTAAAGGTGTGGTCTATAAAATATATGCATGTAAACTGAAATTTTGTTTCCTTTTTAGGTGATTTGGGACTTAAGGCCTACACTATTGGTAGTGAGATAAAAGTGAAGGCTAAACTGCATTTCACTCAGGTGTATTTTTAGTTAGTAGCTATTTTGAACAGGACAGAACATTGTTTCCAACATTTCTCATGCTGTAGAACATTCAGCATGAGAAGTGTCGCTTGACTTGATTTACTTTGTTGTGTAACGTCAAACTTAACATCTTCCACTGCGATAGACTTTTTTCATACTATGGCATACCAAAGTTATGGTTTCTAAATTTTTTTCTTTCTGCATTCACCTGAGAGACTTTCATATAGTGTTATTACATTTTTATTATAGAAGCCAATAAATTTAAAAAAAAAAAAGAGATTTAAAACATTTTCCTTTTGTAATTCCACATAGATTTGCACATCCTCTCACAAAGACATCAGTAGTCAGATCAGGACTGTGTAGCAAACATTAATTAAATTTTTTTTTTCATACTAATAACCCTATTTGATAGCTACCAAAAATTGTCATTAATATCTGGAGTATGACTATGGAATGATGAAGTGCTGCATCGCACTTGTTGAGAATCTCTAAAGCAAGAGTGGAGGAAGTCAGGAGTGGACAGAAGAGATGCTTTATGGTTCTTGATTTACTGAACACTTGTTTTGCCTTTACTTTTGCAGCAGTTACATGTTATTGTTTGATATTTAACTTCTACCTGAAAAGGGAGAGGCAATGTACAAATGTGAGTTTCATTAACCTGTGACACCAGTCCTTGGACTGGTGTCACAGGTTAACCACAAATTGCAATTATTACAGTTAGATTAACTCATCAGCAGTCATGAAATGGATTGTTCAGAATCCAAGAATACATGGCCACTTCAGACCAATGCACCTACATTTGAAAAATCAGCAGAAAAAAAAATATATTCACAATTGTTCACTTTTTTTGATTCTACTTTTATTTTCAATCTTTTCTGAACTCTTTCACTTCTTCTCTTTGAAACTTGACTTTCCCCAGTCCAGCTTTCCTAATAGTAAGATAATTTTCCTTGGTGATTTTAATGTTCACAACTCCAGCTGGCTTCCGTTTTCAGTCACACGGACCCAGCTGGTTGAGATGCTGAGGCTTTTGCAATTACTAATGACCTTGAACAGATTGTTCATTTACATACCAGAATACCAGACAATCTTAAACACAGAGCCAACACGCTAGATCTTTTTCTCACAAACAACCCTTCTAAGTACATAGTCAAGGTGAGTGGTCCTCTAGGGATCTCAGATCACAACTTGGTGATGGTTTCTTCTCCAATGGAGCCTTTCTCTTGTGACCATTCTCAACCTCGCGTTGTTTGGCATTACAATAATGCAACATGGGATGAACTGTGAGATTTCATTCCTTCTTTTCCTTGGTTGGATTACTGTTTCAAATCTTCTGATGCAAATGTTTGCTCAGATCGTGTCAGCAAAATTATTCTTGTAGGGATGACATCCTTTATTCCACACTCCACTTTAAAATCTGATCCCTTATCTAAACCTTGGTTTTCCAATAAATGTGCTAGGGCTATTCAAGAGAAGAATGTTTCATATTGTAATTGGCTTGTATCCAAATCTCCAGGTTCATTTTCTGCCTACACTAAAGCTTGCAACAATTGTAAAGCAGTTATTAATCAGTCCAAGCTAGATTTCAAACAAGCTAAGAGTACAAAACTTGCTTCTTGTCCAAATGGGAGTTGAGCATTCTAGTCTCTTGCCAAATCCACAACTTTTGCCCATCTCTATTCCCACCTGTGTCAAAACCAGATGGTTCTACAGTCTGTCCTCGTATAGCACGATAGTTGTGTTCTTAGAAACTCTCGTGCAATATAAACAACAGGCCCTATGGGAAAAGTGGGGTTATGTGCCGACCACCCAAGATTGAACACACATTTGGAACCAAAACATTACCAAACACAATAAATAATCGGGTAATTTTAATCGTTATAAAATACTTACGTATTTTATAACGATTAAAATACGTAATAAAAAATATAATATATTTTTTATTATAATATAATAAATAATAAAAAATGAATATTTTTTATTATATTATAATAAAGTATTTTTAGTATTTTTTAATACAAAAAAGTATTTTTTACGAATAAAATATGTATTTTATTCGTAAAAAATTATTATATTAAATAAAATAGTCGTAATAAAATACTTACGTATTTTATAATACGTAAGTATAAATTATAATACGTAAGTCATAATAAAATGCTTATGTATTTTATTACGACTATTACGTAATAAAATATTGCTAATGCTTTTGCTTCTATCGTAAGCAAACTTCTTTTTTGTTTGATTTTCTATCCAAACAGATGACAGCCGTTCCATCCCTTCCAATTCTTGTGTCTTAATCTAATGGATTTTAATTACACTTTGAGTTGTTCCCGCTATGAAAGTTGTTTTTATTTTCTCCGCATTCTTTGTAATTCTCGGCGTTGCCTCATTTAGGTCTGCAGCACGTGCAATATCACACAGTCTTTCATTTTGCTCAAAGCGTTTCACAATTTCATATTTTTTTTCTCTATCGACAGAGGCGGACTGGCCATAAGCCTTACCCGGGAAATCCCGGTGGGCCGGAAGCCGGTGTGATTTTGGCCATAAACCATAGTAGTATGAGGCCACTATAAATTTTCCCGGGTAAGAATTTTTGATCCAGTCCGCCTTTGTTTATCGATATTGCTTTTTTTTTTTTTTCTCTGAAATCTGCAGTGTCTTCACCAAGACGCTTTCTTTTCACACCTTTTAAGTATTTTACTAATTTTTAGGGAATAAAGCACAATTACAAAATGAGGAGGCACGCTTGATACACATAAACAAAGCTGTGCGCGGGTAGCAACTGAATAAACAACACCGTAAAGGCCGAGATACACTATTAACACCCCACATTTTACTAAAGCAAATTTCTGGGGGTTACTACCATAAAACAATAAAAACAATTTCCAGTTTTGTTTCTGCTAGTGGAATCTGTTATAAACTGGTAGTAAACTCCATCTAATTGCATTTGCGATTATACTGATAGCTGGAATTGTGTTGGTTTTTACGTTATTATGGTGAAATGTGTTTCCCCTTCACTGATATAAAACACATAAATACATTTTCAGAATCTTCTTCATTCCTATCGTGTTGCTTTCTGTTGGGGTGATTCTGCGTTCGACTGCCATTTCTTGTAAACACAAAGGCGAATCGTGCATAAGCGAATTCGGTTCGTGTTATATAAGATAACGTTCCCCTATTTATAAATCGTGTATGATCGAATTCCTGTAATGTAAACACGTGTTATACGAGGACCGACTGTATTGCATATTTAGTAAAAGATAAAGCTGACTTGCTACAATCCTACTTTTCTTCTAACTTGTGGATTGATGATCTTGGTAAACCACTTCTTACCATTCCCAGTACACTCCATTCAATGCCTCCTGTGGTCTTCCATCAAAAGGATGTCAGAAGGATTTTGACAAATCTTGATGCTAAGAAAGCTCCAGGTCCTGATGGTATTTCTCCACTTGTTCTCAAAACCTGTGCTCTTGAACTTACACCTGTTCTTTGCCGCCTTTTTTCACTTTCTTATTCCAAAGGTGTTTTTCCTTCTCCTTGGAAATTTGCCCATAACCAGCCAGTTCCTAAAAAGGGTGACAAATCCCTCCCATCCAATTATCATCCCATTGCACTGCTACTCTTTCTAAAGTAATGGATAATTTAATTAACCATGAACTTTTAAACTATCTAGAAACCTTCCATTTGATTGATGATCACCAGTATGGATTCCATCAGTATCGATCCACTTGTGATATTCTGGCTTATGTTACCCATTTATGGACAAATTCAATGGAAAAGTTTGGTGAAATTCAAGCAGTTACTCTTGACATTTCAAAGGGGTTTTTGATGTGTTTGGCATAAAGGTCTTCTATATAAGCTTGGAAGCTTCTGTTTTTTGTAATTGGGGTATCAAATTTTCTCTCTGTCACTGTGGGTAATGATAGCTTTCTTTCATTCTTCTAACTTCTCCACTAATGCTGCTGTTTCCCAAGGTTTGGTTCTTTCTCCCACTCTTTTCCTCTTGTATATTAATGCCCTTCCATTGACCAGAAATCCTATCCATAGTTTTCCTTATGATAGCACATTGCATTCCACCTTCCAGTTTGGCCCTACACAAACAGCTTCATCTTTTCCAATATCCACTACCAATTCCTTAAATGCTGATCTCCAGGTAATTCTGTAGTGGGGCAAAGATAACTTATTTGGTTTTAATCCTTCCAAAACTCAGTCCTGTCTTATATCTCGGGAAAAGGATTCTTCCACTCCTATGCTAATCTTTGATGACACTCTGATTTCTAGGCAAGATTATATATCTCTATTGGGGATTACCCTGACTTCTAATCTCATTTGGCATAAGCACATTACAAATATTGCTTCCTCTGCATCTAAAAAACTTTATTTTCTCTTTCGCTCTCAGTGTTACTTTTCTTACAAACAGCTGTTCACTCTGTACAAATTGTAAATCCATCCTACCATGCAATATTGTTCCCACATCTGGGGCGATGCCCCCAAAACCTCTCTCAGATTCCATTCAAAAGAGGGCAGTTAAGTTAATGAATGATTCATCTCTAACAAAGTCTCTGCACTCTCTGTCTAATAGATGTTCTGTTTCTGCTGCATGCCTTTTCATAGATACTTCCATGGACACTGTTCTTCTAAATTGTCTTCTATAATTCCTACTCTGTCTTCCAAACTAGTGGAACACATGCCACAACCAGTCAACATCCTTTTACTGTCCAACTTCAAAATCACAGAACCAACTTTTCTTCTTCCTCATTTATTAATTCAACTTCTGTTTTCTGGAACAACCTGCCTCAATGCGTATTTCCTGAAAATTACAACATATAGAAATTCTGTTCTAATGTTAACAAGTAATTTTTATCTTCTCAACCTTCCACCCACGCACAGTGCTAAGTACTATAGGTTCTAATACCTCTCATGCTTGGGGTTTTCATAAAAAAAAGAATAATAAATTTACATATTCTACTTGGTCATTGGTAATTAGATTAAATTTATGAATTGTAAGAATTTATTAATATAGTAGAAAATTGTTTATCTGAAATTCCAAACGGCAAAATAAATTATGACTGATATCAGTTTTAGTTTTGAGTGGCTCTCTAATTAACCACATATGTGTAATGGGTGCTATCAAATATATATACAGTGGACTCCCACTTTATGATTGGTTCACTGTATGATCAAATCACTTTACAATGGACTCTCCATAATAAAATACCACTCACCATATGATATGTGGTAAGCGCCGGTCATTGTGATTACGTTTGCGAATTGAATTTTAATTCGATTCTAATAAGCGAAAATAGGAGGAATATTATCCACAGGCTATACAAGTGAGGATATAAAGCACAAAATTTACACTTTATTACCTTACCAATTAACAAAAATGACACATGAAAATCGGAATTGGAAGAATATTTTCCACAGGTTAGCAAAATAAAAAGTAATTTACACTTATGTACATATCTTAATCAATACTTATTGTAATATGTACATACTAATTGATATTTCTGTTCACTGACTTTTTTTTTTTTTTTTTTGGGTTGTAAAATTTAAAATAGTATAAAAGATAAGCAATCAGTAAAAAGGCACACAGTGCACACAAACTGTAACCGACATGATATGTGCAAGTGAGATACGGAGTAACCAGTTTATGAAGCTTAAAAATTAGGGAAGAGAAGATTCTGAAAATTTATTTGTTTTTTATATGATTGAAGCTTTCATGGAAGGGGAAACACATTCACTAAATAATGTAAAAACTCACATAATTCCAGCTATCGGTATTACCGCAAATGGAATAAGATTGAGTTTGCCATCTGTTTATAATAGATTGCACTAACAGAAAAGCCCAATAAACCAGAAACTGCAAATTGTTTTATGGTTGTGACCTCCAGAAATGTGCTTTAGAAAAATAATACAAAGGCATTCAAAATTGATTCTTATAACCGAACATATCACTGGCACCACACCAAAACCACGAATGTGCAAATTTGGCACTTTTTACCTACATGCATTCTTGAGGTTATTTCTTGGTCAATTACATCCTGCCAAAGTCACGTATGGGCATTTCAAGGCCAAGTGGTTGAAAATATTACATGCATTTTCACTTATCTGTGAAAAAAACACTTCTTACCATGCAGATTCACGAATGTGGCACTTGCATTAGTTTGGCATGGTAAATACTGACAGAGTAATTCGTGAAAGTACCACTTTTGTGTTTTTGGCATATACAGTAGGGGGGGGAAGGCCAGCTCATGCATGCTGTTACATGTATGGTTTTGTTTGTCTCAGTTTGCCAATCAGTATTACTGTTTAGTTGTCCTTTGTAACATCTAGTAGTTGTTGGTGACTCTATTGTCAGGGAAACGGAAAACATGCTTTGTAAAAAGGATAGGTGGAATAGGACCAGGGTATGTCTGCCAGGGGCAAAGGTTGATGACGTTGTAGAGCGGATATCATCTTTTAAGGGCACAAAAGGTGATATAGTTGTACACGTTGGCACTAATGATATTAAGAGTAGGAGACCGGCGGAATTACTTAGCAAGTACAGGTCACTGTTGAAAAAAAGCCGTGAATTAGGGTTGAATTTGAAAGTGTCTGCAATTCTGCCCAGACACGATAGGAGGGAGTATATGATGAGAGCCTTGTCGATCAATTCGGCCCTGGAGGGATTGTGCAAGGCTCAAGGGGTAGAATTTTTTTCAGCCTGGACTGTACTTGTTAACAGGAGAGATTGCTTCTACAGGGATGGGATAGACTTAAATAGAAAGGGTGCAAGAATTTTTGCTGATGCTGTCGAGGCAATGTTAGGAGGGTCGGAAAACTGCTAGTTGGGGGGAATACAAGGACTAATAAATTAACAGTAGCCACTGGCAGAGGTGGAAGTGATTCTTGCACTGCTTCTATTGAAATGAGCAGAAGCCTGAAAAACAAGATGCAGGATATTTCAGAGACTGCTGGGAGTCATTGCGGTACAAGTAAACACATGGGTTGTGTTAGTGTAGCTAGGAATAGAAACAGGTGCATGTATACCTGCGTGTACACCAATGCTAGTAGTTTGGTAAATAAATTTGATGAATTTGAGGTATTGCTCAAAACATCAAAGGCAGATATTGTTGGGATATCAGAGACGTGGTGTCGCACAGATATAAGGGAGGCAGAACTGGAATTTGGGGAGTACAACGTCTACAGAAAGGATAGACAGGATAGGAAGGGGGGAGGGGTTATGCTATTAGTTAAGAAACACATAAAATCCAAGGAAGTGAAGCCAGTCAACATCGATGGACAGGGCAGTGTCGAGTCAGTTTGGTGTGACATAAGCATAGGGAAATCAAAATTAAGAGTAGGAGTGTGCTATAGGCCTAATGACTCTGATGAATATAATAAGATATTGTACAGGGAAATAGAGTGGGCCAGTAAATCAGAGAGAGTCTTATAATGGGGGATTTTAATTTCCCAGATATTGACTGGAATTTGTGGGTTGGTCACTCACACACTAGCAAGGCTTTTGTGGATTTATTGGATGATTGTTTTCTACATCAGCATGTTCGTGCGGCAACAAGAGGGAGCGATACTCTTGATCTGATTATCAGTAGTGATTCTTCATGCATTAAGAATCTGCAGATAAATGAACCACTAGGTGGCAGTGATCACAGTGTGTTGAAGTGGGATTTACTCAAGGAGGTAACTACCATCAGAGGTAAAGGGAAGGGTTTTTGTTTTCGTAAAGGCGACTATGATGGTCTGAGACAGTATTTCAATTCTATACAGTGGGACCAACTGATGATGTTACCAACAGCAAACTCAAAATGGGAAGCATTTAAGGAACTAATCTTGGAAGCTACCAGGCTTTACATACCAACTAAGAAATATTGTTCAAGGTTTAGGCCTAAATGGTTGTCAGATGAACTAATGAGACATGTGGCAGAGAAGAAAAATGCATGGAATACATACAAATTAATGGGTAACATGGAAGCCTATGATAGATATAAGTTGGTCTGTAACCAAGTCACAAAGGAGATTAGGTAGGCAAAGGCAGACTACGAAAAATCCTTGGCAAAGGATGCAAAGAAAAACAGAAAAGAGTTCTTTACCTATTTAAACTCAAGAAGGAAAGGGATGAATCAGATTGGTCCACTGGATATTGATGGTTCAACAGTTGAGGATCCTGCTCAGGTGGCTAACAATCTAAACAAGTATTTTGCATCTACATTCACGCATGAGGAGTTATTCAGGAAGGAGAATGACGTAGGTAAAGTAACCATTGGCAGTGAGCTAGATGATTTTGTAATAACTGAGAGGAAAGTGGAGGAGAGATTGTTGAGGATAAACATAAAAAAGGCACCTGGGGTGGATGGGATTTATCAAGTTATATTAAAGGAGGCAGCAAAGGAAGTAAGCAAACCCTTAGCCATAATATGAGGGCTTCCTTGGACTCAGGGGAAGTAACCATGGACTGGAGATGTGCAAATGTAACCCCAATTCACAAAGGAGGATCAAAGGCTGACACAAGTAATTATAGACCTGTTAATTTAACTTCTGTTCCAGGTAAATTAATGGAGGCACTGGTTAAAGAAGCACTGCAGGATCATCTAGACAAGAATTCAGTTATAGCTCAGACGCAGCATGGTTTTGTTAAGGGCAGGTCTTGCTTGACCAATTTGATTGGATACTATGATGCAGGGAATAACTTTGATATTATATATTTGGATCTTAGAAAGGCTTTTGATACTGTTGCACGTGGAAGACTGCTGCACAAATTGGAGCAATGTGGCATTGGAGGCAAATTGCTGCTGTGGATAAGGGGATGGTTGAGTGGCAGAAGACAGAGAGTGGTAATCAATGGACACTGCTCAACGTGGACTAATGTTATTAGTGGAGTTCCTCAGGGTTCAGTGTTGGGTCTGTTGTTGTTTTCGGTGTTTATGAATGATATTGATGATGGTAAATCAAGTTTAATGTCCAAGTTTGCAGATGATACAAAGGTTGGCAGGGTTGTTAAGAACACTTCTGACGCTATGCTGCTGCAACAGGATCTGGAAAGTTTGAACAGATGGGCTGAGAGGTGGCAAATGAAGTTTAACATTGACAAATGTAAAGTACTACATATGGGAAACAGTAACCACAGAGCAACGTATCAACTCTGCGGTACTACACTGACAGTGGTGGAGAATGAAAAGGACCTGGGGGTAATTGTGCAGGCAGATATGAAGTTCTCTGATCAGTGCAGACGAGCTGCAAGAGTAGCTCATGGTGTCTTGTCAATGATATACAGTAATTTTTGTAGCAGGGATAAGGAGGTGATTATTCCCTTGTATAAGGCAATGGTTAGGCCACATCTTGAGTACTGTATACAGGTCCGGAGGCCTCATTTCAAGAAGGATGTAGAGCTGCTGGAACGGGTTCAGAGAAGGGCAACAAGATTAGTGAATGGAACAAAGAGTTGCTCTTACGAAGAAAGGCTTAAGTTTTGCAAATTACAGAGACTAGGCACCGGCGAGGTGATCTGATAGAGGTGTATAAGGCTTTGAATGGTTTGAGCATGCTCAATGCTGATGGGATTCTTCCTCTCGCTCAGAATAATCACCTGGGAGGGCATAAATTCGAATTGAGGAAAGACAGATGTAGGATAGACGTGCGGAAATTTGCCTTTAGCCAGCGGATGGTTGGTTGGTTGGTGGAACAGACTTCCATCCCTTGTCATGGAAGTTGATAGCCTAAATAAGTTTAAGGCTCAGCTGGACAGGTATTTTGAATGAACAGAGGGGTGAAGTGGAAGTGGTTTTTTTTTTTTTTTTTTTGGCTGATGCTGCTTAAGCTTGCTTTCTTGCATCAAATGCCTCTACTAATGCTAATGCTAAAAGTGTTCAGAATTGCAGCTTTCTAATGTTCCATGTAAGTATTCTCTGGGAGGCCTGTTGCTGCTAGGTTCTCATGGAGACTCTTTGGTACCATGCCAGCAGTTGACAGTGATCAGGATGGCCATTACTTGTTCCATATGCCACATTTCTCTGACTTCCTGTCTTAGGTCTAGGTACTTCCTGATCTTTTATTCGTAGGTTTTTCTGGAGGTTGCCAGTGTTGAGTACCACTATGTCAATCAGGTGGGTAGCCCTTTCGTTCTTGTTGATGAGGGATATGCCTGGTCTGTTGTGTGGGATCATCTTGTCCATTATTATGGCATAGTCCCAGTATAGTTTGTGAATAGGGGTCTCTAGGATGGGCTGAGGTCAGGAGCAAGAGTGCATAGCACGCGTTCCTTGAGTGGACCGGGATTCAAGCCCGTGACTACTAAATACGATAAATATTTGTATTGACGATTTATTGTAAACTCTACTAACTTGGTTGTTGTGCCGGAGTATAAACAGAAAATTTATTTTATTTATTTACTTGTAATATGGTATTTTCTTTGATCAGCTGGTATATTTGCACTAGCTTCTGATGTATTATCCTCACAATCTGGTCATGTCTGTGAGTGTACTCTGTGTGATCACCCTGCATCCTGTGGTATGCTGGATTGTTTCTAGGGCCAGGTGACATATGTCATCTGTTATTCTGGAGTCCTTGGTGATATATTTTGTAATATTACTGGTGTTGATTACCTGGTCTTGGGTGGCAAGCATGGATCCTTCAGTCTCTGGAAAGAGCTCATCTTTCTTGGAAGCCATCTTATCTGTGTTGTCTTGATGGAGGTCATTTTAGTGTGTGCCATGCAGTGCCTTCTTCGCCCACATTTCTGTCTCTGTTTGAGTGAGATCTTGTTAAGGTTGAGCAGTGTGTGCCATTTGTCTCTCTTTCTTATAGCTTGGTGCTGTGTTTTCCTGGAAGTAATCATACAGGTTCTTAATCAACGTCTTCTCTTGTTAAATGAGGTCAGTTAATCCCCTCCCTCCTCCTTTACTGGCTATGGTCAGTCTCTTGATGGCTGACTTCAGGTGGGGTTAATGTCTCTTTGTCATCATTATCCTGGTTAATCTCCTTCAGCTTGGTGTTGGTCCAATCTGTGATCCCAAAGACATATGTTAGTACTGGGACAGCATAGGTGTTTATGGCTGTGACCATGTTCCCACTATTCAGCTTTGATTTCAGCAGACTTCTCAGTCTCTGATAATATTTCTCAGTCAGGTGGGCCTTGATCTCCTTGTGTTTTAACTGGTGAGCCTGCATCATCCTCAGATATTTGGTCTTTCCCCTCTGTCATGGCTTCAATCTTTTCACCAGTCTTCAGGTAGTAGTTTCGGCTGACTGGATGCCCTTGATGCAATCGCTGGATCTTGCATTTGTCTAGGCCAAATTGCATCCAGATGTCAATGCTGAACTCTTCAGTGATCTGGAGTTGATTCTCAGTTTGTGGCATAGAGTTTGATGTCATCTAGGTACCTCGGGTGAGTAAGATTGTAGAGGTATAGCTTCTTATTCCCTTCTTTTAGGGTATATCTATACTTATTGAGCACGGTGGATAGGTGGCTTGAGTAGACACAACCATACTGGGCTCAGAATATTTCCCTGGACAATTTCTCTTCTGATGGGGATCGCTGGTCATGATGATCTCAACCTTGATGGTAATCCTCCATTTTACCGTAGTTGCTTCTAGGAATTGGGCTCACATCTGGTGAGTATGGGCTTGGCACACCCAGGGTCCTGAGCTGGATATCATCATTCTTCTCTTTCTTGGTGATTCCCTTCTACTTCTGAGTCTTCTCTCTCTCTCTCTCTCTCTCTCTCTCTCAGGGTAACTCCAGAATTATTTTTTTTTTGGCTGGTGCAGCATAAGCCTCTGGCTTCCTTGCACCATATAGCTAATAATAATAACAATTGTCAGTGTAGGGTTGACTTGGTAGATCTTCAGTGTCTTTATCAGCCAGCTATGGGACATGGAGTCAAAGACCTTGCAGTGGTTGATGTAGGCTGCGTACAGGTTGTGGTACTTCTTGTAGGCTTGCTCCATAGCTGCAGTGTGAATGGTCAGTTGCCCTTTGCATCCTTTGCTCATTTCTTTACATCCCTTCTGCTGCTTGGCCGTGATGTTCTGGATCTCCAAGTGGTCTGATACCTTCTTAGTTATGTAGCTGGTCAGGACCTTGTACATTGTTGGGAGACAGGTGATTGGTCTGTACTTTGTCAGGTTTGTGATGTCTTTGTCCTTAGCCTTCAGGTAGATGATTCCGTGAGTCAGGTGCTCTGAGATTGTGTCAGGGTGCCGTATCTGGGTGAACTGCTCTGCTATGTTCCTGTGTGTGCAACTGAACTTCTTGTAGCAGTAATTGTGGATGTTATCTGTTCCTGGGGTTTGCTAGTTGTGGGCCTACCTATTCAACTGTTGTAGTTCTTCCTTCTGAACCTTCCATTCTGTCTTGTCATCCCTTGTATGTCCTTGGTTTTCTTCCATCCTAGATCTATCCAGGGGGAAGGATGGTCATTATGGCTATCATTGCTGCTTCACAGGTTACTCCAAAACTTCTCGAGTGCCTCCTGGTCAGAGGGGGGTCCACTGTCCTCCTCCATTAGACTCTCTGGTTTTAATCAGAGGTGTAAACCTTATCATCATCATCTTATGTATCCTTTATTATTATTATATATCCATTTTTCACTTTATTCTGTAACCAATTTATGTTATTTAGTTCGGACATGTTAAGGCATGGTGCATTTTTGCCAGTATGGGAAATTGTGTTGTCTAATGTACTACACCACAATAAAGATTTATTTATTTATTAGTATCCACATACATACTAATAAATAAATGGCTTTCCTACACCACTTTCTAAAGAGGACATAATTTGGTTCCCTTATGATATAAATTTGGTTTGAATCTGACTAAATGCATATATGAGCAGTTAATTCATAATTTGAGTTGTGACTATCTTGAAAGAATATGGAAGATTTGGCAGATTCAAATAAAAGTTCCTTTCACCTGGGTAACCAGGTACAGTAGACTCTCGATTTTCCAGGATAGATGGTAAAAAAATATTCCCGGTTAATCCAAAAATACCGTAAGTCCCTGACATACGTAAGAGATACGTTCCAGGACTTCTTACGTAAGTCGAGGTTTGCATATTAGCATTAGCATTAGTAGAGGCATATGATGCAAGAAAGCAAGCTTATGCAGCATCAGCCAAAAAAAAACAAAAAAAACCCCACTTCCATTTCATCCCTCCGTTCGTTCGAAATACCTGTCCAGCTGAGCCTTAAATTTATTTAGGCTATCAACTTCCACGACAAGGGATGGAAGTCTGTTCCACCAACCAACTACCCGCTGGCTAAAGGCAAATTTCTGCACGTCTATCCTACATCTGTCTTTCCTCAATTTGAATTTATGCCCTCTCAGGTGATTATTTTGAGCAAGAGGAAGAATCCCATCAGCATTGAGCATGCTCACTCTGGTATGCATGCTGGGGAATGACTAATAAAATATTGCTGCTATATCCCTGATATGCCAAAATTACAAAACCACATAATATCCTCAGAATAATGAAGAAAAATAGTTATATATTTTTAATTAGTTCAATTAAAAACTTTATTTGGGGACAGCAGTGAAGTAGCCAGAGTGGCACATAAGAAAAGAAAACATAAAAGGAACAAAAATGCATGTTATTGTACAGTACTATAAAAACTGGTATGTATTTTGTAGCCTTGGTTATTATTATAGTTGACCTTTGTTGGTGCCAACCGCTTCTCGTATTCTGTCTTCCTCCTTTATTGTATTCACCATTGCCACTGACAAATCTTAGGGGCTCACATCTGGTGAGTATGGGCTTGGCACATCCAGGGTTCTGAGCTGGATATCATCATTCTTCTCTTTCTTTCTTGGTGATTCCTCTCTTGCTCTCTCTCAGGATAACTCTGGAATTTTTTTTGGCTGGTGCAGCATAAACCTCAGGCTTCCTTGCATCATATGGCTAATAATAACAATAATAATAATCTGAATTCCGTGCGATACTTGTTAATGTTTGGTGGCCATTTTCATACATCCTTATTATTTTAATTTTCTGACTCAAATCAATCGCTCTCCTTTTCTTGATAGACTTACTAGTACCGCTGCCACTTATTCTCTTAGTCGGCACCATGATAACGATCAAAACGAAAATTTCTGAAAAGAACATTATTATTATTAGCTACATGGTGCAAGGCAGCCTGAGGCTTATGCTGCACCAGCCAAAAAAAAAAAAAAAAATCCCGAGTTACCCTGAGAGAGTCAAAAGTCGAAGGGAATCCCCAAGAAAGAGAAGAATGATGATATCCAGCTCAGGACCTTGGGTGTGCCAAGCCCATACTCACCAAATGTGAGCCCCAACTTCACAGGGTTATGCTATGTTCCTACGTAAGTTGGGGACTTGCCGTATCAAAAAACGTTCTGCAACCTACGGAAAAAGTATGGCGATAGATAAAGAACTTACCACGCTATTATTATCACTCCACGCAAGCCCACATTTTACTAAAGCATTTTTCTGGAGGTCACTGCCATAAAACAATAAAAACAATTTGCATTTTCTGGGCTTTTCTGTTAGTGCAGTTGATTATAAACGGGTAGTAAACTCGATCTTATTGCATTTGCGATAATACCGATAGCTGGAATTCCGTGAGTTGTTACATTATGGTGAAATCACTTGAAATCTTCAGTCATATAAAAAAAATTATAAATAACATAATGTAAGTCCGAAGCTACGTAAGGCGGGGACTTGCTGTATCAAAAAACGTTCTGCAACCTACGTAAAAAGTATGGCGATAGATAAAGAACTTACCACGCTCTACTCGCGTGTGCAATACGATGCTTCCCTTTATTTTTTACATTGTCGCGTATGGTTTGGTCACCAACATTATAATGGTTCTTTAGAGATTTAATGGATGCACCGTTTTCAAACTTGTGAATAATTTCAAGTTTTTGTTTAAATAAAAGCACAACTCTTGCGTTTGCCCACGTTTTCACGATTTCTGAACAAAAAAAAAAAAAAAAAAAGTTACTATAAAAAAAAAAAAAAAAGTTCTGACATGCATAACGAAACAAAATTTGTCCTTTTGCGGTGCGATGGAACACAACAGTCGACGCGACGCACTAAACATTTGGTCTTCTATTTTTTGAGCGGCTGGTGCGAAGACAAGATAATAGGCACACTAATCTCCTAATGACGCCGCTTGTTGCTTATTTACGACTTGCAAAACATTTGTTTATACCTATTCTAGTTATTACTTGAATTTTACGATTTCTGGTTGATTTTTTTTTTTTTTTTTTATAAATTTGGAATATTGAAGTGTCCCAGTTAATCCGATCCCGGTAAATCGAGAGTCTGCTGTACTGTATTTCTCTCTTCCCCATATGTCAGTTTACAGAGAAATAATTATACAGTTGTCAAATCTTGAAGTCAATTTTCGTGCCTATTTTACTTTATTAATACAGTATTATATTAAATTATTTATGACATTTAAATAAATTGTTCAGATTATTTTTGGTTAATTGCATCTCTTGGTAACTGACATATGTCTAATTGGTAATCTGGCGAGGGGAGGGCTAGCTAAGAGACGGAGGAATTGAGGGTTTACAATACCTAAGCTTGTAATTCTTCAAGGGGGGGCGGAGGACTTGGCCAAGACCTTAATGTTACATTTTTAAGTGATTAAATTCATTTTTAATAATCAGCAAAAAAATTCCACAAACTTAAAATAATAAAAGTGTTTTTATTTTACTAATTTATTACAATGTTTGAATTGAATTGCCGACCGGGCTAGCCGGGTGGGTAAAGTGCCTGCCTGGCAACCCAAAGGTCGCGGGTTCGAATCCCGCCTCGGGCTTGAATCAAAGTACTGCAAAAACCTTGGGAGGTGCATTATGGCCACAGAAGCCGATGCGCCAACAACTACAAAAAAAAAAAAAAAAACATGTTTGAATTGACTAGTTGCTTTTTAACCCTCACATCTAAATATTTGTAAATGTGTGCTCACATCTAAATGTGGCGCCCCCGTAGCCAGGTGGGAAAGAGCAGCAGTGCGTAGCACATGCTTCTTGATTAGACCGGGGTTCAAGCCCGTGACCACCAAATACGGAGGATGCTGAAAGGTCAGGGAATGACCACCGCATATCCCGGAGCAATATGGCCTTAGTTGCTAATGCTCCTAAAAACCAAATAACAACAACATCTAAATGTGAGCACACATTTACAAACACAACCGCATAGCTCAGTCACCCCTGGTCGTTGTTCACATATTTTTATAGGCCCCAAAAGTAGGAATGTGAGAGAGGTCCCTGAGCCAACATCAATTGCATTTGGCCAGGTTCTCCAGTACTCCATTACTTTGGAGTACTGGGTATCATCATTCTTCTCTTTCTTGGTGATTCCCCTTCTACTTTTAACTCTCTCTCAGGGTAACTCCTGAATTTTTTTTTTTTTTTTTTTTTGGCTGGTGCAGCATAAGCCTCAGGCTTCCTTGCACCATATAGCTAAACGGCGCCTCCGTAGCCAGGTGGGAAGGAGCAGCAGTGCGCAGCACACGCTTCTTGATTAGACCGGGGTTCGAGCCCGTCAGCACCAAATACGGAGGATGCGGAAAGGTCAAGGAATGACCACCGCATATCCCGGAGCAATATGGCCTTAGTTGCTAATGCTCCGAAAAACCAACCAAACAAACAAATATAGCACCATATAGCTAATAATAATAATAATTACTGCGCCACCGCACATTGGTATATCCAGCCTCGCTTATGGCCTACCTTGTGTGTGTTTGTGTGCGCCCGCGCGCACACATGCCATCCCACATGAGATATTGTAAAGTTATGTGCATAGGTCACATGGGCACTTTCTGATAAATTTTTTTATTTTTTTTATTAGCACATGTCAAGGATGGTAAGTAAATTGAAGGAATGCCATGGACAAAATGGCTAATGAAGGAGGTATTTCGGTTATTCTGAGACATACCCCGGGGGATCACGTCCGGTGAGTATGGGCTTGGCACACCCAGGGTTCTGAGCTGGATATCATCATTCTTCTCTTTCTTGGTGATTCTCTTCTACTTTTCTCTCTCTCTCAGGGTAACTAGAGAATTTTTTTTTTTTTGGCTGTTGCAGCATAAGCCTCAGGCTTCCTTGCACCATATAGCTAATAATAATAATAATAATAATATTAAGTTGACAACTTCCTAATACTATTTTTAAGCAGTTTCTGACTTTGAATTGTAAGGAGACTAATTAAATCGAAAAGGTCCGGAAATATCCATATTTTCACCGTTACTGTCAGCATGCATCTTAGATTTCATAATTTTTTTTTAATATCATGTAGAGAATTATTTCCATAAATTCACTTGCCTAGAAGGCGAACTTAGGAATAATAGTTTTTTTTTTTTTTTTTAGTATGGCTTTTTCACGAATTCATAGATGCGTGTCGGCAACTGGTTCGGCTGGTTCTGTTTATAATCCCTCAGATATCTTTTGGACCATGACGATTTGTCCCAGATTTCACCTAGTTACGTTTTCATTGTTTTTAACTTGCGCATCACAAAATGCCTTATTATGTCAGGTTGGTGTAGTTTTATTTCAAAGTTTACATTCAAAAGGTAGGAAGGTGATAACTCATATAACAACTGAGTTGACAAAAAAAAATATTTAATAACCTCCGACGTTGGTATCGTGATATTTTTACTGGTCCATCTGTTCTATATTCACGTAAATTTAATCCGTATTTATTTAAATATTTCATGTTTTAATAAATAATATCTTGTTTACATTGTATCAGACTCCGATGTTTTACTGCAGTTTGTGGTTTCTTTCGTTCAGATACGGTATTACTCGTGTCATTTGATTCACACTGCCTTCCGCATTCTTCATTGAATTGTTCTTCGAAATATTCGTCCAATTAACGTTTGCTTACATTTAATAGTTACGGTTTTATGCCGTTATATATTTGCCCAATATTTTCGTAGTTCTTTTATAATTCCGCCGATGTTTCAAAGCTGTTTTTTTTTTTTTCTTTCAATTCCACGAAATTGTTATTTATATGAATAAATTTGTCGGCCAAGATTAATTTCACATATTCTCCCCACCTAAAGCATTTTTTTCTTTGTATCCAGACAATTGCAGCAATATTTGTTATTCTAAAGAAAACGCAATTTGCCTTTTTTTAAAGATATTTACAATGGCTTAAAAAATGCAAATATTTTCTTTCCTAAGTGGAGCCAACCATACAAAGAAAAAAGGAAAAATAGCAACTCAATTTTCTATTTAATTAAGGAATTATTAAAAATAATGTGAATATTTTTTAATTCTAGCCCCCCCCCCCTTGATGGGTGCTAAAATTAAAAAAGCACCAGTAGCAGTCCTTAGGGAGGGTACAGCAGCTATGGTGCACTTGATTTCCAGATTGAAAATGGCCCTAAATATCAGCAAGGGGGCCCAGTCTATTATGCAGAGTGGGGCTTCCTTGCTGCTCTTTTCCCCAACATTGTCTAATTTTATCATTGTCATTGTGTTATGTGATCATCTTTTCATGTAAACCCCTGGCTTGTAACTGTAAAGGGTATTGTGTATGGTGATGCATCTTATGTATGTAATAAAGCGTTCTTCTTTTAATTCTTGCACCCCTGAACTCCTAGGATTGGTTGTGCTCTCCATACCCCACACTATAATCAGTGAAAGCCTTTATGATGCAGTTTTGTTTTATTGAGTGAAAAATTATGTTTAAGGAACCTTGGATAATAGTTAGAATTGTAAGTTCATTTTCAATGGCATTTGCAGTTCAAAGTTTCAAGCTTACTGTTTACTTTTTACACCAGGATTGAATACTATGCAAAGGTTTTGAATTATAAGTGAGAGCAGGTGAATCAAAAATAATATATAATTTTCATGAACAATGTTTGTTGATTACTTAGGAATGTACAGCATTATTTAGTTAGTACAACATATACTGTTTAGCAGTTTTAACTTTAGAGTATACTTTTTTTTTTTTGTTTGCAACAAGAAAAAAGTGTGCAACATACAAATAGACTGACAGAGGAGGTATTTTTTACATAACATCTTGAAAAAATGCCTACATAAAAAAAAAACAAAAAAAAAAAAAAAGAGGCAAGTTTCAACATTTTAGGTTTCCGATATTTTTATTATCATTTCAACCTTGGAATTAAAAGGTTATCCATAATGGGCCTCCGTAGCCGAGTAGTCACGAGCGGGAATGCAATAGCACATGCTCTTTGAGTAGACCGGGGTTCAAGCCCCTGACTTGAACCCCAGTTGATCTGCCAACCTGCACTGGACCAGCATGGCAGATTATATTCCATTTCCGTCAACATGAATTGTTGAGGAGGCTTTCATCCTGCAGTGGGTTGGTAATGGCTGAAGTTTACCTTTTTTTACCCATAACATTAATATAGTCTAACTATTTCAATGCATTAACATTACATAAAAAATGCCTCCTCTGCTCTGTGTATCAACTCTCAGAGTTTCTCTTTCTCGTGAATGCAACATACAAGTCCAGACTATACACAAGGTATTGAATCCCCTCTCCTTCAAAGCATCTTTTTGAATCAAGGTTGGACATGTGATATAATGAAACAGTGGGATTGGTCATTTGGGCCAGCTGCAGCCCAGTATTTAGTCTATGTGACTACAAGTTAAGATGTTGTGGGTTTCCTGTTAAAAGTTTCAGGTTTACTGTTCTGAGTTAATGTTGGCATTGGGGTCTATTAGATTTAAACAGGAAAAGAGCATAGCAGTCAAAAAAATGGTTACATAACTTCATCTTCAGAAATCTGAGATTGATATTTATTCACTTGTGCAGAATAAGGATGCTTTCTGTGTATGCTGGAAAGCTAAGATTCTGGTTCAAAATGATGAAATGGAATCAGTACATGCTGATATGTTTTGGCTGCACTAGTATGCATAATAGCACACCAGTGGCACTATTTAGAGAAATATATTAAATATTTTCACACATTTTCCCTCTGTACACAATCTGATAATAATCAACATTTATGAAAGTTTGTATAAGTTATGAATTTCATATAAATTTTATATTAGTCTATCTTGTGTATCACCATTTACCATTATTCTTCTACATTTAATACAGTTAACCTGTGAAAGTTGACAACACTTGGTGGGGAAGCACAACAAACATCAGAGAGCCATAGGCTGCTAGCTTGATATGCCTGCTCTATACTCTACCAAAATTTGACTGTATACTGTGTGGTATATCGTAATATTTAGACAAGATCAAGCTCCTTCCCTCCCCATGCTTTTTCACCACTCCTTCACTTAACTGAATAGCATCACCACAAAACATGTGACTGCTCCATAGCATATGAACCACCATTCTGTTGTTCTCCTCCAAATAGCAATTTAAAATGAGTTAATGCTTGTGAAGTGGTTTTTTATTGCTATTATCTTCAAAGAAGTAACTCCTTCCAGATTTCACCATTAAGTAAATTAAATTCAGCTATAATCGGTGTTATTTAGGTTTTAAAAAACAGATATATTTTGACTGAAATGCATTCCAGGATGAATAAGGTCAGTTTTCAAATTCTTTCATCTATACTTTCATGATCATTTAACCAAACAGATACTGAGGTAAGTTATTTAAAAAATCGCTCCTGCTATTTTTAATATTAGATTAGTAAAACACAGTAACTAGAAGTCATTGGGCTATAATTAATGTCAATTCTTGTTTATCTAATATTATTGCTGTTATCTTTGTTATGCCTTTTGCGATTTTGATCTTATTAGTATATTAGTTAGAGTATTATATTCTTTTTATTACATATGAAGTGCATGCTGCTTATTATGATTACAAATAATGTTATCACTTTTATGAAGTCCCAATCAAATTTATACTAATACACACATAATACATCAGCACTTTTGTTTATGTTATTTCTTTTTTCCCTTATGAATGTTTACGCTTGTGTAGTGGAAGTGATTATGTAACATCCCAATTTGTTCTTGAACTCTAACATGTTTCACTTCTAATTACTGCTGTTCCTTCTTATGGTTATTGGTGTCCTTACTCTGCAAAAGTACCGTATCTGTATTCCTACCAATCTGACTGTTTTATAGTAGAGCATTAACCCTTTTTTAATTCTTGATTTTAATATTTTATTTATGTGTTTTTAATGATTTGTGAGAATTTCCAGAACATTATGAGATTTTTATTTTTGCAGATGCATTATTTCTTGAAGAAATAATGCATCTGCAAAATACTTTAATTTGATTGTCCATTATTTCTTGAAGAAATAATGGACAATCAAATTAAAGTATTTTATATTGCTTGATTTTCATGTTTTCTTTGTCCACTTCCACCTTTTTATATATATATTTCTGCTCCAAATCAATAAGCAGTGCCAAACAGCTGCATTCTTATTTCATCTATTTTGAATTAAGCTGTATCCCAAAGTGATCACAATAAGCAGCATCCACTATATTGATTTTTTTTTTTGTTATTTGAGTGCTTGTTAATTTTTTAAATATTTAATATAGCAGAGCCACCGCTATTATGTACCACAGACAAATGTAAAACTATTCTGTATGTTAATTTTTAAAATTATTTTATTTATAGATGAACGAGAACTGAAACGACAAGAATTATATGTTGGTACGTATTTTGTACATGTATTTTCTTCATACTATAGATTTTATGAAAATATGAATTAAACATTGTTAAATTTTATTTCATAAATAATTTGTATTCCCTGTTATTACATAAAATTAATTACTAAAATTTTTGATGCATTCCAATTTTTATTTAATTGGAATAAATAAAAATTAATATTTACATAAAATTAATTATTAGAATCATAAGATTAATTATTGAAATTTTTTTGTGCACTGCAATTTTGATTTGCTTGTTTTCATCTGAATAGCCATTTACACTTCATGATATTGAATACCAGTACCACTGGTGGTGTGCACACTATTGAATAGTGGTAAGAGATGAAAATAAGCAACATTAACATTATTTACCCTATATACTAAAAAAAGAAAAGGTAGTATAAGAAAATTGTATTTTGAAGTTGTGGTAAAATAAATTTATATTTTTTCAATATTGTTCACAAATATCTTCAGAATAAGGATGCAGAAAACCAAGTCGCTTGCTCGAGGTGCAATGAAGCTAGGAGTGTAACAGTCCAAAAAATATATAGTGAGGAGCTTTCTTTGCATCATAATCATTCAAAATTCTTCTGACATCATTGTGACAGAAGACTCCAGGAGTCACTGTGTGGCAGGAGGTGGTTTATTAAGATCCTCAACACAAAAATAGAAGAAAAGTAGATGCTAGCAGGTCAGCTTTATCTCTAGCTGAGGTAGCAATAGAACCATCAGATTTTAAAAGAGGTGGAAGTACAAATAGGAAACAGTTGTGGCCAACAACTCTGGAAAGAGGCCAGAATATTTGACTACTGATGGACAAGAAGCAAATTTTCTACTCTTAGCCTGTTCAAATTCTAGTTGGACTGATTAATAACTGCTTTACAATTGTTGTGAGCTTTGATGTAGGCAGAAAATGAAGCTGGAGATTTATATGCAAGCCAGTTGCGATATGCAATATTCTTATCTTGAATAGCATTAGCACATTTATTGGGAAACTAAGGTTTAGATAAAGAATGATATTTTAAGGTGGAGTGTGGAATAAATGATTTCATCCCTGCAAGAATAATTTTTGACATGATATGAGCAAACTTGGATATCAGAACATTTAAAACAGTAATCCAGCCAAGGAAAAGAAGAATAGAAATCTCCCAGCTCATTCCATTTTGCATTCTTGTAATGGCAAACAACAGGAGACTGAGAATGGTCAAGAGAGAAAGGCTCCATTGGAGAAGAGACCATCACTAAGTTATGATCTGATGTGCCCTGAAGAACTCACATCGACCGTGTACTTGGAAGGGTTGTTTTTGAGAAAAGATCAAGAGTATTGGCTCTGTGGTTAGGATTTGGGTATTCTGGTAGAAGAATAAACAAACTGTGTGAGGTCATTAGTAATTACAAAATCTTCTGCATCTTGATCAGCTGGGTCTGTGTGACTTAAAAATGAGAGCCAGCTGGAGTTGTGAATATTAAAATCACCAAGGAAAATTACCTCACTGTTAGGAAAGTTGGACTGTTTTCAAAGAAAGCAAGTTCAAGAGTTCAAGTGATTAGTAGAGTTTGGAGGATGGCAGAAGGTACAGGGATTTTAAGTCAGGGAAGATTGAAAAGCGGAGACTCCAAATTACTAAGTGTCTGACAGGGAATATCATAGTGGACATGTGCACAAGTACCAACTTTGAACTAAAGACAGTTTTGGGATAGAGCCTGAAACTATGGAAAGATTCACTAAATGGACATGTTAGTGCAAACACACACACAGAAGAGTGTCACTCCTCTGTGTGTTGTAGATTCCCTTGCTTACATTGGTTCACAACTGGGTGGTCACTTCCAGTATACTAGATGTCTTATTTCAGGACTTGCACATTGGGGTTATACCCATCATTACTAATTCTTACCATTGTGAAGTTGCAAGCAGAGGATTTGGCTGCCACAAAGTGGCTGGACTTCGCCAAAATTTAGTCCAGTTGACTCAAGTGTCACTTAAATATCAGTTCTGTCAGTGTTTTAGACTCCCATGCAACAATCCCAGCTTGTCACAGCTTAAGAATGTGTGTGACAACTTCATTGTTTACTTAATGTCTTCTTAGCATGCATATGCAACACTTTGGTGTGCAATACAGTTTGTTAATTTATTTATTTAATATTTTGAAATTGTACCTTGTTACTACAGTATTTTCTTGGTAGAGAAACTGGTTTTTGCAATATTTATTACAGTGCAGTATACCATTATTACAACTGGGAATTATCTGAAAAGGCATAAATTTAAAATAAATAAATAAATATAGTCTGAAATCCATCAGTCTTGGATCAGGCTATTTAATGGATTGCAAAATGAAATTTATTGAGTAGTCTCTCATTGTATGACGTGATTTATGGATTTTTATTGCGATCTGTGATGTTATACAAAATATATAAAGCTAAAGCACAATGAATGCATCAGTGATACTGCAAAAAAAAACCAAAAAACACTTTAAGATCCTTCTATTGTATTTGTATTATGTATATGGTAAATGTACTTTCATTTTTCAAACTACTTTCAAGAATGTGTGGCGCAAATAATTTGGAAGCTCACTGTAATGAATTAATTTTGTGGGAATGCTAGCTGTTAATGGCTGCCTTTTTGTTTTATTGCCAATATATTAAATGAAAGTTTTACATTTACTTTATTATTTCCATTATGGTGTTAGATCGTTCACACAGTCAGTAGTACTAGACTTCTCTTTTCTTCTATAATTGACATATTTTGCTGACTGCTAACAAGAGTTGTATACTCTTGTTAATTCCTGAACCTAACTTCTTGCTGAATTCTGAATTGATACAGGATGATTCAAAATTCATGCAGCCAAAAGTATAAGTGTTAATTTATCATTAATAATTTGCTGGAATTTGATTCTAAATTGCTATAGTAGCAGAATTGATCATCCATAGATGTCCAAAAGTTGTTATATATTAGCTTTCAGTCATTAATGAGCAGCATTTATTTATAGTGAAGGCAGATCATCATTTTCCCAGGCACAACAACAACGTGTTCATGCTTGAACCTCTATGACCTCTGGATTTTTATCCTTTGGACTACTTAAAAGGAGTGGTACTGTATGTATTAACAACCTTCATGTGTTTAAAGAATTAAAAGTCATTGTTGAATCATAAATTTCAATGATAGCTATTCAAATGCTATGTAAAGGCTCATCAAACATGGTGAAAATGAGAAAGTTGCACAAGAAGTAAATTTTTTTGTGCCAAGGCCCAACCTTGTGAAGATACAGTACATCACTGATTATAGATTAATACTGATGTGTGAGTTGAAATTCTTTAATTGGTGGGTTTTTTTGTGTCTGTATTTATTATTAATGTTGTAAGTATCATAAAGGTCATCACTTGGGTTTGCATGCAATACTTCTCAGGAACAAACCAGTGGGAACTCCATTCAAGATAGAAGGCTACCAGCAGTAGGTATTAGTATTCCTTAGGTCAGGGGTCGGCAACCTGCGGCTCTTTAACTTTTAGCCCACATGTACGACAAGCACAGCTAGAGGCGGCGTGAATATAGCATTAGTTTCAACACAAGCCACAAACACTTCTCAGTTTAGTTTGCCTGCACGTTGCGAGCAGAGCACATGTATTGCAAGGTGTCGAAGGTTAATCGTTGTAGTGATGGCGAATATAAAATAGCTAAAACAGGAACAAAATAATATCCATCTGTACGTAGTGTTTGTGATAGGTACAGGAATTCATATTATGAATCACTTGACTTTTTAAATCAGTGATGTGGTATTATTAAACAAGTGAAATAAGAGGACAATAAAATTGCTATCATTTTTAAAATGTCAACACAAAAGAGAAAGCAAGAAAACCTGAAATTTAAGAAGGAATGGACTGAGTAGACACAATTCGAAATGGAGTTAAGAGGACATAAAAATCAAGGACATGTGGAGTGCAAGACTAAAATTGCTTAAAACTGAAATTGAGATTTTAGAGAGGCAAAAGTCTGCCCTTGCAATTCTTCACAAATGGACAGATATAGATGAGTTGAAAAAGCAAGACCAAATTGTGTTTGATGCGTGGAGTAACTTACTGGACACGTATATAAATTTGAAAATATTTGCGTTTGGATTTCTCTCAATTTTTGGTTCGATGGATTTCTGCGAGCAATTATTTTTGAACATGAACTATATTAAAAATAAATCAAGAAACCATCTGAACAATGCGAGTCTCAGCATGTTTAATGAAAATTACAGCATACTTTCCTGATGTTGAGAGACTCATTCAAGAAGTTCAGCAGCAAAAGGCACATTAATTCGTATAATTCGTACCTAATTGGATGTTTGTTACATTTTTTCAGTATTAATAATAATATTTCAAAATACATGTATATATATTATTTAATAAAGCGCCTTCCCACTCCGTTCCATTTCTTAAAAAACTCCCCCCCCCTTAGCTTGAGCTTAGGTGCATCTCTTTGGATTTTTTTTTTTTTTTTCAATTAGATCAAAAATGGTTCTTCAAAAAAAGGTTGCCGATCCCTGCGTTAGGTATTAGTATTCCTTCCCTTATCTATATCTCAAGTCAGTTGTATGTGAACCCACTAAGCTGGATTTGGCAGCTGATGTGTTTTTTATTTTAAAATAACTCCTGCTATGGCTGTAGAGGAGTTTAGTTGAAAATGTTCAGCCATATAATCCCCCACCATACGAATATTATGTATCTTGTGGTTTATATTTAACTTTTGTTCAAAATTTTATGCTAAAATTTTGAGCTGATTGAGCTGTTATCTCTATTTTATTTTAATAAATCAGTTAGTTTTCCTGCAGAGTAGCATTTGGGCATATTACTTGGCTACTGTTAGTTTTTAACTACAGAAGCATGATATTTTTGTTATTTCCACCACATTGATGTAATTTGCTCATTCTGTCTATTAATCATATACTTCATTTTGCTTCTGAACTTTCTTGTTTTGATTAACTTCAAAAATAATAAAATAACACTATACTCCCCAAATTAACCAGTTTATTGAAACCTAAAAGTGGGGATTATTCCACACCCATTTTCATCCAGTAACTAATTTGCTGACTAATGATTCTGGAAATGAGGCTATTCTGAGGCAGATGTTCATTAGCTTCCTCATAAATTCAGGGCTTTTTTTTGTGATAATTTGAGGGTTTTTTCCCCACTAAACAATCATAATCTGTAGTAAAGGAATCACTTTACTTACACAGATTTATTTATTTTTGTATTTACTAAAATATTTAGAAAGTTAAACATAAAGTGAAGTTGCCAGCATGAATTTTACAATATCACAGTAGTGGAAAGTTTGTAAACAGAATCAGTGGATAAGTATAATTCTTTTGTGACATTCTATGATCATATATTTAATATTGTAGTGTTCTTTAAATTTTATGGTATACCTATATAGCCACTCCTCGACTTACGTAAGGGTTGTGTTCCACGCAACTCTACATAAGTCGGAATTTCCCTAAATGCTTATGCAGCAAGTGCAAATTTGATTGAAGCAAAAAAAGAAATGTTCGACAAACATTTAAATAGAATTATTTATTCAATTTTTTTATCTCATGCACAGGAAAAATTACAAAATTTCAAAAGAGAGAGGAGACAGGCATAACGTCAGCAAGTTTTACCTTTCGAGCATCATTGCCAGAATTAATTGTCCAGCTGATAAGCATGCCACTGCAGAAGTTGAGGGTTGTGGAGATTTAGAAGGGGTTTTCCAACACATCACAAAATTTCTCTGCAGCCGCAGAATCAGCACTGGCTACTTCACTGCATACTTTAATGTTTTGGAAACCAGCGCAATGCTTGAACCTATTAAACCACCCGTTGCTTGCCACGAACTTGGCTTGGGGTTTGCCCTACCTATCCTGATATCTTCATAAATACTTCTTGCTTTTGCTTGAATGGCCATTGGACTCAGGGGCACTTGCTTCTGAATATGATTTTCCATCCATATTATTAATAGCTTTTCCATCTTCGATATAGCACCTGAACTGTTTTGTGATCACTGTTGATCTTAAATTGGTTGATTCTTTAACATGTTTTTTTATAAGCATACTGTCCTTTGAAATAGCATTCACTGTTGAAGCAGTGAGACTTAATTCCCATGCAATAGATGACAAACTTTGTCTTGCTTTGTACTTCTTAATTAATCATCTTCATTTCCAAATCGATTTTGTTTCGTTTCCTAGCACTGCCAGCACTTGCACTTTCCATTGATCCCTTTCCCTTCACCATTGTAATAAGTAAATAGGAATGAAGAGAAGATTCTGAAAATTTGTTTTTTATATGATTGAAGATTTCAGTGAAGGGTAACTCATTTCACCATAATACCATAACGTAAAAACCCACACAATTCCAGTTATTGGTATTATCGCAAATGCTATAACATCAATTTTACTATCCTTATATAATAGATTGCACTAACAGAAAAGCCCAATAAACAGGAAGGTGCAAATTGTTTTTATTGTTTTATAGTAGTGACCTTCAGAAGTAGCAAAAATTTCTACTTCCAAGGTCTTGGAACGAATTACCAAAAAAAAAAAAAAAAAAAAAAAAATGCGTTATTGGGTTTACATTACTATATTTTCACAGTACCTCCATTTATTCCTATGGGAGGTAAAATACGTTTCCATGATTTTTTTTAAGTTTGCACCGGCTGGCAAAAACTTACGTAAAGTCAAATTTCCATAAGTTGAGTATTACATTAGCCGGGGAGTAGCTGTATATTTCTATCGTTGCTGGGAATAGTGTAATATTATTACTGCTGTACTAGCATATCACATAGCATTAATGCAATAATATTCAAGTTTAGTGCTGTGGGTCTAATTCACTCTTTTAATTGAAATTATGCCTCGGACTAGGATGGCAAAGCAACATGATCCAGAGCAGTGGAGATGCTTGGCTTGGTGGGGGGGAGGAGAGAGAGAGAGAGAGAGAGAGAGAGAGAGAGAGAGAGAGAATCAACAAAGGTAGTACAGATCAAAGCCTTATCACTTGCACTATAATATAGTTTGCACACCTGACTGTAGCTGGACATATTGCCACTGGAGATGTCTGTGTAGGCCAGGTACAGAGGGGAAGGGGGATTAAATGGAAATTTAGTATTTTGTTGGACAAATTTAAGTGCTTGAAGAAAAGGATCATTACCTGGGAAGGAATTAAATCAGGGGGCTAATCAAACACTCAGCTGCCCACTGTAGTGTTAGAGCCCACCCTCATCTATCTGGCTGAACAGTGGGATCACCACGAGCAGGATGCACTGGTCCACAGGAGTGATTATTCTCGGTGAGTGATTCTATTGTCAGGGAAGTGGGGAATATTTTGTAATAATGATAGGTGAGTAGGACCAGAATTTGTCTGCCAGGGGCAAAAGTTGGTGATATTGGAGAACAGTTATCTTTTAAAGACATAAAATGTGATAATGCTACTAATGATCTTGGCATTGTTTACTTAAACATACAAATATGAGATATGTTGAGAAAAAAACTGGTAGTTATGGCAGAATTTGAAAGTGTCTGGGATTTTGCTGAGAGGGGGGGCAGGAGGAGGGAGTTTATGATGGGAGCTTTGTTAGTCAGTTCTAGAGATTGTGCAAGACTTTTTTCTCAGCATGACCAGTGCTTGTTAACAGACAGACGTTTTTTTCTCCAGAGATGCAATAAATACACTTAAATAGAAGGGATGTTTGCTGATGCTATCAGAGCAGCGTTAGGCGGATTGGAAAACTGTTAGTTAGGAGGGATACACAGACATAAATTTAATGATAGCCAGAAGCAGAAGTTAAGTTGATCCTTCTATTTTGTTACTATTTTGACGTGCATTAGCCTGAAAGGCAGAAGAAGGGGGACCTTACATGGCCTACTGGTGGTCCACGTGAGACCAGCAATTACCCGGGTTGTGTAAGAGTTATTAAAAAGTACCAACATGCATATGTACTTACTTATGCACTAATGCTAAAAGTATAGTAAATAAATCTGATTAATTTTAAATATTGGTTGAGTTATCAAATGCCAGCATTATAAGTATAACAGAAACATGGTGTCACTCTGATATCAGAGGTTCAGGATTTGAATATGGTGATTATAATGTGTACAGAAAGGACACAACATGATGTGGGGGCATCTTTTTTTTTTTTTAAGATGCACATAAACTGAAGGGTACAGCCAGTAGACACAGGTTGCAATTGAAATAGCAATTTTTCCAGTGTGCGAAAAAAACAGTTAAAGCTGACCTATGCTTGTTAACAGATAGGACACAGGACAATTATATAGATAAAACAGTGGGCCAGCAAATTAATGGTCCTTTAAGTTTGTTGCAGACATTCTCTCAGGTATGACAAGCTAAGGCTTGGTACCTTGAAGTCCAAAACACTGGCGGAATTCATATTTAGGTGACATTTGTAAGTTAAAAGGACTGAAGTCCGGCTGGTCTGCACAACCAGATCCTCTGCTTGCACCTTCACAATGGTATGACTGTTCATAACCCTGGATGTAACCCCCATGTGGAAGTCCTGAAATACAGCCCCTCGTATACTGGGAGTGACCATCCAGGTGTAAATCAATGTAAGCCAAGGTCGAGGGGGTGTTGTCCAAACTGCACAGAGGAATGCCACCCCTCTGTGTTACCAGGCAATATTAGGTACTAGATGATGCTCATCAACTGGTGCAATATTCCTCTTTGCTTATTGGAGACTTGAAATGGTGAAACCCATGTTTACTCTCCAGAACAAAGCTCTGGCAACCCTTCACCTCTTCCATCATGCAGTATGAATGACATTTTTTGAGGTTATGTTGTGTATCATGGCAAGATCCAATCTTCCTTACGTTCCTAGGGTACAGCTTTAATATGATGTTTGCTCTAGACAGCACATTGGACTGAACCCATTAGTAGCTCTAGGAGGCTTCTGGATCAGCTAGTGTGTAATCTCACTGCCTCTGCTCTACCTGGCAGTAATTAGAGGGAGTCCAAGTGGGGGGGAGGTGCATTATAAAGGCCATGTTATGTCAAGGAGCTGGGTATATTCTTGCTGTGTGTGTGTGTGTGTGTGTGTGTGTGTGTGTGTGTGTGTGTGTGTGTGTGTGTGTGTGTGTGTGTGTGTGTCATATTCAAAATTTATACTACTGAACACATCATGAATAGTCATACTGATGGGAAAACTTAACTGCAGAAATTCCAAACCTCCCAGAAACTTCCTAATTCATTTCACAAATATATGTGGTCTCAGTTCAGATCTCAGTGATTTACATTCCTACTTGCAGTCTGTAAAGTAGTAGTAGTAGTAGTAGTAGTAGTGGCACTTGATGCAAGAAAGCAGGTGTAGGAGCTTATGCAGCATCAGCCAAAAAAAAAAAAAAAAAAAAAAAAAATCACACCATACCCTCCAATTGCCTGTCCAGTTCCTCCTTAAATTTATTTAACCTATCAACTTCCACAACGACAGATGGAAGTTTGTTCCAGCAATTAACCACCCGTTGGCTAAAGGCAAATTTCCGCACATCTATTCTACATCTATCCTTTCTTAATTTGAACTTATGTCCCCGTAGGTTCGTATTCTGAACAAGTGGGAGGATCCCATCAGAATTCAGCGTGCTCAACCCATTCAAGGCCTTATAGACCTCAATCAGATCACCGCGCAGGTGCCTAGTCTCCAGCCACTGCAATTTGCAGAACTTAAGCCTCTCTTGGTAAGAGGATCCCTTCATTCCCCTCACCAATCGTGTTGCTCTTCTCTGTACACGCTCAAGCAAATCTACATCCTTCCTAAAATGAGGCCTCCAGACCTGTACGCAGTACTCAAGGCGTGGCCTGACCATTGCCTTATACAGAGGGACAATCACCTCCTTTTCCCTGCTAGCAAAATTCCTATATGTCATTGACAAAACCCCATGACCTGCCCTAGCAGCCTGTCTACATTGCTCAGAAAACTTCATATCTGACTGCACAATTACTCCCAGGTCTTTTTCATTTTCTACCACCTTAAGTGTAGTACCACACAGTTGGTACGTTTCTCTGGGGTTACTTCTACCCATATGCAGTACTTTGCATTTGTCAAGGTTAAACTTCAGTTGCCACTTCTTAGTCCAAATTATCTAGATCCTGTTGCAGTAGCACACTGCCATTACTGTCATTAACAACCCTGCCAACCTTCGTGTCATCTGCAAACTTCGACATTAAGCCTGATATACCTTCATCAATATCATTGATAAATATACAAAACAACAGTGGACCCAACACCGAACCCTGTGGGACTCCACTAATAACATTAGTCCACGAAGAGCAGCACCCATTGATTACCACCCTCTGTCTTCTCCCACTTAACCATCCTTTTATCCATTGTAGCAACTTACCCTTAATACCATTCTGCTCCAATTTGTACAGTAGTCTTCCATGCGCAACAGTGTCAAAAGCTTTCCTGAAATCCAAGTATATGATATCAAAATTATTTTTTGCATCCAGTTCCTTTGTGACCACATCATAATAACCAATCAAATTTGTCAGACAAGACTTTCCCTTAACAAACCCATGCTGTGTCTGAATTATTGCTGCAGTCTTGTCTAGATGATCCTGCAATGCATCTTTAACCAGTGACTCCATTATTTTACCCGGAACAGAAGTTAAACTAACTGGTCTGTAATTATTCGTGTCACCCTTCAAACCTCCTTTGTGAATTGGGGATACATTTGCACATCTCCAGTCCGTGGGAACCTCCCCTGAATCCAAGGATGCTCTCATAATTATGGCTAAGGGTTTGCTTAGTTGCTTTGCCGCCTCCTTTAATATAACTGGATAGATCCCATCCGCCCCAGGTGCCTTTCTTATGTTTAACTTCAACAATTTCTCCTCCACTTTGCTCTCAGTTATTACAAAATCATTAAGCACACTGCTACAATTTGATAACCTTCTTCCATTTTCAAACTGTAATAATTCCTCACGTGTGAATGTAGATGCAAAATACTCATTCAGTTTGTTTGCTATCTGAGCAGGATCATCAACAGTCGAACCATCGATGTCTGGTAAAGCCCCACATACTTTTACTGACAGCCCAATTATCGGTTGCCTCAACCACTGCTCATTTCATTATCCAAATTATTATTCACTGCTTGATTATTTTTGCTTCAAAGGTGGCACTTGTGCTCTGATAATCTCTGTCAGAGACTTAGTGATTTGCAACCTCTCTCTTTGAACTTCTGTGACTTAAAATCTCTCTACCCCAATTCAGTCTGTTGCTTCTATTGTTCACTCAACTCCACTAATCACTTGGAACTCTAACTTCCTTTCTTGAAACTCTACTTTTTCCAGTCCAGCTTTTCTGATAAGATAATTTTGCTTAGTGATTTTCATGTTCCCAACTCCAGCTGGCTTCCAATTTTTAAGTCACACAGACCCAGCTGGTCAAGATGCAGAGGGTTTTGCAATTACTAACGACCTCACACAGTTTATTCGTTTTCCTACCAGTATACCTGACAGTCCTAATCACACAGTCAACACTCTTGGTCTTTTTCTCCAAAACAACCCTTTAAGTGGTTGTTTTTGAGAACATCAGATTGCAACTTAGTGATAGACCATCAGTGGAACTTTTCTTTCTTGACTATTCTCAGTCTCCTGTTTGGCATTACAAGAATGCAAAATGTGATGAAGCTGGGAGAGTTCAATTTTTCTTTTCCTTGGATGGATTACTGTTTTAAACGTTGTGATGTCAGTGTTTACTCAGATCATGTCAGTGAAATTAATCTTGTAGGGATGAAATCCTTTATTCCACACTCCACCTTAAAATCTCATCCTTTATTTTTATACAAAGGACAAGATATACCCTTTATATAACCTTGATTTTCAAATAAATGTGCTAATGCTGTTGAAGATAATGATGTTGCATATAGCAATTAGCTTGCAATCAAATCTATCTCCTGGTTAATTTTCTGCCTACACCAAAGCTCACAACAATTGTAAAGAAGTTATTAATCAATGCAAACTAGAATTTGAGCAGGCTAAAAGTAGAAAACTTGCTTCTTATCTAATCGGTGTCAAGCATTCTGGCCTCTTGGTAAAACTTTTAAGGGCACAAAAGGTGATATAGTTGTACACGTTGGCACTAATGATATCAAAAGTAGGAGACGCAGAATTGCTTAACAAGTACAGGTCACTGTAGAAAAAAAGCTGTGAAATAGGGTTGAATTTGAAAGTGTCTGCAATTCTGCCCAGACACGATAGGAGGGAGTATATGACGAGAGCCTTGTCGATCAATTCGGCCCTGGAAAGATTGTGCAAGGCTCAAGGGGTAGAATTTTTTTCAGCCTGGACTGTACTTGTTAACAGGAGAGATTGCTTCTACAGGGATGGGATACACTTAAATAGAAAGGGTGCAAGAATATTTGCTGATGCTATTGAGGCAGTGTTAGGTGGGTCGGAAAACTGCTAGCTTGGGGGGAGACAAAGATGAATAGATCAACAGTAGCCAATGGCAGAGGTGAAAGAGATTCTTGCACTGCTTCTATTGGAATGAGCAGAAGCCTGAAAAACAAGATGCAGGATATTTCAGAGACTGCCGGGAGTCATTGCGGTACAAGTAAACACATGGGTTGTGTTAGAGTAGCTAAGAATAGAAATAGGTGCATGTATACTTGCGTGTACACCAATTCTAGGAGTTTAGTAAATAAATTTGATGAATTTGAGGTATTGCTCAAAACATCAAAGGCAGATATTGTTGGGCTATCAGAGACGTGGTTTCACACAGATATAAGGAATGCAGAACTGGAATTTGGGGAGTACAACGGGAGTCTACAGAAAGGATAGACTGGATAGGAAGGGAGGAGGGGTTATGCTATTAGTTAAGAAATACATAAAATCCAAGGAAGTGAAGCCAGTGGACATCGCTGGACAGTGCAGTGTCGAGTCAGTTTGGTGTGACATAAGCATTGGGAGATAAAAATTGAGAGTAGGAGTGTGCTATAGGCTTAATGACTCTGATGAGCATAATAAGAAACTGTACAGGGAAATAGAGTGGGCCAGTAAATCAGAGTGTCTTATAATGGGAGATTTTAATTTTTCAGATATTGACTGGAATTTGGGGGCTGGTCACTCACACACTAGCAAGGCTTTTGTGGATTTATTGGATGATTGTTTTCTACATCAGCATGTTCAGGAGGCAACTAGAGGGAGGAATACTCTTGATTTGATTATTAGCAGTGATTCTTCCTGCATTAAGAATCTGCAGATAAAATAACCACTAGGTGGCAGTGATCACAGTGTGCTGAAGTGGGATTTACTCAAAGAGATAACTACCATTAGGGGTAAAGGGAAGGGTTATTGCTTTCGTAAAGGCGACTACGATGGACTGAGAGAGTATTTAAATTCTATACAGTGGGACCAACTGATGATGTTACCAACAGCAAATGCAAAATGGGAAGCATTCAAAGAACTTATCTTGGAAGCTACTAGGCTTTGCATACCAACTAAGAAATATTGTTCAAGGTTTAGGCCTAAATGGATGTCAGATGATCTGATGAGGCATATGGCAGAGAAGAAACATGCATGGGATACATACAAATTAACACATGACACAGAAGCCTATGATAGATACAAGTTGATCTGTAACCAAGTTACAAAGGAGGTTAGTCAGGCGAAGAGATTACGAGAAATCTTTAGCAAGGGATGCAAAGAAAAACAGCAAGGAGTTCTTTACTTATGTAAACTCTAGAAGGAAGGGGATGAATCAGATTGGTCCGCTTGATATCGATGGGTCAACTTTTGATGATCCTGCTCAGGTAGCTAACAAACTAAATGAATATTTTGCATCGACATTCACACATGAGGAGTTATTTAGCGAGGGGAAAGCCAGAGGTGTATTCAACTCTAGCAGTAAGCTAGAGAATCTTGTAATAACTGAGAGTAAAGTAGAGGAGAAATTGTTGAAGATAAACACAAGAAAGGCACTCGGGGTGGATGGGATCTATCCAGTTATATTAAAGGAGGCAGCAAAGGAAGTAAGCAAACCCTTAGCCATAATTATGAGAGCTTCCTTGGACTCAGGGGAGGTACCCACAGACTGGAGATATGCAAATGTCACCCCAATTCACAAAGGAGGATCAAAGGCTGACACAAGTAATTATAGACCTGTGAGTTTAACTTCTGTTCCAGGAAAAGTAATGGAGGTACTAGTTAAAGAAGCACTGCAGGATCATTTAGACAAGACTTCAGCTATAGCTCGGATGTTGTTATTTGGTTATTTGGTTTTTAGGAGCATTAGCAACTAAGGCCATATTGCTCCGGGATATGCGGTGGTCATTCCCTGACCTTTCCGCATCCTCCGTATTTGGTGGTGACGGGTTCGAACCCCGGTCTAATCAAGAAGCGTGTGCTACGCACTGCTGCTCCTTCCCACCTGGCTACGGAGGCGCCCTATAGCTCGGACACAGCATGGTTTTGTTAAGGGGAAGTCTTGCCTGACCAATTTGATTGGATACTGTGATGCAGTCACAAAGGAACTGGATGCAGGGAATAACTTTGATATTATATACTTGGATCTTAGAAAGGCTTTTGATACCGTTGCACCTGGAAGACTGCTGCACAAATTGGAGCGGTGTGGCATTGGAGGCAAATTGCTGCTGTGGATAAAGGGGTGGCTGAGGGGGAGAAGACAGAGAGTGGTAATCAATGGACACTGCTCGTCGTGGACTAATGTTATTAGTGGAGTCCCTCGGGCTCAGTGTTGGTCCATTATTGTTTTCTGTATTCATAAATGATATTGATGAGGGTATATCAAGCTTAATGTCGAAGTTTGCAGACGATACAAAGGTAAGCAGGGTTGTCAAGGACACTATGCTGCTGGAACAGGATCTGGAAAGGTTGAACAAATGGGCTGAGAGGTGGCAAATGAAGTTTAACATTGACAAATGTAAAGTACTACACATGGGAAACAGCAACCCCAGAGCAACGTATCAACCGCCGCCTCCGTAGCCAGGTGGGAAGGAGCGGCAGTGCGTAGCACACGCTTCTTGATTAGACCGGGGTTCGAGCCCGTCATCACCAAATACGGAGGATGAGGAAAGGTCAGGGAATGACCACCGCATATCCAGGAGCAATATGGCCTTAGTTGCTAATGCTCCTAAAAAAAAAAAAAAAAACGTATCAACTCTGTGGTACTACACTGACAGTGGTAGAGAATGAAAGGGACCTGGGGTGATTGTGCAGGCAGATATGAAGTTCTCTGAACAGTGCAGATGGGCTGCAAGAGTAGCTCATGGTGTATTATCAATGATATATAGGAATTTTTCTAGCAGGGATAAGGAGGTGATTATTCCCTTGTATAAGGCAGTGGTCAGGCCACACCTAGAGTACTGTATACAGGTCTGAAGGCCTCATTTCAAGAAGGATGTAGAGCTGCTGGAACGAATACAGAGAAGGGCAACAAGATTAGTGAATGGAACAAAGGGGTGCTCTTACAAAGAAAGGCTTAAGATTTGCAAATTACAGTGTCTGGAGACTAGGCACCAGCGAGGTGATCTGATAGAGGTGTATAAAGCCTTGAATGGTTTGAGCATGCTCAATGCTGATGGGATTCTTCCTCTCGCTCAGAATAATCACCTGAGAGGGCATAAATTCAAATTGAGGAAAGACAGATGTAGGATAGACGTGCGGAAATTTGCCTTTAGCCAGCGGGTGGTTGGTTGGTGGAACAAACTTCCATCCTTTGTCGTGGAAGTTGATAGCCTAAATAAGTTTAAGGCTCAGCTGGATTATGCCTTCTCTGCTGTTTATGAGTACACCATCGCTATTCTTCAGTTTCAGTATCATTTGTCTTTCTGTATTACTGCTCATGGCTGCTGATTTAAATCCTTTGTTTTCCCTTAATGCTTGTTTTACTTTTCTTGTGTTAAATTTTCTTATGTCCTCTCTGAGTCTCTTTCTAATGGCTTTGCATAACTCAGTATACTCAATTTTCTCCCTGTAGGTGTTTTTCTTGCTCCATTTGTCGTCTTCCGTTCATCATGACAAGTGTTTCTTGACTAATTTTTTCTTCTTTGGATTTCTTTTTACGTATAGGTTTCTTGGGCTTTATCACTTTCAGAAAGTTGTAATATTCCTCATCGATATCTTGGTCCTGACCAGTCTGCAGAAGCTCAATCTTGTTCTTAAAAAGACATACTGCTTTTCTCCTCTTCTGTTATTCAAAGACCTTTGTATTATTTACTCGAGTCATTTTTTTCCTTTCTTTTGTTATATCTATATTAAGTGTGCATCTTACCATTCTGTGATCACTTCCAACATTTACCTTGTTCAGGACAGTAACATCATTCACGATATATATTCTGTTAGTTGTTAATCCATCATTAGCTATCCATCATTTCATTAGTTGTTAATCCATCTAGGCTCTTCCATGTCCACTTTCTGTTCACGCTTTTCTTGAAAAAAGTGTTCATTACTGACAATCCTTGAGATTCTGCAAATTCCACAAGTCTTTCACCTCTTTCATTTCTTTCACCAATTCCAAAATTTCCTATAGTTCCCATTTCTGCGCTGTTTTGTCTCTTTCCAACCTTAGCATTGAAGTCCCCAATAATGATAGTGTAGTGAGTTTTCTGTTCATCTAGAAGACTCAATTTCAGTGTACATTTCTTCAACCTCTTCATCATCATGGCTCGATGTTGATGCATAAATCATTATAACCTTCACTCCTTTCACTGTTTCCATTAGTGTACAGCAGATTTCCACTTGATAAACTTATGATTCATTTCTTCTTATTCAAGCCAAACCGATGATATTCTAATTCACATTAGAATATCATCGTCCTGTCGTCACCGATGAGCGATCTTACGTTGTAACAGGCCAAGTTCAGGGGCGCCTCCGTAGCCAGGTGGGAAGGAGCAGCAGTGAGTAGCACACACTTCTTGATTAGACCAGGGTTCGAGCCTGTCACCACCAAATACGGAGGATGCGGAAAGGTCAGGGAATGATCACCGCATATCCCGGAGCAATATGGCCTTAGTTGCTAATGCTCCTAAAAACCAAATAACCAACCAAAACCAGCCAAGTTCAGTTTCCGTGCATGGCAGCCTGGTCGTACCCATAGATTCTAAGCACCCTCTGCTTCCACTCTGATCCTCTTGCTGCCATAAGAGGAGGAGTGAAAGCCGCTGGGGACTGAGGGCCATTTGTTTCATCTTACTGTCATGTGCTGGAGGGTTTGGTCTTTTATTCTTCACGCTGACCAGGTGTCTTGAAGAGAACCACTCTACATGTTCGTTGCCACCTGTGACATAACAGGGCTTACCATTGAGAAGGTTTGCATGAGTGGATTTTAGGGAGGCAGGCCAACTGGATTTCTCCTAAATCTTCTGAAATAGAAAGATATTGGATCCATCAGTGTTTTAGACTGAGTGTCTGATAACACACAAAATGCCTGTTCCCCTCTAAGAGAAAACCTTGAAGACAACAACGGAGATGGACTAATGAAATTCATGAGTATGTGGGTAGTAAATGGATGGCCATTGCACAAAACAGAAGGAACTGGAAAGTTGCTGGCGAGGCCTTCATCCTGCTGTGGATTGAAAATGGCTGATGATGGTGATGATGATACTTATCTCTTCTCTTTCCAAGATAATGGAGAAATCCTTTTAACTGCCAACTCTTAAAATATCTTGACCTTCCATGTGATCATTGACCACCAATATGAATTCCATTTTATAAAGTTTTCCATATTGACTTCCTGCTTTTAACTACTCTTTTTCTTCCCCCTGCATAAGGTCAAGGTGGTTATCACTAATTTCCATGCTTTTTGCCACATTAGCATTAGCATTAGTAGAGGCATTTGATGCAAGAAAGCAAGCTTATGCAGCATCAGCCAAAAAAAAAAAAAAAAAAACCCACTTCCACTTCACCCCTCTGTTCGTTCAAAATACCTGTCCAGCTGAGCCTTAAACTGATTTAGGCTATCAACCTCCACCACAAGGGATGGAAGTCTGTTCCACCAACCAACCACCCGCTGGCTAAAGGCAAATTTCCGCACATCTATCCTACATCTGTCTTTCTTCAATTTGAATTTATGCCCTCTCAGGTGATTTTTCTGAGCTAGAGGAAGAATCCCATCAGCATTGAGCATGCTTAAACCATTCAAGGCTTTATACACCTCTATCAGATCACCTCACTGGTGCCTAGTCTCCAGACACTGTAATTTGCAAAACTTAAGCCTTTCTTCGTAAGAGCACCCCTTTGTTCCATTCACTAATCTTGTTGCCCTTCTCTGTACTCGTTCCAGCAGCTCTACATCCTTCTTGAAATGAGGCCTCCAGACCTGTATACAGTACTCTAGGTGTGGCCTGACCATCGCCTTATACAATGGAATAATCACCTCCTTATCCCTGCTGGAAAAATTCCTGTATATCATTGACAATACTCCATGAGCTACTCTTGCAGCCCGTCTGCACTGCTCAGAGAATTTCATATCTGCCTGCACAACCACCCCCAAGTCCCTTTCATTCTCTACCACTGTCAGTGTAGTACCACAGAGTTGATACGTTGCTCTGGGGTTGCTGTTTCCCATGTGTAGTACTTTACATTTGTCAATGTTAAACTTCATTTGCCACCTCTCAGCCCATCTGCTCAACCTTTCCAGATCCTGTTGCAGCAGCATAGTGTCAGTAGTGTCCTTGACAACCCTGCCAACCTTTGTATCGTCTGCAAACTTGGACATTAATCCCGATATACCATCATCAATATCATTTATAAATACAGAAAACAATAATGGACCCAACACTGAGCCCTGAGGGACTCCACTAATAACATCAGTCCACGATGAGCAGTGTCCATTGATTACCACTCTCTGTCTTCTCCCCCTCAACCACCCCTTTATCCATAGCAGCAATTTGCCTCCAATGTCACACTGCTCCAATTTGTGTAGCAGTCTTCCATGTAGGGTGACTAGCTCTGATTCATAATTTGCAGATCATCCTGAAATCTTTCACCCTATACATTCTTCCATTTCCCATCTGGTCTTTTATTATGAAATTCTCTACAGCCTGTGATATCCATTTAATATTTCCTTCTATGCTCAAGGCAGAAGCTCAACACCAAGCTTTAGTTCTGATAGCTGTTTTTTTTGGCTGGAAAAATCTACTTTTTGAACACCTGAGATTTTATCCATTGAAGAATTCCCTCTGTGTCTACCAGAGTGTCATCCCCTTTTCCTGTCCATCCTCTATTGAAGATCACTAAATTTGACTTTGTGTTCTTTGACCATGCTACTGTGCTAACAAATATTAGCTGGATTTTTATTTGAATTTCTTTTATAACCCTTATAAATGGACAATATCAAACTTAAAGTGAGTTTTTGCTTTTTTTCCCCCCTCTATCTTTATTTGCTATTGGTATTTGCTATTGGTAATGAATGCACCTGTTAGGTGAATTCATTCTTATCCATATTTGATCTTGTCTCTCAGATTATTGCTGTCTCTTTGTCAGCAGTGAAGAATTTAGAAGAATGGGATTTTTTCCCCCCCATTCTTCCCTTTTTTCCCATTATTCACGTTATGTGAGGCCCATTGCTAACTGTTGCACTGATTTTTCAGCCAGTAAAGTAGGTACAATGAAGTCAGGAACTGTCTTATTCTTATGTGGCGGAATATAAACTGTCTGAGTGGATTATAAAATATAAGATAATATAAAATTATAATATAATATAATCTTATATTAAATTGCATATAATATAAAAATGTGGAATATAAACTGATTTTTTTATGCTTCCATTCCTAATTATTAAATTAGACGAGGAAGCAGAGTAGTTAAGAAGATGTTTTAAAGTAAGAAATTTAATTTAAAACTTCTTGTAACTGAGTGTATTTTCCTAAAGGAGAAACTTTGTACTTTAATGTTAGCTCTTCTCTTGAGTTGCATTTCATTGTTTTTGCCATCATTATTTGTATTATTATTATTTTTTTTTTTTGGAATTAGTTTTAGTGTTAGCCATATAGTGCACAGAGGCTTGAGGCTTTTTCTGCAACAGCAAAAAATAAAAATTAAATTAAATTAAACACACTACCTGTTTCACTTCCTCATTACAAATTACCTGTTCCATTGACTTTTGAGTTACTTTATGACAAATATTGATAAGTTCTTATATAAATACAGGTGTTCATTTTAAAATGCAACTGGAGTTTCACTTCATAATTTTTATTATAAATACAATGAAATATGTAAAACACAATTGCTTAAATAAAGTTCATGCAATATGCTGGAAGTGCCCACCATTCTGCTGGATGCAAGCATTCACTTATTTCACTATATTTTGTGCCACTCGATTAAGAATTGTTTGATGTGTTCCTACAGTAGCCTCTGCGATGTTCATTTTCAGTTTTATAGTGTTGGGGTTAAAGTTATAAACAACTCCTTTGAGATGTACCCATAGAAAGAAATCTGGTGGAGATAGATCAGGAGAACTGGGGGGGGGGGGGGCATAAGTCTGTGAAATCAATCATTCTCGAAAAAAATCTCACAATAATTCCATTGTTGTTTGTACAGTATTGGCAAGTGGCTCCATCTTGCTGAAACCAGGAATACCTCTCATCAGCCTCAAGCAAAGTGATAAAACTGCATTAAAATATTTTGATAATGTTCTGATGCCACAGTGTCCTCAGAGAATATTGGACCAATAATCCTGCACTGTGAGTGCACACCAAACAGCAATTTTAATCAAATGCAATGGACTTTCATGATATGCATGAGGATTGTCCAAACTCCATAATTAATCATTCTGACTATTAACATAGCTGCTCAGATGAAACCACACTTCATGGGGAAAAAAAAGTTTTGTCTAACACTTGAATGTTGTTATGAACAAAGGCCCTAAACCAATTACAGTAACAGAGCTTAGCAGCATGATTGGTAGGCCACAATTTACTCATGGCATGGATGTGATATGCTCTCAGGTGCAGCAAATATGCACTACCTAAACAGATTATGTGCACTACCTAAAGACGTTCTTTTGTTGGGACAGTTTTCATGAAACCGAGCCTAACATCTTCTGACACATCGTTGTTTATGATTGTGTGCCTGCAATTATACTTTTGATTACACACAGACCCTATCTCTTTTATCTCTTGATAAAAAGGCAGTAAATTGTGGTTTTGTTTGGTACCTCCACTTCTCGGAACACTTGTTGGAAATCTTCTTGGCACAACACAACTGTGCAGGCAGATATGAAGTTCTCTGAGCAGTGCAGACAGGCTGCAAGAGTAGCTCATGGAGTATTGTCAATGATATACAGGAATTTTTCCAGCAGGGATAAGGAGGTGATTATTCCATTGTATAAGGCAATGGTCAGGCCACACCTAGAGTACTGTATACAGGTCTGGAGGCCTCATTTCAAGAAGGATGTAGAGCTGCTGGAACGAGTACAGAGAAGGGCAACGAGATTAGTGAATGGAACAAAGGGGTGCTCTTACGAAGAAAGGCTTAAGTTTTGCAAATTACAGTGTCTGGAGACTAGGCACCAGCGAGGTGATCTGATAGAGGTGTATAAAGCTTTGAATGGTTTAAGCATGCTCAATGCTGATGGGATTCTTCCTCTAGCTCAGAAAAATCACCTGAGAGGGCATAAATTCAAATTGAGGAAAGACAGATGTAGGATAGACGTGCGGAAATTTGCCTTTAGCCAGCGGGTGGTTGGTTGGTGGAACAGACTGCCATCCCTTGTGGTGGAGGTTGATAGCCTAAATAAGTTTAAGGCTCAGCTGGACAGGTATTTTGAACGAACAGAGGGGTGAAGTGGAAGTGGGTTTTTTTTTTTTTTTTTGGCTGATGCTGCATAAGCTTGCTTTCTTGCATCAAATGCCTCTACTAATGCTAATGCTAATGCTAACACATATGATTTCTTACCAAAACTTTGCTTTACCAAAAATTTTGTTCAAGAATCAGAACCATTTTTTTTTAAATCCAAAATTTGCATTTTTCTCTTACACAATACACCAACACACATCAATATTCCATGTTCCCAACAGCTCACTTGCTCACTGGTTAAACTCAGTCAGCTCTCTCTACCAATAACCAATAAAATCTTGCGCAAACAATGTTCGGAAACTGACAATTATGGGTTGCATTTTAAAATGAACATCCTGTATTTTCTTGAATTTAGAACAGAAGAGAAAACATTTTATATACAATAATATATAAGAATTTTATACAATAATACATAATAATTTACACCATTTATATTTACACATATAGGATGTTTCATAACATGTGGGCTGTGTTTTCAGCCCCCATGTTATTTCAGGTCCTGAACTGATCCTGAAAGCACAGCCCCCCCCCCCCCAATGTGAATTTTGAAAAATGGCACTATGAAGTTTTCAATAATAAAAAAAATAATAATAAATAAATAAATAAAACAAGAATAAGAAAATGTGTACCATGTACAAATAGCATTTTACTAGGTATGTATCTCATGTTCTTATTATTTTTATTATTTTTTTTTTATAGCTGAAAATGCCATAGCCATTTTTTAAAATTAAAAGCAGCCATGCTCTGTAGAATCAGATATATGTTTATATGAATATTTCTCATTGTTTTCGATCCTGAAAACACAGCCCACATGTTGTTTAACACCCTGTATATTTAAATATTTTGTGCAATAATGACAAAGTAAAATAATTCATGTTTATGACATTTAGTTTGATAACTGAAAATTTGTTTTTTAGCTTTATGGGAAGTGTGCAGCAAAGGAGATGCCAGTCGTTCCAGGAATATAATTCAACAGTTAGGAAAAGATGCAGAGACAGTTATCAATAGTACTCCAAATGGATGTAGTACACTCCTTTTCAAGTAAGCTGTATACTTTTTTGTAGTTTTAAAAAGTAATTTATTTTTCCAGTATGAATATTTTCTGTAGGGTTTTGTGTAGCTTGCTTATCTTGATTTCATTTCATCATAGACAGTTTAATAAAAAATGCTTTCATGGATTAATTTGTGTGATTATACAGTAAACTTCCAGTTATCTTGACAAATAGTGGGAGAGCATGGATCATACTGTCCAAGAAAGGTTTTGCCACACAAATAAAAATAATTGCTTCTCATAGAGATTTGACACTGAATCCAGAACCATCACTAATTTTTTTTTTTTTTTTTAAATTTTGTTTCAAAAATATTTGATATAATGTAATGTAACAGTGCTGCTGAAGGGATTATCTGTCTGATAAATGGCAGCATAATACATAAAATTAAATGAAGTTTGAAGGTGATACATACAATCTAATATGTCTAATATGCATGTGTAGTTACACTGTACTAGCATGTCAACAATTTCTTTTTTTTGTTTCGCATTTTTGTTACATTCCATTGTTAGGTTCCCCCAACAACTGCATATGTTGTTTCAATTACAAGGTTGGGTACCTCAATCGGCTCTGTTTTCCAGAGACATTTAGGTATGTTGCAATCACAAGCATATGTCTCTTACTTTAGTTATCATAAATCCATTGTATCTTGTCTTCCAGAAATTATGGAAATTTGTGAATGATCAATAAAATATTTACAATACAACACCTTTTATTTCGTAATCAATATATACAAATCAAAATACCTTAAAGAAACACAAAGAAAGGATATTTCACATAAAACCATCTACTGCGCCCCCCCCTTTAATGAAAACATCAAATATGGAAGGTATTAGAATTTATTTGTACTGTGTATGGATGTCTGAGAATACAGAAGATACTTTTTTACATTAAACTTAAAGATATTTGTTTTAGACTTACAAAAGTTGAAGGGATGAAAGAGGAAGAGTTGGTTTTATGAGTTTGCAGTTAGACAGTGGATGGATGCTGACTCATTGCACCGATATGAGTGGTTTCTGGAGCTTTGCTCTTTGTCTAAACATGGGTTTCAAGACTCCAGGCAAAGTGGGTTTTGCATTGGATACTGAGAGTCATCTATTGCCTAGTAATAAAGAAATTAAAAAGCTAAGCAAAATTATTTTGCTTTCAGTTCCTTTCTTATTGCATCATGGTATCCATTTTTTGTTGGTTAGACAAGATGTTGTTCCACCTGTGAGGTTTAGTGTAGGTATTGTCAGTGTCTGGGATGTTCCTTGGATCATTAGTCCTCTTTCCTTTCAGCATGCTAGTGCACTTTGTTCTGCATGTCCTATAGTGATGTGGTTTTAAGGCATGAACATTCAACTGCTTCATTAACCTGCTCATAGTTCAGTGGTGAACTAAATCCCCCCCTCCCCCAGATAACTAAACAACTGTATCAAACCAGCCATCTAACTTCTTTGGCTCCTTGCAGTGGCAGAACTGGTGGTATGGTAGTTCTGCCAATGTGAATAGCTCCAACCTTAATCTTCTGAACACTCTTGGAATGAAGTGGATTATCAGTTTCATGACAGGATTATTCGTTTCATATCAATTTTTGATAGCGGGAAGACAGTGTTAATTAATAGCAGTTTAATCCTTAATGAAACTTGGAAGGGAAGTAAGGGAAGTAATTTTCATTTCATAATAAAGCATTTCATAAATATTCAAAAAAAAAAAAAAAAAAAAAAAAAGAGGGACACTTGATTTACCCTTGGAGGTTAGTGTATCCTAGTTCTAAGAAGAGAAACAAACTCCTGATAAACTTTATAGACAGATGTCAGATGAACTAATTAGACACGTGACAGAGAAAAAAAATGCATGTGATACATATAAATTAACATGTGACACAGAAGCCTATGATAGATATAAGCTGGTCTGTAACCAAGTTACAAAGGAGGTTAGGCAGGCAAAGGCAGATTACGAGAAATCTTTGGCAAAGGATGCAAAGAAAAACAGCAAAGTGTTCTTTACTTATGTAAATTCTAGAAGGAAGGGGATGAATCAGATTGGTCCACTTGATATCGATGGGTCAACTGTTGATGATTCTACTCAGGTAGCTAACAAACTAAATGAATGTTTTGCATCGACATTCTCACATGAGGAGTTATTCAGAGAGGGGAATGCTAGGGGTATATTCAACTCTGGCAGTAAGCTAGATAATCTTGTAATAACTGAGAGTAAAGTGGAGGAGAAATTGTTCAAGGTAAACACAAGAAAGGCACCTGAGGTGGATGGGATCTATCCAGTTATATTAAAGGAAGTAAGCAAACCCTTAGCCATAATTATGAGAGCTTCCTTGGACTCAGTTTGCACATCTCCAGTCCATGGGTACCTCAGGGGAGGTACCCATGGACTGGAGATGTGCAAATGTGACCCCAATCCACAAAGGAGTATCAAAGGGAGACACAGGTAATTACAGACCTGTTAGTTTAACTTCTGTTCCAGGGAAATTAATGGAGGCACTGGTTAAAGAAGCACTGCAGGATCATCTAGACAAGACTTCAGTTATAGCTCGGACACAGCATGGGTTTGTTAAGGGGAAGTCTTGTCTGACTAATTTGATTGGATACTATGATATAGTCACAAAGGAACTGGATGCAAAGAATAACCTTGATATGATATATTTGGATCTTAGAAAAGCCTTTGATACTGTTGCACATGGAAGACTGCTGCACAAATTGGAGCAGTGTGGCATTGGAGGCAAATTGCTGCTATGGATAAAGGGATGGTTGAATGGGAGAAGACAGAGAGTGGTAATCAATGGACACTGCTCTTCGTGGACTAATGTTATTAGTGGAGTCCCTCAGGGTTCAGTGTTGTGTCCATTGTTGTTTTCTGTATTTATAAATGAAATTGATGATGATATATCAGGCTTAATGTCCAAGTTTGCAGACGATACAAAGGTTGGCAGGGTTGTTAATGACACAAATGAGAGTACACCGATGCAACAGGATCTAGAAAAGTTGAGCAGATGGGCTGAGAGGTGGCAAAGGAAATTTAACATTGACAAATGTAAAGTTCTACATATGGGAAGCAGTAATCCCAGAGTAACGTATCGACTCTGTGGTACCACACTGACAGTGGTAGAGAATGAAAAGGATCTGGGGGTAATCGTACAGGCAGATATGAATTTTACTGAGCAGTGCAGACGGTCTGCAAGAGTAGCTCATGGTGTCTTGTCAATGATATATAGGAATTTTTCTATCAGGATAAGGAGGTGATTATCCCCTTGTATAAGGCAATGGTTGGGCCACACCTCGAGTACTATATACATGTCTGGAGGCCTCATTTTAAGAAAGATATAGAGCTGTTGGAACGAGTATAGAGAAGGGCAACAATATTAGTGAATGGAACAAAGGGTTGCTCTTACGAAGAAAGGCTTAAGTTTTGCAAATTACAGTGTCTGGAGACTAGGCACCTGCGAGGTGATCTGATTAATGTGAAGAATCCCATCTGCATTGAATGTGCTGAATGCAGATGGGATTCTTCCTCTTGCTTAGAATAATCGCCTGAGAAGGCATAAATTCAAATTGAGCAAAGACTGCGGAAGTTTGCCTTTAGCTAGCGGGTGGTTGATTGCTGGAACAAACTTCCATCTGTTGTTGTAGAAGTTGATAGCTTAAATAGATTCAAGGCAGAACTTGACAAATATTTGGAGCAAGTGGATGGGTGAAATAAGGGTTTTTTTTAGCTTTCTTGCCTCATGTGCCTTTGCTAATGCTAAATGCTAATGGAACAGAATAAATGGATCTTGTAGTAATAACAAAGATAATGTAGAGTAATGAGCACATCTGGATATGTAAATATGCGCATGGAATACTTAATGCACACTGTTAATCCAGTGTTGATGGGTGGTTGTTTTACGATCTATGCTTATTTCATGTGGTTTGTCCTAAATCCATTGGTCGTGTTTGAAATCATGAATGCCGAAATCTACCATGATATTCTGGATATTTCTTCCCTACTGAATTGTAGAAATTCTGTGGAAAAGGATTCTGCCTGTTTTAACATAAAACAGTGCCTCATTCACACAATCAGATATTAAATTTTGATTTAATATCTGATTCAGTGTCGCTATACGTGTTGGAGGTGTGTATTTTTAGTTAAATAGCTCTGCATGATTTCAGTTGGAATGCTGTTAGACACAAATTTATAACCTTGATGCTTTACAGCATAATATATTTACCATATAATTTATCTTCCAGGGCATGTGAAGAAGGGCAGAAAAGTATTGTGAAATTGCTACTTGAGAATGGGGCAGATGGTAGGATACATCCAGTTACCAAGTATTCTCCATTATATATTTCTTGTTATTATGGCAGAAAGGACATAGTGGAGATTCTTCTTAAGGTATATAATCTGTTAAGTAATATTACAGTATTTTTATACATTACTAATCTTTTGCATCACTGGAAAATAAAAAAAAAGAAATAAACAAAATAATGTGTCAAAATTTAATATTGAACATCATGTCTTGTATCACTATTTTTAGTGAGTGCCTTTACTTCCCCCATCTATAGGTTACCTGTAGGTTATTTTTCCCATCTTTAAAACTTTGCATTTGATAGCCGGTTACATTTGTGTGCGTGCATGCTATGGGGGTTTAGGGGTGCATAAGCTGCTGGGACTATATTGCGCCTAGTTACATTTGATTGCAGGTTATTGATAACTGTAATTCCATTAACAGTAATTCCTTCTTTAGGCCCTTGTATTGGGTTTATAATGGTTTCGGCATAGAGATTTACAGGATAAAAGACAACACGCCTCCTTGCCTCACTCCTTTTTGGATTTGTACCCTGTCTGTGTTTTCTCCCTCTACTGTTGATTGCCACTTCGTGCTCTCAAGAATGTACCAACTGTGTGGTATTACACTTAGGGTGGTAGAAAATGTAAAAGACCTGGGAGTAATTGTGCAGTCAGATATGAAGTCCCTTTGTATAAGGCAATGGTCCGGCCATGCCTTGAGTACTGCATAGAGGTCTGGAGGCCTCATTTTAAGAAGGATGTAGAGTTGCTTGAGGGTGTACAGAGAAGGGCAGGACAACAAGATTGGTTAGGGGAATGAAGGGGTCCTCTTACCAAAAAAGGCTTAAGTTCTGCAGATTGCAGTGGCTGGAGACTAGGCACCTGCGAGGTAGTAGTAGTAGTGGCATGTGATCATCATCATCAGCCATTTTCAATCCACTGTAGGATGAAGGACTCTCCAACAACTTTCCTGTTCCTTCTGTTTTGTGGCATGTGATGCAAGAAAGCAAGTGTATGAGTTTATGCAGCATCAGCCAAAAAATAAAAAATAAATAAAAAAAATCACACCATTCCCTCCAAATGCCTGTCCAGTTCCTCCTTAAATTTATTCAACCTATCAACTTCCACAACGACAGATGGAAGTTTGTTCCAGCAATTAACAACCCGCTGGCTAAAGGCAAATTTCCGCACATCTGTTCTACCTCTGTCCTTTCTTAATTTGAATTTATGCCCCCTTAGGTTCGTAATCTGAACAAGTGGAAGGATCCCATCAGAATTCAGCGTGCTGAACCCATTCAAGGCCTTATACACCTCAATCAGATCACCGCGCAGGTGCCTAGTCTCCAGCCACTGCAATTTGCAGAACTTAAGCCTCTCTTGGTAAGAGGATCCCTTCATTCCCCTCACCAATCTTGTTGCCCTTCTCTGTACACGCTCAAGTAAATCTGCATCCTTCCTAAAATGAGGCCTCTAGACCTGTACGCAGTACTCAAGGCGTGGCCTGACCATTGCCTTATCCCTGCTAGCAAAATTCCTATATATCATTGACAAAACCCCATGGCCCCGGGTGCCAAGCGTATTTCGAGGCCAAGCGATATTCTGGTGATATATAGAGCGCTCTTCTAAAGTGATTGAAGTTATTTCCTTTTAAGTTCCTACGTTTCTACCAAAAGCCTTTCTTTTATAACTAGTTCTATACTTGAAAACCACAAGTTAGAACACAGAAAGGAAACACACCTTTCTTTTTCCTATATTTCTTGTTCTATTAACCAACTAACACTTCAACCGCTTGGCCTCCGAGCGGCACTGCTCCTGCCTCCCCGTGGCGGGGCCGGTAATCTGGGGGAAAAGTTATCCCCCAGGGCTAAAAGGAGCAACGATGGATAAAAATGAATATCCACCTCTAGAGCCTTCGAACTCAAGGCTAGACAAACCTAATGATGAAGACGTGAACCAAGCAAAAAGGCTCCGAAGAGAAGTTCAGTGCAATGAAATGCCAAACTTTCTGGTCATACACTCTCTCTCCAACCAACCTGTAGGCAAATTATCACCATTCGTCATCCAAAGATTTCTGGAATCGATTGCTGGAACACCAAAAATGGTTAAACGACTGCAATCTGGAGACCTATTAATTGAAACAGCCAACTCCAAACATTCCGAGTGGCTGCTCAAAACAACTACATTCGGTGGCCTGCCAGTATCTATTACTCCACACAACACCTTAAATTCCTCGAAAGGCGTTATAACCGAATGGGACCTACTTACAATATCAGAAGAGGAATTAGTTAAAGAACTGAGTAATCAAAAAGTAACCAACGCCAAACGCATAATGACCAAAAAAGATGGAAATCTCGTCCCAACTAGGTCAATCATTTTAACCTTCAGTACCCCAGATTTGCCATCCTCAGTAAAAGCTGGCTATTTAAACTGCCGAATTCGGGCTTATATTCCTAACCCGATTCGTTGTTTTAAATGCCAAAAATATGGACATTCCCAACAAGCATGCAGAGGAGAAGCTATTTGTCCTATTTGTGGTTCCAAGGAACATACACAAGCAGACTGTTCAGCATCAAGTCCCATTTGCCCTAACTGCAAAGAAAGTCACCCAGCATTTTCAAAATCCTGTGAAATGTGGAAAACAGGGAAGAAAATTCAAAAGTATAAAATTGAACACAAAGTCACATACCCTGAGGCACGCAGACAGGTTATGTTGACCATGCCCAGTCGTTCATATGCGTCTCACACTCGAAGCTTTATTTCAACAGCAGTACAAACAGATGTATCAATACCCCCTAGCACATCTATGGCTAATTGGGTTAAAAATACACTATCTAATTCAGGAAAAGACACACATCAAACTAAAACCAGTGAATCGACCAACACTCCAATCAGCATCCCAACTGATACTCGGACAGTCTCGCATGATAAAGAAAAATTAAAAACTACCAAAGACAACAAGAAACCTGAATCATCCACCAATAGTATGGAAGTAGATGTACACTCAGATCTTGAGGAACCCATACTAGAACTTCATGCAAATGACACTATGGATACTGGGCGCCCCAGCTTCCCAAAAAAAGACCGGAAAAAGTGCTCAAACAAAAAACAGTCTGATGAATCATCCTCAACTAAACCTAAATGAACCACAGTATCTTACAATGGAATTGCAGAGGTTTTCGTTGCAACACCGACGATATTCAATACTTAATTAACCGATATTCTCCAGCTGCCTTCTGTCTACAGGAAACTTACCTGACCTCACAAATTTCTCCTTCGATAAAGAACTATTGCCTTTATCGAAGAGATCGAAATACCGCTAATGCTGCCCATGGTGGTGTAGCAATCCTAGTAAACTCGAAGATCCCAACTAGACATATCCCAATCCAAACTGAAATAGAAGCTGTTGCTGTTCGCATAACTCTCCATAGTGCAATAACACTTATCTCAATCTACCTACCACCAAACCGTTCTTACTCTTTAAGAGATCTTGAAGACCTGTTTATACAGATACCTCCACCTCTCTGTATATTAGGGGACTTTAACGGGCACCACCCATTATGGGGTTCTCCCAAATTGGATAGACGTGGCCGACTAATTGAAAGCTTTTTAGAGGCACTAAATTTCAGTATACTCAATACTGGTGCACCGACACACGTACAGCTCCCAGCAGGACACACATCAGCAATAGACCTCACAATTTGTTCACCAGTACTAGTCCCAACCATAGAGTGGAATGTAATAAATGATCCCATGGGCAGTGACCACTTTCCAATAGTATGCAACTTTCTGATAGCAAAGACTCCTTCAATTCAACCGTGCAGAAAGTGGAAATTTGTCCGAGCAGACTGGGCAAAATTTCAATCGTCAATTGACCTTGATGAGGAAAAAATCCGCCTCCAACATATTGATGATGCCACAGATTACATCACGTCGCATCTTCTAAATGTGGCTAAAAATACAATACCACTATCAAATCCCCCGGGCCGAAAGCATCATAATTACTGGTGGAATGACAAATGCACCACAGCAAAGAGAGCAAAAAATAAAGCTTGGAATTTGTTTCGGCAATGTCCGAGCACAGTCAATCTTATTAACTATAAGAAGTTAAGGGCAAAAGCACGCTTCATACAAAAGCAAGCAAAGAAAGAATCCTGGATCCGTTTTGCCTCTAGTTTTCACAGAAATACTGATTCCAAAATAATATGGAAAAAAATTAGACAGCTGTCTGGTAAGTTTCCTACCATACCTTCTCCAATCCTCTCTTGGAATGGGAAAGATCTCTCTAATCCAGTAGATATAGCTAATGCTTTGGGAAATACTTTTGCCGAAATTTCAGCAGCAACAGCCTATCCTACCTCATTCCAAAGAATTAAAAACACTGAAGAAAAGCATGCTATTCATTTTCAAACTGCCCGTCTTCTCCCATATAACAAACCTCTGCAATATTCTGAACTTTTACATGTCATTAAAACTGCCCGCAATGGTGCTGCCGGGCCAGATGGGATTTATTATGTCATGCTACAACATCTTGATGACAAAGCTTTGCGCTGCCTCCTGGTCCTTTACAATCGCATATTTTTAGAAAATGTTTTTCCAGCTTCTTGGCATCACTGTACAGTTTTGGCATTCCTGAAACCTGGAAAAGATCCATCCAACCCGAATAGCTATAGACCCATATCTCTCTCAAGCTGCCTCAGCAAAATTCTTGAGAAAATTATCCACAGAAGACTCGTCTGGATCATAGAGTCGGAACAGTTAATGAGCCATAGTCAATATGGCTTTCGTCAAAACAGGTCATGCCTAGACCTTATGGTCAAGGCTGAATTTGCCATCCGTAATGCTTTTGTCAAACATGAACATCTAGTAATGGTTTCAATAGACATAGAGAAGGCTTTTGATACCACTTGGCGGTATGGTATACTTAGTGATCTTTACCTTCTAGGACTACGAGGCAACCTTCCTATATTTATTGAGAACTTCTTACATACTAGATCATTTCAAGTTCGATACCAACATGCCCTTTCCACAACTTTCATCCAGGAGGAAGGTGTTCCACAGGGATCAGTACTGAGTGCCACTCTTTTTGCTCTGAGAATAGATTCTATCACTAAGCAGCTTCCAAATACAGTTGAGACTTACCTTTATGCAGATGACCTTTCCATCTCCTGTCATTCTCAAAATATGAGGTCTGTTGAAAGACAGCTTCAGATATCACTTAATAAAATTCAACAATGGGCAAGCCTCAACGGCTATCGGCTCTCGCAGCAAAAAACAGTTGCCATCCACTTCTGTAGACAACGCAAACTCCATCCAGATCCTGAACTTCAAATTTCTAACATCGTTGTCCCAGTCACCAGCAACATCAGGTTTCTTGGATTAATCCTTGACAACAAGTTAAATTTCCTAGACCATATTAAAAATGTACGGACGTCATGTCTAAAAAAGTTAAACATACTCAGAGCTTTATCCGCCCAAACATGGGGTGCAGATCGTACCTCGCTTCTTCGTTTATACAGGGCATTAATCAGATCCCGTCTCGATTATGGTGCTCCTGTCTATGATTCTGCCAGAAAGAGTGTATTACGCTGGCTTGATCCAATTCAGCACAGTGCTTTGAGAATTGCAATTGGTGCATTCAGAACGTCGCCAGCACATAGTCTCTACATTGATGCTCATGAGCCCCCACTAGCTTTACGCAGGAAAACACTGTTACTCAAATATGCTGTAAAGATACAAAGTTGTGCCTCTCATCCCGTTCAGTCATACCTTTTCAACCCACCATTTGAAATCTTATACAGAAACAAACCTAGCATAGTAAAGCCAGCTGGTCTTCGCCTTCTTGAATTGGAGCAAGTTTGGAATATTTCCGTCCATTCCGTACAACAAGTAGCCACATGTACTCAGCCACCATGGACTCCTCCTCCTCTTCCAACCTGTGACTCTTACCTCTGTCAATGGAGAAAGAATACTTTGCAAGCATCAAATGTCAAACAAATTCATGCAGTTCACACTCAAAGATATACTGACTTCTCCCCAATCTATACAGATGGCTCTAAATCTAATTCAAATGTTGGAGCAGCTGCAGTGTTTCCGAATACAACTGTATCAGTTTCCCTTCCATCAGAATTTAGTATATTTTCTGCTGAATTATATGCAATCAAATTAGCTTTAGAAAATCTCTGTTCAGACAGTTCCTTCAAATCAGTTATTTACACTGATTCCCTCAGCTCAATCATGTCGTTATGTAATTCCTCAGATGAAGTCCACCCTATTCTTAATGAAATCAGAAGCTTATTACTGCAAATTAAAGAACGCAACCAACTGGTCACTTTTTGCTGGATTCCATCCCATTCTGGTATTTTAGGCAATGAACTGGCCGATAAAGCTGCAAAAAATCCAACTACTTTTGATTTAACCAATATCCCTGTTCCAGCATCAGATTATGCACTAACTGTTCATGCTGCTTGCATATCACAATGGACAGCACTCTGGCACTCTCAGACTAATAATAAACTCTTTCAGTTTAAACATGATCCAAAAATCTGGCACTCCAGTATCCGTACATCGAGACAAGAAGAAGTAGTCCTTTCAAGGGCAAGAATAGGACATACCCATCTGACCCACCTTCATTTACTCACAGGAGATGATCCACCACAATGTACACATTGTTCTAATAATTTGACAGTAAAACATATTCTTATTGGCTGCCCCTATTATAAACAAGCCAGAACTTCATCCTTGATCTCACTGGTTAATCTCCATAAACCAATAACTCTTGAAAATCTCATTGGTGATAAGGCAAATATTTCTGAATTTTTTGACTTTCTCAGGCAAACTGGGCTTTTCAATTATTTCTGATTTCAGATTTTCTTTTGATTTAGGGAAAACTCATGTTTTAATATAATAAGTGAATAGGCACATTATAGCCTTAGCAGCTTATGTGCCATTAAGCCTCCAGAACAACAACAACAACAAAACCCCATGACCTGCCCTGGCAGCCTGTCTGCATTGCTCAGAAAACTTAATATCTGACTGCATAATTACTCCCAGGTCTTTTTCATTTTCTACCACCTTATGTGTTGTACCACACAGTTGGTACGTTTCTCTGGGGTTACTTCTACCAATATGCAGTACTTTGCATTTGTCAAGGTTAAACTTCAGTTGCCACTTCTTAGCCCATCTTCCCAAATTACCTAGATCCTGTTGCGGTAGCACACTGCCATTACTGTCATTAACAACCCTGCCAACCTTTGTATCATCTGCGAACTTCGACATTAAGCCTGATATACCTTCATCAGTATCATTGATAAATATACAAAACAACAGTGGACCCAACACCGAACCCTGTGGGACTCCACTAATAACATTAGTCCACGAAGAGCAGCACCCATTGATTACCACCCTCTGTCTTCTCCCACTTAACCATCCTTTTATCCATTGTAGCAACTCACCCTTAATACCATTCTGCTCCAATTTGTACAATAGTCTTACCAGGGTACCTGCCCACCCACTGATGATCGGCCAATAGCCGTGAAACAGTGCTGTCTGGGTGGTGGTACTCAACTGAGAATAAGTAACAATAGCCTTCTCTATTAGTGAAGAGTTACTTATTCGAAGTAGTGCAATATCATGGCAACTCGTCGTGAAGGCAGAGCACAATATGAGAAAGAGCAAATGATGCCTACCACAACTACTTTGTAGTTCATTAAGAGTTATCTATGGTGTATTTAAACACCGATATTATATAGATACCAAAACTCTTAAAGTATTATGCCTTGTGCATTTATTTATTTTAAATATTGACATCTACACCTCTTGGCATCTCTCATATTGTGTGATTAACTTCACAACTGTGTCGTCATGGCTGCATTACCAGGGTACCTGCCCACCCACTGATGATCGGCCAATAGCCGTGAAACAGTGCTGTCTGGGTGGTGGTACTCAACTGAGAATAAGTAACAATAGCCTTCTCTATTAGTGAAGAGTTACTTATTCGAAGTAGTGCAATATCATGGCAACTCGTCGTGAAGGCAGAGCACAATATGAGAAAGAGCAAATGATGCCTACCACAACTACTTTGTAGTTTATTAAGAGTTATCTATGGTGTATTTAAACACCGATATTATATAGATACCAAAACTCTTAAAGTATTATGCCTTGTGCATTTATTTATTTTAAATATTGACATCTACACCTCTTGGCATCTCTCATATTGTGTGATTAACTTCAAAACTGGGTCGTCATGGCTGCATTACCAGGGTACCTGCCCACCCACTGATGATCGGCCAATAGCCGTGAAACAGTGCTGTCTGGGTGGTGGTACTCAACTGAGAATAAGTAACAATAGCCTTCTCTATTAGTGAAGAGTTACTTATTCGAAGTAGTGCAATATCATGGCAACTCGTCGTGAAGGCAGAGCACAATATGAGAAAGAGCAAATGATGCCTACCACAACTACTTTGTAGTTCATTAAGAGTTATCTATGGTGTATTTAAACACCGATATTATATAGATACCAAAACTCTTAAAGTATTATGCCTTGTGCATTTATTTATTTTAAATATTGACATCTACACCTCTTGGCATCTCTCATATTGTGTGATTAACTTCACAACTGTGTCGTCATGGCTGCATTACCAGGGTACCTGCCCACCCACTGATGATCGGCCAATAGCTGTGAAACAGTGCTGTCTGGGTGGTGGTACTCAACTGAGAATAAGTAACAATAGCCTTCTCTATTAGTGAAGAGTTACTTATTCGAAGTAGTGCAATATCATGGCAACTCGTTGTGAAGGCAGAGCACAATATGAGAAAGAGCAAATGATGCCTACCACAACTACTTTGTAGTTTATTAAGAGTTATCTATGGTGTATTTAAACACCGATATTATATAGATACCAAAACTCTTAAAGTATTATGCCTTGTGCATTTATTTATTTTAAATATTGACATCTACACCTCTTGGCATCTCTCATATTGTGTGATTAACTTCAAAACTGGGTCGTCATGGCTGCATTACCAGGGTACCTGCCCACCCACTGATGATCGGCCAATAGCCGTGAAACAGTGCTGTCTGGGTGGTGGTACTCAACTGAGAATAAGTAACAATAGCCTTCTCTATTAGTGAAGAGTTACTTATTCGAAGTAGTGCAATATCATGGCAACTCGTCGTGAAGGCAGAGCACAATATGAGAAAGAGCAAATGATGCCTACCACAACTACTTTGTAGTTTATTAAGAGTTATCTATGGTGTATTTAAACACCGATATTATATAAATAGTCTTCCATACGCAAGAGTGTCAAAAGCTTTCCTGAAATCCAAATATATGGTATCAAAATTATTTTTTGCATCCAGTTACTTTGTAACCACATCATAATATCCTATCAAATTTGTCAGACAAGACTTTCCCTTAACAAACCCATGCTGTGTCTGAATTATTGCTGCAGTCTTGTCTAGATGATCCTGCAATGCATCTTTAACCAGTGGCTCCGTTATTTTACCCGGAACAGAAGTTAAACTAACTGGTCTGTAATTGCTCATGTCACCCTTCGATCCCCCTTTGTGAATTGGGGATACATTTGCACATCTCCAGTCCGTGGGAACCTCCCCTGAGTCCAAGGATGCTCTCATAATTAATGCTAAGGATTTGCTTAGTTGCTTTGCCGCCTCCTTTAATATAACTGGATAGATCCCATCCACCCCAGGTGCTTTTCTTATGTTTAACTTCAACAATTTCTCCTCCACTTTGCTCTCAGTTATTACAAAATCTGATCTGATTGAGGTGTATAAGGCCTTGAATGGGTTGAGCATGCTGAATTCTGATGGGATTCTTCCTCCTGCTCAGATTACGAACCTGAGGGGCCATAAATTCAAATTGAAGAAATATAGTTGTAGAATAGATGTGCAGAAATTTGCCTTTAGCCAGTGGGTGGTTAATTGCTGGAACAAACTTCCATCTGTTGTTGTGGAAGTTGATAGCTTAAATAAATTCAAGGAGGAACTGGACAAACTTTTAGAGGGAATGGTTGTGTGAACAATTTTTTTTTTTAGCTGATGTTACATAAGCTCATATACTTGCTTTCTTGCATCACATGCCTCTATTACTATTACTGAGATATAGTAACCATAGTATCCTTAGTTCCTTGAGATCAATATTTAGTTTGTTCAAGAGCTGGAATAGGATATCATGTCTCAAGCAATTGAATGCTTTGTTAAAGTCAATGAAGCAGACAAATGTTTTGCTGGTGTTCAATTGCTCTTCCTGCCAGAATATTCAGAGCAAATATTGTTTCTCTTGTGCACCCCCTTTTTAAAATCTATCTGATCTTTTCCAATTTGCTCTTGTATCTTGCCTTCAATTCTGCATTGAATCATCTTCAAGAAAACTTTCATGGCTTATTGTTCAGTGACCTGTGCATTCTGCTACTCTTGTCTTTTTTTTGGTATAGGAATAAAGATGGATCACAGATAGTCAAGGGGTAGTTTTGCTACATTGAGAATATCATTGAAAATATTGAGGAGCTGTTATTTTCCTCTTGTTCTGAGATACCTGATCATTTCGACTGGGGTATTGTCAATCCCAGTTGCTTTGTTATTGTTCATTTACTTAATCACTTGCTCCAATTCTTCCATCAGAAAGTCTTGGTGCTCACCATCTGTTTGGGTGCTATAATTTCTTAGTTGTCTGTCCTCATCGCAGTATAGTTCTCTCAGATATTTTTGCCTTCTGTCCTTTTGCTATTGCTTGTTTATAATTTCTCTGTTATTTATCTAGAATATGGCCTCTTGCATGGTTTTTCTTGATGTTGCATAGTTCCTTCACTTCTTTGTGGACTAGATGTTCCTTATGTTCATTCTACAGATATTCAATCCTTTCACATATTCTCCTCCATCCTTATCTGTTTTGAATTCCTTATTTCCTTTCTATTAAAACTGTAATACATCTTATATTTTTCTTTATCTTTGTTCTTAAAGTTTTTCCTGTGCTCCATTAGATCTAGTATTTCACTTGTCATCCATTGCTGTTAGCTTACATAACTTGGTTAAATGGTTATTTCTGCACCACACACATTCAATTTGCCTCAGGATTACATTACTACAATACATACATATGTATGTATGCCATACCTCTCCAATTTGTACTGCTGTACAAATTGGAGAGGCATAGCATTAAGGGTAATCTGCTAAAATACATAAAGGGATGGTTAGTGGAAGATGACAGAGAGTGGTAATCAATGGACACTGCTCTTCGGGGACAAATGTTATTAGCGGAGTTCCCCATGGTTCGGTGTTGAGCACATTTTTGTTTTGTATATTTATCAATGATATTGATGAAGGTATATCAGGTTTAATATACAAGTTTGCAGATGATACAAAGGTTGGCAGGGTTGTTAACAACAGTAAAGACATTATTCTACTCCAACTGGATCTAGATAAGTTGGGCAAATGGGCTGAGTAGTGGCAACTGAAGTTTAACATTGACAAATGCAAAGTAATGCATATGGGTAGCAATAACCCAAGAAAAACGTACTGACTGTGTGGTACTGCACTCAGAGAAGTGGAAAGTGAAAAAGATCTGGGGGTAATTGTGCAGTCAAATATGAAGTTCGCTGAACAGTGCAGACAGGCTGCCAGGGCAGGCCATAGAGCCTTGTCAATGATATATAGGAATTTTGCTAGCAGGGACAAGGAGGTGGTTATCCCATTGTACAAGGCAGGCCACACCTAGAGTACTGTGTACAGGTCTGGAGGCCTCATTTTAGGAAGGATGTAGAGTCGCTAGAATGAGTACAAAGAAGGGCAACAAAATTGGTGATGGGAACAAAGGGTTGTTCTTACCAAGAAAGGCTTAAGTTCTGCAAATTGCAGCGCCTGAAGAGTAGGCACCTGTGAGGTGATCTGATTGAGGTGTTTAAAGCCTTGAGCAAGCTGAATGCCGATGGGATTCTTCCTCTTGCTCAGATTAAGAACCTGAGGGGGGGAGGCATAGATTCAAATTGAGGAAAGAAAGTTGTAGAATAGATGTGTGGAAATTTGCCTTTAGCCAGCGGGTTAGTTGATTGGTCGAATAAACTTCCATATTTTGTTGTGGAAGTCGATAGCCTAAATAAATTTATGGCTGAGCTGGATAGGCATTTGGAACAAATGGAGGGGTGAAATGAGAGGTTTTTATTTTTTTTTGCTGATGCTGTATAAGCTTGCTTTCTTGTATCGTATGCTTCTACTAATGCTAATGTGTGTGTATGCACACATGCGTGCGCACTCACACACACAATATTCTGGGATCTATTCTAGAATTCAAAATAAAAAAACTCAAACTTCTAGTTCTGAATGGTTATCAAACTATTGTTTGAATTTGAATTTTAAAATATGGCTATGGATTTTTGAATGGTAAAAAATAATAATAATGTATTTATTTTTTTTATACTGAATAAAGATGTGTGTGTGTATATATATATATATATATATATATATATATATATATATATATTAATGTATTTAGAGGCATGTGATGCAGGAAAGCAAGCTTATGCAGCATCAACCAAAAAAAAAAAAACCCGCTCCCATTTCACCCCTTTGTTCGTTCCAAATACCTGTCCATCTCAGCCTTAAATTTATTTAGGCTATCAACTTCCACAACAAAGGATGGAAGTCTGTTCCACCAATCTACTACCCACTGGCTAAAGGCAAAATTCCGCACATCTATCCTACATCTGTCTTTCTTCAATTTGAATTTATGCCCTCTCAGGTGATTATTCTGTGCAAGAGAAAGAATCTCATCAGCATCGAGCATGCTCAAACCATTCAAGGCTTTATACACCTCAATCAGATCACCTTGCAGGTGCCTAGTCTCCAGACACTGTATTTTGCAAAACTTAATCCTTTCTTTGTAAGAGCAACCCTTCGTTCCATTCACTAATCTTGTTGCCCTTCTCTGTACTCTTTCCAACAGCTCTATTTCCTTCTTAAACTGAGGTCTGCAGACCTGTATACAGTACTCAAGGTGTATACTGACCATTGCCTTATACAAGCGGATAATCACCTCCTTATCCCTGCTTGAAAAATTCCTGTATATCAATGACAAGACACCATGAGCTACTCTTGCAGACCATCTGCACTGCTCAGAAAACACACAATTACCCCCGGGTCCTTTTCATTCTCTACCACTGTCAGTGTAGTACCACAGAGTTGATACATTACTCTGGGGTTACTGCTTCCCATATGTAGTACTTTACATTTGTCAGTGTTAAACTTCATTTGCCACCTCTCAGCCTATCTGTTCAACTTTTCTAGATCCTGTTGCAGTAGTGTACTGTCATTAGTGTCCTTAACAACCCTGTCAAACTTCGTATCATCTGCAAACTTGTACATTAAGCTTGATATACCATCATCAATATCATTTATAAATACAGAAACCAACAATGGACCCACACTGAATCCTGACGGTCTCCACTAATAACATTAATCCACGATGAGCAGTGTCCATTTATTACCACTCTTTGTCTTCTCCCACTCAACCATCCTTTTATCCATAGCAGCAATTTGCCTCCAATGCCGCACTGCTCCAATTTGTTCAGCAGTCTTCCATGTGCAACAGTTTATTTATGAAACTATTTGTATGTGCTTCACAAACTTTAAATTTTTATAAAAGTCAGCTATTCTTGATAAGTATTAAATCAAGTGTGAAGCTTGATAAATTTATTTAAATGTCATATATTTTGATCAGTATTGATGCTGTAATTTCTAACTTGAACCGTTAGAATGTAATAGAAATCAGAGGTCTATAAAAAATTTCTGAGACTAACTCAAATAACATATAACTAGAATTACTTATACAGTATCCCCTTTAAAGAAACCACCTTGCAGCTAAGTAACTTCATTTTGACAATCTTATCATTTATTGAGGCATACCAGGAAATTTTCTTTAGGAATGGCTTTCAACATTCTCATGATTTCAGTAATGCCCTCTTTGTTGGCAAATTTTTCTTATACTTTAAGTTTTCAGTGACAGAAATTATGGGGGGGGACACAATTCTGGGGATTAAGGAAGATATAGTACCACAGAGACATTGTATTTTGGCAGATATTCAACTATACATCGGACTGTATGGAGATGTAGATAATTGCCCTCTTTGTTGGCAAATTTTTCTTATACTTTAAGTTTTCAGTGACAGAAATTATGGGGGGGGACACAATTCTGGGGATTAAGGAAGATATAGTACCACAGAGACATTGTATTTTGGCAGATATTCAACTATACATTGCACTGTATGGAGATGTAGATAATTGCAATGGAGCCAGGTGCAATTTTCCCATTGTTATTAGCATTTCCTTCTGACCAGTCATGTATACAGGCTAAACCTCTTGATAGAATATATACATGACTGGTGCATTTTATATCTAAAATTTATTTGTGTGTGTCAAATTTGGTGTTAAACTCAAGAAAATTACTCTAGGACTGAGAAGACCAAGTTCACTCAAGTTTAATCTGAGAAGACCAAGTGAACTTGGTCTTCTCAGATTAAAAATGCCCAACATCTCTCTCTCTCTCTCTCTCTCTCTCTCTCTCTCTCTCTTTCTCTCTCTCTCTCTCTCACACACACACACACACACACACACACACACTGTTACATGTGAAATTCTTGCTACTACCACCAAAATGGTAAACACATGACTGAATGCTGATTGTATTACCACTTCATTCAAGATTTGCAGCTATTTGTAACACTTTAATAAAACATCAGTTTCAGAACTTTTTGATAGGCCCTTGTATTACCCATAAAGTTTCCTCTCCCTTTAATTTCTCTCTTACTGTATATGAGTTCCCTTCTTAATTAAGAATTATTAATTATTCAAAAATAATTGAACTTTCACAGAATTTACTTTAAAGTATTTCATTGTTTTTTTATTTTCCCCCCTAGAAATTTCCTCACTTGGTGCAAGTAACAACAGTGGAAAAATGGTTGCCTTTCCATGCAGCAGTTATTAATGGCCATGTACATGTACTGGATTTGCTTCTAAAATTTCCATACCCTATTGATGTGATGCATAATTATATTGATAGAACTGGGCAATGGGAATATTCCTTTCCATTTGATATTAATGCAAAAGATGTCACAGAGCAATCTGCCCTTTATGTTGCTTGTTATGTTGGAAATCAAAGAATTGTGGATATGTTATTAAAATTTAGAGTTCAGGCTAGAAGAATTATTTCTGTTTCTGATAAAGAAGCAAAAAGTAATTCAAAAGAAGAAATGAGAACAAATTTGGTAAGTCCAAAGCGACAGATTGCAAGTGGACTTCAACTTGTTATGGCAAAATTGAGCTTGAAGAACAATACTGAATACAGTGAAGAAAGGATAGAATCCAGCATTAGTCCTATTGATTTAGATGTTTATTGCAATAACAATACAGAAACAGCCCTTCATGTTGCTGTAAAAAACAAACATCATAACATTGTTTCTGTTTTGCTCCAGAATGGAGCTAATCCTAATCTTTGTATTAAGCCATCACAAGAAGATATTAATCAGGCTCAGCAAGATGAATATGCTAGCACTGTTTCTACAGGTCTTGTAGAAGCATGCAAAAATAGAGATGGAAGCATGGTGGACTTTTTGATAAGATATGGAGCTCGGGATGATCACTGCAAGGCTCTCAGGGTTGCAAGTCGTTATAAAGATGAACACATTGTTTCCAGATTACTAACAATAAAAGCTCATCAAGATCCTGAGTTTAAAATAAACAAAAAAGCCTTAGATATAATACCATCAACTCATCTTGGTGGTTTACTAGGAAGTGTAACATTCAGCTCTATGTTTCCAACTACAGCAGTAATGATAAACTGGCATGGGCAAAAATGTCTTCATTACATAAGAGAAGAATGGTTAATCAATGCTAGTTTAGTTCATAATGTTAAACTAAAGTTGACACCACGCAATCAGAGTACAGCATTAGTTGCAATTACTCGCCTTGATATATCTAACAATCAGCTCACAGAACTGCCACTATGTATATTTCAAATGCCATCCTTAAGGATACTGAATGCTGCACAGAACAAAATATTTAGACTTCCAAAAGATGAACAAAAGATCCCTAGCTCACCAAAGATTAAGCAACAAGATGTTTTGCAGAAAACATCTGGCTGGTGCTGCACTGTTTTAGAAGAAATTCATTTACACGATAATCGTCTTGACAGTGTACCATCGTGTTTGTTTGAATTGTCTTCTCTTGTACTTTTAGATTTATCCAATAATAAGTTACAAACATTACCTTTCAAAATGTGGACTGCTCCGAAATTACGTGAATTAAATTTATCTCTCAATATTCTTCATGATCTTCCATCATTTCCTCCTCCTCCTGTTCGTTCATCATCATCAACAAAACTTGCATCATGTTCTTCTGAAGAACAGATTGCTACCTCAGCAGAATCCAGCCCTTGTCACCTAAGTAGTGAAACTACACCTGTAGATAATTTGGTATCATCTACCCCAAGGATAAGTTCTCCTCCTCCACCTCCTTTGCCTCCAGTTGTGGGAAGTGGCGTACAGATATCTAGTGACCAAGCTAGTTGTGTAAATGCTCAACAAGAACTTCGGCACCATAATATGTGGAGCCATACTGTTAAGGTAAGCCTAAAAAAATCATTTACTGAATTTAGATTTTTTTTTTCCCCTCTAATTTTTACTTCCTTGTTTAGGTATCTGGGGACTATTCAGATGTAAACTAAAGTGTTGCCATTGATAAATACAGTTACTAATACAATCATCATTAGGGCAGGCTGGGGTTCTGAAGCAACATGTGGACACTGGCACACACACACACTGAAAAATCAAGAACCTGTATGCTGCCATAAAACCTGCATGGTCCATTGTTAACTGTTATTGTGGTTTAGCTGCTGCAATACAGCAGTGAAATTGTAAACTCCTCTGGCTATAGTGAATATACAGTGTATAAATATAAATTTTAGTCACTGAACAAATGAGTGCTTTCCCTAGAAACAAATGTAACTGGGAGCTCATTGGGGACTCAAGTATCTTATAACCTGTCAAGTGATGCCCCCCAAATAAGAATAGTCAAGTGCATACCGCAATGGTTGAAAGTGATCTAGTTTTATTGGGAGACCAGAATCAGGATGTGTTTGCCAGGAACAACAATTGATGACATTATCAACAGATTGTCAGATTTTAAGAGGGGTAAAGAGAGCATTATTATTCATGTGGGGGGCTAATAATATTAAACAAACACAACTTGGCCATTTTTTGGATAAATATAGGACCGTGCTGAAAAAATGCCACGAGTTAGGTTAGAATGTGTATGTGTCTGCAATTCTGCCCATACACGATAGATAGGATTATATGCTGAAAGCCTTGTGGATTAATTCAAGACTTGAGGGAATCTGCAAGACTCGGGGGGGGGGGGGAATTTTTATCGGCGTGGTTCACACTTTTATGTAGAAGTAATCTATTTTGTAGAGATGGTATTCACTTGAACAAAGGTAGTGCAAGGATTTTTGCCAGTCTCATTGAGGATACCTTAAAGGTTTAGGAAAATGCTAGTTGGGTGGGATTGAGAAGGACAATATAGATCCGCATTTATATGAAGGCACCTCCATAGCAAGGTGGGAAGGAGCAGCAGTGCATAGCACACGCTTCTTGATTAGACCGGGGTTCGAGCCTGTCACCACCAAATACGGAGGATGCGGAAAGGTCAGGGAATGACCACTGCGCATATCCTGGAGCAATATGGCCTTAGTTGCTAATGCTCCTAAAAAAACCAAACAAACAAACAACAAGCATTTATCTGATGATATGGGTCAAAGTAATGGTTGCATTCACCTCAAGAATTCTTATTTGTTGCCACAACAGCCAATGTACGCAAGGTGTTCTGAATGTAGCAAAGTTTCAAATGAGTGGGATGTGAAAGATAGGGAAACAAGCCTAAATAACTTCAAGGCATGTATCAGGGTAGTAAACTATAGAAGAATACTTAGTCTTCACTGTCTCTAAAACAATGTCAGGAGTGTTGTCAATAAAATGGCTGAATTTGAACTCCTGGTTAGGACATCTAATGCTGACATAATAAGGCTAACTGAAACTTGGTGTCACCTGGAAATTGGGGATAACCAGTTCCACTACAGTACATATAATATATTTAGGAAAGTTATAAGGGGTGGAGGGGTCATGCTTCTTATCAAAAGCAGCCCGAGCATGAAAAGAGCATTTGCTGTGTCTGACGTTACATCTGCTAGCATAGAATCTGTGTGGTGTGAGTTAGTTGGACGCAAGGGTATAATGAGAATGGGAGTAATCTATAGACCAGAATATTGTGAAGAATATGAAGAGAAGCTCTACATGCAGATGGAATGGACAAGTAACTTCAAATATGTTATTAATGGTGACTTAAATCTGCCCCAGATTGATTGGAATAATAAGTGGGAAAGAAACTCACCTTGGGGAAAAATTTTTCTAAATAAGATAGATGATTATTTGTACCAGCACATCAGAGATAATACTAGTGGTGAGAATATTCTTGATCTCATCATTACACATCAATTAAATGACATAAATTAAAATACAAGAACCATTAGCAGGTAGCAACCGTGCAGTTATCAGTTGGAAGATGATGAAAGATGTAGCAGTAGTTAAAGGTAAATGTTTTAATTTCAGAAGAGGGGACTTGGACAGTTTAATAGATGCCCAATTAATGAAATCTATTAATTGGGCAGAGTGAGGGCGAATACACTTGAATTATGAAACACCTTTAAAGTGTAAGAACTTTTTTAAGTCTTACAGATTTATTTCTCTTAGTAAGAATAGTGTGTAGAAGTAAAGTACTTAAAGGAATACAGAAAACATCATTATGGAAATATTTCCATTAGTGGGAGCAGGCCTGCTGTAGGACACTTAAGGAATGTGGTATACAACTGTATGGTCAGGTGTGGAAGGGTTAAAATTAAAAGCTTTGGAACAATAGTTTAATCCCTTTATTACACCGCTACTCAAGGACACAACACTTAGTATATTTTGGGAAAGGACGTCGGTATGGAGCAGTTCAAAGGCATGTATCAGGAATGGAGCAGTTCCGTGTTATGTGAAAACCTGCTGATTGAGGTATAATTATAATGGGTTTTAATTGAATGCATACCAGAGAAACAGTCTATAAATCAGTGGGTGATCTAGAGGTAAAAGATGAAAGAGTTCCGTTGTGTGGGAAAAACAGAATGTGAGTTACTCACATGTGAGGAGAATGAGTTTAAAGAATAACACCGTGATTGGGTCAGATTAAAATTAGATAGGAAATAAATAAGATTTTTGTGCAAAAAGTTGGGGGTTGAGGTTGCTGTTGTAGTTCTGGGTTAAGCTTGTGGGTCCAGTCCTGGAAAAGTCTCACTATGTAGTGAAGAGTTCCGCCATGCACTACAGAGCCTGTTTTAGTAGCTTGTTGTGGGGGGGGGGGTAAAGAAAAGTTTCAGTGTTAGGAGAGAACATATCAAAAAGAGTAAAATAAAATGTTACCTGTCTTGTCCAGTTACTCCTTAAGCAGTAACATTATTAGGGACTGTTTAGCTTATCTGTTATCAGGCATGTTCCTATGCTAGAAGTTACTCTGGAAGCTGAGTAACAGGCCAGTCAGATAGTGGCCCTGACTTCAACTACTGATCTAGAGGTAAAAGATGATATGGTAATTTCCATCAGTATTAACAGAAAACTGTTCCAGAAATAAGGCAGTACAAGAGCTATATGGCAGACTTCAACTAAGAAGAGATACTTCACCTTGTTCCATGGAAGGAATATGCACAAGAAACCCCACCATGAAAGAGAAATAATGTAAGTCCTCCTCTGAACTGTGTTGTATTAGAAATGGTGCTTAGATAAACTTGTAGATTATTTTAGAGTAAGATTAAAGTTAAAAATATTAAGAGAAATTTAAGGAAATGTTTAGTATTGAGTTGGTTTACTGGTTGAAATTGTAAGGAATATTGATATTGCTAAATTAAGAAAGATATATGGAATTGGTAGTTAGCTTGATTTTTGTGAAAAGAATTGATATTGTTGATTAAGGGAAATATGAAGAAGTGACTTAGTTTAGTGTTTGTAGCGAGAGAGAGAGAGAGAGAGAGAGAGATTTTACATGTTAAATGAGTAGATTAAATGTAAATGAATGCCAGTTATGTATATACTTGTAAGTACAGCAATACCTCGCATAGCACTGATAATTGGTACCAAAACTGTTCTGTGTTATGTGAAACCCTGCTGATTGAGGTATACTTATAATGGGTTTTAATTGAATGTATACCAGAGAAACAGTCTATAAACAAATTATAAATCTATAAACAATTTGCGGTTGTTAGCCAATTAAAAGGATTTGAAATTAAAAATATTGCAAAAATTTTATTAATGAAAGGTAACATCATAAGAGATGAGAAAAAAGCTTTATTGTTTATTTAGGTATTTCAATACAAAGTCCAGTGAAGTCGTCTCTTCTTTTTCTCGGTGTACAAGTTTTTGACTGCACCTTAAGGTGCAGTCAAAAACTTGTACGCCGAGAAAAAGAAGCATCGAAACCCATCTTGTAAAATTTGCCATATCTTGATGCTACGTTCAACATCCGGATCTCCATTCATAATTGCCTTGTAGGCCATCTCACCCCCCTCCCCCACCGCCAAAAAACTTTCTCCAATTCTTCTGTTGAAAATTTTTTTGGTGCCACTTCAGAATTGTTTTCCTCTTCTTCATATGCAGTTTGCTCGTCAATTTCAAGGAGAGTTGTTGTTGTTTTGGTTTTTAGGAGCATTAGCAAGCTCCGGGATATGCTGTGGTCATTCCCTGACCTTTCCGCATTTTCTGTATTTGGTGGTGACGGGCTCGAACCCCGGTCTAATCAAGAAGCATGTGATACGCACTACTGCTCCTTCCCACCTGGCTATGGAGGCGCCCAAGGAGAGTTGCATCATCTAAGTCGTTTGCATGTGAGTCAGTGCAGTCATGTACATTGGCAGTGTCAAAAAGTTTAAAATCCCAAGTCTCTTCCGATCTTCACAATGTCTTTGGCAATTGTCTGAATTCGAATTTGTAATTCAAAACCAGTGAAATAATTTTCCAAATGGGGCAAAACATGCTGCCAAACAGAATGCATGTTGTTGTCAGCAGTTTCTAGCCAAGATGCAAATATATTTTTGATCGTATTTAAAGGAGTAAAAAGTAAATTGTGAAATGAAAAGCTATCACGTAGTCTTGTCATGATGGAATTAAAAATACTGAACACTGTTGCACTTTGCTAGTGACTTCCTGAGGGAAGCTATTGGCACATGTGCATGTGAGACAATAGAGTTGGCACTGCAGCATATATGTATGCATTCCTAAATTACAACAATGCAGCATATATGTAGAGTACACGTCTAGGCTATTGAATGAATTTTAATATGTACAGTAAATTTTTGACTTAAACTTAATTGAAAACCATGTTATAGTGAAACCCGTGCTGTTTGAAGCCGTGCTAAGCGAGTTATTGCTGTAGTCAGTTTTGTATAATAAATGACTTTTATAAATTTTGTGTCACTGCTCATGAGAAACTGACAGCTCACACACTTATCTATGCTTACATCCTTATATATATATATATATATATATATATATATATATATATATATATATAGTAACGAATAATGGTACTAAGAAGCTAATTAATATAGGGGGGAAGTGCCTGTACAAAAAGGATAATAATAATAGTAGTAAAATAGTAATATAGGTTATGGATCAGGGACACTGCAATAGCAAAACGTACCCTACAGCCATAATGTGTATATATACAATATTGTAAGTAGAACGCGTAAAGTAGATTTAATTGGTTTAAGTCTAATGAAAATACGGTATACACTGGGAGCGATATGTGGAATGAAAAAAAGGAAGAAATGGACAGGAGAATAAAATAAAGATAAGTGAAAAAGCGACCAAAATGAAATAACATTGCGGTGTCTTTCACAATTTCAGTGTCATCATCAGAGGTCATCCACCGAAATTATGAAAAAGACAGCAATGTTCTTGCTTCTGTTTTCGACATGACCTGTATGCTGAAGTGCACATGCGTAGTTGTCACGTGCTGTGAAGGCAAATTTTGATATGAATTTTGCATTAATAAATTTATAAGGGATGTGCCAATAAAAGTAGTTATAATACATAGTGCATACAGATCATGGATGACCTTACAGAAGCAAGTGAAAAGAATTGAAAAAACTGGATAAACTATAATAAAGAATATCAGTATAGGCCGGAAGAAAGGGACTTACCGTTACTTTGTAAGACTGACCAAAAGAACAGTATGGCGGGGTGCCGGTTTATTTATGTGGGGGAATGCTAGCGGCTTCTAGCGTTTCTTAGCGTTAGGTGTGGGGAAAAAAAAAAAAATTATGGTGTCTGTATAAATAGGAATGATATGAAATAAGGTAAAATTAAATATGATTACAATCTATACATGTTTAATACACTGTGTTAGGCCAATTAGTGGGTACAAGTTTTCTAGACTGTAAGACACCACAGAGGCCTAGTATATTGTATGTACGCTATATACATACTTGTTGTGTATGGGTTTAGTTATTAATTAAAGATTATGCTGTATAATTTAATGTCCTATAGTTTTTTATGCTTTAAGATGTTAAGGGCTTTACAGAAGTGATAGCGAAGATATGATTTAGGAAAATTGTTGTTAATTAGTTTATTGCATAGTATCTGGATGTTATCGATAGTAGTTTCTTTGTTTGCTGTAAATGGTAGCTATTCTGATGCTTTGCGTTAGTATAACGTTGGCATGTACTCCTCTAGAAATATTGGAGTTCCACTGTGTGAGGTTGACTATATTAAAGTTGAATTCGTCACGTTTGTTGTATAGGTTGATGGCAGCTTTGTTGTTTATTAATGCAATATCTAGATCTAGGAAATGGGCTGTAGTATCATTGTCCATTTCTTCCTCTTTTTCATTCCATATATATCGCTCCCAGTGTATACCGTATTTTCATTAGACTTAAACCAATTAAATCTACTTTACGCGTTCTACTTACAATATTATATATATATATATAATTTGTATTAATATTAAATTAAATTAAGTAAGTATAAATGGATGTGAAAGTTGCACAAGGTGCCTCACAAATTGGCTTTGCAATTCAGCCCATAATTTACTTAATTCATCATAACCTCTAGGATATTAACATTTTTTCACTTTCACTAATCTACTTCTCTTCTTTTTTTTCTTTCCTCACCCTTATAGTTACTGGCACCTTATGTAACTTTCATATCCATTTATACTTATTTAATTTAATTTAATATTAATACAAATTACATATACTCTTGCATCCTTTAATGCTGCTTTGCACTTTTAGGTGCATCTGTCAGCCCTATTTTATTGAAAAAAATAGGGCTCCACATATCTGTTGTATTACTTGTACAACGAACTTAAGGCTGTGTTTATATGGCAAGCTGAGAGCATTACCTTTTGTCGTCTCCATGGTGTGGCGCGAGCCGAAGAATCATTTCGATGATGGCTATTTCTGCATGACAAAAATAAAAGGTATTTCCAAAAAGAGTAAGCACTGCATCAAATATCCCATCAGCAATTAGGCCAGTGCCACATGGCCTAATTGCTGATGGGATATCTGGTTGCTGATGGGATATCAAAGAACTGCCACTACCTGTGCCACCAAAATCTTGGGGTATTGGAAGTAGTGATGAAGGTACAGAAGAAATCGTTTTACCAGATGTTGTGGAACCATGTACTTCACATATTTGGACTACGAGCCAGAAAAAGAAAAGGCCCCACACTACATTGAACCAGAAGAATTAAACAACTTAATCAGAGACTTGGGCTTACCCAAAGAGAAGGCGGAATTACTCGGATCCAGACTACAACAGTGGAACTTGCCAAAGGTACAAACATTACAATATACCTTAAGCGAAATGAAGAGTTTCAAAATATTTTGCAATGGAAAACAATATGTGTGTCTGCAAAGACGTCATTGGTCTTATGCATGAACTGAACATTGATCACAGTACCTCTGAGTGGTGTTTGTTCATTGATGCATCAAAGCTAAGTTTGAAAGCAGTATTGCTTCATAATGGAAATAATCATGCAACAGCCAAACACCACGTCGTACAACACTGGGACAAGAGAGATGAATATATTCCCGGCAAAAGAGATGTAAAGTATGTTCCATTGGTTGATCCACAAAAGGTTTTTCTTCTCCCTTTACACATCAAGCTTGGACTGATTAAGAATTTCAATAAGGCACTGGATAAAGAAAGCAGAGGATTTGCATATTTACTGAAAATGTTTTCAAATTTATCTCATGCAAAGCTGAAGGAAGGGGGGAATTTTCATAGGTCCTCAAATAAGAAAGCTCCTAAAAGATGAAGAATTTCAAAGAAACCTGAACAGCTGTGATACAAGGATTCCTTGGATACAGAAAAGAAGAGAATGAGCAACTGGTGACAAACTTGCTGAAATGTTACAAGAACATGGGGTGCTGAATGTCATTGAAAATGCATTTTCTTCATTCCCATCCGGATTTCTTTCCTGAAAACTTAGCAGATGTCAGTGCTGAACAAGGAAAGTGCTTCCACCAGGATGTATCTGCAACGGAAAAATGATACCAAGGTTGCTGGGACTCTGCCATGATGGGAGATTACTATTGGTTCCTTAAACGGGAAAGCAATCGGTAGTATAAAAGGAAATCATTGAGTGGGAAACATGTCTAAGTAACATATACTGTGTGTAATAATTACAACCATGTATGCTGATATTGTATAAAAACAAGAATTTAAAAAATGCTTTTGTCTTTTGATGTAGACATGACAGAAGTAAAAGATTGATATTTTCATAATCAGGACATTAATTTTGTTCAGAATAACCAACTTTCGTTCCAGAGGTATGAATAAAAAGAAAATTTGTTGGGCAGTGTTATCAATAATTAGCTGCATAATCATTATTTTATTTTATTTTATTTTATATTTTTTTTTTGCTAATTATATGTTTATTTCTAGGGTATAGCAATGTCTTTATAGGTTCTTATGGCCTGCTGAGTACTTTTATGCCAATATTTTAATACACTGAATACCTGTATAGTACCAATTATACTTTTACAATAGTAATTATATATATATAATATAAATTGAAATACCTGATCATGTATCAAGTTTTACTTTCTGTCATCAGATTTAATTGCATATTTAAATAGGATACATGTCAGATAAGGGCAGGCAAATTTGAATTATAGCCAAATTTGCCTGCCCTTATCTGATGCCAGTGACCGCTACTTGTATTTTTCATTCTTATTTAATAATTTTTTACAGGTCACTTCTTTTTAATAGTCTTTGTGATACCTGCATTGGTGCCTCCGTAGCCAGGTGGGCAGGCAAGAGCAGCAGTGCATAGCACATGCTTCTTGATTAGACCGGGGTTCTAGTCTGTGACCACCGCATATCCCCGGAGCAATATGGCCTTAGTTGATAATGCTCCTAAAAACCAAATAACAAACAAACTACCTGTATTTTTCTCTCTGCTTTTGCCATTCTGTGTAACTTACACTTCCATCTTCACATTTAACTGTTATATTTCTTGCAATATGCATGTATTTATATATATATATATTAAATGTCATTTAAAGTCAGAATTACAGTTGATGGAAAAATAGAAATAAAAAACAAAAAACAAAAATGAATAAACAAGGTATGACAAATGCACCAAAATGCACAAAGCAGCAGTAAAGGATACAAAAGTATATAAAAAGTAAGCATAGATGGAGGTGAGAATTACACAAAGTGCCAAGGACTAGAAGGGTAAGGCTAGTAGAAAAAAGAAGTAATGTAGATTTGAAAAAGGAAAGGCAATGTTAATATCCTAAAAGTTATGATGAATTATTAAAATTATGGGCTGAACTGCAAAGCCAATTTGGAGGTGAAGGAACTGTAAAGTAAAATTATTAAAACCAAATGATTAAACAAAATAAAGTAAAATCAAATAAAATAAAAGGTGGTAGAGCTGTCATCAGATATGGGTGGGCGAATTTAGATATAAGTCGAATACAGAGCAGGCAAAAATGCAGTCTGATGTCAGCAGAAGTAAAAATTGATACATGGTTAGGTAATTCATCAGGGGACTACACACAACCATGTATCAGGAACTACATTTCTATACTTGTAGAAGAATTGTGAAATTAACAGTAGAAGAATTGTGAAATTAAGCCAGAAAAAAAGAAAAAAAAATCAGCACATTCTTTTTCAATATGAACAAGGTAGTCCCAACGCAGTGTCAATGATATGAAAATTATTAAGGTCAAGTAAGGGTAAGGCTAAAAAATATATAATTAAGTGTTTTCAGAGTGGAAAAGAGGTTTTTAAAAATTGAATTACCTAATTATGTATCAATTTTTACTTCTGCTGACATCAGACTGCATTTTTTCCTGCCATGTATTCATCTTATAACTAAATTTGCCTACCCAGTTATGACATAGTTTATTTGGATTTTAGCAAAGCATTTGACTCAGTCCCTCATGAAAGTTTACTGTATAAGCTAGAACATGTTGGGATTATTGGAAAGATTCTATGACAGCTCAACCAAAACTCTACCACCTTTTATTTTATTTGATTTTACTTTATTTTGTTTAACAAAATAAAGTAAAAAATAAAAAAAAACAGAAGGAACTGGAAAGTTGCTGGAGAGGCCTTCATCCTGCAGTGGATTGAAAATGGCTGATGATGATGACTTTATTTTGTTTAATCATTTGGTTTTAATAATTGTACTTTACAGTTCCTTCACCTCCAAATTGGCTTTGCAATTCAGCCCATAATTTTATTAATTCATCATAAGTTTTAGGATATTAACATTCTTTTACCTTTTTCAAATCTACATTGTCTTTTTTTTACTATCCCTACCCTTCTAGTCCTTGGCACTTTGTGTAATTCTCACCTCCATCTATGCAAACTTTATCAAATCTTTATCAGACTTATGTATGCTTACATACATACATATATAATTGACAGTTCAAAATCCCTCAGCTGGAAATTGATATTTTAATGCAGTCAGATAGCTTGTGGACCTTAGTGCTTGAGAAGAGCTGTTGTACTAAAATAATAACAACAATTGCCACTGACTGCAATACTAAGGTAGAGGGAAAATAAATAATAAAAAGAGAAGACACCCCCTCCCACAAAAGCAAAATTCACAGAAGCCATGAATGCAAATGTACCATTAAGAAAATATTGCAGGAGGAGGATCCCGAAATGGGTATATGCAGAACTGGCCAGTCAGACAGATAGAGCAAAAAAAGATAGCATGAGATAGTTACAGAGCATTGAATAGTACTGAAGCCTATAACAGCTACAAGTTGATTTGTAATAGTACCACAGATAAAGTTGGAGAAGGCTGTATATATGCAAGCACTGGCCAAGAGAGCAAATAATGGGGATAAGGAATTTTTTATGTATGTTAATACAAGAAAGAAAAAAGTGAATCAGATTGGACCCTTGTGCACTGGGTGTGGGAGTCTTAGACAATCCAGCTGATGTTGCAGATGAATTGAACAGGTCTTTGCATCTGTCTTTATTGAAGAAACACCCTTCATGCTGAGAGGAGGCTGTGAAAGTGAGGCCGAGGCATATGAAATTGGTGATTTCAAAATTACAGATGACTGTTTATTAGAAAAACTTTCAAGCATAAAGGCAAGTAAGGCTCGGTGGGCTGATGGCATATACCCAGTAATTTTGAGGGAGGCCACCAGGGAGTGTATTGAACTGTTGAAGTTAGTTATGAGGGCATCTTTGGACTCAGGAGAGATTCCTTTGAATTGGAGAAGCACCAATACATAAAAGCGGTTCTAGGAGCAAAGTTGGTAACTACAGACCAGTTAGTCTGATTTCAATTGTAAGGAAAATCTCAGTACAGTAATTAGATAGATTTAGATAGATTAGGCATTCTGAAGGACACACAACATGGTTTTGTAAATAAAAAATCATGTTTAACTAAGGAAGTAGGCTATTTCAGCACAGTTACTCATGAGCTGGATGTAAGGAACAGTTATGACATAGTTTATTTGGATTTTAGCAAAGCATTTGACTCAGTCCCTCATGAAAGTTTACTGTATAAGCTAGAACACGTTGGGGTTATTGGAAATATTCTAAGATAGATTTCTGGGCGGCTGCATGGCAGAAGGCAGAAGATTTTGATTAATAGATATTCTTCAGACTCGTGTAAAGTCGGACATGGGGTCTCCCAGGGATTGGTTCTTGGACCACTGTTGTTTCTAATTTTCATAAACATCACTCGTGGAATAGTAATTTACACTTACCCTTGTGGAATAGCAATCCCAAAATAAATTACACACTCAGTGGGGTTGAAAATTAAAAGCAGTAGAGGAAGAAAGGAATCTGGGAGTTTTAATACTGCCAGATATGAAGTTTTCTGAGCAATGTATGTAAACAAGCAGCCAGGGAAGCCTGTGGTGTTCTATTGATGATTTATTGAACCTCATCCTGTCATAGTCCATTGTATAATGCAATTGTAAGGCCACATTTGGAATACTCTGTTCAAGTATGGAGATTTCATTCGAAAAAAAAAAAAAAAAGACATTGACCTTCTTGAAAGGGTCCAAGGTGAGATCTGCAAACGGGCACCATATGAGAGAAAGACTCTGAATATGTGTGCTACAGAGCTTGGCAACCAGGCACCTCAGAGGTGACCTGATTGAGGTTTATAAAGCTCTACAAGGGGTCAGAGCTCTCTCAGAAAAATTAGTAAAATGAATGAAGACAGAATTTTCACTGTTATAGAGAATTTCAGTACTCGTGGGCATAAATTCAAATTACAGGGAAAGACGTTTAGACTAGATTGTAGGAATTTTTTTTTTAGCCAGCAAGTCATTGATCACTGGAACAGGTTGCCTTCATGGGTAGTTGAGGCTGACAATTTGAATAAATTCAAAAGTCAGCTGGATAGTTACCTATGTGAGGTGGGAAGTAAATAATTTGCATTTTCATATTTATTTGTTTTTTTTTTCTTTGGCCAATGCAGCAAAAGCCTCTGGCTTCCTTGCACTGTATGGCTATTGCTATTACTAGTATTACTATTAATAAGCTTCCATCTTATGGTTTTCCAACTAGTGTTTGTAATTGTGTATCTAGTTTTCTCTCTGACTGCTCACTGCAGATGATAGTAGACAACTCTCTGTCTTCTAATTTATCCACTAATGTTGGTGTTTGCCAAGCTCAATTCTTTCTCTCACTCTTTTTCTCTTGTAATGAATGGCCTTCTTCTGGAAATTCCCTCATAGTTTTGCTAATGATAGCCCATTGCATTCTACCTTCCAGTTTGAGAAACCTTGCCCTGCACAAACAGCTTCACCTTGTAGAATATTCACTACCAATTCCTTAAATGCTGATCTCTAGATATTTCTGTGTAGGAATCATACTGATACTAGCTTTTTTTCTTTTTTTCTTTTTTTTTAGTATTAAATACTGAGATGTGTGGTGCATGCATGTGTGTGCTTGTTCTGACATTCTTAAATAATCATAATGTGCTCTTATAATCCCTACCTCCCTCTTCATTCAACATTGATGTATATAAAAAATGTATGCTTTTGTTTTAATGTGGATCAGCGGTAGTTATCATTTTTTTAATGACATTTTTAATACATCTTTAATGACCCTTCTACTCCCTTAATATTTTTGAAGACCCTTGTACCTTTCATATATTTTAAATTAAGCTAAACTAAAACACCATATGCAGGCAGTTCCTGCTGTAACAAATTAGTTGGTTTCAGAATACCATTTGTTAATTAAGTCTCCAAGAATAAAATAATAAGAATAAATAAGCTTGAAAGAAAAGAATAATGTAAGAAAAATTTGTTTATTTTTTTCTGAAATATATTATTTTATTATATATAATATATGCAGGTTGTCCTTGAAATTGACATCGATATTTATTAAGGTAATTGGTTCATTAAAATACAAGAAGAAGAGTCCACACTCAGTTTGAAGTAGGCACAATGGTTTTTGAGTTAATGTTAAACAGATTAGTGATGTCGTTTCCGCTTCTATCATTTTGCAAACATTGCGAAGTGGAGATGCAAATCAGATTGCTGAACAGAATGTTATGTAAACTTTTGTACTGTATTTACACGTGATGACAATGTAAGGCTGCAGCAAACAGATTGTTGCTCTAGTGCAGTAACTTCATTGCATGTATGGCAAGGAGAAGATCATTAATGTTAGCAGAATGTGCAGACATTCACTTTGTGTATATGAATGAAATGCTAAAGCTGTTGCCACTGAATACCAGCATCATTTTCCAACAAGGTGATACCCTAATTGGCATGTGTCTGTCAATGCCCAGTGTAATTTGGGGGAATGGGATGCAGTGTGAAAGGGCATCACGAGCGAGGCCAGCCCCGATCATATTCTACACAAGCAGAGGAAGAGGTGGTGGATATCATGACATTAGATCCCTCCACCAGCAAGAAGAGTTGCTGCAAGAATGGGTCATTCCAAAATCTTTGTTTGGCACGCATACTGCCCGTGTTCAGGCAGTGTGAGTCCTTCATGCCGATAGCCACCGCATACGTTTCCTACTATCCGGGTTTAACCGAGCGTATAGCTCGTATACTAAGGAATTATTAGACGCGCTGTGTGCAGCTCCCAGGTCAGAAGCTGCACACGGTCGTGTCACAGGTGAAAGACCCCATCTCACACGAAAATATAAGTGGGGTTGTATATAGCATCAAGTGCCCAGAGTGTGGGGAGTGTTATGTGGGGGAAACAAAACGGCGCCTCAAAGATCGTCTGGGGGAGCACACAAATGCGATAAGAAATGCGGATTATGGTAAATTCGCCGTATGGTAAAAGCAGTCATCACTGATCGGGCGCATAAATTTTGGGACCGCAAGTGGCTTGAGAGCCTACGAATTAGTTCTATTGAGAATAATATAAATAGAGACAGGGGTACATGCATTCATCCCCTCTTTGAGGCGGTAATCCTTGGAGGGGATGAACGTTTTCGCCTGAAACGCTCCCGAGCCGCTTCCGGTTCCAACATGTACGGGAACAGTACACGTTTACGTGAGACGCACCGTGAACCTGCTGGTATTTAATGAGGCACCGCAGAATAGAAGTGCACTGTTGAGGAAGAAGGCAGAAGCCTTTGAAAGCTTCAGTTATTTTAGCGCTTTTAATCTAGTATATTTTAATTCAGTATTTCGTTATCATTTTATTTGTACATTCACTGTAAACTACATTTGTTTTATCCTATCTTAATTCAGTATTTTATTATCAGTAATATTTTATTTGTATAATCACACTTATTTTGTTTTGTTTGATCTACTGTAAATTTAAATATAAAGTTTTTTAAGATTTTGGTTTTCGTTTTTACTTCAGTGGTTGGTGAGAAACGCTAAAAATCATAGTATTAAGAACAATACAGTGCTATTTGCAGATATATGGGATTCCTTCTCATGCAGTGTTGAAGCCTGTTTCCTGTCACTGTACTCATTTTAAACATCTTTTGTAATATTTCTTTTGATCTTGCTTCAGTTTGATTGCAGTACTAATAAAATTCATTTACTCCTGCTGTGTAATGATATTGATTTTCTGAGTGGTTTTCAATTCATAACTAAATTTTAATCAATGAACATTTATTGTTCTGGATTTATTGATAAAAATGTTGTGACATAAATAAAATGTTTCTAATTAAAGTAAGCTTTTTCTATGTGTATTTTAGTGCAATTGCATCATTTATACACAGCTAAATATAGATTAGCAAATTTTCAATAACGGCATCGTTTAAGTTACATCTCACATTGTGAATACCTTCACGACGAGTTGCCATGACATTGCACTACTTTGAATAAGTAACACTTCACCCGAAGGAGAAGACTGTTGTTACTTATTCTCAGTGGATACCACCACCCAGACGGCACCGTTTCAGGGCTGTTTTGTATTTGTGTGGGATAATAACTCGGCTATCCAGTTGTCCCTATTAGACTTAGAAAAGCAAAAAGATAGAGGGAAAGTAATAGTAGTGGAAGAGGAAAAGAAACGGTGTAGAAGAATGAAAGGGACAGTAACTCCTTCAACTCACACCACTCAAAAACTCATAAACTCCTCGAATAGGCAATGCTTCCCCAATGTTGTCTGGAAACTCCGGACATCATCAGGGGGAGCCTGATGATGTCCTTATATCATACACCATCAGGCATCTCTCATATTGTGAAGATATACTTCACAACTGTTTTGCCATCATTACATCACTTGGGTACCTACCCACCCACCCACCGAAGAAGGGCCAAATAGCCCTGAAACGGCACCAGGTGGGGCCTGATGATGTCTGGAGTTTCCAAGAATAGGTTGTTGTTGTTGTTGTTGTTTGGTTTTTAGGAGCATTAGCAACTAAGGCCATATTGCTCCAGGATATGCGGTGGTCATTCCTTAACCTTTCCGCATCCTCCGTATTTGGTGGTGACGGGCTCGAACCCCGGTCTAATCAAGAAGCGTGTGCTACGCACTGCTGCTCCTTCCCACCTGGCTACGGAGGCGCCCCAAGAATAGGTAACAACAGCCTTCTCCACTGGGGAAGCGTTGCCTATTCGAGGAGTTTATGAGTTTTTGAGTGGTGTGAGTTGAAGGAGTTACTGTCCCTTTCATTCTTCTACACCGTTTCTTTTCCTCTTCCACTCCTACTATTACTTTCTCTCTACCTTTTTGCTTTTCTAAGTCTAATAGGGATAACTGGATAGTCGAGTTATTATCCCACACAAATACAAATTAGCCCTGGAACAGTGCTGTCTGGGTGGTGGTATCCACTGAGAATAAGTAACAACAGTCTTCTCCTTCGGGTGAAGTGTTACTTATTCGAAGTAGTGCAATGTCATGGCAACTCGTCGTGAAGGTATTCACAATATGAGATGTAACTTAAACAATGCCGCTATTGCAGATTTGCTAATCTATATTTAGCTGTGTATAAATTATGCAATTGCACTAAAATACACGTAGTTCAATCTCTTTCGCAGCTTGAGGCTTTAAGCCGTAATGCATTAGAGTAAGCTTTTTCATAATGATTGCTTTCATAAATTTACAATTATATGTGAAACACTAGAATCAGAAATGATGTCACTAATCTGTTTAAAACTGTAACTGAAAACCCATTTTTCTTACTTCAAATTGTATGTAAACTTTTCTTCTTTTATTTTAATGAAGTTTTTTAGTAAATATTGACATTCCTTTAGTAAATATTGACATCGATTTTAGAACACCCTGCATAGTATATATTAATTTATTTGTTCTTGAAACATCAGTTACAGAACTTTTTGATAGGCACTTGTGTTACACAGTAGTTTCCTCTCCCTTCAAATTCTCTCTTTCTGTATATATAAGTTCCCTTCTTAATGAAATAATTGAACTTTCACAGAATTACTTACTTCTTTTTTCCCCTGGAGATTTCCTCACTTAGTGCAAGTAAGAACAATGGAAAAATGGTTGCCTTTTCATTCATCAGTTATTAATGACCATGTATATGTACTGGACTTGCTTCTAAAATTTCCATACCCTATCGATGTGATACATAATTATACTGTTAGAACTGGGCAATGGAAATATTCCTTTCCATTTGACATTAATGCAAAAGGTGTCACAGAGCAATCTGCACTTTATGTTCCTTGTTATGTTGGAAATCAAAGAATTATGGATATGTTGCTATAATTTAGAATTTAAGAGAAGAAATGAGAACAAATTTGTAAGTCCAAAGCAGCCGATTGCAAGTGGGCTTCAACTTGTTATGGCAGAATTGAGCTTGGAGAACAGTACTGAATACAGTGAAGAAAGGATAGAAACCAGCATTAGTCCTATTGATTTAGATGTGTATTGCAATAATTTCTGTATTGCAATAACAATGGTGCCTCTGTAGCCAGGTGGGAAGCAGCAGCAGTGCGTTGCACACGCTTCTTGATTAGACTGGGGTTCGAGCCCGTCACCAGCAAATACGGAGGATGCAGAAAGGTCAGGGAATGACCACCGCATTTCCTGGAGCAATATGGCCTTAGTTGCAAATGCTCCTAAAAACCAAATAAAACAAAAACAAGCAATAACAATACAGAAACAGTCCTTCATGTTGCTCTGAAAAACAAACCATAGAATAGAATGGTTTGTGTTTAGTTCCATAATGGAGCTAATCCTAATCTTTGTATTAAGTTATCACAAAAAGATATTAATCAAGCTCAGTAAGATGAATATACCAGCACTGTTTCTACAGCCCTTGTAGAAGCAAGCAAAAATAGAGATGGAAGCATGGTGGATTTTTTGATAAGATATGGAGCTTGAGATGATCACTGCAATATTTTTTCTATAAATTATAGAAAAATATAGAAAAAATCACAGTAAGAACATATATATTAATATTATAAACATAAAAACAAATCTTAACTTTCTTAAAAAAGTGTGAATGCTTCATTTAATTCTGTTGCCATAAGAGTGCATATTGCAGGACTTAACTGGTAGTAGTTCTGTAAGCTCGTCATTCCTCAATTTTTTGGCATAAGAATTTAGCTCATGCTGAAGAATTGGGGGAGGGAACTACATCTTAAAGCTCCACTTCTAAGTAATTATTTAGCAATCACTATAACCTCGGCTGCCACTGCTACCTGATTGGGTTCAGTGTTTCATAATTCACTTGTGAAAGTCAGACAGTTATTTTTTGTAATTCATTTGTATTGCTCTCCTTGATGTAAGACCATATAATAATCTTTATTGCATCCAGCACTTTGAATTCTCTCCATAATTTCCATAAGATTGGTGCATTTTCCCCATCAGATTCTGCTACTGCCTTCATAAATGTCCTCTTCAAATTGGGGGTTGGTTAGAATCCACCAACCCTCTCTCACTTATAGTAGTTGAAGTCCTGGATGGTCATATATACTTTTGCCGATTGTGTCATTCATACTGTCTCCTTGTGATAATAATGTGAAAAGCATTTTTCCACTTTTAAAAAGTATTTCTAGTTGCAATGTGTGTCACCATTATTGTTTGATGTGTCATTTGAAGTCCTTTCTACACTTCAGTCGTTATTGGCAATGTTGGTGCTGGGATCACACTTTCCATGTGTATAATCATGGCCTCAGTTCTCTTGAGGTTTCTCCATGACATGCCTCTTAGTAATAATTTACGGTATTTGTTTTAGGTTATTCATAATTCAGATGTTTAGGAAAGAACTTAGAAAAAAATCACAGGTTACGAATTATTGCAACTTCCATCCAAGGTTCTGAACTTTTTTGGTCATTCTTTCTTTACTTTACTGAAATCATTCTTTACTGAACAGCCAAGGATGATTTTTTTTATTTATTTATTTTTTTTACAACATACCCTTATTAATCATCCATATTTTGATGGTCCTTTTCAAAGTAGTCCCCATTTGATGAAATGCACTTACTCCAACGTTTCTGCCATTCTTCAAAACATGGTAGAAACCATTTTTGGACATACTTTTGAGAATTTCCTCTGACGTCTTTACAACTTCTTCTGATGACTGGAAACATTTTCATCACAGCTCTTTCTTTAACTTTGGGGGAAAAAAAAAATTGTAGGATGCAAGGTCAGGGCTTGTAGGACGGATGAGGAACCAAATTTCTGAGTTACCGTGTGTGTGGGGGGGGGAGGGGAATCACCAAGAAAGAGAAGAATAATGATATCCAGCTCAGGACCCTGGGTGTGCCAAGCCCATATGCACCAGATATGAGCCCCTGTGCTGGCTAAGTACTCGATGACAGTGCCGTCTTGGTCATTTGTGACAAATGTGATCCTGCAGATTGTGCAGCACAGTTCTCTAATAAGGTCCTGTAACAGTCATATGATGTGGCATAATATGCTGGTAAACCAGTCATTGAATATCAAAAAAGAGATGACCATAATCTTTCCTGCAGAAGCCACAACTTTTGCTTTTTTCAGTGTTGGTGATGACATAGACTTCCAAATGGAGCTTGTTGCTTACTCTCTGGGTCCAAATGATAATGTCTTGTGTTATCTGCTGTTATAATCTTGTGCAGAACCTCACTATTTTCAATTATCATCCATTGCAGCTCCTAACAAACCTCCATGCGAACTTTCTGTTGCTCAGGTGTGAGTAGTATCAGAACCTAGCATGCACAAGCATGTGTCATGTGCAAATGGTCACAGAGAATACTGTGCATGCTTCCTAATATTATTCTCAACATCTCTGCCAGTTTCCTTACTGTTATACAACAATCTTCTCTCATGATCACAGAAGCAGTGTTTATGATTTATGTGGCAACAGCAGTGGTTGAAGCTCTAGGACTGCTGATTTGTGATTGAATCATGGCCATCTTTAAACATTCTAAACTACCTGCAAGGATAGATGCAAAAATTTGCTTTCAGCCATAGAATGTTTGATTGTTGAAACAGACTTTCATCTGTTGTTGTGGAGGTGGGTATTTTGAATAAATTTAAGAATTAGTCAAATTATTAGAGGGGATGGACAGATGAGGTGGGTAGTTAAGGGTTTTTTGCTTGATGCTGGACAGATGAGGTGGGTAGTTAAGGGTTTTTTTTTTGCTTGATGCTGTATAAGCTCACTTCTTTTGATCATTACCTTGTATCACTACTAATACTACTAATTAAAAAATAATCAGTGATGCAGATTAAAACTGAAGGAATACTGAAATTCAAACTGATATAATTGTAAAAGATATGTTATTATTTTATTTATTTATTTATTTTTTAAATTTTAATTGTAAGATATTACAATATGTCCAAGCTGGTAAGTTTACTTGCCAACTTGATATCTGTAAATGCCGCCTTATATTGTGCTTGGAAAGCATCTTCAATCAATCTCCAAAACTGTTATAAGAAAATAATAAATTTTTTTATTTTGATTTATTTTAACATTACTGTAGATTTTAACTCTGTTTTATAACTTCTTAACTAAATAGCAGTAACTGAACATTCTTGTTTGAACTATTGTGAAAGCATTTTATACCAATGTTAGAATTAACCTAATTTTATTGTTTGCTGAAAGAAGACTTCTTGGAGTAGATTTAACATTTTATGATTAAGAATAATTGCTATATGGATATGATAATTTAAGTTCTTCCTTAAAGGTAATTGAAGGATCATTGGAAGAGGACTTGAATAAAGATCATCGGTGTCAATTAACAACGTTAAATCTTGCCCATAATGCTTATGAAGCTGTGCCACATATATTAGCATGTTTTGCAATTAATCTGTCTCGCCTAAATCTGAGCTATAATAGGCTTATAGACATGGGATCAGTAAGTAGTTTTCCTGCTGGCTTAAAGCATCTTGACCTGTCTCATAACCATATTCAGTCATGGCCTACTTTGAGAAAATTAGATCCTGAGATTACCCCAGACAGCATGACATGTTATAATCAGCATGAGGGCACTGTACCTGTCCCTACTAAGCCATCTTCTGGATTATCAACAGGTATTAGCTTTAATTTATTTTAAAGCTAATATTTTATTAGCTTTAAAATAAATAATAAATTTTTTATTTTCATAATTCTGTATTTTATTGATATGTTTTTGATGTTGTTATTGTAAAATTTATAATATGAATTGTCTAATTATAAATTGAACTTTTGTCACAAAAAACATAATTTCTAGATCGTACGTATAGCTTAGCTTAATTTTCAGCACTCACCTCATAGTAATCCGCTTAGCTGGTGGAGAGTTTTAAATAAATAAATAAATAATCTTTATTGTGTACAAAGGATGTATGCAATTTTACCCTTCACGGCAGGAATGCCAGGGGCTTCACATTGGCTGGTGTACAAAGGCCTTGAGGACGGGGCCCACATCGAAGTTCGGGTTCATCCCCCAGGGCCAACAATATAATACGTTTCAGTTAACTTATTCACAATATTCATAAAAATGTTATACAGTATTTTTGACATTATGTACAATATTATACAGACATCATTTTTACATTTATTATACTGCCACATTACTGTGCAGTTTGCCTGATTGGGTGTAGGTCATCAAGGATCTCCCTCCGGTATTTGCGGTCCTTGACAAATTTGTAGAGGTCGCCTTTGATTGCTTGTACTGTGATAAGCATCTGCTTGGGGAGGAAGCGGTTGCTGAGGGCTAGTCTGTTATGGTTGGCTATAAGGGTCGGAGCTGATCTCAGTCCGGGTTGAGGGATCCTCCAGCTGCACAGTTCCCATATGTTTGGCTCCGAGATTATTCCAGTGGTCATTTTGACAGTTAGGGCGAGGCGTCTTTCCATTATAAGATTTGGCAGTCGGGCAAAATTCAGTGCGGTTGCCATCGCAGTTGTTCTTTGCTGGGGTGGACGATGATGTTTATGTGTGACCCAACGAAGGAGCCAGTATTTGGAGGAGTACACACGCTTGATATTCGTGGGGGCTGCAGATGCCCATATTTCTGAGGCGTATAACACGACGGAGTATACAGAGGTGTATATGTACCGCCGAGTCACATCCAGATCCTTAACGTGAAGTAGTTGTTGTTTGGTAGTCCACCGCATTTTGCAGAATTTTGTTATGAGCTTGTCGATGTGGGGCTTGAAGGTCAGTTTGCAATCGAAAACTACTCCCAAGTCTGTTTGTGTATTTACCACTGGAAGGAGAATGCCATTTAGAGAAACTTGGACGTCAGTGGGTTGGTGCTTCAACGAAAAGACAATTTGGGCTGATTTTGCCGGATTAATAAGTAGTCCAAATTGATGGAGATAGGATTCTAAGTCGTGTAGCTTTCGATTGATCTTTTCATTAATTTTTGAGATATGTTCCTCCGGGTTGATCTGGGTGTGTAGCTTAATATCGTCAGCATAGCAGATTATGTCTTCTCTCTCTTGAACAAACGGAATAATGACTGCAGTAAATAATGCTCCGGAGAGGACTCCGCCTTGGGGAACTCCTGCAGTGATTTTTCTTGAGATTATATTTTGATCCGCTGTAAGGACAATGATTCTGTCTGATAGCAGGGTTGTGATAAACCACAACAAGTCGCCTGTTATATGGAAGTAATTTTCTAGGAGGTGAACGAGTGAGGGAATGCTGATTGAGTCGAAGGCAGCTTCCAGGTCGACATATGTAACGGCAAGTTCTGCTTTAGCTTCTAGTGCACTGAGAATGGTGCTGGTTATAGAAGTTAAATTGGTGACTGTGGATCTTCCGGGAATGGCATAGTGAATTTGTGGGGGTTTGTGAGGCATGATTTGATTGGTGATGGTTGAGAGTAATGCCTTCTCCATAAGTTTCAAGAGGCTGGAAGAGCGAGAGATTGGCCTGAACTGTTTAATGAGGGATGCAGATTGGCATTTAGGATGTGGCCTCACAGCATATCTGTTCCAGAGAGGGGGAAAGTAGTGCTGCATTAAGATACGGTTAAAAATTGAGAGTAGTGGATCGATGATAAACGTGCTGAGACACTTGATCATGAATTGTGGCACAAGGTCAGGGCCTGCAGTTGCGGTGGGTGGCAATCTATTCATAGCAGTTATAAGCTGCTTCCTGGTGATGCTAACGGTGGCGAGCATATCCGTTGGGATGTTGTTGACAGGTAAGTTGCCTGGATATGTTGGGGCCACATTGTTCGAGAACCGTGCAATGTAGTCCATCCATAGTTCAAGATCCAGTGTTTTAGGGATTCCTGTATGCCGAGAGTCGTAAAATGGTTTGCCTTTTTGTAGGGTTGCTTTTAGATGTTTTTTGATTGCAGATGATTTCTGGCGGTTGAACACTGCCCTTGCTCTGGAGAAGGCAATCCGATCTTGTGCAGTGCCTGACTCTTTCCATCTCTTATGCAGATTTTGTTTTTCTTGGAAGGTTTTGTTCAGTGGAGGCGTCCACCAAGCTCTTGAACGGGGAGTGATGCAGACAGTCCTTGTCGCTCCGTAGTTGGCAATGGTCCGGATCCACCTGGTCATGAGGTCCACAGCCAACTGGAGATCGCAATTGTTGAGAACTTCCCAAGGGATGGAGGATGCGGCTTCGAGACATCGTGGTGGATCAATGAATTTGGGAGATGTTATTATTTTTTTCTTTTTTGGGCCTTGAATATTGAAGTTAGGTGCGGCTAAGTGCAGGAGTATGGCAATGGGTTCGTGATCGGATCGAAAGAGATCGTGAGGGTTGTCTAAGAGGTCGCATGGTGCTGAGGAGAATACCAAATCTAAGAGATTGAGTCCTCTCGTGGGGTGGCAGTTGAGAAGGCTGATACCCAGTGAATCCATACTGCTAACGAGCATCCTACTAAGATGTGCGAGAGTAGGAGGAAGATTGAAATCTCCACAGACAATGTGCTTAGCAGAGGCGTGGAGGTGATTCACTAGCCAATGGATTACATCTTCAATGATATCACTGTTTGGACCTGGTGGAATATATACTGTTGCTATGTCTATCAAGTAGGTGTTAAGATTGAGGGACACCATGGCGGCTTCAAATGCAGGGGATTGGCTTACCACAGAATGTACCAATGAAAAGAGGGTGGTATTGTAGAGTATTGCGACTCCCCCTCCTCTACGATCTACTCTAGAGGAGCAGAGCATCTGGTAACCAGCCTGAGGTGCACAGGCAATGGAGTCCTGGCCATTCTCAAGCCACGTTTCAGCGATACAGAGGACATCCAGGGTTTTCGAGAGTAGAAGCTGTTCGACAGTGTCTAGCTTGTTACAGATACTTCTTGCATTTTGAAAGACAATTCGAATGGTGGTAGCCTTAGCAATCGGAGTTCGTACAGGTGGTAGGTTTCTTTTTTGGGGCCGCACTGGTCTATTGTGCGTTGTGATATGTACAGGGATATTAGAGACAGGTTTGCAGCCTTGGGAATCGACATCATAAACGGCTGGTAGTTGGATTGATTGATATGTGGACATATTGTTTCCCATAGTAGTTTTGTTCTCAATAGAATCATTTGAATTCTTCTGTGTTTCTATGGCTTGGCAGCTTGATAGTTTTAATTGCTATTGTATTTGTTGATGATTTTGGTGATTTATTGCGGTTCTTGGCGTCTGATCTAGGAAGGGTTTGACGAGAGTTCCAGGGGGCCATAGCCTTGGATCCAACACGAAGCTCATCATCTCTGGGTGGCAGGTAAGGATGAAAGATGCGTAAGTTGGGTACCTAGTTCTTCTCTGTCTCACATCAATATTTATACTGTGACGTTCTGCAAACATGGCCTTAATGCTGCCTGGTTTAGTAGTTGGTTCCAGTCGAGAAACAAAGATTTGCCCACGGGTCTGGACCGCTGTGATATTGTACGAATATGAGTGATTCCCCTTAATGGAGTGTTGTGTGCCACCTGTTTTCCCTCTTGGCTTCCACGTTCCATATTTTGATGGGTTGAATATATGATCCCGGTTTCTTTTGAGGGAACCTGTTGATCGGAGAAAAGAGACTTGGGCAGGGAGTGCATGCAGTTTGTAAGCCTTGCTGTTGGCATCTTTTGGATTTTATGATCGTCTTTTTGGCTGGTGACTACTTCTGCAAATGCGGGTATTAATGGACTCTTTCCAGTTTGAATTGTCTGCTCTAACATTTTAGGTTTGGTATTATTTAGGGTCGATACTGTAGAGCGGGCCACCTGAGAGATCTTCGAGTGGCTATCTCCGGTGATGTTAAATGCAGGTTTGGTAGAGTTATCTTCACTGAAATCTGCATCTTTCCTGTTGAGCTGATTAGTGGATTGTTCTCTTTTGCTATTTTGAAGGTTGGGTTCTGTGGTAGAAGGCTGGTTCACTACAGTGAATTTATTTGCAGCTACTTGTGCCTTGAGTTGTTGTACTTCTTCAAGTAGGCTTGAGTTTTGGGCTTTGATTTGCTTAATCTCATTAATAAGCATATTCAGCTGCGTGTTTATGAGCATTACATAATCATCACTTATCTGCAGGCAGTTTTCCCTGTGCATCAAAGTTGTTACCGTTTGGCAGCACTTTGTGGCCGAGGTAGCTACATCATATATTACTCCTCCAGGGAGTCGTGGAACGGCTGTGCTTTGCAACAGAGACGTGGAGGTAGCGCTGTCATCTGTGGGGGAATGATTGTCGGCATCGGCGATTTGTATCTGCTGATCGGAAGTTTCCGGTGTGGTGCTTATGCTGGGGTGTGGTAGGATGGCTTTATTTTTCTGTGCGGATGATGTAGTTTTGGTTGATGTGCAGGGTATCTCAGTACGTTGGGGAGGTGCCCTTGATGCACCGTTGAGGGAGTCACTGTCAGGTATTTCCTTGCAAGAAAGACATGAAAAATTGCGTCTCCGTTGCTTGTTCATCTTTTTTAAATCAATTTTGAGGCATGATCCACAAAACGAAGCGTAGCACATAACACAAATAATGCATAGGTCAGTGTTTAATTTGCATAATTTACATTCAGCTGTGGTGAAGACTTCATTTAACTCTGTCATATTTGGATATCTGATGGGAAATGCTCGTGTTTGAAGGTTTAACCGGCTGAATTAGTGGTACAGTATTTAGTTCAGAAAGCTTGTCACCGACTTTAGGAATGCAGTTAATCTGTTTCCGGGGGAGGGGGTGAATTTCCAGGAATTAGTAATTGACGCGTATCGCCAGGGCAACTGATCGCAAGTACTGTACTAACTTACAGCAGTGGAGTCTGACCTTGATCTGTAGCCGGCAGCGGTAAGTGGTGCTGGTCAATTTTCCGAGCGTTAATACAGCTTGATCATGTCCGATTATGAGATTCTGTAATATGAAAAGGAACTGCAAATAATAAATACCTGGGTGTCTTGGTCGCCTTGAAGTTGGTGTCTTCTTCTTCAGAGTCACTTGAGGAGTATAACGATACTAAAATCACCTTATAAACTAAGGCATAACTTCATTAATTTTAATGATTATTGAGAGCAACACACATACGTGACTGTACGGTCCGGCGCCACCTATACTGTGTTTTACCACATACATAGTGGTTACGGGATTCTAATAACGTACAGGGATTATGGGTTTAAAACTAAGTTGTGGGTTATAAAAAATTTTTTAAGAAAGGAAAGTGCACCTTCCATTCCAAGGTTGCCTAATTAAATTAAATTAAATGAAGAAAAAAATAGAAGCTAATAGTCGTGCACGAGCGGCTTTCGAGATTCCTCGTCTTCAGTTTGCTATAGTGGGAGGAAAAGGAGAGCGCGCTTGAGTTATGTACGGGTTGGGTTCCCGAAATGCATTTCAGTGCACGTGGAAACTTAATGTGTGCTAAATTCCAAATGGGGGAGAAATTGGCGGGAACCTTTTTGTTTAACACGTTGAGTGATGTATGGCGCTTAAACCATTCGATGCAGTACAACAGCAAAATTCGGGACATCAAAAATTTCCAACACGCGTGCATACTACCACTTTATCTTGAAACAGGCCTATGGGACTGGGAATTTCCATACTATAATAATTAATGATAGACACCAGCCAGGAATTAAACTAAAAATTTACTATACAATGAAATAATATACAATGAAATATGATGCAAATAAAATAAAACACTGATTAAATTATAGTTAAAATATAGTTAAAAACAATAAAATTAATTAAAATAAACTAGGTTAAAAGCGATAAAACAATACAATCTGGAGCTTTCGGAGAACTGCCGTCTCCTTCTTCAGCATACTACCAGTGCTACAACACATCCTTAAGTAGCCGGTCCATGGCACTCATGCACGTGATCATCAGACACATGATCTACATTCTCCATGCGCGTATCGGAAATGGAAGTGGCTCGGGAGCGTGTCAAACAGAAACGGTCATCCCTTCTGAGGACAACTGCCTCAAACAGGGGGTGTAAACGGATCCCCCTGTCCCTATTAATAGTATTGTGACTGGATGAACCGATTCGCAAGCTCTCGAGCCACTTGCGTTCCCAAAATCCATGGGCGCGGTCGGTAATGACCGCGTCTTCAGGGGAGATCCGATGCTGCTTTTCCCAGAAATGCTCTGCCACAGCAGACCTCGCATAGTTAGCAGTCTTGATAGCGGTCGTGTGTTCCCCCAGACGGGCCTTTAAACGTCGGCCCGTTTCCCCCACATAACACTCCTCACAATCCGGGCACTTAATCTCGTAGACCACATTGCTAGTATGGTCCTGGGCTACGGGATCTTTAACTTGGGATATCACTGTGTGCAACCTCCGACCCGGAAGTTGCACACAGCGAGTCTGGCACTCCCGCAATGCCCGTACAATACGTTCTGAAAGGCCCGGATAGTAAGGAATGTATGCAGTAGCCACAGGGGCAGGCCACTCCCTACGATTGGACTCAACCCTATGAATATATTTGTCCAAGACCCTCTGGGGGTATCCACATTTCCTGAGGTCTGCCGTGACTTTGCAAATTTCTATTTCCTTTTCTTCAGGGGTACTACAGTGGGTCCCCACCCTATTCAACAATGCCCTGGCTACACTGTTCTTATGATGACAAGCCTGTGCTGAGCTATAATGAACAAATTGGCCACGGCACATAGGCTTTCTATAGATCGTTGTTTTTAATCTAGATCCATCTCTGCTCACCAAGACATCCAGAAACGGGAGGGACCCAGCTTCTTCCACCTCCGAGGTAAATTGTATAAATGTGGAAAAGCTGTTGAGCATATTGAGCACCTCATCTTCCTTTCCCTTTTTTAAAATAGTGAAGGTATCGTCCACATATCTCCTCCACTCGTTCATGGGGAAATTCAACTGATGAAACACCCTAGTTTCCAGTTCCTCCATTGCCAAATTAGCCACAATGGCACTGATGGGGGAACCCATGGCCGTGCCATGGACCTGCTTATACATAACTTTTTGAAACACCATGGTAGTGCTTGCGAGGCAAAATTCCACACCTTTACAAATATCATCAATGCTTAGTAAAGATCTAGCACTAAAGCAATCATCTCGTTCCAAGGCCGATCTTACACAATGCACCCCATGTTCAATGGGGATACATGTGAACAAGGATACCACATCAAACGAAATCATGAGTTCGTCTTCACCTATAGATTGGCTTCTTATAAATTTTATAGATTGTTAGAGGAATCCGTGGTGGTGCGTAACAGGGATACTGGCAACTTTATTCATAATCTTAGTGGCAAACAATTTACCAGAGAACAGGAGGAAGTATTGAGCCTGGGTCCAAAGTTTGCTTTGGTTCCTGCCAGACCTCCCATTGCAGAGATAGCTATGGGAGTGGAAAAAGCCATCAACAAGTTACCTGTTACCCAAGCTGATGAGATACGGGTTAGGGTTGCGGCTATTTTGAGTCAGACCAGGACAGCACATTCTAATCTCAGTCATAAACATGAAAGAGCATTAAGACAACTCAGAAAAGATGAGGATATCATAATGTTACCTGCCGACAAAGGCAGATCCACAGTGGTACTGAATAAGGATGATTATTGTGCAAAAGCTCTGGATCTTTTACAGGACAGCAACATATATAAAGTTACCCATCGAAATCCGTTAGCTGGTTTGGAGAGACAAGTCAACAACATTATACAGGGATGGCATAAGGCTGGTAAAATAACCAAAGAAGTTTATTGGTCTCTTCATGCCTCAGGTTGTCGATTACCTCGGTTTTATGGCCTCCCAAAGACGCACAAGGTGGGCATTCCGTTGAGACCTATAGTATCATTTGTGGGTAGTCCCACTTATGCTTTATCTGGATTTTTAGCTGGAGTCATCTCTCCTATGGTGGGACGCTCCAGTTTAGTAATCAGAAACAGCAAGGAATTTGTGAACTTTATAAGAAGCCAATCTATAGGTGAAGACGAACTCATGATTTCGTTTGATGTGGTATCCTTGTTCACATGTATCCCCATTGAACATGGGGTGCATTGTGTAAGATCGGCCTTGGAACGAGATGATTGCTTTAGTGCTAGATCTTTACTAAGCATTGATGATATTTGTAAAGGTGTGGAATTTTGCCTCGCAAGCACTACCATGGTGTTTCAAAAAGTTATGTATAAGCAGGTCCATGGCACGGCCATGGGTTCCCCCATCAGTGCCATTGTGGCTAATTTGGCAATGGAGGAACTGGAAACTAGGGTGTTTCATCAGTTGAATTTCCCCATGCGCGAGTGGAGGAGATATGTGGACGATACCTTCACTATTTTAAAAAAGGGAAAGGAAGATGAGGTGCTCAATATGCTCAACAGCTTTTCCACATTTATACAATTTACCTCGGAGGTGGAAGAAGCTGGGTCCCTCCCGTTTCTGGATGTCTTGGTGAGCAGAGATGGATCTAGATTAAAAACAACGATCTATAGAAAGCCTATGTGCCGTGGCCAATTTGTTCATTATAGCTCAGCACAGGCTTGTCATCATAAGAACAGTGTAGCCAGGGCATTGTTGAATAGGGTGGGGACCCACTGTAGTACCCCTGAAGAAAAGGAAATAGAAATTTGCAAAGTCACGGCAGACCTCAGGAAATGTGGATACCCCCAGAGGGTCTTGGACAAATATATTCATAGGGTTGAGTCCAATCGTAGGGAGTGGCCTGCCCCTGTGGCTACTGCATACATTCCTTACTATCCGGGCCTTTCAGAACGTATTGTACGGGCATTGCGGGAGTGCCAGACTCGCTGTGTGCAACTTCCGGGTCGGAGGTTGCACACAGTGATATCCCAAGTTAAAGATCCCGTAGCCCAGGACCATACTAGCAATGTGGTCTACGAGATTAAGTGCCCGGATTGTGAGGAGTGTTATGTGGGGGAAACGGGCCGACGTTTAAAGGCCCGTCTGGGGGAACACACGACCGCTATCAAGACTGCTAACTATGCGAGGTCTGCTGTGGCAGAGCATTTCTGGGAAAAGCAGCATCGGATCTCCCCTGAAGACGCGGTCATTACCGACCGCGCCCATGGATTTTGGGAACGCAAGTGGCTCGAGAGCTTGCGAATCGGTTCATCCAGTCACAATACTATTAATAGGGACAGGGGGATCCGTTTACACCCCCTGTTTGAGGCAGTTGTCCTCAGAAGGGATGACCGTTTCTGTTTGACACGCTCCCGAGCCACTTCCATTTCCGATACGCGCATGGAGAATGTAGATCATGTGTCTGATGATCACGTGCATGAGTGCCATGGACCGGCTACTTAAGGATGTGTTGTAGCACTGGTAGTATGCTGAAGAAGGAGACGGCAGTTCTCCGAAAGCTCCAGATTGTATTGTTTTATCGCTTTTAACCTAGTTTATTTTAATTAATTTTATTGTTTTTAACTATATTTTAACTATAATTTAATCAGTGTTTTATTTTATTTGCATCATATTTCATTGTATATTATTTCATTGTATAGTAAATTTTTAGTTTAATTCCTGGCTGGTGTCTATCATTAATTATTATAGTACTACCACTTTAATAGCTTCAAAACTAATTCAGCAAGTACAGAACTAACACAACACATCCAATCTCAAAATCACAACCCACTCATCGATTCGGCCATCACAGTAGTTAAATTAAATTCTAGCTACAAAATCCTTGAAAACGAAGCCCTCGTCATCGAATGGTTTAAGCGCCATACATCACTCAACGTGTTAAACAAAAAGATTCCCACCAATTTCTTCCCCATTTGGAATTTAGCATGCATTAAGTTTCCACGTGCACTGAAATGCATTTCGGGAACCCAACCCATATATAACACAAGCGCGCTCTCCTTTTCCCCCCCGCTATAGCTAACTGAAGACAAGGAATCTCGAAAGCCGCTCGTGCGCAACTGTTAGCTTCTATTTTTTTCTTCATTTAATTTAATTTAATTAGGCAACCTTGGAATGGAAGGTGCACTTTCCTTTCTTAAAAAATTTTTTATAACCCATAACTTAGTTTTAAACCCATAATCCCTGTAAGTTATTAGAATCCCATAACCACTATGTATGTGGTAAAACTCTCCACCAGCTAAGCGGATTACTATGAGGTGAGTGCTGAAAATTAAGCTAAGCTATACGTACGATGTAGTTATTACATTACAGCACATAAGGACTCCTTAAAAAATCAAAAAACATAATTTCATATTTAAATTTTTAGCATTAGCATTAGTAGAGGTATATGATGCATAAAAGCAAGCTTATACGGCATCAGCCAAAAAAAAAAAAAAAAAAACCTTCCCATTTCACCATTCACTCCAAAAGTTTGTCTAGTTGTGCCTTGAGTTTATTTAAGCAGTGAACTTCCACAACGACAAATGGAAGTTTGTCCCAGAAACCATCCACTGGCTAAAGGCAAATTTCCTCACATCTATTCTACAACTGTCTTTCCTTAATTTGAATCTATGTCCCTTCAGGTTCATAATCTGGGCAAGAGGAAGAAACCCATCAGCTTTGAGCTTTCTCAATGCTGATGGGATTCTTCATTCAAGGCCTTATACACCTCATTTAGATCACCTCGCACGTGCCTAGTCTCCAGATGCTGCAATTTGCAGAAATTAAGCATTTCTAGGTAAGGGCAACCTTTTATTCCACTCACCAATCTTGTTGCCCTTCTCTGTACTCATTCCAACTTCTCTACATAAAATGAGGCTTCCAGACCTGTGTGGCCTTATCATTTCAAGGATACAAGGATATAATCACCTCCTTCTCCCTGCTAGCAAAATTCCTGTATATCATTGACCCCATGAGCTACTCTTTCAGCCCATCTGCACTGCTTAGAAAACTTCACATCTGACTGCACAATTACGCCCAGGTCTTTTTAATTCTCCACTATCCTGAGTGTAGTACCACACAGTTGGCACGTTACTCTGGGGTTACTGCTACCCATATGCAGTACTTTGCATTTGTCAATGTTAAACTTCAGTTGCCACAACTCAGCAGCCCATCTGCTCAACTTTTCAAGATCCTGTTGCAGTAGCGTACTGTCATTAACAACCTTACCAACCTTCATATTTTCTGCAAACTTGGGCACTAAGCCTGATATAGCTTCATCAATATCATTGATAAATACAGAACACGGCAATGGGCCCAACACGGAACCCTGGGGGACTCCACTAATAACATTAGTCCATGAAGAGCAGTTTCCATTAATTACCGCTCTCTGTCATCTCCCATTCAACCATCTTTTATCCCTAATAGAAACTTGCCCTTAATGTCATACTGCTCCAATTTGTACAGTAGTCTTCCATGTGCAACAGTATCAAAAGCTTTCCTAAAATCCAAGTATATGATACCAAAATTAATTTTTGCATTCAGTTCCTTTGTGACCACATCATAGTATGCAATCAAATTGGACAGACAAGACATCCCCTTAACAAACCCATGCTCTGTCTGAACAATAGCTGCAGTCTTGTCTAGATGATCCTGCATGCTTCTTTAATCATTGACTCCATTATTTTCCCCATAACAGAAGTTAAATTAACAGGTCTAACATACAAATTTGTGCAATAGCATCATGTTAATATGCAGCAAACTCTGAAATAGCTGAGAACGGCATCATTTTAGGTGTATCTCATATTGTGATGTGAATATCTTCACAACGATTTGCCATGATATTGCATTACAGATGGAACAAACTTCCATTTGTTGTTGTGGAAGTTGATGTTGATAGCTTAAATAAATTCAAGGAGGAACTGGACAAACTTTTAGAGGGAATGGTTGTGTGAAATTTTTTTTTTTTTTAGCTGATGCTACATAAGCTCATACACTTGTTTTCTTGCATCACATGCTTCTATTACTATTACCATAAGTAACATTTCACCAATGGAGAAGACTATTGTCACTTATTCTCAGCGGATACTACCACCCAGATGGCACCATTTCAAGGCTATTTGGCCTATCCTTGGTGGGTGTGTAGGTACCCTGGTGATGTAATGATGGTGTATGAAGTGAATCAAACTAAAACGCTTTTAGGGCTTAAGCCTTAGGCTGTGTGAAAGTTTAACTGACATACAAGTTTGTGCAATAGCATCAGTATGCAGCAAACTCTAAAATAGCTGAGAACGGCATCATTTTAGACTAGTTTTAGTTTAGACTAACAGGTCTGTAATTATTCTGGTCACTTTTTGATCACTTTGTGAATTGGGCATATATTTGCACATCTCCAGTCCATGGGGACCTCTTCTGAGTCCAAGGATGCTCTCATAATCATAGCTTAGGGTTTGCTTACTTCCTTTGCTTCCTCCTCTAATATAACTGGATAGCTCCCATCCACCCCGGGTGTCTTTCTTATGTTTAACTTTAACAATTTATCCTCCACTTTTCTCTCAGTTATTACAAAATCATTTGGCTCCCTGTTAAAGTTTGATATTCTGGCCTGCACTTTCCTACAGAATTCCTTATGTAGATGCAACTACTCATTCAGTTTGCCAGCTAACTGAGCAGAATCATCATCAATTGAACCATCAATATTAAGTGGACCAATCTGATTCATCCCCTTCCTTCTAGAGTTTACATAAGTAAAGAAGTCTTTGCTGCTTTTCTTTGCCAAAGATTTCTTGTAATCTGCCTTCACTTGCCTAACCTCCTGTGTTACTTGATTACAGACTAGCTTATATCTACCATAGGCATCTGTGTCTCCTAATAATTTTTACGTATCCCATGCATTTTTCTTCTCCGCCATGAATCTCATTAGTTCACCTGACATCCATTTAGGCCTAAGCCTTAAACAATATTTCCTAGTAGCTTCCACGATTACTTCCGTGAATGCTTCCCATTTATAATTTGCTGTTGGTAACATCTTTAGTTGGTCCCAAAGGAGAGAAACCCTAGCTTAATTATGTATCATGTAGACAACACTATCAGCAAAGTGGACCTTATTACTGAGATTTTTGCCAGAAACCCTTTCTCTGTTATGACCAGATCCAAGAAAAATCTCAACTGAATTGTGGAGACCACCCCAAAATTAGAAACATCCTTGACAATCAGAACAGATTGTTTGTTAGCTGGGCTTCACACTGCTTCAGACATTTTATTCCAGTGATGAAATGTTTTAATTATCTTGGCTTTGACCATGCTAGAAGCAATCCTCCTGCAAGAATCGTGCTGTCATTAGTCACATCTGTAAGGACTGGTAAAATCAACCTGCAGTATGTGCAAATTGTAAAATAGTGAACAATCCATGCATCCATTCTGTAAGAGATGGCACCTACACTATGTATAAACAAGCAGCCAATAACCTCCACTCTCAGACCAGTTATGGATCACAATCTTAAGCAATACACTAATAAGCTGCAGTTAGCACATATCAGTGCACAACATTCAGTATCAGTGGCTAATCATTTGACACGTTATGAGGGAAATGGATCTGAACCACTTGCTTCAGGAACCATATTGTGTTATGGGAAAGACAATTGGATAACTTCACTCTTTCTGGAAGATCCGAACTATGGATCTTACCTATAAGGGTGCCATCATTAGTCAGAATCCTGACCTGGTTGTTATGAGATTACAATCCTTTGTACCTTTCACAGCCTGTGTTATGATTAAAAGGGTGCATTGGCTGCTTGACATTACCATTGTCCTACTTCCAATACAGTGAAGAACTACAACCTTACATTGCTCAGCTGGAAAATGCTTATGACTTACTGGGCATAGGCATTCTTCTCATTGCGATGGATTTCACTGTCAGGTCTACACATTGGCATAATGAAACAACTAATCATCATGGCCACCTCTTGAAGGAGTTTATTGCCTTTGCTAGTCATCTTGATATTCTTAATGAACCCAGAAACCCTACAACACACGCTTCTGCCATTGAAGAATCCAATTCAGACATCACCTTTGTTTACTTCAGCACTGACTAGGCTAGAAGGATCTTGGATTGGAAAGTTCACAAATTGCAAACCAATAGTGAATATGCTTAGTCTCTCTTTTGTGATTGCAAACACCAGTACTCCTCCCCACCACTGCAGCCTTTAGGATGACAGATTTACTACCAGATCAGCTAAATGAGGCAAACTTGATTGTGTTATCTTAGAAAGAATCCATGTACTGCCCCCTCAGTATTATACCAGCTGAACAGGTTACAGAAAGCAGACTTTAACCAAGACCTCAAGTAGGCTTATAGCCTAACCATGAAAAAAAAAACCTGCCTACCCAGTAGCATGTCCTGGTGGACGCCCTGAGTTTGTGATCTTGAATGTCTGACTTCAAGCATGCCTGAAGGCATATCAGAGGAATTACAGGACCTTCACTTGTAGTAGTAATAGTAGTTGCGGCATGTGATGCAAGAATGCAAATGTATGAGCTTATGCAGCATCAGCCAAAAAAAAAAAAAATCACACCATTCCCTCCAAATGCCTGTCCAGTTCCTCCTTAAATTTATTCAACCTATCAACTTCCACAACGACAGATGAAAGTTTGTTCCAGCAATTAACCACCCGCTGGCTAAAGGCAAATTTCCACACATCTATTCTACATCTGTCTTTTCTTAATTTGAATTTATGTCCCCTTAGGTTCGTAATCTGAACAAGTGGAAGGATCCCATCAGAATTCAACCCATTCAAGGCCTTATATACCTCAATAAGATCACCGCGCAGGTGCCTAGTCTCCAGCCACTGCAATTTGCAGAACTTAAGCCTCTCTTGGTAAGAGGATCCCTTCATTCCCCTCACCAATCTTGTTGCCCTTCTCTGTACACGCTCAAGTAAATCTACATCCTTCCTAAAATGAGGCCTCCAGACCTGTACGCAGTACTCAAGGCGTGGCCTGACCATTGCCTTATACAGAGGGACAATCACCTCCTTTTCCCTGCTAGCAAAATTCCTATATATCATTGACAAAACCCCATGACCTGCCCTGGCAGCCTGTCTGCATTGCTCAGAAAACTTCATATCTGCCTGCACAATTACTCCCAGGTCTTTTTCATTTTCTACCACCTTAAGTGTAGTACCACACAGTTGGTACGTTTCTCTGGGGTTACTTCTACCCATATGCAGTACTTTGCATTTGTCAAGGTTAAACTTCAGTTGCCACTTCTTAGTCCAAATTATCTAGATCCTGTTGCAGTAGCACACTGCCATTACTGTCATTAACAACCCTGCCAACCTTTGTATCATCTGCAAACTTCGACATTAAGCCTGATATACCTTCATCAATATCATTGATAAATATACAAAACAACAGTGGACCTAACACCGAACCCTGTGGGACTCCACTAATAACATTAGTCCAAGAAGAGCAGCACCCATTGATTACTACCCTCTGTCTTCTCGCACGTAACCATCCTTTTATCCATTGTAGCAACTTACCCTTAATGCCATTTTGCTCCAATTTGTACAAGTCTTCCATGCGCAACAGTGTCAAAAGCTTTCCTGAAATCCAAATATATGATATCAAAATTATTTTTTGCATCCAGTTCCTTTGTAACCACATCATAATATCCTATCAAATTTGTCAGACAAGACTTTCCCTTAACAAACCCATGCTGTGTCTGAATTATTGCTGCAGTCTTGTCTAGATGATCCTGCAATGCATCTTTAACCAGCGACTCCATTATTTTACCTGGAACAGAAGTTAAACTAACTGGTCTGTAATTACTCGTGTCACCCTTCGATCCCCCTTTGTGAATTGGGGATACATTTGCACATCTCCAGTCCGTGGGAACCTCCCCTGAGTCCCAGGATCTCTCATAATTATGGCTAAGGGTTTGCTTAGTTCCTTTGCCGCCTCCTTTAAAATAACTGGATAGATCCCATCCACCCCAGGTGCTTTTCTTACGTTTAACTTCAACAATTTCTTTTCCACTTTGCTCTCAGTTATTACAAAATCATTAAGTATCTTGCTACAATTTGATAACCTTCTGCCATTTTCAAACCTTAATAATTCCTCATGTGTGAATGTAGATGCAAAATACTCATTCAGTTTGTTTGCTATCTGAGCAGGATCATCAACAGTCGAACCATCTATGTCAAGTGGACCAATCAGATTCATCCCCTTCCTTTTAGAGTTTATATAAGCAAAGAAATCCTTGCTGTTTTTCTTAGAATCTTTTGCCAAGGATTTCTGGTAATCTGCCTTCGCCTGCCGAACCTCCTTTGTGACCTGATTACAAATTAACTTATATCTGCCATAGGCTTCTGAGTCGCTTGATAATTTATATGCATCCAAATAAGTTTTTGTCTTCAAATAAGTTTTTAAGATGACTATAAATGGGTATATTAACATAATCTAACATGAAAAACAAAAGGCATGGTGTCACTTTATCCTTGGGGGAGTGATACATAAAATGGTGTGCAACGAGCTGTCAACCAGTGCCATTATCAACTCTATAATGGACAGTGGATCTCTTAAAACCACAAATTGGAATGACACCATGGAAAAGATTCCAGGTGCAATTGTCATCAAGGTTGACCTAATATTGGGAAGCACCCAACAACACATAATCATCACAGACAATGTAGATCACGCTCCTCCATTCATGGAATATCCTCACATCTCAAAAGATGAAGTTGACCTAGGCATTCAAAGGGTCAAGAATGACACTTCTCAGCTAGACCCCACTGAGAACAGATTCTCTTCTATGATCTTCTCACTGAACTCTTTAACTCTCTTGCTTTCAAGAAGACGACTTTCCTCTGTGTTGGAAGCACAGAGTCCTCCATTTTATCCCCAAGGATCATCCCACCCAGCTGTCTCAGAGGCATATCGGCCAGTTGCTTCCCTACCCATTCTGGGTAAGGTCTTTGAGCACTTGATCATCTCCCTGCTCGAGCAACCTTTTGAAGAAAAGAAAAGACCATGACCAGCTGCCATCAGTTTGGCATTAAAAGAGAAAAAATTCAATGATTGTACTTTCCTATATTCTACACATTCTACACACAGTTAATAACTTGGCAGAGCAGGCAGTATGTCTGTGCTGTTTTCATGACCAGTGAATCCAGCTGCTTCAAAGAAGTTTACAGCCAAGTTGCAACTCCCTCCTCAGTTACTGCTACAGGAAACTCACTATTTAGACCCTATATTATTGGCATACTAGATCTATTTATAGAGATTGCTTGCCATGTTCCATCAGTAGGCCCACTGCTAGAAAATATAGTTCTAGGTGAATGGCTTGCCTGCTCCTTTCCGGGCACTATGTGTGTTCCTGTGCTGCTGACGTGGTCCTCCTGTTCAAGGACTCCACTCTAGTTCTGCCCTGGTTGTTCATGCCACTGCTGTGCTCAGTGCACTGAATGAATAAACCAGTAGTGTAGATCTAGAGGGAGACCCTTGCATTAGTCTATGTACAACAAAAGCAGAACCATAATGCTAAAGGTTAAACTGGATGTACATAGACCCTCAAATGTCTGTCGACTGTGTCAAGTATCTGGGCATTATTCTGGATGACAGGCTGTCTTTTTTTTTAATTTTTTATACCAAATCTGAAATATGTGAAGGATAAATTCAAGGACTTCATCCCTATGATATCACACATCATAGGCACGGCACAATTGGGGGGGCCTTGAAGAGAGGTCACTCCAACTAATGTAAAAGCCTATTTCTTATTTATTATCTACAGGGCTGCCATCTCATTTGAGTAAACTAAGTTCTAGGGGAATTTACACTTAGTTACATACACAAGGGATCATAAATATAAATCAAGAGGGAATAATTGTAGACTGAATGTCCAAAAATTTTCCTTTAGTCAAAGGATCATTGACTGTGGCAATAAACTTTCACTTACTTTGTGGAGGCTGGAAATTTATCCAAATTTAAGGAAGAATTTGATTAATACTTGAAAGGAACAGGTAAATGAAGTGAGGGAAAAAATGATATTAGTTACTTTAGTTTTTAATTTAAATTTGTATTTATTTTATTTATTTTTGGCTGGTGCTACCTAAGCTTGCTTCCTTACATCATTTTGCTAAAACTAATATTAAAATTCATATTTAAAATAAAACATTATTTTAAAAAAATATTATTTTCATACATTTTGTATTTTAAAATAATTTTTAAATCATTTTCACAGTTCGCAATTCATCTCCTGGGCTTCACTCTTGGGGCTCAATGAAGTCACTTAGTAGTTCTCTTTGCATACATCGAAGGCACACAAGGCTAGAAAATTTACGAACCCTCATCTTAGCTGATAACAGACTTGACCGGCTTGTTCTTACAGTGGATGACGAGGAGGAAGAAGAAACAAAATCTCAAGATTCCTTAGATTCCAGTTCAACTTCAGGAAGAGTAAGTCACTACTTCTTTAAAAATAATAATAGCATGTAGAGTTTATTTTTTCTATAGCACAATATATATGAGGTGTGGCAATAAAGTTCTCAAACTGGTACAATAAAAAAGAACACAAAGTTAAGGAGCTCAAAAATGTTTTGTTTTTATTCAAAGTAATCATCAGGATTGAATGCTCTTATTACACCATTCTGAAAGTTTCTGAGAAGAATCAATGAAGGCATCCAAAGCGATGATGTTCAGTTTAGCAGTTATGTTTTCCTATGTCCTCAAAATCCAGAAATCTTCTTCCTTTAAGAGCAGATTTCACCTTTGGAAAGAGGAATATGTCCACTGATGCCTGATGGGAAGAGTAGGGTGGATGGTTGATCTGTACAGCACCATGTTTCATCAGAAATGTCTTCACGACAAGTGTGGAAAGGGCAAAAGCATTGTCGTGCAACAAGAACCAGCTACCTTTCTCTCAAGATTGTGACCTTACCCGAGAAATGTGTTTCTATAGTCTTTGACACATCTGTACTTAAATGCAGCATCGACTCTCTCTTTCTGGGTATAAATGCCTTGTGAATCATGCCATTTATCGAAAAAAATGATCAGCATTATCTTGATACTGGACTTCTGTAAACAAAACTTACGGGCCTTGGTGATGATTTTTGAAGTCCACTGCATGCTCTGACATTTTGTCTCTGGGTCATACTGAAACGCCCAACACTCATCTCCAGTGACAGTACAGTCGAAGAAATTAGAATTGTCTTGACAAGTCTGGATGAAGTCTTTGTGCGATGATACTCTTTGTTGCTTCTGCTCATCTTTGAGGCTGTGTGGCATAAATTTTCAATCTTTTGCTACAATATCCTGAACTTTTGTAACTCTGTCCTGATTTCGAGAGGTTGACAAATGCCTATTTCTTGGGTCATCGTAAACATCCTCACTTCCATCTTTGAACCATTTATACCATTGAAGCACACAGGTATAACTTAACCTTTCATCACCATAAGCAGTTTTTAACAGGTTAGATATTTCTGTTACGGATTTTCCCAGTTTAAAGCAAATTTTGTTATTCTTTTGTTGCTCCATTGCAAAATTATAACACAGAACATTAACCTACTAACAAAACTAGTTGTTACTTGCAACCTGTCAGTCTACTAGACATTCTCTGTGTCACCATCTGTTGGAGGAAGTTTGAACTACAACATACCATTTCCATTTATATTAAAACTTATCAAATGTGACTGCAATAGCACCAGTCCAGGTACTTTATTGCAACAACTCATGTATATGTAAAGTTTGGATAATTGAGTTAAAGTAACTTATACAATATGGAGATAGCAGTTTATAACAATTTTATAACATATAACAATTATGTAAAAAAATTATATGCCAAATGCACCTAAATGCGCTTAGCAGCTGCAGAGAATACAAAAGTATATATTTAAGGTTAAAGTAATTAAGCGAGAGATAGAGCTAACATATGGAATTGTAAAGAACACAGGGTGCTAAAACTAGTAGGGAAAGGATAGAGAGAGAGAGAGAGAGAGAGAGAGAGAGAGAGAGAGAGAGAGAGAGAGAGAGAAGTATTAAAGGTGGATGATAAGGAAAGAATGCGAAAAAACCTAAATGATATATTGAATTATAAGAAATTAAAGGCTAAATTAGAAAGCCAATTAGAAAGCAAGAAGGAATGAAGCTATAAAGCAAAAATAAATGATTAAAATAATTGCAAAGAAATAGCAAAAATCAAATAGAAGGTGGATAAATATATTTTAATGTTATAAAAATCTAAATATAAGAGAAATAAAAATTAAAATATTTGAAATATTTGATGCATGCTATAATAGATTGATACATAATGCAGGTATTTCATTGGGGGACTACACCCGATTTCAAATATTTGAAATAACATGAAGAAAGATTTTTTGATCTGGTGATTTATTAATATAAAGAATCTGTAAATGAGCCATAGTAGATTTACTTCATTCTGCAATGTGAAAGTGTAAATATACAAGATTATGTTTATACTCTGTGCACTAATTAAAAAAGTGATGGGAATGCACTGTGGATATATGCTGTGATCTGATTTGTGGATATATGCTGTGATCTGATTGAGGCATATAAGACCTTGAACGGGTTCAGCAAGCTGAATGCTGATGGGATTCTTCCTCTTGCTGAGATTAAGAACCTGAGGAGGCTTAGATTCAAATTAAGGAAAGACGGTTGTAGAATAGATGCACAAAAATTTGCCTTAGGCAGTGGGTAGTTCATTGGTGGAACAGACTTCCATCTCTTGTTGTGGAAGTTAATAGCCTAAATAAATTTAAGGCTGAGCTGGACAGGCATTTGGAATGAATGGAGGGGTGAAATGGGAGGTTTTTTTTTGGCTGATGCTGCATAAGGCTTGCTTTCTTGCATCGTATGCCTCTACTAATTCTAATGCTAAGAACATACATCTTCTTTTGATGCCGTCTCCTTATTGGAGGTTGGCGATCACCATGCTGTACCTCTCTGTCTTGGCAAGATGAAAAAGATCCTCAGCTTATCTACCAGTCCAGTTGCAGGTTTCTCAGCCCTGAAAGTTTCCTCCTCCCCATTCCTCCCTTTCCCTCTGTTTTCTCCTCTGTTATTACTTGGAGCAGTTTATATTTCTCATTTCTAAGGATGTGTCCCAGGTAGGCAGTTTTCTTTCTCTTCACTAAACTCAACAGTTCATGTTTTCTTCCAGCTCTTTTCAAGGCTTCAATGTTGGTGATTCTGTCTAACCAAGATATTTTTAGCATGAGTCTGTAGATCCATTCGTAGGCATCTATTTTGTTCATGCTAAATGTTTTCAGAATCCGGCTTTCAACTCCATGTAATAGTATGGACCACACATGGCATATAACAAATTTCAGTCTGATTGACAGATCTAAAGCTTTGTTACACAACATTATTCTATATTTTGTGAAGGCAACCTCTTGCAATTTCTTGCAACCTCTATTCTCATCTTTATTTCTGCTTCTGAATCTAGATCAGCATTTAGCCAACTACCAAGGTATTAACAAACTTAAATACACAGAAATCCAGGCCACAAGATATTCTGGTGTCATTTGATATTAAATTGATGTTTACAACAATCATCTATAAGATGCCAAGAACTGCCTCAAAAAAGAATTTAAGAAGACATCCATTTAGAATACATAAAACCTCTGTCCATCAATGATGTGTTTGTGGGAGAGTCATTTTAAATTCCAAGATTTTTTATGTGAGCAAAGATATTTTATGTGAGCAATTGTTTTTAATATAACCATTTATGTGATCAATTTTAATAGCCCACATTGTTTTGACATGAAATAGTTGATGACTCTGAGCACACTCCTCATTCAGTAAGTGATGCCTATTTTCCAGTGTTGTTATAAAAATCATTTATTACATTTTTTTTTAAATAGTGGCATGCTGTAAAATTTGTATCCAGGTTCAGAATTAACATAAAAGAATTAATTTAAAAAGTTACTTTCCTTTTATTTTGCAAAAATCAAAATAAAACCAGTATTATTAATATTATTAATTTTTAAAAAAGGTTCCAAAATACTTTCTTAACAAAATTTCTAGCAGAATAGCTGATCTATACAAGCTTTATGGATTTATATTTCTGTTTCTCAAAATTTCCTGTTGAAATCACCATAAATAAGTAAATTATTGGTTTTTAGAGGTCAAACCTTTTATAACAGCTGTGTGCACTTTTATCTTTGGTGTCAAATTGTTACACCAAATTGTATAACTCATTATAAACTTTATAAACTAACACATTTTTATAAAATAAGAGAAAGCTAATTATAATATTAAATCAGGCTGGATTAAAATGATTGTTTTTTTATTATTAACTAATTCACATATTTAATATATTTTTAATTATGGTCGCACCTTCTAGGAGAGTCAGACTATGATCCGAAGCAAGATCTTATTTCCCAATTTATCTATGTTGGATGTCAGTAATAACAATATCAGAGACGTTCCACTATCTGTTGCCGAGCTGTCTAACTTATCAGTTTTAAATGTTAGTGGTAATGCAGAAGTGTGCTGTTTACCACCTGAAATGGGACTTCTTAATAAGCTCTGGAATCTTAATACCCGAGGCTGCAGTCTCAGCGAACCTCTGAAAAGTATGATCGATAATAAAAAATATAAAACAATGGATGTAATAGGTTACTTGAAATCCATCCTAGAAGAGTGAGTAATTTTTAAATCCTTTTTTTATCTTACGTTTTAGGAAATATCTGGAAATTGCATATTTATTTTTCATAAGTCTTAGATTTATTTTATTTCTCTTATGTCCTTATGTATAATATGTACCTAAGTATAAGATGAGGTGAAATGTTGTATTATATTAGCATTTCATAAAGAGTCTCTCAACTGATCTCCTACACACACACACACACACACACACACACACACACACACACACACACACACACACACACACACACACACACACACACACACACACACACACACACACTTTATTTACCCATAGATCTGTATCAATCGAAAACAAGTTTATTAAATTAATTTTGAGATTTCGAGAAATACATTAATCTTGTAATTCAAAGGTTACTTTGTTAGAAGTAAAAAAAAAAAAAAAAAAAAAAACCAGCTTTTTTTTTTTTTTTTTTTTTTTGTATTCCTGTATTTGATTATTCATTTATAGCAGCATATTAGATTATTATATGGCCTATGATTATGTGGCTGAGTTATTACTTATTTCCTATTTATGTAGTGCACCGTAAATTAGATTCCCTGTAAACATGTCTCATTTGGAATTATGGAATCTGTATAAGAAATAGAATTTTAAAATTTTATTTTTTAAGTATTTGAACATTGCTGTTTATTACAATATTTTTACTCTAAAGTACAGCATTATTTAAAAAAAAAACAGGATAGTAATGCCGCATTTGCCATTTAAAATGTTTAACCTGTTTCATCCACTGACAATAGAATTGGAAAACTAAAAGCTAAAAAAAAAGTAAGAAAATTTGCTTGTGAAAAAACTGGTTAAATTTTGTTTTTGGCTTATAACATGCTTCGATTAAAATCCAGGTGTTAAAGTTTTCCTCTTATATCTTTGTTATATTGCAGTTGCACCATACGTTCTCTTTTGTGTGGTTTAAATTTACTTCTTTTGTAAAAGTCAAAACCCTCATTTTATTCTAACCTTATTTATAGCATATTTACCATTAGGAACACTTTACTAAATTATATTAATTTAGTGATCATTTATAAGCCAGTATATAGAACCACCAGTGGTATTTTATTGTTAATGGTCTACCAGTTGGAGCATCAACACAGAATGTGCTTTTTGAGAAGCTAGCACCATAAAGAATAGAGAAGAATTGACCCATCTTGTCAATGGGTAGCCATCTTTTTTGGATATTTGCCATTTTGTAAAAGACTTTCTGTTAGGTTTTTCCAAAAACAGTAATTTTTTGAATCAATGAAGTCCAAATGCCTTTAACATATACATTATGATTTAATTTTTATCAAATCCATTTCCATACTTTACACTCATATTTAATCACCAACATAGAGATGATTTACATTTTATGCACCATATTTATTTTATTTTTTCTTCAAGGAGGAAAAAATTTTCAGAACTATCTTAAATGAAACTACATTGCATTAGATTTGAAGACTAGTATTGACACCCATTCTTTGGGGGGTTAAAGTAGTTTCTTCTTGATGATATGCAAGGGTTCCAGTGTTCCCAACAAGCATCAGTGGAACTCTTCATCTGTGACCCATTTAAGTTCTGCTGTCATATTCTGTTCAGTTGGTGGAGTGTCATCAAATCTTTATCCTTTTCAGCTTTATTTTTAGTTTGAGAAAGAGAAAAGAATGTGTAAGCCAGATGAATATGGAGAATAGAGTATTATAGAAATGATTCCCCCCCCCCTTTTGGCTAAAAATTCTTACATGGAAAGTGCCGTGCGTGCAGGAGCAGTGCCATAGAAAAATCAACTACCATTTTCAAACAGCTGATTAGCATAAGCATTAGCATTAGTAGAGGCATTTCATGCAAGAAAGCAAGCTTATGCAGCATCAGCCAAAAAAAAAAAAACCCACTTCCACTTCACCCCTCTTGTTCGTTCAAAATAACTGTCCAGCTGAGCCTTAAACTTATTTAGGTTATCAACCTCCACTACAAGGGACGGAAGTCTGTTCCACCAACCAACCACCCGCTGGCTAAAGGCAAATTTCCGCACGTCTATCCTACATCTGTCTTTCCTCAATTTGAATTTATGCCCTCTCAGGTGATTATTCTGAGCTAGAGGAGGAATCCCATCAGCATTGAGCATGCTCAAACCATTCAAGGCTTTATACACCTCTATCAGATCACCTCGCTGGTGCCTAGTCTCCAGACACTGTAATTTGCAAAACTTAAGCCTTTCTTCGTAAGAGCACCCCTTTGTTCCATTCACTAATCTTGTTGCCCTTCTCTGTACTCGTTCCAGCAGCGCTACATCCTTCTTGAAATGAGGCCTCCAGGCCTGTATACAGTACTGTAGGTGTGGCCTGACCATTGCCTTATACAAGGGAATAATCACCTCCTTATCCCTGCTGGAAAAATTCCTGTATATCATTGACAATACTCCATGAGCTACTCTTGCAGCCCGTCTGCACTGCTCAGAGAACTTCATATCTGCCTGCACAACCACCTCCAAGTCCCTTTCATTCTCTACCACTGTCAGTGTAGTACCACAGAGTTGATACATTGCTCTGGGGTTGCTGTTTCCCATGTGTAGTACTTTACATTTGTCAATGTTAAACTTCATTTGCCACCTCTCAGCCCATCTGCTCAACCTTTCCAGATCCTGTTGCAGCAGCATAGTGTCAGTAGTGTCCTTGACAACCCTGCCAACCTTTGTATCGTCTGCAAACTTGGACATTAAGCTTGATATACCATCATCAATATCATTTATAAATACAGAAAACAATAATGGACCCAACACTGAGCCCTGAGGGACTCCACTAATAACATTAGTCCACGATGAGCAGTGTCCATTGATTACCACTCTCTGTCTTCTCCCCCTCAACCACCCCTTTATCCATAGCAGCAATTTGCCTCCAATGTCACACTGCTCCAATTTGTGTAGCAGTCTTCCATGTGCAATAATATCAAAAGTCTTTCTAAGATCCAAGTATATAATATCAAAGCTATTCCCTGCATCCAGTTCTTTTGTGACTGCATCATAATATCCAATCAAATTGGTCAGGCAAGACTTCCCCTTAACAAAACCATGCTGTGTCCGAGCTATAACTGAAGTCTTGTCTAAATGATCCTGCAGTGCTTCTTTAACCAGTGCCTCCATTAATTTTCCTGGAACAGAAGTTAAGCCCACAGGTCTATAATTACTTGTGTCAGCCTTTGATCCTCCTTTGTGAATTGGGGTCACATTTGCACATTTCCAGTCTATGGGTACCTCCCCTGAGTCCAAGGAAGCTCTCATAATTATGGCTAAGGGTTTGCTTACTTCCTTTGCTGCCTCCTTTAATATAACTGGATAGATCCCATCCACCCTAGGTGCCTTTCTTGTGTTTATCTTCAACAGTTTCTCCTCCACTTTACTCCCAGTTATTTCAAGATTCTGTAGCTTACTGCTAGAGTTGAATGCACCTCTGGCATTCCCCTCGCTGAATAACTCCTCATGTGTGACTGTCGATGCAAAATATTCATTTAGTTTGTTAGCTACCTGAGCAGGGTCATCAAGAGTTGACCCGTCAATATCAAGTGGACCAATCTGATTCATTCCCTTCCTTCTAGAGTTTACATAAGTAAAGAACTCTTTGCTGTTTTTCTTTGCATCCCTTGCCAAGGATTTCTCGTAATCTGCCTTCGCCTGCCTAACCTCCTTTGTAAATTGGTTGCATATCAACTTGTATCTATCACAGGCTTCTGTGTCATGTGTTAATTTGTAAGTATCCCATGCATTTTTCTTCTCTGCCATATGCCTCATTAGTTCATCTGACATCCATTTTGGCCTAAACCTTGAACAATATTTCTTAGTTGGTATGTAAAGCCTAGTAGCTTCCAAGATAAGTTCTTTTAATGCTTCCCATTTTGAATTTGCTGTTGGTATCATCATCAGTTGGTCCCACTGTATAGAATTTAAATACTGTCTCAGTCCATCGTAGTCGCCTTTACGGAAGCAATATCCCTTCCCTTTACCCCTAATGGTAGTTACCTCTTTGAGTAAATCCCACTTCACCACACTGTGATCACTGCCACCTAGTGGTTCATTTATCTGCAGATTCTTAATGCATGAAGAATCACTGCTGATAATCAAATCAAGAGTATTACTCCCTCTAGTTGCCTCCCGAACATGCTGATGTAGAAAACAATCATCCAATAAATCCACAAAAGTCCTGCTAGTGTGTGAGTGACCAGTCCCCATATTCCAGTCAATATCTGGGAAATTAAAATCTCCCATTATAAGACTCTCTGATTTACTGGCCCACTCTATTTCCCTGTACAGTTTCTTATTATACTCATCAGAGTCATTAGGCCTATAGCACACTCCTACTCTCAATTTTGATCTCCCAATGCTTATGTCACACCAAACTGACTCAACACTGCACTGTCCAGCGATGTCGACTGGCTTCACTTCCTTGGTTTTTATGTGTTTCTTAACTAATAGCATAACCCCTCCCCCCTTCCTATCCTGTCTATCCTTTCTGTAGACGTTGTACTCCCCAAATTCCAGTTCTGCATCCCTTATATCTGTGTGATACCACGTCTCTACTATCCCAACAATATCTGCCTTTGATGTTTTGAGCAATACCTCAAATTCATCAAATTTATTTACTAAACTCCTAGCATTGGTGTACACGCAAGTATACCTGCACCTGTTTCTATTCTTAGCTACCCTAACACAACCCATGTGTTTACTTGTACCGCAATGACTCCCAGCAGTCTCTGAAATATCATGCATCTTGTTTTTCAGGCTTCTGCTCATTCTAATAGGAGCAGTGCAAGAATCTCTTTCACCTCTGCCAGTGGCTACTGTCAATCTATTGGTCTTTGTCTCCCCCAAGCTAGCAGTTTTCCGACCCACCTAACACTGCCTGATGGTGTTGTTTTCATAACTTTTTCTCCCTGTCATATCAGAATCTCTTTATAATGGACCTAGTTTACCATTTGACTATTTTGAATAAGTTCACCAGGAATAATACTTGAATGGCAAAAAACAAGTTCACCAGGAATAATACTTGAATGGCAAAAAACAAGCAGCATTGTTTTCACATTTGACCAAACCCATTGTGCTTTTTTTTTTTTTTTTAGTGTGGTGACTTCCACTGAGATGGCTAGAATTTCATTTCCAGGTCATAGCCTTAAACTTCCTCCTCATCTCCTTCAACCCATGCACAGTACTAAGTACTATAGGTTTTGATACCTTTCATGTTTTAGGCTTTCATTCAAAAAATGCTTATCTTTCATCATCAGTAACAGCACACTTGGTGAAATTAGTGTCCATTTCCAACCTTCTTTTCAGCTATTCTCACAGTTCACAACAGGTAACATTTTGGTTATTATTCAACATCTTGGAACATATTTTGCTGACAGTCAGTGACTGTTAGTAAAATATGTTGATCCACAAGTAGAGTTGGTAAACTCCCCCCACACTTGTTCACTATTATGGTCTTCCCCCCCTCTCTCTCTGCTACCTCTTTTATAATAAATGAAATCTTAGAACTTTTTGATCAGACTTTTATATAGGTCAATTAATATCATTGAAGAATGAAGAAATGGCAGAAAAAGAAATGGTTTCTTTTATTTTAGTAGCTTATGGTGCAGATCCTTACTGAAAATGTTTGCTTGAACACAATCTCACTGTTAGATGTACTGATTATATATTGAACCATTATTTGAAAGGTATTCCTGCATATTCAAAATAAGATCACAAGTATGGAGCCAGGAGAATGGGTTCATCCATTCGAAACTAGTTGCAAAGAAGACTCATTCCACTTCCATTGAAGTAGGGAGATGATGAAGAGAGCATCGGGCAGGAGGTTTAGGTTATCCATTTGTTTATTGTGTGATTCAGGAAAATAAATTTTGTTAGTGGCATTTTCTTATGTATGGATAGGATAGTCACGTCATGTCACGTCACATCTCCTTTGCTGATTGTATTTTTTCATTGGCAATATTCAGTATCTTAACTGTTGTTAATTAACCAGTGTGGTTCATAGTGAGATTTATTCCATTTACAGAATAATGAAAATTGTAAAATTCTGAATTGAGATTTTTAATATTAAGAAAATCGCTACTTAAAAATTCATATTTTCAGTCTATTCAGATTGAATTCTGTTGAATTTTTATGTTTGTGCACATAAAGATAATTAAATTTTCTTTGGTACTTTGTCCAAATGATTTATTTTTCTAACCATGATATGCAAGTATAGAATCATATGAAAATTTGCCTCACTCCCTAAGTTGTGTATGGTGTGCATTTAATGGAGCAGTTGAAATAATACACTAAATTTAAATTTAACACTAAACGTTACTACTCTATTGGGAAAGTTCTCATGAGTGACTAAATTATATTTACAAAGGGGCTATCTATATGATGATTATAATAATACAGGCTTCAGAGCACACTAAATCAATCTATGTTAAGTGAAGGAGATTTATCCATAGAAATGTATATAATTTTAACTGGTTGACATGACCAGTGTTTCTGACTGATATTAAGATACCATTTCTTTATATAATATTAAATGTAGCATAAACATTTAAACCTTTAAATATAAACTAAAAATACTTAAATAAAATATAAATGCTCAAGGCATAATATATTATGAGTTTAAAATACACTATAAAATATCGGTGTTTTTCATTATGAGTTCACCCTAGTGAACTCATAATGAAAAACTACATAAGTAGTGTTAAAGGCATCGATTTAATTGTATCTCATGTTGTGACTACCTTGAATAAGTAATGCTTCACTAATAGAGAAGACTATTGTCTTCTCTATTGTGTGTATGTATTTTAAACTCATAAAATATTATGCCTTGAGCATTTATATTTTATTTAAATATAATCTTGCACTCCTTTTGGCATCTCTCTCATATTGTGGGAATAACTTCCCAACTGGGTTGGCATGATTGCAACACCAGGGTACCTGCCCGCCCACTGAGGATAGGCCAATAAGTGTTGAAATGGTGCTGTCTGGGTGGTGGTGCCCACTGAAAATAAGACTATTGTTTTTCTGTTAGTGAAGTATTACTTATTTGAGGTAGTGCAATACATGGTAACTTGTTAAGGTAGTCACAATATGAGATATACAATTAAATCGATGCAGCTGCTCATCAGACCACCCAAAATTGGATGGTCTGATGAACAGCTGCGGATTTATTTTGAGCAGCTGTGTATTCATTCTTTAAAAAAACACTCTCAGTACAAGGAGTTCCTTCCCCCCCATCCAGTTGAAAAATTAGCGATATAAAGCAAAACAGTATTGCTCGTGTATGTTTTATTTTAATAAGATTTAATTAATAACCTTTGAGTTTTAATATGTTATTTACCAGTCATAGTGTAAAGTATTGATTTTTCTTTTTAGTGATTTATGGATTCATTCCTTTTATCACTGATTGTTATATGGAAATGCACATACACAGAACCATTTTTTCAGAACATGTGTTACACATTATATCAAGATGAGCTGTCAGTATATGTTCAAGAAAACTTGCCTTAAAGTTATAGAATCTTTTATACATACTTTTAGTTTTCAGATTACTTAAAATTATTAAATGTAGTTTAAGAGTTTGAAAATGGGCAGGAATATTTTCTCACTAGGTCTCTGCTACAGCAGTAGATATTGAAGACTTGACTTTCTTTAGAGATGAAGTTCTCCAGAGAGTTATAGCTTGGCTTTCTTCTTGTTATTGATTATCCTGTAACAGCTCATAGCATTTTCAACTGTTTTACATACATTGAGGCATCTCTCTGTATCCACATTATTATGCGGTAGGAAAGGCACTCATTAGGCTTCTGGTAAGCCTCAGCTATGCTTTTAGTGATCTTGGTTGAGGGTGGGGACAAGTTCTTCCTTTCCAGTGTGCTCAAGGGTTGTCTCTTGTTCAATAGTCACTTCCATGATTTCTGCATTGCTTAAGTTTTCTTTCTGGTTCTCACCAAACTCACTTGTCTTCAGATTCTGTATCATCCAACGCAATATCCTTGCCAAGCTCTACCACATTGTTTTTAACCTTGATATCAATGTTGTGGAGCTTTCAGCACAGCCTTTTCAAAGCATTTTACACACTCCATTCACTGATTTTTGTTGCACCTCCCACCAGGTACTTACAGTTAGTGATGTGTAAGTGATGTTATTCCAGATTGCTGTGCTTATGGAGCAATTTGGAATAATGCCTCAAAGTCCTTTCTTCAAGAGAAATACTGGGATTTCATTTTGTTAGTTATTTACACACTCTATTTTCTTGACTTTTTTACCCAAGTAGGACTATAAATATTTATAGTTTCTTATTCACATTTTCTTTTTTGTTTCTAATTGAAATAGAGTGATGACTTTACCAATATTTTTCATTTGTACATCCCATTTTGATATTCCTTTAAAAACACATCAGGTTTTTTTTTTTTTTTATTTCCAGTGCTAAACCTTATGCAAGAATGAAATTAATGATAGTTGGAATTGAAGGCATTGGGAAGACGTCATTATTGGAACAGTTGAGACAAGAAGGAAGTGGAGCATATCGCAAAAAACCTCCAGAAGTTAGTAATATTCTTTATTTTTTTTTATATATAAATAAATAATTTAGAATTATTATTAATTAAATAGTAATGAGTTGGCACTATTCTGGATAGAACAGAGTGCAACCCTGGGGAGGATATGAAGAAATACAGAACACTATAGCTGGGGACAACTCTTACTACTCAGGTTCAACAGATTTTTAATATAACAGAAGAGACCTCAGACTTCAAGGTATACTCATATTGATAAATATTGCAACCACTGACTTGAACATTAAATAATTTAATTTAAAAATAAAAATACATAGGCATTAAAATAAAATAAACAATTAAGATTAATTACTATATTTAATAACCACTAATATACCACTTGAAATTAATAATATAATTTGTTAAGCTAATCACCCAAACATCTCACTATACAATTAAGGTGACGTTTCAGGCATCTTATTGATATCCATTGACGATGGGTACTGGTAAGATGCCTGAAACGTCACCTTAATTGTATAGCAAGATGTTTGGGCGATTAGCTTAATAAACTATATTATTAATTTCACGTGGTATATTAGTGGTTATTAAATATAGTAATTAATCTTCATGGAAAACGACCACAACGTCCTTCCCTAACTAAAATGAACAATTCTATTACGAACATAAAAGATATTAAAAGTGAATAAATAAAATCAAATAAAAGAAATAAAATACACGGTAAAGCAATTAAAAGCGATAAGAATAAATATATGCAAAACAGCAAATAGAATAAAAGCAATAAAATAAACAACATGCAAGGGATCTTTCGAGGCGTACAGGCCTCTTTCATAACCTACACTGAAGCAATGACAACAGCCATTCTTATACCCCAGAAGTTACAACCGAATGTATGACAATATGTGCATCGAGCCTGTGGAGATGGATGGAAAGGAAGGAAGGAAGGGAAGCCGATTTTAGCAGCACTGTGATCTTAACTCCCAGATGAAACATTGAAATATTGGATGTGGCTCATAATACACACCATTTATCATCATTAGAAGCCCTCCATATAGCTTGGATCTCATTATTAATCGTAATTCTAGAACCTGCATGCATCCTATTATGGAGGCCTTTATTCTGCATAATGATGAGAGATGGCAGGTAGATAATCGAATGAGCAGTTAGCGAGTACTGTGTTCAGAGACTGATGATTGGATGGCTGAGGAATGTTGACCTACTTTAGTTGACTTCTTCTTCTTCCCTTTCTTTCTTTTCCCCTTTTTTTTTTTTTTGCCAGGATCGACGTGCATATTGTTGTATTATCCAGTTGTAACTTCTGGGATGTAAGAATGGCTGTTGTCATTGCTTCAGTGTAGATTGAAAAAGAGGCCCACTCCTCAAAAGCTTCCTTGTTTATTTTATCACTTTTATTCTATTTGCTGTATCACATATTTATTCTTATTGCTTTTAATTGCTGTACCGCATATTTTATTTATTTTATTTGATTTTATTTATTCGCTTTTAATATCTTTTATGTTTGTAATGGTATTGTTTTTTATTTTAATTCCTGTATATTTTTAAATTAAATTATTTAACTTTAAAGTCAGTAGTTGCAATATTTTATCAATAGGGCTTGAATATATGAGGTGCCATGAATCCCATACTCTTCAGACTGCTGAAATCTCAGCAGAATTCTTAATTTTATTTATATTTCATGATCACTACACCTCTACCCTCCTCCTGTATATTTTTAGTTTTTATTTCTTTTAGTACTATTTTTTTTTAAAATTGATATACCGGTATGTATATACATTTTCAAGGTTGATTTAAGTACTTTTCAAATAACAAGTACACTACAAATCTTCCAATAAGTGCTACCATCTCTTATCTGTGTTTCCAAGTAATTGTAGACATGGTTTATAATAGAGGCAGCATGAAAATAGATTTTAAAATTGGAGGAGGAAGTTATGTCACACTTGTCATTTATTGTCGACTGATTTTAGCTTACAAAAGCAAAAATTCTCTGGAATTTGGTTCCAGAAGTTGATGATACTGAACCAAGCAATACATTAATAGATGTACAAGATAATATTACATCAACAAAAAAGAATGATTGTTTAATGAATTTTTACAATCATAAAAAAAATTCTTTTATGATTTTTTTAATTTTTTGGTTTAAAAAAAAAACTAATCTGAAAAAGGTTAAAGGAAGAAACACACTCACATGATGACTACTTTCCATACGACTGCTAACAAAAAAAAAAATTAAATTAACAAAAGGAATAACAAGAAAAAAAGACTGAAAATAGTAGGTATTTTTTTACAAACCCTTGCATTTTTTTTTTTTTTTTTTTTTATTATTATTATTTTTATATATAATTCTTTGAATAACTATTCTTTCAGCATTGGGCCAAAAGAATGGGTAATAAGAATATAAACTTAAAGACTGCAAAAGGTATTACTATTTCCACTGTGGGAGTAGATGTTGGAGATTGGACTTATGAAAAAAAGATTCGAGGACAATCCAGTCATGGACCTGTTACATTCAGAACTTGGGATTTTGGAGGACAGGTAAGTGTGCATGAATTTTACTAAAAAAAAAATAATAATAAATTATATGCATAATTACATATCAATTAATATAAAATTCTCTGCCATTATCAGTGATGTTCATATCATCAGTGTTGAATAATTTTAGCTGTTGGCTATTTAATTAAGTTACTGTATGTTGTAAGCTGCTTTTAATTATGTTTTTCATAGAAAACTGCAAATTTTGTTGGCTGGTTATAACAGTTAACTTGCTAATAAATTCATGTCGCTTGTGTGCTGCGATCAATAAATTAATAATAAATTATATTAATGCTAAGAAGATACTATTAAATCATATGCAATATTAAATAAGTTTATTTAAATGGTTACACGAGAACTAACTAACTACATTTCGAAACTCACCTGAATAACAAAGTTAGAATGAAAAATTACAATTTACAATAATAAATTACAAAATAAACTTATAATTAAGGTTTTAAATTGCATTAGGATTGAATAAAAGTATTTTAATTCAGAAGCAAAATAGTGTATTATAAGTTGCTAAAAAGCTGTATTACAATTATTACAAAGATACATTACAAAATTACAAGTAGAGGTAACATAATCGAAACTTTCATAGATGATCAACAACTGAATTTACTGAATACCGGATCTCACACTTATATCAGTTTGGGTACAGGTATCACCTCTGCAATAGACTTAACAATATGTTCTCCATCAATTTATCCTAGTATAGAATGGTTCGTGTTGAATGATCCTTACAACAGTGATCATTTTCCGATAGTATGTTCCATACGGGCACAATCAACTCTTACAGAAGGAACCAGAACAGTATGGAATTTTAAAAAAGCTAATTGGAATAAATATATGCAATTAATCGAACTGGATAAGCAATTAATAGAAACCCTGCCAATAGGTGATGCTGTCTTATATATCAATGATCAACTGCTAGAAGCTTCCAAAGCTACAATACCTCAAATAAGTAAGGCAAGGCAGGCACGTTACAACTCTTGGTGGAATGCAGAATGTGCAACAGCAAAAACAAAACAAAATCATGCATGGAATAGATTCCGGCAATATCCAACTATCGCCAATTTAATTGCATATAAAAAAGCCAAAGCTGAAGCGAGGGGAATTCAGAAAAAACCAAAGAAAAAGTCTTGGATCGTGTTCGCTTCCACACTTACTAGGAACTCAAATCCTGGTTTGGTGTGGAAAAAAATTTGGATTTTAAGTGGAAGATATCCAATTACACAATCTCCAATCTTCCATTGGAAAGGGCAGGACGTTTTTACAACAGACCAGATATCAGAAATTTTGGCTGACTCTTTCGCTTCCATATCAGCAGTTACAAGCTACAGCACTGACTTTCAAAAATATAAAGAGCAAGCTGAATGGAATAAGTTGAATTTCTCTACCAAGATATCTCATTCCTATAATCTACCATTTCTAAAAGAGGAATTACTTACAACCATTACAAAATTGCCTAATAGCGCACCAGGTCCCGATGGCATTTAGTATACTATGATACAACACCTAAACTCTGATTGTCTGGAAATCCTGTTAGCTCTATATAATAGAATTTTTCTGAACAACCTATATCCATCCATATGGCGGCATGCAATTGTCCTTGCATTTCCCAAACCTGGAAAAGATCCTTCCTATACATATAATTATCGCTCGATTTCACTGACCAGCTGCTTAGGAAAAATCCTTGAACGAATGGTGCATAATAGACTTACATGGTTGCTGGAAAAAGAGAATGTTTTATCACCCCACCAATTTGGATTTAGGAAAAATAGATCAACACTTGACTTACATGTCAAAGTGGAAACAAATATTAGAAACTCATTTATAAGAAAGCAGCATATGGTGATGGTAAATCTAGATCTTGAAAAAGCCTTTGACACAACATGGAGATTCGGAATTCTACGAGATCTATTTCAGTTAGGATACAGAGGACAACTTCCACAATTTATAGAAAAATTTCTTGCAGACAGAACATTTCAGGTACAATATAAAGGCTGTTTATCTACAATCTATATACAACAGGAAGGGGTTCCCCAGGGCTCAGTATTAAGTGCAACCCTGTTTGCACTGCAGGTGAACAATATCACAAAGGTTATACCACCATCATTGGAATATATATGTATGCAGATGATCTTTCCATTTCATTTCAATCACAAAGCATGAACACAATTGAACGACAGCTGCAATTATCCATAAACAAAATAGAAGTATGGACTCAAAATAATGGATATAGAATATCTGAGAAAAAATCAGTTGTTATACACTTTTGTAAAATGCATGGTCTTCATCCTGAACCGGTCTTATACTTAAATAAAATTGCTCTACCTATTGTTCAAAATTTCTCCTTTTTGGGCTTAACAATAGATAGAAAACTAAACTTTCATGAACATATATTAAGACTTCGAACTAGTTGCCTCTTAAAACTTAACATCTTGCGCACAGTATCTTCAATGGCCTGGGGAGCCGACTGGTCCACATTATTACTATTACATAAAATTTTGATTGGATCTCGTTTAGATTATGGATCTCCTATATATGCTTCAGCATGAAGGAGCATCTTACGTCGTCTAGATACCATTCACCATAATGCTCTCCGCATAGCTCTAGGAGCATTTAGAACTTCACCAATCTACAGCCTGTATGCAGATGCTTTGGAACCCCCGCTGCATCTTTGACGAGATTATCTACTGTGCATGTATGTGGAAAAAATATACAGTCAGCCACCGCATTCAATTTGGTCCATTATTCATGATCCACCATGGACGAGTAATTATGATTGCAAGCCAAATGAAAATAAACCAGTAGGACTGCGCCTCAGACACTTAGCTCAAGTTTGGGAAATACATTTCCAGCACATTTCTGCAGACCTCCTTGGATTCCGACTGTGCCTTTATCCATATCACATCTTACAAACAGGAATAAAAAAGAGATCTCTCCAATCGTTATACAGAAGCACCATGCACTGCACAGTTTTGAAAATAGAAACAGTCATCAGATTTACACGGATGGTTCAAAATCGAACAACTCAGTAGGTGCCACAGTAGTTTTACCGGAATATATTATATCTGTCTCCTTGCCTCTTGTTTGCAGTATTTTCACAGCAGAATTATATGCTATTAAACTAGCACTGGATGATATTACCCAGCATCAACTTCTACCTGCTCTAATCTATACTGACTCCCTTAGTGCAGTAGCAGCTTTACAGAACAGCAAATATTCCTCAAATTCCTTGATTCAGCATATCAAAAAACAACTCGGAGTTTTGCATAAAGCAAGAAAACAAGTGTCTATCTGTTGGATTTCCAGCCATGCTGGAATTCCAGGAAATAATCATGCAGACCAAGCCGCAAAAAATCCAGATCTTAATATACAAGATAACTTTCAGTTTGTACCATTTACGGATTATAGGGATGTATTTTGTACCAAATATACTTCCATCTGGAAACAACTTTGGAGGGACCAATCATGCGATAAACTTCGCAGAATAAAAAAAGATCTATGTTTGTGGCGATCTAGCTCACATACAAATAGACAGGAGGAAGTTATATTAACAAGACTGCACATTGGGCATACCTTCCTCACTCACAAACATTTACTTTTAAGAGAAGATCCACCGCTCTGCTCTGTCTGTCAGATACAACTTACAGTAAGGCACATCCTGATTGATTGTCCATCCTATTCAGCCGTTCGAACCACATCCTTCCAATCATTAGCAAACTTGCAAGCTCCTCTAACCATATAACCCTCTCTCATGTACTTGGTGACAAAGCAAACCTAAGTGAGCTCTTTATATATATTAAACATCTAGGAATAATAAATACACTCTGATATATCCATCCTAAATCATTAAAATGAATGTAATGACGCTGACAGACACATATTGGCCACAGTTGCCCTTGTGTCGTGAAACTTTCATACCAACAACAGCAGAAGTACAGTTATTATAAAGATATTAGAAAAGTGTAGTATTTTACAAACATACAATGCTGAAAGTAAAAATAAGCTAAGAAGAAGTTATTGTTGAAACACAACAGAAGTGAACACACAAACCCCAGATAGGTGACTTTATTTTAATAAAGGTCACTATCATGAATTTTTAATGAAGTACCTTAATTTATATCAAATGTTTTATTCATTTTAAAAGATGTCTGTGAAATTCTAGAAGTTGTGTTTTATAGATTTTGATCCACGTATTTTGCTTACCAACTATTTTTGGATGGATCTTCCCCAAAGTAGCCTCCTTGACACCATATATATTGATTTCTGCCAAAAAAAAAAAACCCCGAATAAAACAATGATAAAAAAATAATAATAATAATTAATAAAAGAAAAGGAAATTAAACCTATCATCCTATGCATTTCTCTCACCCGAAGGTACTATCCAGAAATCCTTTGAATTTCCCCAAACTGTTAGCCTCTACCACCCATGTAGGGAACTTATTCCAGTAATTTATAACTCGCTGGCTAAAATAAAACTTCCTGCAGTCCAATCTAAACATCTCCACCCCCTTCCCCCCCCCCCCCCGTAACTTGAATTCATGTCCCCTAGTTCTAGCATCATTTATAATCTTGAAAATTTTGTCCTCATTCATTTTACTGATGCCTCTCAGAACTCCTCAATCAAATCTCCTCTAAGGTGTCTAGTTTCCAAACTCTGCAACCCACATATTTGAAGTCTTTCTTCATAAGGATGCCCTTTTGCTGATCTCACCAGGTGAGTTACATGTCTTTGCACCCTTTCAAGAAGCTCAATGTCTTTCTTTAGGTGCGGTCTCCATACTTGAACACAGTATTCCAAGTGTGGTCTAACAAAAGCCTTATATAATGGGATTATCATGGCCCTATCTTTACTTGCAAAAGTTCAATAGATCATCGATAGGACACCATGAGCCTTCCTTGCAACCTGTTTTGCTCAGAGAATTTCATGTCTGACCATATCGTAACACCCAAGTCCCTTTCCTCCAGTACTGGGTTTAGTTGAACTCCACCAAGTGAATAAGTTATTTTGGGATTGCTGTTTCTCAGGAGTTGGATTAAAGCACAGCTGCCATTTTTCTGACCATTCCTGAAGGCTATCTAGGTCTCTCTGAAGAAGTTCAGCTTGACAGTGATCATTAACTACTCTACCAATTTTAACATCATCTGCAAATTTATCAATGTCATTTATGAAAATTAAAAACAACAGTGGTCCTAATACTGATCCTTGGGGAACCCCGCTTCGTACATCAACCCAATCTGAGGAATAGCCATTTATCACAACCCTCTGCCTCCTGCCCTGAAGCCATCCTGCTATCGATCTAAGAATTTTCCCAGTGATTCCAACCTGTTCCAGCTTATAAAGCAAGCACTCATGTGGGACTGAGTCAAAAGCTTTGCTGAAAGCTAAATAAACAATGTCGAAATTATTCCCTAAATCCAGCTCATGAGTGACCCTTTTAAAATAGCGAACCAGATTTGTTAAACATGATTTTCCCTTTACAAAACCATGCTGAGTATCCCTGAGAATTTCAGTTCTATCCAAATGATCCTGAATTCCACCCTTGATCATTGCCTCCGTACCACTGAAGTCAGACTGACAGGTCGATAATTTCCCACTTCACTCTTAGAACCACCCTTACATATGGGAGATACATTGGCACTTTTACAATCCAATGGAATCACCCCAGAGTCTAGTGATGCTTGCATAATTATCCTCAATGGTTCAATGCACTCACCTGCCGCCTCCCTTAAGATTATAGGGTATATTCCATCAATCCCAGGAGCCTTACTGGCCTGTAGGCTCAATAGTTTTTTCATTAAATAATCTTGCAAAATTTCAATATCATTAATTACATATATTTAAATTTCCCATTGCCACAAAAGGTTTTTCATCTGCAAATATCGATGCAAAATAACCGTTGAGTTCATCTGCAACAGCATCTGATGTATTTAATACTATCCCCTTTCCCTTACGTAAAGGTCTGATCTGGTTTGTCCTGCTCTTCTTAGCATTTATATATGTGAAGAATTCCTTATCCCCCCCCCCCCCTTTGCTCTGTTTGCTAGCGATTTCTCATAAACTGCAGATCATCTTGTAACTGTTATAGGCTTCAGTACTTTTTATTGCTCTGTAACTTTTCCATGCCACCTTTTTCTGCTCAAGTAATGTGGCAACTTCACTATTCATCCAATTTGGAACCCTCCTCGTGGAGTATTTTTTTAAAGGTAAATGCATTCAAGGCATCTGTGATTAATGTTTTAAAAGCATACCACAGTTCAATTGTATTCATTCTCTGTGCGATATCTACCCAGTTAATAGAGGCCATGTAGCACATTAAGGCATCATAATTTCCTTTGAAATAACCTTTGAAATTACATTGAAATAATATCAGAATTTACAAATAAAATTCTCCAGTTGCATCTGTAGAATAGTAAATTTTTAAATGAGATACAGGTAGTTCTCAACTTTACGAGTTAATTCGTTCCTTGCGTACTCTCTTAAAGCGGGAATTTATTTCCCATAGACAATGTTAAAAATAGGAATTACGTTATCAACAATGAAATTAGTTAGCTAATTAGTTTATGTTTAAACAATGATTGATTTATCCAAAGAAATGAAAATGTAGCCTGTAAAATCAAGCAAATTATAATAATAGAGAAATTATTCTTCATCATCATCATTGACTAAATGCACATTCGTTGATCACTCATTATTGGCTCGGCACAAGTTTGTGCTGAGCCAATAATGAGTGATCAACAAATTGAGCCAAACTTGACTCCTTATGTAACAAACTCGTTGGTTTGTTACACAAGGAGTCGTCTTCTTCAGAAATGCTTCGAGGCATTTATTTCCAAGACAATCTTCTCTTTTCTTTATAAATTTCAATAGCATGCATAAGCACTTTTTAATGGAATGCACAAATTGCGACTAACACGATTTGCGTGGAGTAACAAGTTTACGAAGCTTAAAAAAAAAGGAAGAGAAGATTCTGAAAAGTTGTTTATGTTTTTTATACGATTGAAGATTTCGGTAAAGGGCAAACACATTTCACAATGATATACAGGAATTTTGCTATCAGGGATAAGAAGGTAATTATACCACTGTATAAGGCAATGGTCAGGGCACATCTTGTGTACTAGAGTCTCGAGGCCGTATTTTAGGGAGGATGTAGAGCTGCTGGAACGAGTAACCCTAGGGGTTCACATCTGGTTAGTATGGGCTTGGCACACCGAGGATCCTGAGCTGGATATCATCATTCTTTTCCTTCTTGGTGATTCTCTTCTACTTCTCTCTCCCTCTAGGGTAATTCTGTTTTTTTTTTTTTTTCCGTTGGTGCAGCATAAGCCTCAGGCTTCTTTGCACCGTATGGCTAATAATAATAATAATAATAACCTAAAAACCTACACAATTCTAGCTATCGGTATTTTCACAAATCCAATAACATTGAGTTTACTTCTCAGTTTATAATTGCTTGCAGTAACAGAAAAATAAACCGGCCCAATAAACCGGAAAGTGCAAATTGTTTTTATTGGTTTATGGTCGTGACCTCGAACATTGTGCTTTAGAAAAATGTCACAAAGGCGTTCAAAATTGGTTCTAATAACATATGATAATGATGAAAGTGTAGTGCGTTTAATGATTTGAGTTGGTAACTAATACAATTTACACTATAAAAACGACCTTTTAGAGAGTTATATAGCGAAAATTTGAACTTCCGAGGTCGTGGAATGAATTACCAAAAAACAATGTGTTATTACCATATTTTCACGATACAATGGTAATCGATTAATATCGTAAACCGGGGTACACTGTATTGTATAGCTACACACATGGTTTGAAATGTGGTATTTATGAACTTTAACATTCATTTTTTGCATTAATGTTCATATTTTTGATTTTGTTCATACTTGAAGAAAACAAAAACTCGTGAAAGGGCTCTGCCTGTATATGAAATTTCTGAGCAATCTTAGATTAAAAATAAGACCACTATTTATTAGATATTCAGTGAATTCCTCCCTGTGTGTCTTAATATTTTTGCAATGGTTTATAGTTGTTAGAGTTTAAAATAATGAAAAGAAGTTTATCATTCTGTTTGTTATCTGTGATGAGTTTTATGAATGATTTTTAGTTGATCTTTTATAGTTTGGGAAGGATGTCTATGGATAGAGAATCCTTAACCTGTAGATTATTAATGAGATTGATACTGGACATAGTTGGGCTGACTGCCCATGAGCAGAGCACATTCTGAGTCCTTTATGGAGAAAACCCATGTCTGTATTAGATATATAATGATGCTTAATCTTCAGAATATTGTTATGAAACAATGGCAAAAAAGATCAGATCTTACCTCAGTATATATATATATGTATATATTTATGTATGGGAGACGGTTGCTGGAGGAGAATTGATAGTGGAGCAAGAAATTTGTGATCTATATTATATAAATCAAGAGCAGCCAACTTTTCTTGTGGCATGCCACGTAATTTGTTGGATATGCCTTATGCACCACCTAGGAGCAGATCTAGAAGCTACCAAAAATAATATCCCCCATTGAACAATGCTTAGCACCACTAAATGGTTTTGGTAACCATCTAAATGAATTTTGTGCTAAGCACTTGTAATAAAAAAAAAAAAATTAAAACAGTTTTATGTATATAAAATAAATTTAATATAGATTAACAAATCACTGTTCACTCATACAGAATCAATGTTTACAAGGAGCTTGCTAACTCTCCCTTCTTACCTGCACTAAATTAATGCTAAAGATCAGGGGTGGCCAACGAGTCGATCGCAATCTACCAGTCGATCGCGGATTTAATTTCGTTCGATCACAACGAATTTTAAATATACAGACATCCCTCGATTTGTGCACCTTGTGCAATGTAATTTTTGAGATGGTAGATCGTGGCACATTTTGAAGGAGAAAAGTAGATCGCATCACAAATTAAGTAGGCTACTCCTGCTAAAGATGATAAATTTCATGAGCTTAGGTTCCTATCACCAAAAATTAAAAAAAAAAAAAAAAATCTAAAATTTTTTTTTTTACTGCTAGAAATTATAATCTAGTTCTTTTACACTTAGATCTTAATTTCTGGTTTTTTTAAAATCAACTTTATGAGTTTTTGTTATTTTTTGAAAGGTGAGCAACAGACAACAGTTGTGTGGGCCATTTGTGGCAAGCATGCTACAGGTTGGCCTCCCCAAATATAAATATATAATATGAGTACATAATAAATAAATATATTTCTATATATATAATATTTTAAATTTCTTTTAAACCTTCTTTACAAATTTATAAGAATGTCTTAATTTACATATTTTAGAAAGAGTATTATGCTACACATCAGTATTTCCTTTCAAAACGATCTCTGTATTTAGTATTATGGAGAATTACTGATGGTGAGAGAGGGGTTGATGGTATACAGCAGTGGTTAGTTAATATACAGGTAAGAAATAACTTGTATTTATTTTTTATTTGTGTGTGTGTGTGTGTGTGTGTGTGTGTGTGTGTGTGTGTGTGTGTGTGTGTGTGTGTGTGTGTGTGTAAAATTTATATATGAGGTGTTCAAAAATTTCTGGGACTAAACTTATATTTGGAAAATGAAGCTTACCAACTATTTTTTGGATGGATCTTCCACAAAGTAGCCTAGCACTTTGTGGAATTCAGCACTTTTGCAACTGCAGGAAACATTTCTGATATTATTCTTTTGGAAGTGCAGTTTCAGTGTTGAGTGCTGAATAATTTCCACAATCATTGCAAATCTGTTAGTCTTCAAGGTGGATTTAAGCTTTGGGAGGGAAGAGGAATCAAAGGAAACTAAATCTGAAGAGTATGGCAGATAGGAAACCACAGTAATAGAGTGCTTCACAAGAAATTCTTGCAAGAAATGTGCTGCTAGGCTGTTGTCATGATGCAAGCATCAGTTCTGTGGAGCCCAATTTTCCAGCTGTTTTCTCCAAACAGCATTCCACAATCACCTTAAAACTCTTTCATAGTATTCTTGGTTCACTGTTGATGAGCCAGGACAAAAATACAAAAAGCACTATCTTTGCATTTCATCAAGATTGCCTTGCTTTTTTCTGGTCCTCAAATAAGAAACTCTTAGGAATAGTTTCTCATTGAAACTATTCCTAAGAGTAGTCCATGCCATCTGAGTGCAGTGAAGGATCTAATATACAGTGGTGGGCAAAAAAACTGCATCACTTGTGAATTTTACAAATAATGTCTTGCGCTGCATTGTTACAGAAATGTTCGAAATGCATTTCTTAGAAATCCAATAAAAAGACTCCACCTGATATACCTAATTGCCATAAATATCGTCCCAAAGAATAAAATACATAATTAATGGAAATATGACAATCGTGACAACTAAACATACATTTTATTGCATTACGTGTACAAACTGAAATGACAAGTTAATGTAATAGTATTATGTACTGTAAATCAGCAAAATAAGTCCTCAATATTTTGTTGTTTCTCCTCGAGCTGCAATTACAGCCTTGGAGCGATCTGGCATAGAGTTAATCAACTTCTGGATGTGCAGTTTCCCAATTTCATGGTATCACACCCCTTGAGTGCTTTCCTGCAGCTGAATATTACTTGTTGGCTTCTTCTGAGCAATTTTAGATAACATTATGTACCTACCAGCAATTTTCATTAGGATTCAAATCTGGACTGCTTCTGGGCCAGTTCAACACTGTAATGCCAACATCTCTGAGGTATGATTGCACCTTAAGGAAGAAAAATGGGGAAAAATATTGGAGTAAGTATGTTTTAAGCCTTGTGAGATGAGAAGACAAACTCATTGCTAAATCTAAATAGCATAGAACTTACCAATTTTGCTGTGTGGCAAGGTGCTGAACCCTGTTGAAAAATGCAGTTTTGGACCTCTGTGTGGTAATCCTAATAGCAGGTTTCAGGCATTCCTCAAAGGTAGCAGTGTAGCTTTCTGCATTCACCGTTCTGTTAATAAACTTAATTTGCCTCACACCTTTGCTTGTTATCCATCCCCGGACCATCTGACTGGCACGGAACTTTACAGTCGGTGTTATGCAGTCATGATGGTATGCCTCTGATTTTCGCCTTCTAACATATCACTTCCCATCTGAGCCATGCAGGTTGAATTTCAATTCGCCAGAAAAGATGATGGTGTCCCATTGCTCCTTTGTACATGAAACATGCGTTTTAGCCCAAGCAAGTTGCTTCTTCCTCATTTGTTGGGTCAACAAAGGCTTCTTCTTGGGCCAATAGGCATGCAGACCACATTCTGAAAGCTGTCTTTGAATAGTTCATGCACTTGTTTCCACACCAGAGACCATCTCATAGTCCAGTTTTACTGTAGATCAAGAGCAATAATGAGCGTGTATACCCTTCCAATGCCGTATTTATATAAATAGCTGATGCAATACCTTGCAATTACTGTCTGATGAAATAGAAGTGTTATCTGATGAATACCTTTGCTTTGCGACAAATAAAATGACTGTAATCAAACAATATCTTATACATTTCACTACAAATGTTACTTTTTTTTAAGGTGATACAGTTTTTTTGTCCACCACTGTAGAAATCCTTACTGTACTAGCTTTCTTTGTTTTCATAGCAAACAACACTTCACAGAACTTTTTTTTCTCTTAGCTTTTTACTATTCTCATTATTTTGTTAAAAGTAGGTGAATCTTTTTCATAAGGTTCTGCAACTATGGGTGAGGTATGTGTTACTGTATGTCCACTAGAAATTTGGTACATTGGGAATTTTGTTGAAGAGTGAAAGTGGGGAGAAGGGAATAGAGGAATTGTCTTAATCCTTTTGCAGTAATGAACTTCAATTAGATTTTATACTTCGCTGTTACATTTGGAGGAGGGATTATCCTTTTCTAGGATGGGAGAAATCCCTACCCCCATTGGAGGTGGTTGTTTTATACTCTGGCATTGTTTTAGAGTTGGCTCTAATACATCCAAATTGCCCTCAGAATCTGGCCCTTTAAGTTGCTCATTTGGATGATTAGGTAGATATGAGACAGCACAATTCCTAGTGTACCAAATTTCTTATTGGAGATGAAGTCGGACATGTATTGGCCAGAGTGGCAGATACACACACACACACACACAAAAAAGTGGAAAAAAAAAAAAAAAAAATGTGATAAACATATGGTAACCCTTCCACGTATGTGGGAGGGTTTCCTCAACTGTACCTGAAACAGGCCACTCCTTGGAATTCCAACAGCCCTTTACCTGTCCAAGCACAGTGCATTATCTACAGACTTCCCATCACTGTCATGCGATCTCCCTTAAGATTCACCTCTTTATGCCAGCTTTCCTTGTTCTTTGCAGCAAATACTCTGTTAGCTTTTTTATTTTGTTAATAGTAAGTGATCAGCTTAAGTTTTTATTAATATTTCACTGATGAAGCAAGCAGGAATGATTATTAATGCTTTATATACCAGTTAAATATATGCATTTCCAGAATACAGTCACTCCCCGATTTATGTAAGGGTTGCGTTCCACAGCACTCGCAACTATGCTCGCTGAATTTCATTGAAACAAAAAAAAAAAAAAAAAAATGTTCAACAAACATGTAATTAGAATTATTTATTCAATTTTTTTATCTTATGTGTGGGAAAAATTACAAAAATGTACAAAATTATAAAATTACAAAAAGAGAGGAGTCAGGCATAATATCAGCAAGTTTTACCTTTTGAGCATCGTTGCCAGAATCAGCATCTCCAGCTGATAAGCATGCCGCTGCAGAAGTTGAGAGCTATGGAGATTTAGAAGGGGTTTTTTCCAATACATCACACAATTTCTCTGCAGCTGCAGAATCGGCACTGCCAACTTCACCGCATACTTTAATGTTTTGGAAACCAGCATGATGCTTGAACCTATTAAACCACCTGTTGCTTATCACGAACTTGGCTTGGGGTTCGCCATACTTATCCTTAATATCTTCATAAATATTTCTTGCTTTTGTTTGAATGGCTATTGGACTCAGGGGCACTTGCTTCTGAATCTGATTTTACATCCATATTATTAATAGCTTTCCATCTTCAATATATAGCACCTGAACGCTGTTTTGTGTTGATCTTAAATGCATTGATCCTTTTAACATGTTCTTTTATACATGCACTGTCCCTTAAAATAGTATTCAATGTTGAAGCAGCGAGACCTAATTCCATGCAATAGATGACAAACTTTGTCCTACTTCGTACTTCTTAATTAATCATCTTCATTTCTAAATCAATTTTGTTTCATTTCCTAGCACTGCCACTTTCCCTTCACCATTGTAATAAGAAATAGGAATGAAGAGAAGATACTGAAAATTTATTTATGTTTTTTATATGATTGAAGATTTCCGTGAAGGGGAACTCATTTCGCCATAATACTGTAACGTAAAAACCCACACAATTCCAGTTATCAGTATTATCGCAAATGCAATAAGATCGAGTTTACTACCCGTTTATAATAGATTGTGCTAACAGAAAAGCTCAATAACTTGGAAAGTGCAAAACTTGTTTTTAATGTTTTATGGTAGTGACCTCCAGAAATGTGTTTTAGAAAAATATCACAAAGGCATTCAAAATTGATTCTTATAATGGAACATATGATAACAATGAAAGTGAAGTGCAATTTCCATTATAAAATGACCTTTTAGAGAGATAAATAGCTTAGTTATATAGTGAAAATTTCAACTTCTGAGGTCTTGGAGCAAATTACCAAAAAAAAACAATGTGTTATTGGGTTCACATTACAATATTTTCATGATAGCTCCATTTATTCCTGCAGGATACAAAATACGTTTCCACGATTTTTTTAAGTTTGCACCGGCTGGCAAAAACGTACGTAAAGTTGAATTTCTGTAAGTCGAGTATTGTATAAGCCGGGGAGTGGCTGTAATTCTCTGGATGCATGCGCTCCAAATAAAATTCATCTCTAACACATAGTTGAGGGTGTGATAATTCCCTCCAAACTTGTTAGAACCAGTGATGCTGTGTAATCTGTCTACAGGCAAGTGTTTTTTCAAAATTTAGTTGGACACTGGACACATGGGGATGAAAGTCATCCCATGAACCCAGTGGAATTCAAAAAACTGCCAGTGAATGATGTCTGTTATTGAACCTGCAAACTTAATTATCACTAAAAATTTTGTTCATGTAGCCCAGAGACCAAAAGCTACCAAACAGTTTGTTGCAGTTCTCATATTTAGCATAGAGAACTGTCTACACTAAGCAGTGATCTAGTAAGATAACATACTTTCAGACCATAGGTTTTCAAATTGGGTCCATGAGATTTTTAATGAGAGAAGTGAATTTTTTTTTTTTTTTTTGAAAGAAAGAATGGCAGATAATGCAGAAAAAAAATCTGGCATAAAGGCTTTTGAGATATAATTACAATATTTTAATATGGATTAAGAAGTATTCAAGATTTAGAATTATCTAGAACAGTGGTTTTCTAAGAGTGTTCCATGAAACCCTAGGGTTCTTCTACAAAGGTACTGCAAATGTTCCTTTAAATTTTTATTTAATATGTATACACATATTACTGCTTTTAATTTGCTGTTAATTATTGTTGTTTTTCAAGATATTAGTGTTCCACAGAAAATTTAGATTTGCAAAGGGCTTTATGGAAAACAGATATTCCAAAAGGCTCCACAGCAAAAAAAAAAAAAAAAAAAAGTTTTAAAAGCCTTGTTTTAAGCAGTAGTGATATTTTCTTTTCTGGTATTCATTTGTGCCCTTTGTACACTTGTCTAGTTTTTCTCATATTTTTAGATAATTCTCATAATTATTTTTCTCTTTAAAAAAATATTGGGAACATGCAGTTTGAGTTATTTTATGTAAATGTTGGATTGAGTTATTTTATGTAAATGTTGTTTTATCCAAATGTACAAGGTTTTACACATGTGCTTCAGAACAAAAAAAAAAAAAAAATTCTTCCATTCCACATTGGAGAAAGTACTCTTTGTTTTTTATTCAGGGTGTTTTTTTACCATATGATTTTTATGATGTGTGTGTGAAAGTTAGCTTACCATTGCATTACTTCAAATACAAACAATAATGCCAGCTGAAAGAACCAAAAAGCTGTATTTTCAAGAATTAAACCAAATAGAATTCAGATTATCCAAATCGTATAGAATGTCACACTCTAATTTCAGTTTTAAAATGCAGATGCCAATAAAAGCTAGTTCTCACAAGCTTACCTTTGAGATTGTATGTGAGTCTTGTTGTAAGATCTGGAGCTCATCTTTTGACGGGTTGTGACAAAAGAAAAGTTATATCCTTGGGAATTGCTTGTGGTACACTTCTTTGTGAACTTTTGTTCCTTCACTAATGAAAAAAAAATAAAATTCTGCTGCTGCTTGAGGTCATTCATGGCCAAACCATAACAGAAGTCCATTTCTGCAATTATGTAACTATACAACTAATAGAATTTGTAGCTGTGATATTTGTTGATCGTATATTGACATTCTGGGTGTCAAAAGTCTGTTCAGTTGTGATCTTAGAAAGGAGGGGGGGGGGAAATGTGTGCACTTTTCTTATGCAGAAAGGCAGAGAAGTGCTTTTGCCCTTTTGAATAAATGAAGAGTTATTTTATCTATGAAGAACAATTGTACTTTTTTTGGAGCTTTTAAGGCTTGAACTGATATTCCTTTTTGGCTGTGTAGTGGACTGTTACGCCATTGACACTTATGCTAACTTTCTGAGTAACTGATGAAAATTTTCATGTTGGTCATTGTTTGTTCAAAATATATTATAATACTAATTTATGATAACAATGGAAGTGGATAATTAAATTTTCTTTAATTTAATTAGGACCAAACATTGCAATTCTTCTGTAAGTCTTCATGAGTGGCTAAAAATATTTACAAGGACCTTTTTCATGCTGATTAACTATATGTTATCTATAAATTAGTTTCATGATATGGTGCCTCCATAGCCAGGTGGGCAGGAGCAGCAGTGCGTAGCACACGCTTCTTGATTAGACCGGGGTTCGAGCCCGTGACCACCAAATACGGAGGGTGCAGAAAGGTCAGAGAATGACCACCGCATATCCCTGGAGCAATATGGCCTTAGTTGCTAATGCTCATAAAAACCAAATAACAAACAACAACAATAGCTCCTTATTTGTCAAACCTGTTTAACAGTAAAAAGTTTCAATGAAATCAGATCAGTAATGATATACAAAAATCAAGGTTTAAAAAATAACAAAAAAAGTGAAATACAATACACTGAGTGATCACTGAATTATGACCACCTACCTAATACTTCATAGGTCTTCCTTTTGCCTTCAGTACAGCAGCTATCCGATGTGGCATTGATTCAACAAGATGTCAGAAGCGTTTGGGAGGTATGGCCAACCATACAAGCTGTGTGTAATGTGGTCAGCAATGCAGGTATGGAGGTGATTGGTGTATCCAGACGCCAGATATGCCTTTCCATAGTGTCCCACAAGTGCTCTATGGGATTGATATCGGAGAAGTTCGGAGGCCAGTCAGTATGCTGAAGTCAGAACTGTGTTCCTCAAACCATTCCTGCACAAGTGCCCAATGGCTAGGCACATTGTCATCTTGGAAGACACCATCGCCATTCAAGAAAAAGTGTAACATAGTGGGGTGTACACAGTCAGCAAGCAGTTGATAATAGTGGAGACCACTGATACGTTGTTCCACATGCGCCAGGGGTCCAAGTTCCTGCCAGTGAAACGTGCCCCACACCATACAACCGCCTCCACCAGCCTGCACTTTTGATACCATGCATGATGGATCAAGAGCCTCATGTTGTTGACACTAAATCTGTATACGACCATCCACGGTGTGGAGTAAATAACGTGACTCATCTGACCAGCACACCCTCTTCTAGTCTTCTAACATCCAACTCGCATGTTCTTTGCACCAGGCGAGTCTTTTACACTGATGAACCTTGGTTAGGAGAGGATGGCATAGGGGTCGTCTGCTGGTATAGCCCATACGTGTGAGTGTGCGATGAATGGTCATGCCAGATATGGTTCTGGGTTGGCCCTTGTTGTATTGGGTGATCAACTCTTTAACGGTGCTGTGCCTGTTCGCCTGTACGCGTTGTCAGACCCATCTCTCCCCTCTAACATCAACCTTTCGCTGACCTTTGCAGTTTTGCCGTCGGGTCATTGTTTGACTATTTTGACACCAGTCCTGGTACACTTTAAAAACGGTGGCTCTCGAACACCCCACCAGTTCAGCCGTTTGGGAAATCGAGGCACCAGCATGTCGAGCACCCACAGTCTGTCCTTTATCAAAGTCCGATGAATCTTTCCTTTTTATCCATCACGCTCGGAATTTTACTACCGAATGAACCACTGACACCTTATCTACATATATCGATAAGGTGTCAATTGACCTTATCTATATATATATATATAGATAAAGTCAACTAACTCCGCACTCTCGTACTTCACGTGGTCAACGGGTCACATTCAGTTTTCATAGGGGTGGTCATAATTCAGTGATAACTCAGTGTATCTTTAAAAAAAAAAATTTTGCGTTTGTGTGGGTGTGTGTGTTTTTATTTACTTCTCTCAGTGAGTATACTTTGTTATATTTTCCTGTATGTATAAAGTGGCTTAGTAATCTACAAGTGCAACTTTTTTTTAGGCTCGTGCTCCCAATGCTCCCGTTATCATTGTGGGGACACATTATGACCTAGTTAAGGAGCGATTTCCACCAGCATACTCTGAAGATTTGCAGCAATTGATTAGAGAAAAATTTATTAATATAGTTGATGCTGATAAATGTGGTCTGCCTAGAGTATTGGATACAATTGAAATAAGCTGTCGTACTCGGCATAATATCAAGTTGCTATGTAATCTTCTGTATGATTTAGTCTTTGATCTTAAATGTCCCGGTAAGTATGGGTATCAGTTATAATAGAAATAAGACTTTTTTGAGTTGTATACAAATAGCTCCTTTTTATTATATAGTTTTTCCATTTAATATGCAATTTTTTTTTTTTTTTCTTTAAATGAAAACCCCAAACACAAAAGGTATTAGAACCTATAGTATTTAGGACCTTGTATGGGTTGAAGGCTGAGAAGATGAGAGAAGTTACTTATTGACATTAGACTTGAATTTCTGTGGCTTGTAATTTTCAAGAAATGCATATGAAGGGAGGTTGTTCCAGAAAACAGAAGTTGAAGGAATAAATGAAGAAGAAAAGTTGGTTCTGCGAGTTTGATTTTGGACAGTAAGAAGATGCTGACTAGCTGTGGCATACGTTCAAGCTGATTTCAAAGAGAGAGGAGACAAACGTGATCAAAAGCCGTTGAAATGTCAAAAGCAACTGTTTGAGTTTCGCAAAACTTTTCCATTGAATTTGTCCATAAATGGGTAACATAAGCCAGTATATTCCCAGTGGATTGATAAGATGGAAGGATTCTAGATAGTTTAGGAGTTAGCAGATAGAGTTCTCCGTTGCTTTAGAAAGAATAGAAGTAAGTTCAGTGGGACAATAATGGGATGGGAGAAATTTGTCACCCTTTTTAGCAACTGACTGGGTGAGGAAATTTCCAAGCAGAAGGAAAAACCCCAGTGGAATAAGAAAGTGTAAAAAGGTGACAGAGAACAGGAGTTAGAACAGGAACACAGGTTTTGAGAACAAGTGGAGAAATGCCATCAGGACGTAGTACTTTCTTGCCATGAAGACTGCTCATAATTCTTGTGACATCCTTTTGATGGAAGACCACAGGAGGCATTGAATGGAGTGTGCTGGACATGGTAGAAATTGGTTTGCCATGATCATCAATACAAGAATTAGAAGAAAAGTTGAATGCTAGTATGTCAGCTTTTGTCTTTAACTGAAGTGGCAATAGAACTATCAGAGTTTAACAGAAGTGGTAGTACAGATGGGCAAAAGTTGCATCCTATAGCTTTGGCAAGAGACCAAAATGCTTGACTACTGTTTGGACTTGAAGCAAGTTTTCTGCTCTTAGCCTGTTCAAAAATCTAGTTTGAGCTGAATAATAATTGCTTTACAATTGTTGTGAGCTTTGATATAGGCAGAAAATGAATCAGAAGATTTTGATTCAAGCCAGTTGCAATATGCAACTTTCTTATCTTGAACAGACAGTCTTAGCACTTTTATTGGAAAACCAAGATTTAGATAAAGGACAAGATTTTAAGGTGGAGCGTAGAATAAAGGATTTCATCTCTACAAGAATAATTTTACTGACATGATCTGAGCAAACACTGACATCAGTAGATTTAAAACAGCAATCTAACCAAGGAAAAGAAGATTAGAAATCTCACAGATCCTCCCATTTTGCATTCTTATTATGCCAAACAACAAGAGGCTGAGAATGGCCACAAGAGAAAGACCATCACCAAGTTGTGATCTTAAGTGCCTAGAGGACCACTCATTTCAACTGTGTACTTGGAAGAATTGTTCATGAGAAAAAGATCAAAAATGTTGGCTGTGTGATTAGGATTGTTTGGTATTCTGGTATGTAAATGAACAGTCATAAGCAAAAGCCTCACCATCTTGAACAGCTGAGTCCATGAGACTAGAAAATGGGAGCCAGCTGGAGTTGTGAACATTAAAATCACCAAGCTAAATTACCTCACTGTTAGGAAATTTGGACTGGAGAAAGTTAAATTTAAAGAGAGGAAGTCGAAGAGTTGTAGGTGATGAGCAGAGTTGGGAGAATGACAGAAGTAAAAGATGAATTTGACAGAATGGGTTAGAGAGATTTTAAGCCAGAGAAGATTGAAAACAGGAGATTCCAGATTGCTAAGTCTCTGACGGAACATCAGAGCTGACATATGCACTAATACCACCGTTGAAGCAAAAGGATTCATACCGCCAATAATTAGGACAACTGAGATGAGCAGTGGTTGAATCAACCAACAATTGGGATTCTGTCAGAAAAAGTAAGTGGGACTTGGCAGACTTGTAAGTGGAAATGGACATCATTGAGATTGGAAAACTGAGACTACATATATTTGTGAAATGAACAAGGATGTGTGTGTGTGGGGGGGGGGGTTAGATCAGCTGCTGCTTGACAGAATATGACCTTGACAATGTCCCCTGCATACATGCTACCCGACTGTTGACAACGACCTTGACAACGACCCCTGCATACATACTATCCAAACTTCTTCCAGTCACTGTCTGTCATAGTAGTGGCAGTGAGATTATACACTAGCTGATCCAGATGCCTCCTAGAGCGTTAACAATAGGTTCTGTCTAGTGGCCAGCCTGCAAACATCATTTTAGAGCTGTACCCTCAAAATGTAAGGGAGATTAGATCTTGCATGATGCCCATCATAATCTGAAAAGACATCAACCATACTGCATGATGAAAGAAATCAGTTGGGAGGAGGTTGCCAGAGCTTTGCCCTGGAGGTTAAACATGAGTTTCACCACAACGTCTAATAAGCAAAGTGGTGATATTGTACCGGTTGATAAGAGAGTCATCTACCACCTAGTATTTCTATCCCTGCTTAGGTTGGTTCACACTTGGGGATCTGTTATTATATTATATTTCTGATATGCTAACAGAAATATTTTTGAGACACATAGTTGACACTGATTTGTTTTTATTTTCCCAGTTAAAGTAATGATCCAATTTAATTTACATTTTTGCTTAATGTAACCAGTAGCGCATGTGAATATGTAGTCCCCATTGCTTCACCAACAGATAGAAAATTGAATGCCGTCAAACAGTCTTTTTCTTGGAATATGCTATCGAGTTGTTTCCTTGTCTTTATTTAAACTAAGAAGTTTAAATTTGATTAAGAAATCAAGCCTAATGTCATTTGAAGTTCAACATGTTAGCAGTCACATACAATCATATTACGCTCACAGGCATGGGAAGGCAAGGGCTTAATCCCAAAATTAGATGCTTTGTAGTATAGGTATTTATGAATATCTTTTGCATATTTTTTTTATTCTCCAATAATACTAAATTGGGGCTTAGAGGGGAACAGGTATCCTGTGTGTTATCAGACACTCAGCCTAAAACACTGATGGATCCAATATCTCTCTATTACAGAAGATTTAGGAGAAGTCCGGTTGGCCTGCCTCCCTAAAATCCACTCATGCACACCTTCTCGATGGTAAGCCCTGTTACGTCACTTAGGTGGCAACGAACGTGTAGAGTGGTTCTCTTCAAGACGCCTGGTCAGCGTGAAGAGGAAAAGACCAAACCCTCCAGCAATGAGAGCACAACAATACAAATGGCCCTCAGTCCCCAGCAGCTTTCACTCTCCCTCTTACGGCAGCGAGAGGATCAGAGTGGAAGCAGAGGGTGCTAAGAATCTCTGGGTACGACCAGGCTGCCATGCACGGAAATTGAACTTGGCCTGTTATAACGTAAGAACACTCATCGGTGAAGACAGGATATTAGAGCTGGAAAAGGAATTAGAAAATGTGAATTGGAATATCATCGGTTTGGCTGAAACAAGAAGAAGAAATGAATCACTTATAAGTTTATCAAGTGGAAATCTGCTGTACACCAATGGAAACAGTGAAAGGAGTGAAGGTGGAATTGGGTTTCTGGTCCATAAAGATTTTAAAAACAACATTTTGGAATTCAAAAGTACATCACCAAGAGTGTCAAGACTAATACTCAAGATTTCTAAGAGATACAAGCTAAAGATTATAATGATTTATGCACCAACATCGAGCCATGATGATGAAGAGGTTGAAGAAATGTACACTGAAATTGAGACTCTTCTAGATGAGCAGAAAACCCACTACACTATTATTATGGGAGACTTCAATGCTAAGGTTGGAAAAAGACAAAACAGCACAGAAAGGGGAACTATAGGAAATTTTGGAATTGGTGAAAGAAATGAAAGAGGTGAAAGACTTGTGGAATTTGCAGAATCTCAAGGACTGTCAGTAATGAACACTTTTTTCAAGAAACGGGTGAACAGAAAGTGGACATGGAAGAGTCCAAATGGATTAACTACTAATGAAATCGACTTCATCCTCACTAACAGAAGATATATTGTGAATGATGTTACCGTCCTGAATAAGGTAAATGTTGGAAGTGATCACAGAATGGTAAGATGTACACTTGATATAGATGTAGGAAAGGAAAGGAAAAAACTGACTCGAGTAAATAATACAAAGGTCTTTGAAATAACAGAGGAGGAGAAAAAGCAGTATGTACTGGAACTTAAGAACAAGTTTGAGCTTCTGCAGACTGCTGAGGACCAAGATATCGACGAGGAATATTACAACTTTTTGAAAGTGATAAAGCCCAAGAAACCTATAGGGAAAAAGAAATCCAAAGAAGAAAAAATTAGTCAAGAAACACTTGTCATGATGAACCGAAGACGACAAATGAAAAGCAAGAAAAACACTGACAGGGAGAAAATCGAGTATACTGAGTTACGCAAAGCCATTAGAAAGAGACTCAGAGAGGACATAAGAAGATTTAACACAAGAAAAGTAGAACAAGCATTAAGGGAAAACAAAGGATTTAAATCAGCAGCCATGAGCAGTAATACAGAAAGACAAATGATACTGAAACTGAAGAATAGCGATGGTGTACTTATAAACAGCAGAGAAGGCATAATTCAAATAGCAGAAGACTACTATAGAGAATTATACAAGGAGCAGGGGAATGATGCCAGCAGTGGGGAAGATGGATTGCAAAGTAGCAACACGTACGACATACCCAATATTCTTCCTGATGAGGTAGAGCATGCATTGAAGAAAATGAAGAATCAGAAAGCCCCGGGGGAAGATGAAGTTACTGTAGAGTTGTTAAAATTGGGAGGAAGAGACATAACACAAAAACTGGCAAGGTTCTTCACAAAGTGCATTAGAAAAGGTGTGACGCCTAAGCAGTGGAATAATGCAATCATAGTTTTGCTGCATAAGAAAGGAGATAAATCAGAAATTGGAAATTATAGACCAATTAGCTTGCTATCCCACATCTACAAGTTGTTCACAAGGGTCATTACTAACAGATTAGAAAGAATACTGGATGAGAATCAACCGAAAGAGCAAGCTGGCTTTAGGACAGGATTCTCAACTATGGATCACCTTCATGTAATATCACAGCTAATGGAGAAAGCAAATGAATATAAAATACCATTATGCCTGGCATTTGTGGATTATGAAAAGGCATTTGACTCCATACAGCATAAGGCAATGTTTCGGGCACTGGAAAGACAAGGCATTGATACCCCATATATTATGATTTTGAAGAAAATATACGAGAGTGCTACCTCCTTTATTAGACTAGACAAAGACAGTAGGAAATTTAAAATTGAGAAAGGAGTTCGACAAGGAGACACAATATCTCCGAAGCTGTTTACTGCTGCCCTTGAGGAAGCTTTCAGAAGATTAGACTGGTCGCAGAAAGGAGTCAATGTGAATGGAGAGTACCTAAACCATTTACGATTTGCAGATGACATTGTGGTCATAAGCCATGATCCCAAAGAATTAGAGGAAAATCTTAATCAGTTATGCACAGCTAGTAAGGATTTTGGACTAAAGATGAATATGGCTAAAACAAAAGTAATGATGAACAAGTATGCCACAGAAAGGGAAATAATGATTGAAGGAGCAGTAATTGAAAAGGTGGAGTCATATACTTATCTGGGACAAGTTATTAGCTGTAATAATGATAAATGGCTGGAAGTCAAGAGAAGAATAAATTTTGGATGGATAGCATTCAGGAAATATAGTCACATACTGAAGAGCAATATCCCAGTTTGTCTGAAACGTAAAATAATGGACCAATGTATACTCCCCATCATGACTTATGGAAGTGAAACTTGGGCACTCACCAAAAGAATGGAAGAGAAGCTGAGAACTACACAGCGAAGAATGGAACGAATCATATTGGGAATAAGACTGTTAGATAAGAAGAGAAACACATGGATTAGGCAACAAACTCAAGTAAAGGACATTCTTATCAAAACTAAAGAACTAAAATGGTCTTGGGCAGGACACATAGCTCGAAGACATGATGACAGATGGACTAAGAAAATAACAGAATGGTATCCAAGAGGAGCTAGAAGAAAACCTGGAAGACAAAGGCGGAGATGGATAGATGAAATTCATGAGTTTGTGGGTAGTAAATGGATGTCCAGTGCTCAAAACAGAAGGAACTGGAAAGTTGCTGGAGAGGCCTTCATCCTGCAGTGGATTGAAAATGGCTGATGATGATGATGATGATGAATACTAAATTTGCTCTAAAAATGAAATATCATATTTGTAATGGCAATGAATATTATTATTATTATCACAAAAAGCAGCTTTTGGTATACCAGCTGTCTATTTAGATTTTTATATACTAGCTATCTATTTATTGCTGAAACATATGCTTTTAAAAAACTTATGGTTCAGCAGTAAATGGATAGTTCACTTTTTTTTCCTTTTTTTTTTTTTTTTTCAATACATGGGGAAGAATTCTATATAGCAGTATTATTTTCAAAATTAACCCTGTTAATTTTGAAAATAATTTAAAAGAAGTACAAAAGTAGAATTTTTTTTTTAGGACATTTATAAATATTTCAGAATTTCTCCCTCCATTACTTTATTTTGAGTAACTTACCCATTCTCCCATGTTATACAATTGCTTAACTATTGTGATGAAAAGGACACTTCATTGCATTAATTAAAGTAATTTATTTTGGAAAAAAAACTTAACTGAAACCTAACATTAAAGGTGGATCAAATTATTTTGTTATTATTCTGCTTACCTTCATCAGTTGGTAATTAACAGTATAAAGTTTTAGTTAACCAGTAATGTCTGCATTGCTTGTAAAATCTTACATGCTGGTACCTGGAAATGCTAAGAAACAAAGGATCTACATAAATCTAAAATTTCTTGCATGCATCTGTCCTGAAGGCTGGAACATTTAAAATTGTATATCTGGAGACTGTTCTGGAGTCCCCAGAGGAAAGGATGGAGAGAAGCTTGCCTATCATTAGGGATTATGGAAGTGATGTCAGCAGGTAGAGTGTTCATTGGCTGAGATGCTGGAGTGGAATGATTGGCTGTGAGCCAGTTGCCCTGCCACTAGTCATGTTTAATACCTTCCTTTCTACAGTACCAAAAACTATTTCCTCTAACTGCACCAAAATTGCTTTCCCCTGTTGGCACCCCAATTTATCAAAAAAAATACCTTTAGACGTGAATAAATTTGCATTTATTAATACTCTGATAACTTCTCTAGTATATTCTATATTATTGTCTACCTTAAACTTGTTCTTGACTCCAAAGTTAAGTCATTTTGTAGCATTAATCTTATAGACTGTGTGACTACTATGTTGGGTCCATGAAGGTTTTAGCTATACACAACCACCCATACAAAAATATGTAAATCAAAAATGTTACGTGGTGTATGATATCTAGAAAAGGGCATAAAACTGTATTGACCTGACTAATGCCAAAATTCATCAACGGGGGAATGGGCTGAATCTCTGACTTCTAAATAGATATGATTTCCTATGTGGTATAGCAAAGACAATGGCTGCACTAGTTGTGGTATCATTTGAGCCTCTAAGGATTGTAAAAATGTAGAAAACATCTGTGAATAGACACAGTTGCACCTAAAAATGTAAAGTAATACAGAGAGAGAGAGAGAGAGAGAGAGAGAGAGAGAGAGAGAGAGTGTAGTGCATCCAATGATCCAGAGGAGTAGACTAAGGCATTAATTGTACCAGTATATAAAAGAGAAGTAAAGCCAAATGTGGATATTACAGAGGGATTTCACTACTTAACTGCACCAGTTAAAATCCGTATAAGTGTAGAGAAGAAGGCCTAAAGTATTATTAAATGTAACTTGGGTTAGAACAGTCAGGTTTCAAGATGTAACTTTACATTTTCAGGGGATGCCAGGATCAAATATGCACACTGACAAAAATAGGTTATGGGAGCATAACAGGAACCTGTATTTAAGAGTTTTTAATAAGAGAGTATCTCTTATTAAAAACTCTTAAAAGAGCAGATTATCACAGTATCTGTGATAATCTGCTCTTTCAAATTTTAGAAAAATTGGTTGCAAGGATAATTATTTTAAGAGAAATAAAAAATATTGGAAAATGACTTAAGGTTAGCATTAGCAAGGGCACATGATGCATGCAAGAAATTTCACCATAATACCATAATGTAAAAACCTTCTCATTTCACCCATCCACTCACTCCAAATGTTTGTCTAGTTCTGCCTTGAATCTGTTTAAGCTATCAACTTCTACAACAACAGATGGAAGCTTGTTCCAGCAATCAACCACCGCTGGCTAAAGGCAAACTTCCGCACATCTATCCTACAACTGTCTTCCTCAATTTGAATTTATGCCCTCTCAGGTGATTATTAAACATGGAATGAGTTAGTACTTTATCATCACTTCTTTTTTATAATTTTTATGTATCATATAGCAAAAGATACAAGTTATTAGCAAAGTTTAGCATGAAGATGCAAAAATTTTGATCATAATTGTATGCAGATGATATTGTGCTGTTGAATAGTAACCTATATTGTCTTTAATTAATAATCTCTGAATAAAATAGATGAAAATTATAGAGAATATGGCATGAAAATTAGTTACACAAAAAAAAGTTATGAAAGACAAGGAAAATTAGGTTGTGAGTAATAACCAAAAACTGAAACAATTTAGTAATTCTGTGCATATAATTCTGAATCTAGGAACAGTTTTTAATGAAAGGTGGAAGATTAGACAATGATATAAAAAGTCTAATAAGTAAAGTAGAAAGTATAAGCCAGTTAAACAAACAAATTCAATCAGAGCAAAAGTGAAATTAGTATTAGTTGTGGCAGAAGTAAGAAAGCAAACTTATACAGCATGGCAAAAAAAAGTCCATTTTGTTTGTCTATCCATTCTGATATTTTGGTGTTATAATTCTAATAGTGTAATGCCAATAATCTGGTGTGGAAGTGGATAATTTGAACAAATTTAAGGAGAAATTAGACAAATTATTAGAGGGGGTTGGACTGGTGATGCAGGAAATGTTTTTTTTTTTTTTTTTTTGCTGATGCCGTGTAAGCTTGTTTCATTGCATTTGTCAGTCCTAATATTAATTTGTCCAGTCCTACTTTAATACCCACTTCCACAACAATTCTAACAATCAATTGTATTTGACTAAATATGAATTTTATCACTTCTAGTCCAAACACAGCCACTCCCCAGCTTACGTAATACTCTACTTATGGAAATTCGGCTTTACATAAGTTTTTGCCAGCCGGTGCAAGCTTACAAAAAATCGTGGAAACGTATTTTGCCTCCTGTAGGAATAAATGGAGGTATCGTGAAAATATTGTAATGTGAACCCAATAACACATTGTGTTTTTTTTTTTTTTTTTTTTTTTTTGGTAATTTGTTCCAAGACCTCGGAAGTTGAAATTTTCGCTATATAACTAAGCTATTTATCTCTCTAAAAGATCGTTTTTATAATGGAAATTGCATTATACTTTCATCGTTATCATACATTCTGTTATAAGAATCAATTTTGAATGCCTTTGTGGTATTTTTCTAAAACACATTTCTGAAGATCACTACAATAAAACAATAAAAAACTATTTTCACTTTCCGGGTTATTGGGCTTTTCTGTTAGCACAGTCTGTTATAAATGGATAGTAAACTCGATATTATTGCATATGCGATATAACTGATAATTGGGATTGTGTAGGTTTTTACATTATGGTATTATGGTGAAATGATTTCCCCTTCACTGAAATCTTCAATCATATAAAAAACTTCTCTTCATTCCTATTTAGTTATTACAATGGTGAAGGGAAAGGGACTAATGGAAACTGCAAGTGCTGGCAGTGCTAGAAAACAAAATAAAATTGATTTAGAAATGAAGATGATTAATTAAGAAGTACAAAGCAGGACAAAGTTTGTCATCTATTGCACAGAATTTGGTCTCACTGCTTCAACAATGAATACTATTTTAAGGGACAGTGCATGTATAAAAGAACATGTTAAAGGATCAACGCATTTAAGATCAACAATGATCACAAAACAGTTTTCAGGTGTTATATATATCGAAGATGGAAAAACTATTAATAATATGGATGGAAAATCAGATTCAGAAGCAAATGCCCCTTGAGTCCAATGGCCATTCAAGCAAAAGCAAGAAATATTTATGAAGATATTAAGGATAAATATGGCGAACCCTAAGCCAAGTTCGTGGAAAGCAACAGGTGGTTTAATAGGTTCAAGCATCGCGCTGGTTTCCAAAACATTAAAGTATGCAGTGAAGTCGCCATTGCCGACTTCACCTTCTGCAGCTGCAGAGAAATCTTGTGATCTGTTCGAAAAAATCCGTTTTAAATCTGCACAGCCATCAACTTCTGCAGCGGCATGCTTATCAGCTGGAGAGTTAATTCTGGCAATGATGCTCAAAAGGTAAAACTTGCTGACATTATGCCTGTCTCCTCTCTCATATTGTAATTTTATAATTTTGAAATTTTTGTAATTTTTGTAATTTTGTACACCTTTGTAATTTTTCCTGTGCATGAGATAAAAAAATTTGAATAAATAATTCTATTTACATGTTCGTCGAACATTTCTTTTTTGCTTCAATCAAATTCTGTCAAATTTGCTTCGATCAAATTTGGAAGTGCTGCATAAGCATTTAGGGAAATTCCGACTTATGTATAGTTCCGTGGAACGCAACCCTTACATAAGTCGGGGAGTGGCTGTATTTTTCAATTTATGTCCCCTTGTATGTAGTCATTCAAGAAAGTGGAAGGAGGCAATCAGCATATAGTTTACTCAACCCATTCAAAGCTTTAAGCACTTCAATTAGCTTACCTAGATTTCTTACTTTCAGATGCTGCAGTTTAAAGAATCCAGTCATTGTTGGTAAGAATATTCTTTTGTATCCCCCAGTTAATTGCTTCTCTGCACCCTCTCCAACGGATCTATGTTCTTCCTGAAATGAGGTTTCTAAACCTGTGCAATATTCTAGATGTGTCCTAACCATGGCTTTATATAATGGGATAGTGATTTCTTTCTTCTTTGGCATAGTTGTATATCATTGACAGAACTTAATGAACTGTTTCAGCAGCCTGTCAGCACTGCTTGAAGAACTTCACATTGCACTGTACACTTACCTCAGTCTTCTTCTTTTTCAGCCACCTTGAGTTTGGAGTTTGGTTTCATTTATTTAACTTATTTTTTTGTGTGTGTTTTTTGGCTCTGCTTTAGAATCTGTTTGTCAAAATAGACCTTAAAGCTGCTTTATATATGTTTGTTTTTGTTTCTTTTCTTAGGTTCTTATTGTTCCTGATGGTAGTATTTAAGCAATCATCTATTTTGTTACCATTATGTGCCACGGCCTCCATAGCCGAGTGGTCAGGAGCGGGAGTGCAATAGCACACGCTCTTTGAGTAGACCGGTGTTAAAGCCCCTGACTGCTGAATACGGTCGATCTACCAACCCACACTGGACCAGCATGGCAGATTATGGTCCATTTCCCTCAGCATGAATTGTTGAGGAGACTTCCATCCTGCAGTGGGTTGATAATGGCTGCACTTTACTTTTTTTTTTTTTTTTTTATGTGCCTGGTTTATGACTTTGGCCACTATTCTATTGCTGGTTTTATGTTCAAATTATGAAAATATTAATTTTCATATTTGCAATAATTTGAAATTCTTTCAAGATGATTTTCTGTTTTCTATAAAACAGGTAATACAGACATAAAAACTGATTATCTTTATTTTTTATTTTCAAAATAGTTTTTTTACTTTTAATACTTCTAAGTCAACATATGAAAATCCTCCTAAAGGATTATAAGATATAAATAACATGCACCATAGCACCATATGTAACCTACCCAGAAGCATGAATAGTTGCTAGACCCATTCTCCATTCCATTTCAACAAAAAATGTTTTATAATATTTATTTAAATTAGTTCCTGCTAAAATTCTACTTTATGATACTTTGCAATACATTTACAATACTTTGAAATGAAAATACATCATATTTATGTTTTTTACTGATTTAACTTGTTAATTTTATATTAACTTTAAAATTCATTTGCTCCAAAGTTTCTTTTATTTTTTTTATTAATTTTTTTTTTTTTTTTATAAGAATGCCATTGAATCTAAATCTTTACAATTTCTAGGAAGACATGTTTTTAATCTACCTTCATAAGCTTATGTCTTGGGGTTCATCATCATTACTATCTATGGAATCTTTATGTATATAATTTTCATTGTATTCATTAGCACTATTAGGGTTATATGTTTTACCTATTTCACATTCTGCAAGTTATACAAATTTATTTGTTTTTGTTTCATTTTCTTTTTACTTTATTCTTTCTTCAAATTTTCTTTGTCTGTCTTTCAGTTCTTTTAACATTTTCATTTTATTTATTTTTCGCTTTCATTTGTTATAAATTCAATTAAACTTTCATTTCTTCTTATTCTTGTGCAACCTCAAAATCAACTACAATAATTTTTCAATTCACTGATGCTTTTATTTTTGAGATACTTTTATTTTGATATTATATACATTTATGATGCTTTTATTCTTGCTTATACGGCAGCACAACCACTAAGTCAGAGGAGTTTACAATTAATTATTTTGATAGTGAATACAATCATTATTCTGTAATCAGGTCACAAAAGAGGTTAGGCAGGGCGCCTCCGTAGCCAGGTGGGAAGGAGCAGCAGGGCATAGCACACGCTTCTTGATTAGACCGGGGTTCGAGCCCGTCGCCACCAAATATGGAGGATGCGGAAAGGTCAGGGAATGACCACCGCATATCCCGGAGCAATATGGCCTTAGTTGCTAATGCTCCTAAAAACCAAACAACAAACAAACAGGTTAGGCAGACGAAGGCAGATTACGAGAAATCCTTGGCAAAAGATGCTAAGAAAAACAGCAAGGATTTCTTTAATTATATAAACTCTAAAAGGAAGGGGATGAATCTGATTGGTCCACTTGACATCGATGGTTCGAGTGTTGATGATCCTGCTCAGATAGCAAACAAACTGAATGAGTATTTTGCATCTACATTCACACATGAGGAGTTATTAAGGTTTGAAAATGGCAGAAGGTTATCAAATTGTAGCAGGATACTTAATGATTTTGTAATAACTGAGAGCAAAGTGGAGGAGAAATTGTTGAAGTTAAACATAAGAAAAGCACCTGGGGTGGATGGGATCTATCCAATTATATTAAAGGAGGCGGCAAAGCAACTAAGCAAACCCTTAGCCATAATTATGAGAGCATCCTTGGACTCAGGGGAGGTTCCCACGGTCTGGAGATGTGCAAATGTATCCCCAATTCACAAATGGGGATCGAAGGGGGACACGAGTAATTACAGACCAGTTAGTTTAACTTCTGTTCCGGGTAAAATAATGGAGCCACTGGTTAAAGATGCATTGCAGGATCATCTAGACAAGACTGCAGCAATAATTCAGACACAGCATGAGTTTGTTAAGGGAAAGTCTCGTCTGACAAATTTGATAGGATATTATGATGTGGTTACAAAGGAACTGGATGCAAAAAATAATTTTGATATCATATATTTGGATTTCAGGAGAGCTTTTGACACTGTTGCGCATGGCAGACTATTGTACAAATTGGAGCAGAATAGTATTAAGGGTAAGTTGCTAAAATGGATAAAAGGGTGGTTAAGTGGGAGAAGACAGAGGGTGGTAATCAATGGGTGCTGCTCTTCGTGAACTAATGTTATTAGTGGAGTCCCACAGGGTTCGGTGTTAGGTCCACTGTTGTTTTGTATATTTATCAGTGATATTGATGTAGGTATATCAGGCTTAATGTCGAAGTTTCCAGATGATACAAAGGTTGGCAGGGTTGTTAATGACAGTAATGGCAGTGTGCTACTGCAACAGGATCTAGATAATTTGGGCAGATGGGCTAAGAAGTGGCAACTGAAGTTTAACCTTGACAAATGCAAAGTACTGCATATGGGTAGCAGTAAACCCAGAGAAACGTACCAACTATGTGGTACTATGCTGTGTGGTGGTAGAAAATGAAAAAGACCTGGGAGTAATTGTGCAGTCAGATATGAAGTTTTCTGAGCAATGCAGACAGGCTGCCAGGGCAGCCTGTCTTGGGGTTTTGGTCATGGGGTTTTGTCAATGATATATAGGAATTTTGTTAGCAGGGAAAAGGAGGTGATTACCCCTCTGTATAAGGCAATGGTCAGGCCACACCTTGAGTACTGCGTACAGGTCTGGAGTCCTCATTTTAGGAAGGATGTAGATTTACTTGAGCGTGTACAGAGAAGGGCAACAAGATTGGTGAGGGGAATGAAGGGATCCTCTTACCAAGAGAGGCTTAAGTTCTGCAAATTGCAGTGGCTGGAGACTAGGCACCTGCGCGGTGATCTGATTGAGGTGTATAAGGCCTTGAATGGGTTGAGCACACTAAATTCTGATGGGATCCTTCCACTTGTTCAGATTACAAACCTAAGGGGGCATAAATTCAAATTAAGAAAAGACAGATGTAGAATAGATGTGCGGAAATTTGCCTTTAGCCAGCGGGTGGTTAATTGCTGGAACAAACTTCCATCTGTCGTTGTGGAAGTTGATAGGTTGAATAAATTTAAGGAGGAACTGGACAGGCATTTGGAGGAAATGGTGTGATTTTTTTTTTTTTGGCTGATGCTGCATAAGCTCATACACTTGCTTTCTTGCATCGCATGCCACTACTACTACTATTAACTGTATTTAGCATCTGTTTACAGACTTCAACCATGGTCCACTCAAATGTGTGTGAATTACTGCACTCTTACACTTAATCATTTGACTGTGTCAGCCCTCAATATCTACATGTGATTTTCTCTCATTTTTTATCAACAAAATTATTAAAATTCAAAATTACTCAAATTACTCGTGATTTTCTCATATTTTTTAAATAATAAAAATATTTATTTATTAATATTCTATTCATTAATAAAAATTAATTACTCATGGTTTTTCTAATTTTTTAAGAATTTCTAAGCTTTTTTCTGAGATTTTATATAATTGTGTATGCTTAATCTTTGAACTTTTAAGCGGTCACATTCTCCCTCATAATTATGTTTACTAAGGAGATAATTTTTTGCGTATACAGTGTGCACACTGTATGCTACCATCATCCTTTGAATATATGGGCAGAATTGTCCATCCTATGACACTGTAAAATAATGGAAATGGGAGTTCCAGTGCGATCGTACAAGTTTCTTTGACGAGCCAAGAGAAGGAAGGCCATTAACATCCACAGACAGTGAAACGGTTGCAAAGATTGAGCAGCTGATGCTGAGTGACAGATGTGTGACAATTCATTTCATCAGAAATGCAGTGGGAATAAGTTATGGATCTGTCCACGGCATTTTACATAACCATCTGCACACGTCTATGGTTTCCGCATGATGGGTTCCAAGATTGCTGATGCTTTTGCGGAAGCAGTGTCGAATGCAATGTTCTTGCCAACTGTTGGATTTGTGTAATGTGGATGTTGAGAATGTTTTTGATCGGTTGGGGACAAATGATGAATGCTAGGTGTACCAGTATGATCTGGAAACTAAAGACATATCAAAGCAGTGGAAGCAAACCTCCTCCCCACCTCACAAAAAGGCAGAGACCACTCCATCTGCAAAGAAGGTGATGTCCATGTTTTGGGACAGAAAAGTGGTTATCCTGAAAGATTACCTACCTCGTGGTTCCACACTTACAGGAGAATACTACAGAAATCTTTTGAAAAAGTTACTTGATGCTTTGAAGGTGAAAAGGCATGGAATGTTAACCAAATGTGTTCGTCTTCTGTCAGACAGTGAACCGGCTCACATGACCATTGCCACCACCAACTTTGTTGCCCAGTGCGGCTTTGAACTACTGTAGCACCCATCCTGTTCTCCTGACCTAACACCATCAGAACTTCTTGTTTCAAGAAATGAAGAAACCATGTCTTTGTGTGTGCGCGATGTAAGGAGTGTAAGGAAATCAGGCGACAACTCAGCGTTGTTATTCATTTTGGGCCTATATGAGAGTTTGAGGGACAGGGTGGATGCCCTCGAAGGAAATAAATTGAGGGGCCCATCAAGCTCTCAGCTGCCCACATCAACGCCAGAGCTTGCACTTGGTCATCGCGCAACACAGCGGCAAACCCCAAGGCAGAATGCGCTGGTCCCACAGGAACTATTAGTTGTTGGTGACTCTATTGTCAGGGAAACGGGGAACATGCTATGTAAAAAGGATAGGTGGAACAGGACCAGGGTATGTCTGCCAGGGGCAAAGGTTGATGACGTTGTAGAGCGAATATCATCTTTTAAGGGCACAAAAGGTGATATAGTTGTACACGTTGGCACTAATGATATTAAGAGTAGGAGACCGGCAGAATTACTTAACAAGTACAGGTCACTGTTGAAAAAAAGCCGAGAATTAGGGTTGAATTTGAAAGTGTCTGCAATTCTGCCCAGACACGATAGGAGGGAGTATATGATGAGAGCCTTGTCGATCAATTCGGCCCTGGAAAGATTGTGCAAGGCTCAAGGGGTAGAATTTTTTTCAGCCTGGACTGTACTTGTTAACAGGAGAGATTGCTTCTACAGGGATGGGATACACTTAAATAGAAAGGGTGCAAGAATATTTGCTGATGCTATCGAGGCAGTGTTAGGTGGGTCGGAAAACTGCTAGCTTGGGGGGATACAAAGACTAATAGTTTAACAGTAACCGCAGGCAGAGGTGAAGGTGATTCTTGCACAACTTCTATTAGAATAAGAAGCGACCTGGAGCGAGGGGTGTTGGGGGTTTCAGGGACGGATGGCAGTCATCCTGGAATAGTTGGGTATATGGGATGTGTTAGGGTAACAAGGAATAGGCATAGGAGCATGTATGCTTGCATGTATACCAATGCTAGAAGTATAGTAAATAAATTTGATGAATTTGAAGTGTTGGTCAAGACATCAAAGGCGGATATTGTTGGGATAGCAGAGACGTGGTGTCACAAAGATATAAGGAATGCAGAACTGGAATTTGGGGAGTACAATGTGTACAGAAAGGATAGACAGGACAGAAAGGGAGGAGGTGTTATGCTGTTAATTAAGAAAAACATAAAATCAAAAGAAGTGCATCCAGTTGATATAGATGGACAGTGCACTGTTGAGTCAGTTTGGTGTGACATAAGCACTGCGAAAGCAAAAATAAGAGTAGGAGTGTGTTATAGGCCTAATGACTCGAATGAGTACAATGAACAATTGTACAGAGAAATAGAGTGGGCCAGTAAATCAGAATGTCTTATAATGGGGGATTTTAACTTCCCAGATATTGACTGGAACTTGTGGGTTGGTCACTCACACACTAGTCAGACTTTTGTGGATTTATTGGATGATTGTTTTCTGCAGCAGCATGTTCGAGAGGCAACCAGAGAAAGTAATACTCTTGATCTGGTTATCAGCAGTGATCATTCGTGTATTAAGAATTTGCAGATAAAGGAACCACTAGGTGGCAGTGATCACAGTGTGCTGAAGTGGGATTTACTCAAAGAGGTAACTACCGTCAGGGGTAAAGGAAAGGGTTTTTGCTTCCGTAAAGGGGAGTACAGTGGTCTCAGACAGTTTTTAAATTCTGTACAGTGGGATCAACTGACGATGTTACAAACAGTAAATTCTAAGTGGGAAGCATTCAAGGAATTAATCGTGGAAGCTACTAGCCTTTTCATACCGATGAAGAAATATTGTTCAAGGTTTAGGCCTAAATGGTTATCAAATGAACTAATGAGACTCGTGACAGAGAAGAAAAATGCATGGGATGCATATAAATTATCAGGCGACGCAGAAGCCTGTAGCAGATATAAGCTAGTCTGTAATCAGGTCACAAAGGAGGTTCGGCAGGCAAAGGCGGATTACGAGAAATCTTTGGCAAAAGATGCTAAGAAAAACAGCAAGGATTTCTTTACTTATATAAACTCTAAAAGGAAGGGGATGAATATGATTGGTCCACTTGACATCGATGGTTCGACTGTTGATGATCCTGCTCAGATAGCAAACAAACTGAATGAGTATTTTGCATCTACATTCACACGTGAGGAATTATTACAGTTTGAAAATGGAAGAAGGTTATCAAAGGGGAGTACAGTGGTCTCAGACAGTTTTTAAATTCTGTACAGTGGGATCAACTGACGATGTTACAAACAGTAAATTCTAAGTGGAAAGCATTCAAGGAATTAATCGTGGAAGCTACTAGCCTTTTCATACCGATGAAGAAATATTGTTCAAGGTTTAGGCCTAAATGGTTATCAAATGAACTAATGAGACTCGTGACAGAGAAGAAAAATGCATGGGATGCATATAAATTATCAGGCGACGCAGAAGCCTGTAGCAGATATAAGCTAGTCTGTAATCAGGTCACAAAGGAGGTTCGGCAGGCAAAGGCGGATTACGAGAAATCTTTGGCAAAAGATGCTAAGAAAAACAGCAAGGATTTCTTTACTTATATAAACTCTAAAAGGAAGGGGATGAATATGATTGGTCCACTTGACATCGATGGTTCGACTGTTGATGATCCTGCTCAGATAGCAAACGAACTGAATGAGTATTTTGCATCTCCATTCACACGTGAGGAATTATTACAGTTTGAAAATGGAAGAAGGTTATCAAATTGTAGCAGTGTGCTTAATGATTTTGTAATAACTGAGAGCAAAGTGGAGGAGAAATTGTTGAAGTTAAACATAAGAAAGGCACCTGGGGTGGATGGGATCTATCCAGTTATATTAAAGGAGGCGGCAAAGCAACTAAGCAAACCCTTAGCCATAATTATGAGAGCATCCTTGGATTCAGGGGAGGTTCCCACGGACTGGAGATGTGCAAATGTATCCCCAATTCACAAAGGAGGTTCGAAGGGTGACACGAATAATTACAGACCAGTTAGTTTAACTTCTGTTCCGGGTAAAATAATGGAGTCACTGGTTAAAGATGCATTGCAGGATCATCTAGACAAGACTGCAGCAATAATTCAGACACAGCATGGGTTTGTTAAGGGAAAGTCTTGTCTGACAAATTTGATTGGTTATTATGATGTGGTCACAAAGGAACTGGATGCAAAAAATAATTTTGATATCATATACTTGGATTTCAGGAAAGCTTTTGACACTGTTGCGCATGGAAGACTACTGTACAAATTGGAGCAGAATGGTATTAAGGGTAAGTTGCTACAATGGATAAAAGGATGGTTAAGTGGGAGAAGACAGAGGGTGGTAATCAATGGGTGCTGCTCTTCGTGGACTAATGTTATTAGTGGAGTCCCACAGGGTTCGGTGTTGGGTCCACTGTTGTTTTGTATATTTATCAATGATATTGATGAAGGTATATCAGGCTTAATGTCGAAGTTTGCAGATGACACGAAGGTTGGCAGGGTTGTTAATGACAGTAATGGCAGTGTGCTACTGCAACAGGATCTAGATAATTTGGGCAGATGGGCTAAGAAGTGGCAACTGAAGTTTAACCTTGACAAATGCAAAGTACTGCATATGGGTAGAAGTAACCCCAGAGAAACGTACCAACTGTGTGGTACTACACTTAAGGTGGTAGAAAATGAAAAAGACCTGGGAGTAATTGTGCAGTCAGATATGAAGTTTTCTGAGCAATGTAGACAGGCTGCTAGGGCAGGTCATGGGGTTTTGTCAATGATATATAGGAATTTTGCTAGCAGGGAAAAGGAGGTGATTGTCCCTCTGTATAAGGCAATGGTCAGGCCACGCCTTGAGTACTGCATACAGGTCTGGAGGCCTCATTTTAGGAAGGATGTAGATTTGCTTGAGCGTGTACAGAGAAGAGCAACACGATTGGTGAGGGGAATGAAGGGATCCTCTTACCAAGAGAGGCATAAGTTCTGCAAATTGCAGTGGCTGGAGACTAGGCACCTGCGCGGTGATCTGATTGAGGTCTATAAGGCCTTGAATGGGTTGAGCACGCTGAATTCTGATGGGATCCTCCCACTTGTTCAGAATACGAACCTACGGGGACATAAGTTCAAATTAAGAAAGGATAGATGTAGAATAGATGTGCGGAAATTTGCCTTTAGCCAGCGGGTGGTTAATTGCTGGAACAAACTTCTATCTGTCGTTGTGGAAGTTGATAGGTTAAATAAATTTAAGGAGGAACTGGACAGGCATTTGGAGGGTATGGTGTTATTTTTTTTATTTTTTTGGCTGATGCTGCATAAGCTCCTACACTTGCTTTCTTGCATCAAGTGCCACTACTACTACTACTACTACTACATTGTGTGGACGCCGCTTTAATTTATCTTAGGAAGTCATCAGTGAAGTGGAATTGTGGTTTCAGGCAAAAAGTGCAGACTTCTATGATCAAGGCATTAAACAACTGATTCATAGATGGGATAAATGCATTACTATACATGGAGAGTACATAGAAAAGGATTAAAGTTCCTGTGATGTTTCACCTTATCTAGGGCTATTATTTCTAGATAAGGATATGAACTTTTTGATACCCCCTTGTATTTTTAATTCTGAATAAGTTTTTGATTTTGGAATTTATTACATACCTTCATTCCTTTTATTCCCATTAAACTTCTTACATATAAATTTGACTTTCTATGTATCTTCAAATAAACTGATTGTACTTTTCTTTCACATCCACATAAAACGGTTTTTCTATATTCATCTAACTTTTATGTCAATATTTTTATCAATTTATTCTTTTAACAATATGGATTAAATATACTGAATTCACTGCCATCTTTTTTTCTTACATTTATTACAGGTTGTTATCATATTTATAAGCATAGGATTTAGGGCTAAAAAGCCTCAAACTGCAAGAAGAGTTTATTATCATATAAATTAGTGCAATAGCAACATTTTCATATACAGCAAACCAACCAAAGTTGTGCAGTGGCATCATTATGTAACATCTCATATTGTGAATTCCTTTACAATGACTTGCTTATCTCCTTATACCTTGAATAAGTAATGCTTCCTCAGTAGAGAAGTGGGAGCCACCACATGGATGGTTGTTTTAGAGCTATTTGGCCTCTAATTAGTGAGTGGGTAGGTGACCTGATGATATAACAGCTGAAAACTCAGTTGTGAATTAAATTGCATATAAGTTGAAAGCATAGAAATGATGCTTTTACGCTAACTTATATGACAATAAATTCTTCTTGTAGTCTGAGGCCTCTTAACACTAAATCCTGTATGTATCAAACTACACTCCACTTGGCATTTCTCATATTGTAAAATTAATTTACAACTGGGTTTGTCAGCTGTTAAACCCTCAGGGTATTTGGTCCTTCATTGGTGAAGGACCAAATAGCTCTGAAACAGCCATTTGGTTGGTGGTATCCACTGAGAATAAGTAATGGTGCTCTTTTCTACTGGAGAAGCATTACATAGAAATGATGCTATTGCACTAGCTTATATGCCATTTATAAGATAAAGGCCGACCGGGCTAGCCGAGTGGGTAAAGTACCTGCCCGGCAACCCAAAGGTCGCGGGTTCGATTCCCGCCTCGGGCTTGGATCAAAGTACTGCAAAAACCTTGGGAGGTGCAATATGGCCACAGAAGCCGATGCGCCAACAACTACCAAATCAAAAAAAAAAAAAAAAATAAGATAAAGATTTTTTATAAAATTCATTTTCATAATGTGTACAAATAAAACATTTGGAGTTGTTTTATTTGTACACATTATTTAAGTGTAAAAATAAAACAATTGAACATAAATTTTATAAAATATTAAGGTGTCTAAAATGAATAAAGTTTTTATGTTTGTTTAAATAAATAATTTATATTTCCTTACCACATTCACATAATGATAGTTCTTTATAATCATTTAACTTTTTATGATTATTAATCATTAAAAATTATTAATAAATGGAAATTCTTAATTTCATAATTAATGGAAACATATGATCCTTTATTGATTAATTTACCTCTTTTAACATTTAAAAATGTGAAAATAATATTGCAGTTTTTGATGCCGAAGATGTTAAATTTCTTTTTTGTGTAACAAGAGATCAGTTTGATATACTACTCTTAAATTTATTTCATGACATAACAGTATAATATTATTGTTATTCTGGAGATTCCAGAAGAAACTACTTTTGAAGTTCTGTTTAAAATTAAACTATTGGTAGTACTGACATATATGGTTTTTTTTTTTTTTTTTTTTGCATAATTCTATGTAAAATATCATAAGAAAAAAGGAAATCTCACTTTTTTCATGTTTAGGTCAAATTCAGTTTATAATGATTCAAATTATGCACTTGGTTCTGATATTTCCATATTCTGTAGCATAAGTGTATTTATGTAAAGTGTGGAGACTGATCAGTAACTGTGTATTATACATATGTATATTCATAATATACTTTGTTTCACAATAATGTTTGTTATTGCAATATATTGGGATGAAATTTTCTGCCCCATTTATAACATAAATAATTTTTACTTTTGGATTAATTAAATTATTTCTTTATTCTGTGGAATTATTTTATCCATCCTTATAGGAAGTAAAGAGAGACTTTTGGAACAGAAAATTCCAGCAACATATCTTGCTTTAGAAGATGTTGTTGGACATCTTTCAGTAGAAAGACATCTCCAGGGAAAAGATCCTGTATTAAGAGCAGAACAGTATAGGTATGGCTTAATATTTTTCTTCTAAGAATTTTTGTTATTTAGTCATTTAATAAGTATATAACAATTAATAAAATCACATTACATTATAGTAGTTTCAGCTTTCAGTTTTATACCAAATTAGAAGCATTTCAGATATTCCTATTGTAATGAGTTTTAAGAACATGTTAAGATCTTATTCCCTATGTAGTTGCTTGAAAATATGGATCTGATACTGAATATTTTTTATAGGAATAAATGATTTTTTTTTTTTTTTTTTCAGAATTAAGTTCATTTGTTAATAGTAATTTGTTGGAAGATATTTCTTAAATATACCCTGGGTCAAAAAGCTGAATGTAGTTGGCAATCAAACCACTTTATTTTGCTTCACGTGAATTTTGATTGCAAGATTTGATTTACAACTTGCCCATCTTAAATGGGGAGGAATAGATCCCTAAGGAAGTTTTAGTCATGGTTGCTTTTTTTTTTTTTGGCCAGTGCAGCAAAAGCCTCTTGCTTCCTTGCACTATATGGCTAATACTAAATACTAAGTGCAGTTTATAAAATAAGAAAAATTTTAGAACTTTTTTTTTTTTTTTCATAAGAAAAGTGTTACTGTTTCATGAAATACTAGTTATTTTGTCAACTTTGCTTATTCATCCTTTAAATGGCCTATTTACGGTCTTCAGTATTGCTAAATATTTTTTAATTTTTAATCCTGTTTTAAAATATGTCTGTCTGTTAATTTTCACTCTAAATAAAATGTTACAATGCCTGTCCAGAAAGCATGGCACCAATTATTTTTTATTATTTTTTTTTTATCAGTCAAAATTTCTTCAAATAATGTGAAACGTGCAAATAAGGTAAACAGGATGTATTTTTATACTGTTTTTTTTTTTCATCTACATCTATGACTTTATGTCAGCAAAGAGCTAAGACATGTCTTGTCATGCTCACATAACCATACCCTCACAAATTATGGCATCATTGTACTTAAACAGCATGCCATGGATTGCATCTTTCTGTGCTCCTAGTAGACAGTTGTAAGGAGCAAGATCTGTGCTGTGGGGTGGATAGAACAGCATTGTCTATTAGCTGTTGAGATTACTTTCTGAGTCCTCAAATTTGTATGATGTTGCACTGTCCTATCATTTTGAAGTGAGAGCTTGGAAGACTTTTGTGATTACAGACTCACCTGAAACACTTGTTAAGTTTCTACAATGTATCATTCTAGGATTCCAAGTTTATAGCATGCCCTCTTGGCATCACACCCACCAAATTCACCTCTTCACAGTCCTAAAGCATAGATCATGATCTTTCAGCCGAGGGATTCTTCTTAAATTTCTTTGTGTAAAAATATAATGATGCCAGTGCCCAAACACTCTCTGGCTGAAACTAGTTAATCTAGGATTCATCTCCTATAACAGTCCTGGTCCTCCTTGAGGTTGTCGCAGACATTCTCTCAGATATGCTAGCCAAGCTGTACTTGCTACCTGGGAGTCTAAAACACTGATGGAACTGATATTCGGGTGATATTCACGTTAAGTGGACCTTCATGATGGTGGGACTGTTAATAATCATGGGTATAACCTCCATGCACAAGCACACTGTGGGTGACCACTAAGGTATGAACCAACGTGAGCAGGGGTTGAGGTGTGGCACCCACCCCTCTGTGTTACCAGGCAATACTGGGTGGTATATGACTCTCATCAACCAGTGCAGTACCACCACTTTGCTTATTGGAGGCTTGAAGTGGTGGAACCCATGTTTAGTCTCTAGAGCTAAGTTCCGGTCAACTCTTCCCCATCTTTTCCCTCATGCGGTACGACTGATGACTTTTGAAGTTATGGTGAACATCATGGTGAGATCCAATCTTCCTTACATTTCGAGGGTACAGCTCTAAAACGGTGTTCGCAGGCCGGCCGCTAGTTAGTACACCGGACCGAACCTATTGGTAACTCTTTAGGAGGCTTCCGGATCAGCTAGTGTATAATCTTGCTACCTATATTCTGCCAGACAGTGACTGGAGGGAGTCCGAGTAGTGTGTATGCGGGGGGCCATTGTTGAGGCCACGTTTTGTCAAGGATTTGGGTATATTCTTACCAAGTGTACACCATATCCAAAAATTTCATTACTTCATACAGCATGCCCCCCCCCCCCAATTTTTCTTACTATTGAATACACCATGAATTGTCAAACTAATAGAGTAAACTTATCTGCGAAAACATCTAAACCTCCCAAACACATCCTAGTTCAGTTCACAAATATACGTGGTCTCAATTCTAATCTCAATGATGTCCATTTCTACTTGCAGTCTGCCAAACCCTATAACTGAGATTTTTGACCAAATCTCAGTTATTGGCTGATTCAACTACTGCTCATCTTAGTTGCCCAAATTATTCGCTAATCCATGGCTATTCCCAACCTCCTACGATTCCTTTCGCTTCAAAGGTGGTACTTGTACATATGTCCGCTCTGATATTCCCTGTCACAGACTTAGTAATAGGGACTCCCCTCTTTTCAATCTTCTCTGGCTTAAAATCTCTCTACCTCATTGTGTCAAATTCATTTGTTGTCTCTACCGTTCTCCCAACTCCACTAATCATTTGGAGCTCTTCGACTTCCTCTCTTTGCAGCTTGACTTTCTCCAGTCCAACTTTCCTAACAGCGAGGTAATTTTCCTTGGTGATTTTAATGTTCACAACTCTACCTGGCTTCCATTCTCTAGTCACACTGATCTGGCTGGTCAAGATGCTGAGGCTTTTGCAATTACTAATGACCTTGCACAGATTGTTCATTTACCTACAAGAAAGAATCCCGGACAATCCTAACCATACAGCCAACACGCTTGATCTTTTTCTCACAAACAACCCTTCTAAGTACACGGTCGAAGTGAGTGGTCCTTTAGGCAGCTCAGACCACAACTTGGATCCCATTTTTCTTCCAACTCACATATCAATGATCTTGGTAAAACACCTCCCACCATTCCCAACACGCTCCATGCAATGCCTCCTGTGGTCTTCCGTCAGAAGGATTTTGACGAATCTCGATGCTAAGAAATCTCCAGGTCCTGATGGTATTTCTCCACTTGTTCTCAAAACCTGTGCTCCTGAACTTACTCCTGTTTTTTGCTGCCTTTTTTCACTTTCTTATTCCAAAGGTGTTTTTCCTTCTGCTTTGAAATTTTCTTATAACCAGCCAGTTCCTAAAAAGAGTGACAAATCTCTCCCATCCAATTATCGTCCCATTGCAATTACTTCTACTCTTTCTAAAGTAATGGAGAAATCAATTAACCGCCAACTTTTAAACTACCTAGAAACCTTCCATCTCATCAACGGTTACCAGTATGGATTCCACCAGTGCCGATCCACTGGTGATATTCTGGTTTATGTTACCCATTTATGAACAATTCAATGGAAAAGTTCGGTGAAATGCAAGCAGTTGCTCTTGACATCTCAAAGGCTTTTGATCGTGTTTGGCATAAAGGTCTTTTAAACAAGCTTCCATCTTATGGTTTGTCAACTGTTTTTTGTAATTGGTTATCCAGTTTTCTCTCTAATCGCTCACTGAGGGTGATGGTAGATGGCTCTCTGTCTTCTAACTTCTCCACTAATGCTGGTGTCTCCCAAGGTTCAGTTCTTTCCCCCACTCTTTTCCTCTTGTATATTAATGACCTTCCTTTGACTGTAAATCCTATCCATAGTTTTGCTGATGATAGCACATTGCATTCCACTTTCCATTTTGAGAAACCTTGCCCTGCTCAATCAGCTTCAGTCAGCTCAATAAACCTTCATATGAATATCCGCTACCAATTCCTTAAATGCTGATCTCCAGGTAATTCTCTGGTTTGGCAAAGACAACTTTGTTGATTTCAATCCTTCTAAAACTAGCGCCTCCATAGCCAGGTGGGAAGGAGCAGCAGTGCATAGCATACACTTCTTAATTAGACCGGGGTTCGAGCCTGTCACCACCAAATACGGAGGATGTGGGAAGGTCAGAGAATGACTACCGCATATCCCGGAGCAATATGGCCTTAGTTGCTAACTAATGCTCCTAACCAAATACCAACCAACCTTCTAAAACTCAGTGTTGTCTTATATCTCACAAAAAGGATTCCTCTGTTCCTATGCTTGTCTTTGGTGACACTCTGATTTCTAGACAAGGTGATATATCTCTTTTGGGGATAACCCTGACTTCTAATCTCTCTTGGCACAAGAACATTAGAAATATTGCTTCCTCTGCATCTAAAAAACTCAGTTTTCTCTTTGCTTTCTCGGCTTTACTTTTCTTCCAAACAGCTGTTCACTCTGTACAAATCGCAAATCCACCCCACCATGGAATATTGTTCTCACATCTGGGGTGATGCCCCCAAAACCTTGGGGGCATCACCGCAGATGTGGGCTCTAGGCTTCTAGATTCCATTCAGAAGAGGGCAATTAGGTTAATTAATGACTATTCTCTAACAGAGTCTCTCCACTTGCTGCTGTCTCATAGATGTACTGTTTCTGCTGCATGCCTTTTCTACAGATACTTCCATGGGCACTGTTCTTCTGAATTGGCTTCTATAATTCCCGCTCTCTCTTTCAAAACAGTCCAAACACATTCTGCCGCCAGCCAACATCCATTTACTATCCAACTTCAAACTCACAGAACCAACTTTTCATCTTCCTCGTTTATTCATTCAGCTGCCATTTTCTGGAACAACCTTCCTTCATATGTATTTCCTGAAAATTACAGTCTACAGAAGTTCGAGTCTAATGTCCACAAATATCTTCTTTCGTCTTCTCAACCTCCAACCCAAGCATGGTACTAAGTACTATAGGTTCTAGTACCTCTCGTGTTTGGGGTTTTCATAAAAAAAAAAAAAAAGTTCAGGACAATAAGGCTTCCCTCTCAGCTTTTTAATGTTTCTGCAAATCTGAACAAATGTCTTTGTATGGTTTTCTGCATGCCCTTACATGAGGTTTTACAGGACATCTCTCACACGTCTTTGAATAACTGATCTCAAAGTTTGTATAATCATGGTGATACTTCCTTTGCTTATTGATGCTTGCACATCAGCTGCCTCTTTGTTTGTTTGTTTGTTTGTTTAGTTGGTTTTTAGGAGCATTAGCAACTAAGGCCATATTGTTCCAGGATATGCGGTGGTCATTCCTTGACCTTTCCGCATCCTCCGTATTTGGTGGTGACGGGCTCGAACCCCGGTCTAATCAAGAAGCGTGTGCTGCGCACTGCTGCTCCTTCCCACCTGGCTACGGAGGCGCCTGCCTCTTTGTAATGCATCGATCCCTTAGAATATCATTGGCATATTGAAAAACCATCAAAATGACAGATTTAAGTTATTTTTATTTTTTTTTATTTTAATTTAAGTCTGCTGTATCCCAGTCTAAGTGGAAAATGACAAATCTACTAGTATTTCAGACTAATATTATCTGCTTACTCTCCCCTCTCAAACTATACTTTCCACAAATCAGCATCTTAAACAGGAAATTATATTGAAAAAGAAAAGGAAATTTTACTTTTATTAATTATAATTATGACCCACTAAGTGAAAAGTGACACTGTTCAGCATTCCAGTTTTTGTTTAATGTGCCATCCTAGGTGTCATTTTACTTGCTCTGAATTTTTTTAAATTGCTTCTCTTTGCTTTTTCCATAGCTTTTCACTTCTTCTGCATTACGCTAACTCCAGACTGTTTAAGGTACAACTTTTGCTAGTTGCCTATAATCATTCCTCAGCCAGTTAACAGCAATTTGTTTGTGTTTGATTAAATTTCAACAATAGCAATTGCTGGCAAGAAATGTTGAGATGCAGGCACCAGTCTCATTGATTGAAAAAAATGTGACCACTTAGGACTTTTTGGCAATATTTTGTATTTAAGTGCTTTGACTTTTATAAATTTTTAAATTTATAAAAATTAAAAATTTTTCTAAATTAAAAAATTTGATGTCACCTCATTTTTCAGATGCAGTTATGTATGAAAACTCTTAAAAAAATATTTTTTCAGTCATATTCTTGAAATGTAGGAAAGGAAAAAGTTGAGATTAAAGCAGATTGCTAGCAACTTGAAATGTGAAACACAGATTTATGAATATCTAAAAGACAAAATAAGCTTTTAAAAAAAAGTATTTAGAAGTAAAGCTTATTGTGATCCTTCATTATAAATGAATATTTGTAAAAGAATAAGAGAAGTTTACCTCAATATGATATGTAGAACACTTCCACATGGTACTCTTCAGAAATTAAAACGAAAACAATTAAAAAAAAAAAAAAAACGAAAATCTTTCCTTACAGTAAGAAATAATTAACAATAATTAAAAATCAAATGCAATTAAAAATTAAGTAAGAAATTAATTTAACGAAAAAAATGCAAAACGATTTTCCTTCCTGAAGCTGACAGTGATTTTTGACCGTATGTCGTGATCACAGAAATGCGAGCATGGAACTTAAATAGGGATTATTTGTCTTTTTGCATGTGCGTAAAGGACCACGAGTCGAAGATTAGATATGGCCGGCGAACATTAACAGATTTCTCATGTAATTTAATTTCAACAGTTTCAGCAATTAATAGTCTCGTATAATTACATTAGACACTAAATATTTTGGCACCGTTAAATAAAAAAAGTATGCTTTTCATTAATGGAATGAAAGGCTAATTCTGATGCTGCTGAACAAGAAGCATGAACTGAGGCCGCATGTTGATTAACATGAAAATTCAGAGGAAACCACGTAGAACCCTGATAAGATGAGTTGCAATCACTGCAGGAAATGTATAATAGGTCATTTATTTGTGTTGCAAATGAGGAAAGGACAGTGATTGTTCAGTACAGTGTGTAATTTCCGTATTGGCCTGGCTACAATTTTAAATTCGGTATCTTTAAAGAATCTGTTAATTTGTTTGTGCCACTATTCAACCTATGGGAATAGTGGTTCCGCTATTCAACCTATGGAAATAACGTAATTTTTGATATGACTATTGTTGATCGGTGTATTTTTTCGTATTCATTTGTTTCCTACAGAAACTCTGCATTTTCATCCTTGGCCACACATGTATATAGCATAATAAAATCCTTTAGAACAGGCGATACATTTTGGGATTAAAAACTACGATACACTATTTAATAACCTATTAATACACTATTTAATGAAAAAGACCTGGGAGTAATTGTGCAGGCAGATATGAAGTTTTCTGAGCAATGCAGACAGGCTGCCAGGGCAGGTCATGCGGTTTTGTCAATGATATATAGGAATTTTGTTAGCAGGGAAAAGGAGGTGATTATCCCTCTGTATAAGGCAATGGTCAGGCCACGCCTTGAGTACTGCGTACAGGTCTAGAGGCCTCATTTTAGGAAGGATGTAGATTTACTTGAGCGTGTACAGAGAAGGGCAACAAGATTGGTGAGGGGAATGAAGGGATCCTCTTAAAAAGAGAGGCTTAAGTTCTGCAAATTGCCAGTGGCTGGAGACTAGGCACCTGTGCAGTGATCTGATTGAGGTATATAAGGCCTTGAATGGGTTGAGCACGCTGAATTCTGATGGGATCCTTCCACTTTTTCAGATTACGAACCTAAGGAGGCATAAATTCAAATTAAGAAAAGACAGATGTAGAATAGATGTGCGGAAATTTGCCTTTAGCCAGCGGGTGGTTAATTGCTGGAACAAACTTCCATCTGTCGTTATGGAAGTTGATAGGTTGAATAAATTTAAGGAGGAACTGGACAGGCATTTGGAGAGAATGGTGTTTTTTTTTTTTTTTTTTTGTTGGCTGATGCTGCATAAGCTCATACATTTGCTTTCTTGCATCACATGCCACTACTACTGCTACCTTAAGGTTATGTTGTTATTTGGTGTTTTAGGAGCATTAGCAACTAAGGTCATATTGCTCCGGGATATGCGGTGGTCATTCCCTGACCTTTCCGTATTTGGTGGTGATGGGCTCGAACCCCGGTCTAATCAAGAAGCGTGTGCTACGCACTGCTGCTCCTTCCCACCTGGCTACGGAGGCGCCACTACCTTAAGGACTGTAGATTTGGTGGTAATGATAATTTATTTTCACTAGATGTTACCTTGTTATATATGAATGTAAACAATGAATACACATTAGATCTTCTAAGAATACAAAAAAATACACCAATCAACAATAGTAATATCAAAAAATGTTTTATTTCTGTCCCATATATTGGATGCAATATTTGGATACAAAATTAATTTTTGACATTGTATATATAAGATATCAGTCAAAATTTTGATACCATTACACATGAATGACCGCTGTACAAATTAGAACAGTGTGGCATTAGGGTAGATTACTGCTATGAAAAACGGGATGAACAAGTGGCAGGAGATATTAAGATTTAGGTTAAAAGTGATCCACATTAGAGCTTGAAAAATCAGTTCAGAAATATTGTTATTTTTATTTTTTGCTCTTGATGCAAACATCAGACATAATACATAAAAGGCAAAAATCATCGAATATACAGATTAATGGCATCATAAATGATGCCATTAAGCTGTATGTTTGATGGTTATTGTGATTTATTCATTTGTAAATACAGTAAACCCCCGCTATTCGCGGTATCTGTATTCGCGGTTTCGCGTTTTCGCGATCGCCGATTTAATATAAAATGAAACCTAAAAAATGTGAATTTTAAAGCGCCGTGAATATTTTCCGCCATAAAAAACATGGGCGTGGCTAAAATTATCTTTCCCGGTCAAAACAGCGCTCAGTGGGTGGGGGGAGAGGGGTGACAAAATTGCGAGCGTGGATGTTTCTCGCTAATCCTTGTTCAATATGTGTTATGCGCTTGTTATGGAAGGTTTCGTCGTTTGCTTTTAATTTATATGCTTATAAATTGAATAAATTTATAAATTGATATGCTTACAAAAGTGATAAATCTACCGTTTTGCAGTGTAAAACAGACTTTTTCGAGTGTGTTAACGGAAGAAAGTGACTTGATTGTGGACAAGTTCTTTCTAACCCCTACAAAAATATGACTACGAATAACAGGAGAAATGTGAAAATATCAAAGAAGGTGATGACGTTAGCGAATAAAATTGAGTTATTAGATAAAATTTCTAATGGTGAAAGTGTCTCCTCAGTGGCAAAACATTATAAAATCAATGAGTCAACGGTACGATCAATCAAAAAATCGGAAGAAAAAATGCGCCGTAGTGTCCGTGAAAATGCGCTAATTGCTTCAAAAATTTGCTCTGTAACTCGTGATGTTTAATTAGAAAAAATGGAAAAAGCTTTAAATCTCTGGATAGAAGACCGAACTCAAAATAAAATTCCGTTAAGTTCACTCATCATTCATGAAAACGCAAAACTCCTTATCAACGCTTTAGCGAAACTGGTGATAGCACTGGCGGGATAGGTTTTTTAGCTAGCAAAGACGCTGGTTTGAAAGATTTGTTTGAAATTTCTAATAAATATTACATTTAATATTAAATTGTTTCTTATTTTCATTTCGATGCCATATGCTTGCATTTCACTATGTACTGTCTATGTACATAGTCATATTATGAAGGTACATATAATACATACATTGACAAAATTTTAGACTAGTTTTTCTTATATACTTTGGAACGGAACCCCTTTATTACTATGGGAGCCATAACTCAGTATTCGCGTTTTCGGCATTCGCGGCATTTCTCAGGAACGTAACCCCCGCGAATAGCGGGGGTTTACTGTAGTATGAACCAGAGCTATAACGCTGAATAAGTTGTACATTGATATCAATATTTGTAAAAGAATAAAAGAAGTTTACCTCAATATGATACGTGGAACACTTCCGTATGGTACTCTCCAGAAATTAAAATGAAAACAATTTTAAAAAATTCCTTTTTTTTTTTACTGCATCATAGTATCTAATTAGATTGGTCAGACTAGAATTGCCCCTTATTAAATTCAAGCTGTGACTACATAACTTATAACTGTATTCCTTTCTAGAAGGTCCTGCATTACTTCTTTAACCAGTGACTCAATTATTTTCATTGAACAGGTCAGGAGAAACATTGCACATCTCCAATCCACAGGGACCTCCCCTGAATCCACATGTACTTTCACAGTTATGGCTAAAGATTTTCTTACCTCCTTTACTGCCTCTTAATATAATTGGGTAGATTTCATCCACCCAGGTGCCTTATTCAGTTTAGTTTCAACAATGTCTCTTCTACTTTCCTCTCAGTATCACAAAATCATTTGGCTCTCTGTTAGCATTTGATATACTTCTGGCATCCCTTTCTTAAAAAATTCCTCGTGCGGTTGTAGATGCAAAATATCTATGGAGTTTTTCAGCAACCTGAGCAGAATCATTTAGAGGACATTCAAAGAAATGTGACATGAAGAATTTGTGTTGGTCAAGTGCATTAAATAAGTATTTCCTACAACTCTACAAGTAATCTTTTTTTTTTTTTTCTTTTTTCTTTTTTATATTTTTTATATTCTCGTGTTTGTTAACCCCAAACACGAGAGGTATTAGAACCTATAGTACTTAGTACCGTGCTTGGGTTGGAGGTTGAGAAGAGGAAAGAAGATATTTGTTGACATTGGACTTGAACTACTGTAGATTGTAATTTTCAGGAAATACGTATGAAGGAAGGTTGTACCAGAAAACGGCAGTTGAATGAATAAATGAGGAAAATGAAAAGTTGGTTCTGTGGGTTTGAAGTTGGACAGTAAATGGATGTTGGCTGGTGGCGGCACGTGTTCGGACTGTTTTGAAAGAGAGAGCGGGAATTATAAAAGCCAATTCAGAAGAACAGTGCTGATGGAAGTATCTGTAGAAGAGGCATGCAGCAGAAACAGTACGTCTATGAGAAAGCGTGTGGAGAAACTCTATTAGAGATGAATCATTAATTAACCTAACTGCCCTCTTCTGAATGGAATCAAGAAGCCTGAGAGAAGTTTTGGGGGCACCACCCCAGATGTGGGGGTGGTGCCCCCAAAATACAGATTTATACAGAGTGAGCAGCTGTTTGGAAGAAAAGTAACACAGATAGCGAAAGAGAAAACCAAGTTTTTTAGATGCATAGGAAGCAATATAAGCCAAGAGAGATTAGAAGTTTAGAGATTAGAAATCAGAGTGTCACTAAAGATAAGCATAGGAGCAGAAGAATCCTTTTTGCGAGATATAAGACAAGACTGAGTTTTAGAAGGGTTGAAATCAACTAAGTTGTCTTTGCCCCACTGGAAAATTACCTGAAGATTGGCATTTAAGGAATTGGTAGCAGATTTTCGAGAAGTTGAAGCTGATTGAGCACGGCAAGGTTTCTCAAAATGGAAAGTGGAATGCAATGTGCTATCATCGGCAAAAGTATGAATAGGATTTCTAGTCAATGGAAGAAGGTCATTAATATACAATAAGAAGAGTGGGAGAAAGAACTGAACCTTGGGGGACACCGGCATTAATGGAGAAGTTAGAAGACAGAGAGCCATCTACCATCACTCTCAGTGAGCTATCAGAGAGAAAACTGGATAACCAATTACTAAAAACAGTTGGCAAACCATAAGATGGAAGCTTGTTTAGAAGACCTTTATGCCAAACACGATCAAAAGCCTTTGAGATGTCAAGAGCAACTACTTGTGTTTCACCGAACCATTCCATTGAATTAGTCCATAAATGGGTAAAATAAGCGAGAATATCACCAGTGGATCGACACTGACGGAATCCATACTGGCGATCACTGATCAGACTGAAGGTTTCTAGGTAGTTTAAGAGTTGGCAGTTAATTGATTTCTCCATTACTTTAGAAAGAGTAGAAGTAATTGCAATGGGATGATAATTGGATGGGAGGGATTTGTCACCCTTTTTAGGAACTGGCTGGATATGAGCAAATTTCCAAGCAGAAGGAAAAACGCCTGTGGAATAAGAAAGTGAAAAAAGGCGGAGTAAGTTCAGGAGCACTGGTTTTGAGAACAAGTGGAGAAATACCATCAGGACCTGGAGCTTTCTTAGCATCAAGATTCATCGAAATCTTTCTGATATCCTTTTGACAGAAGACCACAGGAGGCATTGAATGGAGGCGTGTGTGTGTAGTGACTGAAGGAGATTATTTTGAAAATATTAAAATCTTTTTTCATTGTAACATCTGTTTTTCATTTCTGGAACTTAAATTATTAATCTGTGTATTAAATCACTGGAAACTTTAATACAATAGGAATCCAATAACCTGAATATTGCTGAATTATCAGATATTCTGGATTATTAGATATATATCCAAAAATACTTTGGAGGTTTTCGGGTAATCTAAAATCTTTGGTGTGTTTGTATCTATTTATTTTATATTTTATCTACCTTAAATAAGAAAAGGTTACATAAAACTGTGAAGCAGAGTCAGAAATAACAGTGAAACAGCCTTCAGTTTTTTAATTGATTTCAGTTTACACTTTAGTGTCGCACATAATAGAAAAGTTAAACTGTGTTAAACTCAGCTGTGAATAATTAAACAATTCTTATATGGTTCTATGGTGCTTGGAAAATTTTGCTTGTGAAGCAACATGTTTGCTGATGCCGATAAAATTGGCGCTATGGTATGGTTCAATGGGTCACTGATAAATTCTGTGAAAATTAAAATGTTTAAATTTTTTTATGCAGTTAACCTTCATTCTATATGCTAATATGATTAAAGAGGCCTGTGCGCTCTGGATTCATTATTATAGAATAAAATAATGACAGGAAGATAGATAGAATAAATAATGACAAGTTTAATACTAATTGTAAAACACACATATATTAAATATTAAATACATACAAAAGCTTTCGGTTATTATGGTAACCTTCATCAGTCAAACTGATGAAGGTAATAGTGTGGAACATGAAGGCATGTACTGCCAGTCGTGTATATGAAACTGCATGGCTAATTGTTTGATATTGAAGTCTGTGGCTGTGACGTATGTGAATGTTGCCAACGTTTGTCATTCATCAAAATGATTGCTTCAATAATAGGGTGGACACAACATCCACTGCTTCTGTTGACCGAGTATGTATTAGACTGACTATGTATTAGAGCATGTGATATTCAACGACTCCAACCAAGCACGTCGCCGGTAGTGGTTGGACCTATCTACAATCACGACATCGCATTGCAAGTCAATGTCGTGGCGGGCTGACCAGCAGTGTTCAGCAATGGCCGAGTGTTCTATGTCTGCTAAGCAGATGGCTCTTTTGGATTATTGTGTTCCGAAAGACGCTTCCGAGCCGTCTCCTAGTTTCCCTGATGTAGCAGCTAGTGCAGTCACGGCAAGAGATGCGGTAGACTAGACGACTTTATAGTAAGGTTGGAACCGGTGTTTTCACTTTAGAGATGAGGGATCGCAACTTTCTGCCTGGGAGCTGTACGCACTTTATCCCATGTGATTTTAGGACCCTAGAAACCTCTTGTGATAGGTTTGGGTAGTACGGGATAAAGGCACTCGCAGTTGAGTCATTACCTTGGATGTCATGTTGGTCGCTACGTGTTCATGTGTCTGTAGGTCACACCTGTCTGTCAACGGTACATGGTGGGATAGCCACGCCTCGCAAGATCTGCCTTGACTTTAGCAATCTCTGTGCGCCTCTCATCTACAGAACTAGAGTGGGTCCAGGCACGGGTTAACAAGGTCCGTGCAGTGCCAAGAAGATGGCTGCGCACGTTTGTTGACCAAAAGTTTGTATATGGTAGACAGTTGTCTTCAAGCGTGTGCCTTTGTGTCGGACAAGGGTGTCTAAGTATGGTAGGGTATTGTCTGATTCTAGTTTGATGCTGAATTTTTTGAAAGGTGACAAAGAATTGAGTTGGCCTAAGAGCCAGTCGCCCGAATCTCTGTGGATAACCACAAAAACATCATCCACATAGCGACACCAAAAGGTGATGGGATCTGGTACATTCGTAAATGTACAACCCTCTGATTCTTCCATCGCGATATTTGCCGTGACTGAACTAACTGGGGAACTAACTGGGGAACCTGTGGGTGTTTCCCCAGTTGAAGCACGGAGATGACTGTGTGTGTGTGGATTCCATTATTTTCTTCTTTTTAAACCAACCGTCGACAAGGATGTTTACTTTCAACTCCCATTGTTCCAAGGCTTTGATGGGAGGAACGGTTAAGGGTTGGTAAACAGAAGTGTTCTGCAGGAGCAACAGGGCTTTTGTCTAATAATCTGTGTGATTCAATACGACTGTTCAACGTCCTTTATCCACTGGTAGAATGACGATGGATGAGTCTGGTTTCAATGCTTTAACACATTCTCTTAAGAAGTAGTGGCAAACACAATTTGCCGGAAAACTGCAGCAATTTTACATCATGCTCACCTCGCTTCTTCCAGTCTCAACCACAAACGAATCTCTGCCCTTGAAGCATTGAAACAAGTCTCATCCATTGTCATCCTACTGGCGGATAAAGGACATCGAACAGTCATATTGAATTGCACAGATTACGAGACGAAAGCCCTGTTGCTCTTGCAGGACACTTCTGTTTACCAACCCTTAGCCGTTCCTCCCATCAAAGCCTTGGAATGATGTGAGTTGAAAGTAAATATCCTTGTCAACAGATGGTTTAGATTTTACATGGATTTTAAATTTTACATTTACTAATTACATGGACATGATAAGATAAGATTGATTGCAATATCACAGAAGAAAATAACAGAATCCACACGTAGTCGCCACCGTACTTCTGGCTGCCAGATTCCGCAATTTTACGGACTACCAAAAGTTCACAAAGAAGATATACCGTTAAGACCCATTGTCTCCTGTTGTGGCTCACCAAGTTATGAGTTGGAAAAGTGTGCTCAGGGCTCCTTTTTCCCCTAGTAGGCAAGACCACCAACACCGTCTCCAACAGTAGTGAATTTATAGAACAGATCTGAACCCTCTCCATCTCAGAAGATCAAATCATGGCATCATTTGATGTAGCATCACTTTTCACCTCCATCCCAGTGGAACTTGCCATCACATGTGCAAAGGAACTCTTGGATAACGACCAAACCCTTTGCAGCAGGACCGAACTAATGCCAGATGATATATTGCCACCGCCCTCAGCCTGTGCTTAACAGGTGGTGCAATTAGGTTCAACGACTCCATTTACCAACGGATGATCGGCACAGCCATGGGTTCCCCAGTTAGTTCAGTCATGACAAATATCGTCATGACTTAGAGGGTCGTGCATTTACCAATGTACCAGATCCCATCATCTTTTGGTGTCGCTATGTAGATGATGTGTTTGTGATTATCCCCAGAGATTCGGGTGACCGGCTCTTACACCACCTCAATTCTCTGTCGCCTTTCATAAAATTCAGCATCGAACTAGAATTGTACAATATCCTACCATACTTAGACACTCTTGTCTGACGCGAGGGCACGTGCTCGAAGACAACTGTCTACCATAAACCAATGTGTGCTGGCCAATTTACCACCTTTCGGTCAGCACACGCACACAGCCATCTTCTTGGCACTGCACGGACCTTGTTAACCTGTGCCTGGACCAGTCTAGTTCTGTAGATGAGAGACGCACTGTGATTACTAAAGTCAGGGCGGATCTTGCGAAGTGTGGCTATCCCACCAGTATCCTTGACAGGTGTGACCTACAGACACGACCACATAGTTACCAACAGGAACATCCAAGACAATTACTCAACCGCGAGCGCCTTTATCCCATACTACCCAAACCTATCACAACAGGTTTCTAGTGCTAAAATCACATGGGAAAAAATGTATACAGCTCCCAAGCAGAAAGTTGCGATCCCTCATCTCTAGAGTGAAAACACTGGTTCCACCTTACTACAAAGTGGTCTACTCTACCGCAACTCTTGCTGTGACTGCACCACTAACTGCTACATCGGGGAAACTGGGAGACAGCTCTGCAAAATTCTTTCGGAACACAAAAGAGCCATCCATTTTGCATTAGTAGAGGCATAAGATGTAAGAGAGTAAGCTTATGCATCATCAGCCAAAAAAAAAAAAAAAAAAAAAAAGAACCACTCCCATTTCAACCCTCCGTTCATTCCAAATACCTGTCCAGCTCAGCATTAAATTTATTTAGGCTATTAACTTCCACAACAAAAGATGAAAGTCTGTTCCACGACTCAACTACCGGCTGTCTAAAGGCAAACTTCCGCACATCTATCCTATAATTGTCTTTCCTTAATTTGAATTTATGCCCTCTCAGGTGATTATTCAGAGCAAGAGGAAGAATCCCATCAGCATTGCGCATGCTCAAACCAGTCAAGGCTTTATAAACCTCAATCAGATCACCTCGCAGGTGCCTAGTCTCCAGACAGTAATCTGCAAAACTTAAGCCTTTCTTCGTAAGAGCAACCTTTCATTCCAGTCACTAATCTTGTTGCCCTACTCTGTACTCGTTCCAACAGCTCTACATTCTTCTTAAAATGAGGCCTCCAGACCTATATACAGTACTCAAGGTGTGGCCTGACCATTGCCTTATACAAGCGGATAATCACCTCCTTATCCCTGCTAGAAAAATTCCTGTATATCATTGACAAGACACCATGAGCTACTCTTGCAGACTGTCTACATTGCTTAGAAAACTTCATATCTGCCTGCACAATTATCCCATTCTCTACCACTGTCAGTCTAGTACCACAGAGTTGATACATTACTCTGGGGTTACTGCTTCCCATATGTAGCACTTTACATTTGTCAATGTTAAACTTCATTTGCCACCTCTCAGCCCATCTGCTCAACTTTTCTGGATCCTGTTGCAGCAGCGTACTGTCATTGCCGACCGGGCTAGCCAGGTGGGTAAAGTGCCTGTCTGGCAAACCAAAGTCACAGGTTCGAATTCCGCCTCGGACTTGGGTCAGAGTAAAATGCAAAAACTTTTGGAGGTGCCTTATGGCCACAGATGCTGAAGCACCAACAACTAACAAAAAAAGTACTGTCATTAGTGTCCTTAACAACTCTGCCAACCTTCATATCATCTGCAAACTTGGACATTAAGCCTGATATACCATCATCAACATCATTTATAAATACAGAAAACAACAATGGACCCAGCACTGAAACCTGAGGGAACTCCACTAATAACATTAGTCTACGAAGCACAGTGTCCATTGATTACCACTCTATCTTCTCCCACTCAACCGTCCCTTTATCCATAGCAGCAATTTGCCTCCAATGCCACACCATTCCAATTTGTGCAGCAGTCTTCCATGTGCAACAGTATCAAAAGCCTTTCTAAGATCCAAATATATGATATCAAAGTTATTTGCTGCATCCAGTTCCTTTGTGACCACATCATAGTATCCAATCAAATTGGTCAGACAAGACTTCCCCTTAACAAAACCATCCTGTGTTCGAGATATAACAAGTCTTGTCTTGATGATCCTGCAGTGTTTCTTTAACTGGTGCCTCCATTAATTTCCCTGGAACAGAAGTTAAACTAACAGGTTTATAATTACTTGTGTCGCCCTTTGATCCTCCTTTGTGATTGGGGTCACATTTACACATCTCCAGCCCATGGGTACCTCCCCTGAGTCCAAAGAAGCTCTCATAATTATGGCTAAAGGTTTGCTTACTTCCTTTGCTGCCTCCTTTAATATAACTGGATAGATCCCATCCATCCCGGGTGCCTTTTTTATGTTTATCTTCAACAATTTATAATCCACTTTCCTCAAGCGCCTCCGTAGCCAGGTGAGAAGGAGCAACAGTGTGTAGCACACACTTCTTGATTAGACCGGGGTTCAAGCCCATCACCACCAAATACGGAGGATGCGGAAAGGTCAGGGAATGACCACCGCATATTCCCGGATCAATATGGCCTTAGTTGCTAATGCTCCTAAAAACCAAACAACAACCACTTTCCTCTCAGTTATTACAAGGTCGTGTAGCTCACTGCCAGAGTTTAATTCATCTCTGGCATTCCCCTCCCTGAATAACTCCTCATGTGTGAATGTAGATGCAAAATACAGTAAACCCCCGCTATTCGCGGGGGTTACGTTCCTGAGAAATGTCGCAAATACCGAAAACGCGAATACTGAGTTATGGCTCCCATAGTAATAAAGGGGTTCCATTCCAAAGTATGAAATATATAAGAAAAACTAGTCTAAAATTTTGTCTATGTATGTATTATATGTACCTTCATAATATGACTATGTACATAGACAGTACATAGTGAAATGCAAGCATATGGCATCGAAATGAAAATAAGAAACAGTATAATATTAAATTTAATATTTATTAGAAATTTCAAACAAATCTTTCAAACCAGCGCCTTTGCTTGTTAGCAAAAAAAAACATCCCGCCAGTGCTATCACCAGTTTCGCTAAAGTGTTGATAGAGGAGTTTTGCCTTTTCGCAAATGATGAGTGAACTTAACGGAATTTTATTTTGGGATCGGTCTTCTATCCACAGATTTAAAGCTTTTTCCATTTTTTCGAATTTAACATCACGAGTTACAGAGCAAATTTTTGAAGCAATTAGCGCGTTTTCACAGACACTAGGGTGGATTTTTTCTTCCGATTTTTTGATTGATCGTACCATTGACTCATTGATTTTATAATGTTTTGCCACTGAGGAGACACTTTCACCATTAGAAATTTTGTCTAATAACTCAATTTTATTCGCTAATGTCATCACCTTCTTTGATACTTTCACATTTCTCTTTTTATTCGTAGCCATATTTTTGTAGGGGTTAGAAAGAACTTGTCCACAATAAAGTAACTTTCTTCCGTTAACACACTCGAAAAAGTCTGTTTTACACTGCAAAATGGTAGATTTATCATTTTTGTAAGCATATCAATTTATAAATTGATAAATTTATTCAATTTATAAACATATAAATTAAAAGCAAACGACGAAAACCTTCCATGACAAACGCATAACACATACTGAACAAGGTTTAGCGAGAAACATCCACGCTCGCGATTTCGTCACCCCTCACCCCCCACCTACTGACCGCTGTTTTGACCGGGATATATAATTTTAGCCACGCCCATGTTTTTTATGGCGGAAAATATTCACGGCGCTTTAAAATTCACATTTTTTTAGGTTTCATTTTATATTAAATCTGCGATCGCGAATACGCGAAACCGCAAATAGCGGGGGTTTACTGTACTCATTTAGTTTGCTAGCCACCTGAGTAGGATCATCAACAATTGAACCATCAATATCCAGTGGACCAATCTGATTCATTCCTTTACTTCTAGAATTTACATAGGTAAAGAACTCTTGCTGTTTTTCTTTGCATCCTTTGCCAACAATTTCTCATAATCTGCCTTCGCCTGCCCAATCTCCTTTGTGACTTGGTTATAGACCAGCTTATATCTATCATAGGCTTCCATATCACCCATTAATTTATATATATCCAATGCATTTTTCTTCTCTGCTACATGTCTCATTAGTTCATCTGACATTCATTTAGGCCTAAACCTTGAACAGTATTTATTAGTGGGAACAAAATGCCTAGTAGCTTCAAAGATTACTTCTTTTAATGCTTCCCATTTTGAATTTGCTGTTGGTAACATCATCAGTTGATCCCACTGTATAGAATTTGAATATTGTCTCAGACCTCCATAATAGCCTTTACGAAAGCAAAAACCCTTCCATTTCCCCCTGATGGTAGTTACCTCTGAGTAAATTCCACTTGAGCACACTGTGATCACTGCCACCTAGTGGTTCCTTTATTTGCGGATTCTTAATGCATGAAAAATCACTACTGATAATCTGATCATTGAGTATTACTCCCTCTAGTTGCCTCCCGAAGATGCTGATGTAGAAAGCAATCATCCAATAAATCCACAAAAGCCTTGCTAGTGTGTGAGTAACCAATGCACAAATTCCAGTCATTATCCGGGAAATTAAAATCCCCATTATAAAAGTCTCTGATTTAGTGGCCCACTCTCTTTCCCTGTACAGTTCTTTATTATACTAATCAGAGTCATTATAATACCTCAGTCAACAGAAGCAGTGGATGTTGTGTGCACCCTATTATTGAAGTAACCATTTTGATGAATGACAAATGTTGGCAACTTTCACATATGTCACAGCGACAGGCTTCAACATCAAACAATTAACCAAATCTGTTTCATATACATGACAGTGGTCTCAGAAAGTTTTTAAATTCTGTACAGTGGGATAAACTGACCATGTTACCAACAGTAAATTCAAAGTGGGAAGCATTTAAGGAATTAGTCATTGATGCTACTAAAAGTTTCATACCTATTAAGAAATATTGTTCAAGGTTTAGGACTAAATGGTTATCAAATGAACTAATGAGACTCGTAACAGAGAAGAAAAATGCATGGGATGCATATAAATTATCAAGCGATTCAGAAGCCTATGGCAGATATAAGCTAGTCTGTAATCAGGTCACAAAGGAGGTTAGGCAGGCGAAGGCAGATTATGAGAAATCCTTGGCAAAAGATACTAAGAAAAACAGCAAGGATTTCTTTACTTATATAAATAAACTCTAAAAGGAAGGGGATGAATCTGATTGGTCCACTTGACATTGATGGTTCGACTGTTGATGATCCTGCTCAGAAAGCAAACAAACTGAATGAGTATTTTGCATCTACATTCACACATGAGGAATTATTAAGGATTGAAAATGGCAGAAGGTTATCAAATTGTGGCAGAGTGCTTAATGATTTTGTAATAACTGAGAGCAAAGTGGAGGAGAAATTGTTGAAGTTAAACATAAGAAAAGCACCTGGGGTGGATGGGATCTATCCAGTTATATTAAAGGAGGCGGCAAAGCAACTAAGCAAACCCTTAGCCATAATTATGAGAGCATCCTTGGACTCAGGGGAGGTTCCCACGGACTGTAGATGTGCAAATGTATCCCCAATTCACAAAGGGAGATCGAAGGGTTACACGAGTAATTACAGACCAGTTAGTTTAACTTCTGTTCCAGGTAAAATAATGGTGCCACTGGTTAAAGATGCATTGCAGGATCATCTAGACAAGACTGCAGCAATAATTCAGACACAGCATGGGTTTGTTAAGGGAAAGTCTTGTCTGACAAATTTGATAGGATATTATGATATGGTTACAAAGGAACTGGATGCAAAAAATAATTTTGATATCATATATTTGGATTTCAGGAAAGCTTTTGATGCTGTTGCGCATGAAAGACTATTGTACAAATTGGAGCAGAATGGTATTAAGGATAAGTTGCTACAATGGATAAAAGGATGGTTAAGTGGGAGAAGACAGAGGGTGGTAATCAATGGGTGCTGCTCTTTGGGGACTAATGTTATTAGTGAAGTCCCACAGGGTTCGGTGTTGGGTCCACTGTTGTTTTGTATATTTATCAATGATATTGATGAAGGTATATCAGGCTTAATGTCGAAGTTTGCAGATGATACAAAGGTTGGCAGGGTTGTTGATGTCAGTAATGGCAGTGTGCTACTGCAACAGAATCTAGATAATTTGGGCAGATGGGCTAAGAAGTGGCAACTGAAGTTTAACCTTGACAAATGCAAAGTACTGCATATGGGTAGAAGTAACCCCAGAGAAACGTACCAACTATGTGGTACTACACTTAAGCTGGTAGAAAATGAAAAAGACCTGGGAGTGATTGTGCAGTCAGATATGAAGTTTTCTGAGCAAAGCAGACAGGCTGTCAGGGCAGATCATGGGGTTTTGTCAATGATATATAGGAATTTTGCTAGCAGGAAAAAGGAGGTGATTATCCCTCTGTATAAGGCAATGGTCAGGCCACGCCTTGAGTACTGCGTACAGGTCTGGAGTACTCATTTTAGGAAGGATGTAGATTTACTTGAGCGATTACAGAGAAGGCCAACAAGATTGGTGAGGGGAATGAAGCGATCCTCTTACCAAGAGCGGCTTAAGTTCTTCAAATTGCAGTGGCTGGAGACTAGGCACCTGCGCGATGATCTGATTGAGGTTATAAGGCCTTGAATGGGTTGAGCACGCTGAATTCTGATGGGATCCTTCCACTTGTTCAGATTACGAACCTAAGGGGGCATAACTTCAAATTAAGAAAAGGCAGATGTAGAATAGATGTGCGGAAATTTGCCTTTAGCCAGCGGGTGGTTAATTGCTGGAACAAACTTCCATCTGTCGTTGTGGAAGTTGATAGCTTGAATAAATTTAAGGAAGAACTGGACAGGCTTTTGGAAGGAATGGTGTGATTTTTTTTTTTTTTTTTCCCTTTGGCTGATGCTGCATAAGCTCATACACATGCTTTCTTGCATCACATGCCACTACTACTACTGCTACTACTACTGCTGGCTTTACACGCCCTCATGTTCCACACTCTTAACTGTTAGTTTGACTGATGAAGGTTACCATAATAACCGAAAGCTTTTGTATGTATTTAATATATGTGTGTTTTGCAATTAGTATTAAACTTGTCATTATTTATTCTGTCTTCCATTTTGCTGTGTGGCACACAATAATCCACAATAATACTATATGCTAAGTTAATTATAAGTGATAAATTATTTATTGCCGGCATATCAAAGCAACACTAAATGCAAAATATGAAAATTAACAATTTTAATAAAAAATGCAAAATATGAAAATAAACAAAATTAACAATGGATGAAATAAGCTGCATCAGTCTTGTTTACAAACATGATAATTTGATGTAGGGCCTTACATAGCTGAGTGGTCAGCGTTGTTGAAGGTGCAGTATCATACAATTTTGACTTACAATGGTTCAAGCTCTTGTGACTGCCAAATATTGTAATTTCTTGTATTGTCTATCTTTTAAACTTTTCTGGTCCTATGTGTCCTCCTTTTTAAATGTAACATTATAACAAAAGGCCATCCTGCAATATAAACAGAAAATTTATCTTTAATTTTATTTTAATTTATTTGCTGGAGAGTGTCATTATGAAGTGTTGTACGTATCATATTGAGGTAAATTTCTCTTATTCTTCTACAAATATAGATTATATAATATCGGTGTAAATACACCATAGTTAACCCATAGATTTGAGCTACGATTGTAGCGTAGAAGGCATCGTTTTAATTGTATCACATAATGTGGTTGCCTTCACAACAAGATAGCTACTATTGAATTACTTCAAATAAATAACGCTTCTCTAGTAGAGAAGACTACTGTTATTTATTTTCAGCGTACCACCACCCAGATGATCGTTTCGAAGCTTTTTGGCTTCGTCATCAGTAGGCGGGTAGGTAATACAACAAGCCATCTCAGTTGCGAAGATATATCCACATTATGAGAGATGCCCGAAGGGTGTCGTGGTAATGTATTTGGAAAATTAAATGCACTAGGCATAGTCCTTATGGGTTTTGATAATTAACTATATAATATCGGTGTAAATACACCATAGTTAACCCGCCCACTGATGACGAAGCCAAGAAGCTTCGAAACGATCGTCTGGGTGGTGGTACGCTGAAAATAAATAACAGTAGTCTTCTCTACTAGAGAAGCGTTATTTATTTGAAGTAATTCAATAGTAGCTATATTGTTGTGAAGGCAACCACATTATGAGATACAATTAAAACGATGCCTTCTACGCTACAATCGTAGCTCAAATCTATGGGTTAACTATGGTGTATTTACACCGATATTATATAGTTCATTATCAAAACCCATAAGGATTATGCCTAGTGCATTTAATTTTCCAAATACATTACCACCACACCCTTCGGGCATCTCTCATAATGTGGATATAACTTCGCAACTGAGATGGCTTGTTGTATTCCCTACCCGCCCACTGATGACGAAGCCAAAAAGCTTCGAAACGATCGTCTGGGTGGTGGTACGCTGAAAATAAATAACAGTAGTCTTCTCTACTAGAGAAGCATTATTTATTTGAAGTAATTGAATAGTAGCTATCTTGTTGTGAAGGCAACCACATTATGAGATACAATTAAAACGATGCCTTCTACGCTACAATCGTAGCTCAAATCTATGGGTTAACTATGGTGTATTTACACCGATATTATATAGTTAATTATCAAAACCCATAAGGATTATGCCTAGTGCATTTAATTTTCCAAATACAAATATTGATATACAACATAAAATGTATTGAGCATCATAGCTCTGTTTTATACTAATTACAAATCTCAAGAAGTGGTGTTCCTGCTTTGATAAATGGATGTCTCTTAGTTCAAGTTTACGCGAGTCAAGAAAGGAGTCTTGATTTCACCTGAGTGTTATCCAATAATTTAACTATTGTAAACATTTCACCTGAGCGTTATCCAATAATTTAACCATTGTAAACACTTAAGTAGCTTTTAACAGCCCTTCACAATTTATTTATGCTTCAGATATAATTCATTTTCATTTAAATTGGTATATCATTATTTAGTTGCATAAAATGCATTGTTGTACCCTTTTAAATTGTTACAATGGAATGATGAAGTCATTATAAAATTTACTTAATTTATATAGATGTAATAATTGTTTGTGGCAAGTTTCACAACTGAATTATCATGCTGTGGGATATAAAGGATAAAAATTAGAAACGTTATATTGTCATTGAATGTCAATGGACTTAGTGTCTCAAAATGCAAACAAACAAAAAAAAAAAAAAAAACCCTGTGGTCTCATTTATATCACAGTAAGCCATTTAACAAATAAGTCTCTGGATGAAGTACAGTACAAATAGTGTTGTGGGTCAACATACTTGATGAATTCATGTTTTAACATTTCCCAAACATCTGTGATGAATAAGGGGATGATGAAGTTTTATATTCTGTAAAGTTAGCATAAAAAAGGGCAGTTCAGTTCTAACTTTAATTTTATTAGCAGTGCTTCCTGCATTTTTGTTATTACTGACAGCCTTCTTTAGTAATTGATTGGGAATTGCATGTACAAGGGGTTATAATTTAATTTGTGGAACTGGTGCAATATCCTATCTTAATTGTCATCATCCGAATCTTCTGTGGATTTCCCCTTCTTGAAATACTCTCCCTTGAACTTTACACACTTTTGCCACTGTTGTACCCATGCATTAAATGCTTCTTGCGAGCCGTTTTTCGAAAGACTGCGAAGTGTATCCATTGTGGCTCTGCCAGCATCATTGTGTCGGATGTGAAATGCTTGCCTTTCAGAGCTTTCTTCAGATGTGGAAAGCCCCATGTGATTTCTTCCTTTTTCCTTTTGAAGGAAACGGGAAGAAATCATATGGGGCTAAATCTGGTGAACAAGGGGGATGTAGCAGAATCTCGGCACCTATGACAGTGAACACTGCCTGCACAATATTAGCCTTATGGGACCTGGCATTATCTTGATGGAGAAACCACTTCACACCAGAAAGTTCAGTCACACTGGAATATGGCCGTCTTAACAAGACACTCATTACCATACATGTCATTCATCTATTTAATTGTTTCTGATGCATTTAAGCCCCATCTGACACAATAACAAATCACATATCGCCGTTCAATATATACATCCGACGTGATACTTGCTTCAAAATGATCGTCAGTGACACACAGCTAAAAAAACTCTCTTCACGCAACAATAGCTCAACAAGTACTGGTACACGACAAGAACACACAGAATCTGCTCAGTAGTGATTGAGGGGAGCATCTCTAGCCGCAGTTATGGAAAGTTCACATGATAAACATAAAATTTTGCACCAGTCCATGAATTAAATGATCACCCTTGTATTTTATGGATTTTTATAAAATTACAATTAATATAAAATTACCATGCTTCTGTTTTTCACAAATTTTATTTTGGACTCCCAGGAGTTTTTTCCTGTGGTATTTCATTCTTTTCCACATTTGCAGAACTTTTCTGAAAAAGCTTTTTAAAGAATTGGACAGAATAAATAAATAAAATTTCTGTTTATATTCCAAAACAGCCACACAGTAGTTCATGAGAGAGAGAGAGAGAGAGAGAGAGAGAGAGAGAGAGAGAGAGAGAGAGAGAGAGAGAGAGAGAGAGTACAAGAAATACACTGTATTTAGCAGTCAAATGGCTTGAACCATGGTCATTTAAAAAGAGTATTTATGTATCCTTATGCTAAACTATTCAGATGACAGGTATGTGGTTTACTAGCTCAAAATCAATTCTGTTGTAGCTTTTGAACCAACTTGTGAACCGTTTGCTGTTTTAAGAACTACACGACCCAAACATAAATTTAGCAGCAAGATGGGTTAGTGATGAACAGATTGTCATCCTGTTTGATACTTCTATACCTGTAGATGGTACAACTGTGATGTAGGGCCTGAAATCACAGTGCAAATAGTTTCAGCATGCTTCTTTCTAGTTTTTTACCCACAAAATATATAATAATTATGTATCTTGACCCGCGTAAATTTGATGTTATGAACTTAATATGTTTTATCACTTAATTTTGATCCCATGTAAGACTGGGTATAAAATGTGATATTTTAATCTACATATTTTTAAATTAGTTCATAAAAGGGAAGATGGAGATTAAAATGAGAAGGATTGGCTAAGTTTACTGATGAACGATTTTTTTCTGACTAGATATGGATTAGTTTTTGTGTATTATATATGTATATAAACTGAAAAAATCAGTTATCTCTCCTTGGATTTTTTTTTTTAGGATGTTGGTGATGCATGAAATGCAACAGAGATTCAATATTGCATTTAGAGATATGGCTGAACTTAATCAAGCAACTACTTTTCTGCATGAAAATGGTAATGTTTTTTAACATTTAGCATAGAATAAGTGAACAATATAAGATGTTTCTGTTAAAAGGCCCTGAGATCTATATCTTATTTTTAGATTTAAACTATCTTTTTCATAATTGGGCTGAAATTTTTCAATTCATTGTTAAAATTGCAGTAAGTATGCATTTAGATTTCGAGCTTTAAGTGTACATTTTGCCTGACCAATTGCTTTTTTCCTCATTGAGAAAGTTGTTCCATATCCTTGATTTAGTCTGAAAACATTATTGGTGTACCTTTTAACACAAACATAAATTGATTTAATTTTGGTGGGGACAGTTGTAGCCTTAGGAGAATTTGCTCATAACTGCATTTGAAGTCGGCTGTTCAAAGTTAAGCTCATGTACTGAAGAGCAAACATCATGTAAAACTGTTGTGTTTGTATTGTTTTTATTATCAAATAAAATTGTTTTATGTTTAGTTCAGAAGTACATGATGACTTTTGCAGAATAAACCAAAAAGAGGGGCAACAGCTTTCTCATTGAGGAAACACTGTTGATTAGGTAAAATTTAAATATAGAAATCACAAAATCTAAATTGTAATACTTAGTCCAATTTTAACATACAATTCAAAAATTTCAGCCCAAATACAACAAAAAAAATCCAGATGACACAACCTAAAAAGTTAAAAGACTAAACCAAAAAATAAGTGAAATAAACAGCAGTGCCTTTTAATTGAAATATCCTATATAATTTACTAACATTACATAACTAATAATTTTTAATGCATCCAGAATTTAATTTTTGGCTTTGTTTGAAGTATTTTTAATGAAACCATTTTAAATGTTGTTTGACTTTGTCTTGAAGTTTCTAACAAATTGTACTCAGTAAGTATTTATATATGCATGTTTACATGTGTATACTCACACATATTACTTTTATTTTTGCAGCTCTCTCTCTCTCTCTCTCTCTCTCTCTCTCCCCCACCCCCCTCCCTCCCTCCATGTTGATTATCACTATCAATTTTAGTGTGGCTTTCTCTGTTAAATGAAAAGATTTGATTTTGAATCCTCTCAATAGCAAGAATTTTCTGTAAATTTATCACCCAATACTAACTTAAATTCTAGTTTTTCACCATGCAGAACAGCAAATAACCTTCAAAATATATGCATTTTGTATATGCAATACAAACCATCATCATTTAAAGTAACAAAAAACTAAAATAATACTGAATTTGTCATTCTCTCCATTTATGTCATCCTCATAGTATTATTATGTATGCATGCCCACGTACTCATTTACCATAGTAATTTACTTTTGATTGCTAGTGAGTAGATTATTAACTTCAACTACTACAAATTTAAGATTAATAAACAAATAATTTTAAGCTTCTGATTTAGGTTTCAATATAAATGCAAACTACATATTCATAAAATGGCATGTTGTTTGTTCAGGATTATCTCATCTGATTTCATTCTCAAAGCCATCCTTTGTTAAATTTCAGCCTTCATTTCATGGTACCAAATCTCCCAGTAGTCAACCAGTTGGGTGCTGGCACTTAGTCACATTCAACTTCTCTCAATATATAACATTATGCAATGCTTGTATAACATTTTAAAATTGATTATTCAATGCACATTGATGTATTCTTGGATGTTTTTTCCTTATACTGGCAAATTTATCAGAATAGTGTGTTGGGGATTAGTATCAGTAATGGTAAGGAAGCAAATTTATACAGCCAAAAAATGTACCCCACCTCATCTTGCTGTTCCCCCAAATAATTTGTATAACTTAAATTTATTCAAATTGTCCAGTAATCAGTCACTCTGGCTGAAAGCAAATTTTCATACATTTGTCCTTAAACCATCCTTTTTTTTTTTTTAATTTATGCCCCTTATGCATGTTGTCTGAGAAAGATTTCTTGGCAAATCAACTACTTTGATCAGTGTGCATCAGATTTTTTTTTTTTTTTAATGAAAACCCCAAACATGAGAGGTATTAAAACCTATAGTACTTAGTACTGTGCATGGGTTAAAGGGCGAGAAGATGAAAGAGGATACTTGTTGACATAATTGAACTTCTGTAAATTTTCTTTCTTATAATTTTCAGGAAATACATATGAAGGTTGTTCCAGAAAATTGAAGTTGAAGGAATAAAATAGATGTAACCTTTATTCCTTATTATTTGACCACACCATATATAGTGGAATTTTATATTATTATTATTTTTATTTATTTTTTTTTTTTTTTGCATCAAAAACCATTGTAGCACTAAGTTATTATGTGACACTCCTAGTGTATTATATATTCTTTCTTGCTCAAATTTGTGTAGGAACTTTACAAACCAATGTAAATTTGTCATGTTATATTGTAAAATCATAATACAGCTTGCTTGACATTACAAAGAAACCAATTAAGTCAATAAAATATTCTTGCATTCTCTAAGTATAATGAAATAAAATAAATAGCCAGTACTGTAAATATTACTATAATATAAAAATGAAATATAATGTGTACATTATAAGCAATTAAAATAAAATTTAGACTAAGGCGCATTTAGGGCTAGAGCCTCAAGCTGCGAACAAATTTAGACTATGTATATAAAGTGCTTAGCATCATAATACACAGCCATTTCTGAATAAACAGAAAATTTTTAAGGTGGCATCGTTTTAGGTTATATCTCATATTGTGAATACCTTCACAACGAGTTGCCATGATATTGCACTACTTCGAATAAGTAACGCTTCACCTAAGGAGAAGACTAATGTTACTTATTCTCAGATAGGTACCACCACCCAGACAGCACTGTTTCAGGGCTATTTGGCCCTTCTTCAGTGAGTGGGTAGGTACCCAAGTGATGCAATGATGGCAAAAACAGTTATGAAGTATAACTCCACAATATATGTAACATTAGTCTTCTCCTTAGGTGAAGCGTTACTTATTCGAAGTAGTGCAATATCATGGCAACTCGTTGTGAAGGTATTCACAATATGAGATATAACCTAAAACGATGCCACCTTAAAAATTTTCTGTTTATTCAGAAATGGCTGTGTATTATGATGCTAAGCACTTTATATACATAATAAAATTTAGATTATTTTATTTGGAATTTCAATATTTTATTTTATTACTATGTATACAAGATATGACAAAGTTCCCAGATTGGCTTTACAGTTTAGATTTAGGTTGCTCAAGTGCTCAATACAGTTGTGCTTGCTTATGCTGCAGTTGTAAAACAGTTATGTTAAATGTTAATCCTTATGAAGCAGGTGAATTGATAATAAGAGAGTGTTTCTCAGTCCTTTCATAAAAAAAATGAGTGATTGTCAACAAATAATAGTTTTATATAGTGCAAGTGCAGCTCTGGAAATATTATTAGCAGTTGTTGCAACAGTGAGAGGGCAAGTGTTTTTCTGGTGGCATAAACAGTCCCTGAGAAAAAGATCCTTTGGAAATTCACAGAACTGTTTGAAATGTGAAAGGAGTACAGACTTTGGTTTGGTCAGACAGATGCTTAAATGCATGAATAATGGATTAATTTTAAACAGAAACAGTGAAAACGTTTTTCTTCATCAGACTTGCCATATGATTTTCAAATTGTTTTCTTTAATGTTCTTCTGATTCCAAAGTAGAGGTGAAATTCTTATGGGTCATCTTGGAATCAATACTCTCATTTAAAAATGTTTTAAATGTTAAAAATTTTTGACTCCTTTGCCTAGATTTTCTGTTTGTCAATAACCCTCTTATTTTAGTTAGTTCCTTTGTTTTGTCTCCCTTCTTTATGCCTCTGATTGGTCAGGTGCTTACTCATCATTCATAAAACCCTATATTAATTTAGAATACTAGGTAGTCAGATGGATAAGCAAAAAAATGCCAGTTTCTTATTTTTATTTCTTAAGATCAACTATTATTAGTAATCTGCATATTCTACCTTTAATTAATAGAATTTTGTTTTTTTTAAGCCATATATCAATTTCTTGTCAGAGAATATGATTTCTTGGACATTTTATCAGTTGTCTGAAATATTCCAAAATTTGCATTCAAACCTTGTTTCTCTGCTGAAAAACAAGAATGAAATTTTTGGATTGCTTTTTCCCCATTCTAATGTGGAAAAAGCAATCCAAAAAGTAAGTTAAGAATAGGTTCATTATGATTAACTTACTTTTCAGTAAGTTAAGCATAATCTTTAAGATAAACATTTTAGAGTTAAAATTCCAAAACTGCAATATTTATAACAATTTCTAGCTGTAAAACCCCCCTTTCACTGGTGGTTATAATTCATATATAGTATTAGCCATATAGTGTAAGGAAACCTTCCAGGTGGTGTAAGGTAGCCTTCCTTGTAGCAAAAAGCTGGAAGGCTTTTTGCTACACTAGCTGAACAAATAATAATAGATAAAATAGACAAATAAAAATAAACTATACTTGTGTTTCTCTCTTCACACATATACTAATCCAGCTGATCTTTGAATTTCTCTGAGCTGTCAGCCTCAACTGCTGCCCATGGATGTAATTTATCCCAGTAATTAACAATTTGTTAGTTAAAAGAAAATGTCCTTCTTTGTAAGAATAACTCTAACTCATTATCCTTACAAAGAAGGAAGTTATAGATCTGCTGATTAGACTTCCGTGGGAGAGGGAAAATGCGTGGTGGGGCTATAGGTATGGGACACCATTAAGAAGCACAGTCTCCCTGTGGCACCCTTCAATAGAATGTGGTATTCTTAATACTGCCATTATTGAACATAATATAACCAAAGGTGAAGGGATATTAAAAAAGGAGAGAAACTTGGAAAAAAAGGACATAATGATAAAAAGAACACCAGTCTTTTCAGATACATTGTTATTTATCATGTAGATACCCTAGAAGCGTGTACCTAAAATTTTAGATAATAAAGAAAACTTCTTATAATCCAGTCTAAAACTCTTTCCTTGTAATTATATTTACAAATGAAGGAATATTAGCATTATTATTTTACTTTTACATTAAATTATCCTATATTAAAGATTACACCAAGTCAACATGTATTTTTCATTGGAAAAAAAAAGTATATGCACTAGATTAAATCTTTGGATGCTGATTCCAAATCTGTTTTCGCTTTTCTTCTAGCACATCTAGTTTTTTTGCTAAGACCAATTACATGGACATGATGAGACTGATTGCAATATCACATACCTATTCAGCCAACCTACATCAATTTGATTATTATTTCTCTCTATACATTAAAAAGTTTTCCTCCTAATATTTATTCGAGTGAATGGGAGAAGAGAGCGAGGCATTTACATCACTACAAATGCAATTAATAACTGACAGCTGTGAACATAACGTTCACCAACCTCGTACATGTGCTTCGCTGTCTAACATCTTAGTTAATGAATATTGTATATTTGTACAAATAGTTTAGTAATTTGTAAATATTTTAAATATTTATATAGTTTGTAGTTTAGTTAGTTAAATGAATCCCATAATTTGTAGTTTAGTTAAATGTTTTAGTCCTGCTCTTTCGGATGCAACAATATTCCTCATGCATTATGGGAACCCAAAGAAAAGGGCCTTTTCCTAAATGACCTATGTGAATGCAGGTAAATAATTACATAGTGATATTTATTCGACCTTGAAAATGCCGCACACTACAAATGCACAGGTAAATAATTACATAGGTCATTTCCTGATTAGATGTCAATCACAGTGACATAGTGTTTTTTTGTCTTGTGGCACTGGGGGTCTCTCCCAACTCTGTGTAGAATACAATACTCTGCATAAGGCCAGGGTGTGTGTTTTGTGAAGTATTATATTTGTGAAGTGTGGATTGTGTTGTTGCTCTGGCCACTTAGCCTGGGGGGGGGACTGTGGAGAGCCACTAACAACCCCAATTTCTCTCACCGCCACAGGGAAGTGGGCCAGGACACATTAAGAGAGAAGAAAGCTCTGGCAGGGTGAACCTTCTGGTAGCCTAAGCATCCAAGGAGAGCCCAAAAAAAAAAAAAAAAAAATTATTGGAGAGGAGATAATGGGGAGATAGAAAGAGAGTGGGATAAAAGGGGTAGAGAACAGAGGGGGGCAGTGTTGAGGCACTTGCCTGATTTAAATGGGGAGACAGTAAAGGGACCCCTGGTACAGGATGCTCATCTTGGGGCGCCTTCGTAGCCAGGTGGGAAGGAGCAACAGTGCGTAGCACACGCTTCTTGATTAGACCGGGGTTCGAGCCCGTCACCACCAAATACGGAGGATGCGGAAAGGTCATGGAATGACCACCGCACATCCCCGAGCAATATGGCCTTAGTTGCTAATGCTCCTAAAAACCAAACAACAAACAAACAGCTCATCTTGGTCCAGAGGGTAGGAGTTGAAATTGGTTGGTGGGGTGAGCCACCAGGCAAAAGGGGGTAGGGACCACACAGGGTGGGGGGAAGGGGATTGGGGGAAAGAGACCCAACCACCCCAGGTGGTAGGAATAAAAGAACGTAGGGAAAGAGATTCCTACGGTGGACTGTGCTTTTTGCAGTTCTGTCCCACGCTGGCCTGGGGATTACCCTAATGGCCAATGTCAGCATCTCAGATGGTGTCAGCTTGGATAACCATGAGGCCCCTGAGGGCATGCATAGCCATCAGTCTGGCTGGTGAAGAGGCTAAGATAGAATATGCAATTAATAATAACTTTCATTCATTTAACATTCATACAGTTTTATTTTTTATAGTTTTTTCTTACACTTTCTATTTTCTTTTATATATTAGATTAGATATCGATCAGTTTATTTCAACAGATGTATTTTACGTAGAAAAGATTTGACTTACTCCATCATACCTCTACATATTACGTAGAAAAACGCACAGTGGTTGGCAAGCAAAGCGAGCAGGGGTGGTGCCCCCTAGAATTTATTATTGTTTATATATTCATATTTATGTAATTGTTCGAATATATCTATATCCTTGTTATAGATATATTTATTTCATAATTTAATTATTACTTTAATTATTATACCTATTTGAGGCTGTCATGCCTCAAAAGTGTAAAAATCACTCCAGCAACTGCTGTGTGTGTGTGTGTGTGTGTGTGTGTGTGTGTGTGTGTGTGTGTGTGTGTGTGTGTGTGTGTGTGTGTGTGTGTGTGTGTGTGTGTGTGTGTGTGTGCGTGCGTGCGTGCGTGTGTGTGTGCGTGCGTGTGTGCGTGCGTGCAGCTCTTTCTTAACTAAATCACAATGGTATACAATCACAACAGATATTCAGAGCTTGCCCCTCTAGGTGACAAGAATTTGAATCTATTTGTTTGAATGGATTGTGTGACTAATAGAGGAAAAGGTCAATGCTGTTTGCCCTATCTATGATATGGAGGAAGCCAAAAGACTACATTGGTGATTGTTACTTTTGTAATATGAATGTAACTGGACTCTTAGCAAAGAATAAAGACAAATTGACACTAATCCCTCACAATGACAGTATGACAATTCCAGTACCTCCACAACCTGGAAGTACACACCCAACAAAGGGTTATTGTTTACCCAAGATGATTCGAATGACTTCATTACAGCTTTGCTTAGAAACCATCATCTTTTCACTAAAACAATACCCATCTGAAATTTAGTTTTAATCACCATTTAGACATGTGCTGCTCATGAGCTACCTAACTTAAGTGGCTGTGGAAGCAGCATTGTTAAGTACATAGTAATATTAATAGTATTCGTGGTGAATACTATAAATCAAGAATACATGTAGTGCAAGGAAGCCACAGGCTTTTGCTGCTCTGGCAGAAAAAAAAAAAAGACCCAAGTAGATAAGAAAATACAAATTATTTGCTTCCCTCCACACTCCGTTTGGCCTTTGACATTATTCAAACTGTCAGCCTCAACTACATGCGAGGGAAACTTGTTCCAATGATCGATGGCTCGCTGGCTAAAAGAAAACTTCCTACAATCTAATTTAAACCACAACCCCTGTAATTTGAATTTATAGCCTCCAATTTCTGGAATTCTTTATAACAGTGGGAATTCCACCTTCATTCATTTACTAATCCATCTGAGGTGCCTGTTTGCCAAGCTCTGTAGCTCACATAACTCTGGTCAACACCAAAAATGTTTCTGGCTTAAAAATAGTCAGTTCTTCTTAATTCAGCATGAGAAAAACGAATATACCATTTAAAACTCTTAGTTAGTTCTTGGTTCTACGATATAGCCCCTCTTATGATTTAGGGGAATATTGATGAATACTAGGGAATTTTGGAATCTAGAGAATAGCTAGGTTGGTAACACTGAAACAGGAACCGATACGGCATGTTTTTTTTTTTTTTTTTGTTTGTGTATTTGTATTTCTGTGTATCATTTACCTTGCAAGTGATGTTATGAGTGATGTTTTTTTTTTTTTTTTTTTTTTCAGGTTTATGGACAAAAATTACGTTAAAAGCCAGGATGTCACGTAAATATGTTACCAGTATTGACAATTTTTGTTATGTGTGTGGTAATGTGACATTTTTCACTCAGAAATGCCAATTGACTCCACTTGTGAAGACAGCCTGTCACCATTAATTTGGCTATAAGGTAGGGAATGAAGACAACCCCTGGGCACCTCATATTTGCTGCAACATGTGCTGTAAATCTCCATGGATGGTTGAATAACAAAGGACGCTCAATGCCTTTTTCCATCCCAGTGATTTGGAAGGAGCCTTAAAATGTAAATGACTGTTATTTCTGCATTGTGCCTCCTCTTCAGCATGTCATGTCATGTCAAAAAAAAAGGAAGTGGACTATGGAATACCCCAACATCCCATCAGCTATCCGACTAGTGGTACATGGGGATGGTCTGCCTGTACCTCACCCTCCAGAAGAGGTCTGATGAAGATGGGGACAGTGTGAGGAATGAAGGTCAACCTGAGCCTTCAACGTCGCAGGATCATGATTTTGTGCCAGAACCTGAGTCACACAGAATCACTCAAGGTGAACTAAGTTATCTAATTCGAGACCTAGATCTATTGAAAGATAAAGTAGAGCTTCTGGGATCAAGGCTCCACAGTGGAATCTTCTGCCACCAAATGTCAAGGTGTCCATGTACAGGAGTAGGCAGAATGCTTTGACTCCATATTTTAAAAGTGAAAAAAAACCTTTTTGCCTGCTGTGATGTCAATGATTTGATGACATCTTTGAATGTATAGCACAACCCACAGGACTGGAGGCTATTCATAAACTCATCAAAGCTAAGTTTAAAAGCTGTTTTGCTCCACAATGGCATTTCTCTTCCTTCAATTCCTCTAGGCCATGCTGTCCACACGAAGGAACTTTATCCCATATTAATTATATATCAGAGAAAGTGAAGAAATTTATTGCAGTGATCTCAAGAATAACACGGGTTGAATGGGGGATAAAGGTGAAAGCACTCCATTTGATATATGATTGCATTTTTCTGCCGATTGTTATGTATGGTGCATCAATCTGGGTTGGCCATGCAATCAAAGTAAACAACACCAGAAAGCTCTATTCTATACATCGAGTTATGTTACTCAAAGTGGTGATGACCTGCAGAATGGTTTCCACAGAAGCGTTTTAAGTGTTAGCCAAATTCCACTTGATTTGCAGTTAGTGTTTAGAAGCCTATCCTTTTATTTCAGAAGAGGTATAAAATCAGAGTTGCTGGGCATTGAAATTAACACTTTAAATGATTTGAGAAACGAAAAGAAGAGGATTTGGGAGCTCCTTCACAAAAATGGCAAAACAGAGGGAATTGTTTGGAAAAAGAATAACATTAAAATTTTTCCCTTATGTTAATGGTGTGAATTGTATTAAACCAATCTAGTACTGTATTGTAAACTTACAATTATTTACAGTACAGTATCTGTTTAGTACTGTATTATAAATAATTGTAGACTGTACTATACATATTTCTATATGTATGGTGGATTTGCCAGATTTTTTTTGGCTAGGGGCTGCTTTACTCAATAAATGAAAAAAAAATGAATGTCCACATGAAGGAGACATATGAGAATATGAAATTAATTCTGGAAGCAATGAAGTACAAAGATCACCAATGGCAGATCTGTAGGGACCTGAAGGTGATTGCAATACTGCTGGGCATGCAGTTGGGATACACAAAGTACTGCTGTTTCTTGTGTGAGTGGGACAGCCGGGCTAGGTCCTCATGCCACAAGAGAAAAGTCTGGCCTCTAAGGGAAAATCTGTATCCCGGGGGAAAAAAATTTCCCCCGGGATACAGATTCTGCTGGTTGCTTCGATCAACCAGCAGAATCCTCTGGTTGATCGAAGCAAAATTCTTCTACCCCCTTTACACATCAAACTGGGACTCATAAAGAACTTTGTTAAGGGGATGAACCAGGATGGAGAAGCTTTCAAGTACCTGAGAGAACAATTTCCACTGTTGAGTGAGGCTAAGGTTAAGGAAGGAATCCTTCTTGGTCCACAAATTCGTGAACTTTTAAAGGATGAAAACTTTGAGCAAGTCCTCCAGGATAATGAAAATGCAGCTTGGGAAGCCTTTAAAAGTGTTGTGCATGACTACCTGGGAAAACGAGGAGAGAAGTGTTTTAAACTATGTTGAGACTGTGAACAACCTACTAGAAAAGTATCAATTAGGCTGCAACATGTCACTGAAAAGCCGCATTACACTCGACTCTCATCTGGACTTCTTCCCTGACAACTGTGATGCAGTGAGTGACGAGCACAGTGAGCGATTCCACCAAGACATTTCAGCAATGGAAAGAAGATATCAAGGTAGGTGGAACACTTCTATGCTTGCTGACTACTGTTGGATAGTAACAAGAGATGCCCCGGAAGTGGCATACAAGTGACAAGCGAAAAGAAGGCGCTGCTGTTAATAGGCCACATTTTGAGAAAGTACTTTCGGTTCCTATGCAGTTTCCTTGTGTTCTTGTTTTTTTACATTTTAATTGAAAACAACTGTGATTTACGTTGTATCAAGAAAATGTAAATATGAGATTGTTTTAATATTACTTTTCACTCTGACCACTGCTGAAATTACTTTATTCTTAGACAATAGTACTGTATCTCAAAAACTAGAGGTAATAAAAAATTTCTGAAGTCATATTTGTTTTTCTCGACCCAAAATTAGTAAAGTTTGCCTATTTTAAAAAAGGAAACAAATTCAAAGAATTTTTTTTGTTGAACACTAGTAAGAGCCGTTGTTCATATAGTCACACCTTTTCAATCTCAGCATATGAATGTCTTCGTTGTGAATACTATAAATCAAGAATACATGTAGTGTAAGGAAGCCACGGGTGTTTGCTGCACTGGCAAAAAAAAAAAAAAAAGACCCAAGTAGATATGAAAATGCAAATTATTTGCTTCCCTCCACACTTCATTTGGCCTTTCAAGAAGCTAAATGTTCTTTTTTCATCTGAAAAAAGACAATGAACAGAATATTCCAAATATGGTCTTACAATTGCCTTGTACAGTGGGATTATGATCTCTAATCTCTACAGTATAACATTCAATAAATCATCTCTAGGACACCATGGGCTTTCCTGACTGCCTGTTTACACTGTTCATAAAACTTAATATCTGCCCAGATTGTAACTCCCAGATGTGTAATTTATTTGTGGGTTGCTATTCCTCAAGTGTAAGACCTTGTATTTAGCTGCTTTAAAACACTTCTCTGACCATCTTTGAAGTCTTTTCAAGTCATCTTGAAGGGTAACTTGCTTGGTACCGTTCATTAATGACTCTGCTAATTTTTACGTCATCTGAAACTTTTTACATCCATCCTTTCTATCCCTTCATCGTCGTCATTTATGAAAATAAGAAACAACAGTGGTCCATGAACAGATCCTTGAGGGACCCCACTCCTGACATTACACCAATCTGAAGAATATCCATTAATCACAACTCTCTGCCCTGAAGCCACCCAGCAATCCGTCGTAGAATCTTACCAATAATGCCAACCTGTTCAAGCTTATATAATAACCTCTCATGAGGGACCAAGTCAAATGCTTTGCTAAAATCCAAATAAACTATGTGGAAACTCTTCCCTAAATCCAGCTGATGAGTAACTGTGTCAAAATAGCCTGCTAAGTTAATTAAACACTATTTTCTCCATAACAAAGTCATGTTTTGTGTCCTTCAAAATGCCATATCTTTCTAAATGTCTCTGGATTGCACTCTTAGTCATTGCCTCTAAAATTTTTCATACCACTGAAGTCAAGAATAACTGATCTGTAGTTACCAACTTCACTCTTAGAACTGGTTTTATGTATTGGTGATACATTGGCACAAGAGCCAACCGGGATAGCCAGGTGGGTAAAGTGCCTGCCTGGCAACGCAAAGGTCGTGGGTTCGAACCTGCCTCTGGCTTGAATCAGAGTAAAATGCAAAAACTTTGGGAGGTGCATTATGGCCACAGAAGCCGATGCGCCAACAACTAAAAAAAAAAAAAAAAAAAAACATTGGCACTTCTCCAATCCAGAGGGATCTTCCCCCCCACCCCAAAGATGTCCTCATAATTAACTTCAGTGGTTCAATGCACTCCCTCTCCCTCAAAACTACAGGGTATATGCCATCAACTCCAGGAGTCTTACCTGCCTTTATGCTCAAAAGTTTTTCTAATAAACAGTCATCTGTAATTGCGACATCACTAATTTCATATGTCTCAGCCTCAATCACACAACCTCTTCTCAGCATGAAAGGTCTTTCGTCAGTAAAGATAGATGCACAATACCTGTTCAATTCATCGACAACGTCAGCTGGATCTAAGACTTTGTCTTACTCAGTACACAAGGGTCAAATCTGATTAGCTTTCTTCTTTATTGTATTCACTTACATGAAAAATTCCTTGTCCCCCATTCTTTGCTCTCTTAGCCAGTGCTTTCTCACATGCAGCCTTGGCCTCCATGACCTTATTTGAGGTACTCTTACAGATCAACTTGTACTTGTAGAATAGATGTGTGGAAATTTGCCTTTAGCCAGCGGGTGGTTAATTGCTGGAACAAACTTCCATCTGTCATTGTGGAAGTTGATAGGTTAAATAAATTTTTTAACTAGGAACTGGACAAACATTTAGTGGGAGTTGTTTTGTAATTTTTTTTTTTTTTTTGTCTGGTGCTGCATAAGCTCATACACTTGCTTTCTTGCATCACATGCCACTACTACTGCTACTTGTTGTAGACTCCAGTACTTTTCATTGCTCTGTAACTGTCACATGCTATCTTTTTCTGCTCTGTTTGACCAGCCAGCTCCACAGTCATCCATTTCAGCATTCTCCACCTGCAATATTTTCTTAAAGGTAAACATCATCAGTTGTTGTTCCTGGAAAACTCTGGTTCTGGACCAACTATCTTTATTACAAAAAAGTTACCTGTTTTCCCAACAATAGAATCTTCCAATAAAACTAGATCACCTTCGACCATAGCAGTGTGCACTTGACTATTCTTTTCTGGGACCCGATTCAGGGGTGCATTACTTGGCAGATCAGCGGATACTCAAGTCCCTGATGAGCTCCCAGTTAAATTTGTTTTTAGGGCACGCACTTGTTTCTTCAATGACTCAAATTCTTCTCATAATGCACCAAGTTGTAATTCCAGATAAATACACTCCTTACGTCGGTTGCAAAGAAAAGAATTGTCAGTTGAGCTAGGTCTGTACATTAGACCAACCTTAGAATACATGTCACAGACTATACAAATGACAAAGTTTGTATAGCCTCGACTCATGCCAGAAATACCTGCAAGCATTTCCTTTTTAATTCTGGTACCCTTGGACTTTGTATTGTAAGTGGATCTTGTAACAACCATAATTTAAGTAAAATTTTTGAACTTTAGAAAGATTATGAAATTTAAATTTACAATATATTACAGAATTTATGTTAATAAAATATTGCAGAAATTAAACTGTTGATAAAACTTTTAACCACCAGTGAAATTCAATTTAAGCTACCCAACAAAAGTTACGAAGTTAAAAGCTAACAAAGGAAAAAGCCACCAGAAGTTAAAAGCTACCAAAGGAAAATTGCAAATTTCCCACCAAAATATTGATAACAAAAGCTATCTAAATATTATAATGTAGTTTTCCTAATACTTTACAATTTAAAATTACATTACATTATAGAATTTAAATTAACAGAGTATTGCAAAAATTATACTGCTGACAAAACTTTTAACCACCAGTGAAATTGAATTTAAGCTATCCAACAAAAGTTACGAAGTTTTCACCAAAATATCCAAAGCAAAGACTATCTGAATATTAAGCTGTAGCTCTCTAAATACAAAAATAAACTAACCTACATGACTATAGGAATTCAAACTATATATTGACTACAGTTCAATATATAAAAATAAAAAACCCTCAAAATTATCAAACAGTAACTTGCAATGAAGAGCTTTGGAAATACACGGTCATATGCTATAGCCTTGATTCCACATATCCAAACATCGAAACCATTGTCCCATCACTATTGTATGCACCAGAAACATGAGCATCACTCTGCCTCTGTGATCACCATTATTCACCTCTAACTATTTATTTCCTTGAATCGGCTCTCTGCCACCTTACATTACCTTACCAGCTCTAAACTACAGCCACTCTCAACACCATCAACATTCGGAGGTTCCTATGACTTATTGAAGATAGATGACTCCCATTAACAGTTAAACTTCTAGATGACTTAATTTCCTGGCCAACTCGACAACTGTTCCATCTTTATGCATGCTTTACTTGTTCAATCTTTTTCTCCCACAGCAAATTTTACTGTGCATCCAGGATCTTTTTTTTTTTTTATATGAAAACCCCAAACACAAGAGGTATTAGAGCCTATAGTACTTAGTACCATGCTTGGGTTGGAGGTTGAGAAGACGAAAGAAGATTTGTTGACATTAAACTTGAACTTCTGTAGACTGTAATTTTCAGGAAATATGTATGAAGGATGGTTGTTCCAGAAAACGGCAGTTGAATGAATAAATGAGGAAGATGAAAAGTTGGTTCTGTGAGTTTGAAGTTGGACAGTAAATGGATGTTGGCTGGTGGCGGAACGTGTTTGGACTGTTTTGAAAGTGAGAGCGGGAATTGTAGAAGCCAATTCAGAAGAACAGTGCCCATGGAAGTATCTGTAGAAAAGGCATGCAGCAGAAACAATACATCTATGAGACAGCGAGTGGAGAGACTCTTTTAGAGAGGAGTCATTAATTAACCTAACTGCCCTCTTCTGAATGGAATCTAGAAGCCTAACAGAGGTTTTGGGGACACCGCCCCAGATGTGGGAACAATATTCCATGGTAGGGCGGATTTGCGATTTGTACAGAGTGAACAGCTGTTTGGAAGAAACGTAACACTGAGAGCGAGTGGAGAGACTGTTTTTTAGATGAATCCTTTTTTGCGAGAAAAAAGACAAGACTGAGATTTAGAAGGATTGAAATCAACTAAGTTGTCATTGCCCCACTGGAGAATTACCTGGAGATCGACATTTAAGGAATTGGTAGCAGGTATTCAAGAAGTTGAAGCTGATTGAGCAGGGCAAGGTTTCTCAAAATGGAAAGTGAGTGGATTGCAATGTGCTATCATCGGCAAAACTATGGATAGGATTTCCAGTCATTGGAAGAAAGTCATTAATGTACAAGTGGAAAAGAGTGGGGGAAAAACTAAACCTTGGGGATCCTCAGCATTAGTGGAGAAGTTAGAAGATAGACAGCCATCTACCATCATCCTCAGTTCGCGATCAGAGAGAAAACTTGATAACTAATTACAAAAAAACAAAAAAGCTTGTTTAGAAGACCTTTTACCAAACACAATGAAATCCTTTGAGATGTCAAGAGCAACTGCTTGTGTTTCACTGAACTTATCCATTGAATTTGTCCAAAAATGGGTAACATAAACCAGAATATCACCAGTGGATCAACACTAACGGAATCCATGCTGGCGATCGTTGATTAGACGAAGGTTTCTAGATATTTTAAGAGTTGCCAGTTAATTGATTTCTCCATTACTTTAGAAAGAGTAGAAGTAATTGCAATGGGACGATAATTGGATGGGAGGGATTTGTCACACTTTTTAGGAACTGGCTGGATATGAGCAAATTTCCAAGCAGAAGGAAAAAGACCTTTCCAATAAGAAAGTGAAAAAAGGTGGCAAAGAACAGGAGTAAGTTCAAGAGCACAGGTTTTGAGAACAAGTGGAGAAATGCCATCAGGACCTGGAGTTTTCTAAGCATCATGATTCGTCAAAATCCTTTTGACGTGACAACAAAACCAGATGGTTCTGTTGTCACTTCAGCCAAGGATAAAGCTGACCACAGGAAGCATGTTGGGAATGGTGGGAGGTATTTTATCAAGATCATTAATACATGAGTTGGAAGAAAAATGGGATGGTAGTAGGTCAGCTTTATCCTTGGCTGAAGTGACAACAGAACCATCTGGTTTTGACAGAGGTGGGAGCAGAGATGGGCAAATGTTGTGGCCAATAGCTTTGGCAAGAGACCAAAATATTCAGCTACCATTAGGGCAAAAGGCAAGATTTCTACTCTTAGCTTGTTAAAATTCTAGTTTGAAACGATTAATAAATTGCTTTACAATTGTTGCAGCTTTGGTGTAGGCAGAAAATGAAATTGAAGAATTGGAAACAAGCCAATTACGATATGCAACATTCTTCTGCTGAATGGCCTTAGCACATTTATTGGAATACCAAGTTTTAGATAAAGGATGAGATTTTAAAGTGGAGTTTGGGATAAAGGATTTCATTCCTACAAGAATAATTTCACTGACACGATCTGAGCAAACATTGACATCAGAAATTTTGAAACAGTAGTCCGACCAAGGAAAAGAAGAAAAGAAATCTCGCAGGTTATCACATTTTGAGGTTGGGAATAGCCATGAGATAAAGGCTCCATTGGAGAGGAGACAATCACCAAGTTGTGATCTGAGGTGCCTAAAGGACCACTCACTTTGACCGTGTACTTAGAAGGGTTGTTTGTGAGAAAAAGATCAAGTGTTGGCTGTATGGTTGGGATTGTCTGGTATTCTTGTAGGTAAATGAACAATCTGTGCAAATTCATTAGTAATTACAAAAGCCCCAGCATCTGACCTCAGCATCTGGGTCAGTGTGACTAGAAAACGGAAGCCAGCTGGAGTTGTGAACCACCAAGGAAAATTACCTCACTGTTAAGAAAGTTGGAGAAAGTCAAAGTGAGGAAGTCAAAGAGCTCCAAGTGATTAGTGGAGTTGCGAGAACGGTAGTGACAACAGATGAATTCGACACAATGAGGTAGAGAGATTTTAAGCCAGAGAAGATCGAAAAGAGGAGATTCCAAATTACCAAGTCTCTGACAGGGAATATCAGAACGGACATATGCCCAAGTACCACCTTTGAGGCAAAAGGAATCATACAGCGAATAATTTGGGCAAGTGAGATAACTGATAACTGAGATTCTCTCAGAAAAAGTACATGGGGTTTGGCAGACTGCAAGTGAAAATGGACATCGTTGAGATTAGAATTGAGACCATGTATATTTGTGAAATGAACTAGGAAGTGTTTGGGAGGTTTAGATCTTTTCACAGATAAGCTTACTCTATTAGTTTGAAAATTCATGGTGTATTCGACAGTAAGAAAAAGTGGTGGGGGGGGACATGCTGTATGAAGTAATGAAATTTTTGGATATGACGTACACATGGTAAGAATATACCCAGATTCTTGACATAACGTGGCCTCGACAATGCCCCCCCCCCCATACACACTACTCCGACTCCCTCCAGTCACTATCTGGCAGAGTAGAGGTAGCAAAATTATACACTAGCTGATCCGAAAGCCTCCTAAAGAGTTACCAAAAGGTTCAGTCTGGTGTACTAACTAGTGGGCGGCCTATGAACACTGTTTTAGAGCTCTACCCTCGAAATGTAAGGAAGATTGGATTTCGCCATGATGTGACGAGATCCAATCTTCTTAACCTCAGAAGTCATCAGTCATACTGCATGATGGAAGTAATGGAGAAGGGTTGATTGGAACTTAGCTCTGGCGACTAAACAAGGGTTCCACCACTTCAAGCCCTCTAATAAGCAAAGTGGTGGTATTGCACCGGTTGATGAGAGTCATCTACCACCTAGTATTGCCTGGTAATACAGAGGAGTGGCATTCTTCCATGTGGTTTTGGCACCACACCTCAACCCCTGCTTACATTGGTTAACACCTGGGTGGTCACCCACAGTGTGCTTACGCATGGAGGTTATACCCAAGATTACTAAAAGTCCCACCATCGTGAAGGTGCAAGCAGAGGATTTGGCTGTTGCTGACCATCTGAATATTGCCGAAATTAGGTCCACTTGACTTGAATGTCACCCGAATACCAGTTCCATCAGTATTTTAGACTTCCACATAGCAAGTACAGCTTGTCTGGCATATCTGAGAGAATGTCTGTGACAACTCCAAGAATCTGAATATTGACCTGAAGAAGTATCGTCAGGACCATGTATAGACAAAACTTCCCCATGACCATTAATTGATACCACAACAGTCATTCATTGTGGCTTAATGATTTACATTCCCAGCCTATTTGTTAGGAAGGTCCATGCACCAACTGTTTCTTCATGGAGTATTATGTTGATGCATAATACTGTTTCTCAGCCAGCTAGTTGACTGGGCTATTGTAACATGCAGTTTATCTATCATATTTCCTTATATGATACTATAAAGTTTCTCTCGCTCTTGCTCTCTCTCTCTCTCTCTCTCTCTCTCTCTCTCTCTCTCTCTCTCTCTCTCTCTCGTCTTTTAACTTTTAGAGACATGGTGTCATACAGATATAAGCAGTGCACAATTGAAATTTGGGAGTACAATGTGTGCATAAAGGATAGGAAGGGAGAAGGGGTTATTCTGTTAATTAAGAAAAACATAAAATCAAAGGAAGTGCATCCAGTTGACATAGATGGACAGTGCAATGTTGAGCCAGTTTAGTATGACATAAGCACTGGGAAAGAAAAATGACAGTAAGAGTGTGTTATGGGCCTAATGACTCTGAGTACAACGAACAGTTGTGCAGAGAAATAGAGATGAGCTAGTAAATCAGAGAGTTCTTATAATGGGGGATTTTAACTTCCCAGATATTGACTGGAACCTGTGGGTTGGTTACTAGCACACTAGCAAGAATTTTGTGGATTTATTGAATGATTGTTTTCTGCAGCAGCATGTTCGAGAGGTAACCAGAGGGAGTAATACTCTTGATCTGGTTATCAGCAGTGATTATTCATGTATAAAGAATTTGCAGAGAAAGGAACCATTAGGCGGCAGTGATCACAGTGTACTGATATGGGATTTACTTAAAGATATAAATACCATCAGGGGTAAATGGAAGGGTTTTTACTTCCGTAAAGGTGACTACAATGGTCTCAGACAGTTATTAAATTCTGTACTGTGGGACCAACTGATGATGTCACCAACAGCAAATTCTGTTGAATGTCAGATGAACTAATGAGACTCGTGGCAGAGAAGAACAATGCATGGGGTGCATATAAATTATCAGGTGACACAGAAGCCTATGGCAGATACAGGAACTCCCTGACTTATGTAATACTCGACTTACGGAAATTCGACTTTACGTGAGTTTTTGCCAGCCAGTGCAAACTTAAAAAATACGTGGAATCGTATTCTGCATCCCGTAGGAATAAATGGAGGTATCGTTAAAATATCTTAACGTGAACCCAATAACACTGGTTTTTTTTTTTTTTTATTCGTTCCAAGTCCTTGGAAGTTGAAAATTTCACATTATTACTAAGCTATTTATCACTCTAAAAGGCCATATTTATAATGGAAATTGCACTACCCTTTCATTGTTATCATATGTTCCCATTACAAGAATCAATTTTGAATACCTTTGTCATATTTTTCTAAAGCACGTTTCTGATGGTCACAACCAAAAAACAATAAAACCAATTTGCACTTTCCGATTTATTGGGCTTTTCTCTTAATGCATCTAATTATAAATGGGTAGTAAACTCAATCTTATTGCATTTGCGATAATACCGATAATTGCAATTGTGTGTTTTTATGCTGTTATGATGAAATCTTCAATCATATAAAAAACAAATTTCCAGAAACTTCTCTTCGTTCCTATTTACGTATCACAATGATGAAGGGAAAGCATCCAATGAAAACTGCAAGTGGTGGTAATGCCAAGAAACGAAACAAAATTGATTTAGAAATGAAGATGAAAATGATTAAGTAGTATGAAGCAGGACAAAGTTTGTCATCTATTGCAAGGGAATTAGGTCTTGCTGCTTCAACATAATACTATTTGTGCGCGTATAAAAGAACATGTCAAAGGAACAACACACTTAAGATCAACAGTGATCACAAAACAGCCAGATGCTATATCGAAGATGGAACAGCTGTTAATAATATGGATGGAAAATCAGATTCAGAAGCAAGTGCCCCTGAGTCTTATGACCATTCAAGCAAAAGCAACAAGTATTTATAAAGATATTAAGGATAAGTACGGCAAACCCTAACCCAAGTCCGTGGCAAGCAACGAGCTGTTTAATACGTTCAAGCATCGCGCTGGTTTCCACAATGTTAAAGTATTCTGTGAAGTCACCAGTGCCAATTCTGCAGCTGGAGAGAAATTTTGTGATGTGTTGGAAAAAATTATTCATGAAGGCAGATATTGAACGCAGCAAATTTTTAATGTTAATGAGACTGTTCTGTATTGGAAAAAAATGCCAGATCGAACATACATTGCCAAAGAGGAAAATACAATGCCAGGTTTCAAGGCATCAAAAGATAGGGTCACGCTCTTGCTTGGGGCTGATGCAGCGGGAGATTACAGATTAATACCATTGCCTGTGTACCATTCTGGAAATCCTCATGCATTTAAGGGCATCAATAAAGCCACCCTACCTGTGCATTTCCGATCGAACCTGAGAGCATAGATAACAATATCTCCCTTTGAGGATTTGTTTAAATGCTGCTTCATTCCTGAGGTTGAAAAATATTGTAAAGACAATGACATTCCTTTAAAGATTTTTCTTCTATTAGATAATGCTCCTGGACATCCTACGCATCTAAATGATTTCAATTCAAACGTGAGAGTTATATTTCTACCTTCACTCATCCAACCTAGGGATCAGGGTGTTATTTTGAATTTAAAAGAATATTATTTACGCACAACATTTGCTCAGGCATTGCCTGCAGTAGACGAGAAAAATATTACGTTGAGAGACTTTTGGAAATCTTACAATATTTACCATGCCATCTTAAACATTAATAAGGCCTCGGTGGAAATTACTAAAAGTTGTTTAAATGGCGCATGGAAGAAAATATGACCACAGCACGTAAGAGGCTACAGAGGATTTTAAAAAGATGAATCATATGAAGAGGTTACAGATAAGATTTAAAGGTTGCAGAGCTACTTCAGTTGAAGGTTGATGCCAAAGTCGTGGAGGAGTTAATAGAGGAAGAAGAGAAGGAATCATCTAATGAATAACATATTGATTTGCAGGTAGCAATAGTAAAAGAAGAAAATGCTGACAAAGCTCAAGATGAACCAAATGAGCAGCTGAGACGCTTCATCGCCAGAGAGATGGCAATGGCGAGGTTTGAGAAGATGGATCCTGACAGCGAACGATTCTTAAAAGTTAACAGAGGGGTGAATGATATGCTTGCTTGCTACAAAGAAATCTACGATGAAAAGAAAAAAGCTACTGTCCAGTCATCCATTAGTACGTTCTTTCGTAAGGTTGAGCGGCCGACCCCTTCTAAATCTCCACAACCCTCAGCCTTCACAGTGGCATACTTATCAGCTGAAGACATTGATTCTGGCAACGATGCTCGAGAGGTAAAACTTACTGACGTTATACCTCTCTCCTCTCTTTTTTCGTAATTTTATAATTTTTAAATTTTTTAAATTGCACGCTTTTGTAATTTTTCCTGCGTTTGAGATAAAAAAATTGAATAAATACAATAAATAATTCTAGTTACATGTTCGTTGAACATTTATTTTTTGATTCAATCAATTCAGTGAGCACAGTTTCGAATGCTGCACAAGCATGGCGGAAATTCCCCGACTTACGTGAAATTCGACTTATGTAACGTTCCGTGGAACACAACCCTTGCTTAAGTCGAGGAACTCCTGTATAAGGTAGTCTCTAATCAAGTCACAAATGAGGTTAGGCAGGCAAAGGCATATTACGAAAAATCTTTGGCAAAGGATGCTAAGAAAAACAGCAAGAACTTCTTTACTTATATAAACTCTAGAAGGAGGGAGATGAATCAGATTGGTCCACTTAGAATCGATGGTTCAGCTGTAGATGATACTCCTCAGATAGCTGATAATCTGAATGAGTATTTTGCATCTACATTCACACATGAGGAGTTATTAAGGGAGGAAAATGCCAGAAGTTTATCAAACTGTAAAAGGTTGCTTAATGATTTTGTAATAATTGAGAGCAAAGTGGAGGAGAAATTGTTGAAGTTAAACATAAGAAAGGCACCTGGGGTGGATGCGATCTATCCAGTTATAGTAAAGGAGGCGGTAAAGGAAGTAAACAAACCCTTAGCCATAGTTATGAGAGCACCAGTGGATTCAGGGGAGGTACCCACGGACTGGAGATGTGCAAATGTATCCCCAATTCACAAAGAGGGATCTAAAGGTGACACAAGTAATTACAGACCAGTTAGTTTAACTTCTATACCGGGGGAAATAATGGAGTCACTGGTTAAAATTGCATTGCAGGATCATCTAGACAAGACTGCACTAATAATTCAGACACAACATGGGTTTGTTAAGGGAAAATCTCGTTTGACAAATTTGATTGGATACTACGATGTGGAACTGGATGCAAAAAATAATTTTGATATCATATACTTGGATTTCAGGAAGGCTTTTGACACTGTTGCACATGGAAGACTACTGTACAAATTGGAGCCACATGGTATTAAGGGTAATTTGCTACAGTGGATAAAAGAGTAGTTGAGTGGAAGAAAACAGAGAATGGTAATGGATAGGATGTTGCTCTTTGTGGACTAATGTTATTAGTGGAGTTCCCACGCTTCGGTGTTGGGCCCACTGTTGTTTTGTATATTTATCAATGATATTGATGAATATCATTGATAAATATACTAAGCCTGATATAAGTATATCATCCATCAGGCTTAGTGTCGAAGTTTGCAGATGATACAAAGGTTGGCAGGGTTGTTAATGACAGTAATGGCAGTGTGCTACTGCAACAGGATCTTGAAAATTTGGGCAGATGGGATGAGAAGTGGCAACTGAAGTTTAACATTGACAAATGCAAAGTTCTACGTATGGGTAGAAGTAACCCCATAGAAACGTGCCAACTGTGTGGTTACTACACTAAGGGTGGTAGAAAATGAAAAAGATCTTGGAGTAATTGTGCAGGCAGATATGAAGTTTTCTGAGCAACGCAGAGAGTCTGCCAGTTCAGGTCATGAGGTATTTTCAGTGATATCTTACAGGAATATTGTTAGTAGGGAAAAGGAGGTGATTATCCGTTTGTATAAGGCAGTGGTCAGGCCATGCACTGAGTACTGCGTCCAGGTCTGGAGGCCTCATTTTAGGAAGGATGTAGAGTTGCTTGAGCCTGTACAGATAAGTGCAACAAGATTGGTGAGGGGAAACGAAGGGTTTCTCTTACCAGGAAAGGCTGAAGTTCTGCAAATTGCAGCGGCTGGTGACTAGGCACCTGCGCGATGATCTGTTTGAGGTGTATAAGGCCTTGAATGGGTTAAGCGTACTGAATTCTGGTGGGATACTTCCACTTGTTCAGATTACGAACCTGAGGGGCCATAAATTCAAATTGAGGAAAGACAGTTATAGAATAGATGTGTGGAAATTTGCCTTTAGCCAGTTGGTGGTTAATTGCTGGAATAAATTTCCATCTCTTGTTGTGGAAGTAGATAGCTTAAATAAATTCAGGCAGTAACTGGGCAAACTTTTAGAGGAAATTAATGTGTTAAATTGTTTTTTTTTTTGGCTTATGCAGCATCAGTAGTAGTAAATAATAATAATAATACAATTGTTTATTCATAGAAATGTAGGACACGACTCCCACTACAGGCAACCAGAGGAATCTTACAGTTAACTGTCAACATTACATTCAGTACATAAAAAACTATGTGGATACACAGCAAATACATAGAATACAGACAGTGCAATATACACAGCTAATATTGCATTAAATAGATTTTATAGTTATTATAATAGATTGATTAATCAGAGCTTATATTGCATTACAGTATATAGGTTTTATACTTATTATATACAAGCTTCAACACAGTGAGACAGTCTGGAAACTTTCACTTGGGAGTTATTCCTCTGACAATTGCAGGAATGCTGACTGCACTTCACTACAGATTTGCACTTTTCTCTTCTGTAGGCAGAATCTGTGGACCACACATCCAAATCAATGTTTGTAGAGTTCAGTTTGCCAATGATGCTGTTCAGAAAGTGCCGCTTAAAGGTCGAGAGCTTCTGCAGGTTAGAACAGAGCACTGGACAATTTCTGAGTGCTCTACCAGGGATTTTCCAGCCTACGATTTCCCAGATATTAACAAAATCAAGAGCAGCGGAGCACAGATTAAGTGCCATTATGAGCTTCTTCGCATATGCCGGGTGCTGGGCTGGGGTGTATCTGAGATTTATGTAGAGCTGTGATTTTGATGTTGTATAGGGTAGGTGAGCCGAATTGTTGGCCCACTTTAGGACCCAGAATTCCAGACCTCAGAGTATCTTCAGACTGGACATGGGAGCAGCGGACGAATGGAGGCATTACATGCCTCCATTACTACTACTACTACTTCAGTAATACTCTTTAGAGGGTTTTGTTTCGTTTTTTTACTTAGTAGTGTTTGTGTAAACAGATTTAAAAATAATCAGTGTGTTGTAGTTTTGCTGAGGTGAGAATTATAAATATCAGTCTTAGAAAAGTTATTTATGTTAGTGAAAGATCTAAAGTTGCAACTTCAAATATGTTAGTAAAGTTCTAAGAACATTTGTTTCATCAAGCTTTACTAAAAACATTTGGTTTACCCAGCTTTAAATGCACTACAGGTTCTTTCTGGAAGCAGTAAACAAGAAATTAAGCATAAGAGGAATAAAACTGTGGCAAGTATTATGTGATTACAGAAGGTATTTCAAATCAGCAATTGAGGGGGTAAGGCAATTATTTATTCCTTTCTACATTCATTCACTTTGAATTTAAAACGATCTACAAATTTCATAAAAGTAATTTAACTTTCCGAATGCTGTTATCTTATATAAGCTATGTCTAGCACATTTTAAAAAGCTAAAGCTATGAGGTTATCCATGTGTTGGACAAGATTTGCAGCTCCAGCAAACACTAAGTTTTTTTATAAATATTTAGCCATTTTATTGACTTAATTGTCATATTAAAAAAATTTCTAGAAGTAGCTTTATAGTCCTAGTCATGCTCCTTGGTTTATTTTGAATTTAGATAGCGTCCATAGATTTTACCATTCATAATTTGCTGGCATTATTATAGTATTTTAGTTCGATACGGAATAATGTAATGTAATCCCAAACTTGATAGCATAGGGTTTAATGTAAAACTACATAGTGTAATATGTAGCACTGTATTAGAAATCTGTTAGCCTAGTATAGTATTATCAATTAATTAGTAAAATTTATTAATCTTATTAAATTCCATCGTTAATTAAATTGTACTTAAACAGAATCATGACCCAGACTAGAGCAACAAAGCAACAAGCACAAAGTAGCAGAAGTGCTGTGGCTCGTGGGAGAACTGAAGGAGGGCAATTCTTCAATGCATCACAGTCTAAAAAAATGTGCAAAAAATGTCAGAAATCTAGGGACTCACCTTGCACTGACCTTAGTCATCCCCCAATTTTCATCACGACTGTTATAACTGCTCCTTCAGATTTGTCATATTCCCTAGAGATTTGGGACACCTTTAAACATCTGTCATTCAGTACAATCACAGCTTGGCACATTTCTGGAGTAGTCGCTGTCACAGGCCTTCCTGGACGTGGATCATCTTCGATGGACTCTACCCGACTTCAGTTGTTTTGACCAGAATTTCACTTGGTACTCTAAAGGTCTGCTGTTGCCTTACCAGCCACCATCCTTTCATGAATGGCCTTTGGCCCATTGGCGAGAAACTTGATGACTGAACAATGCTCCAATTTCAGCAAATACATAATTTGATACAGATGTCTTCCTTCTTTCTGTTACAGCAGCACAACCTAAAAACATAGTGGGATCAAAATTAGTATGATTCAAGTTGTGGTATGTAGAAATATGATAAATCATGAATCATTGAAATATAACTGTTGGAAGTACCTTAGGTAGATAATTTATTGAATGTCCCTCATAAAATTTTGTTGTAAAAATAAAATACACTGACAACTGTAGAGTTAAAAGTGTCTTGATAAAGGAGGTGGTCACCTTTGAAAGCTATGGTTTTTATCACTTTTAATTTGTAATATTTTGTATATTTTAATTTTATCTATCGTTTTATCTCTTTTAACTGTACAGTTGTCAATGTATTTTATTTTTACAACAAAATTTTATTATTATTCTATTTTAATTTATGTTAATGAAGTTTCAGTCATATACAGTTGATATATTCCATTGCAGTTGTTATGAGTCATACATTTTTTGATTTGTACGTTTGTACGTTGATGTTTAAAAGTTCTAAATGTAAAATTATTTGACTTATTTGACAAAAACATAAGATTGGATGAATGTGCATATCTTTGTCTATCCTGGAATATCACAGAAAATGGCCAGAATGCTTAATACAACATTCAGTGTAGACAACTACCATGTAGAAGTTACATACTATACTTTCCCCTCTTAAATTTCACACTCAAAAAATATTCAGGAGTGGTGCCATTTATAAAATTAACTGTTTAGAATTCAAGGTGAGCTACATTGATAAGGCAAAGTGGTAGTTTAAGGACCAGTTAGAAAACCACATAGATGCTGTACACAATATAGATTTCAGTTATGCAGTAGCCTAGCATGTGTGACAAAGAGGACCCAATATAAACCCATCTGACAACTACCATTGTATGTCGGCACCTCCGTAGCCAGGTGGGCAGGAGCAGCAGTGCATAGCACACGCTTCTTGATTAGACCCGGGTTTGAGCCTGTGACCACCAAATACGGCGGATGCAGAAAGGTCAGGGAATTACCACTGCATTTCCTCAGAGCAATAAAAACCTACTCCTAAAAACCAAATAACAACAACAAACAACCATTGTATATCAGAATTACCACATTGCCTGCACATACTAGGAGGTAGCCAGGCTTGCCATTATTCTCTGGCTGGTGTCCACCAGGGTCACCTGAGCTTCTTCGACGGAGACCAAGCAAAGGTGTGAGAGGTGTGGATAGAGCAAGAGTGGGAGTTATTAAAGTTGGGAGGAAGCTAGGATGGGGAAGGAATGCGTCATTCGGAAGAAAAAGGTGGGAGGGAGAAGAGCTGGAAATCCCCAGCCCAGTGAGCCCACCCAGGGCTGGGGGAAGCAAAGATGAAAATATTGCTGAGCTAGAGTGCCAGAAAAGTAGGGTCACCATTTGGCACTTGACAACACAAAGATAATATTCATGCTGCCATATATTAGAACTGGGACTACTATTAGTTGGAAACACAGATAAGAGATGGAAGCACATTACAAGCCCAAACACGAAAAATGGAGATCTATGTACATACTTTGAAAAGCTTAATACCATAAAAAATGATATGCCATGATAAGTAAGTGATGCATCAAAAATTCCCACAAACATACAAAATAAGAAACAAGCCTTTTTGATGTCCATATCTTTGGCCTCTAAAAAAAAAAGAAGCAATTGAGGAACATTAGTGAGATATTGATGATTTAGTAAGATGGAGGAATTTTTTTGCAGAAAGTATCTTGCATGTGTGGAAACAGCGGGATACTATCTAACTGGTATAGGTAACTTTGCCTGAATTAATCTAAGAAGATGACAGACTGTACCCTTGAATAATTTTCTTTTGAACCTAGTAACTATTGATGATAGCATCAATAGTTACTTATATGATAAGTTTTCATTATATATCTGTAGGTATCCTCCTACATTATGAAGATGCAACTCTAAAAGATTTGTACTTTTTGGATCCCCAGTGGCTTTGTGATATGTTGGCTCATGTGGTGACAATCAGAGAGATTAATCCCTTTGCTAGAAATGGTGAGTAATTTTTCTCAATAAAGTGTGGATAATAGTGGAGAATAAATTCTTTTTTTGAAGTGGATGCAAAGTTAATAGTAGAAAATAAACTATTTTTGAAGACTGGATGTAATATTTCTGGTTTCTTAAATATAAAAATTAGTTTTTCATTAAAATTAAAAAAAAATAAATAAATAAAAAATAAGAAATTGTTGTTAACGACTTAATTTTTCCCTTAAAAATAGTTATATTCATAAAATTTAGCTGTTTTAATGTAATTAATAATTAAATTGAGTGATTAAATGTTTACTGGTATCAAGGATTGGTATGATATTTTAAATACTTGTACTTGTTTAACTGTTCAGGTATAATGAAAATTGAAGATCTGAAGCATGTATTTAAGTCATCTCAGTGTGCTCCAACTGATGCACAGACTTACATCCTTAATCTTTTGAATAAGTTTGAGGTGGCTTTGACATGGGATAACAGAACCTTAATCATTCCCAGTTTATTGCCAACAGAAGAACAAATAAGGGCAGGATTTCCAGGTTGCGATGTTAGAGTAAGTATTTTAAACCCTTTGTAGTGACAATAATTTTCAGCTTATGCAAGATATTTTTATCACTGGGCATGAACCCAATGATTTTTTCATTGAGTGATTAAATCGAGTGATTAAATGTTAGAATACATTTAATCTTGTCCTTTGAATAAACTCCATAATCAGTTTCACTCAGGACTGGTTAAATATGTCAACAATGTATGCAATCTCTTAGACATGAAAGCTATCAGCAGGTCTGAGAGACCTGCTGATAGCTTTCATGAATGTTACAAGACTACCTTACATCACGATTTCAGTAGACTTAGTGATATTGATGAGAATCATATCAATTTCTTATACCTTTGTGTAATTGTAATCAGAATAAAACAACTCCTCTTCTCCTTTTTCCGCCTTTTTTTAAATCTGTATATCTACTAGAAGACATAATAATTGTTATGGCACTTTTTTCACATAGAACATTTATCCTGACCATTCGGTTGAAGTGCTAAGAATATGAAATACTTAAGTAGTTCTGCAGATTAGGGAATATATTAAATTAATGAAACACTTGTTTTTGGTATGTAGAGTATGTTTAGTGTCAAACGGCAACAGGGTTCCCCCATCTCCGCATAGTATACATTGTGGGTGTGAAACAGAACACTGTAAATGCCAGAGATTTAAAGGTGTATGGATTTTGTATATGTGTAGTGTCGTTTTTGGTATGCTTAACAGAAAAAATTTAATTTTGCAGCTTGTTTTTTTTAACAACATTGGTCCTTGAGGGTGTCGCAGACATTCTCTCAGATATGCCAAACTGTGCTTGCTACGTGGGAGTCTAAAACACTGATGGAACTAATATTCGGGTGACTCAAGTCAAGTGGACCTAATTTCCGTGAAGTCCGGTCAGTCTGTGACAATCAAATCCTCTGCTTACACCTTCATGATGGTAGGACTGTTAGTAACCTAACCCTGGGTATAACCCTCATGTGCAAGTCCTGATATACAGCACCTAGCACACTGCGAGTGACCACCCAGATGTGACCCAACGTGAGCAGCTTCTCACGTTGGTTCTCACTGTTACCAGGCAAAACTAATGATAGATGACTCATCAACTGGTGCAGTACCACTATTTTGCTTTTTGGAGGCTTGAAGTGTGGAACCCATGTTGTCTCCAGAGCAAAGCTCCAGTAACCCCACCCATCTCTTCCATCATGCAGTATGATTGATGAGATTATGATGGACATCATGGCAAGATCCAGTCTTCCTTACATTTCGAGGGTGCAGCTCTAAAAGGTATTCACAGGCCAGCCGCTGGTTAGTATACCGGACCAAACCTATTGGTAACTCTCTAGGAGGCTTCTGGATCAGCTAGTGTATAATCTCACTGCCTCTACTCTGCCAGATAGTGGCTGGAGGTAGTCCACGTAGTGTGTATGTAGGGGCATTGTCGAGTCCATGCTATGCCAAGGAGCTGGGTAGGTTCTTACCATGTGTGTACACCATATTCAAAAATTTCCTTACTTCATACTCATTTCTCCCCTACCTTTCTTACTACTGAATACACCATGAATTGTTACTAGTAGAGCGAACTTATCTGTGAAAAGATCTAAACCTCCCAAACACTTTCTAGTTCATTTCACAAATATACATGGTCTTAGTTCTAATCTCAATTATGTCTATTTCCACTTACAGTCTGCCAAACCCCATGTGCTTTTTCTGACAGAATTTCAGTTATATCGGTTGATTCAACCACTGCTCATCTCAGTTGTCTAAATTATTCACTGTATGATTCCTTTCACTTCAAAGGTGGTACTTATGCATTATGTCCATTCTGATATTCCCTGTCAGAGACTTAGTAATTTAGAATCTTCTGTTTTCAATCTTCTCTAGCTTAAAATCTCTCTACCCCATTCTGTCAAATTCATCTTTTTCTTCTGTTGTTTTGCCAACTCTGCTAATCATTGGAACTCTTTGACTTCCTCTCTTTGAAACTTGACTTTCTCCAGTCCAACGTTCCTATCAGTGAGGTAATTTTCATTGATGATTTTAATGTTCACAACTCCAGCTGGCTGCCATTTTCTAGTCACACGGACCCAGCTGAGATGTTGAGGATTTTGCAATTACTAATGACCTCGCACAGATTGTTCATTTATCTACAAGAATACCAGACAATCCTAACCACACAGCCAACATGCTTGATCTTTTTCTCACAAACAACCCTTCTAAGTAAATGATTGAGGTGAGTGGTCCTCTAGGAACCTCAGCTCACAACTTGGTGATGATCTCTTCTCCAATGGAACCTTTCTCTCATGGCCATTCCCAACCTTTTGTTGTTTGGCATTGCATCTGCTAGATTTCTTTTCTTCTTTTACTTGGTCAGATTACTGTTTCAAAACTGATGTCAACATTTGCTCAGCTCATGACAGTGAAATTATTCTTGTAGGGAATTATCCTTTATGCTTGTAGAGAATTATCCTTTATTGTGGACTCCTTTGTTCAACACTCCACCTTAAAATCTCGTCCTTTATCTAAATCTTGATTTTCAGGTAAATGTGTTAGGGCTGCTCAAGAGAAGAATGTTGCATGTCGTCATTGGCTTGATTCCAAATCTTCAGTTTCATTTTCTGCCTACACCAAAGCTTGCAACTATTGTAAACCAGTTATTGATCACTCCAAGCTAAATTTATAATAGGCTAAGAATAGAAAACTTGCTTCTTGTCCAAATGAAGCCGAACATTCTGGTCTCTTTCCGAAGCTATTGGCTGCAACTTTTGCCCATTCTCTATTCCTGCCTCTGTCAAAACCAGATGGTTCTATTGCCAAGGATATAGCTGACCTTCTAGCATCCTATTTTTCTTCCAACTTGTGTATTAATGATCTTGGTAAAACACATCCCACCATTTCCAGTATTCTCCATTCAATACCTTGCTTCCTGTGGTCTTCTGTGAAAAGGATGTCAGAAGAATTTTGACAAATCTTGATGCTAACAAAGCTCCAGGTCCTGATGGTATTTCTCCACTTGTTCTCAAAAACTATGCTCCTGAACTACTGCTGTTCTGTGTCACCTTTTTTCATTTTCTTATTTCAAAGTTGTTTTTCCTTCTACTTGGAAATTTGCTCATATCCAGCCACTTCCTAAAAAAGCTGACAAATCCCTCCCAGTGCAATCATCTCTACTCTTTCCAAAGTAATGGAGAAAAACAATAACTCTAACTATCTAGAAACCTTCCATCTGATTAATGATCCCCAGTGTGAACTCTGTCAATGTTAATCCACTGGTGATATTCTAGCTTACGTTTGGACAAATTCGTGGAAAAGTTTGGTGAAACTCGAGCAGTTGCTCTTGACATTTCAAATACTTTTGATCGTGTTTGCTGTAAAGGCCTTCTAAATAAGCTTCCATCTTATGGTTTACCAATTGTTTTTTGTAGTTGGTATCCAGTTTTTTCTCACCGCTGGTGATGGTAGATGGCTCTGTCTTCTAACTTCTCCACTAATGCTGGTGTTTCCCAAGGTTCATTTCTTTCTCCCACTCTCTTCCTCTTGTATATTAATGACCTTTTATTGACTGGAAATCCTATCCATAGTTTTCCTGATGATAGCACATTGCATTCCACCTTCCGATTTGTGAAACCTTGCCCTGCTCAAGCAGCTTCATCCTCTTGAATATCCACTACCAATTACTTAAATGCTGGTCTCCAGGTAATTCTCCAGTTTGCCAGAGATAACTTAGTTGATTTCATTCCTTCTAAAACTCAGTCCTGTCTTATATCTCACGAAAAGGATTTTTCTGCTCCTATGCTTATCTTCGATGACACTCCGATTTCCAGGCAAGATCATATATTTCTATTAGGGATTACCCTGACTTCTAATCTCTCTCTTGGCATAAGCACATTACAAATATTGCTTCCTCTGCATCTAAAAAACTGGGTTTCTCTTTCACTCTCAGCATTACTTTTCTTCCAAACAGCTGTTCACACTGTACAAATCACACCCTTGCCATGGAATATTGTTCCCAGATCTGGGGCAGTGTCCCCAAAACCTCTCTACAGAAGTTCAAGTCTAATATCAGCAAATATCTTCTTTCACCTTCTCAACCTCTGATCCATGCACGATACTAAGTACTATCAGTTCTAATACCTCTCATGTTTGGGGTTTTCATTTAAAAAAAAAAAAATGCAATATAGTGCACTACATTAAAGGGTAACAGCTGGAATTTTGCTATACGACCATGTGCTTTATAGTTTAGAAGATTCAGAAAGTATCAATAGTTATAAAATATGTTTTCTCTCAAAAGATAGAGAACAAATAGGATACTGTGTAAACAATTTATTTGTCAAAAGGAAGACTAAACATTCTTATGAGGTACTGATCTCTACAACATAGCGCATCCTCAGTATGAGTGAACCTGGTATATGACTGAAAATAAACTACTCCCTTTCAAGAATTATTTTTGCTATTTACTGCTAATGTTGTGCCACCACCTTCACAATGATATTTCTGTCTCTTCAGAGCATGAACAAGCACTAGTTGGTACCAATCATAATGACTCTGAAGATTTAAACTGCAAGATACCAAATTACATTGTTATTTATGATGTTAAATACACATTCAACCAATGGATACCCCCCAGCCTGATTAGCCAAGGGTTTTCCACACCAATTATGCAAGGGTCCATTCTGATTCATTCTTTCTTTGCATTCACATACATATTTCATTTCTTAAATGTTTTCTATTCCTATTTATATTTTGTTGTTTTATATTCCTATTTGCATGAAAATATGGAGCCACCACCTTTACGATGACAATTGCTGTCCCTTCAGAGCATGAGCGGGCACCACTCAATGCCATCTTACAGTCCAGTGAAGATTTGGGCTACAAAATGAGATATACCAAACTACATCATTATATAAGTACAGTCAGTTCTACTATAACGCGGTACGTGTTCCTAAAAATCTCCATATTATGGTATTTTGCGCATTAAAAACAACAGGGCTTATGGGGCAGAGCACTCAAAAAAAAATGTTCAATCTGGTAAGTAAAACACTAAAAAAAGTTAGAAACCCAATAAAATTGCTAACGCAGGTTTAAACATCTTAAATTTCTAATAAATAAATTAATATTACAGTAAATGTAGCACTTTACGTTGACAAAATATGAAGTTTCTTTGATTGATATTTCTGTTCACTGACATTTTCTTTTTATTTTTTGAATTGTAAAATTTAAAACAGTAAAAAAAAAGATAAGCAGTTAACAACGACGAACATAGGACACACAAATTGCATAAGTGAGACAAGTTTACTATGAAGCTTAAAAAGTAGGAATGAAGAAAAGATTCTGAAAATTTATTTATGTTTTTTGTATGATTGAAGTAGTAATTTGGAAGGGGAGACACATTTCACCATAATAAAGTAAAAATCCACAGAATTCCAGCTACTGGTATTATCACAAATATCATGTTTGTTATTTGGTTTTTAGGAGCATTAGCAACTAAGGCCATATTCCTTCGGGGATATGCGATGGTCATTCGCTGACCTTTTCGAATCCTCCGTATGTGGTGGTCATGGGCTCGAACCCCGGTCTAATCAAGAAGCATGTGCTATGCACTGCTGCTCCTGCCCACCTGGCTACGGAGGCGCCACACACACAATATCGTGTTATGTTGTGAATACAGTGAATGACAACAGTGTGTCTCTGACTAACTCTAACAACTACAGTAAATGGGAAATATAGCTCTCACACATTTGACATTTAACATTTTTTAAACTTTATAAGCTTGTATGTATTGCTGCACAGGTTGCTACATTCAGCTTGGTGCCTAGTTTTGCTTTCACTTAGTGTTAGTTGCAGACAAAATCACACATGAGCCAACGCAAAAATCACATTATACTCGCATTATTCCTTAACATACGCATTCCTTAACATATTCCTAAAAAATGCATGTTATAGCAGAACTGACTGTACAATAAAACAAATTTTCAGATCATAGCAAAAGCCACATGGACTTGTGATTTTTGTTGACGCTTTTGGTCAGATAATAACATTCATTAGATGATGATAAAACTTTTTCCCTCAAGTTTTGTGTGATTGAAATGCTGGTTTAGTTTACATTCAAGTAAAGTTTACTTTTATTTATTTTTTTTGTTCATCATGCAAAAAAAAGCAAGCAGAGGATCAGGCTGTGAAACTAAAGAAATACTTTTTCTTTTTATAAATGCTTTTTCCCTGATTGGGACTATTTCGGTCGACAACTATGAAATGAAAAAAGGTTATGAAAAAAAACACAAAACTATGATGCATTTTTGAAAAGCACAAGTCGTGAAGATGTCACCTTGTGGTATGTGATGGATGCAGTGGTGACCACTGCATCCACCACATACCAGAAGGTTGAACCTGTTTTTGTCTGTTTACAGGATTAATAACAAAAACAAAATTAGTAGTATTATTATATGCAGTCTGCACACTACTCAACTATTTATAGATGCATATTGGATAACATGGATATGAATGTGAAATTAAATTTCCCTCCTTGTTCATCGTTGATTTGTCCAAGACTTTTGGGAAAATCATAAAATAGGAATGCAAAAAATTAATTTTTAATGACCTGTTGCATCCCATTATCCTGTAGGCCAGCGGTTCCCAACCTTTTTTAACTCATGAACCCCCTTCAACATAATATTTTTAAAGTGAACCACTAAGCCTGTATTCTCTGAAATCGTATATTTCTGAATTTTTATTACAAAATATTCCCAGTACTACGTTTTTATAAGCAACATAGCATAATAATAATCTTTATTATTAAGTATCATTTATACTTTGTAAAGCAGTTATTAATCAGTCCAAATTGCAACCAATAGTTTTGGCAAGAGACCATTCTGGTCTCTTGCCGAAACTATTGGTTGCAATTTTTACTAATCTGTGTTCCCACTTCTGTCAAAACCAGATGGTTCTGTTGCCACATCAGCCAAAGACAAAGCTGACCTGCTGGCATCCTATTATTCTTCCAACTCGTATATTTGATGACCTTGGTAAATCACCTCAAACCATTCACAATACACTAAATTCACTGCCTCTTGTGGCCTTCGTTCAAAAGGATGTCAGAAGGATTTTGATGCTAAGAAAGCTCCAGGTCCTGATGGTATTTCTCCACTTGTTCTCAAAAACTGAGCTCCTGAACTTCTATTCTTTGCCTCCTTTTTTCACTTTCTTATTGGAAAGGTGTTTTTCCTTCTGCTTGGAAATTTGCTCATATCCACCCAGTTCCTAAAAAGGGTGACAAATCCCTCCCATCCAATTATCGTCCCATTGCAATTACTTCTACTTTTTCTAAAGTAATGGAGAAATCAATTAACCGCCAACTTAGACTATTCTAGAAACATTCCATCTGATCAACGATTGCCAGTATGGATTCCATCAGTGTTGATCCACTGGTGATATTCTGACTTATGTTACCCATCTATGGACAAATTCAATGGAAAAGTTGGGTGAAACGCAAGCAGTTGCTCTTGACATCTCTAAGGCTTTCGTTCGTGTTTGGCATAAAGGTCTTCTAAATAAGCTTCCATCCTATGGTTTGCCAGCTGGTTTTTGTAATTGAGTATCCAGTTTTATCTCTGACCGCTCACTGGTTAATGGTAGATGGCTCTCTGTCTTCTAACTTCTCCATTAATGCTGATGTTCTCCAAGATTCACTTCTTTCTTCCACTCTTTTCTTCTTGTATATTAATGACCTTCTTCCATTGACTGTAAATCCTATCCATAGTTTTGCTGACGATAGCACATTGCATCCCACCTTCCAGTTTGAGAAACTTTGTCCTGCTCAAACAGCTTCAACTTCTCAAATTCTTATTTTCTTAAATGCTGATCTCCAGTGAGGCAAAGATAACTTAATTTCAATCCTTCTAAAACTTAGTCCTCTTTTATATCTCCCAAAAAGGCTTCTTCTGCTCCTATGTTTATCTTCGATGATGCTCTGATTTCTAGGCAAGATCTTGAGGATTACCCTTTCTAATCTCTCCTGGCATCTCTCCTGACTTCTAATCTCTCCTGGCATAAAGCACATTACAAATATTGCTTCTTCAGCATCTAAAAAAGTCAGTTTTCTCTTTTGCTCTCGGCGTTACTTTTCTTCAAAACACTAAACAGCTGTTCACTCTGTACAAATCGCAAATCCACCCTACCATGGAATATTGTTTCCACATCTGGGGCGGTGCCCCCAAAACCTCTCCCAGGCTTCTAGATTCCATTCGAAAGAGGGCAGTTAGGTTAATTAATGGTCTCATCTCTAACAAAAAAAAAAAAAAAAAAATTATCTGATATTAGGGTCACCCGTAAATGATCCATATATTTATTGCGTCTGAAACCGACTAGCTCAGCCACGAAATGAAAAAAACCCAATAAAATTCCTCGTGTCATCGGCGGATTTGAACCCGGGCCTTTTCCACCCAGTGTTGGGAGGACGGTGACGATACCACTGTGCTACCGTGCAACAGTCATCTCTAACAGAGTCTCTCTACTCTGTCTCATGGACCTTTGTATAGATACTTCCACAGGCACTGTTCTGAATTGGCTTCTATAATTCCCACTCTCTCTTTCAAAGCAGTCCGAACACATGCTGCAACCAGTCAACATCTTTTTACTGTCCAACTTCAAACTCACAGAACCAACTTTTTATCTTCCTCATTTATTCATTCAATTTCCATTTTCTGGAGCAACCTTCCTTCATATGTATTTCCTGAAAATTACAATCAACAGAAGTTCAAGTCTAATGTCAACAAGTATCTTCTTTCAACTTTTCAACCTTCAACCCATGCACGGTACTAAGTACTACAAGTTCTTAAAAAAAAAGTACCTCTACATAACAGTGGTGCTTGAGAATCAAAAAAAAAAAATTTGTATGGAAAACACATTTATTTAACATGATATACTGTAAGATAGTAAACTAATAAGGAATTGTGGGAAATGTGGTTTCTTTCTTTGGCAATTCTTTACTTTTTATTTAATTTGATTTTACTTTATTGTTTATTATTAGTTATATTTTGTAGTTTACAATAATATACTTATGCAAATATAAGCAGATTCCATTATAGAATTTTTAGTGCAAACCCCTGGGGAACCGCTGTGTAGGCTGTCAACATTTTTTCATTTAATTGATTTTATAGTTGTTTTTTTTTTTTTTGTTTTTTTTTTCAGAAAATTTTTTTTATATTCTTTAAAGTAATTTGCATTACTTCACAGGATTTCATCTGGCCCGCAGCGATTCAGGTAAATATATACAGATGTACCCAACTTTTTTCTTGTAACATCCTTTAGATGAGGAATTAAAGATAATCAAAGAAGCTGTTCCTTGACATTATAAAATGAATTTTTATTCTAGCTGTTCTGCTCACATAAAAATGGCAGTATATATTTTCTGTAGCCCAGTGATTTGCTGGATAAAATGTTAAGAACTTTCAGATCATTAGAAATCTGCTGGTTGTGCTTAGCAATATGTATGTCTTTTAAATACTTGATTTTATTTATATGAATAAAATAATATTCGTATGAAATGCATAGGAAAATTAATTAAAATAAAGAATTTCATATCTTTCATGTGAATTGCATGTACAAAAAGTGTTGATAACTATTGTTTACATTATGTTAATAAGGGAAATATTTTTCTGAAGGTATTTTTTATCAGCCAACAAAATAACTTTTAAACTTCATATTGATAAACTGTTGATTTATCAGTTTTAGGAGTGTATCATATATTTGTAATCTTAAGATTGGACATTTTTTTCTTTTTTTCCCCCACTATGTACCACAATCATTTGTTACATTACCTTTTTATTCAAATCACATTTGTTTTAGTGCAGTCATCATTAACTATACTTTTTGTATGAAATTAAAAAATAATTAGTTACTGTATCAGGAAAAGCATCAGGAAAAGGAATGGAAGGATAAGTTTTAAATGATAGATGTTTATTGACAAAATGAGCCTTTTTATAATTATTGTTGTCTGTTTATTGTTTATTTGTTTTTTTTTTTCCCCAGGAATAAAATTAAAGCACAAATACTTATATTTTTATTTATGTATATTTATTACAGATACCTGTGAGATCGAGGAGCTGGGCTCTCAGAAAAACCTATGCAAGTACTCGATATCTCAACACAACTCCTTTTACTTTGAAACTTGCTTCTACTACCACTACAGAAAGACCACTTCGTCAGTTAAGCGAAGGTTCTATAGAACATGTCAGTAGTCCTAAAGTGAGTGATCCTCTGGATTATGAACAAGATGAAAATCAGTCATCTACATGCTTTATTACCCACCAGACACAACAACAAAATGTCATACGAAGATTGTTGCTTATGTCATATTTTCCAAGTGGATTTTGGTCTAGGTTAATGACAAGAATGCTTGCAGATGATGCAATTGTGGAAATTATCCGTTCATATTTTATTTTGACTAAAGATTTGCAAATGGATCCTGTAGTAGTTTCCATACTAAACCAAAAGGCAGAATGGATGTGTTGGCAGACAGGAATGGAACTTCGCTACTTGAATACCACATTATTTCGTATGAAAGAATTGCTTCCACATATAAGTAATTTGCCTTGTGATTATCGGCATATGAAATTCCTTGTTCAACAAGAAGGCATTTGGAATGATATTGAAATTAATAATTCAGCCATTTTAGAGATCCTACTTCCTAATCAGTCTGTAATTATTCAAAAGCCAGTTTCTGACCATTCTGATACAGGTACTGAAATAATTACTTATGAAACTATTGAGCTACATCCCAGTATAGAGTGTGTAGCAAAATTGTTATCATTGGCAGTTGACCATATTGATACATTACTTGAGGACTGGTATCCCACACTAGGTACCAGATTTGTTCATACATCAGAAGGCAAGTTTTTGGTAACTAGACTGGTTCCCTGCATTCAGTGTATTGTTTCTTACCTTCAGGAAGAAATGGGCAGTGTAGACAGAAATTTATTTTCTGTAACAGACTCTCACCTGGAAAAAGATTCATGGCAGCTAAGTGATATGTCACCCAGAAATGGAGATGCATGGTCTTTACACTCAACTTCAGTAAGCGGAAACAGCTGGATTTCTGGCAGCGGAAGGTTATCAGAGAGAGGACGAATAGAGTGCTATTCCCCAGGCCTTCTTCGACGAAACAGGGGATCACATAATAGCACTGTTTCACATGATAGTGACAGTGGAGTGGGTCCTGATAGCAATAGTTCAAGGTAATTATTTTTTAGTTTTCAAATTAGTACATAATGATTAAAATTTTTTTTTTTTCCATTTTGAAAAACATTAATTTTACCATCCAATAGCTTTTTATTTAATTTTATTATCAGTTATTTCTTGTGTATTTTACAATGCTGGTGATGAAAATTCATCTATTGTTGAGAAATTTTGGGTCTTTTATTGGCCAAAAGTGCTTTTAAGAAAAAAAAATTTTGTAAATTAAATTTGAAAATTCATCTTGCAAAAAAGTTGACAGAACTTGTTAGCTTTTAATTCATGCAGATTGATGCAATTACTGCATTCTGCCTTATAGCTATGCCTGCTCCTGATATAATCTTCTAATAGATGCTCATGCATATATGCTGCAGTCAACATAACTACAATGTTTTGTTTTGTTTTTTTTTTTATGCTATGAGGGTGGGTGTATTTTTTTGATATGTACTTCATTCACTCTGTAATGCTTCATCATGCTGCTCTGTTTATGAATAGTTACTTTTAACACATTCCCATTCACCTAAATTTGAGAGAATATGTTCAGTGTGCCATAATTTTTGGAATGTTGAGGAAAAACACCACTCTGAAATCCTCAACATTCTGAAATTTGTAAATATTGGTTTAAAAGTAAATCTGGAATTCATAGCTAAAAGCAAAAAGCACTTACATTTTGGCTGAGCTGTAAATAAATAATAAAAACCTCAAAACAAGCAAAAATTCAAATAAAACTTGTACCATACTATAAACAAATACTAAGCATTGCTGCTAATAGCCCAGAGTTCAGTGTGCTGACAGAATTAAGCCGTTTCACGTACCTTTATTTTTACAGCACTTGTTTATTGAATGCCTAAGAATGACCATCCATATGTGTTAGGTATTTAGTCTTTTGAATGCTTATTGCATAACAGCACATCATTTATAATGCTGTTTGATGTTTATATGCATCAGAAACAGAAAACATTTTAATTCACATGTTTTTAATTTTCTTAATTTCCAGTTTTGTTTCAATTAGATATGTATGCATATAATAATGGGATGACTTGAATTATTGCATTGCTGTGAGAAAGTTACAACTTATAAAAAATTTCTGTTACACGTGATATATATGCAGCTCAGCAGTACAACTGAAATCCTCTGGTTAAAAAGTTTTTAATATGTACTTCATCTATAAAATAAGAGGTCAAGATGAATTCTAGGCACATATACTTGATATACACATTTTTCAGATACTGAAAGAATGAATAAAAGGAAAAAATAAATCTCTACTTTCAGTAGCAATCATCTGGCAAGAATGAAAAGTTCATTTTTAAGATTGTTATTTTTGTAAATTTAATTAAGAACACTGGTTTTTCCTCTAAAAGTCTTTTGAAAGTTCAGTACTTAAAAACAGGCAACTCGAATGGTGAAATCAGCAAAAGGACGACCGTATGAGGAAATACTCCGATTATATGAGCTGCTGAGCTTGGCACCTCAGAAGTGACCTGATTTGAGGTTTTGAGGCTCTGTGGTGGATTATTAAACTTAAGGAAGGTGGAATTTTCTTAGTTATAAATAATTCCAGAACTAGGGGCCATAAATTCCAATTACAAGAGTTGAAGTTTAGGTTAGATTATAAGAAGTTTTCTTTTAGCCATTGATTGCTGGAACAAGTTGCCCTTGCAAGTAGTTGAGGCTGACAGTTTGTATAAATTCAAAGGTCAACTGGATAGTTACCTATGTGAGGAGGGAAGTATGTAATTGTATTTTCTTATCTACTTGGTGCTTTTTTTTTTTTTTTGCCAGTGCAGCAAAACTGTTGCTTCCTTGCACTGTATGGTGAATACTATTAATACTACTACTTCAGTATACAGTAATACCCCGACTTACGCTACCCCGACTTACGCGAACTCGGAGTTACGCGGTTCTTGATTTTTTCGTTTGGCAACGCTGCCGCCCACTATCTTCAAGGTCGTTTTTCATATGTTATCGATATACGGTGCGACGGCGGAGAATGAGAGCGAAAGATGAACAAAATTCAGCTTTGCTGCTTTTATGTTTTTTATATCAGTGAAGGGGAAACACATTTCACCATAATAACGTAAAAACCAACACAATTCTAGCTATCGGTATAATCGCAAATGCAATTAGATCGAGTTTACTACCAGTTTATAACAGATTTCACTAGCAGAAACCAACTGGATTTTTATTGTTTTATGGTAGTAACCCCTAGAAATGTGAGGTGTTAATAGCGTATCTCTGCCTTTATGGTGTTGTTTATTCAGTTGCTACATGCGCGCAGCTTTGTTTATGCGTATCAAGCGTGCCTCCTCGTTTTGTAATTGTGCTTTATTCCCTAAAAATGAGTAAAATACTTAATTAAAAGGAGTGAAAAGGAAGCATCCTGGTGAAGACACTGCAGATTCAGAGAGAAAAAGAAAAGCAATTATCGATAAACAGAGGCGGACTGGGTCAAAAATTCTTACCCGGGAAAATTTATAGTGGCCTCATGCTATGGTTTATGGCCAAAATCACACTGGCCCACTGGGGTTTCCCCGGTAAGGCTTATGGCCAGTCCGCCTCTGTCGATAGAGAAAAAATATGAAATTGTGAAACGCTTTGAGCGAAATGAAAGACACCATGCGATATTGCACGTGCTACAGGCCTAAATGAAGCAACGGCGGAAAGCACATAACAATTGCAAACTTGACAGGTTGAAAATTGAAAAGGGCTCAATTGTAAAGGGCTTAAAAATTTTAGAAAACATAGACTCCAACGAAGAACGCGTTATAGCTACAAAGCAAGGAATAAAAAAATTATTAGCTTGCTACGAAGAAATTCTGCGTGAAAAAAAGAACGCGCTGTGTCGTCAGACGAATTTGTTAGATTTTATGAAGCCATCGACATTGAAATAACTTTTTAACGTAAGTCATTTGTTTTTTTAATACATATTTTGTATTAATATGTATAAAGAACTGCAATTTTATTAATATTTTTCTTCTAAACTAGTGTTTTTGTTAGTCCTTGGTCCCAATTAAGCAAAATTTATATGTATTTATATGCAAAGTTGTACCCCGACTTACGCAAATTCGACTTACGCGATTTTCGTCGGACCCACCTATCGCGTAACTTCGGGGTATTACTGTACTACAATTTGTCTTCTACAATGCCATGTGATCACGTAGGCCTCTCAGAAAATGTGCCAGTTATTTCCCGTCTTCCAAAAAATTGGAGCGTCAGTAAAGTTTCGGTATTTTATAAAAATGAACCAATGGATTTGCCAGATAAAGATGAAGAATATACTCGTGTACAATCCCAAGAAAAATAGCCTCTGGCTTCCTTACAAGATTAATATTAATATTAACTTGAGCTAAACTGAGTGATATAGTTTGCTAATTTGAGGATGGAAATTATTAGTCAAGCAAAACTATTTGGATCCAGATTATAAGGATAGAACTTTCTCACGAAGGATAAAAGCATATCTGTTTATTGCAGGTACAAGAAGGATGGCTTCTGGTACTTGCAATAAATAGATATGCTTTTTCTCTGTGGCAGGACATTTTTAGCTGTGTTAGCATTTCTACATAAAGTGCCTGTTTTCTTTAACAACATGTAACAACTCGACTTCTAATGGATGGACTATCATCAAAAATTTTTTATTTGGCTCTTTTAGAAAGATCTGTTGAGACATCTCAAATTTCATTAAAATAGGAATGATACAAATCCAGCAATTATTATTTTTCTTTTTAATACACATCACATAGGCTATCCATATACTATATGTTGTAGCAGAAACGTTGGATATTATGTTTGTTGACATGTTCTGATTGGTGGAATGAATGGCAATATGGAGGATGTGCAGAAGTGAAATGTTCTCAGTTCATTCATAAAAGTCATTGCTTTTCACTCATGTTTTTTTCCTTTTTCTTTTCTTTTTTTGTTATAAATTATGAATTATTACTATTTGCTACTCTTCCTGAAATGTAACATCCTGCATACATTAACTAACATGCTTTCTTTGCAGGCAACATTGCTTATTTGATGTTGGCTCTTGGTCACAAACATAGCCCGTAATGGTGGTGACTCTTCATCATCTTGTCAAAACATAGTTCATAATGCTGTCACCTTACATAATGGTGGAAATGCCTATATGTTTGTCCAGTTCTTCTTCAAAGAACTTGGACAAACTTTTGAAGCAAAGGGGAAGGGTTTTTTTTTTTTTTTTTTTGGTGGATGCTGTATAACTTGCTTTCTTGCATCATATGCCACTACTAATGCTAATGTGTGAGTTCATCTTGGACATGCTATACATATGATGGAAATGTATGAAAATATACAATTTCTTCTCAGTGAAATAAATTACAAATGATACGTGTTGGCTGATCTGTGGAATCTTAAGGTGATTAATGTACCTTTACTTGGTTTACAATCTGGTTATATGAAAATATTGTCTCTATAAGTGAAGCAGCAGAAAAAATTCTCTTTATACTAATAAAAAAGTGGCCATCTTGAGATAAGCATTCTTTGATGAAAAAAATTTGAACATTGTCACTTAGTCACCTCTGAAAAAAATTGATCAGAATAGGTTTAATGAAAAATTGTCAAAATCATGGACAAAGAGAGCAGTAAACAGTATTGAGAACATTGGGAGTGGGAGAGAATGAATTGCCTAATAATGAACTGGTTGATCACATTCTTCAAACACTTGGATTTTTTTCCTGTTGCACCTTGAGGACATTATTGATTTCATAAAGATATTTGTGCAGAAACAAAAGCAGAACAAGTAGAATTCCACTGTTCTAGCCAGTTATCTGCTGGACACTAAGGAGGAATGCTTTTGATGCTATGTGCGAGTGTAAATTTTAATAAGTTAAAAATCATATCTGTAAAGACCTACTTGAAAGAATTTATTAATGTAATTAATATTGATTTTCTTGATTTCCAATGTTATTGGTATTTGTCTTCCTTCCTATTCTCAATTGTCTAACTTTATAATTTTTCTATAAGCAACAGTTTACCATTCATTTCAGACATTAGCATTGGTAGAGGCACACGATGCAAGAAAGCAAGCTTATATAGCATCAGCCAAAAAAAAAAAAAAAAACATTCCCATTTCACTGATCCGTTCATTCCAAATGTTTGTCTAGTTCTACCTGGAATTTATTTAAGATATCAACTTCCACAACAACAGATGGAAATTTGTTCCAAGCAATCAACGACCCACTGGCTAAAGGCAAATTTATGCACATCTATTCTACAACTGTCTTTCCTCAGTTTGAATCTGTGCCCCCTCATGTTTGTAATCTGAGCAAGAGGAAGAATCCCATCAGCATTAAGCCTGCTCGATCCATTCAAGGCCTTATACACCTTAGTCATTTCGCCTCGCAGGTGCCTAGTCTCCTGCGAGGAGAAAGGCTCTGCTCTTATGAAGAAAGGCTTAAGTTCTGCAAATTGCAGAACTTAAGCCTTTCTTCATAAGAGCACCCCTTTGTTCCCTTCACCAGTCTTGTTGTCCTTTTCTGTACTTGTTCTAGCAAATCTACATCCTTTCTAAAATGATGCTTCCAGACCTGTACGCAACACACTACTCAAGGTGTGGCCTGACCATTGCCTTAAACAAGGGGATAATCATCTCCTTAATCCATTCTCACAAAATTCCTGTATATCATTGACAAGACCCCATGACAGAAAGGCTGCTCTGGCAGCCTGTCTGCACTGCTCAGAAAACTTCATATCTGACTGCACAATTACCCCAAAGTCTCTTTCATTTTCCACTACCCTGAGTGTAACACCACATAGTTGGTACATTTCTCTGGGGTTACTGCTCCCCATATGCAGTACTTTACATTTGTCAATGTTAAACTGCAGTTGCCACTTCTCAGCCCATCTGCCCAACTATTCCAGATCCTGTTGCAACAGCATATTGTCATTACTGTTATTAACAACCCTGCCAACCTTTGTATCATCTGCAAACTTTGACATCAAGCTTGATATACCTTCATCAATATCATTTATAAATATACAAAACAACAATGGGCCCAACACCAAACCCTGAGGTACACCACTAATAACATTAGTCCACATAGAGCATCATCCATTGACCACCACTCTGTCTTCTTCCATTCAACCATCCTTTTATCCATTGTAGCAACTTGTCCTTGATGCCATACTGCTCCAATTTGTAATAGTCTTCCATGTGCAATATTTTATCAAAGGCTTTCCTGAAATCCAAGTATATGATATCAAAATTATTTTTTGCATTCAGTTCATTTGTAACCACATCATAGTATCCAATCAAATTGGTCAGACAAGACTTCCCATTAATAAATTCATGCTGTGTCTTAATTATTGCTGCAGTCATGTCTAAATAATTCTACAATGCTTCTTTTACCAGTGACTCCATTATTTTCATTTTCCCTGGAACAGAAGTCAAACTAACAGGTCTGTAATTACTTGTGTCATGATTTGATCCTCCTTTGTGAATTGGATATACATTTGCACATCTCCAGTCTGTGGGGACTTTCCCCAAGTCCCAGGATGCTCTCATAATTATGGCTAAGAGTTTGCTTACTTCCTTTGCTGCCTCCTTTAATATAACTGGATAGATCCCATCCACCCCAGATGCCTTTCTTATGTTTAACTTCACTTCTCCTCCACTTTGCTCTCAATTATTATAAAATCATTCAACTTCCCCTCAAAGTCTGATAAACATCTGGCTCTCTCCTCCTTGAATAACTCCTCATATGTGAATGTAGATGCATAATACTCATTTACTTCAGCAGCTATCTGAGAATGATCATCTACAGTTAAACCATTGATATTAAGTGGACCAATCAGATTCATCCCCTTCCTTTTAGAGTTTATATAAGTAAAGAAGTCTGCTGTTTTTCTTTGCATCCTTTGCCAAAAAATTTTCATAATCTGCCTTTGCTTGCCTAACCTCCTTTGTGACTTGATTTCAGTCTAGCTTGTATCTACCATAGGCTTCTGTCGCCTGACAATTTATGTGAATCCCATGCAGTTTTTTTTCTCTGCTACTAGTCTCATTAGTTCATCTGACATCCATTTGGGCCTGAACCTAGAGCAGTATTTCTTAGTTGGAACAAAAAGCCTAGTAGCTTCCAAGATTACTTCCTTGAATGCTTCCCATTTAGAATTTGCTGTTGGTAACATCATCAGTTGGTCCCACTGTATAGAACCTAAAAAATCTCTGAGACCGCTGTAGTAAGATTGCACCTTTATGAAAGCCAAAACTCTTCCCTTTACACCTGATGGTAGTTACATCTTTAAGTAAATCCCACATCAGTACACTGTGATCACTGCTACCTAGTGGTTCCTTTATCTGTAAATTCTTAATGCATAAATAATCACTGCTGATAATCAGATCAAGAATGTTACTCCCTCTTGTTGCCTCTCTAACATGCTACTGTAGAAAACAATCATCCAATAAATCCACAAAAGCCTTGCTAGTGTGCGAGTGACCAATTCACAAGTTCCCGTCTATATCTGGGAAGTTAAAAATGAACCGTAGAATAAAAGAATTAGCAAACCACAAAGGGAGACTTGCCATATTTAGATGTTAAGTATTTTGATCCACTTTATTTACCTAAAACTTGATTTGTTTATCCTCCTACCATGTTTGATATTTCTCATTCTTTGTAATGTATCATCTTTAATGGAAATAACAAAACAATTTATAAACATGAAATAACTTGCATGGCCCAGATGTATATCACATCCTACTCTGCTAACATAAGAAATAAGATTATAATGTGGGTGTCTTGCATTTGTGTCGGATAAACTCGATCTTCTGTTGGACAGCCTGCCTTGCGCTACTGTTGTTGTAGTAGTGTGATGATATCATACAGACTGCTCCATGAATTGTATAAGGCCTGCTGGAATTCTTATTGGTGTTTCTCTTCCATCTGCTTTTATGCTTATTTGGATGGGATGGTGAACCTCTAGGATGTGGCTGTAATTCTTACAGATTTTTAAAAATTTTATTGCTTCTGTGGGGTCCCCCTGTGAGGGGGAGGAGAAGGTTGATGCTCTATTAGCTACTTTTTGAAAGTGCATTACACTTGCAACAAATCTGGTTCTCTCTAGGGAGGGGAGATTTACTTTGTATCTGCTGAATCTGGCCCCTGAATTAGATTTGCCTGTATCATTCAGGCTTCAATAAATTCTCATCTGTGATTGTTATTGACAGAGAAAATGCCAGGATGTTGTAGATGAAACTATATATATATATATATTTTTTTTTTTTTTTTTTTGGTAATAGTATGAAAGGCTATACTGCTATATTCTCCAGTGTGTTCCTTCAACCTTGACTAATTCTAAAACTAATTCTGGTATGACCCTATGTAGTGTTTGCCATATTGACAATTGTTACACAGGTGTTTCAACTGGGGTTCATTGGGAGGTATCCGTTATTATGCCAGGCTGGTTTTATCTCTTAGCATACACCATACAATATGCTCACGTCTCAGGGACGGTTTGGAGGCTGAGAAATCTTAATTGAAGTATGTTCCCAAAAACACCAGTGTACTTACGTAACTGCCTAGTGGCTTTTATAGTAGGACAATGGTCTCGAGCCCTAAAAGATCTATTCAGCCGCATAGGGAATAGAACCTGCAGCTCTGACCAGCGTTGTGTTTTTCACTACAAGACTCTGTTGATTATAGTCAGATCTTGAAGTGCCGCAATACTAGTTCTTTATTCTAAAACTTCTATTATGGTTGTCGTGTAGCAAGAGAATAGGTCCGAGGCAGGGATACTTAAACAAAACATAGTTTATTATCGATTTATACTGAACTATTATACACACAAACATAAGTGCCGAACAACTTGACTTCAGTAAACAATAGAAAGACAACTTATGTCCCTGTAGTTAGTGATGTAGGTTGTGTATACGTTCTTCATGTAGTTCTTCCACAGATGGCTCATCTCTAGCCCATGTTCCACGTCCTGGTGATTATAGAGCCATGTAACAATTTGTGTAGCCACATTAAGGATAAGCTAGTCAGGTCTACAGACAATGTATCATAATGAATAACAACAATAGTTATCACGACATTAACAGTAAAGTAGTTAAGTTAAATCTACAGACAATGTATCCTGATGTATTACAACACTAATTATCGTGACATTTAAAACAATACTATTAGGCTATCCTCTAATTTACTGACAATAAGGTATCATAATAATAATTATATGACTGAGGAGGAATGCTTATGTACTTAAAAGAGGTAAGAGTAAACATAATTTACCAATATGGGGAATGATGCGTTCTGCAGTACAACAGATTCTGCTGGGAAATTCAGGGTGGTACCTGCTTGCTCTTTTCCGTCTATTCTCTCTCTCTGCCTTTTTTCCTCGTCTTTCTGCCTCATATATATTGCTCTTATCATATGAACTTCCATTGATCCGGTGCTCAATTGTGTGTGTGTGGGGGGCTGATAACTGGGGACCAAAACAGAGAAGTTGCGCCCATAGAGAGTGAAACTCATATTTGTTCGGACTTGCAAACCTAACTACTTCGAAAGAAACTAGTATCTGGGGTCGAATCAACAACGAAAAGGGAAAGTGGCACCTGTGTGAGGACGAAACTCATATTTGTTCAGGGCGCGGGTTCGAAAATTCCAAACTCAGGAATCGTGTTTCTGCAAAAAGAGCTGATAGTACAGTGTACCCTATAGTTATCAGATTGGTTAATAGTTATAGTTTCTTATAGTTTCTTTTATAAGATGATAAAAACACCTCTTTTCCCAAACAGGTATAGTAGAGGGACAAAAGTATAGGGATGGAGGCGGATTAACAGGTAAAATGCAGGCATATTATACAATCCTTGGTTCACTGTCACAGACTTTCTGGTTGTTAAAGTTATTCATACCCTGTGTTTTTCCACCAGACCTTAAAAACATACTGAACTAGCTAGAAATAATTTATACAGGAGAAATTTTAAAATCTTTATGGCACAGTCACTAATTTATGCATAGATTACTAAATCATATTAACTATCCTTTGAATGACTTAAAACAAAAATAAGTACATTGAGAAGATAAAGTCTAACTCCTCCTCCTCCCCCCAAATATTCAGTGTGATTTGTTGGTTATATTTTCCTGCATGTGAAGAAATGTCTTTTTTTTTTTTTTTCTTTTTTAAATTCTGATTATAAATATGTAGGAGTGTGCAGACACTAGACTGAATGAATCAGCAGTGGCTGCCATTCACTACCTGTAACATAATGCTACAGTTAGCATGCAGAACAGAAACAAGGAAAAAATTAAACAAATGCAGTAACTCTCTGATTAGAAAGGGCAACACCTGTTTCTTGTCAGGATAATTAAAAATGCTTATTAGCATTTCATACTTGATCCTAAATTTTTGTTATTTGTACAGTAACTAATAGAGATTTCTGAAATTTTAAATAGGGAAATCAAAGAAAACACCTTTGTTGACAACTATTGGGAGTTTCAGTGGTGTGAACAGAGCAGATGAACAACATGAAATCTCTGAAATTTGATCTGGGTCTCTTTTGACCCACTCGAACCTATAGCCAATTAAATTGTTTCTACTATGATTCTTTAAACAACGAAGGAAAATGAAGAACTGAATTCAGGATTGTTGAATTTCAAGTAAGCACTGTATGTCATTTGTTGGGTTGGTGGCTATTCTCACAGTTTTTCACAGCTGTATTCCGGTTCCTGATTATGGTTGTGATAAAGCTGTATCATCATCATAAAGACTAGGGTTAGAATAATGCAGTAGTATCTTGGAGATGTTTAACCATGCTGTTCTACTTGGTGGTGGTGGATGATGTGAGCTGCAGGAACTTTGCTATTCTCTGAGCACTTCAGATTTACAACACAAAAATCCTTAAAGGCATTACTCTATTAATAATATACTACAGTTAATAATATAATACCGTGGGGCAAGTTAATGGTTATCACTTTTTTTAATAATATGCAAGGTTGAAAATTGCTCGTATTTCCCTGTTACACAAATAATTGGGCTTCTTAAAAATATTTTCTAAAGCACTGCTTGACATTTTACTAGCAAAATGTAGATCTAACTCAATGTATCTTCTTTCATTTAAAGAACTGCTTTCATATAATTTGATGGACGTCTATGAGAGCTTGAGGTGTAAAGTAGATGCCCTTGAAGAAATTAATATGAGGGTCCCATTAAGCTCTCAGCTGCCCAACTCAATGCCAGAGCTCACTCTTGTGCATCAGGCAATACAGTGGCCATCTCCAAGGCAAAATGCTCTGGTCCCACAGGAGTTAGTTATCATTGGTGACTCTATTGTCAGGGTAATATATTGTGTAAAAAGGATAGATGGAATAGGACCAGGTATGTCTCAAAGGTGGATATTGTTGAGATATCAGAGACGTGGTGTCATACAGATATTAGGAATGCAGAATTGGAATTTTGGGGAGTACAATGTGTACAGAAAGGATAGATGGAATAGGATGGGAGAGGGGGTTATCCTGTTAATTAAGAAAAACATTAAATCAAAGAAAGTGCATCCAGTTGACGTAAATGGACAGTGCAATTTTGAGCCAGTTTGGTGTGACATAAGCACTGGGAAAGCAAAAATGACAGTAAGAGTGTGTTATGGGCCTAATGACTCTGAGTACAACGAACAGTTGTACCCAGAGTCATTAGGCCCTGAGTGAGTCGTTAGTGAACAATTGTACTCAGTCATTAGGCCCATCAGAGTGAGCTAGTAAATCAGAATGTCTTCTATTGGGGGATTTTAACTTCCCAGATATTGACTGGAACTTGTGGGTTGGTTACTAGCACACTAGCAAGATTTTGTGGATTTAATGAATGATTGTTTTCTGCAGCAACATGTTTGAGAGGCAACCAGAGGGAGTAATACTCTTGATCTGGGTTTAAAGAATTTGCAGATAAAGGAACCACTAGGCAGCAGTGATCACAGTGTACTCATGTGGGACTTACTTAAAGGTATAAATACCATCAGGGGTAAAGGGATGGGTTTTTGCTTCTGTAAAGGTGACTGCAATGGTCTCAGATAGTTTTTAACTTCTGTACTGTGGGACCAACTGATGATGTCACCAACAGAAAATTACAAGTGGGAAGCATTCAAGGGACTAATTGTGGAAGCTACTAGGATTTTCTTACTGATTAAAAAATATTGTTCGAGGTTTAGGCCTAAATGAATGTCAGATGAACTAATGAGACTTGTGATAGAGAAGAAAAATGCATGGGGTGCATATAAATTATCAGGTGACACAGAAGTGTGTGTCAGATATAAGTTAGTCTGTAATAAAGTCACAAAGGAGATTAGGAAAGTGAAGGCAGATTACGAGAAATCTTTGGCAAAGGATGCTAAGAAAAACAGCAAGGATTTCTTTACTTACATAAACTCTAAAATGAAGGGGATGAATCAGATTGTCCACTTGGTATCGATGGTTCGACTGTCGATGAACCTGTTGAGATAGCTGATAATCTCAATGAGTATTTTGCATCTACATTTACATATGAGGAGTTTTTCAGGGAGGAAAACGCCAGAGGCGAATTAAATTTGCAATGAGCTAGATGATTTTGTAATAACTGAGAACAAAGTGGAGGAGAAATTGTTGAAGTTAAACATAAGAAAGGTACCTGGGGTGGATGGGGGTCTATCCAGTTATATTAAAGGAGGTGGCAAAGAAACTAAGCAAACCCTTAGCCATGATTATGAGAGCATCCTTGGACTCGGGAAAGGTCCCCACGGACTATCCCCAATTCACAATGGGGGATCAAAGGGTGACAGCAGTAATTATAGACCAGTTAGTTTAACGTCTGTTCCAGGTAAAATAATGGAGTCACTGGTTAAAGTTGCATTGCAGGATCATCTAGACAAGACTGCAGCAATAATTCAGACACAGCATGGGTTTGTTAAGGGAAAGTCTTGTCTGACCAATTTGATTGGATAGATTATGTTGTTACAAAGGAACTGGATGCAAAAAATAATTTTGATATCATATACTTGGATTTCAGGAAAGCTTTTGGCACTGTTGCGCATGGAAGAGTACTGTACAAATTGGAGCAGAATGCTATTAAGGGTAAGTTGCTACAATGGATAAAAGGTTGGTTGAGTGGGAGAAGACAGAGGGTGGTAATCAATGGACACTGCTCTTTGTAGACTAATGTTATTAATGGAATCCCACAGGGTTCAGTGTTGGGCTCACTGTTGTTTTGTATATTTATCAATGATATTGAAGAAAGTATATCAGGCTTAGTGTTGAAGTTTGCAGATGATACAAAGGTTGGCAGGGTTGTTAATGACAGTAATGGCAGTGTGCTACTGCAACAGGATCTAGAAAATTTGGGCAGATGGGCTGAGAAGTGGCAACTGAAGTTTAACATTGACAAATGTAACGTACTGCATATTGGTAGAAGTAACCCCAGAGTAACATATCAACTGTGTGGTACTACACTCAGGGTGGTATAGAATGAAAAGGACCTGGGAGTAATTGTACAGTCAGATATGAAGTTTTCTGACCAGTGCAGACAGTCTTCTAGAATAGCTCATTGTGTCTTTCAATGATATACAAGAATTTTTCTAGCAGTGATAAGGAGTTGATTATCTCCTTGCATAAAACAATGGTCAGGCCACATCTTGAGTACTGTATACAGGTCTGGAGGAGGTGTCATTTTAGGAAGGATGTAGATTTGAAGAAATGCTTATGATGAAAGGCTTAAGTGCTGCAAATTGCAGCCTCTTGAGACTAGACACCTGGATGATCTAATTGAGGTGTATTTTTGGGCCTTGTATGGGTTGAGCACGCTGAATTCTGATGGGATTCTTCTGCTTGCTCTGATCACGAACCTAAGGGGGCATAAATTCAAATTGCGGAAAGACAGCTGTAGAATAGATGTGCGGAAATTTGTCTTTAGCCAGCGTGTGTTTAATTGCTGGAATAAATTTCCATCTGTTGTTGTGGAAGTTGGTAGCTTAAATAAATGCAAGGAGGAACTGTACAAAATTTTAGAGGGAATGATTGTGTGAGTTTTTTTTTTTTTTTTTTTTGGCTGATGCTACATAAGCTGATACGCTTGCTTTCTTGCATCACATGCCACTATTACTATAATAGCACTAACTGGTCCATTCCAGTACCAAGTGGAAGTTACATTGAATACAGCTGTCCTCTGCCATAGCACAGTTCACTCAGCACTTCTTCACTGTAGTGCTCTATATATTTTGATACCCTCCCTCAGAGTTGCACCCCATTCCCCCAGAATAGTTATTTGCTCATCTATGAGGCTGTGCAGCACAAATTTTGCACAGACCTTCCTTTTCCCTAAAATCTTCATGCACAATTTCACAAATCATCTCCTTATTCATATCTAACTCATCAGCCCTTATTCTGAGGGTCAAACAATGATCTCTTGCCAATAATTTCCCAAACGTTTTCAAATCTCCTCATTTCGAGAAGTTGATGGCTGCCCACTTCTTGGGTTGTTGCGAACGTTCCCACATCCACCTTTGAATTGCTTATACCATTCAAACACACTGGTATAGCTTAACGTTTCACTACCATAAAGAGGTTTTAACCTTTCATACATTTCTGTTGCAGATTTGACCAGTTTATTTTATATTCGTTCGTTGCTCCATTGCAAAATTGTGACACAAACGTTAATGCTACAAACAAAACTGGTTGTTACTTGCAACCTGTCAGCTGATCGGTGGAATGAATGATTGGTGGTTTCTCTGTACTATCATCTGTTGGAGGAAGTTTGAACTACATCATACCACTTTGTTTATTTTCAGACTCATAAAATGTGACCGCAACAGCACCAGTCCAGTTATTTATTGCCGTACCTTATATTTATGTTTTATCGCATAACTTAAATTTAAAGGTTTAAATGTTTCTACTACGTTTAATATTGTTATATAGAGAAATGTTACCTTAAAATCAGCTAGAAATACTGGTTACACCAACCATTTAAAATTTACATTATTTCCTATGGATAAATCTCCCCACGTAACACAGATTCACTTAGCATTGTATTGTCTAACCTCTTTTCCATATGCATTTCTTATTATAAATTAACCTTTAGCAGATTAATTTATGTTCTATGATGAGAAATGCCATGGTCCAAAATTAGACCACAGTATTTCTCATTATACATAGAAATACACAATAGAAAGACTTCTTATGATCACTATTGAGGATGTTTCCTTTAACCAAGATTAGATCTGTGTGCATTTTTAATGTTTGTTATTTTAGAAAAATATTTAAAAATGTATAAATTGTATCTTCATTCTTTTATTGCCTTATGTGTTATGTATTTATGTGCATATGCCAGTCTCGTATACATATTCTCCATCAGTATTATAAAATAAATCAGTTAATTGTTTCTAAATTAAGTATAACTAGCTTTTTGTTTGGATGGAAAAACACACACAAAGTGAGTTTTATATGTATTGGAAAGATTAAACTGTGTAAAATAATTAGGGTTTTTTATTTTCATGTAACTCTCATTGTTTTATACCCATTAATTAATTTTAGACTGTTCTGTTATCCAGTTTTAAATTAGAAAGATCTTACATATTATAGAACATATTTTAAAAATGATTTCAGTCGCAAAGCATCTGCAGAAGGGAGACAAGAAGGAGAACCACTGTCTTCCCAGGATCAAAGAATGAGTTACCCGAATTCTTGTGGTGGCGTTATTTCAGAGTGCCTCACATATAGTTTTATGGTTGAAGAATGTATTTTAACAGCTTATGAAGAATGTAATCTCCAGTGTCCTATACATGGAAGTCAGCCATTATCAGAGATTGCACCTGATGTTGTAAGTCTTGTATATGGTTTTCACTTATAGAAGTATTTCTGAATTAAGTATATTCCTTTGTCAGAGACTCCAAATAAATCAAAACTGATAATTCCTAATTAACACATCATCAGATGTACATAGTATATTCAAAAATTTTCTGGAATCATGCTGGTATTTAAATGGGTTGTGCTATGGCCGTAAGGTTTCATAGAGCATTGACATTGATCTTGGTGCACACGCATGCCAAGTGGGAACTGGCTTGACCACTTCACTTGCAATCTGGCAAATTGTTGCAGTTTCAACAGCATGCTAACATCAAGTTCTTCTTTAAACTTGGGGAAAAGTGCTACAGAGACACTGCAAGCATTACAGAAAGTTTATGGAGATGATGCTTTGAAGAAAACGGTCACAAAAGTTATAGTCACAAACTACTTTGAGTCTCTTCACTACTCCTATTCGAGTTTCCATTTCTTCCTGAGAAGGATTATGGACCGTAGGTAACAACACTATATCTTTTTTATCTTTCCAACATAAGGCCATGATTTTCCCTCTTTGAAAAGCAGCAATCTCTTGCCTTTTCAGCTTTTCCTTCTTCGGCATTTTGGGCATTTCCTTTCGGTTTAGTCTCACTGTACCATAAACATCAATTTTCTTTGTGATGAGAATATCAGCTAATTGGGGACTGGTATAATAATTGTCAACTGTGAGGCAATATCCTTTTCCAAACAGAGGCTTTATGAGAGTCAAACCACTTGTGTAGACATTGGAAGACCAATAAAGTCTGGATCCATTTCTGTACCTTTTCTTACATATATTATGAAAGTCCAAACAGCCATTTTTGGATTCACACAGTATATAATGCTTTATGCCAAACCTTGAGCGCTTTGATGGCATGTGCTGCACCCAACCGAGTCTTCGTTTGTACAGCATCAAGCTTTCATCTATTATTATGTCTCTTTTAGGAACATAGAGACTTCTAAATTTATTTTCTAAGAAGCAGTAGACATCATAAATCTTGTTTAGTTTTGGATTTGGGTGTGTATTTGCATCACATGACTCATTATCTGAGAAATGAAAGTATTGTTTTATCTTTTTATAATGCCTAAGAGCCATTGTAGTTCCAAACACTGGTGTCTCAAGTAATGGCTTTTTTGACCAGTGCATATATTCTTCAGGCTTTTTCACAATACCTTGCAGCATTTTCAGAGTAAAAAATACTCTCAATTCAGCATGCATCACTGGAGTCAAACTAGAATCACGAGCTCGACTTTGTTCTGCAAATTTATTAGTCTCAGAGCACACTAGTTTGATTAGTTCTTCATCAAAAAATAAAGCAAAAAAAAGTCTGTGGGAGTCATTTCATCTGTATTGCTTTCAATGTGCAAACCTGGTTGTGCAGCAAAGGAAATCTTGGAAGTGGAAGCGGGGGGAGGTCTTTAGTGCAGTCAATTTTGAACCACTGTCTAGAATCTAAAACACACATCACCATCTTCTTTATCTGAATCAAAACCTGAAACAGATTCATCAGAATCGGATTCACCAGAAGTTTCCAATTCACTATATGAATCGTCACTAATCTCTTCTTCACTACTCATTATATAAATAAATTTAAAAAATCAAGCGGAACACACACAGTAACCTCCCAATAATCATGAACTAACTAAATTCTGACATTGCTGTACAATATAAGTAAAATGAAAGCCAGTCGTCTGCTGCCAGGCGTAAGAAAATCCTGAGAACTCTCTGGATTTTCTGCCTAATGCAAAATTTGCCAGATAAATGCCCGAGAAAATACGTTTCAGTCCTAAATTTGGAGGTATTATTCTTTGCTTTTATCCCGTGATATCTTGTGTAGTTCCAAATAACTTTTAAAACTAAAAATGAGATATCTTGGGATAATCCATGAAGGGATTAAATGGATTGAATAAACTGGATGCTGAAGACAGCCTTACTCTTTCTTGGCCAGCATACATAAGGGAATATTCAAACTTAAATTGAAAAGGATGCCTGCTGTGAAATTTTTTTTTTAGCCAGGGTGTAATTGATTGTTGGAAGAAACTTCCATCTGGTGTTGTAGAAGTGGGTAGTTTGAGTAAATTGAACAGATTATTGTTCAATTTACTCAAAGAATTGAACAGATTATTTTGGGGGATGGACAGGTGAAGTCGGTAGTTTTTTTTTTTTTTTTTTTGTGGCTAATGCTAGATAAGCTTGTTTCCTTGCATCACTTCCTAATACTAATTGTAGGCATATCTTCAGACTGATATACACTATGGAGTATTCTGCTTTTGACTGATTTATCATTATCCACAATGAGGTTTAAATGGGGATTAGAGCATTCATACATAGTATCTTTATCACTTGCAATTTATTTGGCAAGGGATGATGTTGAAAAAGCTTGAATAATTTTAAGAATAAATCAGTGTAGTAAAGAGTAAATGAATACTTAGTTTGAAATGTATCTACAGCACTATCAGGAGTATTTAGAGTAAATTGTGAGTTAGTCTGAACTCCTGGATAAGCATTCAATTCTGACATAATACAGTTCATACAATTTTTCTGTCTTTCAGAAATAGGAGACAATGAGTTTCACTCTGGCATATATAGGATTATTATTAATAGTGCCAAATGATGCAAGAAAGCAAGCTTATACAGCAGCAGCAACAACAAAAAAAAACCAAAAAAAAATCCCATTTCACTTATCCATGTCCTCAAGAGTTTGTCTAGTTCTTCCTTGTATTATTCAAATTGTCCACTTCCACAACACTAGATGATAGCTTGTTTCAGCAATCAATCACCCATTGGCTGAAGGCAAACTTCCACACATCTGTCTGCAACCATCCTTCCTCAATTTAAATATATGCCTCTTCATGTGCATAGTCTGAGCAAGAGGTAGGTTTCCATCAACATTCAATTTGCCCAAACTATTCAAAGCTTTAAACACCTCAATCAGATCACCTTGCAGGTTCTAGTCTCCAGATGCTGCCTTTCTTGGGAAGTGTTCCCTTTGTTCCTCTCACCAAGCTCATTCCCATTCTCTGTACCCATTCCAGCAGCTCTACATCCTTCCTATAATGAACCCCTGCAGATCTGTATGCAGTACTCAAGATGTGGCCTGACCATTGCCTTGTACAATGGGATAATCATCTCATTATCCCTGCTAGCAAAATTCCTGTATATCAGTGACAAAACTTCATGAGCTATCCTGGCCACCTGTTTGCACTGCTCAGTGAACTTCAAATCAAACTGCACAAAAATTACCCCAGATCATTTTCACTTTCTGCTATAATCTGAGGTAATACCACACAGTTGGCGCCTCCGTAGCCAGGTGGGAAGGAGCAGCAGTGCGTAGCACACGCTTCTTGATTAGAGGGTTCGAGCCCGTCACCACCAAATATGGAGGATGCGGAAAGGTCAGGGAATGACCACCGCATATCCCGGAGCAATATGGCCTTAGTTGCTAATGCTCCTAAAAAAAAACCAAACAACAAACAAACAACAACAAACCACACAGTTGATACATTACTCTAGGATTACCTCCACCCTTATACAGTATCCTTGCATTTGTCAGTGTTAAACTTCACTTGCCATTTCTGAGCCCATTTCCCCAATTTTTCTAGACCTTGTTGCCCCAGCATACCTTGAATACTGTCATTAACCACCCTGCCAATCTTTATCATCTTCAACCTTAGACATTACACCTGATATGTCTTCATTAGTATCTCATTAATTAATGCAGAAAACAACAATGGGCCCAGCACCACACCCTGTAGGACTCCACTAATAACATTATTCCACAAAGACTAATAACTGACTAAATGACTGTGAGGTGATCTGATTGAGGTATATAAGGCCTTGAATGGGTTGAGCAGGCTCAATGCTGATGGGATTCTTCCTCTTGCTCAGATTACGAACCTGAGGGGGACATAAATTCAAATTGAGGAAAGAGAGTTATAGAATAGATGTGTGGAAATTTTTGTTTAGCCAGTGGGTAGTTGATTGCTGGAAAAAGTTTTGCCTGTTCTTGTGGAAGTTGATAGCTTAAATAAATTCAAGGAACAACTGGACAAACTTTAAGAGTGAACGGTTGTGTGAAATGGGATTTATTTATTTATTATTTATTTTTTTTTGGCTGATGCTATATATAAGCTTGCTTTCTTGCATCATATGCCTCTATTAATGCTAATGTTAAGAGCAGTGCCAATTGATAACCTACTCTCTAGCTTCTCCCACTCAACCATTCCTTTACCTATAGCAGTAGTTTTCCCTTAATGCCACACTGCTTCTATTTGTATAGCAGTCTTTTATTAGTAAATTAATAAGAGGAGTTTACCTCAATATAGTATTACAGCTCTGTTTCATACTAGCAGTCTTTTATGTGCAACAGTATCATAAGCTTTCTTGATCCAATTATATGATATCAAAATTTTTCATGTGAAAACATCTCTGGCGGCAACTACTACATTTTCGGACTGAAGAAAAACTAAATGGTAACGAAAATTTTAGATGGAAATGACATGAATGACATCATTTCCTAAATGGCAGTAATGATGCCAACTCAGTCACTAACATTTATTCGGTAGAGTAAGTAGCTGGTGTGAGAATAAAACTTTACATCATTCATAAGAAACATAAGAAAAGCACCTGGGGTGGATGGGATCTATCCAGTTATATTAAAGGAGGCGGCAAAGCAACTAAGCAAACCCTTAGCCATAATTATGAGAGTATCCTTGGACTCAGGAGAGGTTCCCAGGGACTGGAGATGTGCAAATGTATCCCCAATTCACAAAGGGGATCGAAGGGTGACACGAGTAATTACAGACCAGTTAGTTTAACTTCTTTTTTCCGGGTAAAATAATGGAGTCACTGGTTAAAGATGCATTGCAGGATCATCTAGACAAGACTGCAGCAATAATTGAGACACAGCATGGGTTTGTTAAGGGAAAGTCTTGTCTGACAAATTTGATAGGATATTATGATGTGGTTACAAAGGAACTGGATGCAAAAAATAATTTTGATATCATATATTTGGATTTCAGGAAAGCTTTTGACACTGTTGTGCATGGAAGACTATTGTACAAATTGGAGCAGAATGGTATTAAGGGTAAGTTGCTACAATGGATAAAAGGATGGTTAAGTGGGAGAAGACAGGGTGGTAATCAATGGGTGCTGCTCTTTTGGACTAATGTTATTAGTGGAGTCCCACAGGGTTCGGTGTTGGGTCCACTGTTGTTTTGTATATTTATCAATGATATTGATGAAGGTATATCAGGCTTAATGTCGAAGTTTGCAGATGATACAAAGGTTGGCAGGGTTGTTAATGACAGTAATGGCAGTGTGCTACTGCAACAGGATCTAGATAATTTGGGCAGATGGGCTAAGAAGTGGCAACTGAAGTTTAACCTTGACAAATGCAAAGTACTTCATATGGGTAGAAGTAACCCCAGAGAAACGTACCAACTGTGTGGTACTACACTTAAGGTGGTAGAAAATGAAAAAGACCTGGGAGTAATTGTGCAGGCAGATATGAAGTTTTCTGAGCAATGCAGACAGGCTGCCAGGGCAGGTCATGGGGTTTTGTTAATGATATATAGGAATTTTGCTAGCAGGGAAAAGGAGGTGATTATCCCTCTGTATAAGGCAATGGTCAGGCCACGCCTTGAGTACAGGTCTGGAGGCCTCATTTTAGGAAGGATGTAGATTTACTTGAGCGTGTACAGAGAAGGGCAACAAGATTGGTTAGGGGAATGAAGGGATCCTCTTACCAAGAGAGGCTTAAGTTCTGCAAATTGCAGTGGCTGGAGACTAGGCACCTGCGCGGTGATCTGATTGAGGTGTATAAGGCCTTGAATGGGTTGAGCACGCTGAATTCTGATGGGATCCTTCCACTTGTTCAGATTACGAACCTAAGGGGGCATAAATTCAAATTAAGAAAAGACAGATGTAGATTAGATGTGCAGAAATTTGCCTTTAGCCAGTGGGTGGTTAATTGCTGGAACAAACTTCCATCTGTCGTTGTGGAATTTGATAGGTTGAATAAATTTAAGGAGGAACTGGACAGGCATTTGGAGGGAATGGTGTGATTTTTTTTTTTTTTTTTTTTTGGCTGATGCTGCGTGAGCTCATACACTTGCTTTCTTGCATCAAATGCCACTGCTACTACTACTACTACATACTGAGAGATGGAAATGACGTAACTTCCTAAATGACGCTAACTCAGTCACTAACGTCGATGCTGTACAGTAAGTAGAGGGTAGTAATATTATGCCAGAATAAAAGCTTCAAAGTTACCAAAGAAGCCTCCCATGTCGACAGAAGAATGAGTTCAAAAGCATAGAGAATGAAAAAAAATGCAGTGTTTAATAAAATCTACTTTTCAAAATTTTGCTCAACATCAATCTTCTACATCGACTTCTCATCAAGAAGCTGGACTCTCAACATCATGAAATTATATTGAAGAACTTCCTGAAAGATTTCGATCCAGAAAATATGAGTTCAAATGAATTGCCTGAGGATTTTCAATTGATTCCTGAACTTGCTGGATAGAGTATACTGCAACAACCAGCTTTGATTGCATCATCCAAAAAGAAACAAAATCATATTTCAGCTTAACCACATGTTGTAGACACTCCACAAATTTCAACAGTAGTTGAAACTTGGGGAGGGTCTACAACATGCGGTTACAGTCATGTTTGACAAGAATGTCAAACATGACTGTAACTCTTAAAGAATTTGAACAAAAATTTCTGGGAAATACATTTGGAGCTGTTTGTTATATTTGTGACTGATTATGATATGAAAATTATGTAAAATTGTGCACTCTAGGAAGTTATCCATTACTTCTCTTAGAATTTCCAACTGCAGACGTCACGACTGTGAAGGCCCAACTCTATAACCTCACCAAGCCAAGGATGTTTTCGCATAAAATAAAACATCTTTTGTGCGTACAGAGTACACATGCTGTTTTTTGCATCCAGTTCTTTGTCAATGCATCATAATATCCAATCAGATTGGTCAGACAAGATCTCCCCTTAACAAATCCATGCTGTGATTGAAGTATAACTGCCCTCCTGTGTTGATGTTCCTACATTACTTCTTTTTTCTGAATTGGCGATATATTCATACATTTCCAGTCTGCAGGGTCTTCTCCTGAATCCAAAAATGCTCTCATAATTATGGCTAAGGGTTTTCTTATCTCCTTTGCTGCCTTTTGCTTGCCTCCTTTGCTCCCTTAATATAACTGGATAGATCCCAACCATTCCAGATACCTTTCTTATGTTTAACTTCCACAATTTCTCTTCCATTTTCATCTCAGTTATTACAAAATCATTTAGCTCTCTGTTATAAACTTCTCTTATCCACTACTCTAAAGTATTTCTCATGTGTAGGTGCAAAATACTTATTCAGTTTGTCAACAACCTGAGCAGGATCATCAACAGTTGAGCCATCGATGTCAAGTGGACCAATTTGATTTCATTAGCATTAGCAGAGGCATTTGATGCAAGAAAGCAAGCTTATGCGGCATCAGCCAAAAAATTAAAAAAATAATAATAATAATAAAATAAAATAAATAAATAAATAAAAAAAATAAAAAAATAACCACTTCCACTTCACCCCTCTGTTCGTTTGAAATACCTGTCCAGCTGAGCCTTAAACTTATTTAGGCTATCAACTTCCACGACAAGGGATGGAAGTCTGTTCCACTAACCAACCACCCGCTGGCTAAAGGCAAATTTCCGCACATCTATCCTACATCTGTCTTTCCTCAATTTGAATTTATGCCTTCTTAGGTGATTATTCTGAGCAAGAGGAAGAATCCCATCAGCATTGAGCATGCTCAAACCATTCAAGGCTTTATACACCTTATCAGATCACCTCGCTTGTGCCTAGTTGTTGTTGGTATGAAAGTTTCACGACACAAGTGCAACTGTGGCCAATATGTGTCTGTCAGCTTGCTTGTGCCTAGTCTCCAGACACTGTAATTTGCAAAACTTAAGCCTTTCTTCGTAAGAGCACCCCTTTGTTCCATTCACTACTCTTTTTGCCCTTCTCTGTACTCGTTCCAGCAGCTCTACATCCTTCTTGAAATGAGGCCTCCAGGCCTGTATACAGTACTCTAGGTGTGGCCTGACCACTGCCTTATACAAGGGAATAATCACCTCCTTATCCCTGCTAGAAAAATTCCTATATATCATTGAAAATACACCATGAGCTACTCTTGCAGCCCGTCTGCACTGCTCAGAGAACTTCATATCTGCCTGCACAACCACCCCCAGGTCCTTTTCATTCTCTACCACTGCCAGTGTAGTATCACAGAGTTGATATGTTGCTCTGGGGTTGCTGTTTCTCATATGTAATATTTTACATTTGTCAGTGTTAAACTTCATTTGCCACCTCACAGCCCATCTGCTCAACCTTTCTAGATCCTGTTGCAGCAGCATAGTGTCAGTAGTGTCCTTGACAACCCTGCCAACCTTTGTATCGTCTGCAAACTTGGACATTAAGCCCGATATACCATCATCAATATCATTTATAAATACAGAAAACAATAATGGACCCAACACTGAGCCCTGAGGGACTCCACTAATAACATCAGTCCACGATGAGCAGTGTCCATTGATTACCACTCTCTGTCTTCTCCCCCTCAACCACCCCTTTATCCATAGCAGCAATTTGCCTCCAATGTCACACTGCTCCAATTTGTGTAGCAGTCTTCCATGTGCAACAGTATCAAAAGCCTTTCTAAGATCCAAGTATATAATATCAAAGTTATTCCCTGCATCCAGTTCTTTTGTGACTGCATCATAGTATCCAATCAAATTGGTCAGGCAAGACTTCCCCTTAACAAAACCATGCTGTGTCCGAGCTATAACTGAGGTCTTGTCTAGATAATCCTGCAGTGCTCCTTTAACCAGTGCCTCCATTAATTTTCCGGGAACAGAAGTTAAACTCACAGGTCTATAATTACTTGTGTCAGCCTCTGTTCCTCCTTAGTGAATTGGGATCACATTGGCACATCTCCAGTCCATGAGTACCTCCCCTGAATCCAAGGAAGCTCTCATAATTATGGCTAAGGGTTTGCTTACTTCCTTTGCTGCCTCCTTTAATATAACTGGATAGATCCCATCCACCCCGGGTGATCAAGATCAAGATATTGCTCCATCTGGTTGCCCCTCGAACAGCTGCTGTAGAAAACAATCATCCAATAAATCTACAAAAGCCTTCCAGTGTGCGAATGACCAACCCACAAGTTCCAACAGTCTGAAAAATGAAATCAACACTGGAAGAGTGGTCATTGGAGTATCAAAGAATTGCTGTATTATGCAAACATGGGAAACATCCACAGCACACACATTTTAAACAATGCTAATTTGTACTGGCTTTCTCTATTTCTCTGCACAGGCGCCTCTGTAGCCAGATGGGCAGGAGCAGTATTGCGTAGCACACGCTTCTTGATTAGACTGGGGTTCGAGCCCATGACTACCAAATACGGAGGATGCAGAAAGTCAGGGAATGATCACCGCATATCCCCAGCCTGGATAAAGAGTGAGGGTTGGCATCAGGAAGGGCATCCTGCCGTAAAATTGCATGCCAAGACAATTAAAAAAAAAAAAAAAAAAAAAAAAAAAAAGCTGAAATAATGGGAAAAAGTGAGGACAAAAAAAAAAAGAAACTATTTCTCTGCACAGTTGTTTGTTGTACTCATCAGAGTCATTTGGCCACTGTAGTCACCTTTATGAAAGCAAAAATCCTTCCTTTTACTCTTGATGGTAGTTACTTCTTTAAGTAAATCCCACATCAGTACACTGTGATCACTGTCACCTAGTGGTTCTTTTATCTGCAGATTCTAAATGCATGAAAAATCACTGCAGATACTCAGATCAAGGGTATTGCGTGCGCGCTCTCTCTCTCTCTCTCTCTCTCTCTCTCTCTCCCTCCCCCCCTCTCCCTCTCTCTCTCTCTCTCTCACACACACACATGCTGCTGTAGAAAACAGTAGTACACAAAAGACCTGCTATTATGTAAATAACCAACCTATTAGTTCCAATCAATATCTGGAAAGTTGAAAACTCCCCATTATGAGACATTCTAATTTACTGGCCCACTCTATTTCTCTGTTCGTTGTATTCATCAGAGTCATTAGGCCTAACACACCCCAACTCTCAATTTTGCTTTCCCATTGCTTATGTTGCACCAAACTGGCTCATCATTGCACTAGCCATCCATGTTGACTGGATGCACTGCCTTAGATTTTATGCGCTTCTTAACTAAGAGTATAATCCCGCCACCCCCCCTTCTGTTCTGTCCTTTCTGGACAAATGGTACTTCCTATATTCAAATTCTGCATCCCTCATATCTGAGCAATATGATGCCTCTGATATCCCAATAATGTCTGCATTTGATGAACTTGACAAGCACTTCAAATTCATCAAATTTTTTTACTATGCTACTAGAATTGGTGTTCATGCAAGTATACATGCACTTGGTCTCAATCTTAGTAACCCTAGCACAGCCCTTGTATTTACTTGTCCCATGATGACTCACACCAGGCCTTGAAATCCCCAGCACCTTGCTTTCCATGCTGCTGCACGTTCCAATAGAAGCAGTGCAAGAATCACTTTCACCTCTCTGCTTACCACAATTGTTAATCTATTAGTCTGTCCCTCTCCCTAAAATAGCAATTCAGTGTCGATCCACTGGTGATATTCTGGCTTATGTTACTCATTTATGGACTAATTCAATGGAAAGGTTTGGTGAAACACAAGTAGTTGCTCTTGACATCTCAAAGGCTTTTGATCGTGTTTGGCATAAAGGTCTTCTAAACAAGCTTCCATCTTATGGTTTGCCAACTGTTTTTAGTAATTGGTTATCCAGTTTTCTCTCTGATCGTTCACTGAGGGTGATGGTAGATGGCTCTCTGTCTTCTAACTTCTCAACTAATGCCGGTGTTCCCCAAGGTTCAGTTCTTTTCCTCTTGTATATTAATGACCTTCTTCCATTGACTGGAAATCCTATCCATAGTTTTGCCGATGATAGCACATTGCATTCCACTTTCCACTTTGAGAAACCTTGCCCTGCTCAATCAGCTTCAACTTCTTGAAAATCTGCTACCAATTCCTTAAATGATGATCTTCAGGTAATTCTCCAGTGGGGCAAAGACAACTTAGTTGATTTCAACCCTTCTAAAACTCAGTCTTGTCTTATATCTCACAAAAAGGATTGCTCCTATGCTTATCTTTAGTGACACTCCGATTTCTAGGCAAAATGATATATCTCTTTTGGGGATTACCCTGACTTCTAATCTCTCTTGGCACAAGCACATTACAAATATTGCTTCCTCTGCATCTAAAAAACTTGGTTTTCTCTTTCGGTCTCGGCGTTACTTTTCTTCCAAACAGCTGCTCACTCTGTATAAATCGCAAATCCGCCCTGCCATGGAATATTGTTCCCACATCTGGGGTGGTGCCCCCAAAACCTCTCTCAGGCTTCTTGATTCCATTCAGAAGAGGGCAGTTAGGTTAATTAATGATTCATCTCTAACCGAGTCTCTCCACTCGCTTTCTCATAGACATACTGTTTCTGCTGCATGCCTCTTCTACAGATACTTCCATGGGCACTGTTCTTCTGAATTGGCTTCTATAATTCCCGCTCTCTCTTTCAAAACAGTCCGAACACGTGCCACCACCAGCCAACATCCATTTACTGTCCAACTTCAAACCCACAGAACCAACTTTTCAACTTCCTCGTTTATTGATTCAACTGCCATTTTCTGGAACAACCTTCCTTCATATGTATTTCCTGAAAATTAGAGTCTACAGAAGTTCAAGTCCAATGTCAACAAATATCTTCTTTCGTCTTCTCAACCTCCAACCCAAGCACGGTACTAAGTACTATAGGTTCTAATACCTCTCATGTTTGGGGTTTACATAAGAAAAAAAAAAAATTTTTTTTCTAATCAACCTAACATGATCCACATGCGAAACAGTAAAGCTGCATTCTACATACCATATTGAAGCAGATCTGCCATTCATTAATTCCCCTACCAACCAATACCATTAAGGATCTTATAAACATAAACATATTAATTTTATTTGATAGTTGGGTGATGGAGCAGCACTAGTGGATTCTCTTCAGTATCATGCATGTGAAAATGCAGCCTGAACAATGCAATCATCTTTAATTTTATTTGATAGTTGGGTGATGGAGCAGCACTGGTGGATTCTCTTCAGTATCATGCATGTGAAAATGCAGCCTGAACAGTGCAATCAGTCATAATTACTAGTATTAGTATTCATTCAATTCACCTTACTGTTACCTTCAAGAATGCATAGCCCTTCTATAAATTAGTGAGTCACTGGTGGAGAGAAAAAAAACATTTTGTGCAGTATGATAGTTTTAATTTGTTATAAATCTGTAATCCTGGCAAAATAGATAACACAAGTAGAAGAGGTTTTCATACACTGTTGGCTTCAAATCAAAGCTGTTAAATTACGCCAAAGAACATGACAGCTGAAAGATATTTCAGTTCTGCTCCAACTAAGAAAAAGATGCGAAAATCTGCGTTCATCTTATCTTCTGGAAAAATAGTTTTATTTTTTATTTGTGCGTGTGTGTGTGTGTGTGTGTGTGTGTGTGTGTGTGTGTGTGTGTGTGTGTGTGTGTGTGTGTGTGTGTGTGTGTGTGTGTGTGTGTGTGTGAGTGAGCGGTGTGTGTGTGTGTGAGCAAGCGTGTGCGTGCGAGATGTTAGGATGTAGCAGCAATTGCACCCACAGTAAGTGAACTTCTTTTAATGTAATCCAGATGGTGCCCGTTTTTGTTATACACTGGTGTTCAAAGAAAGTGCATCATCCCTTAAAATTGTACTTGTCATCCAAATAACGTAAGTATATGGCAATATTTCTTACAAATTGCATCATATAAGATTGACACGTGTAGATGATGACGTAATATTGCATCAGCTGTTACTTTCAGCTATATAAGCACACTCTGCAAGAGTTGCAGTCATTCCTTGCTTGTATCAGGATGGCAACTTATGTGCAGTTGATGCCACGAAGAAAGAGTGCTATTGTTGCTTTACCTGAGGAAGGATGTTCTTTCTGTCATATTGCTTATAGACTGTCTTGTAATCAGTCAACAGTGAATAGATTTCTTTCCAAACTCAACAATACTGGTTCTACTGATAGGAAAAAAGGAATCGGACACAAACGAGTCTCTAGGCCAAAACAGGACCGCGTTTTGAAGCGCTTATGAAAAGAGAATGGGAAGAACATACAGGAGAGGTAGCAAGTGCAGTAACAGGCAGAAGATGACTCTTCAAAAATGGACTTGTAGCCCGTTGTCCTCAGAAGTCCCTCCTCACACAAAAAATGAAAAAGGCCCGATTAATTTGGTGTAAGGAGCATATCAAATGGACCCCCGAGCAGTGGAAGTCAGTTATATTCTCAGATGAAAAGAAATTCAACCTGCATTGCTCTGATGGGAGACAAATGATTTGCCGCAGACGTGGTGAAGAATACCATCCAGACTGTATGTTGTCTACAGTGAAATTCCCTACCAGCCAAATGATATGGGGGGTGCATTTCGTATTGCGGAGTAGGTCACAGCTGCAGTTTATAAAAGGTTCCGTAAATACCAATGGATACCTGGCTATATTGGAAGGCAAATTGCTGCCAACCATTCGAGACCATTTAAACCTGCCAAGTAACTGCATCTTTCAGGACAACTCTGCTCCTTGTCATCGGGCAAAAAGTGTAAGTAGGCATTTCTGTCGTTACTTTAGCTTCATAGGTTCGACAGTGATGTGTTTATAATTGTTACAGGTGAAAAAATGGTTGGAAGAACGGGCCATTACAACTCTTAACTGGCCAGGAAACATCCGTGACCTGAATCCTATAGAGAACTGTTGGCAATGTGTGGAATCTGCAGTTGCCAAAAATAAACCAAAGACCCTTTGTGAACATGCCATAATTCATGTTTGGAACCACAAACTATCAGTTGTTATCTTCAGAAATTGATCTTGTCAGTTCCTCGATGGTGTGCTGCTGTCATCAGGGCCAGATGCTGTTCAACTAAATATTAGTTTGCACCTAGTGAACTTTTCATTGTTTTCCATTTAAAATAATAAACTGAAGCAAATTGAGGGCTTCTGATAACATTTCAGCCATAATTGTCGTGTTTACCAAAACTGTTGTAGGGTTAAAATTGTGCTTAGCAGATGCTCATTTTGGAATATTTTGAGAACACCTATCAAATATTACTTAGCTTTGCTTTAACTATTAATAAATATCTTTTGTTTATATTTCTGTTTGTGATAAAAGTAAAAAAAAAGTAAAGTGCAGCCATTATCAACCCACTGCAGGATGGAAGCCTCCTCAACAATTCATGTTGAGGGAAATGGACCATAATCTGCCACGCTGGTCCAGTGCGGGTTGGCAGATCAACCGTATTCAGCAGTCAGGGGCTTGAACCCCGGTCTACTCAAAGAGCGTGTGCTACTGCACTCCCGCTCCTGCCCACTCGGCTACGGAGGCTGTCCCTGTTTGTGATGCTAGTCATTAATGTAACATACCATCCCGAAAAAGTATTAGAAATGTGAAATTCCTAGGTGATGCATGCACTTTCTTTGAACACCAGTATGTGTATATATATATATACACACAAGGTGTCTCAAAAATATTGGTACAAACGTTTAGGGGAGGTAGGTAACATCTAAAGGAATGTGAATCGCATAGAAACCATAACCGGAAACGTCACGGTAAAGTAGTAGCAGAGGCACAAGAAACAGAAATTACATAAGACAGTAATTAGTGGCAAACATTTATTTGACATAATATTAACAATGGAGTACAAGATGGATGCATTTCATGATGTTGCAACAGATGCTCGAAGGTTCCACCATGAGACACAATGCATGTGTAACACCGACGCAGCATGGATTGCCGGACACGGTCGAACACACCTGGAGTTTCTTTGACAGTAGCAGCAGCGCAGACGAGATCCATTTCTGTCTCCACAGGCGATTCATACACGATAGATTTGAGGGCCCCCACAGAAAGAAATCAAGGCTCGATAAATCAGGTGAGTGTGGGGGCCAGGCAATGAGTCCACCATGGCCAATCCATCGATGCCCAAAACACCTGTTCAAATGGTCACAAACACACCTTCCATAATGGGCAGGCACCCTGTCATGTTGAAACCAAATGTTGCGTCTCACATTTGCTGGAACATCATCAAGTAACTCTGGTTTGTTATTGTTATTTGGTTTTTAGGAGCATTAGCAACTCAGGCCATATTGCTCCGGGATATGCAGTGGTCATTCCCTGACCTTTCCGCATCCTCTGTAATTGGTGGTGACGGGCTCGAACCCCGGTCTAATCAAGAAGCGCGTGCTACGCTCTGCTGCGCCTTCCCACCTGGCTACGGAGGCGCCAGTAACCCTGGTAGAACTTGTTCAAGAAAGATCCAATATTTAGCGGAGTTCATGCGGAATGGTAGCAGAAATGGGCCGACTAAGCAGTCACCGACCATACCTGCCCACACATTTATTACGAAGCGATGTTGTGCCGCCTGGGGGCGCACACCGTGTGGGTTGTCGTGAGCCCACACATGAGCATTGTGCTGATTGAATAAGCCTTGCCGAGTGAAATAAGCCTCATCCGTGAACAAAACATAGGCTGGAAAATTCAAGTCTTGAACACTTTCTTGGAGAAACCGTCTACCGACTTACGATGGCGTTTCCGGTTATGGGTTCCTATACGATTCACATTCCTTTACATGTTACCTACTTCCCCTAAACGTTTGTACCAATATTTTTGAGACACCCTGTATATATATATATGTATATATATATGTGTGTGTGTGTGTGTATGTATTCAATGCATTTGTTTCTTTAAGGTATTTAGCGACTTGGGAGATAGATTCCTTATACCTCCAGATGGTGTTCGTAGAGGAAAAATGCTAGGAAGAGGAGCATTTGGCTTTGTTTTTAAAGCTACAGTCAAGCACAGAGTAAGAACATTTATTCTTATTTATATAATAATGACAGTAGTGCATTTAAGGTATTATAAAGTAGCAAATTTTAACAGAGTTTATTGAATTATTTTGTTGAATATTCTACGGAAATTAGTCTAGTTAGTTTTGGGTTTTCTCTTTAAGTGCACTTTTTTTTAATTTAAATGCTTAGAGGCTTCTTAACATGGCAGTGATGGCATCAAAAATTGTAACAATAATGGGTCTGAGACCCCAAATTTCTTCTTTTTTTTTTTTTTTTTTTTTAATTTTATGTGCATGGTATCAATTAATGGATTGGTATCCCCACATAAAAACCAATTAAAATTGGTTTTTATTTAATTAATTAATGGATTGTGGTACTTATTTCATGTAATATGAAGGGAAAAGAAATATTTGGGTGTCCAGAAAAAATGTATACACACTTTGATTATTAATAACTTCTCTGTTTATTCTCATAAATTCAATTTTACAATTTTATAATGAAGAAAAAATGTGAGGAAAAAAAATATATGCATTAATGCAAGTGTTTCAATTGTCCTCCATTCTCATCCAGGCATTGTTCATCATCCAGAAACTGAATTGCATACATCACTTAAGATATCTCTTGATATTGCCACTAGGTGGCAATGATCACAGTGTACTGATGTGGGATTTACTTAGATATAATTACCATCAGAGGTAAAGGGAAGGGTTTTTGCTTCCATAAAGGTGACTACAGTGGTCTCAGACAATTTTTAAATTCTGTACATTGGTACCAACTGATGATGCTAACAACAGCAAATTCTAAGTGGCAAGTGAAGTTTAACATTGACAAATGCAAAGTACTGCATATGGTAGAAGTAACCCCAGAGGAATGTACCAACTGTGTGGTACTACACTTAGGCTGCTAGAGAATGAAAAAGACCTGAGAGTAATTGTGCAGTCAGATATGAAGTTTTCTGACCAATGCAGACAGGTCTGACCAATCCAGACCAGCCAGAGCAGGTCATGGGGTTTTGTCAATGATATACAAGAATTTTTCTAGCAGGGAAAAGGAGGTGATTATCTCCTTGTATAAGGCAATGGTCAGGCCATGCCTTGAGTACTGAGTACAGGTCTGGAGGCCTCATTTTAGGAAGGATGTAGATTTGCTTGCTTGTGTACAGAGAAGGGCAACGAGATTGGTGAGGTGAACAAAGGGGTCTTCTTACCAAGAGAGGCTTAAGTTCTGCAAATTGCAGTGGCTAGAGACTAGGCACCTGCGAGGTCATCTGATTGAGGTGTATTAGGCCTTGTGTGGGTTGAGCACGCTGAATTCTGATGGGATTCTTCCACTTGCTCAGATTACGAACCTAAGGGGGCATAAATTCAAATTGTGGAAAGACAGTTGTAGAATAGATGTGTGGAAATTTGTCTTTAGCCAGCATGTGTTTAATTGCTGGAACAAACTTCCAGCCGACCGGGCTAGCCGGGTGGATAAAGTGCCTGCCTGGCAACCCAAAGGTCGCGGGTTCGATTCCAGCCTCGGGCTTGGATCAAAGTACTGCAAAAACCTTGGGAGGTGCATTATGGCCACAGAAGCCTATGCACCAAAAACTACCAAAAAAAAAAAAAAAAAAAAACTTCCATCTATCATTGTGGAAGTTGATAACTTAAATAAATTCGAGGAACTTTACAAACTTTTAGAGGGAATGATTGTGTGAATTTTTTTGTAATGCCTGGTAAATTCAAATGTTTCTCAGTAACATGTGGATTCTCGGTTGCCCTGTATGAACAATTGTGGCGATTAATTGTACCATTAAACTTGAATGTTACCTCATCATTCCATATGATCTTATTGGCAAACAAAGCGTTCTCTGCAGATTTTCTTAAAAACCACTCAGAAAATTCAACCCTATGATCAGGATCATCTTCATTCAGGGCCTGCATTAATCTTGGATGTACCTTTTCCATTTTGCACACTTTAAAATGTTATGCACACACACTGGGTTTGGGGATTGCCATTTCACGAGCAGCTTGTCAGACAGGTTCCCTTGGTGTTTGTCGGAAAAGTTCCAGCACCTCTTGTGATCTTGTGGAGCTCATGGATTTGCGAGGTCTTCCTGATCATTGCCTGTGTACATTTTGCATGGTGCCACCGCTTCAAACTTATCACAAATATGCAAAATTGTGAGACGTGTTGGTGGTTCAGTGTGTGGTATTCACTCCTAAACTGTTTCTGGACTTCTTTGATATTTTCCGACTTCCAATACCACTTCAACACATTTTTGCTGTTCAAATGTGTGTAGTCTTCTCCATTATTACCACCAACTTGCAACTGAGAAAGAAAAAAGGTTACTGAGTTATGGGCTGATAAAGTGTGTATACATTTTTTTGGACATCCTGTAGGTAATTATGCTAAAAAAAAATTTCAATTACAATCATAAAATAAAACAAACTATCAGTCTTTTCCATTTTAAAGTGTATAAAATTATTAACTTGAAAATGGAAGAGACAGACTGAAATAGGAAAAGGATATTTTTTTTTTCTTTACAACAGTTTTCTTTTTAGTTTTTTTAATTAGTGCATGTACATTTTTTTTTTTTTTTTTTTTAATTTTAAAAAACATCAAAGCTTCTTAACCCATCATTAGTGGCACCAAAAATGGTAATAATAATGGGATGTGAGTCTGATGGACTTGCATCCCATAACAAAGAAGACTTCGATCTTCTTTGTTATTTCTGAATGTGTAGTCATTTAATTAACAATGGATTGTAGCATGTAATTTTGCATTCTTTAACAAAAATTTGCTTTTTTTTTTGTATCTTAGTTTCAGTGAAGCAAACTTTTAATTCTGTTGAACACAAATAAAGTACATAAAATATAAAAATGAAACTATCAGTCTCTTCCATTTTAAACTTTATAAAATAATTAAGTACATGAAAATTTTCTTAGTTTTCAAAAGGTTTTATTTATTAAAAACTTTTTTAAAAACTGTTAAAAAATTTTATGTATTAAAAACTTTCTCAGTTATTAAAAGTTTTTATTTATTAAAAATTGGTAAACAAGTTGATTCTTTTAATCAACTTGTTTACCAATTTTTATTAAAATATTTTCTGTTATGCATAAAAATTAAAAAAGCTGAAATAATATTTAAGCAATTTTTAGAATATTTGTAAATATTCAAGAAAGGTGTAGAAGTTTCCTGAATGTAGTAGAGCATTAGTAGAGGCATCGATGCAAGAAACCAAAAAAAAAAAAAAAAAAAACCCTTCCCATTTCAGCCATCCATTCATTCTAAATGTTTGTCTAGTTCTGCCATGATTTTATTTAAGTAAAATCCACAACGACAGATGGAAGTTTATTCCAGCAATCAACTACCCGCTGGCTAGAGGAAAATTTCTGCACATCTAATCGCCAAATGTCTTTCCTCAATTTCAGTTTGTCCCCTCAGGTTTTCAATCTGAGCAAGAAGAAGAATCCTATCAGCATTGAGCCTGCTCAATCCATTCGAGGCCTTATACACCTCATCAGATCACCTCGCAGATACCTAATCTCCAGATGCTGCAATTTGCAGAACTTAAGCCTTTCTTTGTAAGAGCACCCCTTTGTTCCCCTCACCAGTCTTGTTGCTCTTCTCTGTACTCGTTCTAGCAACTCTACATCCTTCCTAAAATGAGGTGTCCAGACCTGTATGCAGTACTCAAGCTGTGGCTTGACCATTGCCTTATACAAGGGGATAATCATCTCCTTATCCCTGCTCACAAAATTCCTGTATATCATTGACAGGAACCTATGATCTACTCTGGCAGCCTGTCTGCACTGCTCAGAAAACTTTATATCTGACTGCACAACTACCCCCAGCTCTTTTTCATTCTCCTAAGTGTAACACCACTCAGTTAGTACATTTCTATGAGTTTACTGCTACTCATATGCAGTACTTTGCATTTGTCAATGTTAAACTTCAGTTGCCACTTTTCAGCCCATCTGCCCAACTTTTCCAGATCCTGTTGCAGCAGCATACTCTGTGGGCAGAGAAGGGCAACAAGATAAGTTGGAAGTACAAAAGGGTATTCTTACCAAGAATGAATGGGGTTCCATAAATTGCAATGTCTAGAAATTAGACATTTTCATGGTGACCTAAATGACCTGAGCTTTAATTTGTAGGTTGAGTAAACTAAATGCTGATGGCATCCTTACTCTTTCTTGAATAACAGATACAAGGAGACAAACTGGCTAATGGTAATTGCAGAAAAGACATGTAGAAATTTGCTTTCCACCTGAGGAATAAACTCCCACCTGAGGTATTATGGAATTGGTTAGATTTGGGTAGAATCAGAAAGGGTGGAACTTTAATTATTTATTTTTGTCTGATGCTATATAAGCTTGCTTTCTTTTATTATTATTTTTTTTTTTACTTATATCATTGGCAGATGCATGAGCAGTCATAAATAAAAATATATATTCATATAAAAGATTTAAGAGATTTTCTCTTTACTCATCCTATTCTTATTTAATCTTAGAAAATAATTTTTTAAACTTATCCTCTGTATACTTGAAATGTTCATAAAAGGTTAGCATTCTTATTCAGGACACACCAAGGTACTTTATTCTGTGAATGTGGGGAACAGAAATTCCTTTACTTCAAACTTAACACAACATTAACTCAACTCAACACTTCATTTACTTGATTTTAAAATTTTTTATAGTTTCCACTTTAAAACCAGTAAGCCATTTGCAAATGATACAGAAGTGATATCAGCTATGAGGGAGAGTCAGTAAGTCAGTCACAAAAATAAACAAATAAGGGAGAAAAAAAAAGAAACTAGGGACTTGCCTGAACATCACATTTATTTTTTAACATAGTTACCAAAAACATTTATATACCTTTCCCATTCCTTTATTAAATTCTGGAAACCCACTGTTGTAACCAGTGATAAATCATTTTAAGCTTCCATATTTACAGAAAAATATTTGTCATTAATCCATTGCTTAAGTAGGCCAAACAAATGAAAATTGCTAAGGATTGAAGTCATGGCTGTAGAGAGGATGATCAAGAAGTTCCTACTCCCAAATCACTAGTGGTCCCTTGGGTTAAACATGCTGAATGCAACATTACATTGCCGTGTAACAGCAATGGTCCACATCTCAGTAGCCTAGGCTATTTTCTGTGAATTGGTTCCCTTGGTTCTTCTGAAAGGACCAAAGGAGTCAGCTTCCTTCATTCTTTAAATATTCAAATTTAAAACTTCTGATATGTATATATAGGATATAACATATATAACATGGAAGCCAAGGACATCAGAGATGGGACATTGTGAATTATTCCAGAATAAATAGAATGGTTTTCGAGTGAAATTCAGAGTGATATATAAAAGGAGTATGGGCAGAAGTACCCCACACCCACAAAATTACAAATTAACAACAACTGGTTAATTTGTACACATTTCTGTTTTAAAAGATACTGGGGTTCAGCAGAAATTTTGTTTTCTGACTGTATCCAGAAAAAAAGGTTGAAAAGCACTTTCTTAGATTTTATGTATTTTTGAAATTATCCAATAATTTGTTTGTAATACATAAAAAGTGTTTAGAGACTTTAATGTCAGTTCTTGCAGAACTCAAGTCCTGCTTGTGTCATCTGAAAATTTTGTATTTAGGACTCTGTTTATTATTTAACTATTGTATGAATCCGAATAAAATTTTGTTGAATAAAAAGATACCAAAAAGACCATTTGCAAAAAGTCTTCTTGTTTTGGATAGCAAGTTTTCAAAGTAGCAAGTTTCTTGCATTCATTTTATTGGAATAATCCTCAAATCTTTCAGGTTGATTGCTATAGTTTTCATCAGGTGGTGAGCCAGTCATAAGGCAGCTTTTGTTTCAATCACTGACATCTATCTCATATATATTTCATTCTGATTCTACTTTTTCACTATCACAAAAAAAGCACTAGACATACAGGTGTGACATGAATAGTATAATTTTACATGGATCTTTCATTTTATACTTTTAATGGTAGAAATTATTATTTTAAAAACTGCAGCATAAATCAATTATATATTATCAAAACCATTCTTGAATATCTTTTGGTTTGTAATATTAACCTTGGGTTTTGCATCTACAAAGATAAATTAGGTATCATCTGAAAAGTCTCAACCAAGAAACAAGTTTATGACATTAACCCAGATTTAATGAGTTAATTTTAAATACAAAATGATATAACTGATGCATTTTTCACAAATAACCAACTGATATTGTAAATCAGGATATTATAAGCACAACAATAACAGTTGAACCAGTAGTGTAACAGATAGAAGTATTCATGTGTGTTTTCATTACTTTAAGTATACTTGATCAAGTGTAGTAGTAGTAGTGGCATGTGTTGCAAGAAAGCTAGTGTATCAGCTTATGCAGCATCAGCCAAAAAAAAAAAAATCACACCATTCCCTCGAAATGCCTGTCCAGTTCCTCCTTAATTTATTTATCCTATCAACTTCCACAACGACAGATGGAAGTTTGTTCCAGCAATTAACGTTGGTACGTTTCTCTGGGGTTGCTTCTACCATTATGCAGTACTTTGCATTTGTCAAGGTTACACTTCAGTTGCCACTTCTTAGCCCATCTGCCCAAATTTTCTAGATCCTGTTGTAGTAGCACACTGCCATTACTTTCATTAACAATCCTGCCAACCTTTGTATCATCTGAAAACTTCGACACTGAGCCTGATATACCTTCATCAATATCATTGATAAATATACAAAACAACAGTGGACCCAACACTGAACCCTGTGGGACTCCACTAATAACATTAGTCCACGAAAAGCAGCACCCATTGATTACCACCCTCTGTCTTCTCCCACTCAACCATCCTTTTATCCATTGTAGCAACTTACCCTTAATACCATTCTGCTCCAATTTGTACAATAGTCTTCCATGTGCAACAGTGTCAAAAGCTTTCCTGAAATCCAAATACACGTGTTTACTACATGAATTCAATCATACACGATTTATAAATAGGGTAACGATATCGTATATAACACAAACCGAATTCGCTTATGCACGATTCGCCTTTGTGTTTACAAGAAATGGCAGTCGGACGCGGAATAACCCCAACCAAATGGAACACGATAGGAATGAAGAGAAGATTCTGAAAATGTATTTATGCATTTTATATCAGTGAAGGGGAAACACATTTCACTATAATAACATAAAATTCCAACTATTGGTATTATCGTAAATGCAATTAGATCGAGTTTACTACCAGTTTATAGCAGATTCCACTAGCAGGAACACAAATGGAAATTGTTTTTATTGTTTTATGGTAGTAACCCCGAGAAATGTGCTTTAGTAAAATGTGAGCTAGTGAGGTGTTAATAGAGTTGTCTTTGCCTTTACGGTGTTGTTTATTCAGCTGCTATATGTGCACAGCTTTATGTGAATCAAGCATGCCTCCTCATTTTGTAATTGTGCTTTATTCCCTAAAAATGAGTAAAATACTTAAAAGGTGTGAAAAGGAAGCATCCTGGTGAAGACACTACAGATTCAGAGAGAAAAAGAAAAGCAATATCGATAAACAGAGGCGGACTGGGTCAAAAATTCTTACCCGGGAAAATTTGTAGTGGCCTCACACTAGCGTTTATGGCCAAAATCACACCGGCTCCTGGCCCACTGGGGTTTCCCTGATAAGGCCTATGGCCAGTCTGCCTCTGTCGATAGAGAAAAAAATATGAAATTGTGAAATACTTTGAGCGAAATGAAAGACCATGTGATATTGCATGTGCTACAGGCCTAAATGAGGCAATGCTGAGAATTACAAAGAATGCAGAGAAAATAAAAACTTTCATAGCAGCAAAAACTCAAAGGGTAATCAAAATCCATTAGATTAAGACACCAAGAATTGGAAGAGAGATGCAATGGCTGTCATCTGTTTGGATAGAAAATCAAACAAAAAACAAGTTTGCTTACGATAGAAGCAAAAGCATTAGCAATATTTTATTACGTAATAGTCGTAATAAAATACTTATGTATTTTATTACGATTATTTATTGTGTGTTTGGTAATGTTTTGGTTACAAATGTGTGTTCAATCTTGGGTGGTCGGCACCTAACCCTATTTTTCCCATAGGGCCTGTTGTTTATATTGCACGAGAGTTTCTAGGAACACAACTATCGTGCTATACTAGGACTGACTGTATATGATATCAAAATTATTTTTTGCATCCAGTTCCTTTGTAACCACATCATATCCTATCAAATTTGTCAGACAAGACTTTCCCTTAACAAACCCATGCTGTGTCTGAATTATTACTGCAGTCTTGTCTAGATGATCCTGCAATGCATCTGGAATAAGTTGCCTTCATGGGTGGTAGAGGCCGACAGTTTGGGGAAATTCAAAGGTCATCTGGATAGTACTTTCGGGTAAGGGAAGCACATAGGATGATAGGTTTAATTTCCTTTTTATTTATTTTTTATTTTATTAATTATTATTATTTAGTTATTTATTTATTTATTTTATTTATTTTTTTTTTTGTTTTTATCATTGTTTTGTTCGGATTTATATATTTTTTTATTTTTATTTTTTTTTTTTTTGGCTGGTGCAGCATAAGCCATAGGCTTTCTTGCACCATGCGGCCGTTACTAATACTAATACTAATACTAATCTTTAACCAGTGACTCCATTATTTTACCCGGAAAAAAGAAGTTAAACTAACTGATCTGTAATTACTCGTGTCACCTTTCGATCCCCCTTTGTGAATTGGGGATACATATTTGCATGTCTCCGGTCCGTGGGGACCTCACCTGAGTCCAAGGATGCTCTCATAATTATGGCTAAGGGTTTGCTTAGTTGCTTTGCCGCCTCCTTTAATATAACTAGATAGATCCCATCCACCCCAGGTGCCTTTCTTATGTTTAGCTTCAACAATTTCTCCTCCACTTTGCTCTCAGTTATTACAAAATCATTAAGCACCCTGCTACAATTTGATAACCTTCTGCTATTTTCAAACCTTAATAACTCCTCATGTGTGAATGTAGATGCAAAATACTCATTCAGTTTGTTTGCTATCTGAGCAGGATCATCAACAGTCGAACCATCAATATCAAGTGGACCAATCAGATTCATCCCCTTCCTTTTAGAGTTTATATAAGTAAAGAAATCCTTGCTGTTTTTCTTAGCATCCTTTGCCAAAGATTTCTCGTAATCTGCCTTCGCCTACCTAATCTCCTTTGTGACCTGATTATATCTGCCATAGGCTTCTGAGTCGCTTGATAATTTATATGCATCCCATGCATTTTTCTTCTCTGTCAAGAGTTTCATTAGTTCATTTGATAACCATTTAGGCCTAAACCTTGAACAATATTTCTTAATAGGTATGAAACTTTTAGTAGCTTCCACGATTAATTCCTTGAATGCTTCCCACTTAGAATTTACTGTTGGTAACATCGTCAGTTGATCCCACTGTACAGAATTTAAAAACTGTCTGAGACCACTGTAGATATAGGCATAAAGAAGAAAATCTCTCTCTCTCTCTCTCTCTCTCTCTCTCTCTCTCTCTCTCTCTCTCTCTCTCTCTCTATTCTTTGATTCTTCCTTTTGATAAACAAAATTATATAAATGAGAAGATACATTGTTTTTAAAAAAAAAAAACATTTCACCTGGAAGGGAATTTACTGAATTGAAATACACTAACTACTGACCATTAAATTGGATCCTTATTTTTTACCTCTATATTATTCACATATTTAATTTGATAATAAAATATTTTTGAAAATTTGGCTTTATTGAAAGATATTTAAGAATATGTAAACATTAGGAGTTAGCACTCTAATTATAAGCTTAGTATTTAAAAAAAAAAACAACCATATGCAATGCAATATTTTTAATCTTACTTAGTGGTATGACAGGTTAGGTCAGCTTGTGTTTTATATGTTTTTGAATTGTATATAGTATATTGTTTTTGTAGGGTTCCAGCACTTTCACAGAAGTTGCCATGAAAATGTTACAGCCAGTTGATCCAGGATATGGAGCAAGGCAGTCTGACACTGTGGCCTATAAAGTAAATATTTTTATATTCTATTGCCTGAATATTAAATTTAATTTCTGTTTTATTTATTTTTATTTTTTTGGTAATTATGTAGATTAATAAAGGAGAAATAGAGTAATAAAGTTAAATTATTTTTTTATTATTATATTTTTTTAATAGTGGACTAAGAACCATTTTACGTAGTGTGCTTCCTCATAATAGATTTTATTTTATTATAGATTTGTTGACTACAAAAAAATTTCGGTGAAAAATACACTCTTGAGCCAAAACATTATGACCACCTACCTAATAGTATGTTGGGCCACCTTTTTCCACGATAATTACTTGCACCTGGCATGCCATCAACTCCTTCAGACCATGGTATCCTCAAGTATCCTGGACCAGCTGAACAGAATGATGTCCCAGAATTCAGCAATGGTATGAGACACTGGCATGGACTGGTGAATGCTGTATTCCTCCACATTATACAAATGTTCAGTGCGATTAATGTCAGGGAAATTTGGTGACCAGGGAAACACATGAAATGCCTGGACATGATCCTCAAACCATTCCAGCACAGTGCATTCTTTGTGACATGGAGCATCATCTTGTTGAAAGAGTCCAGTGATATCTGGATACATGATCACCACGTAGGCTGAAACTTGGTTTGAAATGCCAAGGTAGGATCTGGTATCGAGGGTGTGTTCAATGGGAGATGACGGGATCCAGTGATTTCCATGAAAACATTCCCCAAACCACGATACCACTGCCGCCGGTCTATTTTCATCCAACCATGCTGTCCGGTTGCAGCTGTTCACCTGCTTGCCCTTGAATATACATCCATCCATTAGTACGATGGAACTGGAACCTTGATTCATGAGACCAGGCAACTTTCCCAGCCATCCAGTGTCCAGAACTGCTCCCATGCTCACTGCAGATGGAGTTGTTTGTTATTATTTGTTATTTGGTTTTTAGGAGCATTAGCAACTAAGGCCATATTGCTCCATGAATATGCGGTGGTCATTCCTGACCTTTCCGCATCCTCTGTATTTGGTGGTAACGGGCTCGAACCCCGGTCTAATCAAGAAGCGTGTGCTACACACTTAAACACTGCTGCTCCTTCCCACCTGGCTACGGAGGCACAATGGAGTTGTCAATGATGGTCAGCTAACATGAGCACATGAACAGGTCATCTATTGCATAGGCCTATCAGCAAGAGCATCTGCTGGTGGTGTGCTCAGAAATGTTACTGTGTGCAGTGGTTGTAGTCTGCCATTAATTGAGGGATTTGAACCATCTGTTGTCCTGGATAGCACATGCCAACTGCCATTCACCTCAACTATCAACCAATGGTGGTCTCCCCATTTCTGCCTGTGGGGTGGTTCTGTGTCGCTCTTTGGACCATTCCTGCCACACCTTCAGTACAGCAGCTCTCAAACAGCTAACAATGCCCTGGGCTGCTGAAATGCTAGCCCCTGCCTTCCTAGTGCTGCAGATCATTCCCTGTTCAAACTCCAGGGCCTTCCCTTTTCCCATTGCACATGCTTCGTACTGACAAACTGACAGGCAGGTCAGTGATATCATCACTCCTAGGTGCTGTGGGATGTGTTCACTTGTGGAGATGGATGGTCATAATGTTTCAGCTCATTAGTATGTATATATTTGTTGCTATGTTATAAGTTTTCAAAAGTTTGGGTGCAAAACTAATTCAATGCTGACTGTGTAAAGTCAGCAACAGTTTTTATATAAAAAAAGAAATTATTGCCATTATGTGATAATTTATCATATACAGTAAACCCCCGCTATTCGTGGTTTTGCATATTTGCGGTCGCTGATTTAATATAAAATGAAACCTGAAAAAATATGAATTTTAAACCGCCGTGAACATTTTCCGCCATAAAAAAAAAAAACATGGGCATGGCTAAAATTATCTTTCCCGGTCAAAACAGCACGCAGCGGGTGGGGGAGAGGGGGTGACAAAAACCCGAGCGTGGATGTTTCTCGCTAATCCTTGTTCAGTATGTTTTATGCGCTTGTCATGGAAGGTTTCGTCGTTTGCTTTTAATTTATATGCTTATAAATTGAATAAATTTATAAATTGGTATGCTTACAAAAGTGATAAATCTACCTTTTCGCAGTGTAAAACAGACTTTTTCAAGTGTGTTAACGGAAGAAAGTGACTTTATTGTGGGCAAGTTCTTTCTAACCCCTACAAAAATATGGCTACAAATAACAAGGGAAATTTGAAAAGATCAAAGGTGATGATATTAGCAAATAAAATTGAGTTATTAGACAAAATTTCTAATGGTGAAAGTGTCTCCTCAGTGGCAAAACATTATAAAATCAATGAGTCAACGGTGCGATTAATCAAGAAATCGGAAGAAAAAATCCGCCGTAGTGTCCGTGAAAACGCGCTAATTGCTTCAAAAATTTGTTCTGTAACTCGTGATGTTTAAATTAGAAAAAATGGAAAAGGCTTTAAATCTGTGGATAGAAGACCGAACTCAAAATAAAATTCCGTTAAATTCACTCATCATTCATGAAAAGGTAAAACTCCTTTATCAACACTTTGGCGAAACTAGTGTAGCACTGCCGGGATAAGTTTTTTAGCTAGCAAAGACGCTGGTTTGAAAGATTTGTTTGAAATTTCTAATAAATATTACATTTAATATTAAATTGTTTCTTATTTTCATTTCGATGCCATATGCTTGCATTTCACTATGTACTCTCTGTGTACATAGTCATATTATGAAGGTACATATAATACATACATAGACAAAATTTTAGACTAGTTTTTCTTATATATTTCATACTTTGGAATGGAACCCCCTTATTACTATGGGAGCCATAATTCAGTATTCGCGTTTTCGGTATTTGCGGAATTTCTCAGGAACGTAATCCCCGCGAATAGCTGGGGTTTACTGTAATGACAATAATTGTAATGTAACGCATTGTCATAATGACAATAATTGTAATGTAATGAAATCTTGTTGATGACAAAGAACCTTTCCAATATTGATTAGTCTCGGTAGAGACTAATGAATACTAGACTAGTGTCTGGATTAGTCTCTACCGAGACTAATCAATATCACCACACCACATAGTTTAATGTATGGTGCAATTAGCCTTAGCCAGTGCAGATATAATAAAATGTCTTTATTATATTTGTTTTCTCTCTTTCACATTACTTTCATTATTTTAAATTCTTTTCGAAAAAAGTTTATAATATGTATATGTGTTTCTATATGCATAAATTTTAATTTTCAAGGCCTTTAAATACTTAACCTAATAAAATATAAAAAGGCAATTTTCCATGTTGACAATTATTCTGTATTTTCTGAGAGGCAATTTGCTATTTTATGACCCTATTTAATGTTTACATTCATAGCTATACTTTTTCATCACAGCATCTTTTAAACTAACAGTTTTATTTTGTGCTTATTTGCTGTATACACAGTACATTTAACAACACCATCACCTGAGGATAGTTCTCCATGACAGTATAGGGGTTTGCCACCTGTCGCTTGTTTGGATGGGTCTAGGTTTGAGTCTTGTTGATGATGAGAGGAATTTCTAAAGGTCTCTTTAGTTATGGCTTATGGCTGTAGTTACCTAAACTCTGCAGGTTTTTTCAGTTTACACAACATGCAGAATTGACTGTGCAGACATAAGTCACAAAGGCAGCAATAAGTTCCAAGTTGCTGATGCACCTTTAAACCAAACGAACAACAACCTGAGGATACTTACTCCTTCTATGCCCTCTTGATTAAGAAGGAGACATGCCTTTTGAAAAGAGCTCAGATGACTGTATCACTCTGTGTACTCTGTAGGTAATGTATATATATGTGTGCAGAAAATATATTAATTTGTGGTTTATACAAAGAAAAGTGTATCACTGTGAACAAATTATTTCTTATGTGAGAAGTCTTTTAATCATTCTTCGATAATCTAAAAGTACCAATAAATCTTGTAGTTGTGAAAAGTATAAATTATAAAAAAATTATTTTTTTTATAGGCAGCTTGGAACAAGTGGCAGAGGGATCCTTTACAGTATGCTTGCAAGGCTTATTGTACTGCACGCCAAGAACTCAATATCTTGCTCTCACTAAGGCATTCTAATATTGTACCACTGGTTGGTGTTTGTACACAGCCACTTTCTCTAGTTTTACACCTTGCACCCCAAGGAGCTTTGGATTCAATTTTAAAAAACTACCGACGTTCTGGTGCACGTATCGATGTTTTTGTATTACAGAAAGTGATTACACAGGTAGTTTTTATATTTATTAGAAGTTTTTTGGTTATTATACTGATCGTCTTTCTTATTCATGTTGTTTAATTTTTTCTTTTCACTAAAATTTTTTTGAGTCAAACTTCAGCAATTTGCATAATTGAAATGGTTTACTTTATATGAACTTGTGAACTTTATTTCAGAAGTCAGTGGGTTATACACTGAAAGGACAGAATTCATGGGTTTCTGGGCAATACGATGCTGTCATCCCCCTCTCACTAGTGGACAAATCCACTACTTGACAGGTATATAGGTACACTGCATTCATGTAAATGGTAATTCGATGTCAGTATGGATAAACATCGTGAGTTAACTGACTTTGAAAGAGGGGTGATAGTAGGTACCCGACACATGGGCCTCTCTATCGTGGAGATGATACAGAAATTGCACCATCCCCGTTCGACAGTATCAAGAGTGTATCAGGAATACAGTCAGTCCTCGTATAGCACGATAATTGTGTTCCTAGAAACCCTTGTGCAAGGCAAAATCGTGCAATATAAACAACAGGCCCTATGGGAAAAATAAGGTTAGGTGCCGACCACCCAAGATTGAACACACATTTGTAACCAAAACATTACCAAACACAATAAATAATCATAATAAAATATTGCTAATGCGTTTGCTTCTATCGTAAGCAGACTTGTTTTTCGTTTGATTTTCTTTCCAAACAGATAACAGCCATTCCATCTCTTCCAATTCTTTGTGTCTTAATCTAATGGATTTTAATTACACTTTGAGTTGTTTTTATTTTCTCTAAATTCTTTGTAATTCTTGGCATTGCCTCATTTAGGCCTGTAGCACATGCAATATCACATGGCCTTTCATTTCGCTCAAAGCGTTTCACAATTTCATATTTTTTCTCTATTGACAGAGGCGGACTGGCCATAAGCCTTACCGGGGAAACCCCGGTGGGCCGGAGGCCGGTGTGATTTTGGCCACTATAAATTTTCCCGGGTAAGATTTTTTTGACCCAGTCCACCTCCGTTTATCGATATTGCTTTTCTTTTTCTCTCTGAATCTGCAGTGTCTTCACCAGGATGCTTCCTTTTCACACCTTTTAAGTATTTTACTCATTTTTAGGGAATAAAGCACAATTACAAAACGAGGAGGCACGCTTGATACACATAAACAAAGCTGCGTGCGTGTAGCAACTGAATAAACAACACCGTAAAAGCAGAGATACACTATTAACACCTCACATTTTACTAAAGCACATTTCTAGGGGTTACTACCATAAAACAATAAAAACAATTTCCAGTTGCGTTTCTGCTAGTGGAACCTGTTATAAACTGGTAGTAAACTATCTAATTGCATTTGCGATTATACCGATAGCTGGAATTGTGTTGGTTTTTATGTTATTATGGTGAAGTGTGTTTCTCTTCACTGAAATAAAAAACATAAATACATTTTCAGAATCTTCTCTTCATTCCTATCGTATTGCGTTTGACTGCCATTTCTTGTAAACACAAAGGCGAATCATGCATAAGCGAATTCGGTTTGTGCTATATAAGATATAGCACAAACCGATATATAGATATCGTTCCCCTATTTATAAATCATGTATGATCAAATTCATGTAAAGTAAACACATGTTATACGAGGACTGACTGTACGCCATTTCGGGAATCATTAGGTGGCTCCATTGTCGGGGAAATGGGAAATATATTTTGTAATAAGGATAGGTGGACTAGAACCAGGGTATGTCTGCTGGGAGAAACTCTTAATGATGTCACCAACAAACTGTCAGATTTTAAGGGGGTAAAGAGAATATTATTATTCATGTGGGGACTAATGACATTAAGCTTACACAATCTGATGATTTGTTAGACAAATACAAGACCTTGCTGAAGAAGTGCTGCTAGTTAGGTCACAATGTGTATGTGTCTGCAATTCTGCCCAGGCACAATAGGAGGGATTATATGCTAAAAGTGTTGTGGATTAACTCAAGACTTGAAGGACTGTGCAAGGCTTTTGGGGGGGGGGAGAATTTCTATCAGCTTGGCCTGCACTTGTAGGTAGAAGGAATATGTTTTGTAGAGACGGAATACGTTTAAACAAAGGTGGTGCAAGAGTTTTTCCCAGTATTATTGAGGATACCTTAAAAGTTCAGGGAAACTACTAGTTTGGGGGAACAAGGGTAATATAGTTACATGTTTATCTGATAATATTGGTCAAAGTAACACTTGCACATACCTCAAGAGTTCTTGTTTGTTGCTGCAACAGAACATCTTGCTAATATGTTCTTGCTAATAACATCTTTCAAATGAGCGGGCAGCTAATGCCAAGGAAGTGAGCTTAAATAATTTTAAGGGCTGTGTCAGGGTAGTTAACTATACAAGAACACTAAGTCTTAATTGTTTATACAGTAATGTCAGAAGTGTCGTCAATAAAATGAGTGAATTCAAACTGCTGGTTAGGACAAGTAACGTTAACATAATAGGGCTTACAGAAACGTGGTGCCACCCGGAGATAGGGGATGATGAGTTTCGGTAAGGTATGTATAATGTATTTAGGAAGGATTGGGAAGATAGAAGGGGTGGTGCGGTCATGCTTCTTATCAAAAGCAGTCTGAGCATGACGAAAGATTTCCTGGATTCAGACGTTTCGCATGCTAGTGTAGAATCTGTATGAGGTGAGATTGTTAGAAGCAAAGGTTTATACCTTTGAGAGTGGGAGTTATCTACAGACCAGGTGATTGTGAAGATTTTGATGAGAGCCTCTACGTGCAAATGGAATGGGCAAATAAGCATGAATGTCTTATTATGAGTGATTTTAATTTGTCTCTAATTGATTGGAGCAAATGGGAAGGAAACTCCACATGGGGGACAAAATTTTTAAATCAACTAGATGATTACTATTTGTATCAACATGTAAGGGAAAGTACTAGGGAAAAGAATACTCTAGACCTCATCTTCACCCATGAACCAGATGACATAATAGGGCTGACAATACAAGAACCAGTAGCAGGAAGTGATCACAGAGTTCTACAGTAGACGATGAGGAGAGAGAGAGGTAGCAGTAGGTAAAGGCAAAAGAATGGGTTATAATTTCACGAAAGGAAATTACGCTGATTTAAGATACTTCGTGGCCTCAGTTAACTGGATAGATATCTCATAGAGAGCGAATACAACTGAATTATCGTATACCTTTAAAACATTAATTACAGAGCCTTGAATAGTAGTAGTAATAGAGGCATGTGATGCAATCAATCAAGTGTATGAGCTTATGTAGCATCAGCCAAAAAAAAACAATTTCACACAACCATTCCCTCCAAAAGTTTATCCAGCTCCTCCTTGAATTCATTTAAGCTATCAACTTCCACAATGACAGATGAAAATTGCTTACATACCATTAAAAAAAGTATTCCACGAGGAGGGTTCCAAGTTGGATTAATAATGAAGTTGTTAGCTTACTTGAGCAGAAAAATACAGCATGGAAAAGTTACAAAGAAATGAAAAGTACTGGAGCCTACAATAGCTACAAAATGATCTGTAATAGTGCCACAGAAAAGGTTAGGCTGGCAAAGATAGATTGAGAAATTGCTGGCAAAGAGAGCAAAGAAGGGGGGTAAGGAATTCTTCACATATATAAATGCAAAGAAGAAAAGGACAAACCAGATCAGACCCTTATGTAATGGACGTGGGATAGTATTAGATATCCCAGTTGAAGTTGCAGATGATCTCAACAGTTACTTTGCTTCAGTATTTCAGAAGAAAAACCCCTTACGTCAATGAGAAATTATGGGGGTGAAGTTGAAATTTTACAAATTTATTTAATGAAAAAACTTTTAAGCCTACAGGCCAGTAAGGCTCCTGGAGTTGATGGCATATACCCTATAATCTTAAGGGAGGCAGCAAGTGAGTGCATCGAACCATTGAGGCTATGGACTCAGGAGTGATTCTGTTGAATTGGAAAAGTGCCAGTTTATCTCCAATACATAAGGGTGGTTCTAAGAGTGAAGTGGAAAATTACCGGCCGGTTAGTCTAACTTCAACTTCTGTAGTAGGGAAAATCATGAGACAGTGATCAAGGGTGGAATTCAGGATCATTTAGATAGAAATGGAATTGTGAAACATACACAGGATAGTTTGTTAAAGGGAAAATAATGTTTAACAAATCTGATTAGCTATTTTGACAGGGTCAGTGAAGAGCTGGATTTAGGGAATAATTTTGACATTGTTTATTTGGATTGCAGCAAAACATTTGACTCAGTTCCACATGAGCGGTTACTTTATAAGCTGGAACAGGTTGGAATCACAGGGAAAATCCTTAAATGGATAGCTGGATGGCTTCAAGACAGGAGGCAGAGGGTTGTGATAAATGGTTATTCCTCAGATTGGGTTGATGTAAGAAGTGGGAGTTCCCTAAAGATCAGTATTAGGACTGTTGTGTTTTTGATTTTCATAAATGACATCGATGAAGGGATAGAGGGCGTGATGTCTAAATTTGAAGATGATGTAAAGATTGGTAGAGTAGTCAATGATCACTGCCAAGCAGAGCTTCTTCAGAGTGACCTAGATAGACTTCATGAATGGTCAGAAAAATGGCAGCTCTGCTTTAATCCAGCAAAGTGTAAGGTATTGCACATGGGGAACAGTAACCCCAAAATATACCATTATACACTTGGCAGAGTTGAACTAAAGCCGGTGGTGGAGGAAAGGGACTTTGGTATTACGATATAGTCAGACATGAAGTTCTCCGAGCACTATAGACTGGTTGCAAGGAAGGCCCGTGCCGTCCTATCAATGATTTATCGAACAATTGTGAGTAGAGATAAGGACATCATAATTCCTTGTATAAGGCTGTTGTTGGACCATACTTGAAATACTGTGTTCAAGTATGGAGACTGCACCTAAAGAAAGACATGCTTCTTGAAAGGGTCCAAAGATGGGGAACTCGCCTGGTGAGATCAGCAAAAGGAGGAAATATGTCCATACGAGGAAAGACTTCGAATATGTGGGTTACAGAGCTTGGAAACTAGAAAACTTGATTGAGGCTCTGAGAGACATAAGCAGAATGAATGAGGACGAAATTTTCACGGTTATAAATAATTCTAGAACAAGGTGCCATAATTTCAAGTTACGGAGGGAGATGTTTAGACTGGATTGCAGGAAGTTTTATTTTAGCCGGCGAGTTATAAATTACTGGAATAAGTTACCTATATGGGTGGTAGAGGCTGACAATTTGAGGAAATTCAAAGGTAAACTGGATAATTACCTAAGAGATGAGGGAAGGCTGTCCATGTTTCCTTTTCTCTTATTAATTATTATTATTTTAATTTTCTTCTTATTATTATTATTTTGTTTTATTTTTTTTTATTATTATTTTGTTTTATTTTTTTTATTATTATTTTTTTGTCTGGTGCAGCATAAGCCATAGGCTTCCTTGCACTATGTGGCCATTGCTAATACTAATACCATCTCATCTTGGACAAAACTGTGAGCAGAGAAAGGTGGTGGATGAATGTAGCCGTTGATGTCTGTCTCTCATTGTATCAGCTAACTGGAGAGCGACAGTGGCACAAATCACTGCAGACTTCAATGAGGGAGATGCCAGAAACTTCTCTACCAAGACCATCAGGTGATCATTAGCTGCAATGGGTTATGGGAGCCACCGACCCCCCAGAGTCCCATTGCTAACACCACGACACAGGACTCTGTCTCAACTGGGCAAAAGAACATCGGCATTGGACCTTAGGTGATTGGAGACAGGTCTCCAGGTCCGTTGAGTCCCGTTCCCAGTTACTTTGAGCAGACGGGTGGGTGCGTATCTGATGGAAACTGCATGAAGCCATGCGCCCGTCATGTCAAAAAAGGAACTGTTGGCAGGTGGACAGTCGGTAATGGTCTGGGTGCATGTTCAACTGGTACACATTGGGACCTCTGGTACGTCTAGACACATCGCTGAATGGTCCAGGTTATGTGTCCATCCTTGCAGACTATCTGCATCCCTTTATGGTCATCATGCACCCACAGGGCAACGGTCTCTTGCAGCAGGACAGTGCACCTCCCCACAGAGCCGTCGTGACTAGAACATTGTTCGAAGAGCATTCTGCAGATTTTACCACCGTGGAATGGCCTCCCCTTTCCACAGCATCTCTGCTGTGGAAAGGGCCTTTTGAACCTTGGATCTTCCACCCAGGGATGCGACAGAATTATGGACAGCAGTGTAGTGTAGCAAGCATGGATGGAAATACTGTGGAATGCTTTCCTGAACTAGTGTACTCAATGCCTCACCGTATAACTGCCCTTATCCGGGCAAAAGGTGGGCCTACCAATTACTAGGTAGGTATCCCATGATTTCTATCCACTCAGTGTTTATATATATAGGTATAATATCAAAGGCAGTCTTCCATTTGGAAATTTGTGCAATTTCTTTTGAGATATCAAGTATTAGAGAACACAGTAATACACTAAGGTAGTATTGTGTTCTCTAATGTTCAGAATAATACACTGCCAAACTGTAGAATTATGCTGAAACCTTACTACTGTATGAAGTGATTTACTGAAAAAAAAAAGAGAAAAAAAAAAAGATTATACCTAATCAAGCTCATTTGTTCTTGTGGTATGTATTCTGTTCTTTGCAATTGGGTAGGCAAATTTCTTCCTTCCCTTTGTTCTTAAAAACTAACTTCTGCAGCATATTGCATTGTATAACAAAGTGCAGAATTATCAGTTTGTTGTTCGGTAATGGACTTGTTTGATGATGATGCTGCTGCTGTCTTTCTCTCTAAAAGTTCTTTTAATGATACATTTCATCTTTCTTGAAAAGTTATCAAGTATATTCCTTGCTCACTGTATTTGATGATGGATAGCTCCTTACACCTTAAAACTTTTAATTTATACTGGAGTCATCATTATGCTTTTATCCCCAAAACTCCCAAGACTATGAGGCATCAACATATTGTGGTTTCAAATTACATTTTGTTCTGTGGTCTGTTTTTCTGGTTGAAAAATCCAACTTTCCAAGAGGGGATTTGTGATTCCTCGCTAAAAGCTGACTCTGCCATGCATTAAAAAAAAAAATAAATAAATAAATAAAGATTCCTGCCATCTTGATGGAATTTGAATTCAGTGTGGGAGGATAACTATTGTGTAATAATAATTAATAAAATAAATTTATAATAGCTGTAAAGAAGGAATAATATACTTATAGTTAATATAATAATATACTATAAGTTGGAGAGAAAATAATCATATATTATAGCCAATATGTAATGGCCTTTAACAACAAATGAGGAATTTTGAAATTAGTGATGAAAGCAATGAATGTAACACCTTTTGTGAAAAACTGATATGATAGTGGTAGTGGCAAACTTTGTGAACTCTGATTGTTCACTGGTCTGTATCCTAAACTTGAAAGGGCTGTGTGCTTGGGGATTTCCACTTCCAACTTGCCAGCTGTGCCAGGCCATGGTTTGTCTTGAGACCTGTTTTTTCTAAAGTACAATATTAATTGCAATAAATTTGCAAGAAGGATGAGGTGTTGAGACACTAGTTGTTCTTGAATGGCTCCAGAGGTTGACCCCCAATGCCACTTAAGGTCTCTGTGAATATTTTGAAAAATTCTGCTAAGCCAGTCAGTGTGTCCATTGTCTTGTGTGCATTGATGTGTGGGCTATGTTGTTCTGACTGGCCACTCTTACTGGGAGGGGCCCTTGCCAGGAGAGCTCCTTCCAGCATCCATCCTTGGGGAAAGGACCCAAGCCATCTACTACTGTCTCAGGCAGGGACATTCAGTAGCCCATGGAAGGAAGAAGAAAAAGAAGATATACAAACTCAATCTGTCAGCCAATTTGATCATTCCTAAAAAAAAAAAAAGGAAAATTTTTCATTTATGCAGGTAGACCATGTACATTAGCATTAGTAAAGGCACATGATGCAAGAAAGAAAGCTTATATAGCATCAGCCAAAAAACAAAAACGCCTCCCTTCTAATTTCACCCATCCACTAGCTCCAAATGTTTGTCTACTTCAGCCTTGAATCTATTTAAGCTATCAACTTCTACAACGACAGATGGAAGTTTGTTCCAGCAATCAACCACCCGCCAGCTAAAGGCAAATTTCTGCACGTCTATCCTACAACTGTCTTTCCTCAATTTGAATTTAAGTCCTCTCAGGTGATTATTCTGAGCAAGAGGAAGAATCCCATCAGCACTGAGTATGCTCAAACCATTCAAGGCTTTATAAACCTCAATGAGATCACCTCGCAGGTGCCTAGTCTCCAGACCCTGTAATTTACAAAACTTAAGCCTTTCTTCTTAAGAGCTGTTGTTGTTGTTGTTTGGTTTTTAGGAGCATTAGCAACTAAGGCCATATTGCTCCGGGAATATGCGGTGGCATTCCCTGACCTTTTCGCATCCTCCATATTTGGTGGTGACGGGCTCGAACCCCGGTCTAATCAAGAAGCGTGTGCTATGCACTGCTGCTCCTTCCCACCTGGCTACGGAGGTGCGTCCTTCTTAAGAGCAACCCTTTGTTCCATTCACTAATCTTGTTGCCCTTCTCTGTATTCATTCCAGCAGTTCTACATCCTTCTTAAAATGAGGCCTCCAGACCTGTATACAGTACTCAAGGTGTGACCTGACCATTGCCTTATACAAGCAGATAATCACCTCCTTATCCATGTTAGAAAAATTCCTGTGTATCTTTGATAAGACACAATGAGCAATTCTTGCAGACCGTCTGCACTGCTCAGAAAACTTCATATCTGTCTGTACAATTACCCCCCGGTCCTTTTCATTCTCTACTACTGTCAGTGTAGTCCCAAACAGTTGCCGCCTCCATAGACAGGTCGCAAGGAGCAGCAGTGCATAGCACATGCTTCTTGATTAGACCGGAGTTCGAGCCCGTCACCACCAAATACGGAGGATGCGGAAAGGTCAGGGAATGATCACCGCATATCCCGGAGCAATATGGCCTTAGTTGCTAATGCTCCTAAAAACCAAATAAACAAACAAAAACAAATCCCACACAGTTGATACGTTACTCTGGGGTTACTGCTTCCCATATGCAGTACTTTATATTTGTCAATGTTAAACTTCAGTTGCCACCTCTCAGCCCATCTGCTCAACTTTTCTAGATCCTGTTGCAGCAGTGTACTGTCATTAGTGTCATTAACAACTCTGTCGACCTTCGTATCGTCTGCAAACTTGGACATTAAGCCTGATATACCATCATCAATATCATTAATAAATATAGAAAACAACAATGGATCCAACACTGAACCCATGAGACTCCAGGTATTAATCACTAATAACATTAGTCCACGAAGAGTGTCCATTGATTACCACTCTCTGTCTTCTCCCATTCAACCATCCCTTTATCCATTGTAGCAATTTGCCTTCAGTGCCACACTGCTCCGATTTCTGCAGCAGTCTTCCATGTACAATAGTATCAAAAGCCTTTCTAAGATCGAAATATATGATATCGAAATTATTCTTTGTATACAGTTCCTTTGTGACCACATCATAGTATCCAATCAAATTGGTTAGACAAGACTTCCCCTTAACAAACTCATGCTGTATTCAAGCTTTAACTGAAGTCTTGTCTAGATGATTCTGCAGTGCCTCTTTAACCATTGCCTTCATTAATTTCCCTGGAACAGAAGTTAAACTAACAGGTCTATAATTACTTATGTTGTCCTTTGTGAATTGTGGTTACATTTGCACATCTCCAGTCTATAGGTACCTCCCCTTAGTCCAAAGAAGCTCTCATAATTATGGCTAAGGGTTTGCTTACTTCCTTTGCTGCCTCCTTTAATATAACTGGATAGATCCCATCCACCCAGGTGCATTTCTTGTGTTTACATTCAACAATTTCTTCCCTACCTTGCTCACAGTTATTACAAAATCATCTAGCTCATTGCGAGTTTAATTCACCTCTGGAATTCCCTTTCCTGAATAACTCCTCGTGTGTGAATGTAGATGCAATATACTCATTTAGTTTGTTAGCTACCTGACTAGGATCATCAACAGCTGAACCATCAGTATCAAGTAGACCAATCTGATTTATTCCCTTTTTCTAGAGTTTACATAAGTAAAGAACTCTTTGCTTGTTTTTCTTTGCATCCTTTGCCAAGGATTTCTTGTAATCTGCCTTGGCCTGCCTAACCTCCTTTGTGACTTGGTTACAGACCAGCTTATATCTATCATAGACTTTTGTGTTACCTGTTAATTTATATGTATCTCATGCATTTTTCTTCTCTGCCATGATTCTCTTTAATCCATTTGACATACATTTAGGCCTAAACCTTGAACAATATTTCTTAGTTGATATGAAAGGCCGAGTACAGTGGTTTTTAACCTTTTTTTAATAACGGCACCCCTTACTCATTTATTTTATTTTGCGGCACCCCTACTCAATTTTCTGCCTGTTAGATCCGATTCTCTCTGTGTATATATATATATGATAGTTATTATATATATATATATATATATATATATATATATATATATATATAATTATAAAAATTACATTTCATAATACAAATTATATATATACAAAGGGTACTAGGAAAGTTTTGCAATATGACGCAACAATGAATCACAGGAAGCTGCATGTTGAGACATATTCATACGTGCATAGTAGCCGCCGCGCCAAGTCGATGGGCTCGGTTATTCATTAGTAGTGAGAGTGTAAAGTGCTTGCGATGGCATCGTGGTCACGAAATGAGATAAGGTCAGTTTTGCGGTATAATTTCGTGCGTGGTTTAACCATAGACCAGTGCTTAGAAGAAATGACTCTTGCACTAGATGATGATTGTCCACATCGTACAACGATATTCAGGTGGTATAGAGAATTCCAAAGGGGAAATTTCACTCTGGAGGATTCTGAGACGCCGGGAAGGCCACGAACGTCAGTTACGGAGGAAAACGTTACTGCTGTGAGGAAAATGCTTGACGAAAACAGGCGAGTTACCTACCAACAGATAGAGGATACTTTGGGCCTAAATGCACCAGCAATTCGTTCGATTCTGCAAGATCATTTGCACATGAAGAAACTTTGTTCTCTTTGGGTGCCGCATCAACTGACTGAAGAGCAGATGACACGACGTGTGACTTGGTGCCGGGAGATGTTAAAAAAGTTTGATAAGGGACAATCTCGGTATGTGAACAACATCGTGACAGGTGACGAGACTTGGCTGTACTATTACGATCTGCCGACCAAGGCTCAAAACAAAGTTTGGGTCTTTGATGATGACGACACACCCGTAATTGTCAGAAAATCCCGATCTGTAAAGAAGAAAATGATAGCTGTATTTTTCAAATCAAGTGGAATTGTGGAACGTGTCGTTTTGGACACGCAGAAGACAGTCACAGCTAAGTGGTATACTGAACAATGCCTGCCTAAAGTCATTGGATCTATGAAGAACCTGCGGCCAAAATCAAGAATGGACACCTGGTACCTCCATCACGAAAATGCTCCAGCTCACCGCGCCAAAGCCTGCACCGAATATTTGACCACGACAGGACTGAAACTTCTCGAGCACCCTCCCTACAGTCCAGACCATGCTCCCTGCGACTTTGCACTGTTCCCGCATGTGAAAATGAAGCTAAAAGGGAGGCGGTTTTCCAGTGATGAGGACCTTCTACGGGCTTGGGACAACGAGTGTGCTTTACTCCCTAGTGAAACTTGGCAGAACTGGTTTAAAGATTGGTTTCGGAGGATGGAGAGGTGTATTGAATGTAGAGGAAATTACTTTGAAAAAATTAAATAAACAAAGCTGTATTGCAAAACTTTCCTAGTACCCTTTGTATATATATATATATACAGTATATAATAATTTTATTCTTTATATAGAGGTACTAAATAAACATATAAATTAAAAAAATAATAAGTTTAAGTAACTTAAACCAAAATTACGTGACACCCCTGGAATGTTGTTGTGGCACCTTAGGGTGCTGCAGCACCCCGAATGAAAACCACTGGCCTAGTAGCTTCCAAGATTAATTCTTTGAATGCTTTCTGTTTTCAATTTGCTGTTGGTAACGTCATCAGTTGGTCTCACCATATAGAATTTAAATACTGTCTCAGACCACCGTAGTCACCTTTACAAAAGCAAAATCCTTCCCTTTACTCCTGATGGTAGTTATCTCTTTGAGTAAATCCACTTCAGCACACTGATCACTGCCACCTACTGGTTCCTTTATCTGCAGATTCTTAATGCACGAAGAATCACTACTGATAATCAGATTAAGAGTATTACTCCCTCTAATTGCCTCCCAAACATTCTGCTTTAGAAAACAATCATCCAATAAATCCACAAAAGCCTTGCTAGTGTATGAGTGACCTACCCACAAATTCCAGTTAATATCTGGGAAATTAAAATCCCCAGTTGCAAGACACTCTGATTTACTGGCCCACTCTATTTCTTTGTACAGTTGTTTATTATACTCATCAGAGTCACTGCACTGTCCAGCCATATCCGACTGCCTTTACTTCCTTGGATTTTATATGTTTCTTAACTAATAGCGTATTTGAAAACGAAATGCACAAGGTATAATCCTTGTGGCTTTTGGTAATTAACTATATAATATCAGTGTAGATACACCATAGTTAACCATAAATTAACATCACAGTTAACCCATAAATTAACTATATGTAGCGTAAAAGGCATCGTTTTAATGATATCTCATATTGTGGTTGCCTTCACAGTGAGATAGTTGGTATTGCACTACTTCAAATAAATAACACTTCTCTAATAGAGAAGACTACTGTTATTTATTTTCGGAGGATACCACCACCCCAACGATCATTTCGAGGCTAATATGGGCGGGCAGATACCCTGGTAGTGCAACATGGCATCACAGTTGCGAAGTTATATCCACAATATGAGAGATGCTAAAGGGTGTTGGTAATAATGTATTTGAAAATGAAATGCACAAGGCATAATCCTTATGGGTTTTGGTAATTAACTATATAATATCAGTGTAGATACAACATAGTTAACCCATAAATTTGAACTACGTATGTAGTGTAAAAGGCATCGTTTTAATAGTATCTCATATTGTGGTTGCCTTCACAACGAGATAGCTGGTATTGCACTACTTCAAATAAATAACGCTTCTCTTAAATAAATAACAGTAGAAGACTACTGTTATTTATTTTCAGAGGATACCACCACCCAGACGATCATTCTTCTCTACTAGAGAAGAGTTATTTATTTGAAGTAGTGCAATACTTGGTATCTCATTGTGAAGGCAACCACAATATGAGATATCATTAAAACGATGCCTTTTACACTACATACGTAGTTCAAATTTATGGGTTAACTATGGTGTATCTACACCGATGTTATATAGTTAACTAATAACATAACCCCTCCTCCCTTCCTATCCTGTCTATCCTTCCTGCACATGCTGTATTCCCCAAATTTCAGTTTTGCATTCCATGCGACACCACATCTCTGATATCCTAACAATATCTGCCTTTGATGTTTTGACCAACACCTCATCAAATTTATTTACCAAGCTCCTATCATTGGTGTACACGCAAGTATACGTGCACCTGTTCCTATTTTTACCTACCCTAACACAGTACATGTATTTACTCGTTCTGCAATGACTTCCAGCAGACTTTGAAATCCTCTGCACCTTGTTTTCCAGACTGCTGCTGCTCATTCCAGTAGAAGCAGTGCAAGAATCACTTTCACCTCTGCCAGCAGCTACTGTTAATCTATTAGTCTGTGTATCCCCCCCCCAAGCTAGCAGTTTTCCAACCCACCTAACACTGCCTTGATAGCGTCAGCAAATATTTTTGTGCACCCTTTCTATTTAAGTTTATTCCATCTCTGTAGAATCAGTCTCTCCTGTTAACATGGTATTGTAATATGTAAAGTACGTGGTAAAGCTAAGTGGTGCTCTTGTTGGACAATTTAGTGAGATGGTCTTAGGGGATAGACGAGGAGTACCTCCATTAATAACGGAAATTTCTCATTCTTTTTATTGTGGACAAATACAAAGTTTACACACAGAATAGAAATGATCACAAATGAAAATTATGCATTTTTTAATTTAATTATAACTTCCCAATACAGCTCCCAACATTTAAGATATGTTGGGAGCTGTATTATAGATGATGAAAATCAAGGATTTATCTTGCTGAACTCTGGTAGTAAGTGAATGATGACTTCAGTGGTTTGAAATATCACTGAGATAACACATTTCCAAGGGTTACTCATAACAAATTATTGTATAGCAAAACCGCAGTTGTTTCCATTTGATTCACTCTTATATGTCTCAAAAATAATGTTAATACAATGTAATTGTTTTTTTATTATTATTATCATTATTATTATAGATTGCAAAAGCCTTAGAATATCTTCATCAACAGCACATTATTTATCGTGACCTGAAGTCTGAAAATGTACTGGTTTGGGAGATTCCCCCACCTTTTCATTCCCTTATTCCCCTTCCTCCTGTAGAAGTTAAGTTGGCTGATTATGGAATAAGTAGATCAACACTTCCAACAGGGACTAAAGGGTTTGGTGGGACAGAAGGTTTCATGGCTCCTGAAATCATGAGGTATAATGGAGAAGAAGAATATACAGAAAAAGTATGAAATTTAAATAGTTTTTCTTTTTTTCATGTTTCATTATTGTTTTTAATTACATATAAATGAAATATATTGTATTGTTAACTTATATTAACACTATCCATTATAAAAGTAGCTTAAATTTTAAACAATGTATCTTTAAGCCGTTTTTGATATAACCAAGTGGAGACTACAGTACTATGCATGTTTGAGTTGATCATGGTTCAAGCTCACATGGCCACTAAAAACGATTAATGATAATATTCTTGTCAAATAACTACTTGTAAACTCCTCTGACCTATGTGGTCTTGTCAGCATATAAACAGAAAGTTCATTGTATAAGGTATTTAAAATGATCTTTCCACGTTCCAAAATTTATTGTGAGAAAACTAATAATTATTTATTGAAAAGCAAATTACATTTAAGATATGCAACAAAATATTTTTTCAAGTTATTAAAGCTTGACTGCTTTTTACCATGTGAGTGTACCCATCTTTGAGGTGGCATCTTAACCTTAGAGAGCATTCTATGTAATTACCTTTTGCACAATGAAGTTGGTTGACAATGATAATTTTGGAAGAAGCAGGAAAAGAGTACTCCATCCATTTGTGGTAAGTCACCAATTGCCTTCTGCAGTGGTGAAGTAACACAGGATGGTATGCTATTAATGCAGCAACATTTGAGTGTCTTTGTAATTCATAGGCTAAGAAACTCTGCATATTTTTTTTTTTAAGTCAACCCCAAACACAAGAGGTATTAGAACCTATAGTACTTAGTACCGTGCTTGGGTTGGAGATTGAGAAGAGGAAAGAAGATATTTGTTGACATTGGACTTGAACTACTGTAGATTGTAATTTTCAGGAAATACGTATGAAGGAAGGTTGTTCCCAAAAATGGCAGTTGAATGAATAAATGAGGAAGATGAAAAGTTGGTTCTGTGGGTTTGAAGTTGGACAGTAAATGGATGTTGGCTGGTGGCGGCACATGTTCAGACTGTTTTGAAAGAGAGAGCGGGAATTATAGAAGCCAATTCAGAAGAACAGTGCCCGTGGAAGTATCTGTAGAAGAGGCATGCAGCAGAAACAGTACGTCTATGAGAAAGCGAGTGGAGAGACTCAGTTAGAGATAAATCATTAATTAACCTAACTGCCTTCTTCTGAATCGAATCAAGAAGCCTGAGAGAGGTTTTGGGGGCACCACCCCAAATGTGGGAACAATATTCCATGGCAGGGTGGATTTGCGATTTATACAGAGTGAGCAGCTGTTTGGAAGAAAAGTAACGCCGAGAGCGAAAGAGAAAACCAAGTTTTTTAGATGCAGAGGAAGCAATATTTGTAATGTGCTTGTGCCAAGAGAGATTAGAAGTCAGGGTAATCCCCAAAAAAGATATATCATTTTGCCTAGAAATCGAAGTGTCACTAAAGATAAGCATAGGAGCAGAAGAATCCTTTTTGCGAGATATAAGACAAGACTGAGTTTTAGATGTCAACCAAGACAACTTAGTTGAAATCAACTAAGTTGTCTTTGCCCCCACTGGAGAATTACCTGAAGATCGGCATTTAAGGAATTGGTAGCAGATTTTCGAGAAGTTGAAACTGATTGGGCAGGGCAAGGTTTCTCAAAATGGAAAGTGGAATGCAGTGTGTTATCAGTGACAAAACTATAAATAGGATTTCCAGCCAATGGAAGAAGGTCATTAATATACAAGAGGAAAAGAGTGGGGGAAAGAACTGAACCTTGGGGGACATCGGCATTAGTGGAGAAGTTAGAAGACAGAGTGCCATCTACCATCACCCTGAGTGAGCGATCAGAGAGAAAACTGGATAACCAATTACTAAAAACAGGCAAACCATAAGATGGAAGCTTGTTTAGAAGACCTTTTTGCCAAACACGATCAAAAGCCTTTGAGATGTCAAGAGCAACTACTTGTGTTTCCCCGAACGTTTCCATTCAATTAGTCCATAAATGGGTAACATAAGCCAGAATATCACCAGTGGATCGACACTGACGGAATCCATACTGGAGATAGTTGATCAAACGGAAGGTTTCTAGGTAGTTTAAGAGTTGGCGGTTAATTGATTTCTCCATTACTTTAGAAAGGGTAGCAGTAATTGCAATGGGATGATAATTGGATGGAAGGGATTTGTCACCCTTTTTAGGAACTGGCTGGATATGAGCAAATTTCCAAGCAGAAGGAAAAACATCTTTGGAATAAGAAAGTGAAAAAAGGCGGCAAAGAATAGGAGTAAGTTCAGGACCACAGGTTTTGAGAACAAGTGGAGAAATACCATCAGGACCTGGAGCTTTCTTAGCATCGAGATTTATCAAAATCCTTCTGACATCCTTTTGACGGAAGACCCCAGGAGGTATTGAATGGAGCGTGTTGGGAATGGTGGGAGGTGTTTTACCAAGATCATTAATACATGAGCTGGAAGAAAAATGGGATGCTAGCAGGTCAGCTTTATCCTTGGCTGAAGTGACAACAGAACCATCTGGTTTGTACAGAGGTGGGAGCAGAGATGGACAAAAGTTGCGGCCAATAGCTTTGGCAAGAGACCAGAATGCTCGGCTACCATTAGGGCAAGAAGCAAGTTTTCTACGCTTAGCCTGTTGAAACTCTAGTTTGGACTGATTAATAACTGCTTTATAATTGTTGCGAGCTTTGGTGTAGGCAGAAAATGAAACTGAAGAATTAGAAACAAGCCAATTACGATATGCAACATTCTTCTCTTGAACAGCCTTAGCACATTTATTGGAAAACCAAGGTTTAGGTAAAGGACAAGGTTTTAAAGTGGAGTGTGGGATAAAGGATTCCATTCCTGCAAGAATAATTTCACTGACATGATCTGAGTAAACGTTGACATCAGAAGTTTTGAAACAGTAATCCGACCATGGAAAAGAAGAAATGAAGTCTCACAGGTCATCCCATTTTGCTTTCTTGTAATGCCAAACAACATGAGGTTGGGAATAGCCATGAGATAAAGGTTCCATTGGAGAAGAGACAATCACCAAGTTGTGATCTGAAGTGCCTAAAGGACCTCTCACTTCGACCGTGTACTTAGAAGGGTTGTTTGTGAGAAAAAGATCAAGCGTATTGGCTGTATGATTAGGATTGTCCGTTATTCTTGTAGGTAAATGAACAATCTGTGCTGGGTCGGTGTGACTAGAAAACGGAAGCCAGCTGAGTTGCGAACATTAAAATCACCAAGGAAAATTACCTCACTGTTAGGAAAGTTGTACTGGAGAAAGTCAAGTTGCAAAGAGAGGAAGTCAAAGAGCTCCAAGTGATTAGTGGAACTGGGAGAATGGTAGAGACAACAGATGAATTTGACACAGTGAGGTAGAGAGATTTTAAGCTAGAGAAGATCAAAGAGAGGAGATTCCAAAAATGCCAAGTCTCTGACAGGGAATATCAGAACGGACATATGCACAAGTACCACCTTTGAGACGAAAGGAATCATATGGTGAATAATTTGGGCATCTGAGATGAGCAGTAGTTGAATCAACCGATAACTGAGATTCTGTCAGAAAAAGTACATGGGGTTTGGAAGACTGCAAGTGGAAATGGACATCATTGAGATTAGAATTGAGACCACGTATATTTGTGAAATGAATTAGGAAGCGCTTGCAACTATTATGAACTGAGGGTCCCGCAAACAGCTGTGTGGAGAGTTCTGAGGAATTTCCTGTCCTTTGTCCTTAAAAACTAACTGCTGCAGCATATCACAGTTTATAGCAAAGTGCAACATTATCAATTTGTTCTTGGATAATCGACCTGCTTTGATGGTGATATTTGTTTTCTCATTAAAACAAAAGTTGTTTTAATGAGAAAACATTCCATCTTTTTGGAAAGTTTAACAGGCATGTTTTTTGAATATGGGAAAGCAAAAATTCGCATACTAATGTTGAACATATTAGGGATGTTTAGTGCCAACAATCTAGACAAACTGTATGGCCTTTCTATTTATCCAGATGAATTGTTACTGGTATGATTACCCTAACATGTTAGTTCTGTGGTTGATATCCAGCTGTCAGAAGACAAATCACGTTTTTTAAGATGAAGAACCACTGTATCCCAATAAATTCTTTGGAGATATATGAAAACTTAGGTTTATGTTTCACCACCACTACCATTAACTATGGATATTTTAAAAGAAAGGATATGTGAGGGTGATGCAGGAGTGCAGTATGATATTTTGTGAAATTTAATGAGATAACGTTCCATCCTTCTGGAAAGGTTAACAGGCATATGACCTTGTGGGTAGCACAGTTGGTAGAATCACCATCCTTCCCATACCGGATGGAAAAGACTTGAGTTTGAGTCCTGTCATTAATGTGAGAAATTATTATGGGCCCTTTTCACAACGTGACTGAGTTGGTTGGTCTCAGGCGAGGATAGCATGGTTTTTTTTTTTTTTTTTACTACAGAGAACTTGGGTTTTTCATCAAACAGAAAATTGAGCACACACAAAACACATGCAATTTACAGACAGTATACACAGAGCAATATGGCCTTAGTCGCTGATGCTCCTAAAACCCCACTACAACAACAGGCATATTTTTATAAAGAAATGATAAAGAAAAATATCTGCAGAGCTATTTCATAAAATATAATGCATAATTATATATTTGCTCAGAAAAAACTTTTTTTTTTATTTTAGTAAATTTTGTTAAAATTGGACAAAATCACTTTTATTTGCCATCTGCTTCATTGCATAGATACCTTTGTTATTTTTTCTCTTTATTCCAACTTATTTTTGGAATAAAAGATGTTTACATTGCAAGTGGTGAACAAAAGTGTAATGTAAATTCGGTATACAGAGTGTCTCAGAAATACACGGCATAACTTCAGGAATGAGTTCCTCATATGTAGACAATAAAAATATTTTATATCAATATAGTTCCGGAAATGCTTGGTTCCCAGGTTATTAACCGGAATGTCTTATTTCCCGCGGGTGATTTCCTTCATAACAAGGTACTGACATAATCTGGTGGTTGTCCATTCCAACCATGTACTGAAATCAGGAGCAAGCGGATATGCACTTTATGTACGGTTTGGCGGACAGCAATGCTCTCGAGGCCCATCGTTTGTACCACGAAAGGTTCCCAAAACGAAGATGTTCAGACAGGAAAACGTTTGAAGGTATCCATCGCCGCCTTTGTGAACATGGGACCTTTACACCTTGTGCCGTTGGCAGAGGACAACCAAGATCTACAACTCCTGAAGTAGAGGGGTGGACCAACTGCCTGGCCTCCACGCTCACCTGATTTAAACCCACTAGATTTCTTCTTGTACATATTCTTACCATATGTACGCCATCAACTGGTGCAATACCACCATTTAAAGTTATTGGTGTATTTGACTCCGGTAGCTGATGTGGAAACTCTCTGAAATCAAATTGTGGAAGGTTGTGAAACAATACGAAACATGCCAGGAATTTGTCATCGTCTTCGCGAGTCCATGAGACGTCGATGTGAGGCCTGTATTCAGGCAGAAGGTGGATATTTTGAACAATTACTATAAGGTGATGTGAACAGTTAAGTGTCATAGACAGACCTTGAAAACTCGGAAACCAAGCATTTCCGGAACTATGTTGATATAAAATATGTTTATTGTCTACATATGAGGAACTCATTCCTGAAGTGTATTTTTGAGACACCCTGTATATTGCAAAATGAAATTCTGCATATTTATTTTCAAGCTAGGAGTATGGTCTTTTATGATAGGTTATAAAATGCATAGTTTTCTTTGTTAAGTCTAAAAGACTAAGAAATAATATTCCTTGCAGATATTCATACATCACCAGTAATAAAAATAGTCACTTACTGTCTGTGCACACACACACTATGCAAAATTCACATTTAATAAAAGTTATTGCTGCTTTTTTCATATGATAGTTTTATATTTTAAATTAATCATGGATAATTAAATGTAAATTTAAATTTATAATTTTAATTACCTATTAACTGTTAAATTTCATGCTGTAACGAAGTGAATGAGTTAATATTAAACATTGTCCTGTAAATATCTGCTCTTTCTTTTGGAATCCACAGGGTAAAGAGAATTTGGAAATCCTCTTAAGTTATTTCAGGCTTTTCAGCCCCTTCGAACATACCAATTATCTATGAATTCACCCTGTACAGACATAATATACATGAGAAACTTGTAAACTTGGGTGCCATAAGAATTAGCTCACTGTGGGCTGGTTCATTGGTGCATCATAACTCCCAACAACAAGAAAGCCACAGACATCATCGTCATCAGTATTTTACATTTGTCAATTTTAAACTTCACTTGCCACTTCTCAGCCCACTGCCTAATATTTCTAATGTTGTTGCAGAAGCATACCCTGATTACTGTCATTAACTTCCTTGCCAACCTTCATATCACGACAAACATAGATATTAAGTCTGATATGCCTTAACGAGTATCATCAATCACAGAAAACAGCAGTAGTCCATCATTGAGTCCTGGATCCAGGATATTAGAAACCATTGAAACATGCTGGGATAAATAGCAGTCATCCAGTTTGTTCATCCTGTTACCATATTGGTCCTTGAGGTTGTCACAGACATTCTCTCAGATATGCCAGACAAGCTGTACTTGCTACCTGGGAGTCTAGAACACTGATGGAACTGATATTCGGGTGACACTCAAGTCAAGTGGACCCAATTTCGGCGAAGTCTGGACGGTCTGTGACAGCCAAATCCTCTGCTTGCACCTTCACAATGGTGGGACTGTTAGTAATCCTGGGTATAACCTCCATGCACAAGTACATGGTGGGCGACCACCCAGATGTGAACCAACGTAAGCAGGGGTCGAGGGGGTGGCGCCCACACCACATGGAGGAATGCTGGCCCTCTATGTTACCAGGCAGTACTAGGTGGTAGATGACTCTCATCAACCGGTGCAATACCACCACTTTGCTTATTGGAGGCTTGAAGTGGTGGAACCCATGTTTAGTCTCTAGAGCTAAGTTCCGGTCAACCCTTCCCTGTCTCTTCCATCATGCAGTATGAGTGATGACTTTTGAGGTTATGATGAACATCGTGGCGAGATCCATTATTCCTTGCATTTCGAGGGTACAGCTCTATAACAGTGTTCGCAGGCCGGCCGCTAGTTAGTACACTGGACCGAACCTATAGGCAACTCTCTAGGAGGCTTCCGGATCAGCTAGTGTATAATCTTGCTACCTCTACTCTGCCAGATAGTGACCGGAGGGAGTCCTAGTAGTGTGTATGCAGAGAGCATTGTCGAGGCCACATGTGAAGTTTCTGGGTATATTCTTACCATATGTACCCCCATATCCAAAAATTTCATTACTTCATACAGCATGTCCCACCAACTTTTTCTTACTATTGAATACACCGTGAATTGTCAAACTAATAGAGCAAGCTTATCTGCGAAAAGATCTAAACCTCCCAAGCACTTCCTAATTCATTTCACAAATATACGTGGTCTCAATTCTAATCTCAACGATGTCCATTTCTACTTGCAGTCTTCCAAACCCCATGTACTTTTTCTGACAGAATCTCAGTTATCGGTTGATTCAACTACTGCTCATCTCAGATGCCCAAATTATTCGCCATATGATTCCTTTCCCCTGAAAGGTGGTACTTGTGCATATGTCCGTTCTGATATTCCCTGTCAGAGACTTGGCAATTTGGAATCTCCTCTCTTTGATCTTCTCTAGCTTAAAATCTCTCTACCTCATTGTGTCAAATTCATCTGTTGTCTCTACCATTCTCCCAGTTCCACTAATCACTTGGAGCTCTTTGACTTCCTCTCTTTGCAACTTGACTTTCTCCAGTACAACTTTCCTAACAGTGAGGTAATTTTCCTTGGTGATTTTAATGTTTGCAACTCAGCTGGCTTCCGTTTTCTAGTCACACCGAGCCAGCTGGTCGAGATGCTGAGGCTTTTGCAATTACTAATGACCTTGCGCAGATTGTTCATTTACCTACAAGAATACCGGACAATCCTAATCATACAGCCAATACGCTTGATCTTTTTCTCACAAACAACCCTTCTAAGTACACAGTTGAAGTGAGAGGTCCTTTAGGCACTTCAGATCACAACTTGGTGATTGTCTCTTCTCCAATGGAACCTTTATCTCATGGCTATTCCCAACCTCGTGTTGTTTGGCATTACAAGAATGCAAAATGAGATGATCTGCGAGACTTCTTTTCTTCTTTTCCATGGTCGGATTACTGTTTCAAAACTTCTGATGTCAACGTTTGCTCAGATCGTGTCAGTGAAATTATTCTTGCAGGAATGGAATCTTTTATCCCACACTCCACTTTAAAATCTCGTCCTTTATCTAAACCTTGGTTTTCCAATAAATGTGCTAAGGCTGTTCAAGAGAAGAATGTTGCATATCGTAATTGGCTTCTTTCTAATTCTCCAGTTTCATTTTCTGCCGAAACCAAATCTCACAACAATTGTAAAACAATTATTAATCAGTCCAAACTAGAGTTTCAACAGGCTAAGAGTAGAAAACTTGCTTCTTGCCCTAATGGTAGCTGAGCATTCTGGTCTCTTGCCAAAGCTATTGGCTGCAACTTTTCCCCATCTCTGCTCCCACCTCTGTCCAAACCAGATGGTTCTGTTGTCACTTCAGCCAAGGATAAAGCTGACCTGCTAGCATCCCATTTTTCTTCCAGCTCATGTATTAATGATCTTGGTAAAACAACTCCCACCATTCCCAACACATTCCATTCAATGCCTCCTGTGGTCTTCTGTCAAAAGGATGTCAGAAGGATTTTGAAGAATCTAGATGCTAAGAAAGCTCCAGGTCCCAATGGTATTTCTCCACTTGTTCTCAAAACCAGTGCTCCTGAACTTACTCCTATTCTTTGCTGCCTTTTTTCACTTTCTTATTCCAAAGGTGTTTTTCCTTCTGCTTGGAAATTTGCTCATATCCAGCCAGTTCCTAAAAAGGGTGACAAATCCCTCCCATCCAATTATCGTCCCATTGCAATTACTTCTACTCTATCTAAAGTAATAGAGGAATCAATTAACTTCCATCTCTTAAACTACCTAGAAACCTTCCGTCTGATCAGTGATCGCCAGTATGGATTCCGTCAGTGTCGATCCACTGGTGATATCCTGGCTTATGTTATCCATTTATGGACTAATTCAATGGAAAGGTTTGGTGAAACACAAGTAGTTGCTCTTGACATCTCAAAGGCTTTTGATCGTATTTGGCATAAAGGTCTTCTAAACAAGCTTCCATCTTATGGTTTGCCAACTGTTTTTAGTAATTGGTTATCCAGTTTTCTCTCTGATCGCTCACTGAGGGTGATGGTAGATGGCACTCTGTCTTCTAACTTCTCCACTAATGCCGATGTCCCCCAAAGTTCAGTTCTTTCCCCCACTCTTTTCCTCTTGTATATTAACGACCTTCTTCCATTGACTGGAAATCCTATCCATAGTTTTGCTGATGATAGCACATTGCATTCCGCTTTACATTTTGAGAAACCTTGCCCTGCTCAATCAGCTTCAACTTATCGAAAATCTACTACCAATTCCGTAAATGATGATCTTCAGGTAATTCTCCAGTGGGGCAAAGACAACTTAGTTGATTTTAACCCTTCTAAAACTCAGTCTTGTCTTATATCTCGCAAAAAGGATTGCTCCTATGCTTATCTTTAGTGACACTCCGATTTCTAGGCAAAATGATATATCTCTTTTGGGGATTACCCTGACTTCTAATCTCTCTTGGCACAAGCACATTACAAATATTGCTTCCTCTGCATCTAAAAAACTTGGTTTTCTCTTTCGGTCTCGGCGTTACTTTTCTTCCAAACAGCTGCTCACTCTGTATAAATCGCAAATCCGCCCTGCCATGGAATATTGTTCCCACATCTGGGGTGGTGCCCCCTAAACCTCTCTCAGGCTTCTTGATTCAATTCAGAAGAGGGCAGTTAGGTTAATTAATGATTCATCTCTAACAGGGTCTCTCCACTCGCTTTCTCATAGACGTACTGTTTCTGCTGCATGCCTCTTCTACAGATACTTCCATCGGCACTGTTCTTCTGAATTGGCTTTTATAATTCCCGCTCTCTCTTTCAAAACATTCCGAACACGTGCCACCACCAGCCAACATCCATTTACTGTCCAACTTTTCATCTTTCTCGTTTATTCATTCAACTGGTGTTTTCTGGAACAACCTTCCTTCATACGTGTTTCCTGAAAATTACAGTCTACAGAAGTTCAAGTCCAGTGTCAACAAATATCTCCTTTTGTCTTCTCAACCCCAACTCAAGCACGGTACTAAGTACTATAGGTTCTAATACCTCTCGTCTTTGGGGTTTACATAAAAAAATATATATATCTAGTGTATTTCAAGTCCATGTATTCGAGTCTATAATAAATAGGTTGGAGTTTCCCATGAACTAGCAGTTATTGATGTATCCTCAGTGGCATTAGCAAAAACTCTTCACTGTCTCTGTGTTCCTATGAATGGCAGCATATGTCAAAACAATGTAACTCTAATAAATTTATTACAATTGTACATACTCGTATATATGTTGTAGAGAACAGGTGTATTTCTGTGGTTAAATTTTTGTATTTGCTAAGTTATATTTAAGCTTTGCATAACTACTCATTAAGAATATTGAACAAATCAGTATTAAAATAAAGCAATAAAAATATTCATGAACTTATTATACTGTATACATAGGCATTTTTATTTACATACTGTATTAGTCATACTAAATTATTCAGTTTTAAGGAGCCAAGGATACAAGTCTGAACAGAATTATGTACAAAACAGACTTGTAAACAGTTTTCTATACAGTTTGTTATAACAGGGCTAAAGATTGCTGAATATTTGATTGAACTTGCAGCTGCATTCCATGTTTGAGTCATATTCAGCAAGAGTGGATATCCCTGTTTTGACATTCTTTTTGTCATAAGCTGTGAAGGCTGTTCAATAATGATGATAATTTTTTTTTTCCCAACATACCTTTATTAATCATCCATATTTTGATGGTCCTTTTCGAAGTAGGCCCCATTTGATGAAATACATATACTCCAACATTTCTGCCATTCTTCAAAAACATGGTGAAAGTCATTTTTTGACATGCACTTGAGAATCGCCTCTGATGTCTACAACTTCTGATAACTGGAAACATTTTCCTCCTAGTTCCTGCTTTAACTTTTGAAATTAAAAAAAAAATTGCAAGGCCAGGGCTGTAAGGCATATGAGGAACATATTTAACATTAATGATGGCTAAGTACTCAATAACAGTATGAACAATGTGGTCTCACATTATTATGATGCAGCATTCACCCACTTGCATGCAGTCATTTGCGACAAATGTATCCTGCAAAGTGTACAGTACATTTCTGTAGTAAGATCCCATAACAGTCATATGATGTGGCACAACATGCTGGTAAACCATTCCTTGAATGTCAAAAAAAAAAAAAAAAAGATAACCATAACCTTTCCTGCAGAAGCCACAACTTTTGCTTTTTTCAGTGAAGGAATCAAGTAGATTTCCAAACAGATCTTTGTTGCTTTCCCTCTAGTTTGAAATGAAGCGAAGTTTCATCCACTATGATCACCTCATGCAGAACCTCACCGTCTTCAGTAATCATATGTTGCAGCTCCTGACAAACCTCCATGTGAACTTGCTGTTTCTTGGGTGTGAGCAGTCTTGGAAGCCATTCTGGTAAACTATTCCTTGAATGTCAAAAAAAGAGATAACCATAACCTTTCCTGCAAAAGCCACAATTTTTGCTTTTTTCGGTGTTGGCGATGACAACCAAAATGAGCTCTCTTTGCTTACTCTTTAGGTCGAAATGAAGCTGAGTTTCATCAACCATTATCACCTCATGCAGAACCTCACTATCTTCAGTGTCCATACATTGCAGCTCCTGACAAACCTGCATGTGAACTTGCTGTTGCTCAGGTGTGAGTAGTCTTGGAACCCAATGTGCACGAACACGTCATATGCAAATGATAATACCATGCATGCTTCCTACTGATATTCTCAACATCGCTGCCATTTGCCATACTGTTATATGACAATATTCTCTCATGATGACAGAAACAGTGTTTATGGTTTATGTGGTGACAGCACATAATTACTTAAAGCAAAGATTTTTCCCATGGACTTAAAGCTAGTCCTTGGTAACAGGACTATACAGCATAATACACTGCCATCTGCCACTTGTTTGGGGAGGCCTAGGTTCAAATCCCATTGATGACTGGAGCAATTTCTAAAGTCCTCTTCAGTTGAAGGGGTGCTAAATTCAAAGTACAGTTGGATGGTTATCTTGTTTTGGGAATAGTGTGAACATTTTGTTTTACTTTATTATTTTATTTTATTTTTATTTTTATTTATTTTTTTATTTTTTTGGCTGTTACAGAAGAAGTCTCCTTCCTTGCATCATTTAGCCTTACTAATACTTATATTAACAACATTTTATTATGCATTCTACAATTTTGCAACCATTCCCCCTCACTCACCCTCACGCACATACATGGTACATATATGCAACTGCTATCATTAACTCCTGTATAGCATATTAGTGTATCCTATTTTTGTTGTTACCAACCGATTCAATTTTCTTCTCACAGTTTAATGATATCTGCTAATGCCAAATATCCATTATTAAAATACCAGAATTACTCTTTCAGGTGGATTGTTTCTCATTTGGAATGTTCATGTATGAACTTGTAACTCTTCACTTGCCATTTGAAGGTCAAGAATGTGTGAAAGATCACATTCTAGAAGGAGGAAGACCTTTTATAACCCAAAGAGTAAGTCATTAAGATTCCGATAAATAATTAAGTATCAAAAATAACACATCATTATATTTTTCCAATTTTCTGATTTCATATTTTTTACTTTTCACAAATGTACTTTAGAATTTTAACTTAGAATTAAAATTATAATACTATTTCACTTTTAAGTTAATTGATGGTTATCATGCAGAAATAATATTACTATATAGGGTACTTTGTAAATATATGATGCAATTAAGGAAAGCCTATTCCTTAGTTGAAAACAAGTTAGCCCCTGGCATGTTGCCATCATGGGTATTATATACTTTGTACTTCCTATATCGATAAGTAATGTAGAAGCCCTCTTAACTGACACTACACACTCCCTTTTTACAACATACTGTCTGATGCCCACGGTACATTGCAGTGTGACAAGGACACTAGTCTAGTATGCTTGTGGCTAGTGTAGTGCACCAGACCTACCTGTTGAGTTGTGGGCTTCCTGAGAGGTCAGTTGTGTATTTGTTCCAAACCATGTTTGTACTAGTAAAATTATCTGTTATTGTAATTACAGTAGTAATTTAATTAATGTTACTTAAATTAATGAAATAGGGGTGAGAAAAGAAAGAGAGGTATTGTTTCTATGACAGCCAAATTGGATTCCCTGGAAAAAGCTCAATAAAGGTGGGTCAAAAAAAAAATAATTCTTGTTAAATTAATTGTGGATGAGCCAATTGTAGAATATTGGAAAAATCATAAAAATCTAGAAGGATTTTGCACTCACTTTGTTTCACAAGGATCATTAAGTTCTTGCTCTGCCTTAAAGAAAAAAACAAATTTGGAGATAATAGACAGTGCATTATGGCTGTTGTTTTTGCAAGAAAGAAACATGGAACTCCAATCAGCAGACTCATAAAAGCAGAATCAAAGGAAAGGCCTTGTCTTTACATCAAAATATTTATGGTGTAGAAAGTTTTACAAGTGAGTGACAGATGGCTTGAACAGTAGAAAAACTGTTATTCATACTGTATATTCAGTATTATCAGGGAGGGATTATCCACTGATCAGCCTGCTGCTCAAAAACAGATTTAAAGTCAGTTATCAACAGAAAAATTAACTGGAGAGAAGCTCTACAATATGGATAAAACAGGCCGAAATTATAAGATGTTACCTACAAAAACTATGAAAAAAAAATGGAGGCTACAACACCAGGATATAAAAAATCCAAAGAGAGAGAGAGAATAACAACAGTTGGAGCAAGGCAACTGGAACTCACAAATTGCTGTCTTTTATTGTAGGCAAATCAGCCAACAATAAAACTCCTTCACACCCTGGTTTTGATGAACTTAAAGAAAGGGACATAAGAGCCATGTTGCCACCACCAAAAATAACAACTTTGTTCCTGCCTATTGATCAAGAGGTTCTAGAATGTTAAAAGAGATGGTATAGGTGAAAGTGTTTGAGTTCAATTTTTTAAAAAATAGAGATAGAAATATGTCTTATGGAATTGTTAACACTCTACTGCTGACTTTCTAATGACAGTTTTGACAAAGAATTGAAAACCACAGTCTGTATTGGAAGGGCAGAAACATTTTTGGCCTTTCTTCTCACTGTGACTGAATTAGTCAGTCTCTGGTGAAGGTTGCTTGACAAAAATATTCAGTTTTTCTTCTTTCAAATTGGAAGAAAGAGTTCTAAAAGGAGGGCAGTTTCCCCTCCAAGTGGATTAAAATCCGAAATTGCATATTTGCATTCTGGAAGCAGTGAACATGTTAAAAGTCATCAGCACCAAAGATGTGTTTACTATGCAGCAGTAGAAGACTTTGAATCAGGTGTGTACCTATTGGCATTTTTGGGTAAATAGGCTAGTTAAAGAAGAGGTTTTAAGGTGGTGACAAAAGCCATATGAGCACTTTTTGGAATAACCAAACTGATCACTGATTAGTGGTACTCACAAGTCCAAATTATTCGTGATTCACAAGAAGATCTGAAAGAAGTCAAATTAATGAACTTATCAAGAAAAAGAAGTTCTGAATTGTAACCTTCTGATGAAAGTAATCTGAAACAGTCTGATCAAGCTTGATAACCCTAGAAAGGTTATCCTCACCTTTGTGGAAAATCTGTTATGGCAAAAATGCTGCTGTCTTCTAGTTTTGATAAAACAATTTCCTTGTTTCTTTTAAATGTTATGCAAGTGTTTGAAAATTCAAACATAGCTTTTCAATCCAACATACCTCACATCCATTTACCGAGGCCATTACACTTAGATATGTTGAAGAATGTGACGTGTAAATTTGTTATACCAACAGATTTTAAATCTCTCACTGCCATTTGGGAAGTAGATTACCAAATTGGATAGAAACAGAAAGATGATTCTGACTTAGCCATATGCATTTCTACTTCCAGGGTCATGATCAGTCTGAAACAAGAGACAATTCTGTTGTTTCCTTAGTGAGGAAGTACTTTATTGCTAAATGTGTCTACATTTTGCACAAATTCCAAATGAAAAATGTTCTTGTATATGCAGCAGTGGCAAAAATTTCATCAATTGGCAGTGCATTATTTTCAAATATGAATTTGAATTTTTTGTGGACAAATTTCTGTTACTTTTCATTATCAATAAAGATAAGAAATAGATGATTTGTAGTATCAGTTGTGTTAGGGTTGAATTTGAAAGTGTCTGCAATTCTGCCCAGACACGATAGGAGGGAGTATATGATGAGAGCCCTGTCGATCAATTCGGCCCTGGAAACATTGTGCAGGGCTCAAGGGGTAGAATTTTTTTCAGCCTGGTCTGTACTTGTTAACAGGAGAGACTGCTTCTACAGGGATGGGATGCACTTAAATAGAAAGGGTGCAAGAATGTTTGCTGATGCTATCGAGGCAGTGTTAGGTGGGTCGGAAAACTGCTAGATTGAAGGGATACAAGGACTAATAGATTAACAGTAGCCGCTGGCAGAAGAGAAAGTGATTCTTGCACTGCTTCTATTGGAATGAGCAGCAGCCTGGAAAATAAGATGCAGGATATTTCAGAGACTGCTGAGAATCATGGGGGTACAAGTAAACACATAGGTTGTGTTAGGGTGGCTAAGAGTAAGAGCAGGTGCATGTATATTTGCGTGTACACCAATGCTAGGAGTTTAGTAAATAAATTTGATGAATTTGAGGTATTGCTCAAAACATCAAAGGCAGATATTGTTGGGATTTCAGAGACGTGGTGTCACACAGATATAAGGAATGCAGAACTGGAATTTGGGGAGTACAATGTCTACAGAAAGGATAGGAAGGGAGGAGGGGTTATGCTATTAGTTAAGAAACACATAAAATCTAAGGAAGTGAAGCCAGTCGACATCGCTGGACAGTGCAGTGTCGAGTCAGTTTGGTGTGACATAAGCATTGGGAGATCAAAATTGAGAATAGGAGTGTACTATAGGCCTAATGACTCTGATGAGTATAATAAGAAACTGTACAGAGAAATAGAGTGCGCCAGTAAATCAGAGAGTTCTTATAATGGGGGATTTTAATTTCCCAGATATTGACTGGTATTTGGGGGCTGGTCACTCACACACTAGCAAGGCTTTTGTGGATTTATTGGATGATTCTTTTCTACATCAGCATGTTCGGGAGGCAACTAGAGGGAGTAATACTCTTGATTTGATTATCAGTAGTGATTCTTCATGCATTAAGAATCTGCAGATAAATGAACCACTAGGTGGCAGTGATCACAGTGTGCTGAAGTGGGATTTACTCAAAGAGGTAACTACCATTAGGGGTAAAGGGAAGGGGTATTGCTTTCGTAAAGGCGACTACGATGGACTGAGACAGTAGTTAAATTCTATACAGTGGGATCAACTGATGATGTTACCAACAGCAAATTCAAAATGGGAAGCATTCAAAGAACTTATCTTGGAAGCTGCTAGGCTTTACATACCAACTAAGAAATATTGTTCAAGGTTTAGGCCTAAATGGATGTCAGTGAACTAATGAGGCATATGGCAGAGAAGAAAAATGCATGGGATACATACAAATTAACACGTGACACAGAAGCCTATGATAGATACAAGTTGATCTGTAACCAAGTTACAAAAGAGGTTAGGCACGCGAAGGCAGATTACGAGAAATCCTTGGCAAGGGATGCGAAGAAAAACAGCAAAGAGTTCTTTACTTATGTAAACTATAGAAGGAAGGGGATGAATCAGATTGGTCCACTTGATATCGATGGGTCAACTGTTGATGATCCTGCTCAGGTAGCTAACAAACTAAATGAATATTTTGCATCCACATTCACACATGAGGAGTTATTCAGCAAGGGGAATGCCAGAGGTGTATTCAACTCTGGCAGTAAGCTAGAGAATCTTGTAATAACTGAGAGTAAAGTGGAGGAGAAATTGTTGAAGATAAACACAAGAAAGGCACCTGGGGTGGATGGGATCTATCCAGTTATATTAAAGGAGGCAGCAAAGGAAGTAAGCAAACCCTTAGCCATAATTATGAGAGCTTCTTGTCTCAGGGGAGGTGCCCATGGACTGGAGATGTGCAAATGTGATCCCAATTCACAAAGGAGGATCAAAGGCTGACACAATAATTATAGACCTGTGAGTTTAACTTCTGTTCCCGGAAAATTAATGGAGGCACTGGTTAAAGAAGCACTGCAGGATCATCTAGACAAGACTTCAGTTATAGCTCGGACACAGCATGGTTTTGTTAAGGGGAAGTCTTTCCTGACCAATTTGATTGGATACTATGATGCAGTCACAAAAGAACTGGATGCAGGGAATAACTTTGATATTATATACTTGGATCTTAGAAAGGCTTTTGATACTGTTGCACATGGAAGACTGCTGCACAAATTGGAGCAGTGTGGCATTGGAGGCAAATTGCTGCTATGGATAAAGGGGTGGTTGAGGGGAAGAAGACAGAGAGTGGTAATCAATGGACACTGCTCATCGTGGACTAATGTTATTAGTGGAGTCCCTCAGGGTTCAGTATTGGGTCCTTTATTGTTTTCTGTATTTATAAATGATATTGATCATGGTATATCAAGCTTAATGTCCAAGTTTGCAGATGATACGAAGGTTTTCAGGGTTGTCAAGGACACTACTGACACGATGCTGCTGCAACAGGATCTGGAAAGGTTGAGCAGATGGGCTGAGAGGTGGCAAATGAAGTTTAACATTGACAAATGTAAAGTACTACATATGGGAAACAGCAAGCCCAGAGCAACGTATCAACTCTGTGGTACTACACTGACAGTGGTAGAGAATGAAACGGACCAGGAGGTGGTTGTGCAGGCAGATATGAAATTCTCTCAGCAGTGCAGACGGGCTGCAAGAGTAGCTCATGGTGTATTGTCAATGATATATAGGAATTTTTCTGGAAGGGATAAGGAGGTGATTATTCCCTTGTATAAGGCAATGGTCAGGCCACACCTAGAGTACTGTATACAGGCCTGGAGGCCTCATTTCAAGAAGGATGTAGAGCTGCTGGAACGAGTACAGAGAAGGGCAACAAGATTAGTGAATGGAACAAAGGGGTGCTCTTACGAAGAAAGGCTTAAGTTTTGCAAATTACAGTGTCTGGAGACTAGGCACCAGCGAGGTGATCTGATAGAGGTGCACAAAGCCTTGAATGGTTTGAGCATGCTCAATGCTGATGGGATTCTTCCTCTTGCTCAGAATAATCAGCTGAGAGGGCATAAATTCAAATTGAGGAAAGACAGATGTAGAATAGATGTGTGGAAATTTGCCTTTAGCCAGCGGGTGGTTGGTAGGTGGAACAGACTTCCATCCCTTGTCGTGGAAGTTGATAGCCTAAATAAGTTTAAGGCTCAGCTGGACAGGTATTTCGAACGAACAGAGGGGTGAAGTGGAAGTGGTTAATTTTTATTTATTTATTTTACTTTATTTTTTTTGGCTGATGCTGCATAAGCTTGCTTTCTTGCATCAAATGCCTCTACTAATGCTATGCTAATGAAAAATGTTCTTGTATATGCAGAAGTGGCAAAAATTTCATCAATTGGCAGTGCATTATTTTGAAATATGAATTTGAATTTTTTGTGGACATGTTTCTGTTACTTTTCATTATCAATAAAGATAAGAAATAGATGATTTGTAGTATCAGTTGTGGCAATTTCAATGTAAGAGTCTACCAGAATGAATTAATGTATAATGGTCCTTGTTTGGGGAACTGATAAGTGCACAAGGAAGTTGGAAAATATAACTAATTGTTTGAAACATGCTTGGCATTTTGGCAATTCTTCATCTGTGTCTTACATTCAGCACTGCCATTCATCTGAATGGCAGTGCTGAATGTAAGACACATATGAATGGCAGTGCTGAATGTAAGAGGATATTCAAACAGGTGAAAAACACAGAAACTGAGTTTAGATTTGTTTCTGGTGAATCTTTGGAAATGCCCTTAATAGTGAAGTGTATTCAGCTGGGCATTTGTTACAAACAAAACTTTGACTCAATATTTCTAATAATACAAAGTCTGTATCTTTCTTGAAGCAGGTAAGCTAATGTTTTAATTTCTAATTCAATTTGGACATTAGAATATCTCCTGCTTTTTCCAAAAAAACTCTTCCTGTTTACAGTTACCTAATCTCCAGTTTTTTCAAAAGTCGGAGTTGGCAGCTTGAATCTTCCTTAGTTCATCTCCCTTCTTGAGTAACTTAGGAAAAATATATAGATAAACTGAAGCCTGAAAGGAATTACAAGAAGTAGAGGAGGGATGGGAAGGATTTAAAAAGCTTTTGGCTGTGACTCCAAAGGAATTGTGTGGAAAACAAGTTTAAAAATAGAGAGATGATTGCAAGATCTACAGGATATTAATAATGGGAAAAAGATGTATGCATTATTGAAGAATAAGGGGGGAATTGGGAGGAACAATATTACTTTTATAGTGGAGTAGGAAGAATAATTACAGATGAATAAATAAGAAAGAGGTGGAAATATCATTTTAGAAGGCTATCGAAAAAGAGAAGGTACAGTGGGAGAAGATGTAAGAGAAGGAAAGGAGGAGAAGAGAAGAGAGAGAGAGAGAGAGAGAGAGAGAGAGAGAGAGAGAGAGAGATATCAAGAAGAGAAGTGGAGGTTTCAATGAAAAAAATGAAAAGAGGTAAATTACCAGGGTGCAGTGTAGTAACTATAGAGATGGGTAAGATGTGTGGGAGAAGAAAAGGATACTAGGGAAATGAAAAAAGGTGGAATGTGCCTATACATAAAAGGAGATAAGAAAAAAGTGTGATAATTATAGAGGGATCACTCTGACTAGTCACATAGGGAAAGTGTATGAAAGTATATCAGAGAAAAGAGTACAAGAAAAGGTTGAAAGGGAGATGAAGGAATAGCAGAGTGGCTGCAGAAGTAGATTGACTACAGACCTAACTTTTGCTGTGAAACAAATTATGAAAAAACGAGTATAGAAGGGATCTGAGCATGGCCTTTTTGGATATAGAAAAGCATATAATAGCAAAGAGAAGGAAAATACAGGAAGTGTTAAGAAAACGGAGTAGGGAAAGAGCTGATAGTTGGAGAGTATTATAAGTCTATACAGATGAACAGAAAGCTGTATGAAAAAACATGGTTGGGAACACAGGCTGATTTGAAATTAATAATGGATTGAGACAGGGAGGTCATAATCCCAATGTATAAGGCAGTTGTAAGACCACACTTGGAATTCTGGTTCAGATGTGGATCCCACACCTAAAAAAAAACGACACCAAGCTTCTTGTAAGGGCACAAAGTCAGGTAATGCATTTGGTGAGATTGGCAGAAGGATGGCAATATCAGGAAAAAGTTGGAATGTGATATGCAGAGCTTGGTAACTAGGCACCTTAGAGGAGACCTAATTGAGGTGTATAAGATTCTGAGAGGAGAAAGTAAAATGAATGAGGATGAAATTTTCATTGTTACAAATGATTCCAGAACTAAGGGCTACAAATAAAAATTATGAGGGATGAGGTTTAAGACTGGATTGCAAGAAATTTTTTTTTAGTCTGTGTAGGTTAGCTAGCTAGGTACTTAGTGAGGAGGAAGTCAGATGGATGGTTTATTTTATTTTACCATTTATTTAATTATTATTTTATTTATTTATTTTTTTTGGTTGGTGTAGCAAAAGCTTGAGGCTTCCTTGCACCATGAGACTAATATTAACTTGATTACAATCCAGTTTTTATATTCTATATTCAACAATCTCTTGATAAAAGCTGTATATTCCAAGCTACCTTCTCTTCTGATTAATTTTAACAAAATTATATCTTTTTTTTTTTTTTTTTTTTGGTAGTTGTTGGCGCATCGGCTTCTGTGGCCATATTGCACCTCCCAAGGTTTTTGCAGTACTTTGATCCAAGCCCGAGGCGGGAATCGAACCCGCGACCTTTGGGTTGCCGGGCAGGTACTTTACCCACTCGTCTAGCCCAGTCGGCTATATCTTTATACTTGCTCATATTGGAACTTTGTGAACTTGTGTAAAGGTGTCTTCTTTTAATAAACATTTTCTGAGATATCCCAACTGCTTTATCATTCATCACTTCTGTTTACCACTTAAGGTATGTAAAGTGTTGACAGATGTATATAATACTTTGGCCAACATGTCTGGTTGTTAAATGTAGGAAAAACAACTTTAAATTTCTTGTATTGTGTAGTTGTGTTTTTTTATATGTGAAAACATCTTTGGCGGTACCTACTAAATCTCAGACAGTAGTAAAACCAATTTGTCATAATTTTGTGGCATGGAAAAGAGGTCATTTGAGGCTATTTTTGCTTTGTCCATTTGATTGACAAACCGGAAATAGCGATTTTGCAACACAGAAATGATGTGCCGCAGAACAGTGAATTCCAAGGGGACGAAAGAGGTGTAAATCAGAGATGCCAATGAAGGAAATGATGATTTTGTCAATTTGAAGCACCATTCATGTGACAAGGCATGGATGGTCCTACAAATCGACACATCTGTCATTTATCTGGCATTATTTTCTTGTAACACGAGTATGTTTGTGAGTTTGAAGCTTGATGCTCCCGAGCCTCACTAGCGGAGACAGACACTAACATGTCGATCATTGCAATAACATGTTCTTTGTTCTCGCCCAAAGGATCTTTGGAAGCGTTATTTAGCCACAGCAAAATGTGTGCGTATGGACTACTGCAATGTTGAAATTCTGTTTTCATACTAAATATTTCAGACTGAAGTATGATGCTGATGTCACTAACATAGATTTGTTAGACTAAGTAGCGGCCGTAAGAATAAAACTTTACATCATTAATGTCTTCATTCACTAGCGTCACCTTCTGTATGATGTCCGTGTCACTCGCATCATCCTCACTAATGATGCACCCCTTATTCTGTAACTTGTACAAAAGCTGAAGCAAGCACAGCCAACCAATTTCATTGGCTCTAAGAGTCAAGAACATTGTAGATTAACCAAGCTGTCTAATCATAGATAATAAATCGCATTTATGTTGGACCCAGTAGTAGGTAGAGTTTGGAATTGTCCATGGTATAGCCAAATTGTTTTCGCTACAGCTGGTAGGGTATTCTCTGGATTGAACTTGCTCGTGGTCAGTTTTGTATCTTTACCTGTGTATTTGAAAGCCACCATCAAAGAGTCTCTCATTCTCAATCACATTATCTTCATTGCTAGGTAAAGGAGATGATATGGAGTAACACCGCATCGGTCAGATCATCTGAGCTTGCACGTTGCCATCAACAGCAGAGTCACACGTAAATTCCCTCTGAACATTCTGAATTGGCCAAGATAAATGCTGGGAAAAGACAGTTCCTCTGCGTGCTCATCAAACAGAAAGCTCTGCGGTAGGTTAGTTTCTCCTGGAGCAATTCTGAGATATTTATCTTTGCTCCACAACAACATTTGCTGTCGTGTGATGAGACGTTGCTCAGTTGGAATTGCTTTGCTTATGTCGTCTTTAGCCAAATTAATTTCCATGTGACTGTCATCAAAGAATGACTGATTTGTCATGATTTGATACACTCAACCAAATATGTCAACCAAATATTGAAGCCATGCTTTAGCAACTCGCTTTCTTACTAACCTGATCAAATAGCTGGGCTTGTGTATTTTCCTACGTTTATATGCATGTTTATACAATGATCATCGTCAGTCGCTGTATGATTCCTTTCGCCTCAAAGGTGGTACTTGTGCATATGTCCGTTCTGATATTCCCTGTCAGAGACTTGGCAATTTGGAATCTCCTCTCTTTGATCTTCTCTCGCTTAAAATCTCTCTACCTCATTGTATCAAATTCATCTGTTGTCTATCGTTCTCCCAACTCCACTAATCACTTGGAGCTCTTTGACTTCCTCTCTTTGCAACTTGAATTTCTCCAGTCCAACTTTCCTAACAGTGAGGTAATTTTACTTGGTGATTTTAATGTTCACAACTCCAGCTGGCTTCCGTTTTCTAGTCACACCGACCCAGCTGGTCAAGATGCTGAGGCTTTTGCAATTACTAATGACCTAGCACAGATTGTTCATTTACCTACAAGAATACCGGACAATCCTAATCATACAGCCAATACGCTTGATCTTTTTCTCACAATCAACCCTTCTAAGTACACGGTCGAATTGAGAAGTCCTTTAGGCACTTCAGATCACAACTTGGTGATTGTCTCTTCTCCAATGGAACCTTTATCTCATGGCTATTCCCAACCTCGTGTTGTTTGGCATCACAAGAATGCAAAATGGGATGACCTGCGAGACTTCTTTTCTTATTTTCCTTGGTCGGATTACTGTTTCAAAACTTCTGATGTCAATGTTTGCTCAGATCGTATCAGTGAAATTATTCTTTCAGGAATGGAATCCTTTATCCCAAACTCCACTATAAAATCTCGTCCTTTATCTAAACCTTGGTTTTCCAATAAATGTGCTAAGGCTGTTCAAGAGAAGAATGTTGCATATCGTAATTGGCTTGTTTCTAATTCTTCAGTTTCATTTTCTGCCTACACCAAAGCTCACAACAATTGTAAAGCAGTTATTAATCAGTCCAAACTAGAGTTTGAACAGGCTAAAAGTAGAAAACTTGCTTCTTACCCTAATGGTAGCCGAGCATTCTGGTCTCTTGCCAAAGCTATTGGCTGCAACTTTTGCCCATCTCTGCTCCCACCTCTGTCCAAATCAGATGGTTCTGTTGTCACTTCAGCCAAGGATAAAGCTGACCTGCTAGCATCCCATTTTTCTTCCAGCTCATGTATTAATGATCTTGGTAAAACACCTCCCACCATTCTCAACACGCTCCATTCAATGCCTCCTGTGGTCTTCTGTCAAAAGGATATCAGAAGGATTTTGATGAATCTTGATGCTAAGAAAGCTCCAGGTCCTGATAGTATTTCTCCACTTGTTCTCAAAACCAGTGCTCCTGAACTTACTCCTATTCTTTGCCGCCTTTTTTCACTTTCTTATTCCAAAGATGTTTTTCCTTCTGCTTGGAAATTTGCTCATATCCAGCCAGTTCCTAAAAAGGGTGACAAATCCCTCCCATCCAATTATCGTCCCATTGCAATTACTTCTACTCTTTCTAAAGTAATGGAGAAATCAATTAACTGCCAACTCTTAAACTACCTAGAAACCTTCCGTCTGATCAGTGATCGCCAGTATGGATTCCGTCAGTGTCGATCCACTGGTGATATGCTGGCTTATGTTATCCATTTATGGACTAATTCAATGGAAAGGTTCGGCGAAACACAAGTAGTTGCTCTTGACATCTCAAAGGCTTTTGATCGTGTTTGACATAAAGGTCTTCTAAACAAGCTTCCATCTTATGGTTTGCCAACTGTTTTTAGTAATTGGTTATCCAGTTTTCTCTCTGATCGCTCACTGAGGGTGATGGTAGATGGCTCTCTGTCTTCTAACTTCCTCACTAATGCCGGTGTCCCCCAAGGTTCAGTTCTTTCCCCCACTCTTTTCCTTTTGTATATTAATGACCTTCTTCCATTGACTGGAAATCCTATCCATAGTTTTGCCGATAATAGCACATTGCATTCCACTTTCCATTTTGAGAAACCTTGTCCTGCTCAATCAGCTTCAACTTCTCGAAAATCTGCTACCAATTCCTTGAATGCCGATCTTCAGGTAATTCTCCAGTGGGGCAAAGACAACTTAGTTGATTTCAACCCTTCTAAAACTCAGTCTTGTCTTATATCTCGCAAAAAGGATTCTTCTGCTCCTATGCTTATCTTTAGTGACACTCCGATTTCTAGGCAAAATGATATATCTTTTTTGGGGATTACCCTGACTTCTAATCTCTCTTGACACAAATATTGCTTCCTCTGCATCTAAAAAACTTGGTTTTCTCTTTCGCTCTCGGCGTTACTTTTTTTCCAAACAGCTGCTCACTCTGTATAAATCGCAAATCCACCCTGCCATGGAATATTGTTCCCACATCTGGGGTGGTGCCCCCAAAACCTCTCTCGGGCTTCTTGATTCCATTCAGAAGAGGGCAGTTAGGTTAATTAATGATTCATCTCTAATAGAGTCTCTCCACTCGCTTTCTCATAGACGTACTGTTTCTGCTGCATGCCTCTTCTACAGATACTTCCATCGGCACTGTTCTTCTGAATTGGCTTCTATAATTCCCGCTCTCTCTTTCAAAAGAGTCCGAACACGTGTCGTCACCAGCCAACATCCATTTACTGTCCAACTTCAAACCCACAGAACCAACTTTTCATCTTCCTCATTTATTCATTCAACTGCCGTTTTCTGGAACAACCTTCCTTCATACGTATTTCCTGAAAATTACAATCTACAGAAGTTCAAGTCCAATGTTAACAAATATCTTCTTTCATCTTCTCAACCTCCAACCCAAGCACGGTACTAAGTACTATAAGTTCTAATACCTCTCGTGTTTGGGGTTCACATAAAAAAAAAAAAAAAAAAGTCTCCCTTGGCAAGCGATGAACCATCGTGTTGACTGAAACAGGCACATTGATCACTTTTTTTTTTTTTCTTTCAAAACCTATAATACTTAGTACCGTGCATGGGTTAGTTGAAGGAGAAGTATGGGAGATGCCGGAATTTGACCTAGAATGCTGTATTGTCGATATGCATGTCTCAGTTGCCTTATTTGAAGGAACTGTAAGCAAGGAGGAATAAGTCTCTCTGTCACTAGATCCAACTTCGTTAAATGCGATGGAATTTCTGGTAGACAAAGCCGTTTCACTTAGATAGCGCTGGAATGGTGTTGTTCTTAAGTGATCATCTGCAACTATTACACATAAGGATCCCGTCGACGTGAATATATGGAAATGCAGTGTGTATCAATGATGCATCTTTAGCAGCTGGTTTCTTTGTGTCATTTTCGAACTGTAGACAATTGCAAATGTAGCATACAGACCACAAATCATTTTTCATAAATATCCTTTCAACTCTCAGTGCACATTCTTATGTAAATAGTAGTCAGTTAAGGGGGACACACGGACTAATAGATTAACAGTAGACACTGGCAGAGGTGAAAGTGATTCTTGAACTGCTTCTATTGGAATGAGCAGCAGCCTGGAAAACAAGATGCAGGGAATTTCAGAGACTGCTGGGAGTCATTACGGTACAAGTAAACACATGGGTTGTGTTAGGGTAGTTAAGAATAGAAACAGGTGCGTGTATACTTTGCGTATACACCAATACTAGGAATTGGGTAAATAAATTTGAGGTGTTGGTCAAAACATCAAAGGCAGATATTGTTGGGATATCAGAGACTTCATGTCACACAGATATAAGGAATGCAGAACTGGAATTTGGGGAGTACAATGCGTACAGGAAGGATAGGAAGGAAGGAAGGAGGGGTTATGCTATTAGTGGTGAGGTTATGCTATTAGGTTATACTATTAAGGAGGTGATTATCCCCTTATATAAGGCAATGGTCAGGCCACACCTTAAGTACTGTATACAGGTCTGGAGGCCTCATTTTAAGAAGGATGTAGAGCTGTTGGAACGAGTACAGAGAAGGGCAACAAGATTAGTGAATGGAACGAAGGGTTGCTCTTACGAAGAAAGGCTTAAGTTTTGCAGATTACAGTGTCTGAAAACTAGGCTACTGTGAGGTGATCTGATTGAGGTGTACAAAGCCTTGAATAGTTTGAACATGCTCAATGCTGATGGGATTCTTCCTCTTGCTCAGAATGATCATCTGAGAGGGCATAAATTCAAAATGAGGAAAGACAGTTGTAGGATAGATGTGTGGAAGTTTGCCTTTAGCCAGTGGGTAGTTGATTGGTGGAACAGGCTTCCATCTTTTGTTGTGGAAGTTGATAGTCTAAATAAATTTAAGGCTGAGCTGGACAGGTATTTGGAACGAACGGAGGGGTGAAATGGGTGCAGGTTTTTTTTTTTTTTTTTTTTGGCTGATGCTGCATAAGCTTGCTTTCTTGCATCGTATGCCTATGCTAATGCTAAAGGTAAAGGAGTTTGATCATTTAAACTCATCTGCTCCACAGTTGGAGAAATGTTCCATTGTACATAATTAATACTCATTTCGGGGTCATCATTGTTAGTTGGAGCAGCATTACGCACTTATTGCTATCTCGATCTTTATTTTTTTAGGTTGGTTTGTTCGATACTCTCGACAACACTACATATGACTTCAGCATCATTGAGCATTAAGGATATAACAGTGTGGCATTCATTTCACTGCTCAGAAAATTGTTGACTTGAAAACAGCTATGGTGGCACCTAACAATGAAATGTAATAAAAATGTGGATTGCAACAATACAAGTATTTGTATTGTTGCAATCATACTATCCAACAAATGGATACAATCAAATGGTTAATTAGGCTTGGATTTCGCTAACCTCTTCCAAACGTTGCTTCAGTAGATTAAGTGTAGTGGGTATGTGTGTAAAACAATAAAATCATTCATACTAAATATTTCGGACTGAAGTATGATGCTAGTGTCACTAACATAGATTTAGTAGACCAATAATGGGCATAAGCATAAAACTTTACATTGTTTGTGACTTCGGTTCTAACTTTGTTCAATTTTTAAAACTATTCTGATTTTTGTCAAAGATGTTTTCACATAAAACACCTTTTGTCCTTACAGGGTACACACACACGGGTTTTTTTATTATGATTTGTATCAATATTAGTTTTAATGGCAGTATAATTGTAATGCTTATATCTTTATCTGTATTTTATGGTAAAGCTAATTTAATATATATGTTTTTTTCCTATTGTGGTGATTGAAACATTTAGGATATGCTGTATCCCACATACATATTGGATCTTATGACCCTCTGTTGGTCTCAGCAGCCGAAAGACCGCCCTTCTGCTAGTCAAATAGTTTCAATAGCCACAGCACCAGAGTTTACTCATCTTCTTGATGTTGTATCTTTGCATGACCAAATGGCAGTTCTTAGTGCCGCAGTGACAAATGTACCAACAACTGATGGACAAGGTAATCTCTCTCTCTCTCTCTCTCTCTCTCTCTCTCTCTCTCTCTCTCTCTCTCTCTCTCTCTCTCTCTCTCTCTCTCTCACATAACAATACTGCTATTCCTCCCAAAATTCAGTGCTGGCTTATCTATCAGTTAGGAGCACTCTCTTGTGAATGATTTTCCAAGCACTGCTTAGAATATGTTTTATGTGTGTGTGTGTGCTTTTTCTGTTTCCAGTAGGTTATTCTCAGTATGATGATTTATTTCTAGTATGTAGATGCCCATCTCAGTAGTTCTGTATCGATATAAGAATGATATAAATGCAATTTAGTAGTCTATGTAATCCTGTAGGAGTATAGGTTAATATTTGAAGTGTTTTTATTAAATCCATAAGCTATAAATTTGTTAGATAGTATGAATCAGAGCTGTACTACTCGATATGTTCTACGTTGATAATAATATTAGTAAAATAATAAGAGGAGTTTACCTCAATATAGTACATAAAACACTTCCGTATGATACCCTCCAGAAATTAAAACGGAAAAAACGAAAAAATCGACAACTTACCAGTATATTAGATTAAAATATAAATAATTAAATAATCAATTTAACACAATTTAAAACAATTAAAAATCAAATAAACGCAATTAAAAGAATCTAACGAAAATATTCAAAACGATTTTCCTTCCTGAAGCTGACAACGCTTTTCAACCGTATGTCATGATCACAGGAATGAAAATTACCGAATCGGGTTAAACCTGATACTTAAATAGAGATTATTTGTCTTTGCGCATGCGCGTAAAGGTCCACGCATCGGAGATCAAATATGGCCGCCGAACATTAACAGAATTCTCGTGTAATTTAATTTCAACGGTTTCTGCAATTAATAGTCATGTATAGTTACGTTGAACGTTAAGTATTTTGGCCTTGTTAAATAAAAAAGTGTTTTTCGTTAATGGCATGAAAGGCTATTTCTGACGCTGCTGAACGAGAAACACGAACTGAGGCTTCATGTTGATTTACACGAATATTAAGCGAAAATCGGGTCGAACCTTGGTAAGACGAGTCGCAATCACCGCAAGATATGTTGTATACCAGATCATTAATTTGTGTTGCGAACGCTGAAAGAACCAAGCGATTGTTCAGTATAGTGTGTAACTTCCGTATTGGCCTACCTACAATTTTAAATTCGGTATCTTTAAAGAATCTGTTGAGGTGTTTGTGCCACTGTTCAACATATGGGACAGAAAAAAGTATTTTTTGATATTACTATTGTTGATTGGTGTAGTATTTTGTATCCTATGCTTAGCTTGTACCCTAATTTGGTTTATTGCGGTAATGGAATAACCCCTGTTTAAGAATCTGCTAGTTAATATTTGTATTTCTGAGTCCAAAGCAGATTCCGTCGTTGAATATTTATAGGCATTAAGAAATTGATTAAAGATAATCGATCTTTTGTAGGTGAACGGGTGAGAGCTATTATAATGTAGAAGCATACCGGTGTTTGTAGGTTTTCGATAGATGCTAAATTGTATTTTATTCGAGTCCCGGGTAAGTGTGAAATTTAGAAAGTTTAATGACTTTGTATCCGTATCCTCCCTTTCCAATGTAAATTTGAGTCTAGAATGAATATTATTAAACGAATGTAAAATGTCTTGGATAGTACTACTATCGGTAATAACTAGAACATCGTCTGAATACCTCCCATAGTATGTGATACGGGTTCAAAGAGGTGTCAAATGTATCCGCTCAATCGTTGAGAGATAGATCTCTGACATTAAGCCACTCAAGCTCAAACCCATTGGTAATCCAAAAATTTGTTTGTACACCTTGTCTCGAAAGGTGATGTAGTTAGCCTCAACTAAAAGTTTAATTAAGTGAAAAATTTCCTTAATAGGTAGCTTCGTATAATTAATCGGTGTTGAGTTTTTATTTAACATATCCCAAATAATATCTAATGTGTATTCAACGTTTACATTCGTATATAATGAGGTAACATCTAGTGAGAATAAATTTTCATTGTCGCCGAGTAATGTACCGGTAAGTTGTCGATTTTTTCGTTTTTTCCGTTTTAATTTCTGGAGGGTATCATACGGAAGTGTTCTATGTACTATATTGAGCTATAAATTTATAGAAATGCAAATGCAATTTCATAATTTAACTATGTCATATAGCAAAAACACAGTAAAATAGTAACTTAAAATAGTATAGTAAATACTGCTGCTGAATAATCTGATATAGTGTAGCATTATTACACTTGTATCCCTTACCTTAATGTGGTATTCTTAAATTAAATTTAGACTTAGAATCATTCTGCACACTAGAGCAGTAAAGCAAAGGTTTCAATCCAGCAGGAATGCTTTTGCTCAGGAGAGAACTGCCAATGGCAATTCTCTTACTAATCAGGAACTGGATACAAACAGTAATTTTGACATGATATATTTAAATTTCAGTAAAGCTTTTGACACTTTACTCCTATGGATAAAGAGATAGTTGGGTGGCACAAGACAGGCTGATTATAAATGGGCACTGCTCTTATGGGACTAATATTATTAGTGGAATCCTTCAAGGTTCAGTACTGGGCCACTTACTGTTTTCAGTATTTATTAATGATATTGCTGAAGGCATATCAAGCTTATTGTCTAAGTTAGCAGAGGACAGAAGTGGCAGTTAAGGTTTAAGATTGATAAATGTAACATACTGCATATGAGCATTTTTTCGCTTTATTCATTTGTTGATTGGTGGACCCCAGGGTTTCCCCCATTAGCCGCAGTTTAGCATCATGTGGAGATAACAGAGTAACTATGTAACTACACAAAATTATCTACAGAACAATCAACAATATCTGTAGTTCTGTATACAATTTCTAACAGGTTAACACTCATAAAATGCAAGAAGGATCATCTTAAGTAAACAACTTAACTAGCCAGTAGAATGGCTAAAATATATTTAAATACATCTTCAGGTCGAACACAAGGTAGAGCAAGAAGTTAAAAATAGAGTATATTACTCAAATCTCAATAACAACTTTATCGCAACACTCTCAGTGTGATTAGACACCAGAACATCAAATCTAATTAAACATAACTGTCAAATACATTATAAAAGCATATACAGCACTATTAATTAGTTTAAGTATGCAAATATCACACTCAAACCTTACAAGAAAAGCATAAGGCTACAGTAATAATAACAGTGACATTACCAGCAGAATAATTTACTAAACCAAAGAATGATTGACCTTAGGATTAAGTGACAGCAGAGGAACTACATCAACCTCCAACTAATATCCAGGAATTTAAAATTGAATCTTCACAGTCGACTTGCAACTTCCAGAAGTGAAAGTTTGCAAATAAAAGACTCACTTATGTCTTCCAGAATGAAAGTTCATAAGAAACCAGACATTAATGATTATACATATTTGACACTTAATCCAGTAAGGGCATAAGCTCTAGACCAACCAAACAGTATATACACTATACAACTATACATTAAGTCCAGCTCTCAGGGACCAATAACAATTACAAATACACCATATTCCTGTGGTTTCCAACAAGGCAAAAGTTCACAAGCACGAGTTTCCCAAGCAGTAAGTTAAAACCAAAACTCTCTTCTTTTGAAATCTCTGCCAGCAAAAGAGTTTAAGATGATAAAAACATTTTCCGATTGCACCAAGGCCCTTTTCACAGCCGGGGAAAAGTTTGGAACTGATGACTCCAGTTCAGTACTAAGACCACAATAAGATGGACAATCAAAGAGAACGTGGTCAGCAAATTCAACAGCTCCACAAAGACAAAGGGGAGTGTCAGAGAGACCAAATTTAAACTTCTTATTTAAACTACCATGTTCTGTTAGAAGAAACATTCCATACAGACTCGGTGACATCCAGAATAGATCCTTTTTGAGAAACTCTTTCACTGCAGGAAAAAATTCTCTCGTTACAGAGCCGACTGAAGAAGAAGACCAGTTCTGTTGCCACAAGGAGACAAAATGAGTATGCAGTCTCTTCTTTTCACTATTTAAACTTTCCTCTAGGTTTAACTGAACACCACCAAAGGATAGAGGGATATTCCTTCTCAAATGAAAAAGAAGGTATCTGTATTGTATCTCGTACTGAATTGGGAGTTTTTCAAGTAGGACCTGTAAGGCAGCAGTGGACGTAGTTTTACAAGCCCGTGACATCAAAAGAAGAGCAGATCTTTGAGCCTGCTGCGGTTTATTAATAATCACAACTTTGTTAGCGTGAAACCCCCAAGTTCCAGCATCATAGGAAATAATTGCCAAGAAGATGCAGTTATAGTAGAGATGCAACGTGTGTCCTTTAATTTCCCAATCTCGTTTTGCAATCTGCCTTAGTTTTACTATCAGAACCTTACATTTATCTTTGACATACTTCACATGTGGTAGGAAACTTCGATGGTCATCCACTAGTATGCCCAAATATTTAACCGTAGAACTATAGTGAATTACATTTCCATTATATTTGATTGCAGGGGGATGATTAGATGCCAACCTTCCTTTCAGAAGCATCGGGAACGTTTTGGCAGACAAAATTTGAAGTTTATGAGCTAAGGTTCAGTTGGATAATTCCACTAATATCGAGTTTGCAGTGTCCTCCAATTGTTTTCTAGAATTTCCGCTGACCAAGATAGGTCGTCAGCATATGCTACCATTCGAACATTAGAGAAAGTTTTACTCAGCCATTTATCAAAAACTATGTTCCAACACAGGGGCTCAAGAATGGACCCCTGTGAGCAACCTCTGGCCCCTCTACTGAACTACCCCTCGAGAGTTGTTACCAGCCTCTGGTAACAACTGTCGAGGTCTCATTTAAGCCACAACTTACTTTGATGAGACGGTCAGAAAAGTAACTCCTGAAAGTACAGAATAAGGGCATAGAAACGTAGGCCTCTCAAGGACACTTTGCCACCAAAGAGTGTCAAAGGCCCCCTTGAAGTCCACAAAGAGACCCAGCAGGTATTTAGAGGATGTCTGGTCACAGTGTTTAAGCAATTTATGTATCAATATGCTCTGATGATGGTTCCGAAGCACTCTCTTGGGTTGAGTCAATAAATAAGATATTGGATGTCACCATACATCAAGATGATGGCTTAATTGTTAATACAGAACAGTCTACTATTATAGAGGAGAACTTGAATTATTCTGGCCCCTCTACTGAAAAACTGGCTAACGATCCTCTCTCCCCTACAGGCCAATAGCCTTGTTGCCTGTTATGGGAAAAGCCTTTGAAAAACTCATTGCCAGAAGACTTATTGCTACTTATTCGTCTAGAGGACTTTCTTCTTGTCAGTATCGGTTTGTGAAGGGACGTGGAACCAAAGATGCCAACAGAATACTATGACAAGGACACCTTCTAGCCCTCTGGAATTCTCTTCTGGTGGAACGAGTAAGCAACTTCAGATTTGTAAGTTGATCAGACCAATGGGACATGACAAGACTTCCGTTTCCTATAAGGAATGAATTCATCTCATGCCTGCAATATAGTACCCTGTACATAAGAAATTACTGTCCACAGGATGACAAGGCCTTTCCAACATGGGCGCATCAGTTCAAAGAAAGTTTTGGCTGAGGTTTTATGGTTGTAGCCGGTTTTTATTTTAATGGAAAATTTGATTTGCATAGAGTAGCTAAAAACATGAAAGTCAACTCAGTGTGTTACCAGACTGAAGTTCTTCAGCCATTGTTTGAACGTGAAAAACACATTGTGCAGTTCTGACGCTGAAAAGGTCTGGGCGTACCAGGATAATGCGTCCAGCCACGTGTCACGTTCCATCCGCACTTTTTTGCGAAGAATGGCAGCGGCAACAGGTATTCGTTCAATCCCATTTGAAGATAAACCTGTTAAATTACCTGACACCTCACCCATGGATTTTTGCACATTCGGACTTTTGAAAAGAGCTCACGGAAACAACCATCCCAGAACTGTTGAAGGTTTGAGGAAAGTCTGCCAGCAGGAAACTTGGGTCAAGATTGATTTGACTGTTTTGCAGCGCACTTTACTTCAATGGAAATTGCGATGCCATGAGCAGGGAAAACAAATAGAACACAACTAGTGGCGGCAGTATGGAATTTCATAGTTTTAAATGACTGTCAAAATCGTTATCAAAAGGCTGAATCAATCCTCTGTATAAGCTAATCTCTAATCAAGTCGCAAAGGAGGTTAGGCTGGCAAAGGCAGATTACAAGAAATCTTTGGCAAGGGGTGCAAAAGAAAAACAGCAGAGTTCTTTATTTATGTAAACTCTAGAAGCAAAGGAATGAATCAGATTGGTCTACTTGATATCGATGGTTCAACCTTTGATGATCCTGTTCAGATAGCTAGCAAACTGAATGAGTAGTAACGAATGGGCCTGGTGTACTGGGGTCCATGGTTTTTTTTTAATAACATACACGTATAAGTTATAAATCCAGTTTAATGTAAGAATACAAATATATACTAACAGTAGCTTTTGAGACGCGTGTCTCTTCATCAACTGACATTTAAATACAAAAATACAACCACGGACTGGTCAGTTTTGGCAAGCCGGATTGCTCTGTCATGTTCCGTAAGGCAATCTTGGAGACGCCTTACGGAATTAAACTGGATTTATAACTTATACGTGTATGTTATTAAAAAAAACTGAATGAGTATTTTGCATCTACATTTACACATGAGGAGTTATTCAGGGAGGGGAATGCCAGAGGTGTATTAAACTCTGGCAGTGAGCTATATGATTTTGTAATAACTAAGAGCAAAGTGGAACAGAAACTGTTGAAAATAAACAAAAGAAAGGCACCTGGGGTAGATGGGATCTATCCAGTTATATTAAAAGAAGCAGCAAAGGAAGTAAGCAAACCCTTAGCCATAATTATGAGAGCTTCTTTGGACTCAGGGGAGGTACCCATAGACTGGAGATGTGCACATGTAACCCCAGTTCACAAAGGACAACATAAGTAATTATAGACCTGTTAGTTTAACTTCTGTTCCGGAGAAATTAATGGAGGCATTGGGCAAAGAAGCACTGCAGGATCATCTAGACAAGAGTGCAGCAATAATTCATACACAGCATGGGTTTGTTAAGGGAAAGTCTTGTCTGATCAGTATGATTGGATACTATGATGTGGTCACAAAGGAACTGGATGCAAACAATTTTGATATCATATACTTGGATCTCAGGAAGGCTTTTGATACTGCTGCACAAATTGGAGCAGTGTGGCATTGGAGGCAAACTGCTGCTATGGATAAAGGGATGGTTGAGTGGGAGAAGACAGAGAGTGGTAATCAATGGACACTGCTCTTCGTGGACTAATGTTATTAGTGGATTCCCCCAGGGTTCATTGTTGGGTCCATTGTTGTTTTCTGTATTCATTAATGATATTGATGGTGGTATATCAGGCTTAATATATCTAAGTTTGCAGACGATACGAAGGTCAGTAGGGTTGTTAATGACACCAATGACAGTACGCTACTGCAACAGGATCTAGAAAAGTTGAGCAGAAGGGCTGAGAGGTGGCAACTGAAGTTTAACATTGACAAATGTAAAGTACTGCATATGGGTAGTGTTACCCCCCAGAGTAACATACCAACTTTGTGGTACTACAGAGATTACCACTCTCTGTCTTCTCCCACTCAGGGTGGTAAAGAATGAAAAGCACCTGAGGGTAATTCTGCATTCATATATGAAATTTTCTTTATAACCCATAAGTTTAACTACATACGTAGTGCAGCAGCATCATTTAGATTTTATCTCATATTGTGGCTACCTTCACAATGAGATACCAAGTATTGCACTACTTCAAATAAATAACTCATCTCTAGTAGAGGAGACTACTGTTATTTATTCTCAGTGGGCACCACCACCACCCAGATGCTTTTTTGGAGCTTGTTGGCTCACTCATCAGTGGGTGGGCAGGTGCCCTGGTAATGCAGACATGCCATCACGGTTGCGAAGTTAATTCCACAATATGAGAGATGCCGAACAGTGAAGATAATAATAATATTTTGAAGACTAATTTCTCAAGGCATAATACGTTATGAATTGAGATTAACTTTATAAAGTTATAAGCATTATAGCAAAGTAGCTTATGCACCATGAAACCCCCCATAAAGTTATAAAGTTAATCTCAACTCATAACATATTATGCCTAGAGCATTTAGTCTTCAAAATTAAATTGTCTGAACAGTGCAGGCAGTCTGCAAGAGTAGCTCATGGTGTCTTGCCAATGATATCCAGGAATTTTTCTAGTAGGGATAAGGAGCTGATTATCCCTTTGTATAAGGAAATAGTTAGACCACACCTTGATACAGGTCTGGAGGCTTCATTTTAAGAAGGATGTAGAATTGCTGGAATGAGTACAGAGAAGGGCAACAAGATTAGTGAATGGAACAAAGGGTTGCTCTTACGAAGAAAGGCTTAGGTTTTTCAAATTACAGTGTCTGGAGACTAGACACCTGTGAGGTGATCTGATTGAGGTGTATAATGCCTCGAATGGTTTGAGCACGCTCAGTGCTGATGGGATTCTTCCTCTTGTCTAGATTAATTGCCTGAGGAGACATAAATTCAAATTGAGGAAAGACAGTTGTAGAAAAGATGTGCAAAAATTTGCCTTTAGCCAGTGGGTGGTTGATTTCTGGAACAAACTTCCATCTGTTGTTGTAAATGTGGACAGCTTAAATAAATTCAAGGCAGAACTAGACAAACATTTGGAGTGACTTGATGGGTGAAATGGGAAGTAGTTTTTTTTTTGGGGCGATGCTGTATAAGCTTGCTTTCTTGCATCATATACCTCTACTAATGCTAATAATAATAACGTTCAGAGGTATCAAAAAAAGGGAAAAGAGATCGAAAAGGACATGATACTGTTTTGATATTATTTTTGAACCTTAATATTTTGTTCAAAACAATTATATCTAACTGGTTGAATTTAGAAGCAATGTTATGCAGTCTTCTTATAAAGCATTATTAATGCATTTTCAAAATATTATATGAAAATTATAGCAAATTCATACATTTTGTAGAATCAGTATTTAAATCCCATTTAATAATAATACTACTATGTAGAAATTATCAATAATTGAATACACATGTTTAAAATTTGCTTGCTTGTTTATTTATTTATTATTATTATTTTTTATTTTTTTCTGGTAACTCCAAAACACAAAAGATTATTTTAACATATAGAAGGCTACCATTTTGGTTTTAGAAGATAGAAGGTACTTGTTACATTGGACTTCAATTTCTATACACAGTAGAACTTCAATTATCAGTCAGCGTACGGGACCAAGACCATAATGGATAATCGAATAGACAGATAATAGAATATGCACATTAAAATCATTATACATATAATAGACCGGGTCATCTAACTTGTTTATTTCATTACATAATACATAAATTAATGAAATTTAATTAAATTTTAATTGTTGTTTAATTTTTACCTGGTCATCAAAAAATCATAGTACAGATACTACATACATACCTATTTCTAATATTTTGACTTACATTGGTCTAGTAATGACAAAAAATTTAAAAGAAAACATTATTACATACAGTACATACTAATGTCATTAAAGAAATTTAAAAGAAAATAATATTACATAATTAAATTTCTTTTCTAAAAAAGTCAGTCAATTTCTTTTGTTTCATTGCCCCTCAAGTCTTTTGGGAGGCAATGTTATCAATTTTATGGAAAAGTAACACCTGCATAGCATCTGCTTCTTCTTGTACCTTGAACCACTCAATGCACTTTGACAACATAATTTCATCTTCACAGTGGCTAATTATGTTTGTTGTCCCATCACCAGCAGCTTTTTCTTCTTCAGTTTCAGAATCACCCAAAATTGTCATCACTCTTTCCACAATTTCATTGTTGTCTAAAATTTCGCATCCGACATCTATTTTGTCCATATCCAGCCAATCATTTACTTCCCCCATTGAAATATTTTTAAAACCAGGAACATTCGAACATAACTGCAAAATTTCAGTTCAGTTTCTTTTGTAATCGTTTCTGTATCAGTTGAATATATTTCTGGCCACAACTTATTCCAGCTTCTTTGTATTGTTTGAATTGGAACGTCATTCCAGGCATCAGCGACATTGAAAATTGTATCTTTTATGTGTAGCTTTTCCAAAACTCTATCACATCTAATTTATTTTCTGCTGAAACAAATTTTTGAATGAACATTTTGCGATAACAACGTTATTATTGTTATTTGGGTTTTTTTAGGAGCATTAGCAACTAAGGCCATATTGCTCCGGGGATATGCGGTGGTCATTTCCTGACATTTCCGCATCCTCCATATTTGGTGGTCATGGGCTCGAACCCCGGTCTGATCAAGAAGTGTGTGCTACGCACTGCTGCTCCTGCCCACCTGGCTACGGAGGCGCCGCCTTTACTTAGATGATTGATTATTTCAATTTGTTGTGATAATCCTGATACTACTCACTTAAGTTTCTATGTCATTTCAATGGGTTTACTAAATAAAAAAATTATTAAACTATGAAACAAGAGGTTAAAGTACAAACGTATACAGTGAGTTGTAAACAAAGACTGGTGACACGTGGCACTAATATCACAGTGCATTATGGCATAGTAGGGTTAAGTGGCTATTAACAGAGACTGAGGGTAAATAGGGTGACAGACAATCAAAATTTTACTATATTGCAATTTTCAAGAAATACATCAGAAGGAAGGTTGTTCCAGGGAACAGAAGGGTTAAAGAAAGAGGAAGTAAGGTAGTTTGGTGAGAGTGAAGATGAACTGAAAATGGATATATAAATGATGAATTAAATGGGTACCTTACATCAGTCTTTATAGATGAAAATCCCTTTGCAGTGAAGAGAAACTATGCTAGTGAACCTGAGCAATGTAAAATGAGTGGTATATAAATTACAATGTAATAGCAAAACACTTGAAAGCCTAACAGCAAATAAGGGCCCTAGGGTAGTTGCATACACCCAATATTTTAAAGGAAGTGGCAAGGGTAAGCATTAAGCCATTAAATCTAATTATATGGGTAAATCTGATTATGTGGGCTTCAGCAGACTCAGGGTGAGCCTTGAATTGGTAAAGTGCTATATATTTCACCAATCCAATGAAGTGGGTAATTACAGATCATTCAGTTTGGTTTCGTTGGTTGAGAAAATCATGGAAACAGTGATTAAGAGTGAAATATAGATTCACACAGGAAATAGTTTTTCTACAGAACTCAACATGATCTTGTAGAGAGGAAAGTTTGTTTTATTAACCTTATACACTACAAGAGCTGTTCATTAAAAAATTATCATAACTTTTCATGAACAGCCATACTGTTTGCTATTTCTAGCTTAGCTGCTGAATTTAAGACCAAAACAAACTGCATCACATAGCAACTGTGTAGTTGATTCGTGCAGACCATGCGACTTTAGCAGTCAGTCAAGTTTATGCCTGTTCAGTTTTGCCTATGTATCGGTGATGGATGTGGCAGGTGAGGAAACAGTATGTTGCTCTCAAATTTTGTTTCCCTCTCAAGAAAACATCAGCTGAAGCATATGAAATGTGAAAAGAGGCTTGTGGTTAATCTACGCTACCATATAGCATAATTCACAGGTGGTTTAGAATGTTTAAAGACAAATGCGATTCAGTCACAAAAATTGGTGGTCCTGAAGCTCCAGTCATGCTGGAGCTTCAGGACCACCTTGCTTCAAACATTGCTTCTGTAATCATGAGCAAAGATCATTATGTAACAGTAAGACAAATAGCAGAGATGTTGGGAATATCAGTAGGAAGCAAGCATGGTATTCCCCATGGCCATTTGCATATGACACATGTTTATGCAGATTGGATTCCAAGACTATTCACACCTGAGCAACAGCAAGTTCACATGGAGGCTTGTCAACAGCTGCAATGTATAGTTACTGAAGATGGTGGGGTTTTGCACAATGTAATAATGGCAGATGAGATGGCTTCATTTTGAACCAGAGAATAAGCAACAAAGCTCTGTGGAAGTCTGTCATCACCAACACAAAAAAGAAAAAAAGCAAAACTTGTTGCTTCTACAGGAAAGATTATGGTCATCCTTTTTTTTTTTTTTTTTTTTTTGATATTCAAGGAATGGTTTACCAGCACGTTGTGCCACATCACACAACTGTTATTGCACACTTTGTGGGATCACATTTGTCACAAATGGCCACAACTGCACCCAGGTGGGTGGATGCTGCATCATGACAATGTGAGACCTCACATTGCTCATACTGTTATTGAGTACTTAGCCAGCATTAATGTCAAATGCATTCCTCATCTGTCCTACAACCCTGACCTCGTATCCGGCAATTTTTTTTTTATTTCCGAAGTTAAAGAAGAAGCTGCAAGATAAATGTTTTCAGGCATCAGAAGAAGTTGTAAAAACATTGGAGACAATTCTCAAATTCTTGTCAAAAAATGGCTTCCACCAGGTTTTTGAAAAATTGCAGAAACAGAGTAAGTGCATTTCATCAAATAGGAACTACTTTGAAAAGACCCATCAAAATATGGATAATTAATAAAGGTATGTTGTAAAAAAAATTATGGTCATTCCTTATTGAACAGCCCTCATATTATGGCTCATGAGTTGAATGTAGGAAATAACTTTGATGTTATTTATTTGGACTTTAGCAGAGTAGTTTACTTTTTGGTCTTACATGAGAGATTGCTCTGTAAGCTGGAACATATTGGATCATTGGGTATGATTCTGAAATTATTATGTGATGTTTGTACAAGAAGAAAATAGTTGTAATTAATAGTTATTCTTCAGAAGGCCTAAGGTCATTCAGAAGGAAACTAAATGTATAAAAGTTCATAATTGATGTTTATCCATTACTTTGGCAAGAATTGAGTGAAATTGGGCAATAATTAGAAATGGGAGCTTTGTCACCTCTTTTAGGAATTGGCTGGAAATGAGCAAATTCCATGAAGGAGGAAAAACGCCAGCTGAGAAGCGACCATGAAGGTGTGATCCGTTATACCTCAGATATACACGGAGGAGAGCTAACATTACCTCTGTACTCTGAAGAGTTATTAATGAGAAAAAAATTGTAAGGGTTTGTTACCTCTCTCTGTAATATAACTGCATTTATTAGTATTAGTAATGGCCATATTGGTACAAGGAGCCCTAAGGCTTATGCTGCACCAGCCAAAAAAAAAAAAAAGTAAAATAATAATAATAATAATAAAATTAAATAATTAATAAAAGAAAAGGAAATAGACAACCTATGCATTTCCCTCCTCCTGTAGATAACTATCCAGCTGACCTTTGAATTTCCACAAACTGCCAGCCTCAACCACTCATGTAGGTAACTTATTCCAGTAATTTATAACTCACTGACTAAAATAAAACTTCCTGTAATCCAGTCTAAACATCTCCCCCCCCCCCGGTAACTTGAATTTATGGCCCTAGTTCTACAATTATTTATAACCGCGAAAATTTCATCCTCATTCATTTTACTTTTGCCTCTCAGAGCCTTAAATACCTCAATCAAGTCTCCTTTAAGGTGCCTAGTTTCCAAGCTGTAGGACTCACATATTCAAAGTCTTTCCTCATATGGATGCCCTTTTTCCAATCTCACCAGGCAAGTTACCCATCTCTGGACCCTTTCAAGAAGCTCGATTTCTTTTTTTAGGTGCAGTCTTCATACTTGAACAAAGTATTCCTAGCGTGGTCTAACAATAGCCTTATATAATAAGATTTCTCTACTAGCATGTGTTTGATAAATCATCGATAGGACACCATCGGCCTTCCTTGCAACCTGTCTGCAATGCTCAGAGAACTTCATGTCTGACCATATCGTATCTCCCAAGTCCCTTTCTTCCACTACTGACTTTAGTTCAACTCCACCAAGTGTATAAGTTGTTTTGAGGTTACTATCTCCCATTTGCTCCAATCAATTAGAGGCAAATTAAAATAACCCTTAATAATACATTCACTCTTACCTGCCCATTCCATTTGCATCTAGAGGATCTCATCATAATCTTCACAATCACCTGGCCTGCAGATTATTCCCACTCTCATTATACCTTTTCTTCCAACTACTCACACCATACAGATTCTGTACTAGCATGCGAAACATCTGAATCCAGGAAAACTTTCATTGCACTCAGGCTACTTTTGATAAGAAGCATGACCCCACCACTCCTTCTATCTGCTCTGTCCTTCCTGAATTCATTGTACATACCTTACTGAAACTCATCATCCCCTATTTCCTGGTGGCATCACGTTTCCGCAATCACTATTATGTTATTATGTCAGTGTTACTCGTCTTAGGATGACCAACAGTTCAAATTTGCTCATTTTATTGACAACACTTCTGACATTACTGTATAAACAGTTAAACCTTAGTGTTCTTGTATAGTTACCCTGACATACCCCTTGCTTCCCTGGCATTAGCTACCCACTCATTTGAAATGTTTCTACCCTCAGAACATCTTGCTAATATGATCTGTTGTGGTAACAAACAAGAACTCTTGAGGTATATGCAAGCGTTACTTTGACCAATATCATCAGATAAATGCATATCTGTATTACCCGTGTCCCCCAAACTAGCAGTTTCCCTGAACCTTTAAGTTATCCCCAATGATACTGGCAAAAACCTTTGCACCATCTTTGTTTAAATGTATCCCGTCTCTACAAAACGGATTCCTTCTACCTACAAGTGTGGGTCAAGCTGATAAAAATTCCCTCCCAAAAGCCTTTAAGTCTTGAGTTAATTCACAAGTCTTTCAGCATGTAATCCCTCCCATCATGTCTGTACAGAATTGCAGACACATAGACACGCTTGCTTGAAATTGAAAAATCACATCTATATACAGTATATATATAGATGTGATGTTTTATCAGTACATCTACATACAAAGCAAATGTGTTACCTTTTTCCAATTTTAGAATGAATATTTTCAATGGGGAATCTTGTATACAAGTAACCCTCATATAACACGGTAGTTTGGTTCCTGCAAAATCTCGTCTAATGCGAAACCATATTATACGGGACTGAGAACCAGTACAGAAAGGTGGGGGGGGGGTTATGTTCTAAAAGCTAACAAAAATACACCATTTTTTTATAACTATTGGAAACTAAAAAATATTTAAGGGCAAAGGCCTCATGCTACAAGGTAGAATGACTAACATGTAGTTTAGTGCAAAAGCATCATTTTAACATCTACCAAAGTACAGCAGGCCCCCGTTATAACGCGGTTCGCTTTACGCTGATTCGCTATAATGCTGTTCTTATATTATAACCCATATCTGACTATAACCCTGTCACAGATCACTATAGCGCTCTTTTACAGATTGCATTTTTGGCATATTTAACAAAATCGTTTCATTTGATGGAGTCGATGGCTTGAAAATGAATAGCAAAACAGCATTAAAACACTTCCCACGCTCAGTGAAATTTTCTCGCACGCTAATTTAATTGTGCAGTACAGTGACTTGTTACGTAGTTCCGAGATCAACATTTAAAAAAATATATCAAGTATATTGCTTGTAATATTTGCGTTATATGCATTTATCTGAAGTCTAGTCATCACTCAGTACAGTATTAGACGTCGTGCGTAACGGACAGTTTACTCGAACATTGTATCATAATTAATGCAACCAACACAGTTACATTTTCGAAGAGTTAATAATGGCCAATAAGAATGAAAAAGCAGCAATGTCTGGGCGCAGTACGAGGACTATAAATAAATGTAAGAAAAAGACTGAATTTGACAATTAAATTGGACGTTTTGAAGCGAGTCGATTCCGGTCAACGACAAGCGGATGTGTGCCATAATTTAGGACTTGCAAGTTTAACTGTAAGAACAATTATAAAAAAATAAAGAATTAATTTAAGCAGCGGGAAAGATAGCTGTTCCACTGCAAGCAACTAGGGCTAGGCCGGCTATTAGGATTGAAATGGAAAGACTTTAACTAATTTTATTGAAGATAATATCCAATGCAGAATTCAGTTAAGTTAAATATTTAAAAAAAAAAAAAAAAAAAAAAAAGAGAGAGAGAGAGAGAGAAAGAGATTAGCTAATATGATGATCTGAAGAAAACTCTCCTAAAAAAAAAAAAAAAAAAAAAAAAAAGAGCCGAAACTTTCAAAAAAGAACTTAAAATTATTTTAAAATTACCGAAACTTTCAAAAAAAGAACTTAAAATTATTTTAAAATTATTGAAGAGGGGTATTATTGATCATGCTGAATTCTGATGGGATCCTTCCACTTGTTCAGATTACGAACCTAAGGGGACATAAATTCAAATTAAGAAAGGACAGATGTAGAATAGATGTGCGGAAATTTGCCTTTACCAGCAGGTGGTTAATTGCTGGAACAAACTTCCATCTGTCGTTGTGGAAGTTGATAGGTTGAATAAATTTAAGGAGGAACTGGACAGGCATTTGGAGGGAATGGTGTGATTTTTTTTTTTTTTTTTTGGCTGATGCTGCATAAGCTCATACACTTGCTTTCTTGCATCACATGCCACTACTACTACTTTATTGTTAGGTGGTAACGCTGCGGGGGATTTAAAATCAATACTCCTTTTAGTTTATTTGGAAGAGGGCCAAAGTTCAACCCAAAATCGACACATTTTTCATGATTTTAATTGGAATTTTAAGTTTAATTTTGATATGTAAGTAGTTACCACATAATTATATACGTATGTAATGCAGAATATTTTATATGTACAAATATTTGAATATTAAATATTTTGACCGACATTTGTGCATCTTTTCACAAAGGCATCATTTTGATGTAGCCATCTACCAAAGTAGTTAAAATGATATTTCATAACCTACATGTTAGTCATTCTACCTCGTAGCATGAGGCCTTTGCCCTTAAATATTTTTTAGTCTATATCACTGCACACCATCAGGCATCTCTCATATTGTGAAGTTATGCTTCATAACTGAGTTGTCACTATTGCAACACCAGGGTACCTGCCCACCCACCGAAGAGAAGCCAACAAGCTTTGAAACAGTGCCGTCTGGGTGGTGGTATCCACTGAGAATAAATAACAGTAGTCTTCTCCACAGGTGAAGTGTTATTTATTTGAGGTAGTACAAAACAATGGCAACTCGTTGTGAAGGCATTCACAATATGAGATATAACCAAAATGATGCTTTTGCACTATAACCTACATGTTAACTATTGGAAACTTAATTTTTATAATAGTAATAACTTAATATTTTAATTTTATTTTTATAATAGTAGTAACTTAAATAGTAAAAACTGAAGAAATGTCTTGCCTTACCAGCTGTGATACTTATGTCAGGTAATATACGTTTATTTAATTTTCTTTCTCTTCATCGCTGCTAAGCACAGTCTCATCTGCAGCACCTAAATTTCATGTACCCTCTGGATGCTTCGAAGTAGCAATTTTTTATGATCTCAAACAAGCACAAGTTTAATAGCACAGGGATCTCCCAACAAAATACAGTGCATCCCCACTTAAATATAAAACACAAATTTTACTTTATTACCTTACCAATTAAAAAATTAAATGATACGTGAAAATCGGAAGAATATTTTCCAGTTAGCAAAATAAAATAAAAAATGTATGCTTACATACATTAATACAGTATGTATTAATACTTAATTAATACGTACTGTAATATGTACATACTAACTAATTGATATTTCTGTTCACTGACTTTTTTTTGGTAAAATTTAAAACAGTAAAAATGATGAGCAAATAATACGCCACACACAAGTTGCAAAAAAACACGATATGCACAAGTTGCAAAAAACATGATACGCACAAGTGAGATACGGAATAATGAGTTTCTGAACATTTATTTATGTTTTTTTGTATGATTAAATATTTCATGAAAGGGGAACATATTTCATCATAATAAGGTGAAAACCCACAGAATTCCAGCTATCAGTACTAGCAAATGCAAGAAGATTGCGTTTATTCCCCGTTTATAATTGATTACACTAACAGAAAAGACCAATAAACTGAAAACTGCAAATTGTTTTTATTGTTTTATGGTAGTGACCTTCAGAAATGTGCTTTGGAAAAATACCATGAAGGTGATAATGACTAGTGAGTCAACAGCAGGGATTCACAAAAAGGAATGGAAACATTGAAATATAATTGCTAACATAATTGCAGGGTTTTCCCAGCACAAAAGTTCAAAAATGCTGTGTTATGCACGATTTCCCACAATTCTCAAACTGTGTTATATAAGTACTGTGTTGTGCGAGGATTGCCGCAATTCTTAAACCGTGTTGTAAAAGTATCATGTTATACAGGGGTTGGTTGCCTGTATATATCTTCTGAAGTTTTATGTTGATTTCTTTGGCATCTTACTGAAAGACATTGTTAGCTTTGCACTACACAGTTACTGATGAAACAATTTAACATAACCAAGAACAGTACTATTATTATATTTCTATTTTGCAATGTAGACTACCACAGCACACAATTTGTGAAATTTAAAAAAAAAACTTGTTTTAATGCAGTTTTGTTATTTTATTTCTTTTTTTTTTTTTTTTTTTTTTTGTGAAAAGAAGACAGAGAAAAATTTGTTTTTGCAAAAAGATGGGGAAACTCTCTCACCAACTGTTACAGTGGTGAGACAGAGAAGAATCAAATTGAGTAAAAAAGATGGATTCTCTGTTGGAAATTTGGAGAGTTTGGCAACCATACGTTTACTATATTTTTAATTACCTATACTTTATTCACTGTTTTTTATTTTTATTTTCTTTATGAATGAATAATGCAAATTACATATAAAGGAGCAATTTTTATATGTGCCACTCTTTGCATCATAATTAAAATGGCCTGCCTGTTTATTTCTCCCCTCCTTATTTTTCTCATGGAAATTATAGTGTTCTTGAAATTAAATCAGCATACCTAAATTTAAAGGTGTAATTTTTCATGATTGTGATAATACTAAAATGCTTTCATGAAAAATTTCTTTCTATGATAATTTAGGTAGTGAGCAATCTATAAAAGACCAACACTGGGAAGTGTGGTTGAGCCGGCTAGGTAAACAGATCGATGCCTTAACTTGCAGTCAGCAGTCTTGGATAGATTATAAGGTAAGGTTGATATTAAGGTTATTTTGAAACTTCTATGTTACATGATTATCAGCCAGTTAAAAAATTAAACAAAAAATGCTGTTACTGGCAACAGCAGTTTTGTTATTAATAACATTGACAATTTTGATTTGTATAATTTGTTTTCTTGTTTATGATGTTTGTTGTTAAGGCAGAAAAAATTTTGCATTTCACCAGCTACATCCCAACTTTTTAAATAAATGGACTGATAAAGGCATACAGTGTCATCCTATCATATATGCTATTGCCTGAGCATATGTAGCAGCACATTTAATGGCATATTCATGTAATTCCTTGGACTAGACAGTAGTCCAAGAGCCTCCCGTGTTTAGCTTGTAAGTTACATGTAGCTCACAGAACTATTCTAAGTGGTCCGCAGTCATCTGAATTATTTCCTCAAACTGCTTAAGTTTACCTACAGGTTACTCTCTTCTAAATGAGAAAGAAAAAATCTGTTATAGCTTTCAGTAGAAGTGAGTGGAGGGTGAAGTTCATAGGATGAACACTGTTATAATACAGTAAATAGCAGTTCTAAGAAATAAGAGAGAGATTGATATTTTAAAAAGTCCAAGAATGCTGTAATCATATGAATCAAAGTTTAAGTAAAAGATTTTTTACAATAATTTTCAGTGAAAATTTATATAATAACCCATATTTTTTGGGAGATTGTCAAATATTTAGAATTTTAAATATGGTTAACAGTCAACAAAAGGTTGGGGGCCACTACAGTAAGCAAGATATAATAACTTATTTTCAGCTATTGCAAGCTTCAGTACAGACAGGAAAGGAAGCTAAAGATTTTAATGTAAAGCAATTGATATATTATCTTAAAGCCTTATTTAAAGAAAATAAGTTAAAAACAGTGATCTTTCAATAAAGGATAAGCATTTAAATTGGAATGAGGATTAAGTTCCAGTGGAGGAAAGGAAGATTAGAAAATGAAAAGGTCATCTAACTTGCCATTTCATTTGCTTCCTTCCTAGGCAAATGAAATAGCCTGTGACATGCTGAAGCACAGACCTATAAGAAGAGTTATGGTATCTTAGCAGAGTCGTTAAAGGCTTGCCATGGAAAAAGTGGATGATATCAGAAAAATCACAAGAAGCATGGTTATAAATGTTCATGCCACAGGAGCACACAGGTAGTTGTTAAAGTTCACCCCCTATATCAATGCAGGCAGTGTTTAGGGTCTTCGGTTGGTGGCTGCTGTAGAGCAAAAACCTACAATTCTCGCTAGAAGATACACTACAACCAGGACTGTAGATATTTGGCCAACTATGTACACAAAAATTGGAAGACTGTGTTACAAACAGCCCTAAATCAATTTCCATCAGCACAGCATTCAGAAAGCATGAAACAATTGGGACAACTGTATTGCAATTTGAAAGTTTCTTGTATGTGAGCAGAACAAGCAAACAGATTTGCTTGTTCTGCTTGCACACAACAGACTTGGAAATGTGATAAGATGAATTGCAGTCACATTGTTTAGCACTGGCAGATGCACAAAGATGTGGAGGAAGCACTTTGCCCTTGTGCAGGCTGCTAGTTATACTCATATATAAACTGTTTTAGTAGTATAGCAATAGTCCTCTCATTGCAGGCAAGCAGGAGGTTAGCTGTCACTTGGAGGATATATAGGAATATTCTTATAGACCAAGTTCATCCCACAATAATAATGTACCCAGAAGAAAAATGCATGGGATGCATATAAATTATCAATCGACTCAGAAGCCTATGGCAGATATAAGCTAGTCTGTAATCAGGTGACAAAGGAGGTTAGGCAGGCGAAGGCAGATTACGAGAAATCCTTGGCAAAAAATGCTAACAAAAACAGCAAGGATTTCTTTACTTATATAAACTCTAAAAGGAAGGGGATGAATCTGATTGGTCCACTTGACATTGATGGTTCGACTGTTGATGATCCTGCTCAAATAGCAAACAAACTGAATGAGTATTTTGCATCTACATTCACACATGAGGAATTATTAAGGTTAGAAAATGGCAGAAGGTTATCAAATTGTAGCAGGATACTTAATGATTTTGTAATAACTGAAAACAAAGTGGAGGAGAAATTGTTGAAGTTAAACATAAGAAAAGCACCTGGGGTGGATGGGATCTATCCAGTTATATTGAAGGAGGCAGCAAAGCAACTAAGCAAACACTTAGCCATAATTATGAGAGCGTCCTTGGATTCAGGGGAGGTTCCCACAGACTGGAGATGTGCAAATGTATCCCCAGTTCACAAAGGGGAATCGAAGGGTGACATGAGTAATTAGAGATCAGTTAGTTTAACTTCTGTTCCGGGTAAAATAATGGAGTCACTGGTTAAAGATGCATTGCAGGATCATCTAGACAAGACTGCAGCAATAATTCAGACACAGCATGGGTTTGTTAAAGGAAAGTCTTGTCTGACAAATTTGATAGGATATTATGATGTGGTTACAAAGGAACTGGATGCAAAAAATAATTTTGATATCATATATTTGGATTTCAGGAAAGCTTTTGACACTGTTGCGCATGGAAGACTATTGTACAAATTGGAGCAGAATGGTATTAAGGGTAAGTTGCTACAATGGATAAAAGGATGGTTAAGTGGGAGAAGATAGAGGGTGGTAATCAATGGGTGCTGCTCTTCTTGGACTAATGTTATTAGTGGAGTCCCACAGAGTTTGGTGTTAGGTCCACTGTTGTTTTGTATATTTATCAATGATATTGATGAAGGTATATCAGGCTTAATGTCGAAGTTTGCAGATGATACAAAGGTTGGCAGGGTTGTTAATGTCAGTAATGGCAGTGTGCTACTGCAACAGGATCTAGATAATTTGGGCAGATGGGCTAAGAAGTGGCAACTGAAGTTTAACCTTGACAAATGCAAAGTACTGCATATGGGTAGAAGTAACCCCAGAGAAACGTACCAACTGTGTGGTACTACACTTAAGGTGGTAGAAAATGAAAAAGACCTGGGAGTAATTGTGCAGTCAGATATGAAGTTTTCTGAGCAATGTAGACAGGCTGCCAAGGCAGGTCATGGGGTTTTGTCAATAATATATAGGAATTTTGCTAGCAGGAAAAAGGAGGTGATTATCCCACTCTGTATGGCAATGGTCAGGCCACGCCTTGAGTACTGCGTACAGGTCTGGAGGCCTCATTTTAGGAAGGATGTAGATTTACTTGAGCGTGTACAGAGAAGGGCAACAAGATTGGTGAGGGGAATGAAGGGATCCTCTTACCAAAAGAGGCTTAAGTTCTGCAAATTGCAGTGGCTGGAGACTAGGCACCTGCGCGGTGATCTGATTGAGGTATATAAGGCCTTGAATGGGTTTAGCACGCTGAATTCTGATGGGATCCTTCCACTTGTTCAGATTACGAATCTAAGGGGGCATAAATTCAAATTAAGAAAAGACAGATGTAGAATAGATGTGCGGAAATTTGCCTTTAGCCAGTGGGTGGTTAATTGCTGGAACAAACTTCCATCTGTCATTGTGGAAGTTGATAGGTTGAATAAATTTAAGGAGGAACTGGACATGCATTTGGAGGGAATGGTGTGATTTTTTTTTTTTTTTTTTTGGCTTGATGCTGCATAAGCTCATACACTTGCTTTCTTGCATCACATGCCACTGCTACTACTACTTCCAAGATAGCAATGGCATGGCTCACAGCAGCACAGTGACTAGACATTAATCCCATGAAGATCTATGAGATCATCTAGTACAGTGCATCCAAGATAAGGCTTAGCACTCAACAATGGATCTAATGGTCATTCTTGAGCTGGAATGGAATAACACTTCCACAGATGCCTGTGCACTCCTAACTGAATTTGTGCCACAGAGGGATTGACTCTCATTGCTATTAAAGTTGGATCTACATTCTGTTAGGTGTGTTCTTATATTTTAGTAGGGGAATACAAAATACAAGGCTGAGAATGACTGAATAAGGAGCACCACTGATACATTATTGACACATTGTTGTAATCTAAAGCACATTTCTCAATCTTTTTTATATTGCAAACCACCTAAACTGTAAAAAAAAAAAAATATATATATATATATACACACACACACACACACACGCACACACAGGTAAACCTCAATATATGCGTTTTCGATCAATGCGTGTTTCGGTTAATACGGTCACAAACATTTGTACTAAATTTCGAATAGTGCAGCTGATTATGAAACAAAAAAAATTTTAACAATTCAAAAAAAAGACTCCTGGAAACTGTCATCCATAAACAATGTTGCCAGATTGTGCTTCTGCTGCTCCACTATCGTACCATAAGCCCAGTTTGGCTTAGACAACCATCCAAAGCAGTCTCTTCCCATTACTGTATTTTACACTAAGTAATAATTAATATTTTGTAAAAGTTCACACCATGTCCAAAAGGAAAAGTGATGTATCAGTGGAATTTGATAAGAAGAAACATAAAGTTATATTACTCTGGATACGAAACATGACATTATTAAACGTTTGATAATGCACTAGGAACAGAAGTCTTATTTTGATTGAAATGGAGAATCTTTTAATAACTTGGCTGGAAGATTGCAATCAAAAACGGATTCCAATTGGTACCAACAGCATAATGGTAAAAGCACTTAGCCTGTTTTCATCACTCAAAGAAAACAAATTCAAAAGGGATACAATGATATTTTCTGCCAGCAGAGGGTGGTTTGAAAAGTTTAAAGCTTAAACTGGAATGTATAATGTCAAGTTAACAGGGGAAGCAGCAAGTGCCGATAAAGATGGAACTCCAAATTTCCTGCATGTTTTAAAAAAATAATTGAGGAAAATAATTACGATGACCTCCAAATTTTTAACATTGATGAAACTGGCCTTTATTAGAAGAAAATGCCGTCTAGAACTTTCTTAGCTAAAAAAGAAGAATCGCAAAGTTACAAAGTCTCCAAGGATCGCTTAACTCTTTTGTTGGGAATAAATGATGAAAGCAATTTCAAATTGAAACCTATACTTATTTATCATTCGCTAAATCCAAGGGCTTTAAGAGGTTGCAATAAAGCATAATTTCCTCTAATTTGGCAGACAAATAAAAAGTCACGGGACACACATTTTTTTTTGAAGACTGGTTTTAGAGTTATTTTTGTCCAGCAGTCGAAGCCCATTGCAAGCAAAATAATCTTATGTTTAAAGCCCTCTTAGTTCTTGACAATGCCCCTGTCCATCCTACTGTGCTGAACAACAGTGTGAAAATGTAAAAGTAGCATTTTTACCTACGAATACTACGTCTTTGCTACAGCCAGTGGACCAGGGCATAATTTCAACTTTCAAGGCCTATTATCTATGAAGAACTTTTGCGCAAGCAGTGCAAGCTACGACGGGGAAAGGTGCAATTTCATTGACTGAATTTTGGAAGAATTTTAACATTAGGCAAGGTATTGAAAATATTTATGAGTCATGGCAAGCAGTTACGGCTAGTACAATGAGGGCTGTGTGGAAATATTTTCTGCCTTACTGCGCAAACGAATTTTGTGACTTCAAAAATCGAGTTGATGCTGTTATTGAAGAAATTAGGGTCATTGGAAAGGATCTTGGCTTTGAATATGTTGATTCACATTCACTGACAGATCTTATAGAATTGGAGTAGCAGCATGCCTACGATGAGAAAGAAGCAATTGTGACTGAAGGAGAGAAGTGTGTCTCTGAGGAAATTTCATTAAAGGAACTTGAGCGAATATTTAAAAATTTGGAAACTGTTAAACAACAAATTATGGATTTAGATTTGAATGTGGAAAGAAGCATACTAGTTCGCCAAACCCTAGAAAATGGAATTAGCTGCTATCGTAAATTTTATGAAGAGAAAAAGAAGGCTACAACTATTCAAATTACACTAGAAAAATATGTTTCTAGAAAGTAGCATATCCATTTTTCACCAATATACGCCATATACAAATGACCTTATATCTTGAAGTTTTTGCCCTAATTGTAGCCATGTCTACTTTACTTACTGCATCATCTCACATTGTGGATTCTTGTATGTGTAAGCTATGGCCTTATATAACTTTCATAGCTTGAGGCTTTTGCCCTAGACATAACTGTGTCCACTATTTGTATTGTAATGGAACTTGACTGGTCATAACTATTTGTGGCATGTTATGACCTGTCACATAATAACAGGTATCACTTAAAGTTATTAATATTTCTTACCAAATTTTCAAATATAATTGTAATTTATTTACTGCTATCACATAAGTACAACTTTTAACATAAAATAATCAAAATTTTCAAAAATCTGACGCAATAGGAGTATTTTAAAGTAATCAGATAGAAAATGTGCATTAAAAGAAAAAGGTAGTACTTTAACAGAAAAAAATATGTTGTTAACAGTGTAATAGATACTTTACACATTTGCAAGAGCACCTAAAAAGGGTACAAGTTAGATTTATGAACATTAAAATCACCAAGGAAAGTGACTTTGCTTTTACAAAAGGTTAGAATTCAGAAAATTAAAATTTCATAAAAGAAAGTAAGAAGAGTTCAGAATACATTGCTCTTGTGATTGATATGGCTGTTTTTCCTTTTGAAAACCCAGTGTTCCATTGAGGGTAATGTGCAACCACACCTGAGGCTGACTGACTTAGCCATGGGTAAGCTTGTTCCATTAGTTTGGCTTTTCATGATTCTTTAAGTTAAAAGTTTAGAGGCATAAGAAATAACAAAATTTTTAGATGCAGTGTATGTGGAAAAGTGTATTCAATTCTTTTACAAACAGACTGAAGTTACATACTGAAGCTTCAGTAGCAGTCCTCACTTACAACTATGCAAATTGGATTCCTTCCAGCCATAAGATTAGAAAGTATGGCAGCAAGATTATTCCCTAGTGGGACACTGACCATTTAGATATGTAGAAATCAATTCTCTTCATAGAACTATGAAGAAAACATGAATAGCATTGTTAGGTCTCTGAATCCATTTGCATCTGTCATTGAGGCTAGACACATTTTTTTCATGGTTCCATATTTTTTATTTGTCTTTCAGTTTATGTCCATAGAGAAGACAGAGATTCTTTGGACTTTGTCTTCTTAATCTTTGATATATTAATAGTATTTTTGACATAGGTGTTTTTCAGTTGATAACTTTTAAAATTATACATGGTACATTGAAAAAATTCCTGAAAATGCATCCAAAAGCCCTAAAAGATGAATGGGTGCAAAACATATCACATCATACTCATTATTCCCATTAAAAATAATGTTTTGACATGTTTAGAACATCCACCAAATATGTCTCACCTTGCGACTTTTTTTTTTTTTTTTTCCCCTTTTTACAAGAATAATAAGAATTCCTGAAGGGATATCATTTCTGAGATATTAAATGGTCTTTGTTGTAAAGTACAAAGGTACTGGTGTAACCAAAGCACAGATTCTCTGCAGTGGAAGCACTAAAGATGGTGGTGTAAAATGGCTTTTTGGAAAGTTTCAAGCAGCTTTAAAATTACTGGCAAAAATGTGTTACCACTCAAGGACACTACTTTGAAGGATATGTTTAAAGTTATGCACACCTCACACATTTTCAAAAAGGTCATTCAGAGTTTTCTTTTTGTATGGGCTGCATAATGTATATAGCTAAAATATGTTTAATATGTTCATCATGTAAAAGTTTTGGTAACTTCATGTATATTGATTTATATATATTTTTTTTTAAATGCATATTTTTGAGTAACAGTATGTCTAAAAGTGATTTAAATTGCCTTTTGTTCTTCTTCTCTCAACAGACATTAACTCTTGACACAGTAACTGTAACATCTCTCTGTGTGGTGGAGAATTATATATGGCTAGGCGATTCACGAGCTCGGATTCATATCTATAGGTAAGTATTTAAGAACATGTAGCTATCATTTAACAAATGAAGGCGCCTCCGTAGCCAGGTGGGAAGGAGCACCAGTGCGTAGCACATGCTCCTTGATTAGACCGGGGTTCGAGCCCGTCACCACCAAATACGGAGGATGCGGAAAGGTCAGAGAATGACCACCGGAGCAATATGGCCTTAGTTGCTAATGCTCCTAAAAAAAAAACCAAATAACAAATAATTAACAAATGATTAAAGCACACATATTAAATAAATTCTCACCTAATAACTAAGTAACTGCTCACAGAAGCAGTTGTAAGAGAAAATGGATATTATAAGGGGGTAGGAAACCGTGCTCTAAGTCTGTCTTCATCTATTATATACATCTGGCCCTTCTATAATGGACAATATATGTTCTGAAAAAACAGCATGTAGTAGAAATATATATGATAGAATGTACATTTTCATATAATAGTTGGGTATAGGTTCCATAAAAGCCATAAATTATCATTACTTACTCTATTTTCACACTTGTAGTATCAAATGATGCAAGAAAGCAAGCTCGTATAGCATCAGCCAAAAAAAAAAAAAAAAACCACTAAACACTTCTCTCATCCATACCCTCGAAGAATTTGTCTAGTTCCTAGTTCCTCCTTGAATATATTCAAACCCATCCTTCCTCGACTTAAATTTATGCCCTCTGATGTGTGTAGTCTCAGCAAAAGGGAAGAATGCCATTCACATTTAGCTTACCCAATCCATTCAAAGCCTTAAACACCTCAATCAGATCATCCCACAGGTGCCTAGTCTCCAGAAGCTGCAATTTGCAGAACCGAAGCCTTTCTAGGCAAGCACACCCTTTTGTTCCCTTCACCAATCTGGTTGCCCTTCTCTGCACCCATTCTAGCAGAGCTACATCCTTCCTAAAGTGAGGCCTCCAGACCTGCATACAATACTCAAAGTACTGCTTAACCATGGCCTTGTACAATGGGATAATCACCTCCTTATCCCTGCTAGCAAAATTTCTGTATATCATTTACAAAACCCATGAGCTGTTCTGGCAGCATGTCTACACTGCTCAGAGAATTTCTTATCTGACTGCACAGATCTTTTTCATTCTCCATTTCCCTGATTGTAGTACCACATAGTTGATAAGTTACTCTGGGATTATTGCTACCCATATGCAGTACCTTGCATTTGTCAATGTTAAGCTTCAACTGCTATTTCTCAACTCATTGATCCAGTTTTCCTAGATCTTGTTGCAATAGCTCATCCCGATTACTGTTGTTAACTACCCTGCTAACCTTTGTATCTGCAAACTTAGATATTAAGCCTGATGTACCATGCGGCACCTCCATATTATAGGTGGTAGATGATTTTCATCAACCGGTGAAATACCACCACTTTGCTTATTGGAGGCTTGAAGTGGTGAAACCCATGTTTAGTCTCTAGAGCAAAGTTTCCGGCATCCCCTTCCCCCCCATACTTCTCCTTCAACCCATGCATGGTACTAAGTACTATAGGTTTTGATACCTTTCATGTTTGGGGTTTTTCATAAAAAAAAAAAAAAAAAAAAAAAATAGCCAGGTGGGAAGGAGCAGCAAGTGCATAGCACACGCTTCTTGATTAGACCGGGGTTCAAGCCCGTCATCACCAAATACGGAGGATGCGGAAAGGTCAGGGAATGACCACCGCATATCCCGGAGCAGTATGGCCTTAGTTGCTAATGCTCCTAAAAACCAAATAACAAACAAACCTGATATACCTTCATTAATGTCATTAATAAATATTTAAAATAACAGTGGGCACAGCACTGAACCCTGAGGAACTCCACTGATAATATTAGTCCACAAAGAGCAATGCCTATTGATAACCACTCTCTATCTTCTTCTTCTCGCTTAACCATCCCTTTATCCATAGCAGTAACTTACCCTTAATGCCACGTTGCTCCAGTTTATGCAGCAGTTATGTTTATGTACAACAGTATCAAAAGCCTTTCTGAAATCCAAGTATATGATATCAGAATTATTTTTTGCATCTAGTTCCTTGGTCATTGCATCATAGTACCTATCAAGTTGGTTAGACAAAACCATCCCTTTACATATCCATGCTGTGACTTCAATATAATTGCATTCCTGTCCAGATGGTTTTGCATTACTTCTTTAACCCATCTGCCTCTCTTAATATGATTGGATAGATTCAATCCCAGGTGTCTTTTTTATATCCATCCTCAACAATTTTTCTCCACTTCCCTTTTAATTATCTTGACTTGGTGCATTATGGCCTTAGCTGCCAATGCGCCATTAAAAACCAAATCAACCAATCAACCCTTTCAGTTATTACAAAGTCATTTAGCTCTTCATTAAAGTTTGATAAACTTCTGGCATCCCCTTCCCTCAAGAATTTCTCATGTGTGAATGTAAATGCAAAAATACCTATTCAATTTTTCACCTGAGCAGAGTCATCAACAGTTAACCCAAGATATCAAGCAGCCTAATATGATTCAACCCCTTCCTTCCATTGTTAATATAAGCATAGAAAATTGTTTCTTTTTTTTTTTTTTTTTTTGTATTGTTTGCTAGACTTTCCATAATCTGCCATAGCTTGCCTCCTTTGTAACTTAATTTCAGACTAATCTTTATTGATAATTTATATGCATTCCATGGACCTTTTTTTTTCAGCCACTTATCACAGTAGTTCATCTGACATCCATTTAAGTCTAAGCCTTGAAAAGTATTTCTTTGTTGCTATAGCTTAATTGCATAAAAGCTTAGTAGCTTCTATGATTACTTTGCCAAATGCTTCCCATTTAGAATTTTCTGTTGGTAATATCATCAGTTGGTCCCATTGAAATAATAAAAATTTATTGAAATGAAGCATGCATGTGCAATATTGTTTTGTTTTTGATGCGTAATTTTTCAAGTAGAGCAAGGAGTAACCTTAGTATTGTGCTAGATTTTATTTAAAGAATGAATGTAAAGAAGGTGGGTTGCCTAGCTGGCTGGCTTTTTTTTTGAATAAATCTGTAACTACTCATCAGAGTATCTTTTTTTAACATTTAGCTTCTTTCGATATCTGGATCTATGTCGAAAAGCATTTTCACCAAAACTTTAAATCTTCCATTTTTATATCAATATTTGATGCTTTCTCTTTTTTGAAATACTGTTCTCTTTTTTTTCACTTATTGTTTATAATACAGATATAATAAGAACATTTATATATAGGAATGTGTGTATTAAATTTTCACATATAAAACATAATTAGATAGTATGAATCAGAGCTGTAATAACTCAATATGTTCTACGTTGATAATAATATTAGTAAATAAATAAGAGGAGTTAACCTCAATATAGTACGTGGAACACTTCCGTATGATACCCTCCAGAAATTAAAACGAAAAAATCGACAACTTACCGGAACATTAAAGTAAAATATAAATAATTAAATAATCAATTTAACACAATTCAAAATCAATTTAAAACAATTAAAATTCAAATTAACGCAATTAAAAGAATCTAACGAAAATATTCAAAACGATTTTCCTTCCTGAAGCTGACAATGCTTTTCGACCGACTGTCGTGATCACAGGAACGAAAATTACCGAATCAGGCTAAACCTGCAACTTAAATAGTGATTATATGTCTTCGCGCATGCGCGTAAAGGTCCACGCATCGGAGATCAAATATGGCCGCCGAACATTAACAGAATTCTCATGTAATTTAATTTCAACGGTTTCTGCAATTAATAGTCGCGTATAATTACGTTGAACATTAAGTATTTTGGCCTCGTTAAATAAAAAAGTATGTTTTTCGTTAATGGCATGAAAGGCTAATTCTGACGCTGCTGAACGAGAAGCACGAACAGAGGCTTCGTGTTGATTAACACGGATATTAAGAGAAAACGGTCGAACCCTGGTAAGACGAGTCGCAATCACCGCAAGAAATTTTGTATACTAGATCATTGATTTGTGTTGCGAACGCGGAAAGAACCGAGCGATTGTTCAGTATAGTGTGTAACTTCCGTATGGGCCTAGCTATAATTTTAAATTCGGTATCTTTAAAGAATCTGTTAAGCTGTTTGTGCCACTGTTCAACATATGGGACAGAAATAAAGTATTTTTTGATATTTCTATTGTTGATTGGTGTAGTATTTTGTATCCTATCCTTAGCTTGTACCCTAATTCGATTTATTGTGTTAATGGGATAACCCCTGTTTAAGAATCTGCTAGTTAATATTTGTATTTCTGAGTCCAAAGCAGAATCCGTTGTTGAATATTTATAGGCATTTAGAAATTGATTAAAGATAATCGATCTTTTGTAGGTGAACGGGTGGTAGCTATTATAATGTAGAAGCATACCGGTGTTTGTGGGTTTTCGATAGATGCTAAATTGTATTTTGTTCGAGTCCCGGGTAAGCGTGAAATTTAGAAAGTTTAATGACTTTGTATCCGTATCTTCCCTTTCCAATGTAAATTTGAGTCTAGAATGAATATTATTAAACGAATGTAAAATGTCTTGGATAGTAGTACTATCGGTAATAACTAGAACATCGTCCAAATACCTCCCATAGTATGTGATACGGGGACGAAAAGGTGTCAAATGTATCTGTTCAATCGTTGAGAGATAGATCTCTGATATTAAGCCACTCAGGCTCAAACCCATTGGTAATCCAAAAATTTGTTTGTACACCTTGTCTCGAAAGGTGATGTAGTTAGCTTCAACTAACAGTTTAATTAAGTGAAAAATTTCCTTAATAGGCAGCTTCGTATAATTAATCGGTGTCGAGTTTTTATTTAACATATCCCAAATAATATCTAATGTGTATTCAACGTTTACATTCGTATATAATGAGGTAACATCTAATGAGAATAAATTGTCATTGTCGCCGAGTCTACAGTCTTTCAGATTATTAAATAATGTATCGTAATTCTTAATCCCAAATTGTATAACCTGTCTAAAAGGTTTTATAATGTTATATACATGTGTGGCTAAGGTTGAAAATGCCGAGTTCCTGTAGGAAACAATAGGTCGAATCGGAAATCGAGGCTTGTGTAATTTTACCTGACCGAAAAGTGCAGGAATATTGTATGTTCTGGACTTCAATTCCTTCAACTGAACCATAGTAATGTAGTCGTTTTTACGATATGTGGTTAACGTTTTATTGTATTGATTTACCAAATTGGTAAACAGTGCCTGGTCCACTTCACGATAAGTGGAGGTATCAGACACAACTGAATCTAACTTATTAATATAATCATGTTTATCTAGTATTACCACTGTATCTCCTTTATCTGCCCTCTGTATAATAATGTCCTTATTTTCTCGAAGTTCTCGTAAAGCTGAACTTTCATGTGTATTCAATTTAGGAAGTCGCGTTTCTTTTATGTTATTCACTACTTGGTTAACTTGTTGAATAAATACATCTTTTTGTGGAACGCTACGAAGTCCAAATTCAATATCAATTACGCATTGTTTTTTTGGCAGCTTTCGAGGTGGTAAATTATAATTTAATCCTTTGGATAAAAGTGAAATCTGGTCCTGCGATAGTGTACACGAGGAAAGATTTGTAACCTGTTGATATGTCGGTTCGTTGGATACTGGGTGAGGGGGTGTTCGTGAACTAGCCGACATATTCTGAGGTAGTGCGTTATGTGTCTGTGGGGGGGATGTCACCCAACTCGTGTGAACTTGGTCGCAGGCTTGCGACAATGTGTTAGAATTCGCATAAACGTGTCTTGAACTATTCGATAATGTTTGCAACTTATTAACGTGTCTGTTTTTTATTTCTGAGGCTTGTGCTTCCCGTCGCAAATCTATGGAGGTCTTCAATACAGACCAATCATTCGGGTGTAGATAATTTTTTACTTTATCGCGAAGCTTCCTAACCTGGGAAAGGTATTTTTGTTTATTCGAATATCTAGATTTTAAGGCAAGCTTAACAATATTACGTGATGTCGCCAGTGTTAGTTGTTTTATGCCTGAAATTTAGGGTACAAGCTAAGGATAGGATACAAAATACTACACCAATCAACAATAGAAATATCAAAAAATACTTTATTTCTGTCCCATATGTTGAACAGTGGCACAAACAGCTTAACAGATTCTTTAAAGATACCGAATTTAAAATTATAGCTAGGCCCATACGGAAGTTACACACTATACTGAACAATCGCTCGGTTCTTTCCGCGTTCGCAACACAAATCAATGATCTAGTATACAAAATTTCTTGCGGTGATTGCGACTCGTCTTACCAGGGTTCGACCCGGTTTTCTCTTAATATCCGTGTTAATCAACACGAAGCCTCTGTTCGTGCTTCTCGTTCAGCAGCGTCAGAATTAGCCTTTCATGCCATTAACGAAAAACATACTTTTTTATTTAACGAGGCCAAAATACTTAATGTTCAACGTAATTATACGCGACTATTAATTGCAGAAACCGTTGAAATTAAATTACATGAGAATTCTGTTAATGTTCGGCGGCCATATTTGATCTCCGATGCGTGGACCTTTACGCGCATGCGCGAAGACATATAATCACTATTTAAGTTGCAGGTTTAGCCTGATTCGGTAATTTTCGTTCCTGTGATCACGACAGTCGGTCGAAAAGCATTGTCAGCTTCAGGAAGGAAAATCGTTTTGAATATTTTCGTTAGATTCTTTTAATTGCGTTAATTTGAATTTTAATTGTTTTAAATTGATTTTGAATTGTGTTAAATTGATTATTTAATTATTTATATTTTACTTTAATGTTCCGGTAAGTTGTCGATTTTTTCGTTTTAATTTCTGGAGGGTATCATACGGAAGTGTTCCACGTACTATATTGAGGTTAACTCCTCTTATTTATTTACTAATAAAACATAATTAAATTATGCAATATGCAATCACAATCATAAACTGAAAGACACTAGTGGGAAAGAGTTATAGCATGTCCTGCTCTAAGCCATGGATTTATTGCATGAATTTTCATGCATGTAATTGTGGACATGGTGGGAAATACTTTAAAATGCATTTCAGCCTTGAAATACATTTTAAAGTATTTCAAGGCATGACAAAATGCATAACATTTCAAGTTACTCAAAATATGTAACTTAATGTTTTGTAAGATGGTGTGTTATAGCAAGATGAGCTGTATTCTCTTTTTTCACAGTTGGACAGTTAGCAAATAGCTTGAACCATGTGGCCTTTCAAAATCAGTTTCTAAATTTTACATTTGCTGTTGTTAATTTTACTGTTGTCATGTATGAAAATTCTAAGTTTATAACTGTAGGCCTCTGGATCTGATACTTAGTTATAAAACCCTGTTTTTCTTGAATGTAGTGCAGTGTTTTTCATTCCCATAATATATCCTTGCATAACAATGTTCTTCAACACTGATATCAAAAGTCTTTTTTTTTTTATTTATATATTTATCTCAATTTAACTGAAGATAGCAAAGAATATATGTAACAATGAACCGGTTTAATGAAGTCTTATAAATGAATAAAGTTTAAATTACTAAATAATAATAAAATCTGTTTATTATTAAGATTGCCCAAATATACTTGAAATAATATGCCAGGAGGGAATGAACAGTAGGGAAAATTGCTAAAAAAGAGCAGAATTTTCCTATTGCAGAGTGATTGTTCACTCAATGCTGCTGCTCGGTTGCTGTGTCAGATGTATGCAGACATTTTTAAATGTGTGGAGCAGTACAGTGTATGAGAAGAAGCTGGAAGTCAACAGCTGGTGGATTGATGGATTTCTCCATGATTTTGGAGAGAGTTGAAGTAAATGCAATAGAACAATAATTGAAAGGCAGGATTTGTTATCTTTTTAGAAATAGGCTGGATATGAGCAAATTGCCATGCAGCAGGAAATACACCAGTGAAATGAGAGAGAGAGAGAGAGAGAGAGAGAGAGTAAAATGACAACACCAATCAGCAGCAAATTCTGGAGTACAAGTTTTTAAAACTAGTAGAGAAATACCATCAGGACTTGGACTCCTCATGGCATGAAGGTTATCCAAAATTCTTCTAATCACTATCTGTCAGAAAATAAAAAGAAACATCACTGAATGGAATATATTAGGAGATTTGCCAAAATCATCAAGAGGGAAAGTAAGATGTTAATAAAATCTATTTTATTATTTAATCTAATTTATGTTTAGATAAAGATGCATTGCACTTGGAGCTAACAATTGAAGGCCATATCTAGTGAAACTAATTTACTCTGGGAAATAAAAATTTAAGTATGAAAACATTAAAAGGGGTTTGAATAATAAAATCTGACATTGATTAATCTTTGGTTAATATCCACATAGTTCTTATAATGTGAACAAATGCAATCAAATCATATAATAGCTATTGGTGAATTATCTGAGGGTAAACTGTATTTGCTGTTAATTTCTAACCCATCTTTTCCCTTCCATTTATATGAGAATAATATTCTAATATCACTCCACCCATCGCTGAAATTATGCCAAACAGGTGAGCCCTTCCCCTTTTTTTCATAATTTGCAGGATCTTTGACTCCATGCCCTACATCATTGTTGCTCATGTGAGGCATTAAATAAGAAGTGTGGCAATAAAGTTAATTTAATAAGCAAGTTCATTATAATTTTTTTGTAATATGTAATTTTTTTTCCATGACATTTTTTTTATTTTTGTACTACATTTGGTATTTCACTATAAAAAAATTTCAGGACAACAAATATATTTTGTTTGGACTGTATGAAATCATCACATTTAGAGTATTCATTAGTCAGAATATGCAAGTATATATCCTTTAATTCTTGTAGTGTCCCATCACATACAGAAATGTTCCAGTTTATCTTGGATCCAGTTGCCACAACACCATCAGCTATTCGGAGCATGCACTATCTGCCTGATCAGCTTTCTATTGCTATGGCAACAAGTGAAGGAAAACTTTGGATTTGTGATGCTAATATTAAGGATTTAAAAGCAGAGAGTACTACAGATGAAACCACTGGAAATCAAATTTGTATCACTGACACCCCAAAATCACAAGAACTTTGTAGCAGTGGAGGTCCAGTGTTCTGCATTACTGCTGTGTCACTAGCAAATGAAAGGTATATTGTCATTATTTAATATATTATTTAATCATCTACAATAACCATTTGTTATTTGTAATCTGTTTGTTAAAAAAAATGAAAAATTAACAAACCATAAAATTACAAGGCATGTGAATTCATGAATACACATAAAGTATACAAAATACAATAATGTTAATGTCTGTTTTACATATATATATATATAAATCAGCAAGCAATCTCTAATGCTATTGTAGTACAATTAAATTGTTAATTATTTAACAATCATATAATGATTGTTAAATAATAAAGTAGTTATAAATGTGCTGAGATTATGTAGAAAACTGAACACTGCAATGTTATTACAGTTGGAAAAAAGGAAACATTCAAACTAAAGTGAAAGGGACTCATTAGATGATGATACATAATAATACAAATAAAAATCTAATTACTAGCTCTGGTACATTTCTAGGACCAGCACCCATCAATGCACAAACAAGAGTATTTAAAATACTGCTAACATAGGCCTATGTAATTTCCCCTATGCATGCTATTTACCATTATTATGGTTAACATGCATGGGGGAAATTATATATATGTCATGAATAGTGGAAACAAACTAAATAATATGTGAATACTTACTGATCAGTGACCATTATGCATTAGGTATGTATATTTCAAACTAGTTGCTATGTACATACCTTCACACCTTCTATGGAATTAATTGTCTTTCACAATAGCACAGTGTTTTTGCCACTTGTCACTCATTTGGAGAGATCTATGTTCGATTTCTGACTGTGACTAGGAATTTCTAAAGTTCTCTGAATTCAGTCGAGGCTGTAGTTAACCAATATCAGGCAGTAGAAGTAGGGTTTTTTCCTTGTGAGTTATTCCAGATTTTTCAACTTGCTCAATTATGGTTAAGTCACTGATGTGCTGATATATATATATAAGAATATAAAACCTAAAACGATTTTGGATTTGAATAACAAAATTATACTCAAATTAAAATGAAATTTTAATTTCATTTCATGCAATCAGCCAAAATTTTCATTTTGAGTATTTTCATAATGAAATGCAATCAACTAAAAGATAAATAATTAATTCATAGTCTATAACAGTTTCATAGTTTCAATTAAATAATAAAATAGTTAAATTTTTTTTTTTTTTTTTTTAATGAAAACCCCAAACACGAGAGGTATTAGAACCTATAGTACAGTAATACCCCGACTTACGCGAACTCGGAGTTACGCGGTTCTTGATTTTTTCGTTTGGCAACACTGCCGCCCACTATCTTCAAGGTCGTTTTTCATATGTTATCGATATACGGTGCGACAGCGGAGAATGAGAGCGAAAGATGAACAAAATTCAACTTTGCTGCGCATGAGCTGCACATACATATACAAGAATTTGTATTCCAACTGTCGTATTTATGTGTGCGTTCGAATTCGTGCTCAACTTTTGTCTTAAATTACATCGTTTTCACGAGAGAAATGGATCACGTCGGTCGAGCCGTATACAGTCAGTCCTCGTATAACATGTATTTACACTACACGAATTCGATCATACACTGTATAAATACGGTAACGATATCTTATAATATAACACAAACCGAATTGGCTTATGCACGATTCGCCTTTGTGTTTACAAGAAATGGCAGTCGAACGCAGAATCACCCCAACCGAACGCAATACGATAGGAATGAAGAGAAGATTCAGAAAATGTATCGTATTTATGTTTTTTATATCAGTGAAGGGGAAACAGATTTCACCATAATATATAACGTAAAAACCAACACAATTCCAGCTATCGGTATGCAATTAGATCGAGTTTACTACCAGTTTATAACAGATTCCACTAGCAGAAATGCAACTGGATTTTTATTCAGTCTTGTTTATTCTGGATTTTTATTGTTTTATGGTAGTAACCCCTAGAAATTTGAGGTGCTAATAGTGTATCTCTGCCTTTATGGTGTTGTTTATTCAGTTGCTACATGCGCGCAGCTTTTTTTTATGCGTATCAAGCGTGCCTCCTCATTTTGTAATTGTGCTTTATTCCCTAAAAATGAGTAAAATACTTAAAAGGTGTGAAAAGGAAGCGTACTGGTGAAGACACTGCAGATTCAGAGAGAAAAAGAAAAGCAATTATCAATAAACAGAGGCGGACTGGGTCAAAAATTCTTACCCAAGAAAATTTATAGTGGCCTCATACTATGGTTTATGGCCAAAATCACACCGGCCCACCGGGGTTTCCCCGGTAAGGCTTATGGCCAGTCCGCCTCTGTCGATAGAGAAAAAATATGAAATTGTGAAACGCTTTGAGCGAAATGAAAGACCATGTGATATTGCACGTGCTACAGGCCTAAATGAAGCAATGGCAAAAAGCACATGACAATTGCAAACTTTACAGGTTGAAAATTGAAAAGGGCTCAAATGTAAAGGGCTTAAAAATTTTAGAAAACATAGACTCCAACGAAGAACGCGTTATAGCTACAAAGCAAAGAATAAAAAAAATTATTAGCTTGCTACAAAGAAATTCTGCGTGAAAAAAAAAGGCGCTGTGTCGTCAGACGAATTTGTTAGATTTTATGAAGCCATCGACATGGAAATAACTTTTTTACGTAAGTCATTTATTTTTTTAATACATATTTTGTATTAATATGTATAAAGAACTGCAATTTTATTAATATTTTTCTTCTAAACTAGTGTTTTTGTTAGTCCTTGGTCCCAATTAAACAAAATTTATATGTATTTATATGCAAAGTTGTACCCCCACTTACGCGAATTCAACTTAAGCGATTTTCGTCGGACCCACCTATCGCGTAACTTTGGGGTATTACTGTACTTAGTACCGTGCTTGGTTTGGAGATTGAGAAGACAAAAGAAGATATTTGTTGACATTGGATTTGAAATTCTGTATACTGTAATTTTCAGGAAATGCGTATGAAGGAAGGTTGTTCCAGAAAACAGCAGTTGAATGAATAAACGAGGAAGATGAAAAAAAAAGTTGGTTCTGTGAGTTTGAAGTTGGACTATAAATGGATATTGGCTGGTGGCAGCACATGTTCAGACTGTTTTGAAAGAGAGAGCAGGAATTATAGAAGCCAATTCAGAAGAACAGTACCCATGAAAGTATCTGTAGAAAAGGCATGCAGCAGAAACAGTACATCTATGAGACAGCGAGTGGAGAGACTCTGTTAGTAAATGTAGTGTGATTATAATTAAAACTGATCAATCTTCAACGTATACTGCAATGTTATGACATCAGTACTATGTAACCATTACATACTATCCATTAATGATAATTATATTAATTGCTTATCTTTTATCTGATTTTTATCACATTAATTGTGTTTTAATTTGAGCATTATTTGTACATTATTCTGTAGATTAATATTTTTTTTTTTTTATGAAAACCCCTAACACGAAAGGTATCAAAACCTGTAGTACTTAGTACAGTGCATGAGTTGAAGGAGAAGTATGGGGGGGGGGGGTTTGCCGGAAACTTTGCTCTAGAAACTAAACATGGGTCAAGCCTCCAATAAGCAAAGTGGTGGTATTGCACCGGTTGATGAGAGTCATCTGCCACCTAACAAATATATGTAGTGAATTGTGTTTTATTTATTATTCATTTAATTATTAATATGAGCATATTGTACCTAATCACTTATCCATTGGAAATAATTGCAATTTTAGATTAAATTAAGTGAATAGTCAATTCAGTCCTATTGAGGGATCAGATTCACTGATCGGTAAAAGTTCTTTAGTTTTTTTTTTTTTTTTTTTTTTTCTGTTGCCTGACCCTTTTATGCTAGGAAACAACAAAATTAATACTCCCTCCCCACCTTGGTGTATAATTTTTAATATATTTAATAATAATTTGTGATATATAAGCAACCCCGTATAACACGGTACTTCTACAACACGATTGATAAGTTGCAGAAATCCTTGCATAACATGGTTTCACTCTAACACAGTTGCGGTTAGAGAATTGCAGGAAACCTTGCATAACACTATTTTTGTCTTCTGTGCTGGGTAAACCCTGCTATTATGTCGGATGTAATTTTTCAATGTTCCATTCTTTTTTGTGAATCCTTGCTGTTGACTCGCTAGTCATTATTGCCTTTGTAATGTTTTTCTAAAGCACATTTCTGGAGGTCACTACCATAAAACAGTAAAAACAATTTGCACTTTCCGTTTTATTGGGCTTTTCTGTTCATGCAATCTAATTATTAAATGAGTAGTAAACTCGATCTTAATGCATTTGCGATAGTACCGATAGCTGGAATTCTGTAGGTTTTCATGTATTATGGTGAAATGTGTGTGTCTCCTTCCAGGAAATATTCAATCATATAAAAAACAAATTTTCAGAAACTCATTACTCCACATCTCACTTGTGCATATCGCATTTGTTGCAACTTGTGCAAGCTGTGTTCTTTGTTATTAATTGCTTATTTTTACTGTTTTAAATTTTATAACCAAAAAAAAAAAAAAAAAAAAATTTCAGTGAACAGAAATATCACTTAGTTTAAATTTAAATGAATTAGTATTAGTATTAGTATTAGCCGCATGGTGCAAGAAAGCCTATGGCTTTTGCTGCACCAGCTAAAAAAAAATCCAAACAAAACAATGATAAAAACAAAAAATATATATATATAATAATAATTAATAAAAAAAAGGAAATTAAACCTATCATCCTATGCGCTTCCCTTACCCAAAAGTACTATCCAGATGACCTTTGAATTTCCCCAAACTGTCGGCCTCTACCACCCATGAAGGCAACTTATTCCAGTAATTTATAACTCACTGGCTAAAATAAAACTTCCTGCAATCCATTCTAAACATTTCCCCCCCGTAACTTGAATTTATGTCCCCTAGTTCTAGCATCATTTGTAATCTTGAAAACTTCATCCTCATTCATTTTACTGATGCCTCTCAGAGCCTTAAATACCTCAATCAAATCTCCTCTAAGGTGTCTAGTTTCCAAACACTGCAACCCACATATTTGAAGTCTTTCTTCATAAGGACGCCCTTTTGCCAATATCACCAGGCGAGTTACCCGTCTTTGCACCCTTTCAAGAAGCTCGATGTCTTTCTTTAGGTGCTGTCTCCATACTTGAACACAGTATTCCAAGTGTGGTCTAACAAAAGCCTTATATAATGGGATTATCATGTCCCTATTTCTACATGCAAATGTTCGATAGATCCTCGATAGGACACCATGGGCCTTCCTTACAACCTGTTTACAATGCTCAGAGAATTTCATGTCTGACCGTATCGTAACACCCAAGTCCCTTTCCTCCAGTACTGGGTTTAGTTGAACTCCACCAAGTGAATAAGTTATTTTGGGATTACTGTTTCCCAGGTGTAATACCTTACACGTTGTTGGATTAAAGCATAGCTGCCATTTTTCTGACCATTCCTGAAGTCTATCTAGGTCTCTTTGAAGAAGCTCAGCTTGACAGTGATCATTAACTACTCTACCAATTTTAACATCATCTGCAAATTTAGACATCACGCCCTCTATCCCTTCATCAATGTCGTTTATGAAAATTAAAAACAACAGTGGTCCTAATACTGATCCTTGGGGAACACCACTTCTTACATCAACCCAATCTGAGGAATAGCCATTTATCACAACCCTCTGCCTCCTGCCCTGAAGCCATCCTTCTATCCATCTAAGGATTTTCCCAGTGATTCCAACCTGTTCCAGCTTATAAAGCAACCGCTCATGTGGGACTGAGTCAAAAGCTTTGCTGAAATCTAAATAAACAGTGTCGAAATTATTCCCTAAATCCCGCTCATGAGTGACTCTTTCGAAATAGCGAACCAGATTTGTTAAACATGATTTTTCCTTTACAAAACCATGCTGAGTATCTTTGAGAATTTCAATTCGATCCAAATGATCCTGAATTCCACCCTTGATCATTGCCTCCATGATTTTCCCTACTACTGAAGTCAGACTGACAGGTCGATAATTTCCAACTTCACTTTTAGAGCCACCCTTATGTATGGGAGATACATTTGCACTTTTCCAATCCAAGGGAATCTCCCCAGAGTCTAGTGATGCTCGCATAATTAGCCTCAATGGTTCAATGCACTCGCTTGCCGCCTCCCTTAAGATTATAGGGTATATTCCATCAACTCCAGGAGCCTTACTGGTCTGTAGGCTCAAAAGTTTTTTCATTAAATAATCTTGCAAAATTTCAATATCATTAATTACATATTTTTTACCTTCGCTCCCACAATTTCCCATTGCCACAAAAGGTTTTTCATTTGTAAATATCGATGCAAAATAACTGTTGAGTTCAACTGCAACGGTAGCTGGTGTATTTAATACTATCCCCTTTCCCTTACGTAAAGGTCCGATCTGGTTTGTCCTGCTCTTCTTGGCATTTATATATGTGAAGAATTCTTTATCCCCCCCCCCCCCCCCTCTGAAGCAACAATCCGGACCATAAAGAAAAATTAACAGAAAATTAGAATTTCTGTTGCTGCAGGATCTTTCATTTCCGCAAATTGAGAAAATGGCAAAAGCACTCATTATTTAGATTGACGATAGCAGTAAAAAACGGATCCTGTTAGACAGAAATGTAATTAAACAAAAGACACTAAAGATTTATAACCATTTAAAATAAAATTTTATAACCATATAAAATAAAACCCAGAGTTTGTTGACAGTAAAAGTTAGTTTGAGCGATTTAAAAACCGCTTGTCATTACATAACAAGAATTCAAGGGGAAAGTGTGTCAGCTGATAATAAAGCTGCCAAGAAGTATGCGGAGGAATTTCAAAAAATTATTGAAGAGCTCGAATATACACCACATCAAGTTTTCAGTGCTGATGAGATAGGGCTTTAGTAGAAATAAATGCCCAACAGAAAGTTTATATCAAAAAAACAAGAAAACAGTACCATCAAAAGATCGTGTAATGTATATGTGCAGTAATGCAACAGGAGATTACATGATAAAACCTATGGTGGTTTATAGATCCTCTAATCCTCGTGTAATGAAATAAAAATGCATACTGGTGTATTGGAAAGCAAATAAAAAAGCATGGGTAACTGCAGATTTGTTTAAAGAATGGTTTCTAACTTGTTTTGTGCCAGCTGTGGAAAAGTTTAAAGTGGAAAAAAATCTAGATCTATTACTAATGGATAATGCACCAGGCCATCCAAAAGGTTTAAGCCTTCCAAACATTGAAGTAATGTTCTTACCACCTAACACAACTTCTTTAATTCAGCCATTAGATCAAGGCAATGGATTTTGGAAATATTTATTCCGAATCTATCGAGGTGGTGATGGAGGCATAGAAACATTTTTCAGTTGTGGACTGTGTTGGAATCATAGCTTTATTTCTCAAAGAAATAAAACTGTCAACATTAAATGTATTAGAAAAATGTATGGCTAGAGTCAGTTCATTCAGCAAATATGGTAGAACCAGCAGAAAATGGAATCAGTGCGATAGTAGGAACTTCCTAAGTTAGTAGGAGGGGAAGGTTTTGATGATACAACTAGTGAAGACGTTCACGAATTATTGGTAGAAAAAGAAGCTGGTGAAGTGGATTTGGTGGAAGTGGCATCAGAGGTAAACTAAATCAATTCAAAGGATGATAGCGCAGTTGAAAATTCTGAATTTCCAAATTCTACACAAAAAAAAAAAAGCATATGGGAAGGCATAAACTTAGCCGAGCAATTAGAATCTTATTTTTTGAATGCAGATCCTTCGACTGAAAGGAGCACAAAGTGCTAAAAAATATTTAGCTCCATACCAAGAAATTTACAAAGCTCTATCAAGCAAAAGCAAACAAACCCAGATTACTGATTTTTTAAAGAGAGCAGAAGGGGAAGATATTCTGCAACAGAGAAAACATTCTCATTTGATTGTGCTTAGCAGTGAGGAAGAGGAAGAAAATTAAATGAACATACATTATCTGACATATGTGTATCACAGTTTGTAAGGTAAGATGTTTGTTTAGTTATTACTATTTAAAGTTACTACTACAGTGGATTCCGGTTAATCGGGACAAATCTTAAAAAACAGAAACCAATCGAGAAAATAGCCAGGGTTTACTTCGCTTAACACATTCGCTGCCGATCACGCACGTTGACTTGGCGCATTATGGCCTTAGCTGCCAATGCGCCATAAAAAACCAAATCAAATCAAAAAATCAAATCAAAAGCCGATCACGCACCAGCGCGTGATGTCACAGCAGTATTGAAGAGCCGATCACGCTCTGGCGCGGGATGTGGCATCATTACCCAGTAGCCAATCACGCGCGGGCGCGGGATTCACTAGACTTTTGTATGAAGTTGTCAACTTCAGTTGGCATTGTGTTTCTGCTGTTTATATTTGTTTTGGCGTCAAGTAAAGGGTTTAAGCTATATGTAGTTGTATGTGGTGTTGAATATTTTGTTACGTGACGTGAGGAAAAGCCTTGTAATATGAGTTGTGCAGATGACAGTTTAGCAGGCCAGTCGGGCCCAAAAAGAAGAAAAGTGCACTATAAAAAATCCCTTACAGATGAAGAAATTGCAAAAATATTGGAGGATTTATCTGACGTATATTCCAGTGACGTCAGTTACGACGATGATGAAGATTTTATCCCTCCAAAGGACGCTTCGGATTCGGAAAGTATAGATGAAGAAGGTATTGTGGAAGAGGCTACACTTTCACTGCAGGATCCCTGTAAGTTGGAAAACGTCGTGTGGGAAAATGACATAACATCGATGAAACAGTTTCGTTTCACAAAATCCGAGTCTTTGCTGCAACCCGTGCCAGGTGAGAATCCAATAGATTACTTTCGTCATTTATTAACCGACAATATCTTGGATGAAATAATTACACAAACAAATGTTTATGCTCATGAAATACTTCTTCCCAGAGAAAATGAAGAACATTCTCGAATAAATGCATGGAAGGACACCACTAGAGATGAAATGCTGGTATTTTTAGGATTAATTTTACATATGGGAACCATTCGACTGAACCGCATACAAGATTATTGGAAAACAGATAAGCTGTTCGGATTACATGTATTCGCAGACAACATGAGCAGGAATCGTTTTTTATTATTACTGCGGGCCTTGCATTTTGCAAAAAATCCAGAAAAGAAAGAGGTATGTCCACGGGATCGCCTATATAACATTCGGAAAATGGTGAATCTGTTCAATGAACGAATGTCGGAAATATATTATCCAGGACGTGAGATTAGCTTAGATGAGTCTATGATATTGTGGCGTGGAAGGCTTGTTTTTCGACAGTACATTCAAAACAAACGCCATAAGTACGGCATCAAGTTGTATATGATCACGCCTACTGGCATGGTTATCAAATTTCAAGTGTATACCGGTATGTTGGATGATTCTGGTGGAAAAGGACATGCACAAAAAGTCGTCATGAACTTACTTGATGGGATGTTAGATGTCGGGCATAGCATATTTATGGACAATTATTACAATAGCTATGAACTCGCTAAGTGTCTCGCTGACAGACAAACACATTGTACTGGGACAGTCAGAAGTAATAGGAAAACATTTCCGAAAGAGGTTCGAGAAAAAAAACTGAAGAAAGGAGAAACTTTATCAAGGTGTGCCCGTGGTGTAATGATTGCTAAGTGGAAGGATAGAAGAGATGTCAGTTACATATCTATATCTACAGAATACCAAAATGATATGGTGGAAATGCAGAACAAACGAGGTGAACTGAAATCAAAACCATTGCCTATAATTGAGTATAATAGGTTTATGTCAGGCATTGACAAGCAAGATCAAATGCTTGCCTATTATCCTTGCGAAAGGAAAACCATTAGGTGGCCTACAAAAATATTTATGCATATTTTGCAACTAATAATGATAAATGCACACCATATCTATAATAAATATTCACATAACAAGGTGCAACTTTATGACTTCCGTTTATCAGTGATCAGATCTTTATTAAAACAGCCATCTGATCTCCCTCATACTGTGCATCATGTACCTGAACTGGAACATGTGCTCAAACCACGGGAAGAAAGAAAAGGTGGAAAGATATTGAGGAAGCAATGCAAACGTTGCTATTCCGAAGGGAAACGTAAGGATACAATCTATATCTGCAGTGTTTGTGAAGGATCACCCGGCTATTGCTTAGATTGTGCGAAAATTATAAATAAGTAACATTCTGACACACAGTATTTATAATCTGTATTGGTTCGGTATGAAATAAAACGTATTTCTTAATGTTACCATGTTTTTTGTTTTATTATTTACAAACTATATTATTATGTTTTTATGTCATGCGCCAGCGCGTGATGCGGCATTTAAAGCCAAATTTGACCTCCAGTGCCTATCACGCGCTGGCGCGTGAATCTCAAAATCTTTTGGAAACTGCTTATACGACACTTAAATATTGATATGGTATACCGAACAATCCCTTATTACCAATTTTCAAGCTTTTTGGTTATGGAAACACAGTCGGCTTCTGGCGACAGTCTCCGCCTTCTGTGCCGCGCTATTGACGATAGCATGCTGACTGATGACCGGCAGCGAACGTGTTAATTGGGACAAAATGCCGTTTAATCGGGGCAGGAAATTACCCTACGATTGTCTCCGACGGTACCACGTGGTTCGGTCGAAATTCTGGAGGTCACAACCATAAAACAATAAAAACAATTAGCAGTCACCTGTTTATTGGGCTTTTCTGTTGTGAAATCTATCATAAACGGACAGTAAACTCGATCTTACTGAATTTGGGATAATACTGACAGCTGGAATTCTGTGGGGTGAAATGTGTTTACACTTCCATGAAATCTTCAATCATATAAAAAAATTAATTTTCAGATCTTCTCTTCATTCCTATTTTTAAAGCTTTGTAACTTGTTACTCCGTTCTCACTTGCACGTATTATGTTACTTGCAATTTGTGTGTGCCGTGTTCTTTGTTTTTGATTACTTATCTTTTAACTGTGTTAAATTTTAACCTCCGTCCACAAATGTCAGTGAAAAGAAATGTCAACTAGTTCGTATGTACACATTACAGTACGTATTAATTATTCCGATTATCACGTATATTCTTCCGATTTTCACGTATCATTTAATTTTTTAATTGGTGAGGTAATAAAGGCTAAATTTGTGCTTAATATATCTTTACTTTTATAGCCTGTGGATAATATTCCTCATATTTTCTCTAGTTAGAATCACTGTTTAATAGAATTAAAATTCAATTCACAAATGTGATCACAATGACTGGCACTTACTACACATCGTATAGTGAACGATACTTTACTATGGTGAGTTCGTCGTAACGTGATTTGATTGTACAGTGAACTAATTGTAAAGGTGGGGGGTGTTACATTGTATTTTTAACTATTTACATGAAACTTTGGATAATTGGGGCAGCCGCTTAATCGGGCCAAAATGCACTAGTCCCGATGTGTCCCAAATAACCGGAATGGACTGTATTATAAAAATAAAGTTAAAATATTAAGTTATTACTATTATAAAAATGAAGTTTCCGATAGTTATTTTAAAAAAATTGTGTATTTTTGTTAGCTTTTGGAACGTAACCCCCCACCACCTTTTTGTACTGGTTCTTAGTCCCATATAACACGGTTTCGCATTACACGAGATTTTATAGGAGCCAAACTACCTTGTTATACTGTGGCTACCTGTATATAATTTATCCAATGTATGCTATTACTGTTCTTATTAAGCCTACATTAAACAGCTATAAAAGGCACAGAAATAGTTAGTACTTTTCTAATTGCTCCTATTGTCATATTAATGGTACTAAATCCTAGAAATGGCATCCATTATTCGGCAGAACTAGTAACTGGAATTTTATCAGTTTTGTATCTTTTTGGTGTTATTATTTTTGTTTTGTTTTTAATTTTTTTTATTTGTATTATTATATCTCATCAGCTAATATTCCCTTTCACTTTAGCGTGAACATTTCTTTTTATTTTTCACTTGTCACAGCATTGTAGTGCATGCTAATGATCAGTTTTTATACAGGGTGGTCCTTAATTCATGGTACAACTGGCAAGAGGCTGATTCTTCATGAAAAAATAAGTCAAAATTGCAGAATAAAGTTTTTTCATATGAGGCTTCATTTTTGAGAAAAGCAACTTTAAATATTAGTTGAGTATGAGTGCACTTAACTAAGACACTGTTGAGCAGATCTCAATACCGACCACTATTTACTCTTCTGTTTGTATACAGTGTCACAGCTTGGCATGTTTGTGATACAATGTCATCATTTGTTATCATCAGTCTTAGTAACTTACTTATCATATTCACTATCAGTTTCTATCAACCCATTGATATGGCAAAGTACAGTAATCGCAAATACACAGACATGCTCCTTGCATGTGCTGGAAATGCTTCTACTGCAGCAAATTATTACAGAGAGAGAGATATCCCAATTGTCGTCATCAAGACAGGCAAGTAATTCAGAGTAGAGCAAATGCTCTCCGACTGTGGTTCGTTCAATTCTCTGCATCAAAATCGCAGACATTGTCGATGTCAGCCTAATCATACAGAAGAAGGACTTATGACGGATGTCAATAATAATCCTCGTCTTAGTATGAGAGATATCTTTCTTCTCAGTATAACATTAGTAAGTCTACAGTTATTTGCATACTACTTGAGAACAGAATGCATCCGTTTCATGTCCAGAGAGTGCATGGCCTAAGAGCTTGTGATTTTGTTCCATGAATGGCTTTGTGCCATTGGTTACTTATATAACATTAGTAAGTCTACAATTATTTGCATACTACTTGAGAACAGAATGCATCCGTTTCATGTCCAGAGAGTGCATGGCCTAAGAGCTTGTGATTTTGTTCCATGAATGGCTTTGTGCCATTGGTTACTTATGCATCCACAATTTTTATCATGAATTTTATGGACTGATGAGTCCAAATTTACACGACATGGAATTTTCAACTTACATAATACACATTGGTGTGCACTTGAAAATCCTCACGTTATTGTTGAAATGCATTTTCAAGAAAGCATGAATATCTGGGCTGGTATAATCAGTAACGAAATCGTAGGACCTTATTTCCTTCCAGATAATTTTAGGGGTGCATCGTACTTACACTTCTTATGCAATGAGTTACCCAGACTATTAGAAAATGTATCTCTGGATACTAGAAGAATTATGATTTTCCAACATGATGGTGCCCCAGCTCATTTTACTCGAGAAGTGAAGAACTTTTTGAATGAGCAATACAAATGTTGAATCAGTCACTTGGCCACCGCAGTCGCCGGATTTGACACCTTTGGACTTTTACTTATGGGGTCATATCAAAGCAGTCGTGTATTCTGAAGACATCATCACTCTTGTACAATTGAAGGAAAAGGTTGTACTGGCATTCGAAACACACTGGAAAGGCTTCAAGATAATCTAGTGAGAAGAGCCCAGCTTTGTATGCAACAGCAGAATGGGCAACATTTCCAACAATTCTGAAACTAATAAAAGGAAATATCATGTCTCATTTTAATTTACATATCCTATGTTAAAGTACACGCTGGACACTGTAAACAGAAGAGTAAATAGTGGTTGGTGTCGAGATCCCCTCAACGGTGTCTTAGTCAGTGCACGCATACTCAACTAATATTTAAAGTCGATTTTCTCAAAAACGTAGCCTCATATGAAAAAGTTTTATTCTGCAATTTCAACTTATTTTTTCATGAAGAATCAGCCTCTTGCCAGTTGTACCATGAATTACGGACCACCCTATATATAATCACCACATTTATAACTACTTTACATGTACAAGATATGATCAAAACATTTTTGGGGACTGACTTTTTTTATCTTGAAATTGTGGTGTCATAGTGACTTGGCATAACATGTTCAGTGACTCACCCAGACATAGTAATATATGAATTACCCATTTATTTGCAGTCAGTCTTGATCAGCACATGTTGAACTGAAGGTGTGTTGTGTTTAGTCATGTTTTAAAATGAATGATTTTACTAAGCAATGAATTTGCATGAAATTGGGGAAAAGCACAACAGACACAACCTTCATCTCCAGCATTGAGTAGCGACCAATCACCATCTGGTATCCACCTTCTAACATTGCCAACTCCATTTGTTGCCATCAGCAAGTCACTTTGCTCATGGTAAGGTGTACATTCCACATGTACACCTCACATTACCAAATTTCTTTCCTTGTTTAAAACCTCGAGTCTGCTGGTGAAGGCTGTAACATGTGAAAATTCCCCCCTCCAACTTATTGTCTCTTTATTGTCTATTTATTATTTATTGCTTACTAAGCGCTTCCATAGCCAGGTGGGCAGGAACAGCAGTGCACTTCTTGATTAGACCGGGGTTCGAGCCCGTTACCACCAAATACGGAGGATGCGGAAAGGTCAGGGAATAACCACCGCATATCCCCAGAGCAATATGGCCTTGGTTGCTAATGCTCCTAAATAACAACTAAAATGTTCAGAATGTACTACTTACTAATTACTATTTTTATTTTATTATTGTTTATGTACTAGTCTTTTATTGTATTCTTCATGCATTAACCTGAATGTTTTTCTAGCACTATTATTTTGCTTTTTGTACTTTGAGTAGCATCATCTGCTATTAAGTAAATTTTGTTCCAAAGTCACACAGGGGAGACAGGGGAGTAGTGTTCATTCATTCTAACCATGCAAGAAAGTTTATAATTCTTCCAGTTCCAAGTTGTTGAGAAAGAATTCTTGTGGATTTACAGAACTTTACAATGGGTACATATTGACAGCATGTGCAACGTTTTCTGTCATTCTGACTATTCTCTTTTTACCAACAGTACCCTTCTTATTATCCACCACCAACTGAATCATTTCAGACTTATTAATTAGTATGTTTATGGATCAGATTTGATTGGAACTTTCCTGAATTCACATTTTATTCAAAATTCACACTGAACTTGTATAACACTAGCAGTTTGGTAAAATCATTTTAATAAGACTGCACCCTGCTCAGTACTTTCATAAAGTTAAATAGGAAAATATGCTACTCCTTGAGGAGTAGCATATTCTCCTAAGACTGCTGAATTCAGAGGTGCTAAATATACATTAATGTATATCATATTCAGTGAAAATTAACAACTCTCTGATTATTTAAACTAAGAAATCTCAGTATTCTATATTTTTACTGCTCTATTACCTCCCCCCCCTCCAAATCCCCTTTGGCCCAGATTACTGCCATTTGAAGTCCTGCATGAAGTTTGTCATTAATAAGAGGTATCATTCTCGCTTCTATTATTGATTATTTTTAGATAAAAAATATTTGTGTATTTACAGTAATTATGATCAAGTAAGTGATGGTTAATATGCACAATTTTTTTCAAATGGCTCCTTGTTTCAAAGTTGGTGTATTTATGTAATTGTAAATTTGAACAGAAAGTCAACTGGGAATATAGTATTCCAGTAATGAAAGGTGTATTAACTCATTGTTGGTCACGAAATCATATACGTGATACTGCTCATTTTAAACATATTTTCATCCTATTTAATAGAGACTTCTTGGACTTTTAATAAAGAAACTATGGCAAGAAATAAAAAGCATTGTGAGTTACTCCAGAGTGAACAGAATAGTTTTTCATGAAAAACCAGAATGAAGTAGAGGGGGACAGAAATGTAGTGGGAGATCAAAATTAACCCCACAGTACCAACAGTGAATTAAAGTATTTGAAAAAGATCATATACACTATAAGAATTTAAAACCTTTGCAGGCCAGCATTATTTTCACTGTCTTCTCCATGCAGTCTAGCTTTATCAATGAAAAAAAAATACTATTTGCAATATGATGTCCAAAAATTATTTATTTTTGGGTTTACATGAGCTAATATATAAAACAGTTTAAAAGCTCTAATGCAATATTTTTTTTCCTGGAAGAAAATATTCACAAAAACTTAAATCCAAATAATTGATTTTTACTGTAGCCCAGACAATGTTTTTTACTGTAGCCCCCTTTACTTGTTTGTCCTTTTTGTGGGTTGGCAAAGATGCAACATCCAAAATATCTGCAGAAATCTCTTTCCGCCAAATAAATTCTTGAAAAATTTAATTGTCTGTCCATCTTGAGACCATATTTCTTTATATCAGTTTTTTTTTTATTTAGTCCCATGTTAAAACAGAAATCCAGTCATACCACATGGATCAGTTGGAAACTCTTATTTGTAAGAATGTCCTTCCCCCTTCAGTTTCTTCAGAAAGGTCTAACAATTTCTCAATTTTGCCATCAGAAAGGCCTTTACTAGATCTTGACATGTCTGAATACTTTATTCTGGCACAGAGTATGTTGCTTTGTCACTTCTACACTGAAAAAAACAATGCTGCCTGTTCTTAACAATTGAATATAAACATCAGTAAACATCCACTTAGTTTTACAGATCGTTTATATGAATTATAAATGGATGGCAATACAGGAAAACAAATTTTATAATTGGAAATGTCTCACCAGTTGCCATATTGCACTTGAGAAGGGCAGAAAAATAAAAACACCACCTGCCATTAACTATTGAATATAAACATTGATTTAATTAACTGATTTAATTTAATTTTATGAAGTATAAATAAATGGTAGTACCGTCAGTAATTGAGCCAGCACACCAGGAATATAAATTTCATAATCAGAAATGCTAACAGTTGCACCAGTTGAAACATTTGGATTTCAAAATTGCAAAAAAAAAAAAAAAAAACCACTGTCTGGTGTTACCAATTGAATATAAACAGATTTAGTTTTTCATATTTTTTTATGAAGTATAAATAGATGGCAGTATAAAAATTAAGCCACTACAGAGAGGGAAAACAAATTTTATAATCGGAAGTGCTAACATTCATGATACTGCAACATCTCACTGAAAAAAAGACTAAAAAAAAAAAAAAAAAAAAACGCCTGTGCTTAACAATTGAATATAAATGTCAATAAACATAGATTTAGATTTTCAGATTTTTTATATAAATTGTAATTAGACAGTAGTACAGTAATTACACCAGCACAGCAGGAAAACACATTTTGTAATCAGAAATACTGACAGGTATGCTGGACATGACATTGAACTGGAAGTGGAATTTTACAATGTTGCAGTGAGTGCAAAGTAGGACTTAAAAAAGGGTTAAAAATGCCTTACCCAATGTTTTCACTTACTGTTCACATTGCTGCTAGTTCTATAGCATTATCAGATATTAACCTTAACACCACACTGGGCTGACCTAGTAAATAGTGCCTAGAGAATAAGGATGTAACACAGAATTGACCTTCTTGATTTCCCCATGCCTCCCCAATTTATTTTTTAGGAAGATGCATTGTAACTTTACTTACCCCTTCCAGACATTTCCACAAACTTAGGACAATTCTAATCTGAAAATAGGGCTTCATTATTAAATGATAAGCTTCAGTGGTGGAGGGAAAGATTGTGCTGCATGAATTACCACAAGAGAAGTTTATACTCCATTTTAGCATACTTCGGGTAACTTGTTTAATTTAATTTATTGGCGGATGATTGTGTAAATTTGTATGTGTATTTCTTATCAAATCACATCTCATCTTAAATCTATATTAAAATATGATGAATATATTTTCAGATATTTTGTTTTTTGTGTTTATTTCAGGTGTGAACTCTGGTGTGGACAACCCCAAGGAAGAATAACTATCACTATTTTACAGAAAAAAGATGTTGTGTTACAAGAAATTGCCTTTCATTATGATCCTGTAGTAGACAATTTGGATGTCACACAATTAACATCGGGTTCTGATAATGGGAGATCATTTGTATGGTCATATGTCTATCCAGGTAATAAATAAATTTTAAAGAACTGTATATATATATGGCAGACAAAAAACTGCATCACTTGTGAATTTTGCAAATAATGTGTTTTGCACTGCATTGTGGGTTGCAGAAATGTTCAAAATGAATTTGTTAGATGGGATATATATTTCTGTGAATGAAATCCAATAAAAAGACTTCACCTGATATACCTAATTGCCATAAATATCTTCCCAAAGGGTAAAATGCATAATTAATGGAAATATGAGAAATCATACAAATGGCAATCATGACAACCAAACATACATTTTATTGCATTTAGATGTACAAACCGAAATATGACAAGTTAATGTAATAGTATTATGTACTGTAAATCAGCAAAATAAGTCCTCAATATTTTGTTGTTCCTCCTAAAGCTGCAATTACAGCCTTTTTTTTTTTTTTATCTTTTATCTTTTTTATCCTTTATATTTTTTTTTATCTATGTACAGAGCAGTTTTTTACTTCCACAGAAATTCTTCCATGTTCATTCCTCTCATAGCACACGCTGCATTCTCCCTTTCCCCCTTGATGCTTTGACATTGGTTTGTGTTGGTCACTTATTTTGGTGTTGTGCAGAAATGGATATTAACTTTTGTTTAAAACAAGGGAAAAGTGCTACAAAAGGTATAACCCAGTGGTTTTCGACCTTTTTTTAATAACGGCACCCCTAAGTAATTTATTTTATTTTGTGGCACCCCACTCAATTTTCTGCCTGTTAGATCCAATTCTCTCTCTCTCTCTCTCTCTCTCTCTCTCTCTCTGTGTGTGTGTGTGTGTGTGTGTGTGTGTGTGTGTGTGTGTGTGTGTGTGTGTGTGTGTGTGTTCATATACAATTCATAATACAAATTATATATACTTATATAATAATTTTATTCTTTATATAGAGGTACTAAATAAACATCAATTATAGATCACCACAAAATTAAAAAGATACCGTACACCTTTTTATAATGAAATAAATATATAAATTTTAAAAAAAGTTTAAGTAACTTAAACCCAAATTACGTGGCACCCTAGGGTGCTGCATCACCCTGGTTGAAAACTACTGGCATAACCTGTTGCAAGACACTTATAGTGATGAAGCTCTATCACATTTTTGAGTGGTGTGGTGATTTTTTCAATGGAAGGAGATATTTTAAAGGTGATCCCAAGTTGAGCTGCTCTTATACTGCATGTTTGAATTAAAACATAAACAGGGTTTACAAAGTTTAGATACATAGTTACCAAAGAACAGTTCAGATCATAAAAAGAAAAACAGTTGTCATTTTTGTAATTTGGGAATTTGGGGGAGGGGAATTGTGCACAAAGTTGATTCTGCACAGCCTGTCAACCACCAAAGAATGAGTGCCATTTACCTTCATTTCATCCATTATTCCTGGAGATGAAAGTTGGTACTTCCAGTATGACCAGACTAATACTGACCAAAACAAGCTGGCACAGAGATGTCACTGCACATGCTCAGTTCTCTATGCAGGGATGTGCATGGAAGTAGAGAAATGGGCCAACTTCATATATATATAAAAGAAATTAAATGAATAGCTACTGATTTAAAAAAAAAAAAAAAAAAAAAAAAATCTGGTACATCAAGAATATTTATGGAGAGGGATCAATAATACCTAGAGATAGGTATGTTTGAGAGTTAGCAGTGGTTTATTGATTTTACATTGCAAAGTGAGCACAATATACAGCTTTCCTAATGCCAGCAAGAGCCACTTGCAACTCATGAAATGCTTGCAGGTGGATAATATGACTAAGCTTGCAGTGGAAATAAGAAACTCACACAGTTGAGACATATTCTAAGGCTCAACTTAAAAATATATTGTAAAACTCTGCTTGCTTTTGAAGTTCATTGATTTCCCTAATCGTGAGCAGCATGATTAGAAAATCAGTGAGAGTGTAACTACTTTTATTACTAAAAACTGTCTAATGAGAATGCAGCTAAACTGTCCAATAATGAGATGCCACTTGACTAAGAAAAAGTTCCTGACTGACACACAGTTCTGATCTGGGCCTTGTGGAACATGTTTGAAATGAGCGGGAGGTCCACATCAGGGTACAGACTAGAAAACACTCCTGTTCAACTGTCTGGCTGTGAAGCCGAGTGGGGGGGGGAGGGCGAATAGAACAGTGCCATCATCAAGCAAATGTTGGGCCACACACATTATTGATTTAATATTTATCTGGCAAATAAACTTTTTTTTTTCCTCTTGAAAATTATCTAGATTATTTCTGAAATGAGAAAATGGAGGCTCAAAAGCTTCCCCCCCCCCCCATTTGCCTTTTTTTTTCCTCTTTTTTTTTTTTTTTTTTTTTACCTTATTTTATGAGTAAAAGGCTTGACGTAACTGAGTGGTCAGGAGCGAGAGTGCAATAGCATGCGCTTTTTGAGTTTGAGTGGACTGGGGTTCAACCCGTGACTGCTAAATACGAGTAATGTTTGTATTGATGATGTATTGTAAACTCCACCGACTTGGTGGTCATGCCGGAGTATAAACAAGATAACTGTACATCATTCTACTTCAGTGATGATGGTAAACCAAGGGATGCAAAGTCTTTTGGTAGTGGTCTTAAAATCTGCTATTGAACATCCATTTTCTGCCTCTTTATCTTCTCTTCCCCAAATAAATCATTTTTCTGTATGTTTACGTCTCCTCCCTAAATAAATCATCCTCACCTTCATTTAAATTGGGTTTTTTTTTGTGTGAAAGATGGCATGATTTTCTTTCTCTTTAGCTGGGTGCGGCTGGTCAGACCATTCACAGGTCCAAATGTTTTATGAATGGCTTACTTGTTGCTTTGAATTCAAATTATTTTTACATGATAACATAATATCACATCTTGCCATTTCATCAAGGGAATGAAAGAAAAGTAACATAGAATTATTTTGTGTTATGTTCTCAGAAACCTGTTAATGTTACTAAAGGAAGTTTTGGTGTAAAGCAGCATTACAATACAGAAAAACATAAACACAATAGTCAATTTAAGTAGGAACCTTCATCTTCATTTGAACAGTACAAAACATTTGTACTAATTTAGTGGTTGCAGTAGAGCTGTACACACCTTCAGTGTTTAGGATGCAGCTAACACAACTGAACTTATTTGGCTGATGAAACTTTGGCATCAAACATCTTTGGATTTATGAACTTTGATTGGGAATTAATATAAGGTGGTGTTTCTGGAAGGATTTTCACTTAGTCCTATGAAAGTTAGTTATGCATTGGCCCCATACTTATCAGAAGCTAGATTCTTATACACTGAAAGGAAAGAATTGAATTGAATTCCTCTCTCACTAGTGGATGAACCCACTGCTTGGCAGGTATATAGGTACACTGCATTCACGTAGACAGTAATTCAATGTCTGTATGGATAAACGTTGTGAGTTAACTGATGAAAGAGGGATGATAGTGGGTGCCCGACACATGGGTCACTCTATCATGGAGGTGGTACAGAAATTGCACTATCCCTGTTGAACAGTATCAAGAGTGTATCGGGAATATGCCATTTCCGGAATAACATCTCATCGTGGACAGCGCTGTGGGCAGAGGAAGGTGATGGGTGAACGTGGCTGTCAACGTCTGTCTCGCATTGTGTCAGCCAACTGTAGCGCGACAGTGTTACAAAACACTGCTAACTTCAACGAGGGAGATGCCAGAAACATCTCCACCAAGACCATCAGGTAATCATTAGTCACAATAGGTTATGAGAGCCGCTGACCACCAGATCCCATTGCTAACACCATGACACTGGATTCTACACCTCAACTGGGCAAAAGAACATCAGCACTGGACCTTGGATGATTGGAGGCTTGTTTCCTGGTCCGATGAGTTCTGTTTACAGTTATTTCGAGCAGACGGGAGGGTACATAACTGATGGAAACTGCACAAAGCTATGCACCTGTCATGGCAACAAAGGAACTGTTCAGGCAGGTGGATGGTCTTTAATGGTCTAGGGCGTGTTCAACTGGCACATGTTGTGACCTCTAGTACGTCTAGATGCATCTCTGAACAGTCCAGGTTACATGTCCATCCTTGCAGACCAACTGCATCCCTTCATGTTCATCATGCACCCACAGAACATGGTTCGAAGAGCATTCTGCAGATTTTACCACCATGGAATCGCCTCCCTGTTTGCCAGACATGAACCCTGTGGAGCATCTTTGGGATGCTGTAGAAAGGTCCGTTCAAGCTTTGAATCCTCCACCCAGGAATGTGGCAGAATTATGGACAGCGATGCAGCAAGCATGGATGGAAATACCTGTCAGGCACTGACTAATCTCATTTCTATAATACCACATCACTTGAGGAGTTTTGGAGTCATGCAACAGCTGAGGACTTGAAAGAACTATTTTCTTAGTTGTAAGGAATGGTGACGTGCCCCTATTTAAACTTCTTACAGATGCCAATGATGGTCTTAATGGGAGTTTTAAAAAAAAAAGTATTTTGTTTTTGAATGAAGAAGCTAAAAGTATTTCAGGTTTGGACATTGTAATGTGCAATGTATACATGATTTACACTGCTTTCAAAAAAAAGGACTTTAAGAATTGGGCAATGATCACAAGTCAACTCTCCTTTGGGAATTATATTTGTATTTTCTTGAAGAGTTTTAAATTTCCTACGTGTCAAAAAGTGCATCACGAGAGTATAAACTTAAACCTTTAAAACAACACGTATTCTCTGCCCATTCAATTGCCAACTGAAGATGTTATTATTTAATGAAAGTCTTTCATAATGACTATTGGCCTCATCGTATTATTTTATTCAAGCTTTCAAATTACTTCTTCCCTCTTCAATGACAACCAAGGATCGGATGTGTACACTTCTACCTCCTTGCACTTATTTTAAATTTTGTTTTTCTTCATTTTCCCCCTTAGTTTCTTAGCTAACAATTTAACCTAAATACTAACCACCTCTTCTCAATATACCACTGCAGATTTATTCAAGGTGAGTACCGTTTTTTAAGCAATTGCTATTCTATTATTAGTCCACCAATACGGTATTATAAGATTTCTAAACTTTTATATTTGTATTTTCTTTAATCCAGTTTACAAGTGATGAAGGTTCTAGCAAAAAGTCCTGTAGTGTATTACTGGATAATAAATGATTTTATTATTGTATTATAGAGCGGAGGTAATTTAAATCAGTCTTTTTTGTGCAGTGATGCATCACATTTAATAATTTTAGTGCATAGCTACTTCCATACATTGAAAGATTTCCAAGAAATTCAGAAGGAAATTACCAGAACATTTCTGTATACACATTTCTGTGGCAGTGGCTGACTCTTGAGCTAGTAATTCAACGTTTCTGGAAGGAGCAGCAGGAAGCTGTTAAAAGAATGCTTTCTTAAGCACATCTGATTTAAGGAGAAGTTGATGAATGTACAGCTGCAGCTATAAGGAAACTGTGTGCCTTCAGAAAAAACAATCAATGAAAGCTCAATTAAAAATTGTTGCATCGAGTGCTTTAATTTTAATCATGTTTACTGCAGTTATAAAAAAAAAAAAGAGTCACATTCACTCACATTTTATGTGAAGTACTGCAGTTGGTTTTACTCATATTACGAATAGAATTTACAAAGCTGAAAAAATTCAAGTATTCTCAAGAAAGATATTAATCCTTTTGAAGCAGGAAGTTCGATTATTGAAGACAAATGGGATCACTTTCTGTCATATCCTGTTATATATATATATATATATATCTTTTTGTTTGAAACCCACTGAAAGGCATAACTGTAGAAGTTTAAAAGATATCTCAAAATTAGCTGTTGTCATTTGATACTGAAGTGTTATTGACTGATGAAAACTTTTCCAGTTTTCATCAACCATTGAAAGTCAAAAACATCCAAAAGTTACCAAGGTTATGGAAGCTAGTGTTGCACTCTTCCATGGTAGTATACATAAAAAATTAAACAGGGTTTACTCATTCGGAAAGAGATATCACAAAATTGCAATTAAAGTTAGAAATTAAATTTAAAGGGGGTATCAAAAAGTTTTTCAGTAAAGGTTGAGATTTAGAGCATATATTAGTCCTCTATATAGTCACCACCCAGAGCAATACATTTCTCTTCTTTTTTTTTTTGAAGCACTTCGTTATGCCATTTTTGTAGGTCTCACTTTGCTCTTGAAATCATGCTTCTGTCACAGAAATTACCTCTGCATTGCCAAAAAAATGCTTTCCATGCAAAAATAATTTCAGCTTCAGAAAGAGGAAGAAGTTAGAAAGTGCCAAGTCAAGTGAATAACTGGGTGTGGCAAGATCAGTGGTTGCAACAGCAATGTGGGTTGGTACATTGTCATGAAGCAACAGCATGCCTTTGCTGATCATTCCTAATCACTTTTCCATAATTGCGACATGTAATTCCTTCAGTAAATTAATTAGGCGCCTCCGTAGCCAGGTGGGCAGGAGCAGCAGTGTGTGGCACATGCTTCTTGATTAGACCGGGGTTCGAGCCTGTGCCCACCAAATACAGAAAGGTCAGGGAGCAATATGGCCTTAGTGGCTAATGCTCCTAAAAACCAAATAACAAACAAACAGCTTCAGTAAATTGCTGCAGTAAAGGACATTGATGGTGGTAACCCTTTCCAGGTAATTTGTGAGAATAATGCTCTCTATCTCAGAAAACTGACAACAACACCTTCCCTGCAGATGGTTGCACTCTGTACATTTTGGGAGTTGGTGATGATAGATGTTTCCCATTTTTTTTTTTTTTTTTTTTTTGAAACCTGTTTTGTTTCTGGGTCAAAGCAATGTATCCACAATTCATTTGTAGTCACCAATTGGGAAAAATACATATCAGGAGCTGTTACACATGGTGATCAGCTCAGCAGAGCAGCTGCCCTTTTTCTTTCTGAAGACGTGAATAAGTGAGAAATCCATCATGCTGAGACCTTATTCATATTCAAATCATTGTGAATTATGATCTCCATTTATTCCAGTCTCAGCAACTATTAGTTTAATTGTTATCTGGCAGTCATTGAGGATAAGCTGTTGAATTTTCTCCATGAATTCAACAGTGAGGTATGGATGGCCACCCACTGCTTTCCTCATCATGGACACTCTCCCAGCCACGTTTGAATTGTCTCCACCAAACCAATGTTTTACAATGTACAGATATTGTAATGATGGACAGATATCCCCATACATCGTAGCCATCTCCTTGTGGATAGTCCTTGGCTGCTTGCCTTGCAAAAACAGGAATTTGATAATGAATCAATATTCAACTTTATCCATGATGACACTGTCAAACATTCAGCTCTGTAACAAAAGAAACATAAAAATTAGAGAAATGAAACTTCTGGCATTTATTTTTAGATAAACAAGCAATATCATCAATAAAATATAAAATTCATAGATTACACAGGAAGTCAGAGGAAAAACTTTTTGTATCCCCTTCATACATTAGAAATTCAGTATTTCAGTCTTGGTATTCTTATTAATTTTGTTGATTATTTTAACTTTTTATGAAGTTGTCTTTGCACAGCATTTTCTTTCATGCATTTCTGTATTACTATAGCAAAAGAGTAGGTGTGCATCAGTAGTGGAAAATGATGCAAAAAAAGCACGCTTGTACAGTGTCAGCCAAAAAAAAAAAAATAATAATAATCTTCCCTGTATGATTCCTCTTATAATTTGTCTAGTTCCTCCTTAAATTTATTGAAACTGTATGCTTCCACACTGCTAGATAGAAGTTTATTCCAGCAACCTGCTGGCTGAAAGAAAATTTCTGCACATTTGTCATGCAACCTGATGTGCCATCAACATTAGCTTACTCAACCATCCAAAGCCTTAAAACACTTAAATCATATCTCCTTGCAGGTTCTTAGTTTCCAGATATTGCAATTTGCAGAACCTGAAGCCTTTTTTGGTAAAAGTGCTTTTTGGTTCCCTTCACTGCACCTGTTCCGGCAGATCAGCATGCTTCCTAAAGTGAGGCTGCCTGTATGCAATACTCAATATGTGGCTTAAACTTTGCCTCATACAGTGAAATGATCACAATCCTAATCTCTGCTGGCAAAATTCTTGTATGGGGTGGGGAGGGTAAAAAGTTTGTGGCCTGGGTATGAAAGGGCAGTGGTACAGTGTTAAAAATTTCTGTACTTAAAAGTATACCACTTCAAATAGTAACCCACCAAGTTTCATCAGTTTCAGTAACATCTTTTTTAAAAAGTCCTGAAGTCAACAAAGTTGTGTGAATGGGGAAAGACTGACAAAATCAATCACCATGCATTCATCCAATATTTGAGAAAAAAGGAACTAACACCAAAGGCAATTCATGAGGATATATGCTTACAACATTGAAGAAAGATGACCCCACTGCATGATCTAGTGATGAATGATCAACAAGTGATAGTTCAGTACATTTTTACTGGCATCTAAATGTGTACCACATAATAACAGAGGATCTCATTTTGAAAAGGGTATCAGCACGATTGGTGCCAAAGTTGTTGACAGCAGATCAAAAACGAACAACTGTTGTCAAGTCAAGTGAACATTTATATTGCTTTCAGGCAAATCCAACAAATTTCCTTGCAAGGTTTGTGACCATGGATGAGGTGAGTTCATCACTTTCAGCCAGAGACAAAGAAGTAGTCAAAGGGGCATATTACGCAGACCTTGTGAGCCTCTTTCATGAAAACACCGAAGAAAAGTCAGCAAAGGAATTTTGTTGCACCAGGACAATATGCCTGCTCAAGTCTGTCACTGCCATGGTTGCACTGCATGAGTGTGGCTTGGAAACATTTGACCAACTCCCATATTCACCAGATCTAGCATCATCAGACTTTCACCTGTTTCCTAATTTGAAAAAAATTAACTGGCTGGCATCCACTTTCCCACCAACAGTGATATCATTGCTGCAGTGGCTGCATTTCTAGAGGCACAAGTGAAAACTTTCTTTGCAGCTGGAATCATTACATTGCAGCATTGATAGCAAAGGTGTATTAACTGCAAAGGGGATATGTTAACATGTCAGACTCCTCAAATAAACCGTTCAATACTCAGGCCATCAACTTTTCATATATCATTGACCAAACCCCACGAGTTATCCTAGCTGCCTGCCTGCACTGCTCAAAAAATTTCATATCAGACTGTACAGTTACTCCTAGGTCTCTTTTGTTCTCCACCACCTTAAATATAGTAGCACCATATTTAAGTTATTTTAGGATTACTGCTTCCCATATGCAGTACCTTGCATTTATCAATGTAAAAAATTAGTTGCCACTTCTCAGCCCCTCTGCCTAATTTTTCTAGATCTTGCTAGAGTATTATGCCTTGATTTCTGTCATTAACTTCCTTGGCAACCTTTGTAACATCTGCAAACTTAGAGAATAAGCTTGATATACCTTCATAAATATCATTAATAAACATAGAAAACAACATTGGGTACAACACTAAACCCTGGGGAACTCCATTAATAACATTAGTCCAAGAAGAGTAGCGCCTATCGATAACCACTCTGTCTTCTGCTGCTCAGCCATCCCTTTATCCATAGCAGCAACTTGCCCTTAATGACACACTGCTTAATCTGTACAGCAGTCTTTTATGTGGAACAGTGTCAGAAACTTTCCTGAAATCGATTATATTGAGTGAAGTGAATTGGGGATATATTCACACATCTTCAGTCCATAGGTAAATCCATGGTTGCTCTCATAAAAGTATGACTAAAGGTTTAATGACTCATTTGTTGCCTCTCTCAATATAGCTGGATTTACATTTAGCTTCAATAGTTCCACTTTCCTTTCAATTATCACAAAATCGTTTAGCTCCCTGTAATTTGATATATTCCAGCATTCACATTCCTAAAATATTCGTCAAATATCGATCAAATATGTCGTCAAATACGTGAACATAAATACAACATATCTATTCAGTTTTTCAGCAACCTGAACAGGATCATCAACTATTATACCATTCATATTTACTGGACCAATGTGATTTTGTCCTTTTCTTTGTATTCTCTGTCAGAGACTTCTTGTAATCTGCCTTAACAGTTTTATGACTTGATTGCAGATTAATTTATACCTACTGTATGTTTCTGTATCTCCTGATAATTTATAAGCATCCCATATATGTTTCTTCTCTGCCACTAGTCTCATCAGGTCATCTGACACACATTTAGATCTAAACTTTAAACATCTCTTAGTTGTTATAAAAAGCCTAGTATCTTCTATGATTACTTCCTAAATGCTTCCCATTTAGAATTTGCTGTTGGTAACATCATCAGTTTTTCCCACTGAATAGATTTTAAAACTTGTCTGAGACCATTGTAGTCACCTTAACAAAAGCAAAAATCCTTCCCTTTGCCTTAAACAGTAGTTACTTTTTTAAATAAATCCTACATCAATACACTGGTCACTGCTCTCTAGTGTTTCTTTTATGCAGATTTTTAATCCATGTAGAGTTGCTGCTGATAATCAGATCAAGAGTATTGCTTTCTCTCACTGCCTCTCTAACATGCTGGTTTAGAAAACACTCACCTAGTAAATCCACAAAGATCTTGTTGCAGTGTGAGTGACCAGCCCACAAGTTCCAGTTAATATCTGAAAAGCTGAAATCCCCATTTATAAGATAGTCTGATATAATGGCCAACTCTATTGTCTGCATAGTTGTTTGTTATACTCATCATTATTATTAGTCCTGTAACACACGGAGAGGCTGCTCGAAATGTTCAGTGCGGTCGCATTTTACTGTGCTCTGTGTTCAACATAGTTTTCTTGTCGGATCTAAATCGCCAACGGTGTTGAAAGATTGCCTATCGTGAGGACGCAATGTACACTTCATACAGTGTTAATCTCCATCCTCTAGGACAGATACAACAGGTAAAATCTTTAATAATTGCTTTCGAAAATTATGTTAATAAATGACTATATTCACATAGTCAGACTGTTCAAGGTACGCCGTCAAGGTCGCGAGCCTCGCAAGAAGGCTTGGAAGTGACCCCTGCAGGTTAATCCTTGCCTGAAGCTTCTTCACTGCCTTCACATAAATAAGGAATTTGAAACAGTATGGGAAAGACAATTGTAGTACATTCCTACTGTAAAACGAACCATGTCCGGATTAACATGCCATTCTGCATGTGGGCCAAGTAGCCTTACTCCAACTGATCTTACCTTGCTGGACTGATTGCAAGGACAAAGACTGTGACTGCTATACAGCGCGGCCAGAAATCGCTTAATCCTAATTCTTCTTGTGGACTGCTCCTGGTGTGAACGAAATCTCAAGGCTTACTGAACTAAATTAAAGTCAGGTGTTTCTTCCAGGTGTGGTTAAGTTTTAGTCACAGGAAAACCGTTAACCAGTGTAATGATGTCTGATGATTATTCTTTATCGGACATGCCTGGAGATCTAATATTAGCTCCAGACTTTTTAAATACTGGGTTGAAAGAACCTATAGACGAATTTATAGAAATGCTAGGGAAGGAATTGCCCCAACTGGGATCACCTGAATGTGCAGCTGACTCTCAGTCGGTAAATAACCCGGGTAATTTAGATTACTTAAGTGTTCTGAAAAATAATTTTCTAGATATTTTTAAGTCAGGATCCACCGTTACCCCCCTCATGGTGGTGGAAGCTGGTAAAATCTGGAACAGTATGGAACGATTGGTGATTGATCTCACCATCGACAATGAGAGGTTAAAAACAAATTTAGACTTAAGAGTTTTGCCTACGTCCACCCCTGTGGCCACTTATGCTAAGGTGGCTGCAGCGAGCCCAGGCATAAAGACTGCTGCTGAACTGATTCCCTCGGGAACTCGGTCAAAGCATGTAGTGTTGATTAAAGCTAGTGAAAAGTGTGAATTAAAAACGAGTGAAGAAGTTAAACAGGTGATTGCAACGAATTTTAAATCCGAACTTAAACGGATTAAAATAAAATCTATCACAAAAGTTAGAGAAAAAGGCGTTGCAATTGAAACTGCCACTGACGAAGACATTACTAAATTAAAGAACTGCCCGAAATTTGGGGAACACAAATTAATTGTAGACTCGCCCCGAAAACTAAACCCGACTGTGATAATCTATGACGTACAAAAAGATATGTCAGACCAAGAGTTCTTGGAGGATCTGTATGTCAAAAACCTGTGCGAGCACAATGTTAGTGAGGAAGATTTCAAAAAGGGGGTTAAGGTGAGATTTAAGATTAACGCTAAAAACAAAAACAACAAACACTGGATAATTGAAGTTCCTGCCTATATCAGGCGAATAATATTAAAAAATGCTCGCGTCTACCTGGGCTGGTCGGTTCACAACGTGAAGGATTTTATTATCGCTTCACGTTGTTTTAAGTGTCTGGCCTATGGGCATTCGGCTAGATATTGTAGACAGCAGGACTACACATGTGGGCATTGTGGACTGCAAGGTCACCAGTCGCAATCGTGTCCCACTCCTGAATCACCCGTTACATGCCCAAACTGCAAAATAAAAAAGAGGAAATCAGATCACTCATATCGTGACTCGAAGTGTCCCGAGTTCTTGCGAGCTCAGGAGGTCACCAAATCTCGCACAAATTACATTCAGTAAGATAAAAAATGTACAGCATGGTGAGAGATTAAAAATATTACAGTTAAACTGCCAGCGTTCTGCATCTGCAATGAGTGATATCTCCAAATTAATTACGGATCACAAAATTGACATTCTAGGACTTCAGGAATTATACTCCTACAAAGGCAAAGTTAAAGGATTACCAAACGGCTGTAGGGTGGTTCAATCTAATGTATCTGTTACAGGACAGGGTGCAAATGCTGTGTCAAGGGTGTGGGCAGCTCTCGTTATAGCGGACAAGCGGATCACGGTCACGAGGGTAAATGGTCTCTGCTCCGAGCATGCGGCATGTGCATGCTTGGAAGGCAGTTTTGGACAAATATTCTTCATCTCAATCTACATGCAGTGCTCACAGCATTCTCAACAAATTGAGCCTTATCTAAACTTCCTTGAGACAGCTTTAATTAGGTTATCAGGCAAAAAGATAGTTATAATGACCGACTCAAATGCTTCTTCCACCATGTGGAACAGCCCCATAACGAATAATAAAGGTGAATTACTGGAAGAATTAATAATAACTAACGGATTGATTGTCTGGAACACCCCTGGGCATTTGCCCACTTATTCATCCCCTTCTGGTCAGTCTTACATAGATGTCACTCTGTCGAATGCAACATTCGGGAGATCCATAGAAAACTGGACTGTTCACTCCTCTTGGTCGGTAAGCGACCACAATGTAATAACCTTTGACATAATATCTAATGAAAACGCAGCAGCTTTGAGGGGAACTCATGACTTCCCCAGATACAAAACTCGACAAATCAATTGGAATCCTTTTGAAAAACTACTTAAGGAAAAATTTACGGAGGAAAAACTGACAAATCTGACAGACCTTACTTTGGACCAGCATCTAAAAGAATTGATGGCAATCATCACCGAAATATGCGACGAGACGATTAAGAAGAAACAGAGAAGGCAAAATTCGGTTCCTTGGTGGTCCCAGAACCTTTCTACTCTAAGGAATCATACAAAGAGCGCAAGACGAGATGTTCAGAGAGCTAGGAGAGATGGTAGACCTGAAGACGAGATAAACCGATTGAATGAAATATACAAAAACGCGAGAAGGACATATTTCAACAATATTTACAAAGAAAAACGCTCCGCTTGGGAACGCTTAGTTAAACAAACTATGGACCAGGAGCCCTGGGGCTTGATTTACAAGCTGACTCTAGACAAAATTCATCCGGGGGAAATATTCTCCTCTGTACTTAGACCTGATAACTCCGAAACCCTGACATGGGCCGAGACTATGGAAACAATTTTGGATGAATTGATCATGCAGGATGAAACTGTACCAGAAAGTCCGGTACAAACAGGCATTCGTTTAGAACATCTTTCCTACATAGGCCAAAGCCACGAAGATGATTTTGACAGAAACGAAGTAGGCCTTGCTGTTGAGACTTTGCGTGATGGAAAATGCCCTGGACTGGACCTATTAGAAGTTACCATAATAAAAAGAATCTGGAGCACCTGTCCCCAACTGATGATGAACCTCTTTAATGCCTGCCTACAATATGGATCCTTCCCCTCTCCTTGGAAAAAAGCAAATCTTAAATTACTCATTAAGAATCCCAACAAAACAGCAAATCTGGCAAATTCATACCGCCCAATTGCTCTACTTCCGGTCTTCGGAAAAATACTAGAGAAGTTGATTGTAGCGAGATTCCAAAAGCACTATAGAGAAAGAAATCTAAACTACAAATATCAGTTTGGCTTCACTGCTGGGATGTCTACAGTGGATGCCATTAACCTAGTTATTAATAACGTCTCAGCCTCCAATAAAAAGTATGTCCTCGGCCTCCTTGTGGACTTCAAAGGGGCCTTTGACACTGTTTGGTGGCAAAGTGTCCTGGAGAGGTTCCGAGAGGCCGGGGTCTCCGTGCCTATTTACCGTCTCATCACGGATTATTTCCAGAATCGCTCACTTGTGGTCTCCAGTGGATCCTGCTCTGTTGCGAGACCTGTGACTCGCGGTTGCCCTCAGGGATCAGTTCTCGGACCAGTATGCTGGAATGTGGTCCTTGATGGGTGGCTGGCTACCGAACATAATTGCACTACTAAGATGGCCTACGCAGACGATTTAATTATCCTTGTTTCTGGAAACTCCAGACTACAACTTGAAATCCGTGCCAATGAAGTCCTATCAGACCTAGATGAGTGGTGTAGTACACATAAATTAACTATTTCTGTTCCCAAAACAAAACAAATTCTTCTCAAAGGAAAATTAGACCCAAATAGACCTCCATGTATTAAGATTAAAGAACAATCAATAAAATTAGTTAACTCGTACAAATACCTAGGAATTATGTTAGATAACAAACTTCAATTCATTACCCATGCTAAATACGTACTAAGCAAAATCAAGACTTTGACAGGCAAAATAATCAGAATTACCAAAGGTTCTTGGGGTCTGAAACCCTCTACTCTCAAGCTGTACTACAAATGTATATTTATTCCTATTGTCTGTTATGCTGCGGGCGCTTGGGGCCCCAGTATACGCAGAGTCATGGTGGAAAAAATCTTGACTCAAGCCCAGCGCTTCTTCCTGCTTGCAACTTCAAGAGCTTGTCGCACAATTTCAACGTCGGCATTACAGGTAATCAACGGCAAACTACCAATTAAATACGAAGTGCTGTACAATTACTTTCAGTATTGTAGAAGGAAGGGTATTGCGGCACAATTCAACCAGTTTTCTGTAAACCTAGACGTGCCAGTGAAAGAAGACAACACTAGATTAAGAAACCAGTTCCTCCAGGAATGGCAAAACGAATGGACTAATGCCAACACTGGAAGAATTACTACCCTTTTTATACCTCAAGTTTCCGAATTTGACAAAAAACATTGGCCCTGGTTTAACCCGGGTCTTCACCTAACTTTCCTTTTATCCGGGCATGGTAGCTTAAACTCAAAGTTATTTACTCTGGGTTTGGCTGCGTCTCCTCTCTGTAAATGTGGCTCAGAGGAGACAGTCCAACATATAATCTTAGAATGTCGATATTATGTAGACATTCGATTTGAACTTCAGGCATTGACCGAAGTTTACGATGTAAATAACTTCACCAAGTTTTTAGAATGTAAAGAAAATTATGAGGCACTGGCTAACTTTGCAGACAAGGCCTTCCGCAGAAGGAAAGGACTTGCCGGCTGAGAATAAATATGTAATGTAATAAGTGTACTACCACTGTATATAGTTGCCTCCTTGGTATTAATCGCATTGTTACAAGACCTCTGATGAGGAAATGTATTTGTATTTATTGCCGGAAGGCATTATTAGCATTCAGAATATATCAGTCGATGTGCCAGGATCACTGTTGGGTGGACGGTGTCCTGGGACTTCGGCTTGTAAAAAAAAAGGTACATAAATTGTAAATCTAAAATTGTATAAATTGTAAATCTTACATTGTATAAATTGTAAATCATAAATTGTATAAATTGTAAGATATACCGGACCTCATTGTAACCCAACTGGTAGGTCCTAACTATCTGTATAGTTGTATAAGTTGTGAAGGTTAATACAGAAATTGGTGCCTTCAACAAATTGTAATAACTTAGTTTCAAGTGTTAAGGTTATATAATATGTTTGTAATCATTCCTGTGAAGATGCTGGATCAAGATGTTTTGTAAAACCACAAATTGTAAATAATGTACAGTTACTCTTCAGCGGCGGATAGGGGAAACCCTGGAGCCCGCAGATAATAATAAAATACTTTGAATACTTTGAGTCCTGTAACACACTCCTACTCTCATCCCCCCAGTGCTTAAATCACTGGGAAAACAAAAATGTCTATGTTCTTATGTTTGAATGGTATAATGATTTATATGACAGAGGAGGAAATAATTCCACATTAATCATATTTTTATTCATAAGGGCTGAAGTATGACTTTTAATTATTAGTTTAAGTTAAACTGATAGTTCAAGTTATCTAACCTAGAGTTAAGGTGATTTATTGCATATGTATTGTAAAAAAATTATGTGCACACTTTCACAATAATTAATATTTATTACAATACATCATTAAAACCAAATTTTATTACATTATTGTGTAGGCTGTGTTGCTTATCAATGGGACACTGTTGGCCGCTCAATCCTCCATAAATTGGACTGTTCTAAACTGGCACCTTGTTCAGAAAGCCTTTTTTCAATTAGTATTGAAGAACATCTCAGTCGTAAGTAAATATGATATAATTTTGAAAAACTGTTTAAAAATATTTAATCTGTTTTACTATTTTAGTTTACAGAGTATTCTGAAAAATGTTTTTGACTTTTCTCGTTTTCAGTCACTGAGATTCATATAGTGATGCAAGAGGCTTTTAAAAAAATAAAATTTAAAAAAAACTGAGAATCCACAAAATGTGCCCTTTATATATTGAGGGTTTAGTGTCAGACAATGTTAACTACAAAATTGAATTTTCTTTTTGTGATAATTTTAGTTTTACTTTATACAAATAACAATGCATATCATGTCATAGAACTGTATTTCTCTAGTACTTTACAAGTTAACTTCTGTAAGTACATTTCCGGTAAACCAAGAAAATGTCAAATAACTTTTTTTTGGTTAATTACAAAAACATCAACTACAAAATGATTTTGTAGTTAATGTTGTTTGATACTAAACCCTCAATATGATAGTATTAAAATTTAGTGGTGTGTTTTTTTATATATATATATATATCAAACACTAATTTTGTTATCATATTGCTATTTAGTATTTTCTTATATAAAATATAGGTTGTTCAAATGAAGCATAGAAATAGCATATGTTTATTTTTCATTCCATTGCGCAAAAGGTCATAAAATTACCATGAGTAATTAGACATTTGTCCCAGCCTTGCACAAACATTCCCTTGACTTAGAATTCGGTTGATCGTTATTTAAATTATAAAGTTTTTTATTACTGTAGTTGTTATGAAAGCACTTATCTAAGTGCTTTCATATGGATTAAAAAATCTTTGAAAGATTTTTTTTAATGGACCAAAGATATTCTAATTATGTGGAGAAAGATTAAAACTTTGGAGATGATGCTTGAACACTTCCCATGGAAACTAAATCCATCCAGTGTAGACATGAAAAACATCTACTATTTAGTGGGGGAAGGGATTTCAATGCAATAATGAAATGCGTTTTAGTTATTATCCTTGTGCAATTTAGCAGCAGAAATTCTATAACAGTCCTGTGTACATAAAAAAAATGAGTGCAGACAATACAAATAACAGTGTTAGTTTGCCAAGGTTCTACAACAACTTGAACAAGTGCCTCGTGATTCAGTGCAACAATTTTGAAGGTAAGTGATGTTGAAGGCAAATTGCTGTGTAAAGCTTTATGAGAGTGAAATAGTGAAAGTGATGAACTCACTGTTTGTAATGTAGATCTTGCATGCAATATATTTTGAAGCACCAATGGTCCAAGCATGATCCCAGGGGCTCACATCTGATGAGTATGGGCTTGGCACACCCAGGGTCCTGAGCTTGGATATCATCATTCTTCTCTTTCTTGGTGATTTCCTTCTACTTCTCTCTCTCTCTCTCTCTCTCTCTCTCTCTCTCTCTCTCTCTCTCTCTCTCTCTCTCTCTCTCTCTCTCTCTCTCCCCCTGCATATAGATAATAATTATTATTATTGCTTATAGAACTTGCTAGAAATTTAGTTAAGTATGAAGATTGTTTTTACTTGTGTTTTCTGGGGAGGAAGAAGGACCTAAATTACTTTTACTATTTCGTATTCTTTTATTACAAATTTCTTTGATGATACAGTCAGTTGGGTTTGGCATTTTCCACCAATACAGAAAAACCTAATACTGAATTCCATCATTGATGGGAATGGGTAGAGATCCCCACCCTGACCTCAAGTGGATTTTGAATTAGATTCTCCCCCCCCCCCCCAGAAACTTGGATTTTTTGATTTTTTTTCCTACTTACAAAAAAGAAAAACCAAAAGACAAAAGATTGCAAAATATTGTATAAATTATCATAGTGAATTATCATTCTCTGAAAGTCTAGCCATAAAATTCCTTAGTTGTGTGGCTGTCCAAAAATACAAAATGAAATAAATATATTGAAAATGATTGCCACTGTCTCCCAACATTGTGTGGTGGATTTGAATAAGTATTATTTTGTTGAAATTAAGCAGTGTATGTTTGTTTAACTGTAGTACTTAAGTTTTCTACCATAGAGTGAAGAAAAAATTTTTTTTTCTTTAAAGCACCAATGTTTCACAATAATCATTTATTTTCTTTTTCCCACAACCTCAGAACTTTGTTGGAGGTAACCAATAAATGTTTCATTTGAAACTTTGGACACTTTCTTCTTCAAGGACTTAAGTTAGCAGTTTTTAAATGGATTTATTTTATTGGTCTGATTAATCTCATAAAATCCAAAGTGAACATTTCTACTTATAGAAAATTTCTATATAAATTCACAAAGGCTACAAGAATAAAACTAAAGATGAGTTTTATAGGATATGATTAAGCAAGGTTATGGTGACAAATCAACTTATATTTTGTAACCACCATACATGCTAGACCTTCCTCGTGTTGATTTATTTATTTTTTTATTTATTTATTTTTTTATTTATTTATTTTTTTTCCTATAATGAAATCAATCCTGAAGAAATGAAATTAATCCTTAACAGTGGTTCAGCCCACTTGGTGGAGCAGGTTGCATCACACTTTGGTGATAAAAATCAAGCCAGTCAGGGAGGGAGGGAGAGAGAGAGAAAGAGTTACTGAACTGATTTTAGCAACAATATAACTAAACAGAACTGTGTAGTAGTAGTAGTAGCAGAAGAGGTATTCTTTCAAGATGGTATGGTGTAAAACACTGCATCTTTTAAGGAGAATAAATAGTGCTGAAGCTTTGAAACTTTTGTTACTAAACTTTAGCTCTGAAGTTTTTACCTTTATTTTAGATTCACTAATTGGCTTAGTAAAGGAATGATCTAATAAGTTATAATTCTGAAGAGAGTTAAGTGTCGTTTCTAAGTCTGAAAGTCACAAAATTATTAAATTTAATTCCTTTTTTTTTTAAAATGATTCTAAATGTAAATTTTCAATGCAGATATGATCAGATCTTTTCTGATCTGTAATTAGGAAAAATTGTATCAGCCAATATAGTAAAAGAATCAAATCTTAGTTTATCTAGAAAACTGATTGGTTAAGCAGAAAAAAAAGATCTGAAAGTAGTGGCTTGTAATACTGTTTTTAAAAAAGAAAGAAATTTAATAATGTAGTTTTATTTTATTTATTTTTTATTTATTTATTTTATTTTTTATTTTTTTGTAGCTGGACGATGTCAGGTGACAGCTATGGCAGCTCTTGGTAGCACATTGTATATAGGAACTACATGGGGATGTATAGTTGTTGCAGAGGGTACAACAATGAGGCCGATCACCATTTTCCGTCCCTTTGAAGAGGAAGTGAAAGCCATTTTACCTCTTCATTTTCATCTCTCTGAAAAAGCTGAATCTCTTACCACTGATCCGGTTAATATTCCACATATAGCAGCTGTGGGAAAAGGTTACCGAGATTTAATTGGCAGGTACACATCTCTTCCAACTGACAATGTACAGTCTCATGACAGCATGTTTTTGATCCTGTGGAGAGCAGATAACTGGTCAACTGGGTGATTTAGCAATATTATATTTCTGTAGTTTTATAATTATGCTGCTGCTTTTTTTTTTTTTTTTTTTTGTATTTGTTAGGGTTGTTGAATGTGATTTCATTTTATACAAAGACTGAAGGCATTTATTAGAATACAGAATAGTGTATTGTTGATTTTTTAAATAATTTTTAATGTTTTTGCCTGAAACTGTAAAGGAAAGCAATTGTAATTGTAACTTTTATTTAAAAACTTTTAAATTGTATGAAAACATTTTCATATTTTTAACAGGATGTTTTAAATTGTTACATCACTGTAAATATTTTTTATAAGTTTGCCAAAAAATATCAGCGCTGTCACTGTAAGTGTAATAGCTGTCTTACATTTAAGAACAAAGTTCATTTTTTGTAGTATATATTTAAGTGACTGTGATTGCATGCATACTTGTATATAATTTTGCAAAGATTAATTATCTAGGACATAATAAGTTATCATATATACACTGCATCTTATTTAGCATTGTATGTAATTCATGTTTTTAATATTTCTTTTGTAAAATATGAATATATATTTAGTTATTTTTTAGAAGATACTTCAGGTTTAACTGAAGATTATATACATGCTAATATAGATATTAAGTAATGACGTACCACCCTTGTCCCATCCAAAAAAATAACTGAGCTTTAATCAACTGAATATTTTTAAAAATGTATATATAATTGTGTGTACATAGGTGACTTATTTATATCTATATATTAGATGACAGCCTCTTCCTTGAGGTTCTTAAGGGTGCTTAGTGCTAAGAAACAACAGACATAAAAATAATGTATATTTTTTCCATAAAATATTTCTTTTTAGTAGCTAAAACATAAAATACATTTTACAGTTAAAACCAAAGTTGAAGATGAAATACTTGTCTAATGTTTGTAGAAAATAATAGTGATGACATTTGATCATTTTAATTACTTCAAAAAAAAAAAAAAAAAAAATTCTGTAAATGTAGTTTGGTCTTTATATGGTCTTTCAAAGACATATCTTATATTAGTAATTTTCTAAATAGTAGTTTGAACATATTACTCCATAAAATATCATATATAATGCGTAAACCTTTTTTTTTTATTTACTTTATATAAAAATCATTCTGTATATAGCTGTCATGTCTGCAATGTGCTTATGGTTATTAAATTGACCACGGTAACAAAAAAACTGAATCAGGAATAAGGAATTTTGCAAATATCTTTCACATTTATAACTGAAAATAAAAGTCTTGTGTACTAATGGAAATGGTTTTCCCCAAGTATGCATGGAACAAGTTTGTATTTTTCTTTAGACAGAATGTATATGCATATAAATTTTTATTTCTTCTGAAAATATATGAAATCTCAATAGGTTTCATTCCATTCCTCATGTTATCGGTATATTTCCCCCACCCCCCACCCATTTTTGGGAAATTTTCGATGTCAGATGGTTGTGAAAATAAAACATGGTAGCTAATTAACTGCAGCATATGAAAACTAATAATTTTCATGCATAAAACCTTGCAGGCCTTCATAATTAAAAATTTTATTTTTGTGTACACATATAACTTTTGCTTCTTCAGTACAGTGAGAGCAGTAAAGGTACAGTAAATCCTCAATTTTATAGAATAATGGGGGAGGGATGTCATTTATTTCCAAATGGCTGTTAAATCAAATTTTTTGCAAGACCATTTATACCCCATATAATTAACAGTTTAAATAATTACCCTATATATGTGTGTATTAGAAGCAATGAAATAAAGTTAAACAATAAAAAGCAAGCTTTTATTTATCTTAACTTTAGAAATTGATACACGGTACATAGTTAGTAGAAAATAATTTACCATGATCATATAGTGGTGTCTGAAAAACTATTCAGAGTCAGAGCTAAGAAGCCGAAGTTGAGATACCGGTGAGTCAGACTTGGGAATAGAGTGTCTGGTGAATAGAGTCAGACCTGAGAAAAAGTATATCCTGGTGGGGAAGTGATGGCTGTTTACTGGTTGAATAATTGTGATGAAGTAGCAGTTTTCAAGAAACTATACAGTTTGTTTTTTTATTATACTTCTTTATGGTGATAGATCTGAACTGGCAAAAATGTTCAAAATAGGGCGGCATTACTTGGTCAGAAGGTGCAGCAATATAATCAATGATGTCATCTAGGCGTTCCTTGATGGCAAATAACTTCATCTTGGGCCTCACTCTTCTTGGACCTCTTCTTCACCTTTGTCATCCCTCAGCCACTGTGCAATATTGTCCTCGCTTGCCCATATCCCCAAACCTTTGTAAAAACATGGTGGAAAGCCTAACCTCATCTTCTTCGAAGTCTAAGTTGATGTTGTGGAGGATCTTCTTCCATCTATTGAACAGAGTCTGCTTTTTCACTTTGTTTCAGGCTGCAACAAAGTTGAAGATTGCATCACTCAAACTGTAATTTCTGTGATTCAGCAGCAACCATGTTCCCCACGTATCAGTTACAGCATCCTTTTCCTACTCCAGCGCAAGTATGATATTATCCAAAACTTGCTAATGTACAGGTGCTTGCAGGAAGTGATGATCTGCCAATCAATAGGGTAGATGAGAGATGTTATATTAACAGGAAGGTACAAACACTTATTGCTTCTGTCCTTGCCAGTTTTTTAGTATTATGATGTACTAGAGTAATACCAAATGGAAGGTAGGGCCTTGAATTCCTTGTGGGAAATCTTGAGGAAAATTACTCCATGTAGGGCTGAAATACATTCCTTACTTATCTTATGCCCTGTGGTAGACTTTCACGAGCATACACCTGAGATGTCTTGGGCATTACCCGACAAAATAGACTTTCATCAACATTATACACTTTCAATAAAACTAGTTCCTCCTTCACAAGTAATTTGTTCAGAAATTTTTTAAATAGCTTAACATCCTTTGCTGCTAAACTCAGTTATTCCTAACAGATCCTCTTATTAACAGTATATGGCATGTATGAAATTCCACTTTCCTGGAAGGATATTTGCATGCATTCAGCTAATTGGTTTCCAACTGAATGCAGTTCATCACTGTGCACACCTCTGCCAGCTGGGTGCCATTGTACAAACTACTTATAAGCTGTATCTTTGAGTTAATACTTGCTACACATGCTTTCTATTAACAGCCATTGAAACATTTCCATCAACACCATACGTGCGTGAAAAAGTTTAGCTTTGCTTTTTACAATATCTGACAGTTTGTTGTTTCATGCATCATCATCATCATTATCAGCCATCTTCAATCCACTGTAGGATGAAGGCCTCTCCAGCAACTTCCCAGTCCCTTCAGTTTTGTGCAATGGCCATCCATTTACTACCCACGAATTCTTGAATTTCATCTGTGCATCTCTATTGTTGTCTTCCAGATTTTCTTTTAGCTCCTCTTGGGTACCATCTGTTGTTTTCTTAGTCCATCTGTCATCATGTCTTCAAGCTATGTGTCCTGCCCAAGTCCATTTCAGTTCTTTAGTTTTGATAAGAATGTCCTTTACTTGAGTTTGCTGCCTAATCCATATGTTTCTCTTCTTATCCAACAGTCTGATTCCTAATATAGTTCATTCCATTCTTTGCTGTGTAGTTTCAGCTTCTCTTCCATTCTTTTGGTGAATGCCCAGGTTTCACTTCCATAGTCATGGTGGGGAGTATACCGTGGTTCCTTTTTTTTTTTACGTTTCAGACAAATTGAGATATTGTTCCTAGGTATGTGACTATATTTCCTGAATGCTATCCATCCAAGATTTATTTTTCTTTTGACTTTCAGCCATTTATCAATATTACATCTAATGTCTTGTCCTAGATAAATATATGAATCCACCTTTTCAATTTTTACTTCTTCAATGATTATATCTCTTGATAATGTTGCCCTTGAAGAAGCTTTCAGTAGATTGGACTGGTCGCACAATGTTGTCTGCAGATCATAAATGGTTTAGGTACTCTCCATTCACATTGACTCCTTTCTGCGACCAGTCCAATCTACTGAAAGCTTCTTCAAGGGCAACATTAAACAACTTTGGAGATATTGTGTCTCCCTGTCAAACTCCTTTCTCAATTTTAAATTTGCTACTGTCTTTATCTAGTCTAATAAAGGAGGTAACATTCTCATATAGTTTATCATAATGTATGGAATGTCTATGCCTTGTCTTTCCAGTGCCCAAAACATTGCCTTATGCTATATGGAGTTGAATGCCTTTCCATAATCTACAAATGCCAGGCATAATGTTGTTTTTTATTCATTTGCTTTCTCCATTAGCTGTGATAATACATGAAAGTGATCTTGCTTGCTCTTTCAGTTGATTCTCGTCAAGTATTTTTTCTAGCCTGTTAGTAATGACCTTTGCAAACAACTTGTGTATGTAGGACAACAAGCTAATTGGTCTATAATTTCCAACTTCTGATTTATCTCCTTTCTTCTGCAGCAGAATTACAATTGCATTTTTCCACTCCTTAGGCACCACACCTTTAGTGTATTTTGTGAAGAATCTTGCCAGTTTCTGTGTCATGTCTCTTCCTCCTAATTTTAACAACTTTTTAGTAACTATCTTCACCTGGGGCTTTTTGATTCTTCATTTTCTTTAATGCATGTTCTACCTCATCTGGAAGGATATCAGGTATGCTGTATGTGTTTAATGCCATATTCCTGAAAAATGTGGGAGACAGATGCACATCACTGTCTGAATTCTTTGACAGCTTTAATTTCTGCTGAACACTTATATGCACATGCTTTCTCTCTCTCTCTCTCTCTCTCTCTCTCTTTTACCAGTTTTCTTAGGGGCCATGATGTTATGCTTAAGTGAGGTTATAATTAAGAAACAGGGCACACCTGAGCACTCAATAATATGATAGCATACATATCCATGAACAGACTGGGACACCTACTGGTGGCTGCCGTTGAGTTCCTGGTTTTCCCTGTCATTTAGGCACACTCAAAATACACTCTGCCTCACAAGCCCCCACTAATGTTATGTAGGAAAACACTGTTACTAAAGTATGGTGTTAAGATACAAACTTGTGCCTCACATCCCATTCAGTCATACCTTTTCAACCCACCTTTAGAAAATCTCTACAGAAATAAACCTAGCATAGTAAAACCAGCTGGTATTTGCCTTCTTGAACTGTCACAGGCTTGGAATGTCTCCATCTATTCAACAGATAGCAACTTACTCTCAACCACTATGGGCTCTTCCTCCTCTACCAACCTGTGACACTTACCTCTGTCAATGAGGAAAGAATATTTTAAAATCATCAAATGTCAGACGACTTCATGCGGGTCACATTCAAAGATATATTGATTTTTCCAAAATTTATACAGATGGCTCTAAATCTAATGCAAATGTTGGAGCAACAGCAGTGTCTTCAAATATCATTATTTCAGCAACCCTTCCATCTGAATTCAGGATCTTCTCAGTTGAATTATATGCAATCAAACTAGCCTTAGAAAATCTGTTTTTTAAAATCTGTTATTTACACTAATTCCCTCAGCTCAATCATGGCACTATCTTATTCTTCAGATAAAGTTCACCCTGTTCTAGTTGAAATCAGAAGCTTATTGTTACAAATTGAAAAACACCATAAACTGGTCACCTTCTGTTGGATTCCAGCACATTCTGGTATTTTGGGCAATGAACTGGCTGATAAAGCTCCAAAAAATCCATCTACCTTAGATTTAACCAATAACCCTGTTCTGGCATCAGACTATGCACTAACCATTCAGGCTGCATGTCTGTCAGAATGGACAGCACTGGCACTTGCAGACTAATAATAAACTTTTTCAATTTAAACAAAATCCGAAAATTTGGCGCTCCAGTGGCCATACATCAAGACGAGAAAAAGTAGTCCTTTCAAGAGCAAGAATAGGTCATACCCATCTGACCCACCTCCATTTACTCACAGGAGATGATCCACCACAGTGTTCACATTGTTCTATAAATCTGACTGTGAAACATATTCTAATTGACCGCCCCTACTATAAAGAAGACAGAACTTTAACCTTGCTATCACTGGTTAATCTTTGTAAACCAATAACTCTAGAAAATCTCATTGGTAACAAGGCAAATATATCTGAATTTTTTAACTTCCTCAGGCGAACTGGACTTTTTAATCATTTCTGATTTCAGTTTTTTTCTGTCACAGATTAAAAATTTCTAATTTTTATATAATAAATGAATAGGCACATTATAGCCATAACAGCTTATGTGCCATTAAACCACCATAACAACAATACACTCTGATGCCGGTCACTTTTTTTTTTTTTATTCATCCATTAAATCGAAAGACCATTAAAATTACAGACATTTAATTTTAACAGATGAAAGACCATTAAAATTAAAATAACAACCATTCCAAGTATGCAGTCAAGGTGTGTGTGGTCCTCTGGGCTCCTCAGTTCACAACTTGTTGATGATCTCTTCTCCAGTGGAACCTTTCTCTTGTGGTCATCCTCAACCTCATGTTGTTTGGCATTACAAGAATGCAAAATAAGAAAATCTGTGAGATTTCTATTCTTTGACTTGATCAGATTACTGTTGTAAATCTTCTGGTGTCAATGTTTGCTCAGATTGTGTCAGCGAAATTATTCTTGTATGGATGAAATTCTTTATTCCACACTCCACCTTAAAAATCTGTTTCTTTATCTAAACCGTGGTTTTCCAATAAATGAGCTAAGGCTGTTCAAGATAAAAATGTTTCATAGTGCAATTGTCTTGCATCCAAATCTCCAGGTTCATTTTTTGCCTACACCAAAGTGTGCAACGATTGTAAAACAGTTATTAATCAGTCCAAACTAGATTTTGAACAGGCTGAGAGTGAAAAACTTACTTCTTGTCCAAATGGTAGTCAAACATTCTGGTCTCTTGTCAAAGCTATTGGCTGCAACTTTTGCCCATCTCTATTAAAACCTAGTGGTTCTATTGCCACCTCAGCTAAAGATAAAGCCAACCTGCTAGCATCCTATTTTTCTTCTAACTCTTGTATAGATGATTTCAGTAAATCACCTCCTACCATTCCCAGTACACTCTATTCAGCGCTTCCTATGGTCTCCATCAAAAGAATTTTCAAGTCTTGATACTAAGAAAGCACCAGGTCCTGATGGTATTTCTCCACTTGTTCCCAAAACCTGTGCTCCTGAGCTTACTCCTGTTCTGTGTTGCTTTTTTATTTTGTTGTTTTCTTATTCCACTGGTGTGTTTCCCTCTACTTGGAAATTTCCTCATATCCAGCCAGTTGCTAAAAAACATAACAAATCCCTCCCATCCAAGCATTGTTCCATTGAACTTCTATTCTTTCTAAAGTAATGGAGAAATCCATCAACTGCCAATTCCCAACCTCCTTAAAATCCTTCTATCTCATCACCAGTATGGATTCCATAAGTGTCGATCCACTGGGGATATACTGACTTATATTATCCATCTATGAACAAATTCAGTGGAAAAGTTTGGTAAAATTCAAGCAGTTGCTTTTGACATTTCAAAGGCTTTTTATTGTGTTTGGCATAAAGGTCTTCTAAAAAATCTTTCATTTTATGGATTGCCAACTTTTTTTTTTTTTTTTTGTGATTGGGTTTAGTATTCTCTCTGACTACTCACTGTGAGTGATGGTACATGGCTGTCTGTCTTCTGCTTCTCCAAGGTTCTGTTCTTTCTCCCACTCTTTTCCTCGTGTATATTAATGGCCTTCTTCCACTGCTCAGAAATTCAATCCATAGTTTTGCTGACAATAGCACATTACATTCCGCCTTCCAGTTTGAGAAACCTTGCCCTGCACCAGCAGCTTCAACTTCTCAAATATCTACTACCAGATTCCTTAAATGCTGATCTCCAGGCAATTCTCCTGTGGGGAAAAGATAACTTAGTTAATTTCAATCCTTCTGAAACTCAGTCCTGTCTTATATCTCGCAAAACGTTTTTTTCTGCTTCTATGCTTATCTTCCATGACACTCTGATTTCTAGGCAAGATCATATCTCTCTATTGAGGATTACCCTGACTTCTCTTTTGGCATAAGCACATTACAAATTAGCTTCCTCTGCAACTAAAAAAACTAGATTTTCTCTTTCGCTCTTGGTGTTACATTTCTTCTAAACAGTTACTGCCTCTGTACAAATCTCAAATCCTCCCTACCATGGAATATTGTTCCCACATTTGGGGCAGTGCCCCTATAACCTCTCTCTCTCTCTCAGGCTTCTAGACTCCATTAAAAAAAAAAAGGGGGGGCAGTTGGCTTAATTAAATGACCCATCTCTTACAAAGGCTCTCCACTCTCTATCTCAGATGTTCTGTTTCTGCCTTTTCTATAGGTACTTCTGTGGGCACTGTTCTGGATCAGCTTCTATAATCCTCCCTCTCTCATCCAAACACATGCCGCAACCCTTAGCATCCTTGTACTGTCCAACTTCAAATTCCGTTTTCTGGAACAATCTCTCTTCATACGTATTTCCCAAAAATTACAATCTACAGAAATTTAAGTCTAATATCAACAATTATCTTCTCAGCCTTCAACCATGCATGGTACCAAGTACTATAGGTTCTGATACCTTTCATGTTTGGGGATTAAAAAAAAAAAAAAAAAAAAAAATTAAGGCATATAAATAAAATAGAGGGTTTTCAAAAATTGTTTTTAATTTTGCATCATGTACATATAGTGTGTAGCCCAAACACTCCCCCCTTGCAATGTTTCTGCATTTAATTTGAAAATGAAGGATTCAAAATAGGTTTGAATAAGGTGCAGTTTAGAGCCAAAATTTAAAATTTTTTCGGTAATTTAAAATTGGTTGACTTACAGACAACCGGTTTACAAACTTTTGTGAACTGAACGGTTGTAATGACTTGACTTCAGTACTTCCATATATGCATATATATATTAAATAAATTATAATTTTAGACAATGCTATGTTAAGTCACCAGTTTTTGAATAATAATGTGCAGTGGGTTAAGTAAAGGTTAATGCAAATGAATTATAACTAATAACAAAGAAAATATATATGTAGTTAATGAATAAATAAATAAAAGATAATCATAAACCAAGTTACATGTTATCTTATCAAGACACCATAACATGACCATGGTTTATGAAAGCAAAAAGTATTTCGATTAGCCAGACAGTTTAGTGCAACTTCTGCAAAAAAAAATTAATTTTGGTAAGTTTTCCAATAAAATTGATGTACATCTAACCCGAATGGCAGTTCTCCTGAACCCATATAATTCTAAAAATTCTATTCCTATTTTATCACAGCAGCTAAAGCAGTAATATATATATATATATATATATATATATATATATATATAGTTTTATAAAGTAAGACATTGTAGTGGAACGTGTTTATTATAATCAAGTTTTTGTAGGTTCTTAATATTCTTTTTATTTATATTTCTCATTCTTTTCTTTTTCTTACTTTTCTTCTATTAGGCTCAGCACCTTGTGTTAAATACTTCTCCATCGTTTTGTATTTTCTGTTAATTCTTTCTAATTTCATATATATATATATATATATAGGTATATTTAAAAAGTAATAGAACCAAAATATTCCAGCAGAATCAGTGTTTGCAGCTTGGCAACTGCTTTTTTTTTCACTCATTTCTCGTACATCTTGTATGCTACTCTTTTATTTTTATATTTTTCATAATTTATATATCTATATTTATATATATAATATTAAGAAAATAATAGAGCCAAAGAGGAAATTATGGAACAGAAGTATAGAATTGTGAAATAGTAAATTTTTAAAGATAAATATAAGTTGCAAGGGATTGAAAAAAAAAAAATTCAGTCCTTGTAGCCCATGTTGCTGGTATCAATTAAATATATGAATGCATCCTCTTACTGCTAGGTGTCATTAAACACAATGGCTGTGGCTGGCAGATAAGTGGCAATTTAAAAGTCATTGATTGCAGGGAGGCTTTAAAAAATATTGGTGCTTACTTTGCCTTTGTAATAGCCATGCTAGTGGAAAACACTAATGTTAAAGAAAGGCCATAAAAAGAAATGTAATGCAATTTTTTTATGCAAATTTATGAGTTTGTTTCATTTAACTTACTATTTTTTCAGAAATACATGAATGAGATAAGCCTGTTTATTTTGTGAGTATACTTGCACTTGACTTTTAGCTGGAATAGCTCCTACCTCAGCAAGTTCAGAATTTCTGTTCTGATAAAAATGAAAGGTAACACGTTATCAGAGTTTTGGTTGAAGATAAACAGATGACAAGGCCAAGTCAAGAAACTGTCCATAGTGAAAACATTGTCTACTAAAAGTTTTATAAAGTAAGGCATTGTAGTGGAACGTGTTTATTATAATCAAATTAATTTAATGTGTATAGAAATGATGCTATTGGGGAGGTTGTTAAAATAGACTTATATGATAGTAATCAAATTAAACTAAGATTTGGGCATTTTATCATTTTATCCAAAAGTGTTGCTATTATCAATGTATTTTTAATTAACTTCTTTATTTTCTCGTATTTGTCAATAATTTTTCCCTCTCTTTATTTTGTAATAAAGTCAACTGCATTCAAAAATATTTTAGAATTAGTACTGGTAAATGTTAATGGCTGTTATAAAAGTGGGCCATAGCCCACTTTTATAACCTGAGTGGTATAGTGTCACCTGACAGGACAGCAATAACCTTAAATTTTGAGAATAGTATTTTGAATTGTGCATATACAGTAAACTCCCGCTATTTGCGGGGGGTTACGTTCCTGAGAAATGCCTTGAATACTGAGTTATGGTTCCCATAGTAATAAAGGGGTTCCGTTCCAAAGTATGAAATATATAAGAAAAACTAGTCTAAAATTTTGTCTATGTATGTATTATATGTACCTTCATAATATGACTATGTACATAGACAGTATGTAGTGAAATGCAAGCATAAGGCATCAAAATGGAAATAAGAAACAATTTAATATTAAATGTAATATTTATTAGAAATTTCAAACAAATCTTTCAATTCAGCGCCTTTGCTATAGCTAAAAAACTTATCCTGCCAGTGCTATCACCAGTTTCGCTAAAGTGTTGATAAAAGAGTTTTACCTTTTCACGAGTGATGAGTGAACTTAATGGAATTTTATTTTGAGTTCGGTCTTCTATCCACAGATTTAAAGCTTTTTCCATTTTTTCTAATTTAACATCATGAGTTACAGAGCAAATTTTTGAAGCAATTAGCGCGTTTTCACAGACACTACGGCGGATTTTTTTCTTTCGATTTCTTGATTGATCGTACCGTTGACTCATTGATTTTATAACGTTTTGCCACTGACGAGACACTTTCACCATTAAAAATTTGTCTAATAACTGAATTTTACTCACTAATGTCATCACCTTCTTTGATTTTTTCACAATTCCCTTGTTATTCGTAGCCATATTTTTGTAGGGGTTAGAAAAGAACTTGTCCACAATAAAGTCACTTTTTTCCGTTAACACACTCGAAAAAGTCTGTTTACACTAACACACTGCAAAACGGTAGATTTTTCACTTTTGTAAGCATATCAATTTATAAAATTAAAAGCAAACGACGAAACATTCCATGACAAGCGCATAACACATACTGAACAAGGATTAGAGAGAAACATCCACGCTCGCGATTTTGTCACCCCTCTCCCCCACCCACTGAGCACTGTTTTGACCGGGAAAGATGATTTTAGCCACGCCCATGTTTTTTTATGGCGGAAAATGTTCACGGCAATTTAAAATTCACGTTTTTTTAGGTTTCATTTTATATTAAATCAGCAACCGCGAATACAGATACCGTGAATAGCGGGGGTTTACTGTATTACACTAATGCTTGATCTTTTATCAATATACTGTAATACTCATTAAGTTTATTATTTGTTTTTTTAATAATTTTTTAACAGTTTTTTAAATGCTGTGTATTTTGGCCACTAGAAATACTCATCAGTTTTAATGAAACAAAATTTATTATGCTTAAATTTTTAAAAATAGGTTGGTACCATAAAATTGAAACATGATGCTATTAATTACTGAAAAATTTAAATTTGTAAAGACATTTATTGCACAAAACTTTGGCATTATTCTATCACTACAAATTAATCCAGAAAAACCTTAAAATTAACATTTTTCAATGAAAAATAAAATAATAAATTATTATTTATTTCCATGTTGAACTAAATTGTAAACTTGAAATAATTATATAAAACCATTCATCTCTATTCTTTTCAAGGTTCCTGTAAAATTCGGCAGCCACACGAGTGGTTTTTCTCTTCAGATCTTGACTGCCACAGTTGAAATCTGCAGGATAAAATCAATAAAAAAAGCTGCTTATGTGTGGCCTGCTATAAACAAAAAAAAATTAAGTTTTAATTTTCAGTTTTTAAAGTTATTAAATGCAGCAAGAATTTACTGCAATTATTAAAACAATAGTGGTCCAGATACAGTAAGTACCCCGACTTACATAAGTCTGACATAGCTACCATGTAGGCAGCCAAGGAAATTGCCTCCAGCTCCTTTAGAGGCCCGGCGTCTTTGGCTGCCTACTGTTTTTGCGATTTTCATTAATTAAATTGAGGCCCAGACATATTCTTTGCCTCCGGGCCCGAAAAAGGGTAGCTACGCTACTGAATCTGAGTTATGTAATTATGAATCTGAGTTATGTAATTATGAATCTGAGTTATTAGTATATTATGGACACATTTGACCATAATAACGTAAAAACCCACAGAATTCCAGCTATTGGTATTATTGCAAATTCAATAAGTTTATGACTTGTTTATAATAGATTGCATTAACAGAAAAGCCCAATAAACCAGAAACTGCAAGTTGTTTTTATTGTCTTATGATTTTATATATTTTACTAAAGCACATTTCTGGACCTCCAGAAATTGGCTTTAGTAAAATGTGAGCTTCCGTGAGGTGATAATAGTGTGTTTCTGCTTTAAGCCTGTGAAGTTCTTTAGAGAAAAGTTCATTTTGACTGTTATCATGGTGCCAACTAAAAGAATAAGTGAGAGCTGTCAATTAGTACTATTAAATCTACTAGTACTAAAGGAAAGCAATTGATATAGATCAGAAAATTAAAATAATAAGGATGTATGAAAATGGTCAAACATTAACAAGTATTGCACTAAAATTAGATTTTGTCAGTGTCAACAGTGAATGAACACAATAATAAAGAACGGAGACAGAATATGAGAAGCAGTGAAGGGATCGGCACCAATGAAGTCAACTATAATAACCAATGCCACGAAATACACATCAGTTTTTACAGTACAATAACATGCATTTTTCCTTCCTTTTATGTTTTCTTTTCTTAATAAACCAGAAACTGGTTTATTAAGAAAAGAAAACATAAAACTCCAGTACCACTCCGGCTATTCACCACTATCCCCAGATAAAGTTTTTAATTGAACTAATTAAAAATATATATCTATTTTTCTTAATTCTTCTGAAGATATTTTGTGGTTTTTGTAATTTTGGCATATTAGGGATATAGTAGCAATATTTTATTAGTCATTCCCAAGTTACATAAAACTCGACTTACTGTATGCAGGGGAAACCATTCATGTGTGGCACCGTCTATTTACTGCATGAAAATTAGTTATTATTTGTATAATAATAATAATAATAATAATAAAAAAGAAACAATCCATCTTAATGTAATAATTTAAACATAAAATTGAAAATGCATAACTCAGCATTGTGATGAAAGAATGAGTTCTACTAATGAAGAACAGTATGTGACCAGCCATAATGGGATAACATAAAGGGTATGGAAGCCTCTCACAAGGAATCACAGTTTATGCAAAGTGAACAATAATATAAATTACTCCAAACTACTGCAATACGGCGCCTCTGTAGCCAGGTGGGCTGGAGCAGCAGTGCGTAGCACACGCTTCTTGATTAGACCGGGGTTCAAGCCCGTGACCACCAAATACGGAGGATGCAGAAAGGTCAGGGAATGACCACTGCATATCCCCGGAGCAATATGGCCTTGGTTGCTAATACTCCTAAAAACCAAATAACAACAACTGCAAATACAAGGCTAAAGACAACAACAAGAAGGTGGTACACAAAGCTACAACTGCTAATACCCAACCAGTGAGTCACCAACAATAAATATTTTTGACTGGCCCTGTGCTAGGTTAATATATGTATGTAATTCACAGTTATTTTAATATTACCCAGTGGTATGCTAAGTTATGATCAAATTGTATAGCATAATACTATTTTTATTTTTTGTGTTTTACTTCAACATAATTTTATAACTTTTTGGTTATTTTTGATAGAATAATTAATTAGAATAACCAAGTGCACAGTGAATTATTATATCTTAAGTTTTTTAAAAATCATTAAATATTAATGATTTTCAATTAATACAAAAAAATATCTATTAAATACTATATCATTAACTCTATAATGAATATTAGTAGATATGCTTGTTAAGAAAAGTAAAGTTAAAGAATACCTGATGTTGTTTTTCCCAATAGTGCTCGGCAATGGCAGACTTATTGAGTTCTGTGGTCTGTATAGCTCTTGTATAGTATCCCCCTGAGAATGCTGTCATCCTTGACCAGACGCATAGATTCTGGGACCGCAAATGGCTGGAGAGTTTGTGGATTGGGTCATCTGGTAACAATAGTATGAATAGAGATGGGGGAGTTCGGCTCCACCCCCTTTTGGAGGCTGTGGTCCTTGCCAGAGACAAATGTTTTAATTTGCCAAGCTCCCAGACCATTTCTGGTTCCAGCACACGTGAAGAGAGTGTTGAACATGCGCTTGGTCAGACACGTGTGCCGTGAGCCTGATATTTAAGGTTGTGTCGCTTGAACTTCATTATTGTTGAGAAAGGAGGCGGATGCCCCCGAAAGCTTCAATGGTGTTTTATCGCTTTTAAATTTATAAATTTTTTAATGTATTTTAAATTCATCAATTCATTTTTATTTGTTTTAAAGTAAATCAGTTTTTGGTAAATTATTATTTTACAGTTTTTATTGTATTATTTCAGTATACTATTCAGTATTATTTTATCATTAAATCAGTTTATTTAAACGTTTGGTGTATTTGTCTGAACTTGTGGTCTTATTTGGTGTGTTATGAAGTGAGTAATTGAAGTTCTTAAAAACAGCTTTCTAATGTTCTTTATTTCAACTGTGCTTTAGTAATACAGGCAGTTCTCGCTTTATGAGTTCTCGGGTTTACGAGTTTTTTCCCTCAAGTATCAACAAAATCAAAAATATGAACATTAATTGCAAAAAATGTTAAACATTCATAAATACCGCATTCCAAACAACGTGCATAGCTATACAATACAGTGTACCCAGCTTTACGATAGTAATCCGTTCCAGAGACACCATCGTATTGTGAAAATATCGTAATGTGAACCCAATAACACATTGTTTTTTGGTTATCAGAAGTTGAAATTTTTGCTGTATAACAAGCTATTTATCTCTCTAAAATGTCATTTTTAAGGTCACGAGCGTGACCTTAAAAGGGGCCATATTAAATGTAGGTCGTGAGCATGGTTTGTAAATTGGATTAGTTACCAATTCAAATCGTTAAAATGCACTACACTTTCATGGTTATCATATATTCTGTTATAAGAATCAGTTTTAAACGCCTTTGTTGATATTACTAAAACACATTTCTGGAGGCCATTTCCACAAACCAATAAAAACAATTTTGCACTTTCTGGTTTATTGGACTTTTCTGTTACTGCAAGCAATTATAAACGGGTAGTAAACTCGATCTTATTGCATTTTCGAAAATACCGATAGCTGGAATTGTGTGGTTTTTTACGTTATTATGGTGAAATGTGTTTCCCCTTCACTGTAATCTTCGTAAACTTGTTACTCCTCGTGAATGATGTTAGTTTCGATTTGAGCATTCCGTTAAAAAATGCTTATGCATGCTATTGAAATTTATAAAGAAAAGAGAAGATTATCTTGGAAACAAACACCACTTGAAGCATTTCTGAAGACGACGACTCCTTGTGCAACAAACCAATGAGTGCCGAGCCAATAATGAGTGATCAACGAGTGTGCATTTAGTTGATGATGAAGAAGAAGAAACATTCTTTAACATTTGTAAGTCGAAAATAATTTCTCTATTATTATAATTTGCCTGATTTTACAGGCTACGTTTTCATTTCTTTGGATAAATCAATCATTGTTTAAACAAAAACTAATTAGCTAACTAATTTCACTAAGGCGCATTTAGGGCTAGAGCCTCAAGCTGCGAACAAATTTAGACTATGTATATAAAGTGCTTAGCATCATAATACACAGCCATTTCTGAATAAACAGAAAATTTTTAAGGTGGCATCGTTTTAGGTTATATCTCATATTGTGAATGCCTTCACAACGAGTTGCCATGATATTGCACTACTTCGAATAAGTAACGCTTCACCTAAGGAGAAGACTAGTGTTACTTATTCTCAGATAGGTACCACCACCCAGACAGCACTGTTTCAGGGCTATTTGGCCCTTCGTCAGTGAGTGGGTAGGTACCCAAGTGGTGCAATGATGGCAAAAATTATAACATTCTCTTTTCTACAAGAAAATGTTTTGTGTGTTTTGTATTTTTAATCATTGCTTCCATGACTTTCCCTACCACTGAAGACTGACTTGTCTGTACTTACTCATTTTGCTCCTAGAACCAGGGCCGTGCCGAGCCATTTTAGTACCTGAGGCAAGAATGAAAAATTGCACCCTACTGTTCATGATAACAACATTGGCAATTATTTAATTTTTCTTTTGATACCCCTTTCAGCTTTTAACCTGAGGCAAGAGCCTTGTTTGCCTCATCCTCAGCACAGCTCTGCCTAGAACTATCTTCATAGACACAATATGCTTTTTCCAATCCAGAAAAACCTCTTCTCATAATTAAATTAATGGTTCAATGCATTCTCTCGCACTGCCCTCAAAATTGTTGGATATGTGGTACAGCTTCACTCACACAGTTTCTCCTCTCTGTAAAGGGTCTTCATCTGTAAAGATCAATGTGAAGTCCCTGTTATATTTATCAGCAACATCAGCTGGGTTATATACCACTTTTCCATATCCATTAGAAATGGTCTGATTTGATTTGCTCTTTTCTTCTTTATGTTCACATACATGGAAAATAAAACCCTTGTTTTCATTTTTTTCTCTTATATAGTGATTTCTCATAATTATCCTTGTAATCATCAGTGCTCTTTTAACATTTTGGAAAACCTTTGGGAAGTTTCTTTAGAATAGAATGCTGTTCCAGGAATTTGGCCCTAATTTGAAAAGTGTTTTCCATTTATTTTATTTTATGAAACAAAGGGAACAGAAATATGAATTGTTTTAAAAGTAGAGCAGCAGAGGCTTTAGATGAGAAACTGAGCCTTCCATAACAGTAAAGTATTCACATGAATACTTTATATTGTTTCTTTTCTTAAAGTCTATTTTCTTCTTATTAAAGGATACCTAAACTCACAGAAATTTGTTAGCAGCTGCAAGCTTGTGGTCCCAACAGTCATGCCCAAGAAACAAGTTTGTTTTTAAGGCAGTCATTTCAACCATTGACACCTGCACACAATAGTAGCTACGGTTTTACTGGTGAGAGGTGCTTACCCATCCATCACACAGTCCTGGCTTTCATTCATGTGTTGTGCTGTCATTCATATATTTTTTCATTGTTTTCTAATTAACTGTCATTTTAACTTACTTTTCCTACTAATGTTATCTTACTTTTGAAACAATCGTAATTTATGAAAAGAACAAAAATTTTGATGAGTACACAAAGAACTGGGCAGGCTTATGAGAAACACTTGGCAAGTCCACATGCATCCACAGATGAAATTTTATTCAAGCTGCTCTAGAGATAATGTTTTGAAGAACAGTTTCTCACTGGCTATGTAAACAAAATGAAACTTTTTTTTTTTTGATAGAAGTATTGCCTTCATGTTGGCAAAAATGTATGGAAAAATAAGTTTACTACAGATATTTTTATACTTGTCTTCACCAGTGAATACTGTATTGTTGCATTTCAATCTCCAAAAAAAATTAAATTGGAATTATTAGGTTTTTTTTGGGGGGGGGGGGAAGGAGCCTCATTTGTATAAAATACCTAAGACTGTTATAAAGATGTGGTCAACTGTCAGCAGAAACACCACAGACATTCAGTATGCAACTAGCCACCTGAGACAGAGATAACAAAATGAAAGGTCAGTTTGCCTGTGAGCTATATCTACTAATATAGATTTAATATTTTGTGAATTTATATGTACAGTACAGTATTTGTTTTAGGAATTAGTGTGAGACTAAAAAAAAAAAAAAAATGCCATATAAAATATACATTCATTTTTTTAGTCATCTGTAATGTTTATATTAACATATATAATAATTATATTAAGTTTAATAAACATTAATTCAGTACGTTTTTAGATACTGTATGAAATACTTTGACTTTATTTTTGGAAGGTAGGAGGGGCTAGCACCATCAAGATTAAAACAGTAATTGTTTATGCTGCTTGCTGCATTTCATACTTTCTAGTTTGGTATAAAATAAATTATAATAATATGTTGAATAAAATCTTTGTGCTTGTTTAACAAGAAGTGTATATACATTTTGATTTAAAAACACATGTTTCTTTCTCTCTTATCCTTGTGGATGTTTAAACTGTGCAGTTTAAAAACTGTACAGGTCCAGTGATTTCAATTGAACTGTAATGCTGAAAAAGTTGAGTGTACTCTGTATAATGACATGGAATTCTAATTTATTCATAATTATTTTACATCTGTGTTTGTTATTAGTACAAAACTATTTTTGAATTTTTGACTCATTTTACAAAATGTTTTTATATTATTTGGAATTTTTTTATCTTACAAATGTAATGGTGTGTGCAATTTCAATTTGTATTCTTCTGTAATGTGTGATATGAAGAATCATAAAATTCTTAATAATTAATTGTCAGACTTACTTTTTATATATATAATAACTCCACAAACATGTCAGCTTTTTATGTTTGAATGCCACTTAGGCAAGTACGTGAGATGAGATGCTGTCAATAAAAGTGTAATTGGTATTTAACATACCAAAATTATCAATTCTAGATATGTATACATGTTTAAATCTTAAATTGTATATACCATCAACTTAATAAATTTAATTATGGTATAGATAAATGGTGTTGCATCTGTGTATGTCACAACTTGTTTTAGAAACATTTCTAAAACAGACATCGGATCAGAAGAAAGTGTCCGCAATACAGAGATATCCACTTTGCATAGGTCAGTGTAGCCAATTTCAATAATTCAGAAAAACTAAATTCACTTTATTTTGATAGTGATGAAACTACAATTCTGCCAGGTCCACCATTTGTTAGAGATGTGGGGACTGCTTGACATTCTGGTGGGGGGCAGTATTTATAGTTTTGTCTCTGTATTTTGAAGTTCTTAGCTTAAAGTATAATACTGTACTGGTATATTTTCTGCAGCAATTCATTATATATATACACTTTTTTTTTTGCTCATTATAACTGCTAAAAAGTCAGCACAGCATATAATTCACCAGTTATAAGTGAACTCTTACTCAGAGTTCTTCACCAATTAAAATTGTGTGTATCTGGTATATTCTCTGTTTCAGTTAATTAACTTTTAGTAAAAATAAATGTAATTTCCTTTGTTTACAGCAGGGTTCTTAACCTGTAGTCGACTGATGGGCTTCAGGGAGTCCAAAGACCCAGGAGCAAAAAAAAATTATTTTTTCTTCGTTCACAGCAGAACAAGCGATGCCTTCACAATGAGTAGCACAAGTATTGAACTACTTTCAAATGAATAGCCTTGCTGAAAAGTTAATCTCCCATTTATTAAACAACTATAGTCTAAAAACAAGTAAAACTTAAACAGAAAAAAAAAAAACAATTGCAAGCATTAGCATTAGTAGAGGCATGATGCAAGATGCAAGGAAGCAAGCTTATAGAGCATCAACTAAAAAAAAAAAAAAGAAAGAAAAAAATTCCCATTTCACACAACCATTCATTCTAAAAGTTTGTCCATTTCTTCCTTGAATTTATTTAAGCTATCGACTTCCACAATGACAGATGGAAGTTCCAGCAATCAACCACCCGCTGTCTAAAAGCAAATTTCCAAACATCTATTCTACAACTGTCCTTTAATTTGAATTTATGCTCCCTTAGATTTGTAATCTGATGAAGAATACCATCAGCATTGAGCCTGCTCAACCCACTCACGGCCTTATACACCTCAATCAGATAATGTCACAGGTGCCTAGTCTCCAGACACTGCAATTTGCAGAATTTAAGCCTTTCTTAGTAAGAGCCCCTTCATTCCCCTCATCAGTCTCATTGCCCTTCTCTGTACTCATTCCAGCAACTCTATATTCTTTCTAAAATAAGGCCTCCAGACCTGTACGCAGTTCTCAATGCATGGCCTGACTATTGCCTTATACAAAGGAATAATCACCTTCTCCCTACTATCAAAATTCCTGTATATCATTGACAAGACTAGTAAGTCATTAGATCACTTACTAGTTTTAGTCCACGTCAAAGTTAAGCCACTGGAACTAAGAATCAAGGAAATTAACACCATCCTGCTGGCCAAGTTTATCACCAGATCAACTGCAAAGCTCCTGCTGACGATTCACATAGTTGCCCACTTAAGAACAAACCTTGCAAGAATCCAACAGATGGATAAGCTCTTCCTCAACCCAGCATTATAACTCAAAAATCACTTCAAAATTGAATCTCTCCCCCCCCAAGCCAAGGCCATCTTTTCCATTAGACATAAGATATTAATGAATTTGCTAACAGAAAAAGCCAAAGGAAGAATTTATCTTAGCGATTTGTGTTTAAAAATTAGTTTGTACAATTTTACTGTTGGAATAAAATCATTGAATTCTATTTGAATTACGCTTTTTTTTTTTTTTTTTTTTTCTTTGGGCACTCTGCCTGGTTGATTTATAATGTAAAATTGAATGTTTTGTGCTGTGCTGACTTTAGAAACTAATTTTAGCAGTTATAGTGAGCAAAAAAAGAAAGTGTGTATATAATGAATTGCTGCAGAAAATATACCAATACAGTATTATACTTTAAGGTAAGAAATTCAAAATACAGAGACAAAACTATAAATACTGCCCCCCACCAGAATGTCAAACAGTCCCCACATCTCTAACAAATGGTGGACCTGGAAGAATGGTAGTTTCATCACTATCAAAATTAGAAGCTCAGTATACTGTTAGTAAAACTACGTCTTTATCAAATAAAAGTCATTACAACCTAGATCAGCATATAGTTTCCAAACATATTTTTGGTAAAAGGATAGTAGTGCATTTATGTATATTCACAGTAGACAAGTGCCCACTATTTCAGGGCACCCAAAATTTGATTTTTTTTTTTTTTTTTTTTTTTCATAATTTTATTAACACATTGCTGTTGCAAAGAAAAATATATATATACAGTATATAGAAAAAAAGGAATGTAGTATAAATTTTCTTACTATTTGCAGAAATTATTTTAAAAATGCCAGTCAGTAACATCCTCTCAATGTGATCTTAGTAAAATCACAATGTGTTTATCATTGGAAAATCTGAATTATTATTATTATTATTATTATAATTAGCTATATGGTACAAGGAAGCCTGAGGCTTTTGCTGCACAGCCAAAAAAAAAAAAAAAAAAATCTGATTTACCCCTGAGAAAGAGAGAGAGATTGTCAGCATAACATGAAAATAATTTTAAAAATATATAATAAATAGATAGAGTGGGCTGCTGCTTTTTGTAGGATTAAATAATTTAGATGTCAAAGGGATAACACTTTTTTTTGTAACTGTCTTTTTTTTTTTTTTTTTTTTTTTATGTAAACCCCAAACACGAGTGGTATTAGAACCTATAGTACTTAGTACCGTGCTTGGGTGGAGGTTGAGAAGACGAAAGAAGATATTTGTTGATTTTGGACTTGAACTTCTGTAGACTAATTTTCGGGAAATATGTATGAAGAAAGGTTGTTCCAGAAAACGGCAGTTGAATGAATAAACGAGGAAGATGAAAAGTTGGTTCTGTGAGTTTGAATTTGGACAGTAAATGGATGTTGGCGGGTGGCGGCACATGTTCAGACTGTTTTGAAAGAGAGAGCGGGAATTGTAGAAGCCAATTCAGAAGAACATTGCCCATGGAAGTATCTGTAGAAAAGGCATGCAGCAGAAACAGTACGTCTATGAGACAGCGAGTGCAGAGACTCTGTTAGAGATGAATCATTAATTAACCTAACTGCCCTCTTCTGAATGGAATCAAGAAGCCTGAGAGAGGTTTTGGGGGCATCACCCCAGATGTCTGAACGATATTCCATGGCAGGGTAGATTTGAGATGTCAAGAGCAACTACTTGTGTTTCACCAAACCTTTCCATTGAATTAGTCCATTAAGAATTTATTATAGTTACACACAGAGCGTACAAATAAAGAAGAAATATATGAGCTTTCGGCTATATGGTAGCCTTCATCAGAATTAAAAATTCATGAATGGCAGTTGGAATGAAGATGTGCACTGCCAGGTGCGTGAGACGCGAGGTTTAATTGTTTGTTGACGTCTGTGGCTGTGACGCATGATGACGTGGCCAGCGCTTGTCCAATGACAGAACTACTGATTCTGTGATCGGGTTGACTTGGCAACCACTGTTCCTGTTCAAGGATTTATCCGAAGATTTTATATTTAACGATTCCAACCAGGTACGTTTTAGGTAATGGTGGGATCTGTCTACCACCACGACATCGCGGTGTGGGTCGATGTCGTGGTGGGTTGTCCAGACATGTTCGGCGATAGCTGAGTGTTCTATATCCGCTAAACGGATCGCTCTTTTATGCTCCGAGAGACGCTTCTCGAGTCGACGTCCAGTCTCTCCAAAGTAGCAGCTAGTGCAGTCACGGCAAGAGATGCGGTAGACCAAACCGCTCTGCAGAAGGGTGGGGACAGGTGTTTTCACGTTGGAAATGAAAGAACGCAGTTTCTTGCCTGGGAGTTGGATGCACTTTATTCCGTGCGTTCTCAGGATTCTACCGATCTGTTGTGACAGGTTGGGGTAGTATGGGATGAATGCCCTCGTGGATGGCTCGTCACTGTTGGTGTTGTAGCTGGTCGTCACGATGTCACGTGTCTGTAGATCACACCTGTCGAGGACGTCAATGGGGTAGCCACACCTCGTAAGGTCTACTTTGACCCTAGTGACCTCTTTGCGTCTTTCATCAGCGGAGCTGGAGTGTGTCCAGGCGCGAGTAAGCAAGGTTCGGGCAGTGGAGAGGAGGTGGCCTCGCGCGTGTGCTGACCGGAAGTTGGTGAACTGGCCAGCACACATGGGCTTACGATAAACTAGTCCTCAGGTATGTGCCTTCACGTCGGACAAGTGTGTCTAAATATGGTAAGGAGTTGTTCGACTCCAGCTCAATCGTGAATTTTATGAAGGGCGATAGTGAGTTGAGGTATGATAGAAGTCGCTGACCTGAGTCTCTAGGGATGACCACGAACACATCGTCAACATAGCGACACCAAAAGGCGATGTGATCTGGTGCGTGTGCAAACGCACGTCCCTCTAACTCCTCCATCACGATGTTTGCTGTGACCGAGCTGACAGGGGAACCCATGGCCGTGCCATGTATCTGCTGGTAGACTGAGTCATTAAATATGATCGCACCCCCTGTTAAGCACAGTCTGAGGGCGGCGGAAATGTCATCGGGTGTGAGACCAGTTCTTTCGTTGAGGGTTCTATCATTGTCCAAGAGTTGTTTTGCACAAGAAATGGCAAGTTCCACAGGGATGGAGGTAAAGAGCGATATGACGTCGAACGATGCCATAACTTGATCCTGCGAGATGGATACAGTGCGAATCCTCTTTATGAATTCAACACTGTTGGAGACGGTGTGGGTTTCTGCCCTCAAGGCATTGAAACAGGATTCGTCCATCGTCATTCTACCGGCAGACAAAGGCCGCCGTACGGTTGTAATGGATCACACCGATTACATGGCGAAAGCGCTACTACTTTTACGGGATACTACCGTATACAAACCCCTGACCATCAACCCCAACAGAGTTTTAGAACGATGGGAATCAGAGGTGAATATCCTCATCAACAGTTGGCTGAAACAAGGGAAGATCACACAGTCAACCCGTAATCACCTCCGTGCCTCCGGATGTCAGATCCCACGGTTTTACGGCCTACCGAAAGTGCACAAAGAAGACACCACTGAGACCAATTGTATCCTGCTGTGGATCACCGACTTACGAGCTGTCTAAATTTGTCTCGAGACTTCTTTCTCCTCTAGTTGGCAAGACCACCCACACCGTCTCCAACAGTGTTGAATTCATAAAGAGGATTCGCACTGTATCCATCTCGCAGGATCAAGTTATGGCATCGTTCGACGTCATATCGCTCTTTACCTCCATCCCTGTGGAACTTGCCATTTTTTGTGCAAAACAACTCTTGGACAATGATAGAACCCTCAACGAAAGAACTGGTCTCACACCCGATGACATTTCCGCCGCCCTCAGACTGTGCTTAACAGGGGGTGCGATCATATTTAATGACTCAGTCTACCAGCAGATACATGGCACGGCCATGGGTTCCCCTGTCAGCTCGGTCACAGCAAACATCGTGATGGAGGAGTTAGAGGGACGTGCGTTTGCACACGCACCAGATCACATCGCCTTTTGGTGTCGCTATGTTGACGATGTGTTCGTGGTCATCCCTAGAGACTCAGGTCAGCGACTTCTATCATACCTCAACTCACTATCGCCCTTCATAAAATTCACGATTGAGCTGGAGTCGAACAACTCCTTACCATATTTAGACACACTTGTCCGACGTGAAGGCACATACCTGAGGACTACAGTTTATTGTAAGCCCATGTGTGCTGGCCAGTTCACCAACTTCCGGTCAGCACACGCGCGAGGCCACCTCCTCTCCACTGCCCGAACCTTGCTTACTCGCGCCTGGACACACTCCAGCTCCGCTGATGAAAGACGCAAAGAGGTCACTAGGGTCAAAGTAGACCTTACGAGGTGTGGCTACCCCATTGACGTCCTCGACAGGTGTGATCTACAGACACGTGACATCGTGACGACCAGCTACAACACCAACAGTGACGAGCCATCCACGAGGGCATTCATCCCATACTACCCCAACCTGTCACAACAGATCGGTAGAATCCTGAGAACGCACGGAATAAAGTGCATCCAACTCCCAGGCAAGAAACTGCGTTCTTTCATTTCCAACGTGAAAACACCTGTCCCCACCCTTCTGCAGAGCGGTTTGGTCTACCGCATCTCTTGCCGTGACTGCACTAGCTGCTACTTTGGAGAGACTGGACGTCGACTCGAGAAACGTCTCTCGGAGCACAAAAGAGCGATCCGTTTAGCGGATATAGAACACTCAGCTATCGCCGAACATGTCTGGACAACCCACCACGACATCGACCCACACCGCGATGTCGTGGTGGTAGACAGATCCCACCATTACCTAAAACGTACCTGGTTGGAATCGTTAAATATAAAATCTTCGGATAAATCCTTGAACAGGAACAGTGGTTGCCAAGTCAACCCGATCACAGAGTCAGTAGTTCTGTCATTGGACAAGCGCTGGCCACGTCATCATGCGTCACAGCCACAGACGTCAACAAACAATTAAACCTCGCGTCTCACGCACCTGGCAGTGCACATCTTCATTCCAACTGCCATTCATGTATTTTTAATTCTGATGAAGGCTACCATATAGCCGAAAGCTCATATATTTCTTCTTTATTTGTACGCTCTGTGTGTAACTATAATAAATTCTTAATGAATCCAGAGCGCGTAGGCCTGTTTCGTTATTGAATTAGTCCATAAATGGGTAACATAAGCCAGAATATCACCAGTGGATCGACACTGACAGAATCCATACTGGTGATCGTTGATCAGATGGAAGGTTTCTAGGTAGTTTAAGAGTTGGTGGTTAATTGATATCTCCATTACTTTAGGAAGAGTAGAAGTAATTGGATGGGAGGGATTTGTCACCCTTTTTTAGGAACTGGCTGGATATGAACAATTTCCAAGCAGAAGGAAAAACACCTTTGGAATAAGAAAGTGAAAAAAGGCAGCAAAGAATAGGAGTACGTTCAGGAGCACAGGTTTTGAGAACAAGTGGAGAAATACCATCAGGACCTGGAGCTTTCTTAGCATCAAGATTCGTCAAAATCCTTTTGATGGAAGACCACAGGAGGCATTGAATGGAGCATGGTGGGAGGTGTTTTACCAAGATCATTAATACATGAGTTGGAAGAAAAATGGGATGCTAGCAAGTCAGCTTTATCCTTGGCTGAAGTGACAACAGAACCATCTGGTTTAGACAGAGGTGGGAGCAGAGATGGGCAAAAGTTGCGGCCAATAGCTTTGGCAAGAGACCAGAATGCTCGGCTACCACTAGCGCAAGAAGCAAGTTTTCTACTCTTAGTCTATTCAAACTCTAGTTTGGACTGATTAATAACTACTTTACAATTGTTGCGAGCTTTGATGTACGCAGAAAATGAAACTGAAGAATGAGAAACAAGCCAATTACGATATGCAACATTCTTCTCTTGAACAGCCTTAGCACATTTATTGGAAAACCAAGGTTTAGATAAAGGATGAGATTTTAAAGAGGAGTGTGGGATAAGGGATTCCATTCCTGCAAGAATTTCACTGATGTGATCTGAGCAAACGTTAACATCAGAAGTTTTGAAACAGTAATCTGACCAATGAAAAAAAGAAAAGAAGTCTCGCAGGTCATCCCATTTTGCATTCTTGTAATGCCAAACAATACGAGGTTGGGAATAGCCATGAGATAAAGGTTCCATTGGAGACGAGACAATCAGTAAGTTGTGATCTGAAGTGTCTAAAGGACCTCTCACTTCGACCGTGTACTTAGAAGGGTTGTTTGTGAGAAAAAGATCAAGCGTATTGGCTGTATGATTAGGATTGTCCGGTATTCTTGTAGGTAAATGAACAATCTGTGCAAGGTCATTAGTAATTGCAAAAGCCTCAGCATCGCGACCAGCTGGGTCGGTGTGACTAAAAAACGGAAGCCAGCTGGAGTTGTGAACATTAAAATCACCAAGGAAAATTACCTCACTGTTTAGGAAAGTTGGACTGGGGAAAGTCAAGTTGCAAAGAGAGGAAGTCAAAGCGCTCCAAGTGATTAGTGGAGTTGGGAGAATGGTAAAGACAACAGATGAATTTCACACAATGAGGTAGAGAGATTTTAAGCAGAGAAGATTAAAAAGAGGAGATTCCAAATTACCAAGTCTCTGACGGAATATCGGAACGGACATATGCACAAGTACCACCTCTGAGGCGAAAGGAATCATACAGCAAATAATTTGGGCAAGTGGGATGAGCAGTAGTTGAATCAACCGATAACTGAAATTCTGTCAGAAAAAGTACAATGGGTTTGGCAGACTGCAAGTGGAAATGGATATTGTTGAGATTAGAATTGGGACGACGTATATTTGTGAATTGAATTAGGAAGTGCTTGGGAGGTTTAGATCTTTTTGCAGATAAGCTTGCTGTATTAGTTTGACAATTCATGGTGTATTCAATAGAAAGAAAGTGGGTGGGACATGCTGTACGAAGTAATGAAATTTTTGGATATGGCATACACGTAAGAATATACCGAGAACCTTGGCATAACGTGGCCTCGACAATGCTCCCCGCATACACACTATTCGGACTCCTCCAGTCACTATCTGGCAGAGTAGAGGTAGCAAGATTATACACTAGCTGATCCGGAAGCTGCCTAGAGAGTTACCAATAGGTTCAGTCCGGTGTACTAACTAGCGGCCGGCCTGCGAACACTGTTTTAGAGCTGTACCCTCGAAATGTAAGGAATATTGGATCTCGTCACGACATTCATCATAACCTCAAAAGTCATCAATCATACTGCATGATGGAAGAGATAGGGAAGGGTTGACCGGAACTTAGCTGTAGAGACTGAGCATGGGTTCCACCCCTTCAAGCCTCCAATAAGCAAAGTGGTGGTATTGCACCGGTTGATCGGAGTCATCTACCACCTAGTACTGCCTGGTGACATAGAGGGCCGCGCTCCTCCATGTGGTGTGGGTTCCACACCTCGATCCCTGCTTACATTGGTTCACACCTGAGTAGTCACCCACCATCTATTTGTGCGTGATTATACCCAGGATTACTAACAGTCCCACCATCATGAAGGTGCAAGCAGAGGATTTGGCTGTCACAGACCGTCCGGACTTCGCCTGAAATTGGGTCCACTTGACTTGAGTGTCTCCCGAATATCAGTTCCATCAGCGTTTTAGACTCCCAGGTAGCAAGTACAGCTTGCCTGACATATCTGAGAGAATGTCTGTGACAACCTCAAGGGACCAAGTGTCTGTGACTAATGCATTAATCTGAAGTAGAATTTTTAAACCTGAGACAGACTAACTCAGCCACATAGTGAAAAAAAGCCTATAAAAATTCCTTGTGTCATTGATGGGATTCAAACCCAAGCACTTTCAATCTGGTGTGGAGAGGGCAGTGATTATATTCACTGAGCTACCCTTGAGGGTAGTCAGTGAACATAATCACCATCCAGAATGCACCAACCCTTGATCCCTGATTGTCATCATTACCATTTATATTATAAACCACCCCTCCCCACTTTCTGCAATTATTTCAATTTAATTTGTTAGAGTTCCATTTTAAAAATTGACTTACCTGTTTTTTGTTGAATGAAAAACCTAGTTTCTGAGAGCAGAACATGTTTGTCTTTCACTAGAGTCTGACTAATATTGATACATGCACAGGGGCGGATCCAGAATCTTTCTAGAGGCAATATAACAGTGATGATATATATGATTGCCAGCAACTGAAAATATATTCATCTAAAATTTAACAAAATAATAATGATATATCAGATAATATGCACAAAAACACAAAATTTTTATGCAATAAAATACGTGAAAATCTGCACCAAAACACTTGTTATATGCAATAATACTCTTTAATTTTATTACCAGTTTAGTTATTAAAATGTGAAAACCAGTGTTCTTTTGTAAAACACTGTCAGATACTTAGTTTTTTCTCCTAATGTTCTAAGAACTTCAAATATCTCTTCAAACTTTCCCATTTTCAGTCCATTGCTGCGATTCTGTTATAGACTTAGATATCCAAGCAAAGTGAGGCTTGATGAACAGCAAATATTTTCTAACCAAAGAATTGCCTTAATGCCAACAGCTGTGACATCCATGGTATCCTAAAACATTGACACCTTTAGAATCAAAATTTTTAGCATAAAACAATGCTGCACATAATCATATTCCCTACCCCTTGTCAGAATATATGCAGGTCAGGTTGCATACAAATGCTTTGAGTGACCGTGATTCAAGCCCACATGCCTACAAAATATGCGGTTTCTTGTTTTCTAGTAGTCTTGCAAACTTCTGTGTTGGAATTTGAACAGAAAACTTATTTTATTTGTAGCGTCACCTCAAATTTCGTTAAAATCGGACCAATGGAAATCCCATTGTCAGTCCGTCCGCATGTAATAACTCGACACCCAGTGGATTGATTTTCATCAAATATTATTTTATATTTTGCTGTTTTAGAACGATTTGTCAGACTTGCCAAATTTCATTATAATTGGGCCAATTCAAATCTGACAGCTAATTCTTTGTTCTCATATAATAACTCATCACCCAGTACAGGGATTGTAATGAAATTTTATATTTGGGCCTTTCATAAAGATTTGTTATGCTATTCGAAATTTCATTTAAATAGAATCAGTAGAAATCTGGTAATTATTATTTATTTTATTTTATACATATATAGGCTATCCATATACAGTATATTGTAGCTGGCAGTACTGGATATTATGTTTGTTGCCATATGCTGGGTGGAATAATGAATAATGTAGCAGATGCCAGAAAGGAAATGTTTTTGGTTCACGTATAGAAATCGTTGCTTTTTGCTCTTTTTTTTTTTTTTTTTTTTTAAGTGCAAATTCTTTAGGCGGTGCCCCCAGGTAATTTTCACATGGGAGTAACTTGCATCCATGGATTGACAGAAATCGCCCCTTACCACTGTACCACTCAGGCATAAGTGATGCATGATGCAATCAGTACCCCTACAGCTGTTGCCACCGATTATGGTGGCAATGGCTGTAGGGGTACTGACTGCGCTACAGCGTGGCCACTGTGTAACTCGCATGCGTGTCATGTTTCAGTTTTAAATCGCTATATCTCAGCTTGTAGTAGTCCAATTTTAAACATCAAAATATTTATTTCGTCATTCTCTACCGTATTTCATAAACAAATTCCTGCAACAAAAGTTCAGTCTAACCATGAACAACAATCCGATGACTAGATCTGGAACAAGCACATATAAAAGTCATCGACTTAGCATTTCAGTGACACTTACAAACTTTGAAATCTGAAATGTATGCATCATAAGTCGATTGTATCAATGTTACCATATTAAATCTGTAAAAACTAATAAACTTGTAAAACAATTGCAAAATATTAAACCACTGTAACATTGAAATAATAAACGTTTCAAACGATTCTAAAGAAGTTTCACTTCACTTTCACTAGGCGTGTTCGGCACACAATTTTATTTTTCTTTTGTCATCAATCATGAATTATTACTATTTGCTAATGCACCTGAAATGTAATGCACTGCGCATAACTTGGTTCTTCTCTTGAGGTGCCTGATTTCATTAAAAGCAACTAAACTGGAAAATTTTCCTTGCATTTTTTTTTTTATTATTTTTTTTTTCCCTTTTGCTGTATTCATGTGTTGGTCGATTTTTTTCTGTATGATACATCCTACATCCTCTTTACAAATAACACAAGACAGTGCTGCCATTCGCTCCAAAATCTTTCCCGCTATAAATGGGAATTAATTACCGAAAGCTTGATGGGACTGTTTTTGTTTATACCATGTTCAAAGGGAAAGCGAACACGTGTTGAAAGCTGTATAGGACCAGGGTATGTCTGCCAGGGGCAAAGGTTTATGACTTTGTAGAGCGGATATCTTTTAAGGGCACAAAAGGTGCTATAGTTGTACACGATGGCACTAATGATATTAAGAGTAGGAGACCGGCAGAATTACTTAACAAGTACAGGTCACTGTTGAAAAAAAGCCGTGAATTAGGGTTGAATTTGAAAGTGTCTGCCATTCTGCCCAGACACGATAGGAGGAAGTACATGATGAGAGCCTTGTCGATCAATTCAGCCCTGGAAAGATTTTGCAAGGCTCAAGGGGTAGAATTTTTTTCAGCCTGGTCTGTACTTGTTAAGAATGCACTGCTTCTACAGGGATGGGATACACTTAAATAGAAAGGGTGCAAGAACATTTGCTGATGCTATCGAGGCAGTGTTAGGTGGGTGGGAAACTGCTAGCTTGTGGGGGGGATACAAAGGCTAATAGATTAACAGTAGCCACTGGCAGAGGTGAAAGTGATTCTTGCACTGCTATTGGAATGAGCAGAAGCCTGGAAAACAAGATGCAGGATATTTCAGAGACTGCTGGGAGTCACTGCGGTACAAATAAACGCATGGATTGTGTTAGGGTAGCTAAGAAAAAGAACAGGTGCATGTATACTTGCGTGTACACCAATGCTAGGAGTTTGGTAAATAAATTTGTGAATTTATATTGTTGGGATATCAGAGACGTGGTGTCACACAGATATACGGAATGCAGAACTGGAAAACGTCTACAGAAAGGATAGGAAGGGAGGAGGCGTTATGCTATTAGTTAAGAAACACATAAAATCTAAGGAAGTGAAGCCAGTCGACATCGCTGGACAGTGCAGTGTCGAGTCAGTTTGGTGTGACATAGCCATTGGGAGATCAAAATGGAGAGTAGGAGTGTGCTATAGGCCTAATGACACTGATGAGTATCATAAGTAACTGTACAAGGAAATAGAGTGGGCCAGTAAATCAGTCTTATAATGGGGGATTTTAATTTCCCAGATTTTGACTGGAATTTGTGGGTTGGTCATTCACACACTAGCAAGGCTTTTGTGGATTTATTGGATGATTGTTTTCTACATCATTCTTCATGCATTAAGAATCTGCAGATAGAGGAACCACTAGGTGGCAGTGATCACAGTGTGCTGAAGTGGGATTTACTCAAAGAGGTAACTACCATCAGGGGTAAAGGAAAGGATTATTGCTTTCGTAAAGGCGACTACGATGGTCTGAGACAGTATTTAAATTCTATACAGTGGGACCAACTGATGATGTTACCAACAGCAAATTCAAAATGGGAAGCATTCAAAGAACTTATCTTGGAAGCTATTAGGCTTTACATACCAACTAAGAATTATTGTTCAGGGTTTAGGTCGAAATGGATGTCACCTGAACTAATGAGACATATGGCAGAGAAGAAAAATGAATGGGATACATATAAATTAGCACGGGACATAGAAGCCTATGATAGATATAAGTTGATCTGTAACCACGTTACAATGGAGGTTAGGCAGGCGAAGGCAGATTACGAGAAATCTTTGGCAAGGGATGCGAAGAAAAACAGCAAAGAGTTCTTTACTTATGTAAACTCTAGAAGGAAGGGGATGAATCAGATTGGTCCCATTGATATCGATGGTTCAACTGTTGATGATCCTGCTCACGTTGCTAGCTAACACATTAAATGAATATTTTGCATCGACATTCACACATAAGGAGTTATTCAGCGAGGGGAATGCCAGAGGTGTATTAAACACTGGCAGTGAGCTATATGATTTTGTAATAACTGAGAGTAAAGTAGAGGAGAAATTGTTGAAGTTAAACATAAGAAAGGCACCTGGGGTGCATGGGATCTATCCAGTTATATTAAAGGAGGCAGCAAAGGAAGTAAGCAAACCTTTAGCCATAATTATGAGTGCTTCCTTGGACTCAGAGGAGGTACCCATAGACTGGAGATGGGCAAAAGTCACCCCAATTCACAAAGGAGGATCAAAGGCTGACACAAATAATTATAGACCTGTGAGTTTAACTTCGGTTCCAGGAAAATTAATGGAAGCACTGGTTAAAGAAGCACTGCAGGATCATCTAGACAAGACTTCAGTTATAGCTCGGACACAGCATGGTTTTGTTAATGGGAAGTCTTGTCTGACCAATTTAATTGGACACTATGATGCAGTCACAAAAGAACTGGATTCAAGGAATACCTTGATATTATATACTTGGATTTTAGAAAGGCTTTTGATACTGTTGTACATGGAAGACTGCTGCACAAATTGGAGCAGTGTGGAGGCAAATTGTTACTATGGATAAAGGGGTGGTTGAGGGGGAAAAGACAGAGAGTGGTATCAATGGACACTGCTCATCGTTAACTAATGTTATTAGTGGAGTCCCTCAGGGTTCAGTGTTGGGTCCATTATTGTTTTCTGTATTTCTAAATAATATTGATGATGGTATATCAAGCTTAATGTCCACGTTTGCAGACGATACAAAGGTTGGCACGGTTGTTAAGGACGCTACTGACGCTATGTTGCTGCATCAGGATCTGGAAAGGTTGAGCAGATGGGCTGAGAGGTGGCAAATGAAGTTTAACATTGAAACAGCAACCGCAAAGCAACGTATCAACTCTGTGGTACTACACTGACGGTTTTAGAGAATGAAAAGGACCTGGGGATAATTGTGCAGGCAGATATGGAGTTTTCTAAGCAGTGCAGACGGGCTGCAAGAGTAGCTCATGGTGTCTTGTCATGATATACATGAATTTTTCTAGCCGGGATATGGAGGTGATTATTCCCTTGTAAAAAAACCAATGGTCAGGCCACACTTTGAGTACTGTATACAGGTCTGGAGGCCTCATTTGAAGAAGGATGTAGAGCTGCTGGAACGATTACAGAGAAGGGCAACAAGATTAGTGAATGGAACAAAGAGTTGCTCTTACGAAGAGAGGCTTAAGTTTTGCAAATTACAGTGTCTGGATACTAGGCACCAGTGAGGTGATCTGATAGAGGTGTATAAAGCCTTGAATGGTTTGAGCATGCTCAATGCCAATGGGATTCTTCCTCTTGCTCAGAATAATCTCCTGAGAGGGCATAAATTCAAATTGAGGAAAGACAGATGTAGGATAGATGTGCGGAAATTTGCCTTTAGCCAGCGGGTAGTTGGTTGATGGAACAGACTTCCATCCCTTGTTGTGGAAGTTGATAGCCTAAATAAATTTAAGGCTCAGCTGGACAGGTATTTCGAACGAAGGGAGGGGTGAAGTGAAAGTTTTTTTTTTGCTGATGCTGCATAAGCTTGCTTTCTTGCATCATATGCCTCTACTAATATTAATGCTAATGCTAATATAGCCCCATTATGTTCCGTATTTCAAAAGCATATGGGGAGGGATGTGTACGTAGGAGAAAAAAGAGGTAGGATCAGGGCCGGATTTATAAGCCAGACAAGCTACAACTTAGGGCCTCACATTAAAAGGGACCTCTGTGTCGGTATAGAAAAATAATAATTTATAAATAATGAATATATACAAAAATATTAAATTTATTATTATACACTTCGTTCTTTCTTGCTTTTGCTTGTCATAAAAAACAATTTATCGCAATATACTTTTCGTTGCTTTTACAATGAGCACCTTTATTTATTTAAACAAAAATGAATGAAAACACATGTAATGTCTTTTATTTCATTATATTATTCATTTAATTGATATTGTTATTGTTAATAGTGTAAACAATATCTGTTATTTTTTTAAGAATTAATAAAAACCTATGTATTACTATGTACATAGCATTTCATATGCACCCTTTGATGACCATGAAACCCTATTAAACCTATAATTTGCTCAGCGAGGGGGGCCTCTTAAAAGTTATAACTTAGGGGCAACAACAACCATGGGCAAGATAGAAGGAAAATTCCCACTCCGTCGTATTTCACTAATAGTTTGGTAATTTGAAAATCTAGGTATGTAGAACAGCTTAAAGATCATTTAAAGGAAAGAATATGAAAGTAGCGGGTATCGATCAAACAAGTTGTTTGTCCAACATGTCCAGTAATGTTTCGAGACAACAAGATCCCCATAATGTTTTTATACAATGTCAATGTAAAATCTTTCATGATTGGCGAGCCACAATTCCATAACTTGAGCAACAAAATCTGATTTAAGACCTTGAACGAAAGCTCCAACAGCATATTCTGTATTATTTTATTTATTGTTTATCACTTTGGGCATTTAAAAAAACAAAGTTTACACTTTCTCCCATACTAATTTATTTAATAACATCACATTTTCGATCAGTGAAGTCACGTTTCCCAGTTCAACGTCTGAAAAACTATTGAAAGAACAGCGATGCAGTGCTGTTAGTAGCAGTCATGGTATTTGCAAATGCACATGTACAAAGCGTATAATCCTATTCTACTAATAAAATGAATTTGTTACTGCATGCGTGTGTTACATTTCAGGAGCATTAGCAAATACGTAGTAATGATTCATAAAAATAACTGCCAGAATTCAATTGGTCTCATTTTAATTAAATTAGAATGGATAGATGGACAAATCTTTTTACCAGGTCCAAATGAGTAGTATCGGGATAGGATTTGAACCGAATGCTTTTCAGTACATGTAATTGATTTGACCATTGTTTGAGGGAGTAAGGGAAAAAATGTTTATTTTTCTGGTGTTAGTTTGTTTTTCTCTAGTTGTAATTTCAGAATTTAATTTTCAGATAATTTTTTTTTTTTATTTTGGAGACCAGAGCGCGAAGTTTGATCGTTATCTGTGGCGAGGTTTGCTCGCGACTGTGCAGGTTCCCCCATTAGTTTTGGGTTAGATGTAGTCTTTGAATGTATCGATTGTGACACAGTGAATTTCTGTCAATAATTATGTGGTAATGCATTGTGGGTCTTAATTGGGAAGGTCTATTTTGGAGGTGGTTATGCTATGGGGAGAGCCACTGCCCACCCAGTACCGCCGCATCACAGACACGGCCTCTTTGTGTGCGGGATGAAAAACCTTTTTTTTCCCTGAAAGATAAAAATTCCTTGCTATTTCCATCTGATGCTGAGACCTGAAAATAAAACTATCTATATTCTTAAAGTTTTTGTTCCAAAGTTCCACCTGTTCTTGAAAAGCTGAAAAATTAAACCTATGTGCTTCCTTGAAGTTTAATCAGGTTTTGCAATGATCGTTATTTTCTCAAGTCTCTGTATATACTTGATGTGTGAAATCTATTTAAGATTTAAAATTAAACACTTAAAAGGTTATTTTTCTCTATAATACTAAAGAATCACACAGATATAGATAATATTTGCAGAAAATAATAATTTTTATTGGCTGAAAAAAATAAAAATTACAATGAGGGAGGAAGTGACATATTTTTAACAACTGTAAATTCGTCTGTTTCGTTCACACTTCTCTGTAACCGCTCCATCATATGTTATTTTCCTAAACTCTGTATATACTTGATGTGTAAAATATAGCGAAAACAGTCTGCTTGTATCTTTGAAACTTAACTGAGAAAGCAAGTAAAGCTATGAAGCGTTAGTACACCGCGCCTGCGTGTATCCTCAGGCTTCAGGAAGAAAAACCAGTTTCTGGGGGAAAATAATAAATAAAAAATAGGGCATACTTGCATTTTATGGTGTATATCAATGCGCCTGACGTCATTCTTACAAATCTAGGTTCAGTGTAACGTGTCACTTAGCTTTGCATGTTAGAAATATCGTGAGGAGCAGAGATTTGCTTAAGGGTATAAGGCACCCCTAAGGTCATATTGACTGATGGCACCCCCCCCTCTTGCCGATGGGAAGATTTTCATTTTTTAGAATGATTAATTTTTACCTTTCATTTACTTACGAAAAGTAAATGATACGCAATGTAACACTAAATTTAAAATAAAAAATAATATTCTTCACAAAAACTTCGAGGGTTAGGGAGAGTAGTGAACGAACCACCGCTTGGTAGGTATAGAGAGAAAATCTTTATTGCAACCTAAAAAAAAATGGTTACAGAGAACTTAGCGTTGCAACCAAACCATCACGGCATGCAGGCCAGGTTTTAACAATGCCAACACATACAAAGTGAAGTAAACAAAAAAAAAAAAAAAAAGAAACTCAGTCAAACTGATGTCATTGCATGGAACGCATCTACCCTCTTTCTATATCTTTATCATTTGCGAATTTGTTAAGATCAACATCAAATTTGTAGACCTGGGAGAGCATCTGAAAAGGGAAGAATGGATCTGTCAGGAAGAGTCTGGAATTCCAGACGGCTAATCTAAGAGTAGTCCGCAAGGCAGAGATAGGAATTTTCCAGCAGTATGTATTCCATATGGATGGCTCAGAGATAAGTCACACAATCATTTTTAATGTGACGGCCAACCTCCAGGAATCAATAAGCACGGAGGGACAGGAACCCCAATTGCATTTGTGAATGATGTTGTGCTAGCTTGTGATGGCAGATTGGATTTCCAATTGGCCCATTTGAGTAGCCAATCTTCAGATGCAATGAGAGACTTTTTAGTCGTTTGGGTGGCTGAGGCCCAGACTTCTGATACATACAGTAATGGTGGGTAGATAATCGTTCTGATGTATTTCCTGATTATTTTTGGATCTTTAATGTGCAACAGATTTTGTTTTGTTATCCAACGAACACTCGAAGCCCGTGCGGCGAGTTTATCTAACTGCATATTAAAATGGAGTTTAGGATCAAAAATTACACCTGTCAGAATGTGATGTAACAACAGGGATTTGGGTGTTTCCAAGAGTGGGAGCAATCACAGAAGGGCTGGTCTTCAGAGAGAACATTATCTTGGTCTTCCCAGGATTGATCGTCAGGCCAAAGTGCTGTAGAAAGGATGCCATTTCCAAAAGACTATTATTAATGTGGTTAGCGGTCGTGATGAGGTTGGGACTGTGCCCGATTGGGGTACAGTCCCAACCTCAAGGTCATCAACCTTAAGGTCAAGGAACCTTAAGGTCATCTGCGTAGACATCAAGGTCAAGGAACCTTAAGGTCATCTGCGTAGGAGATGATTTTTTGGTTATTCCGCACCAGTGTAGCAATAATTGCTGTGAACAATCCAGAGAGGATATCCTGCCCCTATGGTACTCCAGCGGTAACAATCCTCCAATACACTCTTCCTCCAGTGTCAGGTTGCAACAACTTCTTGCTAAGGAGAGCAAATAGAAAGCACAGCACGTTACAGTATGATCGTAAAGCCACAAAAGAGAAGGGACATTCACAGCATCAAATGCAGCCTCAATGTCTATGTAAGTCACATATGGGCAACCCCCGGTCCTCTACTTCTTTTGATCCGGTCCTAATCTATTTCAGCGAACTTTGTCTGATTCATGGTGGGAAAAAACATGGTGTGTTCTACTAACTCACATTAAGCTGACGTCATATGACTTGCGAAAAACACACCATGTTTTCTCCCACCGAGGTATCTTTCTCACTTTGACTAGCGGCGTGTGTGAACGTGTTACAACGTGTCAGTTTGGTGCCTGCGTTCATGTTGTGTTCTGTTCAGTGCCTGCGGTGTAGAAAGTTTGTTTGGCAGTTCTGAATATCGCTTATAAATTTGGGACAATGTCAGGGGTTATGTCAAAAAAAAAGAAAAGTAGATGCAGAGAATCGTCAATTTCAAGACAACTGGACGGAGGATTATTATTTTATTCTGAATAAAGGATTTCCTGTATGCTTGCTGTGCAAGGAATCAGTATCTGTCAACAAAGAATACAACTTGAAGAGACACTTTACTTTGAGACATGCGGATCACCAAAAAATTGATGGACAACTACGAAAAGATGGAATACAGAAGTTGAAGAACTTGGATACCCAGCAGCAAATGTTCAACAAGCAAAGAACGCAGCACCACAGCATTGTCAAAGCCAGCTTTGTGGTAAGCGAAAAAATCGCTAAGCATTCTAAGTCATTTGGTGAAGGAGAATTTATCAAAGAATGTCTTCTGGATGTTGCAAGTATAATATGTCCTGAAAAGAAAAAAGACTTCGGGAATATTGTCGAGACGTACTGTTGTTTGTCGAGACGTACTGTTGTCCGACGGATAGAAATTATGGCTGATGATATCAAAAAAAGTTTAAAAGAGAAGATCGCTAGATTGAAAGCATTTTCAATTGCTTTGGATAAGAGCGCAATTAGCAATATTTTTTCGAGGAGTTGATGCGGATTTCAACATCACAGAAGAATTATTGGCGCTTCGGCCGTTAAAAGGAACAACGGTGAAGATATATTTGAAACAGTCAACACAATCTTCGAGAGATTTGGGTTTAAATGGAGCCCCTGCAATGGTTAGTGCACGGGATTTATTGGAATTGTTCATGAAGGAGCAATAGAACTATAGATCCATCAGGAAAATTTAACAAATTTTCACTGCATTATCCACCAACAAAATCTGTAAGGTGTAAAGTGCGTTGGGGGTCTAACGGCTCCTGGGGTTTCCCCCCATCTCCGCGTATTTTCTATGTTTCAGGCAAGCCTGAGATTTTTTTAAAAAATATATATGGTTCATGAGCTATGTGGCGTGTTGTGCCCTTTGTTCATCCGGCCTATTAGCCGCCAGGCCCCTAGTGGGACCTGACGTTTCCACACCCTGCCACGGGGAGGCTGGCGAGGTGTACCCAATGAGGCTATTTTACTCTGGCGGGTCCTGCCACTTACTTTCCTGAGATTTCAGTGGCTAGGACCTAAAAACAAAAAAATATATATATATATAAAATAAAATAAATTGGAGAAGTCGCGAGCGTAGTTTAGTTAGTTAAGGTTCTTTTAAACATCGTTTGGGGTTTACACTGAAAGTCTGTAAGGCCTAAAAGGTCGGGCATAAATTTTGGTGTGTCTTAAATTTTTATGTTGGGCTGATCGCTATGTAAGATGACAATTTTGGGTGGGGAGGCAGAAGACTGGGGGTAGAAATAGGAAACAAAGGAGTTGATAGAGAAGATGAGCCCCCGTTTTTCAGTGGAGCATGCCCATGCCCCACCAGAGGGAAAGAAGGGTGGCAAGGGGAGAGAGAGAGAGAGGGTTCTCCCCCTGCAAAGAAATGGGGTTTAAGAGGCTCCTGCAGGTGCAGGATCTGAGCGCCAGATGGCGCTCTACTCTAGCTCTGGAACGCTTCAGTGTTGGTCTCTTTCAGGAATTTCGTCAGTGTGACGAGAATTTGTCTTGTCTGGGGTAGTTTTCCTCAAGATAGTTGTTTTTTCCTTTTTCTGTGAGTAACTTTGATTAGACGTTTAGGCACTAAAGGTGCATTTTTTTTATACTGTTGAATTTTCTTCTTTGATTCTGGTTTGTTTGAATTTCTCGTTGTTCTGATTCATCCATTCCTTCTAAGTTTAGGCTTTTATATTGAGTGTTGTTGTCCTGCTGGACAGGTTGTATTGCAATAATTGTTTTCCTTCTTGTAAATAGTTGAGTTTCAAAGTTGGTAAAAGCTACAAACTCTTCTTGTGCATTCAGGAGTCGGGATTCTTGGTGTAAGTGTAAGTGTAAGTGTAAGTGTATTTAGGGTCAAACGGCACAAGGGGTTCCCCCCATCTCCGCGTAGTTTACATTGTGGGTGAACCAGTTGACTGGAAAAGCCAGAGATTTAAAAGTGTATGGACTTTGTATATGTGTGATGCCTTGTACCGTTGTTCATCTGGTCATTTAGCCGCTGGGCCCCTACTGAGGCCCAACGTTGCCCCACTTACGCCCCGTGGAGGCAGACCAGGAACCCAGTAGTCTGTTTCACTCTGGCAGGTCCTGCCACTTAATTTCCTGAGATTTCGGCGGCTAGGACCTTAAAAAAAAAAAAAAAAAAAAGAAAAAAAAAGAGACAGAAACGCGTCGACGTAGGGGTAGAATCGCTTAGTTTTGCTAGGCCAAGTTATGGGCGTAAGGTAATTTAGATATGTTAGGTTTTTGGGTAGGGCTTTCGCTAGCTTATAGATAGAGAGGGGGGGAGGCAGAAGGCTGGGGGGAGAAAGACAGAAATATGGGGCCAATAGAGTAGGTAGCCCCAGTTTTCAGTGGGACATGCCCATGTCCCACCAGAGTAGAAGATATAGGGTGGAGAGGAGAGGAGGACGAAAATGTCCCCCCTCCCCCCAGGGAAGTAGGTTTAAAGGTGAAGGAGGCTAGAGTGCCCTCTTCAGATCGCCATATGGCTATTGGCAGCTATTGTTTCAAGTTTCTTTATTCATGGGGCAAGCTCCGTCCTTGTGCTTGTGTCCCTCATCTTTAGTTGCAGCCTTTACATTGTGCTGGCTGGTGTCTCATTAGTGGTACTTGATGTCAGTCATTGTAGATGGTGATTAATGTCCTTCTCCTGATGAAGAGGTCTTGTGCGAACTGGGATAATGCTCTATATTCATCCTCAGTATCTATGAAATGGGATTCCAATCCTTTTGGTAGGTATCTTATTTTTGTTATAAGTACTCCTCTGAGGTCTTCATATTGTGGGCACTCGTACACTATGTGATTCCAGCTTTCTGTCTCCCCGCACGTACAGTTTGGGTCCTCAGTGAGTCCGAATCCGTGCAGCTTCTCATTGTAGGGTCCGTGTCCTGTTATTAGAGATGTCAAATGGTACCCTGGGAAGTACCAGGTCGGCTGTTTTGGGTAGATTTTCTGGAGGTCAGGTAGATATCTTCTGGTTATCTCACCCTTGGTGGTCTCCGTCCATCTTCTCTGCCATAATTTTAGCAGGTGGTTCTGTAATCTAGTTTTTTCCGTTTTTAGGTTGTTCGCTGGGTCAGTTGTGTAGTCCAGATGTGTGGCCGCCACTCCCCTGGATAGCAAGTATAGCAGACCTGTGCGAACGACCTCCAGGTCCAAAGGAAGCGCTCCAGCGAGTACCTGTAGTGCTGGAGTACTCACTGTACTACACGCACGCGTCGTAGTTAAGAGTATGGTCCTTTGGATCATGTCCAGAATTCTTCTATTCACTGCCAGTGCAGTTTTTGGGAACCAAATTGCTGAGGCGTAAGTAATTGCTGGGAGAAACGTTGTCCTGTAATATAGCGTCAGGGCTCTTTTTTTGAGTCCCCAATCTTTCCTAGTAACTCTGGCTACCAGTGCAGAATAGCTCCTGATTTTTTTTCTTATGTACTTTAGGTGCAGCTGGAACGAGAGGTTGTTGTCCAGCACCACGCCTAGGTACTTAAGTTGGTTTACAAACTTAATGGTGACATTGTTAATTTTTATTTGCGGTGGTCGTCGCAATTGCAGGGTTCCTTTAAGCAGGATTGAAGAGGTCTTTGTGGGTGAAATTGTTAGCTGGTGTTTTGCGGCCCATTGCTGGAGTTGCTGCAGTGCTTGGTTTGCGTGGGTTTCCAACTGGGCCCGGGAATCCGCTCCCACGGTCAATATCAGATCATCAGCGAATGCTTGTGTCCTGACGGGTCCCAGATCCATCACTAAGAACTCATCTAACACCATATTCCACAGGAGTGGTCCCAGCACCGACCCCTGCGGACAGCCTCTGTGTACTTCTCTTGTGACCTTATGGTATTCTACATTGATCTCCACTCTTCTATGTGATAAATAGTTTTCCATGACCTTGAATAGGTTTGTTGGCACCCGTGCCTCCCTCAACCTTGCCAGGACGCTTGGCCACCAAAGTGAGTCAAACGCCCCAGCAAAGTCAACCGAGATGAGAAGCAGGTACTTGTTTCTACATTCTTGTACCGTCCTGAGTAGGTTTCCCAGTGCGTCCACTGTCGAGGTCCCTGGCTTGAAGCCATACTGATTCGCGGCATGGAGTCCAGCTTTTCCGTAGTGAGCAATTATTCTTCTGTGAAGTAGTCTTTCGAATACTTTACTTACCACCGAGAGCAGTGCGATGGGTCGATATGCATCTGGGCTTTCTGGGTTTTTTTGGGGTTTTTTTGGAATTAGTTTTAAGTTGGCCGTTTTCCATGCCTTTGGAAAGTGGCCGGCTTCCAGGCATCTGTTGTATAAGGTGAGCAATAGGTACGGTGCGTATTCAACAGTTTTCTTTAAGATTTCCGGCTCAATCATGTCGAGACCTGGGCATTTCTTGCTTCTTACTCGACTAGCTGCCACGCTGAGCTCGTCATTGGTAAAGGGGGGCTCCATTGCCTGATTGGTGTAACTGGCATTGCTCTCGCATATTTCTCTCTGTGCTGTTAGTATCGGCATCGCTGGTTTCTGGTAGATTGTGTCCAGTATATTGTCCATCGACTGCTCCCAGGTCGTGGTAAGGTTTCCCTGCCGGGTCCTGGTTGTGGCATTCACCTCCCCTCTGGGCATTTTGTTGGTGGTTACCTTATAGACTAGGCCCCAGGGGTTAGTGTTTCCTTCTGTGGATACTAAGAGCTCCCAAGAGCGTCTTTTGCTCTTCTTAATGGCATCAGTATAGCGGTTTCTTATCTCCCTATATTGTTGTCTCAGGACTTCGACTTCGTTTGCAGGCCATGATCTGCGGGCCCTCTGAAAGTCCTTCCTTGCTTTTATCGTTTGCCGCCGGAGCATGGCAATTTCTCGAGTCCACCAGGGTACTGCCCCCAGTTGGGGGTGTTTTTTTCTTATTGCTTGGTTACTGATAGTTGTCATCAGTTCCGTAGTAACTTTCTGCAGGTCGTCTGGGCTGTTCAATGGGTTCAGGGTTAGTGGGTTACTGTTGATCGCTGTGGTTAGTAGTTCTTTGAATAGCGGCCAGTCCGCTTTGGCAACTGCATATCTATGGCATCGTTGGTTGATTGTTGTTGCTCTTGTCATTGTTCTTGTTATTGTGCAAGTTATAACTCGGTGATCCGAGGTGGTCCAGGCTTCCTCCACCCTCCAGTCGGCCACGTGGTTCGCCAGGTTCCTAGTGGCTAAGGATATGTCGATTGTGGCCTCCCAGAGGGTGTTACAGAATGTCGGTAACTGGTGTGGCTGGTTTAGGACCGCTAACTGTGATCCTGTCAGGTAATTCTCAAGCTGCTGTCCGTTTGCTGTCCCTTTTCTATCATCTGTAGCGCTATACCATAGCGGGGAGCGGCAGTTTACATCCGCGCCTATTATGATTCTTTCGTTTGGCAGGATGTTCTGTAGGTAGCGTAGGTAGTTGATGGCGATCTCTATTTCTTGTCCCGGTCTACTGTATAGAGCCACCACGTAGAGGGAACCCAGTGCTGTGATGAGTTGGGCACAGGCTGCCCAAGCCGTGCATAGTTGCGTTATTCTTGTTGCGGTAATATTCTTGTTTCTGACCAATACCGCCGCCCACGGGGTGTCTTCTTCTGTGTGGATCACTTTATATTGTAATGGGTAGCCCGCCACCCGCCTTGCATGGACATACGGCTCCTGTAATATAATAACGTCTATGTTCTCTTCATCGGCCTTGACCCGAATCTGGTCAACCACCGCTTTTGCTCGCTGGGCATTTGTTTGTATTATTTTTATCATGGTTGTGTTATATTTCTTAATTTTTGTACCCATAATCGATTCTGTTTTGGTAGGTGCTCTTGGCTTTTATATAGATTGGGCAGTTAGGATCCCTGATTGAGTGTGTATATTCGAGTTTCATTGTTTTACAATTTGCGCATGTGGCTTCCTTGTCTTTGTGTGGGCATTCTTTATATTCATGTCCCTTTTCAGTGCAATGTCCGCATGTTGGGACTGTCTGGGAACAGACGTGGCTGGAGTGGCCGAACTTACAGCATCTAAAGCATTTCGGTACTGCCACCCGCTCACGAAAACGATAGCTTCCCCATTCTATGTAGACCCTTGTCCGGTCCTTTAGGACTTGCCACGCTTCCGGGATTAGTTCCACACTCCAGCTGTTTTTTAAGCCTCCTCTCGCCTCTATGTGGAACTTTGGTGTTATCACTTCTTGTGGCTGCTTGTCCGGGATCTCGCGTTGGAGGTTTCTGTGGTAAAGTTCTTCAGCTATCTGGGTGGCTGTAATTTCTGGGCTAACGTCATAAATTATTATATTTGGTCCCTTCCTTTTGGGCGGCTGGGCCGTTAATCCAAGGGCTTCAATCTTGGGGTTTTCAATGATGCTCTGGATTTCTTGCCTCGTCTCTGTCTCTATTACCAGCCCTACGTCTCTCATCTTTCTCATCCCTTTTATTCGTGTTAGCTTCAGATCCTCCTTCATGTTATTTATTACTTTTGCTTTGAGGTCTTCGCTTGTGGGAATTTTCCCTGTTTGTTTCGGTCTAAGTATCACCAGGTTTGGTGTTGGTAGTAGCGTCTTCCTCTTCTGGTGCGTTGTTATTGTCTGGTGCGTTGTTGTCTGTTGCGTTTCCGTTGGGGTCCTCAGCGCTTCTGTATATGTCGGGGCGCGCTGTGGCATTTGTCTTGCCCCGCATTCGATGTAGGCGTGTAGCCGTGTGATGGCTCTCTCGTTTTCAACATATGTGTCATGCAGGATTGTCTCCATCTTGTGAAAGATGGTGACAATCTGTGATCTCAGGCCAGACGATATCCTACTGGGATTCTCCTTAAAAATGGTTTCGAGGGCCGTTTTCAGAAAGAGAGTTTTCTCGTATACGGAGCCTTCTGGTATGGTATGGTCCAGACATAGTTCTTGTTGTTTTTCATCATTTCTTTCTTTTTGCGATGCATTGGCTTCTGGCTGTTCCTTTGTTTCAACCCGAGATCGTGTTTCGCGTTCCGGTTCGGGAACCAATCGCTTGCGGGTTTTCCGCTTGGTTGGGGGGGTCCCAGGTCGGGTGTCCTCTATATCCTCCAGTTGATCAATAATGATGGGATCATCATTTTGTGTCTCTGTCAGGGAATGTTTGTGCTTATCTTTCCCCTCCATATCCGTGGATTCCGGATTACCGGGACTGTTCGGTTAATCGGGTTCACAATGTTGGGGTTAGATGGTTTGTTAAAAATGATGGCGATTGATGCCAACCACAAGTTCGTGGGTGTATTTGAAGGCACACAATGGACTGTGAAAGTTTTGGGTCTCCCCACAGCACTTTGAGCGGGGGGAGGGGAACGCCGGATATATAAATTCTCCTAAAAGGACGGGATTACTTTCCCAGCGTGATATCTAGTAGCGGCGAAGACGTTCATGGCATTCAGGTTTCTGGTAGAAGCACAGGTGCGAAGATAGCCTCTCTCTCTCTCCGTGGAGAGTTTATGGTGGGGGGGGGGGGGAAACGCCGGATATAGAAATGCTCCTAAAAGGACGGGACTACTTTCCCAGCGGGATATCTAGTAGCGGCGAAGACGTTCATGGCAGTCAGATTTCTGGTAGAAGCACAGGTGCGAAGATAGCCTCTCTCTCTCTCCATGGAGAGTTTATGGTGGGGGGGGGGGACACATTAAATTCATATTTCTTTGGTGATATTATTCGGTAAAGGCACAGATTGATAGAGCACAACAACTGCTCAGTTTGCACTAGTTGGGGCACCTCCCCAGTCAAGGTGTCAGGTGGAAACGCGGCCGCCGTGTTATATCGGCAGCCTCTCTATAGCCCTGTTGTCAGCGACATGGTGACCATGCGGTCTGGCAACAAAGGATACAGATAAATAACGCTTCAACCTGACCAAATTCCCAATATATAGGCAAAATTTTCTCACCAAAGGAATCCAGTCCAGTTTGTCTTCAAGTGAGGATACATTTCATGGCACTGACAGAAGTAAAACACATATTTTAAACTGAAATTAGCGGAGCGATGAAACACACGTCTGTTCACAACGGCAGCCATATTGGCGATCGGATTCTTGGTGTGTGCACAATCGACTAAATTCACAAACGTTATGGAAGTTGTAGTAGCCAATATTAAATTTATTAAGTCACGTGCACTTAATCACCGCCAATTTAAGGAGTATTTGGTAGACCTATTTTCGGATTATGAAGGTGTGTCTTATTATTCTAAAGTGAGGTGGTTGAGTAAAGGTAAAATGTTAAAACGATTTTATGATCTGAGACAAGACATTGCAGATTTTATGGACATAAAAGGAAACACAATTAACCAAGTAAAAGATGATGAGTGTGATTTAGCATTTCTTGTAGATGTCACTCGATACCAAAACGAACTGAATCTCAAATTGCAAAAACAAAGACAATTGGTTCATGAACTGCATGGACAGGTCAAAGCTTTTTGTAATAAACTAAGATTGTTGGAAAGTCAGATAAGAGCTAAAAATTGTTATCATTTTTCCACTCTAGCAACTCATACAAATTTCCCTTATAATTGTTATGGAGAAGAACTGAAGGCACTAATAGAGCAATTTGATACAAGGTTTGCCGACTTCCAAAACAAAGACTCCACATTCGCTATATTTGCTTGTCCAATGGATGCTGAAGTAAATAATGTGCCAGAAAAACTTACAGATGGAACTTATTGAGCTTCAGGCTGATTTAGTGCTAAAATCACAATTTAACAACATTGCTTTGACGGATTTTAATAAATTTTATTTGGTGGAAGAAAAATATACAAATTTACGCGCCTTTTCAATAAAAATCATTTGTCTTTTCGGCAGCACATATATTTGTGAAGAGTTTTTTTCGAGGATAAAATACAATAAACCAAAAATTCGGAGAACAATAATGGACGAAAACCTCAAATTCTATGCGATTATCCTTAAGTAATATTAACGTCAATATTGATAGTCTCGTAGTTCAAGTACAAGGCCAATCTTCACATTAAATTGTTATGTCGTTCATTATATTATAAAATTTATGTAGAGCTTTATACCAAAGCATTATATTATAAATAAATGAAATATGAAGTAGCAACTTGTTTTAATTCATTTAATATTAATTTATTTTATTTTATAATTTGGTCCGGCCCTTGACTTGGAGACAGAATGATAATTTGGCCTCCGAAGTAGGAAAGGTTGCTCATGCCTGATGTAAGTTATGGCAAGTTTGTAATTGCTCTCGAACGCTGCTAGTATGCCATTTGTGGTTGCGAGGAGGTTTGTAGTCGTCGATCACGGTGAGAAAGCGTAGTGAATCTGGGGAGGCTTGTCTGCGAGTATTTGTTTGGCGAGGACTGGTAGCAGCATTTTTTCCAAAAGCTTCAGAAGTGTTGAGGCTTTAGAGATTGGGCGATGATGTTTAATTAGCGATGGGTTACGGATTTTGGCTATATGCCTGACAGTATAGCTGTTGCACTCAACTGGAAAGGAGCGAGTCTCCAGGATGTCATTATAGATAGACAACTTGAATAATAAAAGGGGCTGAGGCATTTAACGGTTAATTGGGTACCATTATCAGCTCCTGCAACAGCAGTGGGAACCATTGAGTTGATAGCTTTTATAAGTTGAGGTGAAGTTAAATTATAGCGCTGTGAAGGATATCCAGATAAGGCATGTGATCTTGGCATGTCAAGTTTTGGGGACAGGACACTTGATGGTTGAAATCTCGTAATGTGGACCATCCATTGGTCAGGGTCAACAAGGATTTGGTTGCTAAGGCACCTATGACGACAAAGAACTTTTCCCATATGAAGCTGAGCATTGAAGAAATTAGCAATCGCTGATGACTTGTCTGTTGAAATGGGCCCGTGCTTTTGAGTACGAAATTCAATCACGAACATCGTTTTGTTTCCTTCCAAATTTTGTGCAGTTGTTGTTTCAGTTGAAAAGCTGCAGTGTCTTTATTGTACTACGCCTTCCAGTGAGGGGGTGGGAGTGATTTTAACCTTCTTGGAGATGGAAAAGTTTGTGGTATTAATTCAGTTCGTAAGAATAGTTTTTGCAAGCTTGACCTCACACCTTTCGAGGACATGCCAAGGAACGAGTGTAGCAGCCATAAGGCATGTTTCAATATTTAGAAAATTGGGCTGATGATTGTCGACGTTTTACTCCTCTAATAAACAGATTCACATGACTTATGAACAGTTTCTTTGCATGGAGGCAGTAAAATTTGCGAAACAAGAGGGTCATGATCGGAGTTAAAAGATGTTTCCGGGAATCACATAATGTGCATTGTGTGGATGAGAACATAAGGTCGAGCTTGTTAGTTCCCCTAGTGTGCATGCCATTGACAAGGAGAATTTGAGCAGATTTCATATCTTCAATTAGGTGCTCCCTCAGAGATTCACATTGAGTTGATACGTTGAAATCGCCCATCAGAACATGAACTGCAGATGGGTGGAGGTGATCTGCAGATGTCAATAATGGCCGTATTGTGAGCTAGGGTTAAGATCAGTGCTTCAAAGCTGGACTTCTTATTAATTAAACTTAAACTTTGACTGATTAAAAAAGGTTGACACTCCACCACCCCGTCGAAGCTCTCTAGAAGTAAACACAACTTGAAATCTTGCAGGTGGAGCAATGCATGGGTCACTCTATCGAGGGGTGGTACAGAAATTGCACTGTCCCTGTTCGACGCTATCAAGAGTGTATCGGGAATACGCTATTTCCGGAATAACATCTCATCGCAGATAGCGCTGTGGGCAGAGAAGGGTGGCGGATGAAAGTGGCCGTTGATGTATCTCACATTGTTTCAGCCAACCGGAGAGCAACAGTGGCAAAAATCACTGCTGACTTCAACGAAAGATGTGTCAGAAACGTCTCCACCAAGACCATTAGGCAATCATTAGCTTCAATAGGTTATGGGAGCTGCTGACCCGCCAGAGTCCCATTACTTACACATGGACACAGGACTCTACGCCTCAACTGGGTGAAAGAACATCGGCACTGGGCGTTGAATGATTGTAGACGGGCCTCCCGGTCCGATGAGTCCGATTTAAAGTTATTTTGAGTGGATGGGATGGTGTGTATCTGGTGGAAACCGCATGAAGCTATGCAACCATCATGTCAACAAGGAACTGTTCAGGCAAATAGACAGTCGGTAATGGTCTGGGGTGGACCAACTTGCAGACCAACTGCATCCCAATATCCTGAAAGAGGCCTCTGAGGTCGGGAAAACTCATGTCTAAGAATATATAAATTCATACACCGACCATTGAATAAAATTTTAAATTTAATATGACTACAATCTTTACACAAAAAAAAAAAAAAAAAAAAAAAATATTTACAATAAACTATTACGGAATGCTAAAAACTGTAATAAAAGATCATTTACAATAAAATTTGCTAAAATATAAAACATTAAAAGCGCTAAAAATCTGAAGCTTTCGGGAGCGTCAGCTCCCTTCTTCAACAGTGATATGACCTCCTGCAACATCTCCTTAAGTAGCAGGCTCACGGTACCTCCACACGTGGTATTTCTCCACGTGGTTCAATCAGCACATGGTCAGAACTGGAAGCGGAAATGTCTAGGGAACGTGGCAAAGAAAATCGTTCATCCGACCTTAATATAACTGTTTCAAAGATAGGATTAATACGTATACCTCTATCTCTGTTTATTGTATTCCTACTGGATGAACTAATCCGTAAACCCTCGAGCCATTTACGCTCCCAGTATCCATGTGCACGATCCAAAATAATAGCGTCCTCCGGGGAGATTTGATGCTGCTTCTCCCAAAAATGTTCGGCCACAGCAGACTTGTTGTATTCAGCGGTTCTTATGCATTTAAATGTTCCCCCAGACGATCCCTGAGCCGTCGTTTTGTTTCCCCCACATAACACTCCCCACAATCCGGGCATTCTATTCTATAAACCACTCCACTACTAAGATCTTTTGGTACGCGGTCTTTGACCTGAGACACAGCTGTGCACAGCCTCCGCCCAGGAAGCTGTACACAGCGTGTCCCATAACCCCGTAAAATTCTTGCTAGATGTTCAGTAAGGCCCGGATAGTAGGGGATGTATGCGGTGGCTACCGGAACGAACGACTCCCTACGTTCGGACACTCCTCTACTATATCTATCCAGGATCCTCTGGGGGTATCTGCACTTTCTAAGTTCTGCCGTGGCACGATTAATTTCTTTTTCTTTATCCTCAGAAGTGGTACAGTGTGATCTTACTCTGTCAAATAAAGCTTTTGCAACACTATTCTTATATTGTCCAGCTTGTGCTGAATTGAAATGGGTGTATAAATAGGGTTAAGTTACCTTTCCAGGATGTTCGATTAGTACGGGCCACTGTGCGTTTTCAAAAGAGTATTATGAATGTTTGGATTCGTAAGCTGCATGAAGATCTCAGATTTACTAGACGACAAATTGGCATGTATTTAGGTAATATTGGTAGCAATGTTTCTTCTAGACACCTAGCTCTTATTAGAAGGTTAGTCTCGGATAAAGTTGTTAGGGTAGCAGAGTCATATAGACAAAGACAAATTATGAAGTTTAATAGGTTGGTGAGTGAAAATGTGGTACAGCGATATGATAATAGCACCCATTTTATACATAATTTGAGTAATAGACAGCTCACGAAAGAACAGGAGGCAGTCCTTAGTTTAGGCCCCAAGTTCACTCTGGTGTCTTCGAAACCCCCCATTGCGGAGATAGCAATGGGTATTGAACGGGCCATTAATAAGTTTCCTGAGCCTTTAGCTAATGAAATCCGGGTGAAGTCACCTGCAGTGTTGAGTCAGGTGAGGAAGGCACCCCCGAATCTCAGCCTTAGTCAAAAGAGAGCTCTAGAGGAATTGAGAAGAGACAAAGGAATAGTTGTTTTACCAGCAGATAAAGGGAGATCAACGGTGGTCCTGAATACAGATTATAATAAGATGGCATTGGATCTTCTGCAAGATAATAACACTTATAAGGTGATCCAGAGGAACCCGTTGGTGGGGCTGGAACGGCGAGTCAATAAACTGATACAATCCTGGTTGAACACGGAGAAGATTTCCAAGGAGACTTACTGGTCATTACACACTACAGGTAGTCAACTCCCGCGATTCTACGGACTGCCAAAAATTCATAAGGCAGAAGTGCCCTTGAGACCTATAGTTTCATTTATAGGGAGTCCTTCCTATGCGCTATCAGGGTACTTGGCTAAATTAATTGCGCCCATAGTGGGGCAGTCCGAATATGTTGTTAAAGACAGTAGAGAGTTTGTGAATTTTGTGGGGAATTTGACTATAAATGATGATGAGAGCATGATCTCTTTTGACGTTATATCTTTATTTACATGTATTCCTATTAGTCATGCAGTATATTGTGTAAAAATGGCATTGACCAGGGATGCCTCCCTTGGTAATAGATCACTTCTCGGTGTGGAAGACATTTGCACCGGGGTAGAATTATGTCTAGCTAGTACTACCATGTTGTTTCAAGGAACTATATATAAGCAGGTTCGCGGTACTGCCATGGGTTCACCCATTAGTGCCACCGTGGCCAATCTGGCCATGGAGGAGTTGGAAAGTAGGATTTTTAGTGGGTGTTCGTTTCCTATTAGGAATTGGAGAAGATATGTTGATGATACCTTTGCCCTGGTCCAGAAGGGGAGGGAGGATGATGCCGTTTGCTGGCTTAATAGCTTCTCCCAATTTATACAATTTACCTCAGAGGTGGAAACGGGTGGTACCCTGTCATTTTTGGATGTATTGATCTCCAGGGTGGGTTTTAGACTTAAGACGTCAGTTTTTAAAAAACCCATGTGTAGAGGTCAATACACCCATTTCAATTCAGCACAAGCTGGACAATATAAGAATAGTGTTGCAAAAGCTTTATTTGACAGAGTAAGATCACACTGTACCACTTCTGAGGATAAAGAAAAAGAAATTAATCGTGTCACGGCAGAACTTAGAAAGTGCGGATACCCCCAGAGGATCCTCGACAGATATAGTAGAGGAGTGTCCGAACGTAGGGAGTCGTTCGTTCCGGTAGCCACCGCATACATCCCCTACTATCCGGGCCTTACTGAACATCTAGCAAGAATTTTACGGGGTTATGGGACACGCTGTGTACAGCTTCCTGGGCGGAGGCTGTGCACAGCTGTGTCTCAGGTCAAAGACCGCGTACCAAAAGATCTTAGTAGTGGAGTGGTTTATAGAATAGAATGCCCGGATTGTGGGGAGTGTTATGTGGGGGAAACAAAACGACGGCTCAGGGATCGTCTGGGGGAACATTTAAATGCCATAAGAACCGCTGAATACAACAAGTCTGCTGTGGCCGAACATTTTTGGGAGAAGCAGCATCAAATCTCCCCGGAGGACGCTATTATTTTGGATCGTGCACATGGATACTGGGAGCGTAAATGGCTCGAGGGTTTACGGATTAGTTCATCCAGTAGGAATACAATAAACAGAGATAGAGGTATACGTATTAATCCTATCTTTGAAACAATTATATTAAGGTCGGATGAACGATTTTCTTTGCCACGTTCCCGAGACATTTCCGCTTCCAGTTCTGACCATGTGCCGATTGAACCACGTGGAGAAATACCACGTGTGGAGGTACCGTGAGCCTGCTACTTAAGGAGATGTTGCAGGAGGTCATATCACTGTTGAAGAAGGGAGCTGACGCTCCCGAAAGCTTCAGATTTTTAGCGCTTTTAATGTTTTATATTTTAGCAAATTTTATTGTAAATGATCTTTTATTACAGTTTTTAGCATTCCGTAATAGTTTATTGTAAATATTTTTTTTTTTTTTTTTTTTTTTGTGTAAAGATTGTAGTCATATTAAATTTTAAATTTTATTCAATGGTCGGTGTATGAATTTATATATTCTTAGACACAACTGCATCCCTTCATGGTCATCATGCACCCACAGGGCATTGGACTCTTCCAACAAGACAATGTGTCTCCCCACAGAGCCGTGTTGACTAGTAGTAGTAGTAGTGGCATGTGATGCAAGAAAGCAAGTGTATGAGCTTATGCAGCATCAGCCAAAAAAAAAAAAAAAAAAAAAAAAATCACACCATTCCCTCCAAATGCCTGTCCAGTTCCTCCTTAAATTTATTTAACCTATCAACTTCCACAACGACAGATGGAAGTTTGTTCCAACAATTAACCACCTGCTGGCTAAAGGCTAAAGGCAAATTTCCGCACATCTATTCTACATCTTTTAATTTGTTACATTTTCTACATTTCTTAATTTGAATTTATACCCCCTCAGGTTCGAAATCTGAACAAGTGGAAGGATCCCATCAGAATTCAGCGTGCTCAACCCATTCAAGGCCTTATACACCTCAAACTAGAACATGGTTCGAAGAGCGTTCCGCTTATTTTACCACCAGGGAATGGCCTCCCCGTTCGCCGGATCTGAACCCTATGGAGCATCTTTGGGACGCTATGGAAAGGTCGGTTCGAGCTTTGGATCCTCCATCCAGGAATGCGACCGAATTATGGACAGCGGTGGAGCAGGCTTGGATGGAAATAACTGTGGAACACATTCGTGAACTAGTGGACTGAATGCTTCACCGTGTGACTGCCCTTATCCAGGCGGAAGGTGGGCCTACTCGTTACTAGGTAGGCATCCCATGATTTCTGTCCACTTAGTGTACTGTATAAATGACATCATACACTAAACCTAGATTTGCAATAATGACGTCAGGCGCATTGATATACTTCGTAAAATGCAAGTATTCCAAAAGTAGTTTATGACTAATAATCGATGATATGCAAATTAACCGATTAAGAAATCGACAATGGAAAATAAACCAAGAGTTGAGAATTTCAAACAGAGAGAGAGGGCGCCCGATCGAGAAATAGTTCCTTTTGGTCAAATTCGTTATAGATTTTGTAATCGATTATTGTAGATTGTTGGCCATATTATAATCGATTATTAATCATTCCATTATGCCTATCACCAATTATTTCCTCCTTTGTAAATTTTATAAATAATCGAAATAGACGTCCTTATTAGTTGACCTATACATTTTTTTGTATATGTCAACATCTCATTGATAAGCTGAATCCAAAATTGAAGTTAGATATTGCACTCACATATTTAAGGAGAAATGCACTGTTACTGAAATGCAAGTTACTGTTATTTAAATATTTAATATAATTTTAACAAGTATTACCATAAGAGTACTCAATAATACTGAGCTTCCACTTTATGCGTATCATTTCTCCATAGTAAAAATACCTTTAAGAATTTTTAATGACACAGTTGCACCCGAGATTTTGGTGGGCTTGTAAAAAAAAAAAAAAAAAAAAAAAAAAAAATTCAATTAAAACTGTATATTTATCTGCTCTCTTGTTGCCCAAAACATGATCCTAAATTTCTTGAGGTATTTCCAAGCTTCCAGTTCCAAATGGTTTAATACTCTTATAAGTTGTTCGTCTTTACGCTAACTTTTTGATATGCGGACAGAGGAATACACCTTCGACATTGCTAATACATGGAAACTTTAGTTTCAATATTGAAAGCAATCTTTTTTCTCAAACATAAATGAAACCTTTTATTATTGCAACAGGCAAAACGAGAACATTTACAGATGTTATATGGTTTTATTATTATTACCATAAAAAACCCTGAAAGCTTGTAACGATGCTTCCAGTACTTTCTGAACTGTAAGATGTTGCTGAAATTTTCTTTTGTGTTCCTAATGCATTTGCATGCTTCTTATAAATGCTTACCTTTGTTTACATATTAAATAGGTGTAATTTCTAAGTGCCTCTTCAGCTTTATGGGTTTAATAATGCTCTCGTTGGTTAATATTTATAACAAATTACACACTGTAAACTTTTTAAATTTGTATATAGATTTATAATCTCCTTTTTTATTTGTATTTAAATTTAAAATCATATTATTTACCTTTTGAATAAAGAGATGTAAAATTCATGTAGAATACTGTAGAGATGTAGAATGCTTCGGCGACCAATATATATATATATATATATTTTTTTTTTTTTTGGTAATTTGAGCTGCTTCTTCATAACTCAACTGTCACTATCGCAATTATCATTTGAAGGTCAGCTGGCTGTCCAATTTTCGTATTAAGCTCTTTTATTAAACAAAAAGTACTGGAAAAGCCAAACGTGCTCATAACATTCCGAGTGAAAAAGCTAACGTCAGACGAACAATTTCTGAAAGAAGCCAACAGTAGCGCACCCTGATATTTTGCATACAGACAATCAAAAAAAAAAAAAAAAAAAAATACATTGGTAGCTTTCACAAAAAATATTATTATTATTATTATTATTATTAGCCATATGGTCCAAGGAAGCCTGAGGCTTACACTGCATCAGCCAAAAAAAAAAAAAAAAAAAAAAAAAAAAAAATTCCCGAGCTACCCCGAGAGAGAGAGAGAAAAGTAGAAAGGATTCACCAAGAAAGAGAAGGATGATGATAATATGTTCTCGAAGAGTTTTATTCTCCCTGCCGCCACCATGAATGCGCCTATGGGGATATATCGTAGATAAATACACAAAAATTTTGTGTGCAAAATTCAAGGAACAGTCACGTTTTCACCTGTAGCTTCTCATAGGAGTGGCCTGGATATGGGTAAAACATACCAAAGGAACCTCGTGAGGTACAGAAATGATGAAGAAAACAACACCGAAACAACAACGGAAACAAAATGGTACAGAGGGACTTTATTCAAAAATGGCAACACAGCACTGGCTGCTATGATGCAGCTGCATCACTGCCAAAGATGGAACAAAGGGAAGAGGTGGTCCTCAGTAGGAGATATGGCCACCCCTAATGTTGATGCAGGCTTTGCACCGCCTGTCCAAAATTAGAACAATGTTGTTGATAAGTTCTTGCGGTAACATCGTCCATTCTTCTGTCAGCGCTATCTTCAGCTGGTGAACATTTTCTGGTGGGTGTGGACGTGCCGCTGGCGTCTCCCCAGGGCGTCCCATGTGTGTTCGATGGGGTTTAGATCGCGGAACGGGCAGGCCAATCCATACGAACAATATCCTCATTTTCCAAAAGCATATCAACAGCTGCAGTGTGCGATGGGGTGTGGCGTTATCATCCATAAACACGAACTCGGGGCCAATGGCACCTCGAAACAGATGCACATGGGGAAGGATTACCTCAGTACAGTAGCGTGCACCAGTTACAGTACCTCCTTCCAGTATCTGGAGTTGTGTACGTCCATCCAAGATAACGTCTCCCCAGACGAGAACACCTCGACCGCTATATCGATCCCTTTCAGTGATGTTTGCTAGGTGATACCGTGTGCCAACCTCTCGCCAGATTAGCTGACGTCCAGAATCACTGCTGAGACTGAATCTATTCTTATCAGTAAAAAGTACCTTACGTAAAGATTTTGTGGTTGTAACCTTTAGAAATAGTGTTGGTCCTTAAGTTTTCCACCCCAATGTAAGTACACCTAGCCAATTTAAATAACTTGTGTTTGCAGTCCATTGAGTGATATACAGTGTTGGCTGAATGCTCATTCTCTGGGCCGTATATTTTGCGAATATGAATAAATTACATTGCCTATTTTCGAAAAACGGCAGTGAAATTTCTGGAACAGTCGATTGATGTGGTAGGAATGAAAGATCGTCAGTAGACAATAAGTACAAGAAGAGATGAAACAAACTACACAGTGGCAAACGGTAGCACACTGCCGATGCATTCACCGTGTAGCCATCAAAATCCGGTAAGGTCTGTAGCACGGAGTAGTAAGATATGTTACTACTCTGTGGTCTGTAGTGTGCTGCGGCAATGTCTGCAGCACGTGCGGTGGCTATAGTACTTAGTCCTAGAACACCCTATTCCTCTGATGACCAGGGACGGTGTTGAGAGAAAGAGGTCGACTCTCATTGGGCTACACAGCTGAACAAAATTAACAGAACAAAATGAGGTTAAATCCAGAACATGGGGGTTTCTTTTTTCCCGAGCTACCCCGAGAGAGAGAGAGAAAAGTAGAAAGGATTCACCAAGAAAGAGAAGGATGATGATAATATGTTCTCGAAGAGTTTTATTCTCCCTGCCGCCACCATGAATGCGCCTATGGGGATATATCGTAGATAAATACACAAAAATTTTGTGTGCAAAATTCAAGGAACAGTCACGTTTTCACCTGTAGCTTCTCAAAAAAAAGAAAAAGGCAGTGAACTCACTGCTTTCCCTCTCCCGTTCTCGTCCACACGTTTCAAGTGGATGTCACGTGACATCACAATACGTCAGAGCTGAAAGGCAGAAAAAGAAACGGCAATACGGAGAAAAAAAAATAGTTAAAAATTTTTTTTAAACAAATAGCAAAAATTAACACCAGACACAACCACTGATACATTCACCGGTACATTACTAAACGATTTCAAGTGCAGATGAGAATTGCTCATGCACGACATGAGCCCAAACCGCTCTTGTGAATATACGTTACTAGACGATTTCGAGTGCATTAATAATGAGAATTGTACATATACGTCAACAGAAATGCTCTTTGAGCGGGGGGACTCCTGTCCCTCAAACCCCCACTTTTGTAGGGGATACTGCCCCCACACCCCCTGCTATCAAGAGAATCTTATACTGTACTAACAATTAATACAATAACTGCGAAAACAATCAAAATTGTCAAAAAAACTACTTGAATACAAAAGAACTCACCCCATAAGTTCTGGCATGCTGGCTGGTACTGTTCACGAACTCCATTCAATTGCAGCCTTACATCCGTCTTTTTCCAAACCATACAACATTTTCGCAGTCACTCGCTCCACTGGGTTGAACACGGAATAACAAAAAAAAAAGCAAAGAATAAGTGACGGCAGCAGAGCAAAATATCCGATTGCAGCACAATGGCAACGACTAAACAACAACCGAGCACAATAACAACTAAACAACATGAAACAAAACAATAATTCTGCATTTACTGCTAAAATCAGAATCGAATTTGCATCCGATTGAATCAGACAAACAAATTCGCATTCACAATCAGTCAATCACAGAGCTTAACCGGACAATCGCTCCATCCTTCGGCCATGCCCACAACACTGTGACAAGGTGCACCCATATTCTGGAGATCAGTACAAAATGTCTTTCAAGAATATTTTGTGAACAATATTGCCGAAGGCGAATATTTGACACATGGGCATCCTGGCATGCAAATTCTGAGTATCCAATAGAAATCGATCTATCACCTTTACAGAGCCGCAAATTATTCAAATATTCATGCTTATAAAATCACAGGTTGCAACATGTCACTTCATTTTCATTTTTTGGCTTGCTGTGGACAGTCACATCTCCAGTAGTCAGAATAGTAAGTCATCATCGTTTAGATACTTTGAGATGGTAGGCCATCGGACGACTTGATGCTGAGCAGTCACAGGCAGCAGTAGGACATTGGCTTAACGCAGTATTTCTCAACCTTTTCATTGCTACAGCATACTTTTAAAGATGCTAAAATTTTGTGGCACACTTCAATCACTACTATACTCATATATTCACGAGCAGGAACTTCTGTTGGGCATATTACACTCATTATTTGTGTTGTATAGGTGAACAGAAGGAGTTCAAATCTTTGCAGCGTAAATAAAAGGATTTTTTGTTTGAATTAATTTTTATTATAAAACTTGGATTTATTAATTTTTTTAATTTGTATTTCCCGTGGCACACTTGAAGCATACTTGTGGCACACTAATGTGCCACGGCACAGGTTAAGAAACACTTGCTTAATGTGTCACGCAGTGTCGTCTTGCCACCATGAAAGCAGTTTCGGGAGGCAGGAACTATTGCAAGAAGAGCCCGAGAGTTACGTCAACCAGAACAGACTGCTTTCTGGCTCTAACAGCAAGACGAAACCCTATGATTTCCTGCCATCGACTGGCTCTTAGAGGTTCCTGCGGCCCCAGGTGAAAATATTTCCAATCGGACTGTGTTAAGAAGGCTCAGTTCAAGTGGACTCTACTCAAGGAAACCAGTGGTGTGTATCCCATTAACTTCAAACCACTGCAGAGCTTGTCAAAACTGGTGCCACGAACATGTGAGTTGGAGCCCTGCCAAATGGGATACAGTTGTTCTCTGATTAGTCCCGGAAATCTCCATTGTCTTCCTTTCCATGCTGCTGCGCATTCTAATAGAAGTAGTGCAAGAATCACTTTTGCCTCTGCCTAAGGCCACTGTTAACCGTTTAGTCTGTGTATTCCGCCAAAGCTAGCAGTTTTCCGGCCCACCTAACACTGCCTTGATAACATCAGCAAATATTCTTGCTCCCTTTCTATTTAATAATTAATATGCAGTCTGTAATATTAATCTAACTCTAATATTAATATTAATCTAATATTAATAGAGTTGACATTAACTGTATTATATAACAATTATTGGAATACAGTAAGTTAGGATGACGGTTTTATTGATTTGGAACATGAACATCCACTATATAATCTGTCTATTAGTCTTTGCGATCTGAGAACAGAATAGTTGTATTTGAGTAGACTGGAGAGAAAACTGTTATTTTTTGAAAATCTGTCCAACCATGTGAAAGTATAATTATTTGAAGCTTAAAATACTTTGATCAATATCCAAACAGGTTTTCTTTAATATGTGGTTGTGTCATTTTCTTTGTTTTCTCAAGGGTAAGAGGGGACTGATTCCTATTGAAATGAAAGTTCTTTGGGAACACCCCAGGCAGTTTTCACATGGGAGTAACCTGTGTCCATGTATTGAAAAAAATCGCAACGAAAATGCGACATGAAATTATTCATCGCCTCCTACCATTATCCCTATGGTGTAATTCGCACACATGTCACGTTTATGTTTTAAATCACTATATCTCAGCTTCTAGCAGTCCGATTTTAAAAATTTAAAAACCAAAACATTATACAAGCCTCCCGTTATATAAGGCTATTGTTAGACCACACTTGGAATACTGTGTTCAAGTATGGAGACCGCACATAAAGAGAAAGACATTGAGCTTCTTGAAAGGGTCAAAACACGGGTAACTCGCCTGATGAGATCGGCAAAAGGGCGTCCACGTGAGAAAAGACTTCGAATACGTGGGTTGTAGAGCTTGAAACTAGGCACCTTAGAGGGGACTTGGTTGAGGTGTTTAAGGCTCTGAGAGACAAAAGTAAAATGAATGAGGATGAAATTTTCATAGTTATAAATGATTCTAGAACTAGGGGCTATAAATTCAAGATATGGGGGGAGGTGTTTAGACTGGATTGCAGAAAGTTTTATTTTAGCCAGCGAGTTATAAATTACTTGAATAAGTTACTGGAACATTCGAGTGTTGGCATTCGAGGTGAGCGGACACGCTTCGTCAGGGCTCTTCAGTTCAGTGGATTGGATTACTGTCGTAATCCAATCCACTAAACTGAATTAATAATAAACTTTTATATATTTGATTTATTTTGTATATTGTTGGATTATTTTGTTTATAGGCTTTCCTGTAATAGTTTGATTTTTATATTATTATACATATCATTTTTTAAAGTTAATTTTCGTTGATACTTAGCTAATTTTATAATGGTAATTACAAGATCTGCTTTAAACACGTCACAGGGTATCATGACTCACACGGAAAGAGTCGATGGCGATTTACGTGTGAGTCATGGTTTAATCCGTTGCGGAGCCTGTGGAATGTTTTCCAAGGTCGACCTGGTGACTAATCATAGCTCACCTGGGGATTTTTTTTTTTTTTTTGTGATCGATGTAAGGAGTGCACCGATCTTAAATTACAATTTGGTATACTGATGGAACACTTTGAGTCACTGAAAAAACGGGTGCTTGCCCTCGAGAATAATGCATCTGGGAGCTCGTCAGGGACTCAAGACTCCAGCAATCTACCAAGTGATGCACTCCCGATTCGGGCCTCGAAACAGAAAATCCAAGTGCAAACTACTCTGGTTCAAAAGGACTTTGTTTTATTAGGAGACTCTATTGTCAGGGAAACGGAAAATATTTTTTGTAATAAAGATAGATGGAGTAGAACCAGGGTATGTCTGCCAGGAGCAACTATTAATGATGTCACCAACAGATTTTCAGATTTTAAGGGCGTAAAGAGAATATTATTATTCATGTAGGGACAAATGACATTAAACGTACACGATCTGACGATTTGTTGGAAAAATACAGGACCATGATGAGGAAATGCTGCGAGCTAGGCCACAATGTCTGTGTGTCGACAATTCTGCCCAGACACGATAGGAGGGATTATAGGTTAAAAGCCTTGTGGATTAACTCAAGACTTGAAGGACTCTGCAAGGCTTTTGGGGGAAAATTTCTATCAGCTTGGCCCACATTTGTAGATAGAAGGAATTTGTTTTGTAGAGATGGGATACACTTAAACAAAGGTGGTGCAAAAGATTTTGCCAATATTATTGAGAATACCTTAAAGGTTCAGGGAAACTACTAGTTAGGGGGATGTGGGTAATATTGACACACGTTTATCTGATAATATTGGTCAAAGTAACTCTTGCACATACTTCAAGAGTTCTTATCTGTTTCCCCAACTGGACATATTATCTAGATGTTCGGGGCAGAAACGTTCAAGTGAGCGGGTAGCTAATGCCAGGGAAGAGAGCCTAAAAAACTTCAAGGGTTGTGTTAGGGTTGTTAAATATACAACAGTAAGTCTTAATTGTTTATATAGTAATGTTAGAAGTGTCGTCAATAAATTGAGCGAATTCGAACTACTGGTTAAAACAAGTAATGCGGACATTATTATTAGTTATATGGTGCAAGTAAGCCTGAGGCTTATGCCGCACCAGCCAAAAAAAAAAAAAAAAAAAAAATGTTCCTGAGCCACCCTGAGAGAGAGAGAGACAAAAGGGAATCACCAAGGAAGAGAAGAATGATATCCAGCTCAGGACCCTTGGTGTGCCATAATAGGGCTTACGGAAACGTGGTGCCACCTGGAAATAGGGGATGATGAGTTTCAGTACGGCTTGTATAATGTATATAGGAAGGACAGGGTAGATAGAAGGGGTAGAGGGGTAATGCTTCTAATCAGAAGCAGCCTGTGTGCGACGATAGCTTTCCCGGAGTCAGACGTTTCACATGCTAGTATAGAATCTGTATGGTGTGAGATAGTTGGAAACAAAGGTATAATGCAAACAGGAGTAATCTACAGACCAAGTGATTGTGAAGATTATGACAAAAGCTTCTACATGCAAATAGAATGGGCAAGTAAGCGTCAATGTCTTATTATGGGTGATTTCAATTTGCCTCTAATTGATTGGAGAAAATGGGAAGGAAACTCGACATGGGGAGTCTCCTTCATGAAAGGGTCATTCATGAGCTGGATTTAGGGAATAAATTCGACATTGTTTATTTAGATTTCAGCAAAGCTGTTGAATCAGTCCCACATGAGCGGTTGCTTTATAAGCTGGAACAGGTTGAAATCACTGGAAAAATTCTGGATGGATATCAGGATGGCTTTAGGGCAGGAGGCAGAGGGTTGTGATAAATGGCTATTCCTCGGATTGGGTTGATATAAGAAGTAGGGTTCCCCAAGGATCAGTATTAGGACCACTGTTGTTTTTAATTTTCATAAAAGACATTAATGAAGGGATAGAGGGCGTGATGTCTAAATTTGCAGATGATGTTAAAATTGGTAGAGTAGTTAATGATCACTGTCAAGCTGAGTTTCTTCAGAGAGACCTAGATAGACTTCAGGAATGGTCAGAAAAATGGCAGCTATGCTTTAATCCAACAACGTGTAAGGTATTACACCTGTGAAACAGTAATCCCAAAATAACTTATTCACTTGGTGGAGTTCAACTAAACCAAGTACTTGAGGAAAGGGACTTGGGTGTTACGATACGGTCAGACATGAAATTCTCTGAGCATTATAAACAGGTTGTAAGGAAGGCCCATGGTGTCCTATCGATGATCTATCGAACTTTTCCATGTAGAAATAGTGACGTGATAATCCCATTATATAAGGCTTTTGTTAGACCACACTTGGAATACTGTGTTCAAGTATGGAGACAGCACCTAAAGATCGGCAAAAGGTGTCTTTATGAAGAAAGACTTCGAATATGTGGGTTGCAGAGTATGGAAACTAGACACCTTAAAAGAGATTTGATTGAGGTGTTTAAGGCTCTGAGAGGCATCAATAAAATGAATGAGGACGAAATTTTCAAGATTATAAATGATGCTAGAACTAGGGGACATAAATTCAAGTTAAGAGGGGAGATGTTTAGATTGGACTGCAGGAAGTTTTATTTTAAGCGAGTTATAAATTACTAGAATAAGTTGCCTACAGGTGGTAGAGGCTGACAGTTTGGGGAATTTCAAAGGTCATCTGGATAGTACCTTCGGGTGAGGGAAACGCATAGGATGATAAGTTTAATTTCCTTTTCTCTTATTAATTATTAGTTGTTGTTTTTTATTTATTTTGTTTTATTTTGTCATTGTTTTATTCGGTTTTTTTTTTTTGGCTGGTGCAGCATAAGCCATAGGCTTTCTTGCACCATGGGGCCATTACTAATACTAATACGAAGTTATCTACATGGGTAGTTTAGGCTGACAGTTTAGGGAAATTTAAAGCTCAGCTGGATAACCTATGGCAGAGCAAAATGCATAGGCTGTCTATTTCCTTTTCTTTTTCTTTTTTTTTCTAACTTGTGTAGCATAAGCCATAGGCTTTCTTGCACCATGAGGCCATTGCTAATACTATTTTTTTCGTCATTTTTTACCGTATTTCATAAAAAACTTTCAACGGAAAAAAATTTACAATTCAACATGCCGAAGATTAATAGTGGGCGTATAGAGCACGTATACGTGCAATGCGACCACATAAACTACCACCATTGAGTACAAAGAAGAGATCTGTAAAAACTTTGTAATAAACTTTTAAAACTACAAGTCAGTACCCCTACAGCGCGGCCACAGTGTAACTCGCACGCATGTCGCGTTCGTTTCAAATAGCTATATTTCAGCTTCTAGCAGTCCGATTTAAAAAATTTAAAAACCAAAATATTTCTTTCTTCATGCTCTACCGTATTTCATAAAAAAATTAGACGGAAAAAAATTTATAATTCAACGTGCCGAAGACTAACAGTCAGCGCTGTAAAGCGTATTGAGCACTATACGCACAATGCGACCACCGAAACCACCTCCATTCAGTACAAAGGTATAAACTTTGTAATAAACTTTTAAAAAATTGTAAAATTTTAAACCACTGTAACATTGAAATAAAGGTTTTAAAAAATTCAAAAGTTTCGCTTATGCGTGCTCACAGTGGCGTAGGGACGCCTTGGCATTGGGGCAGGTGCCAAGGGCACCACTGACAGATTACGTCAGTACAGTGTCAAGCTATTTCGACACCCGAGACGAGATGATGAAATGGCGCCCCTCGATTATGTCGAATCAAAGATAGCACAGGGAGAGTGAAAATTAATTTTCTCACGGTGATTCCAGCCTACATGCATCCTTACATCTGAGTACATACTGCATATCATCGTAGATCTATTTTCTGTCCAGAATGTAACTTTGAATGGACCAATTAGGCGATCGCTTCATCAGCGCATGACCGAATGCATAATAGTTCGCAATTCACTGTGTACAAACTGAATAAGTTATAGTGTTTTTGTGGTTGCTATATAAACAGGTAATGGTGAATGTTGCGATTTATAATTTAAATAAAACAATAAAGGCTAAATTAATTTTAGACATGCCACCAAAGAAAAAAGTGGAAAGACTGCATAAAGAGAAAATTAGAAAAAAACATTCCGCTAGTTTACAAAATTGGCTTACAATAAGCCACCCAAACCTGAAAAGAGAGAGGAAATGGTTATTTAATTGCAAAAAGAAAGATGCAATACATATATTATTTTCCGTGCCTCTTATTTGTATCTGGCACAAATAATGTTCCATTTTGCAGCTCAGATGGATTTAAGGATTGGAAACATCTAAATCCAAACGTTCTTTTTCATAATAATTCATTACAACACATAAACAATTTCACAAAATGGAAATTATTAGAAAAGGGTCTTCAAAAATGTGGACTAATTGATGAGGCTGCACAAGCAGCACTAAGAAGCGAAATTTCGAAATTGCATCATATATTGAAATAATATTGAAATGTATATTGTTATGTGCTGAAAATAATTTGGCATTTCGTGGACATGCTAGTAATATCGATACCAAAAAAAAAAAAAATTGTGGAGTATTTTTAAACTTGATAAAATTTGTCAGCCAATTTGACGTTGGTATGAAAAATGCTCTGGAATCACATATTAAACACCACACTAATTATTTATCTCCAGAAATTCTGAATGAATTTATTAATTTGTTAGTAACAAAAGTACGAAGTGAAATAATTTAAAATAACTAAATGCAACAAGGCATAATATGTTAAGAGTAAGAGTTTTATATCTATATAATATCGGTGTGGATACACCATAGATAACTCTTAAGAAAAAACTACGATGTGGGAGGCATCATTTTCTCTATATCTCATATTGTGCTCGATGGCAGGCCAATAGCTTTAAAACGGTGCCGTTTCACTTTCACGAAACAACAGATGACCGCTTGTTTGGATAAAGGGAAACAACTCTCTTCTAAATCTCTAACAGAGTGATTACAATAGAAGGTTGACCAGAGTCTATTGTCCGAATGTAGAATACACCTTGGTCTGTCCACTGGCTGTGGATACACAGAAAGTAGTTGACCAGCTCGACTTCTCGGTATGGGGACAGGTAGACGGATAGGTTTTACGGGTCCCAATGCGTTGCAGATGATCTCTTTATCTTTTAATTCGGGCGTAACAACAGCACTATTGCTTGCTTGAAGGCCATGGGTGCGAACGATGTGTACCCAGTTAAGTCTCGTAATGCAGTCGTTATACGGAAAAATTTCTTCTTTCTACGAACGAAAAAATTTTCGTTTCCATAAAACGAAGATATAAAAAAAAAAAATCGGTAAAGAATAAAATTCTATTTAGCGAATTCTAAAAGAATTCGGTAAAAAGAAAACATTTATCTCTAAATAGAAAAATTCGCTATAAAGAAGTTTGTTAAACAGAGGTCCGACTGTACTTATTATTTGTCTGCGTGGGTAGCACAGTGGTATCGTCACTGTCCTCCCCACATCTGGTGGAAAAGGCCCGGGTTCGAATCCCGTCGATGACGTGAGGAACTTTAATGGGCTTTTTTCACTCCGTGGCTGAGTTAGTCGGTCTCAGGCGTAGATAGCAAGGTTTTTTCCCCAGAAGCTGGGGTTTTTCGTCCATCAAAACAGGCAAATCGACCACAGAACACACGTAATTTACAGACATAACACATAAACGGGTATACGTAATCATTTACGGGAGACTCTAATATAACAATTTTTGTTCTTATTATTTATTATGATTTTACCAATTATCGAAAAAAAGGCGCGTAGCCACGAATTTGCCAAGGGCGTCGAAAACCTAGCAACGCCTCTGCGTGCTCAGCATACACACAATTTTTTTTTTTTTTTTTTTTTAGTTAGTCACAGAGCAGTATCTTACTATGCTGTGGTTAGAGCGAATCGTTTTTATTTCCTTTCCTTTCCTCTAGTGAGGAAAGGAAAGGAAATAAAAACGTACATAATAACGGATATGGCAATCCCGCACAACAGACCGGACATAACGCTTGTGGCAAGAAAGAAAAGACTACCTATCTGATTGACATAGCGGTACCCAACACTGGCAACCTGCTGAAAACCCATGGGGAAAAGATCAGGAAGTACACGAACCTAAGACAGGAAATCAAAGAGATGTAGCATATGCAACAAGTATTAGCATTAGCATTAGCATTAGTAGAGGCATTTGATGCAAGAAAGCAAGCTTATGTAGCATCAGCCAAAAAAAAAAAAAAAAAAAACCCACTTCCACTACACCCCTCTGTTCGTTCAAAATACCTGTCCAGCTGAGCCTTAAACTTATTTAGGCTATCAACCTCCACCACAAGGGATGGCAGTCTGTTCCACCAACCAACCACCCGCTGGCTAAAGGCAAATTTCCGCACGTCTATCCTAAATCTGTCTTTCTTCAATTTGAATTTATGCCCTCTCAGGTGATTTTTCTGAGCTAGAGGAAGAATCCCATCAGCATTGAGCATGCTTAAACCATTCAAGGCTTTATACACCTCTATCAGATCACCTCGCTGGTGCCTAGTCTCCAGACACTGTAATTTGCAAAACTTAAGCCTTTCTTCGTAAGAGCACCCCTTTGTTCCATTCACTAATCTTGTTGCCCTTCTCTGTACTCGTTCCAGCAGCTCTACATCCTTCTTGAAATGAGGCCTCCAGACCTGTATACAGTACTCTAGGTGTGGCCTGACCATTGCCTTATACAATGGAATAATCACCTCCTTATCCCTGCTGGAAAGTAACGACCATCACGATCATCGTGTCAACCAACCACAGGTATGGTGCCAAAGATCCTACATAACAGCCTAGGAGCAATAGGTCTCCCAGCGAACACCTACAAGGAACTCCAGAAAGTCGCAATCCTGAACACCTGTAGGATAGTCAGAGTGTTACCAACACTAACACCAGTAACAACAACGTGCATTTGGTAGCAATGCCCATCACGAGGTGGAACCTCAATCAGGGAGAAATAATATAAGAGCAATAATAATAATAATGGCGAAAATATCGCTGCTTTATTAAGCGCAGGAAATTATATATATAATTTGCTTGTGTCCATTTGTCAGCGACTCTTTGAACTTGAATAGGGTCAAAGAACTCTTTCAAGGTCCTGATAATTTTTGTGCAATAATTGTAATTTTTTAAAGGACGATATAGTTATACTGTATATGTAAAAAATTATCAATTTTCATTTTTTGTCATTTTATTACCCGAATCCGTCCCACTAACATTTAGATAAGGGAGCCCAAGTAAATGTTACGTCGATATATTATCTCAATGACAGTTGTTTCTGAGAAGACGAAATATTCGCCATTGGTATATATTCCAGTTAAAAATAAAGACGTTAACTACAGTATAAAAAATAAATTAATTCTTTCGGAATTTATAAAAATACGCAAATCTCTTGCGAAACAAGGATAAGCGAAAACTTGTACGCAAGCTGTAATAACAGGTTTTCATAACAGCGAGTCGAATGTAACAATACAGGGCCGGATTAAGAACGAAATAGACCCCGGCCATATTGAAATTTGAGGTCCCTTTAATATATATATGTATGTATAATACGCACATACCTATAAATATAAATACTATTTAGGTTTTTATATTTATATTGCGAATAATAATTCCTTGATAAAAATGTAAACTAAGAGGTCAAAAATTTTTTTTGTTTTTTGACTTGAAAAATAAAGTAATAATAAAAACAATTTTAATAGAAACTTTTAACTTATTTATTGTACAATAAAAAGGTACAAGAATAAATTTTAAACACTTAAAGTTAAGTTTAAGAATTATTATTATTATTATCTGTTTATTTCTCTTACGAATGCTATTATTACACGTTTACTTGGTTTATCATTATTATTAGAAATTTTTATCATTACTTTGGAAAATATTTACACTCAAAATGAGGTCCCCTCTTCGGGTGAGGCACCGGCCATGGCCGAAGTGTTAATGAGGCCAATACAAGGCTTTGCTGATGCACAAGGAATGTTGGAAGTTTACAATGCTAAATAAATTGTCGATGCTAAATAAATAAATAAATAAATAAATAAATAAATAAATAAACTGTCGTGTGTGGCTTGTAATGTGTTATTATTTTGCAAATAATTCAATATGGTTCCACTTGTCACTAGAATTGCTACATAGTGCTAGTCTTTGTTACCCCCCCGTACATAATTATTGCACTTTGTCCTACTTTCACAAGCCATTATGAGATCACTGGTCCTTGGAAATGGATTTATCTCTCGCGATGGCAATGAGAAGGTAAACATTATAAAATGTGAGCATGTGAGTCTTTGTCTGGAAACTGAAGACATTTAGAAGATTGAGACACCGTTTGTCAGCAAGGGTTTTGATTTCGACACGTAACACAAAGGTATATATAATCTTTTATAGACTTCTTTCCTTCTCACTTTCTTACTTCTGTGTTTTCTGAACGTGTGCAACTTTCAGGAGCAAAACCCGTTACAGGTAAAACTTTCTTTTTCACTCGCTAAAAAAGTACATAACTTTTTTTTTTTTTTTAAATGTGGTCGACGCGCAAATGCGAGTAACGTGTAAAGCTAAATATTAAATGGGAGCTACAGATAACACAGTGACTTGACCCACGGTCACGTAAGCGCATGTATTTTTATACCTTTGGTTACTGCAGCCGTTTATATTTGTTTCTTGGCTACAAGAAGAAACCAAGGAAACTTCGTACAATTTGCAGGATGAAGAACAGCTTGGTTGCCCACGAACATCAATCGCTGTTGTTAATGTTGCTGAAGCTGGATTATATTACAGCGATACCGGAATCGCATGCTGGTATTTAAAGGGTTTTCGCTACGTCCGTAAGGAGTCGTGGGGAGGAGAGGATTAACATTGGCCTTGATGCATAGGCATGCCAGGTGGGAACTGGCTTGACCATTTCACTCGTGTGTCACAGATGGCTAATTATGGAATGTCGCTGTTTCAACAGTGTGCCAACAGCAAGTTCTTTAACTTGAGAAAAGTACTACAGAGACGCTGCAAGCTTACAGAATGTTTATGGGGATGATGATGATATTAAGAAAACCAACAGTTTACAATTGGTTTAAATGGTTTGTAAACAGACAGGAAACAGTGGAACCCTTTGACATCACAAAAGCGAAGGAACTCGTGCGAAACGGTAGGCGAATGACTTATTGAGATTGCTCATGAAGTTGGAATGTCTGCATGCTTAATACACATAATCCTGACGCAAGATTTAAGCATGCATCGCATGTGTGCAGTTTATTCCACTCTTGCTGTCGGACAATCAAATGGACTGAAGGAAAGCCATCGCAAGCAATTTGTTCGAAAAATCTACGCAGGTTCCAAGCTGCCTAAGAAAACTGGTCACTGAGGATAAGAGTTGGATGTTCGCCTACGACCCCAACACCGAGGTGGAATCATTCTAATGGCATACAAAAATTTCCCCACGGCCCAAGAAGTCTCGTGGAACAAAATCTAACGTCAAAGTCATGCTGATCGCTTTTTTCGAAGAAGAGGGCATAGTGCACCACGTATTTGTGACTAGTGGTAGAAGCATTACTGATGCTTACCACGTTGAGGTTTTTGACATATTTGCGTGAAAATGGGAGACGAAGACGCCTCAAAAATGGAAGGATGGCTCTACCCTGCATCATGACAACGCGCTCAATCACACGGCCAGTACTGGCCTGAGCACCAGGCGATCGCCCGAGGAGGCGAATTTTTGAAGGCGCCATATGAATGTTTCATTCATCTTCTAAAAATTAATCCACGTGCGGGCGTTCCCTGTCACTGAGTACGACAGGCGCGGTACTCTTCGAGAATCTCCGAAACCTGGCTGTCTCTTATCTTACGAGGTTTAGTATTCCTTCCAGAAAGTCTATCGTATAAGGCAGTGTTGCCACTGCCTTGTATTGAACAGCTTTCGTTAACGATCAAATTTTTAGCCATTGATGAAATCAAATTACAAGAACATTTTTTTTTCTTTCTATCCACTCTCAGAAACAACAGGTGAAGGAATATATGAATCGATCACTAAAATGTAACAGCTTTTAAATTTGATTTAGGCAACCAGAGGCCTGAGTTATGACAATGATGCCAATATGAAAGGCAAAAACAAAGGTGTTCAGGCTAGAATTTTATGCCTTGTGGATGTCATTTAGTAATCGGGAACAATGTAGCAAGTTCAACATTTTCTAAGAGTTTTTTAGTGTACAGTAATACAAAAGATTTATATTGTTTTCAGCGGCTTATAGGTGGGAAAACACATTAAACGCTTGACCCCTAAACCTATATCTGACACTAAGTGGGAATGTACAGTTGATAGCGTTAAGGCTATTAAAAATGAATCGTTTTTAATAGCTTTAACGCTATCAACTCTACATTCCCACCTAGTGCCCATTTTAAATGGGCATCATTTTAGAATTAAGGAACGCCTTAACTGACATGGACATAGGTACTACAGCCATGCTTATAAAGAATTGTTTGTACTGAATTTCTAAAGAAATACAGAAACTCTGGTTATGTAAAGGCCTTGAGATCAGCAAAATGTTTGGCAGAAAGATTAAATGTAAAATGCGAATTTAGAAATAACCGATTCGCCATCTTAATGATTGTAATGGCCAATCACTACAAAGAAAGTGAAGAAAAAATATTTCAAAGCAATGTTTTTAATGTAATATTAGAGAACACAATCATGTCCTTGACAGAAAGATTTCGAGAAATGGAAGAGTTCTATGATAATTGATGCTTTTGTACGATGTCAAAAAAAAAAAAAAATATATATATATATATGTATATATATATATATATATATATGAGCCATGATGAATTATTAAAAAGGTGCAAAAAACTTGAAATAAAACTTGGTGATATCAAAGAACGTGAAGTAAATGGTGTAGAGTTATGCCAAGAAACTAAATCAACGAGGAATTGGATCAGCACTTTTCAATGATAGAAATAATATAAATACTAATAAAAAATAAATTTTCTCTTTATACTCCAGGACAATCACACGTCAGAAGGGTTCACAAGATTGAGAGAATACAAGAAACAGCACCGCATTTAGCACTCACGGTCACTCAAAGCACGTGGGGGAACTGCATTCACCTCTCCGTCTTCCCCAACATTTCAGTCTTGTGTGGATTGCCATTGTCCAAATTCATCCCCCTCCCTCCCACAGGGACTAATTCTTTCCACCCAAACTGGCTGTCTGCTTGGGTAGCAGAATGATTATAATCATCATCCTCCCCACACCGTGTGGAAAAGACCCTGGTTCGAATCTCATCAATAACGCGAGGAACTTCTGGCCTTTTTTTCGCTCCGTAGGTGAGTTGGTTTAAGGTGAGGATATAGCAAGTTCTTTGGGTTTTTGTCCTGCAAAACAAGCAAACTGACCAGAGAGAATACACGCAATTTACAGACATAATACACACGTTTAGATAAGATAATTCTCTGATAGCCATACTATGACTGTTTTTGTTGTTTTTTTTTTAACCGAAACTTGCTTATAATTTCAAAAAAATGTGTTCAAGGGTGGCCTTAGCCTCCTTATAGTGTGCTACATACTACGTCACAAGTTTTCCTACACAATTAATGCATGTTGCTTAAACTTCTATTCATATAATATATAAGGAAACTGTATTTGGATCAAAATAACAATACGGCTGTTGATCAAAGTTGAATGTTAGAGGAAGTTTTCGTCTGATAATTGTAGTGATTTCATCTGATAATTGTAGTGGTCCATTGGGCAGAGAAAGTTACGAAAGTTGTCAGGGAAGTTTTCTTAAGAAATCCAGGACTAATAATATGGGTATGACGCAACACATTCCTTCAGAATTACAGATGACAGACGTATATGACAGACGTGTGGACCTTGGTATGTGTTCTTGGTTTTTACCGGTGCAACCAGTATATGATGAAAAATGTTAACGAAGTTAAGAAAAGGTAAAGAAAAGGCATGAGTTAGTTATAGGATATCATACATGTTCAATGATAACTAGAAACAAATATGTAATAACCATTGATGAGGTAAGATTTGCCTCATGAAATACATTGGTTCCGTGGAGGAACAGTGAAGTCGAGTTGAGCAGATAATTTACATAATGATATCAGAGAAGAGTCTGTCTGTCCGAAAAGTTACTGTGGATCATTATATTATACTGAAAATGGCATTAAATGAGTGCATCCAACTATTAGTAATGTTAATGAAATCATTACACCCAGGAATTATTCTCTTGAAGTAGAGAAGTCCCAACAGCTCCCCAATTCATAGGGGAATAGGTAAAGAAGTGATGGGATATTATAGACCAGTAATTTTTAATTCTGTGGTTGGGAAGATTATGGAGTCATTTGTTAAACAAGCAATACTGGTCTCTTTCCGCAAAAAGGTCACAAATGCGTCCCAGCATCAGTGGCAGATCCAGAAAAAAAGGACAGGAGGGGCACCATTTTGTGCACTAGAATGGCGTTCACAGCATCCGTGTTGCCAACTCTAGTCAGTTGAAAATAGCTGAGACGCGTAAAAATTGATAAAAACCTATGTTAACAATGAAAAAAAAAAAAAAAAAATTTGTAGCTAAAGGGGAATTTAAACGATTGGTGTATATTCTCCGAAAAACGACAGAGGGCACACGTGCCCCTATCCTGAATCCGCAAGTGCCCAGAATACTTTCGTGAAGGAAATATCTTGCCTGAAAATTATTTTTCAATTACTATGACAAGATTATACAGCATTTGAATGCAGAAACAACTTTGACGTTATATTCGCCTCGATTAAAATTTGATTGTAATAACCGTTGTAAACTGTACTCAGTAAATTGTACTTCAGTAAACCTCTACATGCACCTTTGGTAGTGCATACAATGTCAAGACGGTAGTCGATTTCTTTCTAAGTGTTTTGAAATATCTCTTGAGAAATGGAAGTCACTGCCAGTTCAATCCGGTCTTTTAACTCAACTCTGTGGGTGTGATATCAGGAAGCCATGTAATGGGACTATCCCGACCGATCATCCGGTGAGGAAACTAAATTGGGCGCATGCAATCTCCAGTGTGGTGGTGGTTCCCCGTCTTGCAGATAGAACACATGTGGCTGAATATCTTCCAGCCGAGGTGAGTATACAATTCGAACATACTTAGGTCATTCATAGAGTTTTCGTGGAAGAAAAATAAACAAATCACCTGGCTGAAGGAAAGTGCGCAGCACACTTTTGCCTTCGGATTATCACGCTCATGTTCACAAAACTGAGTGGGGATTTTCAGATCCTCATGTGCGACTATTGTGTCTGTTAACTTTACAAGACAGGTAGAAAGTTGCTTAATAACTGAAAACAACGTTTACCAGAAAGTGCCCATCTTCGTCTATATGGTCGAGAATGTGAACAGCGAATTTTCTCTCGTTGTGGTTTATCGTGGGGCTTAATTTTCTGGACGAGTTGCACTTTATTAGCATAAAGTTTCAATCTCTTGCGAATCATCAGGTGCCAAGTTGCTCAAGGTATTTTCAGCGGAAAGCTTGCCCGGAGGATAAAATTTGTGGTACTTCTAGTAAACACTACCCGAATTTCAGAAACTTTATCTGCAGATACACTAGGCCTTCCTGCTCCTTTCTGGTACAGCATACAGAATATGCCCGCTAGGTGGCGGAGATGACAGACGTGTATGATTTGTGCTCCGTCTTTTTGTCTATTTTCAATTAAATTATTAGTCATTTACTAACTATAATTGATACTGATAGAAAGCTTACAAAATCCATACAGTTTTAAATCTTTGGCCTTTACAGTGAACTGTCACACCCACAATGAAAGCAACGCGGAGGTGGGGGAACTCCTGGTGCCGTTAGACACGAAAACACTATACACTACAGTTTAAGAGCTCCATAACAAATTTTCCGTGTCTACACTGCTCGACAGTCAAATATGCACTGTCACGTTCGAACCAAACCAAAATGGTGGTCATTATAAGTTTTAAAGTTTTTTTTTTTTTTGGCACCCTGTACATCTGATACAGTTGCTGTATATACATAACCTCCTGAGAGGTTATTATATAAATTATACAAGCCGGAATGGCAGGGAAGATCCATCGGTGGATTAATGATTGGTTACAGGATAGGAGATAGGGTGGTCATAAATGGATATTACTCAGAATGGAGGAGAGAAACAGATAGGTCCTTCAGGGATCACTGCTTAGATCTTCTTTGTTTCCCATCTTTCTAAATGATATTCATGAGGGAATACAGAGAACACTGTCAAAGTTTACTGATGACTGAAAAGGTGGGAAGGTGGAAAGGCGGTTAGTGATTACATAGGCTGTGCCGCTTCAAAAGAAATTGAACCGATTTCAAGTATAGTCTGATAAATAGTAGCTAAATTTGAACGTTACCGCCCAGAATGCTCTTCTAATTATATGTCACACGCATTGGTAATACCATGTACATACTTGATTATAATAAATTAGATATTTTATTAACGACTATTCCATGTTGTATAAATTTTCATTTCGACCCAATCTGCAGAGCTTAGCAATTAGCATTAGCATTAGTAGAGGCATATGATGCAAGAAAGCAAGCTTATGCAGCATCAGCCAAAGGGAAAAAAAAAAAAACTCCCATTTCATCTCTCCGTTCGTTCCAAATACCTGTCCAGCTCAGCCTTAAATTTATTTAGGCTATCAACTTCCACAACAAGGGATGGAAGTCTGTTCCACCAACCAACTACCCGCTGGCTAAAGGCAAACTTCAACACATCTATCCTACATTTGTCTTTTCTCAGTTTGAATTTATGCCCTCTTAGTTGATAATACTGAGCAAGAGGAAGGCTTTATACACCTCAATCAGATCACCTCGCAGGTGCCTAGTCTCCAGAAACTGTAATTTGCAAAACTTAAGCCTTTCTTCGTAAGAGCAACCCTTTGTTCCATTCACTAATCTTGTTGCCTTTCTCTGTACTCGTTTCAGCAGCTCTACATTCTTCTTGAAATCAGGCCTCCAGACCTGTATACAGTACTCAAAGTGTGGCCTGACCAGTGCCTTATACAAGAGGATCATCATCATCAGCCATTTTCAATCCACTGCAGGATGAAGGCCTCTCCAGCAACTTTCCAGTTCCTTCTAACGATCCTTCTATACAAGGGGATAATAACCTCCTTATCCCAGCTAAAAAAATTTCTGTATATCATTGACAAGACACCATGGACTACTCGTGCAGACCGTCTGCACTGCTCAGAAAACTTCATATCTGCTTGCACAATTACCCCCAGGTCCTTTTCACTCTCTACCACTGTCAGTGTAGTACCACAGAGTTGATAAGTTACTGTGGGGTTACTGTTTCCCATATGTAGTACTTTACATTTGTCAATGTTAAACTTCATTTGCCACCTCTCAGCCCATCTGCTCAACTTTTCTAGATTCTGTTGCAGCAGCGTAGTGTCCTTAACAACCCTGCCAACCTTCCTATCGTGTGCAAACTTGGACATTAAGCTTGATATACCATCATCAATATCATTTATAAATTCAGAAAACAACAATGGACCCAACACTGAACCCTGAGGGGCTCCACTAATAACATTAATCCACAATCAGCGGTGTCCATTTAATTACCACTCTCTGTCTTCTCCCTCTCAACCATCCCTTTATCAATGGCAGCAATTTGCCTCCAATGTCACACGCTCCAATTTATTCAGCAGTCTTCCATGTGCAACAGTATCAAAAGCCTTTCTAAGATCCAAATATATAATATCAAAGTTATTCCCTGCATCCAGTTCCTTTGTGACCACATCATAGTATCCAATCAAATTGGCCAGGCAAGACTTTCCCTTAACAAAACCATGCTGTGTCCGAGCTATAACTGAAGTCTTGTCTAGATGATTCTGCAGTGCTTCTTTAACCAGTGCCTCCATTAATTTTCCTGGAACAGAAGTTAAACTAATTACTTGTGTCGCCCTTTGATCCTCCTTTGTGAATTGGGGCGACCTTTGCACATCTCCAGTTCATGGGTACCTCCCGTGAGTCCAAAGAAGCTCTCATAATTATGGCTAAGGCTTACTTCCTTTGCTGCCTCCTTTAATATAACTGGAAATATCCCATCCACCCCGGGTGCCTTTTTTATGTTTATCTTCAACAATTTCTCCTCCATTTTCCTCTCAGTTAATTAGACAAGTTGTGGAGGGGGGGAAATTTGATTGAAGTGTACAAGTCCCTGAGCGGGACAAATTAGTAAAGTGAATGAGGGAGGGATATTCTCAACAATGAGAGAAAATCAGCACAACTCAAAAATCTTAGGAAACAACAGCAGTTAAATCCAGTTTATAAGATTTAAACTGGATTTAAGAAAGATTACTGTATCCTCTGATACAGTAATCTTTGAATTAGAAATATATTAGCCTAGATGAATTGGCGTGTTGAAAAGTTGGAATAAAAAAGTTATCAGGAAAGTGGAAATTTTGGAAAAATTCAAGGAGGAATTGAGTCAGTACTTTTCAATGACTGAAATAATACACCTGCACAGTGGTATCGTCACCGTCTTCCCCACACCCGTCGGAAAAGTCCCGGTTTCGAATGCCGTCGATCACGCGAGGAACTTTAATGGTCTTTTTTCACTCCGTGGCTCAGTTAGTTGGTCTCAGGTTTGTAGATAGCAAGATTTTTGAAAGACAACCTGCATTGAAAGACAACCTGCGCATTTTTAGTGACGTATTGTCTAGCTCTCCTCTCCCATTAGTTCGAATAAATATCACTAGAAGGAAAACTTTTTTAATGTATAGAGCGATACTAAAGTTCTCGTTGATAGCACAGCTGGTAGAATCGCCATCCTCTCCGCACGGGATGTAAAAGAGAGTTCGACTCCAGTCAAACTCTCTTTTCCTTCTCTTTTTATGGGTCTCATAACGTTAGAAGGTCATGTTAATTCCCATGAATATATTTTTGTTGTATGGGACAAATTTCACCCTGCAGTGCTTCATTTTTACCCGGATTGTGATGGATTCTTTTAAGACGACAACGCAACTATCCACTGTGCTAAAATTATGTCTGAATGGTTCGAGGAACGTAGTAGTAGTAGTAGTAGTAGTAGTGGCATGTGATGCAAGAAAGCAAGTGTATGAGCTAATGCAGCATCAGCCAAAAATAAAAATCACACCATTCCCCCCAAATGCCTGTCCAGTTCCTCCTTAAATTTATTTAACCTATCAACTTCCACAACGACAGATGGAAGTTTGTTCCAGCAATTAACCACCCTCTGGCTAAAGGCAAATTTCCGCACATCTATTCTGCATCTGTCTTTTCTTAATTTGAATTTATGCCCCCTTAGGTTCGTAATCTGAACAAGTAGAAGGATCCCATCAGAATTCAGTGTGTCCAACCCATTCAAGGCCTTATACACCTCAATCATATCACCGCGCAGGTGCCTAGTCTCCAGCCACTGCAATTTGCAGAACATAAGCCTCTCTTGGTAAGAGGATCCCTTCATTCCCCTCACCAATCTTGTTCCCTTCTCTGTACACGCTCAAGCACATCTACATCCTTCCTAAAATGAGGCCCAGACCTGTACGCAGCACTCAAGGCGTGGCCTGACTATTTCCTTATACAGAGGGACAATGACCTCCTTTTCCCTGCTAGCAAAATTCCTATATATCACTGACAAAACCCCATGACCTGCTCTAGCAGCCTGTCTGCATTGCTCAGAAAACTTCATATCTGACTGCACAATTACTCCCAGGTCTTTTTCATTTTCTACCACCTTAAGTGTAGTACCACACAGTTGGTACGTTTCTCTGGGGTTACTTCTGCCCATATTCAGTATTGTGCATTTGTCAAGGTTAAACTTCAGTTGCCACTTCTTAGCCCATCTACCCAAATTATCTAGATCCTTGCAGTAGCACACTGCCATTACTGTCATTAACAACCGTGCCAACCTTTGTATCGTCTGCAAACTTCGACACTAAGCCTGATATACCTTCATCAATATCATTGATAAATATACGAAACAACAGAGGACCCAACACCGAACCCTGTGGGACTCCACTAATAACATTAGTCCACGAAGAGCAGCACCCATTAATTACAACCCTCTGTCTTCTCGCACTCAACCATCCTTTTATCCATTGTAGCAACATACCCTTAAAACCATTCTGCTCCAATTTGTACAATAGTCTTCCATGCGCAACAGTGTCAAAATCTTTCCTGAAATCCAAGTATATGATATCAAAATTATTTTTTGCATCCAGTTCCTTTGTAACCACATCATAACATCCTATAAAATTTGTCAAACAAGACTTTCCCTTAACAAACCTGAATTATTGCTGCAGTCTTGTCTAGATGATCCTGCAATGCAGCTTTAACCAGTGACTCCATTTTTTTACCCGGAACATTAAGTTACAGACAACGAAATGGCCAGTAGACAACATCTGGATGACTTTGCCCGGGGTAGAATAATTTGGAAGCTAGGAAGGTCGAAGTGCGAGGAGTGTGGCTGCAGAGTTCGGTATCGCCCATTGCCTCGTCTCATGTGAGTGGTCGGCCTTCAGAACGATAGGTACTGCTGTTGGAAGGACAAGTCGTGGTCGCCCACAAAAAAACAACGCCCAATGATGACCGATATATACTCCTACAGGCGAAGGGGGACCGACACCAGACACCGGGATCCATTGCAAACCCGCTGCTCAAGAGCACAGGACGCAGGATATCGTGGTTTACTCTGGCCAGGCGACTCCACAAAGGTGGACTGTTTGACTGACGGCCACTAAGATGTGTCCCTTTAACAACTGCCGATAGATGGCACCGTTTACAGTGGTGCATCGAACACAAGGACTGGACAGCAGCGCAATGGGATAAGGTACTCTTTACTGATGAGAGTAGATTCAGTCTCAGCAGCGATTCTGGACGTCAGCTAATCTGGCGATAGGTTGGCACACGGTATCACCTAGCAAACATCACTGAAAGGGATTGGTATGGCGGTCGAGGTCTTCTCGTCTGGGGAGGCGTAATCTTTGGATGGAAGTACACAACTCCAGATATTGGAAGGCGGTACTGTAACTGGTGCACGCTACAGTACTGAGGTAATCCTTCTCTATGTTCGTCTGTTCCGAAGGTGCCATTAGCCCCGAGTTCGTGTTTATGGATGATAACACCACACCCCATCGCACTGCAGCTGTTGATATGCTTTTGGAAAGTAAGGACATCGTACGTATGGATTGGCCTGCCCGTTCGACAATCTAAACCTCATCGAACACATACGGTACGCTCTGGGGAGACGCCTAGCGGCACGTCTACACCTACCAGAAAAATGTTCACCAGTTGAAGATGGCACTGGATAGGCGGTGCCATCGACATTAGGGGTAACCATATCTCCTACTGAGGACCACCTCCTCCCTTTGTTGTATCTTTGGCAGTGATGCATATGTACCATTGCAGCCAGTGCTATGTTGCCATTTTTGAATAAAGTCCCTCTGTCCCGTTTGTTTCCGTTGTTGTGGTGTTGTTTCCTTCATCATTTCTGTACCTCACAAGGATCCTTTGGTATGCTTTTCTCATATCCAGGCAACTCCTATGAGAAGCTACAGGTGAAAACCTGACTGGTCCTTAAGTTTTGCACACTAGTGTATAAGCCATAAAAATATATTAAAATTAAACAACCTTTTCCCTATGAATTCCAATAAGGAAATTCGAATTAAAAGAAAGAGCCCAACTTAATCGGACAGGTTGTGTAAAAGCCCATAAAAATTTCCCGTGTCATTGACGGGATTCAACCTCTGACTTACTCCTCCAGAGACGGGAAGAATGGTGATTACACCAATTGTACTATCCTCGATGGCTTTCGTATACTGATTATAAGGCAAAAAAATCGTTCATAGATACGATCTATAGTTTTACAGTTATTAATCTTTAAAAGTGGGAAAAGACTTACATAACATCCTGTACGAGTCTTAATTAAAATTGTATATGAACTATAAGCTATAAAGATCCATTAAAATTAAAAATAAACTTTTGACACTAAGAATTCTAATAAAAAAAATTCGAATTAAAAGAAAGAAAAGCAAAGAACTGTGCCATAAATGTACACAGTTTTTGCATACAATTACGGATCTCCTTCAAAGCTTAGGACATTCCAAAAGGGGTCAGCTGCCATGGGTTCGAGCAGTATGGAGGACCTCCGGAATTGGAGTTCTCCCCCTGAGAAAGGTCCAGTGAAGTGTTTTCTCCATAGCTTTTGCTTGCTCGTGATGTCCCTGTTTTTCGACAATGTTCATTCTGCAAGTGGTCACACCGCTTTTAATATGGAGGCTGTCCTACACTTTTTTCCTTCGCAACTTGAGGAATTGTCCTTAAAACTAACTTTGGCAACTGATAATTTGAGAAACCGCAGCAGTTAGTGAAACTTATTTATTTTGCTAATGCAAAATTAGTCAATGTAACGGAGTGGTCAGGCTCAGGTATATGTAGATTTTTTTTAGGCGCATCAGCGACTTAGGTCATATTGCGCTGCATAATATATGTCGATAAATTATCTATTTCTGTGGTCGATTTGCCTGTTTGCTGGACGAAAGACCCTAGTTTCCAAGAAAATAAAACTGTGCTACCCTCGCCTGCGACCGACTAACTGAGCCAAGTTGTGAAAATGGCCCATAAAAATTCCTCACGTCATTAACGGGATTCGACTTCAGGTCTTTTTCATCCAATGCCGAAACGACGGCAACTCTGCCAACTGCATTTGTATTTTATTTGGCCATGATTGGAATATACGTAAGCAAAGTACAGTTAATGATAATATGACGTAATGACATTGGAAAGGGAAGAAATGAGTATACGCAATACATGTATTTGGTCCATCATGTACCAAAGGCAGATTTTCCGATACAAGACTACGATTATTTATTTATTTTTTTGTTCAAACTGCTCTTACGAAACCACGAGACCTTCAACAGCGCAATGGTTTTCCTTTTATGTAGTACTGAGAACTGAGAAGAATAACAACAAAAAAAAATACTATATATTTAATATTAAGACCAATCAGTTGGTGAGTGTCATTTGATTTACATAATTCACACCTTCTAAACGTGTTTTGCTTTTACAACCAAGCAACGGATCGTGACTGTTACTACAGGTAAAAACTTCCTTTTTCTTTAGTATCAACATCATAGAGTAGTACGATATCGTATTACTCTGTGATCAATATATATAAGCAATACAATAACGGTAATTTCAACAATTTCTGTTTTAATAATTTTTATAAAACTCGCACAAATGCCCCTTTAATATTATGGTTAATTTGAAATCGTATTATTAAAGAATAGTTGCAATACAAGATAACTTTTAATTATACACGTATTTACTTATATAACAATTTGAATAATGAACACTTGAAATACTCAGTTTTGAGAAATAGGATTTATAGAATGTAAATAATAAAATTAACTCTGAATTTTACAATTTAAGGACACAAAAATGGTTCAATTCTTTGGCGTAATCGTAGTAAAAAAAAAAAAAAATCTGCATTCGTTAAAAGATGACGAATAAGTTTGGTGACCAGTTTTCAGGACGCATCTGTCCTGAAAATCCATGGCTTTTCTGGGACATACTAATATTAGCAACTGTAATATTATTTTATAAAACAGTGCACAAAATGATTTACTCATGTAAAATTATCGATCACAAACTCCAAATCATTACAATTATCATGTTATATACAATTATCATGCTATATATATATATATTTATTTATTTATACATTGCACATGTATAAATTTAAATAAAAAACACCACAAATCAAGTGAAAATTATGGTTGGCACTCATTTTTCTGTATTATTTGTTTCAAAGTTGGGCTAGTTGTTTATTTTGCCTGTTTGCTGTTAAATTTAAATTTAAGTATAGATTGCCTTAATTTTTATTATTTGGACCTAGTTAAACAGGCAGATAACAATCAGAAATAGATAGCCTTGCTAAGTATTGATTAGACATATTGAATGGTGTTAGCCCTCGAAAAACTGCTATTCAATGTTTTCAATTATCAATAATTAGCCACATAATCATTATTTTATTCTATTTTATATCTTTATTTTATTGCTAATTATATGTTTAATTCTAGGTAACGAAGTAAACCGTGTTAAAAATTTAGCATAAAAGCACTAGGCGGGCCTAATGGCCTTCCTAGTGCTTTTATGCTAAATTTTTAACACACTTTGAGTACCAATATGCAATTATACTCTTACAGTAGTAATTAGATTACAGACTGATGTACTGTTTAATCTATAATTGATGGCATTAATCTGATCTAATACGCCTTTTACATTCATTCCATTATTTCATAATAGATTATATATATACAGTATATATATATATATATATATATATATATATATATATATATATATAATATTTATTTTTTACCAAAAAAAATTTTTTTTGGTAAAAAAAAATAGCAATACAACGGTAAACGTGTATTTAAAATCTTTATCAGTACAATATAAAAACAAAAATAATATTAAATTCTGTAAATATAAAATTGAAAAATAAATTATGAAAATTAAATGAAGTAATATAATTATTGACTTACGTAAATCAGAATGGTTTCCGTCTAGATTTACCATTGGCAAAATTATTAATTTAAAAACGTCCATTCTTGCGATTCTTATGCTAAGCAGCGCCACCGCTGATGGACGTTGTTGTCCCATGATATTTCTCAAAATAATTTTTAATTAAATTTAATTTCGAGAAAAACCGGTTGCTACAGTAATCGAATTGTCGAAATTAATATCTATAAGGAGCACACTTCCGTAAAACTAGCACTCATATCATAGTATTTTACTATGATAAATTATCTATGATATAAAAACTATTCTGAAAATTCGCGAATAGTTTTAATTTTTGCAATTTCACTTTTTAGCGACTCTACGCAAAGTAGTAATTGCTGCTGGGATGTACAAGGAAAAATATAAATTGGATGCGGCGGTCTTAACCTTTCCAAAGGGAGAGGTGAAGAAATGACTGGAGAATATATTTTCCTTTGGTCTGGTGTGGACCGACATGTAAGAAGTAAGGCTAGAGTGGTTGTGCTTATTCACAAGAATCTGAGAAAGTTTATTGAAAAATGGAGCTTTGTTGATGAACGAATCATGACACTTGAAATTAAAATATATGGAAAACAAATTACTATTATTGGGGTAAACGCCCCTAATAATGACTTGTTGATGAACGAATCATGACACTTGAAATTAAAATATATGGAAAACAAATTACTATTATTGGGGTAAACGCTCCTAATAATGACTCTCCTACAGATATTAAAGAAGATTTCTGGGAAAACCCGAAAGAAGTAATAGAAGCAATTCCACGGTGCAAAGATATAGTCATAATGGATTATTTGAACTCTTGAGTGGGACAAGCTGCGGACAATGAAACGGTGGGCAGACACGGATAAAGCGTAAAGAATGATAATGGAGAGCGACTCATAGAACTTAGCTCTCAATATAAGATAAGGATTAGTAACACCTTCCAACATACAGACATTCATAAGTTCACATGGTTCCAAGAAACAAAAGGACTAAAATCAATAATTGATTATGTGATCACAAAACAACAATGCACAATTTTTTTCTGTGATGTTAGGGTCCAGAGAGGAGAAAATTGTGGCTCTGATCACTTTGCCCCAATGCACTGCATCGGCATAGTTACTCCACTAGTGTGTGTGTGTGTTAAATATAAAATTAAATATCAGTGAGCCAAGATCAGGAGGAAAAGCAGAAAAATCAATTAAAGAATTAACTATCTGTTGCTTTGCGCGATGCTGTGCTTTAAATTACAGCTACTTCTGTTTTATATCTTTAGATAGTCTTGTTTGTTACCCATCCTGCCATACTTCTACATACTTTTAGTTTTAAATTTAGCATGCATTTTCTCATATTTCTGCTATCTCTTTCCTTTTGGCTTTTAGCATTTGTGTAACTTTCACTTCCAACTTCACACGGAACTACCTTGTCCAGTAATGAGTTATATTGCTTTCCCTTTTCTGTCTTATTTTCTTAAATTTCTTCTTTTTACACTGTTAAGGCCAAGTATAGAAACGCAGTCCTTTGATGCATGGTCAGATGTAATCTCCTGATCATGGATCAAAATTTTAATTCTGTGGTCATCAGATTTTATTGCATATTTGCTCTACTTTTCCTTTTTGAATTTTTGTATAACCAAATTTTTCCGCCCTTATCTGGAGTAACCAACGACTGTTACTTTTATTTTTATTACAGGTCACTCCTTTTTAATCATTTTAATCGTCTTTATGGTACTACGTAGATTTTCTTCTCGTCTCTTGGCATTCTGTGTAACTTACACTTTCATCTCTACATTTAACTATTTTCTACAATACATATATATATATATATATATATATATATATATATATATATAGCAGTTCTGCAGGTCTTATTTTTTTAGAAATTTTTCTGGTTTACAACGAAGTAAAAAATTTTGTATCAAATCTATTTGTAATCATTATTTGAAGAATGACTTTCGTGTGAAGGCTTCTATTCAATTGAGAATATCTGTCCAGTGCAAGTGGAAAAGAAAATATTTCCTTAACTTAATGTTAATAAATTAAAAAAAAAAAAAAAAGTAATCAATAAAAAAAAAATAATAAAAAACACATGGACACAGCTTCGAATACCGTCTCGATAGAAGGAACTATTACTATTAGTGCACTGGTGTGCAAAACTTAAGGGCCAACACTATTTCTAAAGGTTAAAACCACGAAACTAAACAAAACAGCCTGTGGCGATTTGCATAACTGGCCGTTCAGTAGAAAGCTGGAGCCCATGCAAAAATTTGATTGGTGATGAGAGGGCTCACATAAACAGATAAAAGCAGCAGTTCAGCAGTATAGTGCAAATTACCGAATGGTGAGCGCGATTGTTACAGATGTTCGATTGGTTTAAACAGTGCTACAGAAAACGAAATGGCTAAAAGACAACATCTGGATGACTTTACCCGAGGTCGAATAATTGGGACGAGGAAGGTCGAAGTGCGAGGAGTGTGGCTGCAGAGTTCGGTATCGCCCATAGCATCGTCTCACATGCGTGGTCGGCCTTTAGAACGACAGGTGCAGCTGTTCCAAGAACCAGTGGTGGTCGTCCACGAAAAACAACGCCCAATGAAGACCGCTATATACTCCTACAGGCCGAGAGGGACCGACACCAGACAGCGGGATCCATTGAAAACCAGCTGCACGGGTCGCAGGATTTGGCGGTTTACTGTGGACAGGCGACTCCACAAAGGTGTACTGTTTGCCTGACGGCCAGTGTGCTGTTTCCTTAACACCTGCCCATCGGCGACACCGTTTACAGTGGTGCATCGAACATAAGGACTGGACAGCAGTGCAATGGGGTAAAAAAAAAAGTAAAGTGCAGCCATTATCAACCCACTCCAGGATGGAAGCCTCCTCAACGATTCATGCTGAGGGAAATGGACCATAATTTGCCACACTGGTCCAGTGCGGGTTGGCAGATCGACCATATTCAGCAGTCAGGGGCTTGAACCCCGGTCTACTCAAAAAGCGTGTTGTTCCACAGGCTTTTCCGTCATATTATGCTCTTGCCTATCAATATACTCGTGAATCCTCGCTATAGCAAGTCAGCACAATATCATGTGAATTCCAGAAAAGCCTGGGTTTCGAATGATCTATCTAGTGGTTCAAATTAGGACAAAATCCTGCGCCCTCAAGTCTCACTCAACATGTCACAGTGAGCGTACTCGCAGCGACAGAATTGCGTTGTGTTTTTCATCCCGAAACAACTCTTAGCTAAGGGCTGGTTCGAAATGCCGCCATAAATGATTCTTAAAAATAATTATTGTTCAGTGAATTGTATGTAATTTAGAAAGAATGATCAGAACGCAAAATAATAACAAACAAAATAAGTTTATTTAACATATATGTATACAAATGAGTACAATATAACTGGTAAATAAGTTAGATTAATTGGTATTTAATTGTTAGACAAATTAATTGAATGCAAGCATTATCTTGCTGTTAGCTATATTACAATGTTGTAATATTCTTCATATGGTTTTTCCACTAATTCCTTAGCAAGTACAAAATAATTAGTGTTTGTCAGAGCATACCACTGTTCAAAATATGAAACAGGTAATTATATTATCTTAATAGTGTAATTAGTAATTGACAATTAAATTAATAAGTCGCATTATCATTAAAGTTGAATACTAAGAAAATAATACAGTTGTCGGGGTATATTTATGTGAGGAAAGGTGTCTTATAAATGCATTAAAACGTATGCAGGTAATAGGTTGGCTTTTGGGTGATTTAATACAGTTTGTTATTAAACAATAAGGGTTGACTTACCCGAAAATATTCTGCAACGCCTCGGGGGGGGGGGAAATCTGTATCAGACATCAATACGATTCTTTTCTCATCTTTTCCTATTAATTATTAATTTACCTCTTCTTCACATAATGACAAAAATCGGCCAAAACTATCACTACTCTTTCTTCAGTCATGTCTTGCACCAAGATCACTGTGTCTCTGTGTGTCCGTCTCTGTGTTTCTGTTCTTCCCCTTTCAAATATATCTATCCCTGCATCGCTTCGGGGGGGGGTGAGAAATAAATTGATACTGTACCATGCACGGCCTCGTAGTGACAATTAATATCTTTATAAAGGTCTTGTTATGCAAGACCTGCTGTGTCTTGTTCTGGTAATTTCTACTCATATCATATAACAATTTTCACCGTTCTTCGGACCTTTGCATTCGATCAACATTCTTGTCCGCTCAGGAGAACGGGTGACGTCACTGTGGTGTAGTATTACGGCGAGCGCACCCCTGGGGTGTTTGAATTCGAAAGTAAAAGCTTAGCTCAAGTGACGCTATCGTTATATAATTTAGTTGTATAGGCCGTGAAAAATATATCAGGCATTATTAGGCCAAATACCTCTTGAAAATAAGTGAAAGGGCTGAAAATGAAAAATATTTTTCACACACCTTCCCCCTACGGATAAGAAATTCTGAGCGCCGAGAATTTCACAAGCTCAAAATTTCTCAAGTTTTTTTTTTTTTTTTTTTTAAAAAAAACGTGTAACATGAATTCTACCGGTGTAAAAAAAATGAAGTGACAGACATCTTTCCTCTTAGAGAATTCGGATTGTTCTCCACTATGATAAATGGTACCCCAAACAAAAAGAAAAAATGTGTCTACATACTTTTCAAAATCTTCTGAGTCCTCTAATCCTACCTTGGATGAGCCAACAACTTGGTCTGCAGACCTTAAACAAAATCCCATATTAGCAAGTAAATTTTCACAAGAGGTGTTTATCATATATGCAATGTCTATATTGTAGCAATGTTTATTTTTGTATTAACACAAATTGTTGTAGTATGTTGCACTGAATGTTCTCTACACAAACGTCTGAACTGGACATTTGAAGCACTGGAATACTGATAGGATTGTTCATTGTTGGTCAGGGAAAAATACTGGAACTTCTTCTCAAAGAATTCTTTGGTAACATTTCCTTTATATCACCATTGCTCCACACAATAGTATTACATGCAACAAAAAAAAAATCAAAGAATCTGTATCTATTCTTTTTAACAAAATTAGTATAATATGACAGTAGATATACTATTCATTATGACAATTAACAACTGAGACAACACAACTATTCAATACATATGACATCCTTTTATAATGAATGTATTTAAAAATATATCAAGTAAACAGCAAAAAAAAAATATTCTTCTAACAGGTGAACATTTTTTTCTTATGCTATCTTATTTATTTATTTTTTTATTTTTTTACAAGAAAAACATAGCAAACATCAAACACTAAATGATTATATAATATAAATCCTCAAATATAATTGCACATTCTATATATTATTTGCAAGAAGAACAAAAAAATCAAAGAATACATTGAATAAATATGGCTGCAAGTACTAACTTATTCTTGCAAAGTTATAAGACTACAAACTGAACTGTAAAAAATTTAGGCAGTTATATCAACTGACCATTTGTATAGTTTTAACTGTTCAGCACCCTCTGATGGTGCAACCATCATCTGTGGAGAATATCTCACTAACTCTCCAGACATAGAGAGAGTTCTTGGGTCCACAAATCCTTAAAGTTTAAGGCCACTGAGTACACTTGTCAGCTGTGAAGACTGCATCATATTCCTTGAGTGATTTCATGGAGATAGTCCTTCACTATTAACTGGAACACCATGTCAGAGCATGAGAAAGACTAAATGTTCACTACAGTTCTGAATGGGAGAACTTTTTGCATGCCTTCAGAGGAAGGACAACCATCATGCACATAAAACTGATACATCCTAAAAAAATATCCTCTAAGCAACTGAGCAAGAAGATAGTAAAATGTTAAGTGGATCTCATTTTCTCTTTTTGTCTTTCTTTTTTTCTTTCTGGACAATTTGTTCAACTGATAGGTTCACAACCTTTATTCATCTTTTCAGATTTGTTTTGACTTGTAGGAGAGGGGGTGAGGTCTCATGCCATTTACCCTTCATCTATACACTTTCCACTCACTTTTCTTGTACTTGATCACACTCCAAAACTGTCACCTCCTTATTTCCTTTCATTTCTTTTCAATAAATGGATTTTTTTCTCTCTATTTTCAAAACAGAAGCACACAAGTTACTCATGACAGATAAACAAGATTCCCATAAAAGGAATTGGTAACCAATCTCTAAACTTGAAAAAATGAGCTCTGATCTGCTCAATCAGTGCACTATTTTAATCATCAGCTATTTGGATTATCAAAGGCAAGAGCACAAGATTGATACTTCAACAGTTTGCTTTCAGTTCCCTTTTCATTGTAGTTGATATTGACCAAGTATGAGTACTATTCAAACTCTCTTTACATTAATACAATATCATTAACCTTTCTAATGTCATGCATGATAAAGTTCCAATTGGTGGATAAATTTCTTTCCAAAAAAAAAATATTTGTGGAACTAGAACTCTGATTTATATGGTATCAAAACTTTAACTCAGGATGAGGCTGAGTATTCTTTTTCAAAATGGTACAAGGAAAGATTCTCTTATCTTCATCTAGAAACACAGGTGTTACTATTTATTACACTCTACTCTTCTCTTCGGAGGAACGACAAAACAAGCAGTAACTGGGCGGAACCAGCCGTCCTCAGGCCACTTATTTCATCCGATCTTCAAAAGAAAAAGCCTAAATATATATATAGACATATTTATATTTTTTTCCCAGAATCTTTTCTCTTGTAGTGAAATTTTAGTCAGCAATGAGAGAGGGAGAAAACAAAAGGAAACCAGGGGTGCACCCAAAAGGCCCAAGTATCCACTGTAACCTTCCTCTCTACATGGCCTATGATTGCAACATGTTTTGTGGAAGAGGACTATAATATAGATTCCATAAGAAAATATTTTCCTCAATGGTCAAATTTGAATAAGAGTTCTAGTATTTATCTTCTTTTACCTTCTCTCTTTTTTTTTTTTTAAAACAACTCCTGAAAATAACTCTTGTTTTTATTTGAAATCCAGATTCTCTTTCCATGTTCTCTACCTGTATCCTTTAATTCTCTGTGCTCACTACATCATCCCTAACATAACTGCTGATAAACACAATGATAGAGTTTGATGAGAACTAACCTTTCTGTTCCCTTTATAAGTGAAAACTTCATGGGTCTGATACTCTAATTAATCAGAAACTTCATTTAATGTATCTCTTAGCTTATAAGCAAATCATCTTCAACCGAATGCAATATTCATCTCATGCCACTATGCATCAATTTAGCATGATACTGGAATCATTATTCTTATATAACTTTCCCTCTCCAAGAACTGACTTCTTTTCTTTAAAGATGGAGGAAACACAATAACAAACTTTTCCTCATACTGTTTTCTCTTTCTCACAAATTTCAATTTTGCTTCTTTTTACTTTTAATCTCTCCACGCATCTCTGATAAGACCTGCAAAATCAAAACCCTTATCACTATTTTGTGAATCCAGTCTCGAAGCAAGTGGACCTAGCATCCACTGAATAGTCCTATCTAATCCACTGGGTTGATCAGCGTGATCAGCACTTCCATGTTCTTCTGCATTTTGATCAGGAGATTCGCCTCTCTGCATCTCTGTTTCATGAGAGGAGCTTCCATGTTCTGTTCCTACTCTACTGTCAGAAGCTGATTCGTGAATTCTCACTTCATTTTGTGACGGTGGATTGAGGGTTACCACATATGGTGTGTGAGTTACACGACTACGACTGCGCAAATTATAGTCATGTGTCTGTGCTGGCCTATGGGTAGATTCAACTGTCTCTTCAGACTGTTTTATCACTGACGGCCTATTTTGGTTCTCATTTGAAGATGTCGTCAAAGGTTCTGAAATAGGTGCAGTTCTGGTTGGCTGCAAATACACAGGTTGGGGGTCTATGGGTGGGATTAAATCACATTCTTCTATTATGGGGTCATCAAAGATCCATGTTTCTTTTGGCACTTTTGGCACTGTCTCTGTACCAGATTGATCTTGTATTTCACCATCTTCTGATTCTTCTGACTCTTCTACTCTAAGTTCAGGAAACACTTTCCTATTTACCACCTTTGTCAATCTGTCAACATGCACTAACTGCTTGTCCTTAGGTTTATTTATATTCTGTATTTCAAAATTGACTGGAGAGGTCTGATTGATCACACGGTAAGGTCCTGTACTCAATCGAGCCAGTTTCTTCGTGGTACCGGCTTTCACCTTAGGAGTGAAAAGGTAAACAAGACTTCCTACTCGAATATTCTTATCCACAGCCACTGCTGCTCTACGTTGTTCTTGTTTCTGCACTGCTTCCTCCAAATGTTCAGAGACCATTTCATAAGCTCTACGGAGTCGTGCACACATTTCTTCTGAATAGTTCTCTAAGGATGCGTAACTTGGCCTTAGTTTTGCATGCCATAAATCTGAAGGTAACACTAAATCTCTGCCATAGATTAAAAAGTTGAGTGTTTCTTGAGTAGAACTGTGAGTTGCAGCATGATATACAGCCACAGCCAATGGAATCATTTCGTCCCAGTCAGTCTGAGTCTGATTTATGACATGGGATAATATGTTCGCTAAGGTACGGTTTAACCGTTCCACCTTGGCATTGCACTGCGCATGAAACGGAGAGGTATGAATTTGGTGAATGTTCAATTTTTCACATACTTGTCGCAATAATGAGGACATGAAATTTGTACCTTGATCGGTGAGTATGTATTTAGGAATTCCATGTCTCGCTATCACATTGTTCATAAATGCGGTGGCTACTTCATCTGCCTTCTGAGTTTTGAGTGGAACTGCTTCAACATAACGCGTGAAATTATCCACTGTTAACAATAAATATTTGTGTCCTCTCAAGGACATAGGAAGTGGTCCTAGGATATCTAATGATACTCGCACCCAAGGTGAACTTTCACTGGGAACTCTCATCAGAGCTGCTTTAGATTTCGGATTGTACCCTTTTCGTTCCAAACACGATGGACATGACTCAATATAATTCTTAATGTCGCTGTAAATCCCAATCCAGAAAAAATTCTTTTTTACCTTCTCTACTGTCTTCTGTAGAGACCAATGGCCTCCGTTGTCGTGGCATGCTTTCAATACCTCTGTCTTTAGGCCAACGGGGACCACTAATTGTTCTGTTGGCTCTTCTCTTGTCGCTCCGGGGTCAGATAAAGTGTAATGATATAGTATTCCCTCTTTAGATAAATAGAAGGAATCTGGGATTTTTGCTGATGCCTGGGGTATTCCTTCCAATTGTTCAATTAACTTTTGTAAAACTGGATCTTCTCTTTGCAGGGTTTTAATTAAAGTTCTGGTTTGTTGCTGGGGCATCACCAATGACTCCATGGTTAAATCAGCTGATATGGGAGCTACTAACTCAGTTGTTTTAGCCTTTCTTAGCCCTTTTTTCTTTTCATCCTCTTCTAACACTGGCCTTGAAAGAAAGTCTGCGTTTGAATGTACTTTACCAGGACGGTACTGAATTTGGAAGTCGTATTCTTGTAAAAGCATACTCCATCTCGCTAAGCGGGGGGGAAGGATTCTTCAGATTGAGCAAATAACTCAAGGGTTGGTGATCTGTTATCAGGGTGAAATGATTGGACACTAAAAAAGGTCTGAACTTTGTTACTGCGAAAACAATAGCCAAAGCTTCTTTCTCTGTCGTACTATAATTCAATTCTGACTCCTTTAATAGCCTAGAAGCATAGGCAACTGGCTGTCTTGTATCTTCATCCATCTGAAGCTCGAGACAGGCCCCTACACAGTACGCTGAGGCATCAGTAGATAAGAGAAATGGTTTTGTAAAGTCAGGAAAAACCAACAGAGGTTCAGTTGTCAAGGCAGTTTTCAGTTGATCGAAAGCGTGCTGCGTGGAACAGTCCCAAACAAAAGGTTTTTCTTTTTTTGTTAGCGAAGTGAGAGGTCTTGCTATCTCTGCATAATTGGGAATAAATTTCCTATAGAAACCTGCCATTCCAAGAAATGATCGGACTTGTTTTACGGACCGGGGGGGGGCGTGCGTCTCGAACGGCGACTAAGTTTTCTCGATCCGGACGGATGCCTTCAGAACTAACTAAATGCCCAACATATTTAAACTGTTCTTTCAGGAACTCACATTTCTTAGGTTTTAGCTTAAGGTCGTATTCTCTCAGACGCTGGAAAACCTTTCGCAACCTCAAGAGATGCTCATTAAGGTTGGGCGATGCAATAATTATATGATCAAGGTAAGCGAAAATCGATTCTTCACCGAGTCCATGAAGCACTAATGATAAGGCTTTCAAGAATGACGAAAATCCATTCTTTAATCCATGTGGCATTCGAGAAAACTCAAATGAGGCTTCTCCAGTAGTGAAGGCGGTTTTGTGACGATCAGCTGGGTGCACCTCAATTTGATGGAATCCACTTCGCAAATCAAGTGAAGAGAAGTAGCGCGCTTTCCCTAAAAGTTGGAGAATTTCATTTAAATCTGGGACAGGATATGCATCTGAAACCGTTTTCGCATTCAATCTCCGAAAATCAATACACAGCCTATATGATTGGTCCTTTTTGCGCACCAAAACAATTGGCGCTGAATATGGGGAGTTGCTTGGTTGTATGATGTTGGATTCCAAAAGTTCATTTACCTGCCTTCGAACTTCATCTTTCAACAAGAAAGGAACTCTATAAGCTGACTGCTTAACCGGTATACTGTCCGTCAATTTAATTCTATGTTTATATACCTTTGAATTTCCTAGCTGAGCTGGACACTTGGCAAAAATGTCTCTATATTCATACAACAAGTCTGATAGTTTACGTTTCTGATCACCAGTCAAATGATCCAGATTAAAATCACTTAAAGTCACAGGAGATGTCTTATTGTCTTCTACTTCCTTACCTGCAAAAGTAACTGGATTAATTTCAACCCTTTCCAAACTAGCAATACCCATCCCCTTTGGAAGATATAAAGGCTCAGTTGACAAATTTGCCACCAGGACTGATACTAATCCATCGGCCTGTACTTTGTCCACTGAACAACGGACAGCTAAGTCCTCATGACCAAGGTTATAATTAGGCTCTGTTAACACCAGTTGTTCTGTGGAAACAGCAAGCTGGTTACAATAGGCTGTCAAAACCCTTTCGGACGATCCTGGTAGTACATGTTTACATGTGAGTTTTGCTACCACGGGTTTAGAACTCATAATTTGTTCCCTAACACCTACTTCTCTTAAACAAATATTCAATGGGATTGAGCGAACCATTTTTTTACCTAAGTCAATTATGAACGAAAAACGTCTCAAAACATTCAATCCTAATATAACATTATATTGTCCGGTGAAATTTCCATTAGCTACCAAAACATTATCTTGAAAACATGCATTATCTAGTTTAATGTTTACTGTAATTTCAGTATGGATCGGTACTACATATCCAGAGACACCCGTTACCGTCAAGTTTGGAGCTCTTGGATTTAGAGATTTATCTTTTTTAATTTTATTAAATAAATCTGTACTAATTAAAGTTACGCTAGCGCCTGAATCTACCAAAAATTTAGCCTCAACATTTTGAACTGATCCCATGATCAACGGCAATTGAGAATCGTTATCTAAAATATAAACTCCATGCTGCACATTTTTGTGGTTGGCATACAATTTAGCTCCTCTATAATAATTTTGACCTGGTAACACATTTCTATGACGCTGATAGTCCCTTCTATTTCCTTCAGACATCCGTTTATGTCAGAAATACCTATCTCTATCTTGTCTGTAACTTACATTATCTACCTGGTTAATTTGCCTACCAAAAATCGCTTTAGGGTGAGTTTGTACCTGATTAAACTTATTTCTAGGTATTTCTTTTGTTGCCCCTGTGTAAGAGTTCATATCTGTCCTATTTCGATTATTATAATACATTTGGTTTGCATTTTTCACCCCATTTCCATTAAAATTGCAACTTTGTGTATTAACATAAGGCGGCCGATATTTTGGTAACGCAGTGTATTCACGCGCTCCGCGACTCGGGCACGGACGGTTAGAATAAGTTGGCGTCGGTCGGGAGCTGCTCGGACGACGGCAAGCGGCATAGTGTCTTACTGCCTGTCTTGCTTCGTACGTAGGGTTACAGTATACATGCTTCCCAGCATAGCACGGAGCAGGAACGCGTCTCTCACTTCGGGCGAGTTCATTGCTACTGACACCTGAGGGCATAGCGTCTCTTCGTTCGTCAGACTGCGAATACGTAAAACTACTGGGCGCTCTGTTATTGTAGGAAGGAAAAAATGGATAAGCTGCAGTATCAAAATTTTGACATCGTTCCGTTTCGTAAATTGGCGTTTGTAAATTATTACAAGTCGCGTTACTTACAGCTAAGGCTTTAAACGATTGTTGTAAATCTAGTATTTCATCTTGTAAAGGTTTAATAAATTTTTCAAAATAATTTTCCTGCTGGCTACCAACTACTTCATTATTAGATTGACAATATATGGCATTAACTGGTTTGTGTTTCGTTTCTGTAAGAAGTTCATTCGTTTCCTCTCGTTTCGAAATAACAATTGCTTGATGGAAAGTGAGGGGGTTTTGTGACAAGACTATCCTTTTAATTTTATTTGAAACACCCCTAAGAAATTGGGCTAACATTGCCTGATCTAAAATCGACTTTGCTTCAGGGGTTTCATTTTGTATCTTAAACGCCTTTCTTGCCAGGTTTTGAATTCGGGCTCCAAAGCTGGTGACATTTTCGTCAGGTTTTTGCACAGTATTAGCAAATTCGCTTAAACAAGTGACTATGGGTTCCGTTTTTTCAAAGTGAGCTAAGAAAGCATTTTTGAACACGTTATAATTTTCTTCCTTACGCAATTCAGTGGATTGTGCTAGAAATTCTGATGCCAAAGAACGAAATTTAGATCTTGAAATGGCGATCATTTCTGAGCTTTCCCAAGCCGCTAATTTCCCTACGCTTTCTAAAGTTTCAAAAAAATATTGGACCGATGGGCCTTCGTCTGTACCAAAAAAAGTAGGCACCAAACTTAGGTAACCTGCGATATTAGCCACACGCAGTCTGTCAGATCCGGGAGGGGATTGCGTTTGTTGCGTATCAAACAATGGGGCAGAAAGGTCGGTTGAAGTTTGTGGGATTTGTTCTTCCATGTTGGATTTATAAGTGTCTATGTTAAATTAGGTGACTCTATTAATATTTGAGTAAAATTCGGGGGTGGGAAGGTCCCTCCAAAATAGTGTACTTACCTTTACGTAGCTGAAACAGAACTAAACAGTTAGTACTGAGCAATGCTAAAATCAAAATGAGTTTCTAACACATATAGCAACTAGAGGTTTTTTTTTTTTTTTTTTTAATTTGTTATTATTATTTGTTTTGACAAATCAATTAACTACTTCTAGTTGCAATGTGTTACTATTATGTATGTACTTGAGGACTATGTTATTTGTATTGCTGAAAAAGAAAAAAAAATTAATAAAATGTCTCTAACCATTCTCTGTATACACACAAAATCACTAGTGTTAGACATTTCCCTTTTATTCTATTACCACATTAATCCCTTATTTGTCTTCTATTCACTAGTTACTCTTGTTGTGCTTTGCTCTTCAGTTTACAGTAATCCTCATAACTCACAAGCTTTCATATATATAAAAAAAAAAGAGGTTTTTCATCCCGCAAAAGCACATTTCATCCTGGTCACGATTAGCAACCAGTGTTCCACAGGCTTTTCCGTCATATTATGCTCTTGCCTATCAATATACTCGTGAATCCTCGCTATAGCAAGTCAGCACAATATCATGTGAATTCCAGAAAAGCCTGGGTTTCGAATGATCTATCTAGTGGTTCAAATTAGGACAAAATCCTGCGCCCTCAAGTCTCACTCAACATGTCACAGTGAGCGTACTCGCAGCGACAGAATTGCGTTGTGTTTTTCATCCCGAAACAACTCTTAGCTAAGGGCTGGTTCGAAATGCCGCCATAAATGATTCTTAAAAATAATTATTGTTCAGTGAATTGTATGTAATTTAGAAAGAATGATCAGAACGCAAAATAATAACAAACAAAATAAGTTTATTTAACATATATGTATACAAATGAGTACAATATAACTGGTAAATAAGTTAGATTAATTGGTATTTAATTGTTAGACAAATTAATTGAATGCAAGCATTATCTTGCTGTTAGCTATATTACAATGTTGTAATATTCTTCATATGGTTTTTCCACTAATTCCTTAGCAAGTACAAAATAATTAGTGTTTGTCAGAGCATACCACTGTTCAAAATATGAAACAGGTAATTATATTATCTTAATAGTGTAATTAGTAATTGACAATTAAATTAATAAGTCGCATTATCATTAAAGTTGAATACTAAGAAAATAATACAGTTGTCGGGGTATATTTATGTGAGGAAAGGTGTCTTATAAATGCATTAAAACGTATGCAGGTAATAGGTTGGCTTTTGGGTGATTTAATACAGTTTGTTATTAAACAATAAGGGTTGACTTACCCGAAAATATTCTGCAACGCCTCGGGGGGGGGGGGGGGAAATCTGTATCAGACATCAATACGATTCTTTTCTCATCTTTTCCTATTAATTATTAATTTACCTCTTCTTCACATAATGACAAAAATCGGCCAAAACTATCACTACTCTTTCTTCAGTCATGTCTTGCACCAAGATCACTGTGTCTCTGTGTGTCCGTCTCTGTGTTTCTGTTCTTCCCCTTTCAAATATATCTATCCCTGCATCGCTTCGGGGGGGGGGGTGAGAAATAAATTGATACTGTACCATGCACGGCCTCGTAGTGACAATTAATATCTTTATAAAGGTCTTGTTATGCAAGACCTGCTGTGTCTTGTTCTGGTAATTTCTACTCATATCATATAACAATTTTCACCGTTCTTCGGACCTTTGCATTCGATCAACATTCTTGTCCGCTCAGGAGAACGGGTGACGTCACTGTGGTGTAGTATTACGGCGAGCGCACCCCTGGGGTGTTTGAATTCGAAAGTAAAAGCTTAGCTCAAGTGACGCTATCGTTATATAATTTAGTTGTATAGGCCGTGAAAAATATATCAGGCATTATTAGGCCAAATACCTCTTGAAAATAAGTGAAAGGGCTGAAAATGAAAAATATTTTTCACAGTGTGCTACTGCACTCCCGCTCCTGCCTACTCGGCTACGGAGGCCTCTTTACTGATGAGAGTAGCGATTCTGGAAGTAAGCTAATCTGGCGAGAGATTGGAACACAATATCACCCCGCAAACATCACTGAAAGGGATCGATATGGCGGTCGAGGTGTTCTCGTCTGGGGAGGCGTTATCTTGGATGGACGTACACAGCTACAAATACTGGAAGGCTGTACTGCAGCTGGTGCACGCTACTGTACTGAGGTAATCCTTCCCCATGTGCGTCTGTTCTGAATTGCCATTGGCCTCGAGTTCGTGTTTATGGATGATAACGCCACACCCCTTCGCACTGCAGCTGTTATACTTTTGGAAAGTGAGGACACTGTTCATATGGATTGGCCTACCCATTCCATTGATCTAAATCCCATCGAACACATATGGGACGCTATGGGGAGACGGCACGTCCACACCCACCAGAAATGTTCACCAGCTGAAGATGGCGCTGACAGAGGAATGAAAGATGTTATCGCAAGAACTTATCAACAACATTGTTCTAAGAATAGACAGGCAGTGCAAAGTCTGCATCGACATTAGGGATGGCCATGTCTCCTATTGAGAGCCACCTCTTCCCTTTGTTTCATCTTTGGCAGTGATGCATCTGTATCGTGGCAGGCAGTGCTATGTTGCCATTTTTGAATCAAGTCCCCCTGTACTGTTTTGTGTGTCGGTGTTGTTTCCTTCATCATTTCTGTACCTCATGAGGTTCGTTTGGTATGCTTGGTATACCCATATCCAGGCCACTACTATGAGAAGCTACAGGTGAAAACCTAATTGGTCTTTAAGTTTTGCACACCAGTGTATTAGCAATGGCCACATGGTGCAAGGAAGCCTGTGGCTTATGCTGCACCATCCAAAAAAAAAAATAAAAATAATAATAAAAGAAAATATTAACAAAATTAATAATTAATAAGAGAAAAGAAACAGATAATTTATGCGTTTCCCTCCTCCCATAGGTAATTATCCAGCTAACCTTTGAATTTCCCCAAACTGTGAGCCTCTACCAAGGTAACTTATTCCAGTAATTTATAACTTGCTGGCTAAAATAACACTTCTTCAATCCAATTTAAACATCTATCTCTCGTAACTTGAAAATATGGCCCCTATTTCTAGAATCATTTTATTTATAACAATAATTTATAACTCGCTGGCTAAAATAACACTTCCTGCAATCCAGTCTAAACATTTCCCCGTCGTAACCTGAAATTTTTAGCATTTTAGCACTATTAAAGGCACATGATGCAAGAAAGCAAACTTATATAGCATCAGCCAAAAGAAAAAAATAAATAATAAATAAAGCCTTTTTTATTCATTTATTATTATTTGTGGTCCCTATTTGTGGTTCTACCATAGAACCATTTATAACCGTGAAAATTTCGTCCTCATTCATTTTACTTCTGCCTCTGAGAGCCTTAAACACTTCACTCAAGTCTCCTCTAAGGAGCCTAGTCTCCAAGCTTTGTAACCAACGCATTCGAAGTCCTTCCTCATGCGGAAACCATTTTGCCGATCTCACCAGGCGACTTACCCGTCTTTGAACCCTTTCAAGAAGCTCAATGTCTTTCTCTTTAGGTGTGATCTCCATACTTGAAAACAGTAGTCCAAGTGTGGTCTAACAACAGCCTTATATCTCTACTAGCAAATGTTTGATAAATCATCGATAGGACCCATGGACCTTCCTTACAACCTGTCTGCAATGCTCCAAGAAGTTCATGTCTGACCGTATTTTAACACCCAAGTCACTTTCCTCCACTACTGGCTTTAGTTCAACTCTACCAAGTGTATAAGTTATTTTGGGGTGACAGTTCCCCAGGTGTATTACCTTCCACTTTGCTGGATTAAAGCATGGCTGCCATTTTTCTGACAATCTCTGAGGTCTATCTAGGTCACACTGAAGAAGCTCTGCTTGGCAGTGATCATTAACTACTCTAAAAATCTTTACATCATCTGCAAATTTAGACATCATATCCTCTATCTGTTTATCGATGACATTTATGAAAATTAAAACAACAGTGGTTTTAAGACTGAACCTTGGAGAGCACCATTTCTTACATCAACCCAATCTGAGGAATAACCATTTACACAACCCTCTGGCTCCTGCCCTGAAGCCATTCAGCTATCCATCTCATCTAAGGATTCCTTTGATTCTAACCTGTTCCAGCTCATAAAGTAACCGCTCATGTGGGACTGAGTCAAATGCTTTGCTGAAATCCAGATAAACAATGTCGAAATTATTCCCTAAATCCAGTTCTTGAGTGACCCTGTCAAAACAGCTAACCGGATTAGTTTAACATGATTTTCCCTTTACAAAACCATGTTGAATATCTTTCAGAATTTCATTTCTGTCTAAATGAGTCTGAATTTCAACCTTGATCATTCTCTCAATGATTTTCCCTACTAATAAAGATCATTCGAAGTTATCAACTTCTTTAATAAAGTGGCCGAGTTAGTCAGTCTTGTGCCTTGTGTACGACTTTGTTATCCGGAAATTTTAGATTTCTGTTCAGCTGAAGCAATCCAGCCGTAGTATACGTTCTATTACAAGCATAACACGCTGATGTTTCATAGCATTATTTTCACATGTACTGAAGCATGCTACCATTTTTTGGTAGCATGCTTCAGTATTGCGTTTTTTGATCAAAATTTTTATTTATTTATTTTTTTAAGAATTTCTTTCAGCAACGACCATAAATTGAGCGACAAAAGCTTTACAGCTCTTCATTTTCATTAATCATTCGAATGTTGTTCAGTAAAAAATATACATATACAGTGGTGGACAAAAACTGCATCACCTTGAAAAAAGTAACATTTATAGTGAAACGTATAAGATATTATTTGATTACAATCATTTTGTTCGTTGTAAAGAAACGTATTGCTTCGGATAACGCTGCTATTGCATCAGACAGTAGTAGTAGTAGTGGCATGTGATACAAGAAAGCAAGTATATGAGCGTATGCAGGATCAGCCAAAAAAAAATTAACAACCCTGCCAAAATTTGTATCATATGCAACTTCGACACTAAGCCTGATATACCTTCATCAATATCATTGATAAGTATACAAAGCAACAGTGGACCCAACACCGAACCCTGTGGGACTCCACTAATAACATTAGTCAACGAAGAGCAGCACCCATTGATTACCACCCTCTGTCTTCTCCCACTCAACCATCCTTTTATCCATTGTAGCAATTTACTCTTAATACCATTCTGCTCCAATTTGTACATTAGTCTTCCATGTGCAACAGTGTCAAAAGCTTTCCTGAAATCCAAGTATATGATATCAAAATTATTTTTTACACCCAGTTCCTTTGAAACCACATCATAATATCCAATCAAATTTGTCAGACAAGACTTTCCTTTAACAAACCCATGCTGTGTCTGAATCATTGCTGCAGCCTTGTCTAGATGAACCTGCAATGCATCTTTAACCAATGACTCCATTATTTTACCCGTAACAGAAGCTAAACTAACTGGTCTGTAATTACTGGTGTCAGCCTTCGATCCTCCTTTGTGAATTGGGGATACATTTGCACATCTCCAGTCCGTGGGGATTTTTCCCTGAGTCCAAGGATGCCTCCTAATTATGGCTAAGGGTTTGCTTACTTTCTTTGCTGCCTCCTTTAATTCACCTCCACTTTGTTCTCAGTCATTACAAAATCATTATGCACCCTTCTAAAATTTGGTATCCTTCTGGCATTTTCAAACCTTAATAACTCATGTGTGAATGTAGATGCAAAATACTCATTCAGTTTGTTTGCTATCTGAGCAGGATCATCAACAGTCGAACCATCGATATCAATTGGACCAATCAGATTCATCCCGTTCCTTTTAGAGTTTATATACGTAAAGAAATTCTTGCTGTTTTTCTTAGCATCCTTTGTCAAAGTTTTCTCGTAATCTGCCTTCGCCTGCCTAACCTCCTTTGTGACTTGATTACAGACTAGCATAGCTTATATCTTCTGTGTCACCTGATAATTTATATGCATCCCATGCATTTTTCTTGTCTATCACGAGTCTCATTAGTTCATTTCATAACCATTTAGGCCTAAACCTTGAACAATATTTCTTAATAGGTATACGAAACTTTTAGTGACTTCCACGATTAATTCCTTGAATGCTTCCACTTAGAATTTGCTGTTGGTAACATCATCAGTTGATCCCACTGTACAGAATTGAAAAACTGTCTGAGACCACTGTACTCACCTTTACGGAAGTCAAAAACCCTTTCCTTTACCCCTGATGGTAATTATATCTTTAAGTAAATCCCACATCAGTACACTGTGATCACTGCCACCTAGTGGTTCATTTATCTGCAAATTCTTAATACACGAATGATCACTGCTTATAACCAGATCAAGAGTATTACCCTCTCTGGTTGCCCCTCGAACATGCTGCTGCAGAAAACATTCATCCAATAAATCCCCAAATGTCTTACTAGTGTGCGAGTGGCCAAGCCACAAGTTCCAGTAAATATCTGGGAAGTTAAATTCTCCTATTATAAGACATTCTGATTTACTAGCCCACTCTGTTTCTCTGTACAATTGTTCATTGTACTCATTCGAGTCATTTAGGCCTATAATACACTCCTACTCTTATTTTTGTGTTCGTAGTGCTTATGTCTCAACAGTGCACTGCTCATCTATATCAACTGGATGCACTTCTTTTGATTTTATGTTTTTCTTAATTAACAGCATAACACCTCCTCTCTTCCTATCCTGTCTGTCCTTTCTGTACACATTGTACTCCCCAAATTGCAATTCTGCATTCCTAATATCTGTGTGACACCATCTCTCTGATATCCCAACAAAATCCGCCTTTGATGTCTTGACAAACACTTCAAATTTACAAATTTATTAACTACAAGTAAATAAATTTGAAATACCTTGCAGTAGCTGCAAGGTATTTATCAGCCATTTCTATAAATACGGTATTGGAAGGGTATACATGTTCATTAGTAGTCTGTTTTGCTGAGCTGTAAGCAGTGCTCCATATGTTCAGTTGACACCAAGGAAAAAAGTGTAGTTGTTGCTCTATCCCAGGCAGGGCTTTCTACGCGTGGTCTCGCTGAGAAAATAGGCTGTCACCGGTCAACAGTATCCCGGGTGCTGAAATTAAAGCGTGAAACCGATGATGTGAAAAGAAGACCTGGATCAGGCCGCAAGAGAGTGACTACGCCCTCCCAAGTTAGATATTTGAAACGGCGATGCTTTCCTAATCGCAATGCTAGTGTTCCTGATCTAAAACCTGTCTTGGAGATGGCCCATGGTGTTCCAACAAAGAAGGCTTTCGGAATGTTGTCTGCATGCCTATCGGCCCAAGAACAAGCCTTTGTTGATCCAACAAATGAGGAAGAAGCAACTTGCTTGGGCTAAAAAACATGTTTCATGGACAAAAGATCAATGGGACACCGTCATCTTTTCCGACGAATCGAAATTCAACCTGCATGGCTCGGATGGGAAACGATATGTCACATCAAGTGCCCGAGCCGTCGGTCACTTTATGTGCAGGAATGGATTGAGGAACACAGTTCTGACTTCCAGCATATCGATTGGCCTCCGAACTCCCTTCGATATCGATCCCATAGAGCACTTGTGGGATACTATGGAAAGGCATATCAGTCGTCTGGATACACCAATCACCTCCGTAACTACATTGCTGACCGCATTATACAAGCTTGGTTGACCATACCTCCCGATCCCCGGGGGTTCACATCTGGTGAGTATTGGCTTGGCACACCCAGGGTCCTGAGCTGGATATCATCATTCTTCTCTTTCTTGGTGATTCCCTTCTAGTTCTCTCTCTCCTTTCTCAGGGTAACTCGGGGAATTTTTTTTTTTTTTTTTTTGGCTGGTGTAGCATAAGCTTCAGGCTTCCTTGCAACCATGTAGCTAATAATAATGATAATAATAATAAACGCTTCCGACATCTTGTTGAATCAATACCACATCGGATAGCTGCTGTACTGAGGGCAAAAGGAGGATCTACAAAGTATTAGGTAGGTGGTCATAATTCCGTGATCACTCAGTGTATATCCCAATCTAAGAAATGCATTTCGAACATATTTGCAACCCACAATGCAGTGCAAAATACATTATTTGCAAAATTCACAAGTGCTGCAGTTTTTTTTTTTTTTTTTTTTGTCCGCCACTGTATATACAAGAATATACACTCCAGCCTAAACGTTTAGAATCATATCATTTTCTTAATTTTCAAAGTTTTTATTAAAATAGAACCAACTCGTTTACCAATTTTTATTAAAATTTTCTATTTTGTACAAAAACAAAAAACCTAAAGCATATTATACATTTCTAGGATGTATTCCAGAGAGGCATAGAAGAATCCTGAAAGTTGTAGATTCTGGACTATCCTAGAAAGTACGAGTATTGTTTCAATATTATAGAAGATTGTATATGATTCTAGACTGTTTTTCAATAATATAAATTGAGGAGTTAAGGCTGTCACTTATAAAATCGAACACCCGTCATTCAGTGAAGGGATTTTGGTGAAAGTTTTGTGTATTTAGTAATAAACATAGAAAGGTATAAGGAAGTGTTGGAAAAAGAAGTGGTATCATAACTCTGTACGAAGACAGTCGTTCCATGAGAACTATTAGTAAAAAACTAGTTCTGTTTCATTTAAAGGGGTACAAACCACCATTCGATTCAAGGTAACTGTCAGTTTAAATGTGAAACCACGATCAGAATCATCGCGAGTAACAAGGGAAGCACAAAATAAGACCATAACACTGATTTCTAAATGCAGTCGACTACTTACTGCACCTGAAATCCGAGCTGAGTTTAGTAGCAACAGAGAAATTCCCGTATCTACATCCACCGCAAAACTTCTTAAACAAGTAAGACTTCATGGTCGTGTAGCAGTCCGAAAACCTTCATTGAAATTGTAAAAATCGATAGACAAGGGTGAAATTGTCCAACGTTGACAACTAAGAGCCTTCAATATTGGACAATTGAAGACTGGACAAACATACTGTGAACGGATGAATCCAAACTTGACATTTTTGGATTCATGCATAGAGTCTATTTGAGATGCTAGCATATAAGCCCGAGGGGCTCACAACTGGTGAGTATGGGCTTGGCACACCCAGGGTCTGGAGCTGGATATCATCATTCGTCTCTTTCTTGGTGATTCCTTTCTACTTCTCTCTTTCTCTCTCTCTCAGGGTAACTCAAGAATTTTTTTTTTTTCGCTGGTGCAACATAAGTCTCAGGCTTTCTTTCACCATACGGCTAATAATAATAATAAAGGCAGTAAAGCTCCCGGAGATGATGGCATATACCCTGTAGTTTTGTGGGAGAGCGCAAGGGAAAAAAAACAATAATAATAATTTTTAGGCCACCCCAATAATTAAATTCATCTGGCGTGCATCGTGTCCGTAAATTGCGTGTGTTCTATGGTCGATTTGCCTGTTTTGCTGGACAAAAAACCGGAGTTGCCGGGGGGGGTGAAACCTTGCTATCTACGCCTCAGACCGACTAACTCAGCCACGGAGTGAAAAATGCTGATTAAAGTTTCTCTGTCATCGACAAGATTTGAACACGGGCCTTTCCATCCGGTGGATTGAAGACAGTGACGACACCACTGCTTTACATGTGCAGACAGAATGCGAGGGTGTGTGTTCTTATATCGGGGTGGCTCCTAGGCCTTAGCCCATTTCCACCTTTGTACTCTGTTATGCAGGAGCGGATTAAGGTCGGTTGAGGCCCCGGGTGCAGAAGAAAATATTGGGCCTCTTAAAAAAACGAGAGAGACAGGGAAAATAAAAATACATGTTAACCATTTTTTTAAATAAATAAAAAATATTATGTACTATTAATGTTTTATTTCCAATAAAATTTGAATATAATATATGTATAATATAATTAATAATAGCATAATAATAATCACAAAGTTTTGAACTAATAGTTGAACATATTAGTTCAACTATTAGTTGAACTATGTTCAACTAATTTGTTGGGGTTTTGTGTGGGCCCTTCAGAAGTCGGGGCCCAGGGTGCGCGCCCGGTGCGCCCGCCGTTAAATCTGCCTCTGCTGTTTTTGGTGCATTAAACTCTGCATAATGTGCCTGAAAAGTGTCAGTATATGTGTGCAATATTAATGTGTGTTGTTTTGTTTGTGTCAGGCTATTATGCCACCAGGGTGCAGCCAATGTAAGGGCAGCTGCTGCCTGGTGCTCATCCCTAGCACCGGGCCTAGGTCAACAGTAATCCTGTACCGGTGTGATTACCACTGAAAATTTCGTACCCGCAAGAGATAGTGCAATACTTGCGAGTGCCTGCAATCCCACGCCCAGGTTGCCCTTACCCGAGAGCCAGCAAAAAAAAAAAAAAAAAAAAAACTAGTAGTTAAATACATTTATGGTCTGAGTATCTGGATCAAACACTCCTGTTCTTTAGGAGATATGTAATTTTGGTCCCGAGTCACCAAGACCAACCACTCCAAGGCTAGGAGGATGTTCTAGCAAAACTATTGTAACAATTATATTAACATATATACATGATTTCCTAGTCTTAGTCTTTTTCACCACAGTTCAGAATGAGAGGGAGTGTATAGAACCACTGAGGCTAATTACGAAGGCATCTTTGGACTGGGTGGAGATTCCTTTGGATTGGAGACGTGACTTTTGTGTATTGGAGATCCAATACACAAAAGCGGTTCTAAGAGTGAAGTTGATAACTACAGAGATCGGTTAGTCCGAATTCAGTGGTAGAAAAAACCTTAGAGACAATGATTAAGAGCACTAGCGTAGATACCCTTTTTCGGGCCTGGAGGCAAAGAACATGTTTTGGCCCCTACTTTATTAATGAAAATTGCAAAAACAGGAGACAGCCAAAGACGTCGGGCCCCTAGAGGGCCGGGGCCCGGAGGCAATTGCCTTGCCTGCCTACATGGTAGCTACACCACTGATTAAGAGTGTAATCCAGGAACATTTAGATAGATGTGACATTCTGAAGGACACACACAACATGGCTTTGTTAAGGTAAATTAGTAGGCTGTTTTGACGCAATTACTCATGAGCTGGATTGAAGGAACAATTTCGACATTGCTTATTCGAATTAGAGATTACTGTATAAGCTTGAACAGGTTGGGATTACTGGCAAGATACTAAGATGATTGCTGGGTGGCTGCAAGACAGAAGGCAGAGGGTTGTCTGTTCTCGGACCACTGTTGTTTCTCATTTTCATAATTAACATCTACATAGGGATAGAAGGCGTGATGTCAAAATTTTCAGTTGATGTAAAGAATGGCAGAGTCATTAATGATCAGTGCCAAGCAGGCTCCTTCAGGGTGACTTGAACAAACTTCAAAGAACCTCCGGGGCTCACATCTGGTGAGTATGTGCTTGGCGCACCCAGGGTCCTGAGCTGGATATTATCATTCTTCTCTTCTTGGTGATTTCCGTTTACTTCTGACTTGTTTTCTCTCTCTCTCTCTCTCTCTCTCTCTCTCTCTCTCTCTAATAATAATAATAATAATAATATTAATAATATAATAGTCAGAAAAGTGGCAGCTATATTTTAATACAACAAATGCCAGTTCTTACAGTTTGAGAACAGCAATTCCTAAATAAATTATACAGTTGGTGGGGTTGAATTAAAAACAAGTTGGAGGAAGGAAGATATCTGCGAGTTACAATACGGAGAGATATGAAGTTTTATGAACAGTGTAACTAGGCAGCCAGAAAAGCCCATGGTGTCCTATCAAAGATTCGAACGTTATCCTGTAGAGATAGGGAGAGCATATTCTAATGTAGGCAATTGTAAGACCAAATTTGGAATACTCTGTTTGTTCAGGTATGGAAAACTAATCTCAAAAGAGACATTGAGCTTCTCGAAAGGGCCCAAAGATGGGCAACTCGAATGGTGAGGATGACCGTATGATGGGAAATACTCCGATTATGTGGGCTACAGAGTTTGGCAACCAGGCACCTCCAAGGTGACCTGATTGAGGTTTGCAAGGCTCTGAGCGGGATTAGTAAAATGAGTGAAGGTGGAATTCTCACTGTTATGAAGATTTTCCAGAACTAGGGGTCATAAATTCAAATTACAGGGTTTGAGGCTTAGTTCATATTAGATTGTAGCAAGTTTTCTTTTAGCCAGCGAGTCGTTGATTGTTGGAACAAGTTGCCCTCGCAACTTGTTCCAACAATCAGTTGAGGATTACAATTTGAATAAATTCAAAGATCAACTGGATAGTTAACTGTGTGAGGAGGGAAACATACAATCATGAACGGTGGGTTTCTTCACGATCTGTGGCTGCTTCTGTTTTTCTGGAGTGGCTGACATCGTGAGAAATGAAGGAATTTTAAGAAAAGAAAGCTATAAAAACATTGTTGGACATGACATAACATTGCATTTGTCCAAACATTGTTTTGACAAATGCAAAGTACTGCATATGGGTAAAAGTAACCCGAGAGAAAAGTACAACTGTGTGGTACTATACTTAAGGTGGTAGAAAATGAAAAAGACCTGGGAGTAATTGTGCAGTCAGATATGAAGTTTTCTGAGCAATGCAGACAGGCTGCCAAGGGAAAGTCATGGGGTTTTGTCAATGATATATAGGAATTTTGCTAGCAGGGAGAAGGAGGTGATTGTCCCTCTGTATAAGGCAATGGTCAGGCCACGCCTTGAGTACTGCGTACAGGTCTGGAGGCTTCATTTTAGGAAGGATGTCGATTTGCTTGAGCGTGTACAGAGAAGGGCAACAAGATTGGTGAGGGGAATAAAGGGATCCTCTTACCAAGAGAGGCTTAAGTTCTGCATATTGCAGTCGCTGGAGACTAGGCACCTGCACGGTGATCTGACTGAGGTGTATAAGGCCTTGAATGGGTTGAGCACGCTGAATTCTGATGGGATCCTTCTACTTGTTGTTCAGATTACGAACCTAAGCGGGCATAAATTCAATTTAAGGAAAGACAGATGTAGAATAGATGTGCGGAAATTTGCCTTTAGCCAGCGGGTGGTTAATTGCTGGAACAAACTTTCATCATGTCGTTGTGGAAGTTGATAGGTTGAATAAATTTAAGGAGGAACTGGACAGGCATTTGGAGGGAATGGTGTGATATATTTTTTTTTTGGCTGATGCTGCATTAGCTCATACACTTGCTTTCGTGCATCACATGCCACTACTACTACTATAATGCAATACCATCTGGACTACGACTTTGTGAGAGAAATTTTATATTACAACAAAACAATGCCACGACGCACAGCTCTAAGCTGTGCCTGTACTTTCTAGCAAAATAACAGTGGAAGGAGCAGCTATTGAAATTATGATGTGGCCATCCCAGTTGTTGATTTAAACCCAATAGAGCTTTTATAGGATCATCTAGACCATGAAATCCGTGAAGTGTGCCCATATTTACAAAACTTATGGGAAATGTTGCGGATCGTTTGAAATAATGCTAGTGAAGACACTATTATCAAATTAATTGGCAGAATGCCATGTCTATCGTCTGTTTAAGGAAATGATTTAATATCGTGAGGGATATTTTGATTAAAAAATAAGCATAGTTGTTAATATTAATCATTTCAATATTTTTTGGTATAAATTTTTAAATGCTTAATAAAAAATTTTAAAATAATTTGTAGTATATATATATCTATATATATATATATATATATATATATATATATATATATATATTATACCTTACAGTATTATAGCTAATTTAAAAAAAAAATGAACGAAAAGTGTTTTTAATGCAATGTGATTCCAAACTTGTAGCCGGCAGTGTGTAAATAAATAAATAATAAGCGGTTCACTTTGAATAGCTCCAGGGACTCATATGAAGTGAGTATGAGCTTGGCACACCCAGGGTCCTCAGCTGGATATCATCATTCTTCTCTTTCTTGTTGATTCCCTTCTACTTCTGAGTCTTCTCTCTCTCCCTCTCTCTCTCTCAACTCAGAAATTTTTTTTTTATTTTGGGTGGTGCAGCAAAAGCCTCAGGCTTTCTTGCACTGTGTGGCTAATAATAATAATAATAATAATAATAATAAGAAGAAGAATCTGATGTCAGAGCCGGAAAAATATTAGTTTTAAGAAAAGGTGAATTTCAGTTAAATGCCCACCACATCAAAAAACATTTTGGCTGAATTCTAGTATAGCGTACACTGATGAAAGCGAGGAAAGAAGGCGGTGACTGACAGGTGCAGGCAACTCCCACTGATTGGCGGTCAAGTGCTGTGATTATTGCGGAGGCGTTTTCTTTCTAGTTTTGTGCCGTCGAGTGGGTGTTTGATTCCCCCTCCTACCGTTTTTTAATTGGAAAATGAGTTCACGACCTAAAAACAGTGGCAAGTGGGGGGAAAACACCCTAGGCATATCAACCTAGAAGGACAGTAGGTGGAGTCACGAATTGTCAATCACTGCTTTCCCACTCCCCTCGACGTGGGCACCTGTACGTGGTGAGGGGACCTCCCAGTGACGCTGCTGGACTTCCAGACTAGCATCACTGGGATCCAACGCCCACAGCCCAGGTTCCAGGCTTACATCAATGGAATCCGGCGTGTTTGCCGTGCGCTGCGACCCGTGGAAATTCGGAAAGGGGGATCCTGGTGGTTGAGGGGCCCAGCTTCAATACACCACTTTGGCCCCTGCTTCCACAAGACGGGTGGTCCTGGAAGGCCCGGCTAGGATCAATCGGCTAGTAGGCTCGCCTGCGAGGGTCAACCGTGTCAATGCCACGCCCCTACCCTCATGGTCCGAGGGACGGGATTCAGGCTGGCGGCGGTGCGGGTATAGTCTCTGGGTAGCCCTGGCGTTCCACTCCCGAGCGCATTTATTGCATGCCGGGTAGTGGGCGTCCCTTTGGGCTCCGTGGTGGATGGGGAGCCCGGGCACTGAACAATATAAAAAACTCAATGAATCCTGATAAACTTATTTCTTCAGGGGCCCCAACCCGGTCCCTATCTGAAAGCATAGAGAAAGATTCAGATAGCATTATTGCTAAAAAGAGGCAGCGAACTGAAGTACCATCAGGGCCTGTTCCAAGGTTCCTAATTATACACTCCACAGGAGAAAAGCCGATTGGTAAAATGTCGCCCTTTTTAATTCAAAAAGGGTTAGATGGGTTAGCAGGTTCACCCAAATCAGTTAAGAGGCTTCGTTCTGGGGATCTCTTGATTGAATCTAAAAATGACAGGCAATCAGAACATCTCCTCCGAGTAACATCAATCGGAGGAATACCTATAACAGTGACACCACACAGAACACTCAATTCATCGAGAGGTGTCATTTCGGAGTGGGACCTTCTCGACGTAACCGAGGAGGAAATCTGCTCCGAATTAAAACCACAGGGAGTTATTGCCGTCAAGAGAATTACTGCCCGAAGGGATGGAAAAATTGTTAAAACCAGGAGCGTTATCCTGACTTTTAACTCTCCTAAACCTCCTGACAAGATTAAAGCTGGATACATCAATTGTTCAGTGCGTCCATACATTCCGAACCCTTTATGGTGTTTTAAATGCCAGAAGTATGGACATTCTCAAATGGCCTGCCGTGGAGTCCTTGCATGCGCTCGATGCGGTGCAAAGGACCACGAAACAACAGCATGTTCAGCCGCAAAACCCACCTGTATTAACTGTGAAGGCGAACACCCGGCCTACTCACGAGCATGCCAGAGGTGGAAAGAAGAAAAAGAAATTCAACGGCTGAAGGCAGAGCTAAACATATTATACCAGGAGGCAAGGAAATCGGTGAAACCCCTAAATATCAACAGACCTACCTACGCCCAGAAGGTAGCAGGGAGATGTTCCGTCGGAACTCAGACGGACATGACCATTCCTCCAAAGGAGTCTTTCACTCCCATCGCGCGTTATCTCTTAAGTTCTCAAAAACCTGCACACAAGGACCAATCAGCTGCCACTCCTATATCGGTACCTCCTAATGCTCCACAAATAACAAAGGTAATTATGAAAGAAAAGAATAAGAAAGGGGAAGTCTCCCCTACTACCCAAGTAAAAATGGATGTTGAGCAGAAGGAGATACACGAAGATTCAGTCTTGGAACTCTTTGCGGAGGAAGAAATGGACACAGGACAGCGTCCATTCTTCCCCAAAAAAGATAAACCCAAGACTGATAAAAGTAAGCCCTCAGCACCTCGGAAGCCGCCTGAAGGACCCACCAAGCCAAAATAATGGCTAAATTCCTACAATGGAATTGTCGTGGATTCCGGCGAAATATTGATGACATCAAGGCCCTCCTGCAAAAGCACGAGTCAGTTTGCTTTTGCTTGCAGGAGACATATCTAAAGGCAAATGATGATCCCACCATGCACAACATCACATTTTTTCGAAAGGATAGAATTGCGGATGGCTCTGTACATGGGGGAGTGGCTATCCTTGTGGGTAACCAGACCCCAGTGCAGCCCTTGCTAATTACAACTAGCATAGAAGCTGTTGCAATTCGCCTTACGGTGGGATTTTTATTAACCGTCTGCTCTATTTGCCACCTGGGACTGACATCTCCCAGGAAGACTTTGATGACCTTCTAACGCAGTTGCCTCCCCCTTTCTTACTTCTCGGGGATTTTAATGGACATAACACCCTGTGGGGTAGTGCTAACATCAATGGAAGGGGACGAGTCATAGAGCATATGCTAAATGACAATGACCTTTCCCTTCTAAATACTGGAACAAATACCTTCTTCCACATGCCTACCCGTACTTTTTCTGCCATTGATCTCTCTATCTGCTCCCCTTCTCTACTCCCTTCACTCACTTGGGAAGTGGAGGAGAATCCATACGGAAGTGATCATTTCCCTGTGATAACCTCGTTACACAGTGGGAGACCATGTCTTTCCTTCAGGTTACCACGGTGGAAGATTGATCAGGCTGACTGGACTGCCTTCCAACATCAGACAAATTTTGATCTTAGCACAGTCAGTCAAGAGTCTATCAATGAAGCAGTTAAGTACATCACAGAAAATATTGTCCAAGCAGCTGCGAATGCTGTTCCAAAAACATCTGCCCGGTTTCCACCATTTCCCAAACCTTGGTGGAATTCACAATGCACAGCAGCAAAAAAGGCTCAAAACAAAGCGTGGGGGATATTCCGCCGATATCCTACCACGACCAACCATATAGCCTTTAAACGTGCACGAGCCAAAGCACGATATATCCGCCGTCAGAGTCAAAATGAATCGTGGATCCGTTTTACATCATCTATTAACCAGTCTACCAACTCTAAGGTAGTCTGGGATAAAATCCGGAAAATGAAGGGAAAATATACATCCCACCCTTCTTCAATCCTAGATTATAATGGATGCGCTATTGCAGATCCAACTGCAATAGCCAATTCTCTTGGGGAAACATTCTCTAACATCTCTGCAACATCTTCGTATTCCCCAGAGTTCCTGGTCCTGAAATATAAAATTGAAAAACAGGCACTTAACTTTAAATCTAAGAGCATTTATCCCTACAACGGGGATTTCACTATTCAGGAACTGAAAAGAGCCTTCGCTCTTTCCAAAGCAAGTGCCGTTGGACCAGATGGCATCCATTATGAAATGGTTAAACATCTTTCACCAAAATCTATGGATTGTCTGCTCCTTCTGTATAACAGAATCTTTACTGAAGGGCAGTTTCCGGACTCCTGGCGAAAGGCAATCGTTCTTGCCTTTCCTTAGCCAGGAAAGGATCCAAAAGTCACCACCAATTATCGTCCTATTGCTCTGACTAGCTGTCTGTGCAAAATCCTGGAGAGAATGGTTAATTCCCGTTTAATATGGTATCTCGAAACAAATGACCTTCTCTCCAACATCCAGTGCGGCTTCCGAAGGAACCAGTCCACTTTGGACCATCTTATTAGATTGGAAGCATCCATCCGGGATGCTTTCCTAAAACGCGAACACTTGGTGTCGGTGTTCTTTTACATGGAGAAAGCGTATGACACAACTTGGAGATTTGGCATCTTAAAAGATCTGCATAGCCTTGGCCTTAGGGGGCAACTGCCCATTTTTATTAAAAACTTTTTAGCCAATCGATCTTTCGAAGTTCGTGTGGGATCCTCACTCTCTCGTTCCTTCAGCCAAGAGGAGGGAGTACCACAAGGATCAGTATTAAGTGTCACGCTTTTTGGTATCAAAGTCAATTCCATCACAGAACAACTTCCTCCAACTGTAAACTGTGCCCTCTATGTTGATGACTTTAGTATATTTTGTCAGTCATGCAACATGAGGGTTATTGAAAGACAACTGCAGAAAGCCATTGATTGCCTTAATTCCTGGACACTTGCTAATGGCTTCAGGTTCTTGCCGGAGAAGACCGTTTGCGTACACATTTGTCGCAAGCGTAATCTTCATCCTGAACCTGAATTAAGGCTCGGACAAAATGTTTTTCCAGTAGTGTCAGACACAAAATTCTTGGGACTTGGTTCGATAAAAAGTTGACCTTTCTCGAACATATTCGTCAACTTCGTACAAAATGCACAAGGGGACTAAATATTCTCTGCTCTCTCTCCTCCACGCATTGGGGAGCAGATCGATGCACCCTACTACGGCTTTACCGTGCAATTGTACGACCCAAATTAGACTACGGGGCCCAGGTATACTCCTCAGCCAGAGACAGTGCCCTTCGATGGCTTGACCCTGTCCATCATCAGGCCATCCGTATCGCTACTGGCGCATATCGCACATCTCCTGTCCAGAGCTTATACGTCGAAGCAAACGAACCATCATTATCCCTTCGACGTAAGCAGTTGTCTTTAAACTATGCTTTAAAGTTGAAATCCCTGCCAGACCATCCTACGTGGACATCCGTTTTTGAGCCACGTTGGGAAAACTTGTACAATACCCGTAAGACTGCCAACCGACCTTTTGGCATTCGTGTCCAAGAGCTACTCAGAGAGTTTAACATCATGGTAGACAAGGTTGCACAAACACGAAAAGAAATTCTTCCACCTTGGCATGCTCATCGCCCACCGTGCGACTTTTCCCTTAAGAAATGGGTAAAGTCTGAGACCTCATCATCTGTCTACCAGCAGCTCTACTCTGCACACCAAGCTGAGCACTCAGACTTCCTGCCCATTTACACAGACGGCTCGAAGTCTGAATCTTGCGTAGGATCTGCTGCTGTCTTTCCGGACACTATATCTCAGCAGATTCCTCCTGAATCCAGCATATACACTGCAGAGCTGTATGCTATAGAGCTAGCCTTGGATCACATTCGAACTTGTCAATTCCAAAGGTCAATAATATATTCTGACTCTTTGAGTGTATTACAGACTTTATTATCTCTGAGACACAATTCTCATCCAGTTCTTTGTCGGGTTCAGCAGAAGATACATTCTCTTCATGAATACAAGTTTGATATCCGCTTCTGCTGGATTCCTAGCCACATTGGGATAAAGGGAAATGATTTGGCTGACGCTGCAGCCAAATCAGCAACACCCACTCATAATCGTTGCCTGTCAGTCCCCTATAAACGTGGTCTGTAACCAAGTCACAAAGGAGATTAGGCAGGCAAAGGCAGACTACGAAAAATCCTTGGCAAAGGATGCAAAGAAAAAGAGAAAAGAGTTCTTTACCTATTTAAACTCAAGAAGGAAAGGGATGAATCAGATTGATCCACTGGATATTGATGATTCAACGGTTGAGGATCCTGCTCAGGTGGCTAACAATCTAAACGAGTATTTTGCATCTACATTCACGCATGAGGAGTTATTCAGGAAGGAGAATGATGTAGGTAAACATTGGCAGTGAGCTGGATGATTTTGTAATAACTGAGAGGAAAGTGGAGAAGAGATTGTTGAGGATAAACATAAAAAAGGCACCTGGGGTGGATGGGATCTATCCAGTTATATTAAAGGAGGCAGCAAAGGAAGTAAGCAAAGCCCTAGCCATAATTATGAGAGCTTCTTTGGACTCAGCGGAGGTACCCATAGACTGGAGATGTGCAAATGTAACCCCCAATTCACAAAGGAGGATCAAAGGCTGACACAAGTAATTATAGACCTGTTAGTTTAACTTCTGTTCCAGGTAAATTAATGGAGGCACTGGTTAAAGAAGCACTGCAGGATCATCTAGACAAGAATTCAGTTATAGCTCAGACGAAGCATGGTTTTGTTAAGGGCAGGTCTTGCCTGACCAATTTGATTGGATACTATGATGTAGTCACAAAAGAACTGGATGCAGGGAATAACTTTGATATTATATATTTGGATCGTAGAAAGGCTTTTGATACTGTTGCACATGGAAGACTGCGGCACAAATTGGAGCAGTGGGGCATTGGAGGCAAATTGCTGCTATGGATAAGGGGATGGTTGAGTGGCAGAAGACAGAGAGTGGTAATCAATGGACACTGCTCAACGTGGACTAATGTTATTAGTGGAGTTCCTCAGGGTTCAGTGTTGGGTCCGTTGTTGTTTTCGGTGTTTATGAATGATATTGATGATGGGATATCAAGTTTAATGTCCAAGTTTGCAGATGATACAAAGGTTGGCAGGGTTGTTAAGGACACCACTGACGCTATGCTGCTGCAACAGGATCTGGAAAGGTTGAACAGATGGGCTGAGAGGTGGCAAATGAAGTTTAACATTGACAAATGTAAAGTACTACATATGGGAAACAGTAACCCCAGAGCAACGTATCAACTCTGCAGTACTACACTGACAGTGGTGGAGAATGAAAAGGACCTGGGGGTAATTGTGCAGGCAGATATGAAGTTCTCTGAGCAGTGCAGACGAGCTGCAAGAGTAGCTCATGGTGTCTTGCCAATGATATACAGGAATTTTTCTAGCAGGGATAAGGAGGTGATTATTCCCTTGTATAAGGCAATGGTTAGGCCACATCTTGAGTACTGTATACAGGTCTGGAGGCCTCATTTCAAGAAGGATGTAGAGCTGCTGGAACGGGTACAGAGAAGGGCAACAAGATTAGTGAATGGAACAAAGGGTTGCTCTTACGAAGAAAGGCTTAAGTTTTGCAAATTACAGTCTGGAGACTAGGCACCGGCGAGGTGATCTGATAGAGGTGTATAAGGCTTTGAATGGTTTGAGCATGCTCAATGCCAATGGGATTCTTCATCTTGCTGAGAATAATCAGTTCAGAGGGCATAAATTCAAATTGAGGAAGGACGGATGTCGGATAGATGTGCGGAAATTTGCCTTTGTCCAGCGGGTGGTTGGTTGGTGGAACCGACTTCCATCACTTGTTGTTGAAGTTGATAGCCTAAACAAATTTAAGGCTCAACTGGACAGGTATTTCGAGCGAAAGGAGGGGTGAAATGGGAGTGTTTTTTTTTTTTTTTTTTTTGGCTGATGCTGCATAAGCTTGCTTTCTTGCATCATATGCCTCTACTAATGCTAATGCTAAACAGACTACAGGCAAATAATACGCAACAAGATATATTCCCAATGGCAAGAACTATGGCACAGACAGAGAACAAATAAATTATATCAAATAAAGCCTGTAATAGAAACATGGCAGTCTAGTCTGCGCAGGAATCGGAGCGAGGAAGTTGTTCTTGCTCGACTCCGCATAGGACACAGTCATTTGACACATTCTTTTCTGCTGAGGGCGGATGACACTCCTATGTGCGAGTCTTGCGACACTATTTTAACTCTAAAGCATATTTTAATAGATTGCGTTCATTTTACCCATGTTCGCAATATACATTGCGAACATGGGTAAAATGAGCCTTATACACTCAGTCAGAATTTATCAGACAATGACCACGTGTCGGCAGTTTTTAAATTTTTACAAGCTATTAATATATACACACATATATAAATAACAATTTGACGAGGTAACCTTTTTAAAGGTTACCAGAATTTATCTTTGATGATATTTTAATCGTTTCCTGGCGCAGTATAACCTTGGTTGTTTTTGCGCCAATAAAACCAAAATCAATTCAAATCAAATAAGCTTTCCCACTGTTTTCCTAGCCACCATGTTGGACTGGGTACCCTAATCTGATGTTTCACCAATGTTTTCACTAAATGAATATACCAGATGGTTAATAAGTTTCCCTATTCAGGAGATCCTAGTATCAAAACGGTTAGAGTTAGCACTGTGGAAATCGGTGGGTATGTCATTTAGGGTATGGGGAAGCGATTAGCATTAGTTGAGGCATTTGATGCAAGAAAGCAAGCTTATACAGCATCAGCCAAAAAAAAACAAAAAAAAACAAGATGGAGGTCTCTTCCAGTTGTTGCTTCGGGAAGTTGGCTAAAGGCAAAGTTCTGCACATCTATTCTACAACTGTCTGTCTTTACTCACTTTGAATCTATGCCTCCTCAGGTTCTTAATCTGAGCAAGCAGAAGTATCATGTCAGCATTGAGCCTGCTAAAACCATTCAATCAGATCATCTCGCAGGTGCCTAGTCTCCAGATGCTGCAACTTGCAGAACTTAAACCTCTCTTCGTAAGCACACCGCTTTTTCCCTTCCACCAATCTTGTTGCCCTTCTCTGTATTTGTTCTAGACAGTGGCGTATCCAGGTGTCATCATAAGGGGGGGGGGGGCATGACGACCAGACTTTTGAGTTTTTTTTTTTAGAACACCTGAGTTCTTTTTTTTTTGTTTCAAATTATTGGTTAAGGGGGGCACATGCCCCTTCTGCCCACCCCTGAATACGCCCCTGGTTCTAGCAACTCTACATCCTTCATGAAATGAGGCCGCCAGACCTGTATGCAGTACTCAAGGTATCCCCATATATAAGGCAATATCATTGCCTTATACAAGGGGATAACAGCTCCTGCCTCTGCTAGCAAAATTCCTACGTATTATTGACAAAACTCCATGACCTGCTCTGGCAGCCCGTCTGCATTGATCAGAGAACTTCATATCTGAATCAGTAGTGCTGCATTCCTATGTGCCGCTAGTAAAAAAAATAAAATTTGCCTTCCTAAATGCTGAATACTGATAAGTGTTAGCTAATAAGAAAACAATATCGAAAAAAATTTTGGCGCCCTCTTGAACTGCCGCCCATAAGTGATGATTACCTTGCCTACCCACTTGCGGCGGCCCTGATCTGACTGCACAATCCCCCCCCCCCAGGTCTTTTTTTCCACCTCCTGAGTGTAGCACCACACAGTTGGTATGTTTCTCTTGGGTTACTGCTACCTATAGCAGTATTCTGCATTTGTCAATGTTAAACTTCAGTTGCCACTTCTCAGCCCATCTGCCTAACTTTTCTAGATCCTGTTGCAGTAGCATACTGTCTTTACTGTTATTAACAACCCTGCCAACCTTTGCTTCATCTGCAAACTTGGACATTAAGCCTGATACACAAAATAACAATGGGCCCAGCACTGGACCCTGAGGGCCTCCACTAATAACATTAGTCTACGTAGAGCAGTGTCCATTTATTACCACTCTCTGCCGTCTCCTACTCAACCATCCCTTTATCCATTGCAGCAACTTGCCCTTAATGCCATACTGCTCCAATTTGTACAGCAGTCTTCCATTTGCAACAGTATCAAAAGCTTTCCTGAAATACAAGTACAGTATATGATATGAAAATTATTTTTTGCATTCATTTCCTTTGTGACCACATTGTAGTAGCCAATCAAATTAGTCAGAGAAGACTTCCCCTTAACAAACCCATGCTATGTCTGAACTATTACCGCGTCTTGTCTAGGTGATGTTTTTTATATTATTTGGCATATTTTTATGATAATATTATAACACTACTGACTTAAAGAGATGAAGCATATGCTGAGACCTAATTTCCAGGGTCTTACTTCAGGTACGGTTTTGCAACCCCGGTCTGCCCGAGCACCACAGTAAACCTTACATTTCAGAAGTTTAATACTTCTGAAATGTAAGGTTTATGCATTTGGTGAACAGAAATTCTGGAGTCAATAAGCTGGTGGGATGAAAGAGAAGCTAAAAGTGGTTCAGGATGGAAAAAGGCTCAGGTCTTACAGTGTAAACAGGTAGCTAAGAAGTGTAAACAGGTAGCTAAGAAGGCACACTGGTGTTCTGTCTGTGACCTGTAGAACCTTTGCTAGTACTGAGAAAGACATCATTATATATAATGACATTTATACAAGACAATGGTTAGACTATATACCGCTGTAAATCGCATATATATATATACAGGACTATGGTTAGATTGCACTGAAAAGGACAGAACTGCTAGAAAGGATTCAAAGAAGGGCAACCAGATTAGACTGCAAATTGATGCACATATGAAGAACTGTTTAGAAGGTGTGGCTGGATGGAAAACTCATCAGTGGTACAATGAATTTTTGTGGGCTTTTTTCACAATGTGACTGAGTTAGTCTGTCTCAGGCAAGGGTTGTGTGGTTCAATCTTCAAGAACCTTAGGCAACAGGTAAATCGACCGCAAAAAAAAAAAAAAATGTACAGATGCAATATAGTGGTACCTCAGCCTTAAGTGTGCTTTTGTGTTTAATACACACATACAATAAGATATCAAAGTGCAAACTACAAAGTATAACAATTAGATATCTAAAGGGAAATCTGATTGTGTTTTTTTTTTAACTAAGACTAGAGCTTTAGGGCTATGAGGCATATACTGTATGTTTTCTGCCAAAGTTTTGTAGATCGTTTTGCAGTAGCATACCCTGATTACTTAACATTAAGCGCTCTGTTAACCTTCGTATCATCTGCAAACTTAGGTATTAAGCCTAATTTTCCTCCATCGGTATCATTAATAAATATAGAAAACAACAATAGTCCCAGGACTGAATCCCAGGGACTCTGCTAATAACATCTGTCCAAGAAGATCAGTGTCCATTGAAAACCACTCTATTTTCTCAGCTATCCCTTTATCCATAGCAATAACTTACTATTAATGCCACTCTGCTCTGATTTGTACACCATTCTTTTATGTACAACAATATCAAAAGCTTTTTTAAAATCCAAGTGTGTGATTCAGAATTATATTTTGCTTCCAGTTTCTTCGTTATTGCACATAGTATCCAATCAGATTGGTCAGACAAAGTTGTGCAACAATATGGGAACCTTTCCTGAATCCATTGATGCTCTCATAATTATGATTAAAGTTTGCTTACTTCCTTTGCTTCCTACCTTAATATAATTGCTTAGATCCCATCTACCCCAGGCACCTTTTTTTTTATGTTAAGCTTCAGCAATTTCTCTTCCACTTTCCTCTCAGTTATCACAAAATCATATAATTCCCAGTTAGATTTTGATGAACTTCTAGAATTCTTCTCCCTAAAGAATTTGCATGAACATAGATGCAAACTACCTAAGTCTGTCATCAACCTGAGTAGGATTATCAATGGTTAAACCATGACATCAAGTAGATCAATGTGATTAATCCCCTTCCATCTAGTGTTTACATAAGTTAAGATGTCTTTGCTGCTTATCTTTGTGTTCTTTGCCAGAGACATTTCGTAATCTGCCTTAGCTTGCCTAACCTCTGTGAACTGATTGCAGACTAGTTTATATTTTCTTCTGTCACCTCGAGTCTCATCAGTTCATCTGCCATTGTAAAATTGTAAAAATTAGTGTAAAATCCCTGGTACCTTCTACAATTACTTCCCTCAAGGCTTCTCATTTCGAATTTGCATTTGGTAACATGAGCTCATATCTGGTGAGTATGGGCTTGGCACACCCAGGGGCCTGAGCTGAATATCATCATTCTTCTCTTCCTTGGCGATTTCCTTTTATTTCTCTCTCTCTCTCTCTCTCTCTCTCTCTCTCTCTCTCTCTCTCTCTCTCTCTTGGGGTAGTTCGGAAATTTTTTTTTTGGCTGGTGCAGCATAAGCCTCAGGCTTCCTTGCACCATATGGCTAATAATAATAATATGATTAGTTGGTTTCATCGCATAAAATTTAAAAACTGCCTGAGACCACTGTAGTCACCTTTACAAAAGCAAAAGCCCTTTCCTTTGTTCTTGATAGCAGTTACATCTTTAAGTAAATCTTACTTCCTATACTGTGATCACTGTCACCTAGTGGTCCTTTTGGCTGCAGAAAGAAGCCTTTCAGATTGCACAAATTGTCATACCTTGTCATGGATGTGGTATTACAGCTACAACTGCACTGAGTTCTAGTGCTATCAGAAAAAAAGAGAGAAGAAAATACAGTTACAGAGAATTCAGAAACATCAATGCTAGACGGTGAAGGATTGAAAGAACATTACCTCCCTGGCAAATCCTGTTTCCATAGAAAAATATGGAACTCGGCTGAAGAGAATGTCTAGATTGAATTCAACGTAATGATGAAGCCTCAGCAAGAAGTATAGAGTGTCAAAAGTGGTATGCATGCTATTCTTTCATTAATACTGTTTTATAGTGAAAAAAAAAAATGAAGTTATGTTAGTCATTGTTTTTCTGTGCATCTGACACATCCACACAGGGCTGGATTTCCCATTAGGTCCCATAGGCACAGTGCCTAGGGCCTACGAAGGAAGGGAAAAATAAATAAAAAAAACAACGCTTCACTCTTTTCACTGTGATTAATGAAAAATGAGCTGAGAAAACACATGTGCAATCGACTCTAGGAGCTTTAATTCAATAAGCATAACTATCTAGCGACTGTTCTCGAAACTAGAAGAATCAAAGTGATGGTTGCTCCTTCAATTGAGGTGGTTTATCATTTATTATAGTTCAAACTTGAGTCATGTTAATTGACATAATTTGCAGTCAAAGTGTTAAAATAAAAGAAAAATTTTACCCTTTTTTTAAGCACATTTTTGAATAAAAGTGCCTAGGGCCTACGAACACCAAAATCCAGCCCTACATCCACGTGTGATAAGTGGAACAAAATGTAATTTTGAATGTAGTACTTCTTGATGGTTGGTATCACTGATTCCAAGTTATGGATGATGAATCTAATTATTTATTTATTTTTTTTTTTACTTTCAAGTACAACTAATCAGTTTATATTTGAGTTAACCGTTTATATAATTAATAACTATATTTTATTTCAGATATGCCTTTGTTTCAGGAATCAAGAATAACATGGATGCATTTATTTGTATCAAAGATCTTGAAATGTGGTCCAGTTCCTCAGCACATGGCTTTTATAATGGATGGAAATAGAAGGTTTGCACAGAAACATAACCTTAAAAAAATTGAAGGGCACAGTCAAGGTGCTAAACAAGTCAAATCAGTAAGCCACTTAATTTAATCAATGCTTCTTTTTAAAAACATTATTATAGTAAATTCTTTAAAATCTAGTACTTGGAGGTTGAGAGGTGCTGGATTTTAAATATATTTTTGAGTTTTAGAGAGGTATACATAGTGGCTCAGCAGTTTTCAAGAGGCATAATTCAACGAATATTTAGTGCTAATAGCTGAACTTATTTATATCTGTAAACATTTATAATGACTAAAAGAGAGCGTGGTTATAAATGTAAATAATTGTTAAATTTGTAAAATGTGAATAAATAACAATAAACAAAGTCACAGCAAATGTTGTGTACTGCAATGTCAATTTTAAATGCATGCCTAGTACAGTATCAGAGAGAATATCAGTGAATGTGCTTCAGAGAAAAAGCACTTTTGCACTGGAGGATTGAAAAAAAAAACACTATTCATTCTTAAGTATTGATTATAATGAGGTATGTGCAATGTCTATCAATGGACATGACATTTTGATTTTAATAATGTACTGTGGAAAAATTCATTCACTTTCTCACACAGTAACCTTTGTTATTGTGTGAGAAAGTGAAAGTCACTAAGTTATATATATATTAACCTCAGGGGCTCACATCTGGTGAGTATGGGCTTGGCACACCCAGGGTTCTGAGCTGGATATCATCATTCTTCTCTTTCTTGGTGATTTCTCTCTCTCTCTCTGTCAGGTACCCAAATTTTTTTTGGCCGGCGCAGCATAAGCCTCAGGCTTCCGTGAACCATATGGCTAATAATAATAATATTTTTGTCATTGTAATTTGTAATGCTGCTGAAAAGTTGTATTGCTTTGCTGAAAACTAGTCAAAATGGCATTAAACACCTTGGTTGCGCAGAATTAAACCCATTGTTTGCATATCAGTAAGTTGTTGTTTATGGAAATTATTAACAATGGATATAATGCAGCATACATTTTTTCAGCCATATTTATACTGAAAATTTTCTTCTCTCTTTGCTGTCAGCATTATATAATATTAAATTAGTCACCAACTCCCACAAGTGTTTTATATCCACCCACGTGGCTTTAATTTGAAAGAGCAATTTGCACTGCTACAAAGTTTACTGAATAAGAAATAGCAGTAAAACAAGGAAGTGCATTCTTTTTTTTTGCTTAGATATTTAATAACCAATCAGCAGTCACGAAAAGGATTGTTCTTCTTCCAAGTGTGCTGGTTCACGTTGACCCCCATATGAATGCATTTGAAAAATCAGCAAAAAATAATTCAAAATCATTTACCTATTTTGATGCCAGCTTTATTTTAATTTTTTCTGAACATAACTGTGAAAAATACATTTTCACAGTTATGAAAAATACATTTTTATTAAAAAAATATATTTTTCATTAATTTTTGAAATTAAAACTGTCTTTGCACCTGTCAGTGAGCAAAATTCATGCATTTGCTTCCGGCGCCTCTGTAGCCAGGTAGGAAGGAGCAACAGTGTGTAGCACATGCTTCTTGATTAGACAGGGGTTCGAGCCCATCACCACCAAATACGGAGGATGCAGAAAGGTCAGGGAATAACCACCGCATATTCCCATATTCCCGGAGCAATATGGCCTTAGTTGCTAATGCTCCTAAAAACCAAATAACAAACAAACATTTGCTTCCACCCATGTGCTTCAATGAATGTGTGTAATTGTACATTAGCCTGTCAATAACAGGAGTGCCACTGCATGAAATATGAAGCGTGTGTGTGTCAGCAATTTGATTCCAGACAATGCTTCTATGTCAGGAAGCCAGAGAGCATTATTGATTGGAGGAAAGTGCATGCCAGTAAAGCCAGCTTGCTATCAATAATGGAATGTGACATGCCACAAAACATATACATATAATTAGGTTTAACTTAATTCCTGAATTTTTTTTTTAACTGTACAATAATTAACAGAGATTTTTAGAATTTTTAGTGAAGAAATAAAGAAAAACTTTTCAAAAATAACTAATAGTAGTTTCAGTGAACGTGCCAGATATTAAAGAACATCAGATTTTGAAGTGCTGGGTTTTACAGTTTCTTGTATTGATCACTAATTTTTTAAAAAATGGGAGGCATATGGCATTTTTAAAAAACAAATTCAATGCAGCCTTACATGTGGCATGGTACAAGAGATTATTATCAGTTTTCAATTATCAATAAATGGGCATCCATCCACAGTAAAAATATGCATTTAATAGACTAACCAGGAGTTAGTCTATTTGAGTGAAACTGTATTTTAATTAATCAATATCCAGTTTTAACACTTATTTGAAATGAGCACACAAGACTGACATGCTTGCACATCAGTTGTTTCATCTGCTGAACTGTAAAATAAACTGTAAAAACTGTAACATAAAATGTAAAATGTTGTTTCAGAAAGATAAATTTGCCCCACAAACAACTGTGTAAATAACATGGTGTCAGGGTATAACATTTGGCTTTCTCAGTACGTGAGAAGCTGATGACCATAATGATGCAGCAAACTACAGCATTTTTCTGGTGTGATGCAGACAAAATGTCATAGTTTGACTCCCCCCCCCGTAGTAGATTCGTCTTGCAAGGTTGATAAGTAGGTGTTTGAATGAATTTGAATAAATTTTCAAGTAAACCACATGAAAAGCATTATGTGAGAAGAATACTCAAAAATTGTTTAAAAATATACACTTGACTCCATGTTATTTATCCAATTTTAAATTGTTTATTGAATCCCGAAGCAGAAATTAGCCAAGGCTCATTTACTACAAAATGGCAAGCACAATATTAAAAAAAATGTCTGTTTATATCCCAGCATACCTACTAAATCTGAAGTGTTTAGAACTAGTCATTTCAACAACAAATAGTCATTAGTCATCATGCAGGCTTGAACCACAGTTGAATTAAATGTGTATGCTACTGCACTCTCATGCTTGACCAGAGCTGGAACTAGGCAATCCTATGCCTGGGGCAAAAGTATTATAAGTACGCCCCATTATATGCAGGTAGTCAATCTTTCAGTAGCATAGCTAGGGTCGCCAATGCCCCGGGGCAATATGTCTTCCTAGCACCCCTCATTGTGATAGATAATTCCTTCATTTTGCTTCCCTGAAGATTGGCACCTGGGAGAAATTCCCCCCTCTGCACCTCTTGCTATGCCCCTGCAATCTTTATGAATTTATAAAAATTACTATTGTAATGGTCTATAATTTGCATATATTTATTAGAATATAACAAAACAAAAATATCAAAAAAGAAACTTACAAATATTTGTAATATTTGTTGAAATATCAACAGATATTTGAAAATTTTTGTTTGTCCTCCAGTGGTTAGTACTGGTGGACAAACCAAAAAGCTCAGAGGTGTGATTTAACAAAATGGGCCATACTTAATAGAAGTTTGTAATTGGAGTTTCTCTGTTATTTTTGAAATTTGTAAAATTCTCACAAAATCAAAAAAATTTCTGGAATCATAAGCAGCATGTACAAAGATAATGCAGTGTTTCTTTTAATAAAATTTTTATTTTTATGTTAAACAAAGAACACAAGTTGACCAGAAGCTATTATCCATGTCGGGAATACACCTTAATCTTTTGACTGGCTATAGAAAACAGTTGACCAGCATGACTTCTCGGTATGTAGTATAGGTGCTGCACATGTTTTATGTTCCACTTACATTGTGGAATGGTAATCTCTTTTACCCTTAATTTGCGCTTTATTGCATAAAGGTCATAGGTGGAGACAAAGCATACAAAGTTAAGTCTCTCATAATCTGTTCATTATATGGAAATTTTCTTCATTCTGCAGAAACTTTTAAATGGAATTACCAAAAGGAATTCAAAAAATTCGCTATAAATAAGTTAGTATTAGTACTACTAGTATTAGTATTAGTAATGGCCACATTAGCATTAGCAAGGGCACATGATGCAAGAAAGCAAGCTTATATAGCATCAGCCAAAAAAAACAAACCCTGATTTCACCCATCCACTCGCTCCAAATGTTTGTCAAGTTCTGCCTTGAATCTATTTAAGCTATCAACTTCTACAATGACAGATGAAAGTTTGTTCCAACAATCAACCACCCACTGGCTAAAGGCAAACTTCCGCACATCTATCCTATAACCGTCTTTCCTCAATTAAATTTATGCCCTCTAAGGTGATTATTCTGAGCAAGAGGAAGAATCCCATCAGCATTGAGCATGCTCAAACCATTTAAGGGTTTATACACCTCAATCAGATCACCTCGCAGGTGCCTGGTCTCCAGACACTGTAATTTGCTAAACTTAAGCCTTTCTTCATAAGAGAAACCCTTTGTTCTGTTCACTAATCTTGTTGCCCTTCTCTGTACTCCTTCCAACAGCTCTACATCCTTCTTAAAATAAGACCTCAGACCTGTACACAGTACTCAGGATGTGGCCTGACCATTGCCTTATACAAGGGGATAATCACCTCCTTATCCCTGCTGGAAAAATTCCTGTATATCATTGACAAGACACCATGAGCTACTCTTGCAGCCCATCTGCACTGCTCAGAAAACTTCATATCTGCCTGCACAATAACCCCCAAGTCCTTTTCATTCTCTACCACTGTCAGTGTGGTACCACAGAGTTGATACGTTACTCTGGGATTACTGCTTCCCATATGTAGTACTTTACATTTGTCAATGTTAAACTTCATTTGCCACCTCTCAGCCCATCTGCTCAACTTTTCTAGATCCTGTTGCAGCAGTGTACTGTCATTAGTACCATTAACAACCCTGCCAACCTTCGTATCATCTGCAAACTTGGACATTAAGCCTGATATACCATCATCAATATCATCTATAAATACAGAAAACAACAATCGACCCAACACTGAACCCTGAGGGATCCACTAATAACATTAGTCCACAAAGAGCAGTGTCCGTTGATTACCACTCTCTGCCTTCTCCCACTCAACCATCCCTTCATCCATAGCAGCAATTTGCCTCCAATGCCACACTGCTCCAATTCGTGTGCAGCAGCCTTCCATATGATAACAGTATCAAAGGCCTTTCTAAGATCCAAATATATGATATCAAAGTTATTCTTTGCATCCAGTTCCTTTGTGACTACATCCAATCAAATTAGTCAGACAAGACTTCCCCTTAACAAATCCATGTTGTGTCCGAGCTATAACTGAAGTCTTGTCTAGATGATCCTGCAATGCTTCTTTAACCTAACCAGTGCCTCCATTAATTTCCCTGGAACAGAAGTTAAACTAACAGGTTTATAATTACTTGTATCGTTGTGTCGCCCTTTGATCCTCCTTTGTGGATTGGGGTCACATTTGCACATTTCCAGTCCATGGATACCTCCCCTGAGTCCAGGGAAGCTCTCATAATTATGGCTAAGGGTTTACTTACTTCCTTTGCCGCCTCCTTTAATATAACTGGATAGATTCCATCCACCCTAGATGCCTTTCTTATGTTTATCTTCAACAATTTCTCCTCCACTTTACTCTCAGTTATTACAAGATTATCTAGCTTACTGCCAGAGTTGAATACACCTCTGGCATTCCCCTCCCTGAATCCTCTTGTGTGAATGTAGATGAAAAATATTCATTTAGTTTGTTAACTACCTAAGCAGGACCATCAACAGTTGAACAATTGATATCAAGTGGACCAATCTGATTCATCCCCTTCCTTCTAGAGTTTACATAAGTAAAGAACTCTTTGCTGTTTTTATTTGCATCCTTTGGCAAAGATTTCTCGTAATCTGCCTTCGCCTGCCTAACCTCCTTTGTAACTTAGTTACACCAGCTTATATCTATCATAGGATTCTGTGTCACATGTTAATTTATATGTATCCCATGCATTTTTTTTCTCTGTCACATGTCTAATTAGTTCATCTGACATCCATTTCGGCCTAAATATTGAACAATATTTCTTTGTTGGTATGAAAAGCCTAGTAGCTTCCAAGATTAATTTTTTGAATACTTACCATTTTGAATTTGCTGTTGGTAACATCATCAGTTGGTCCCACCATATAGAATTTAAATACTATCTCAAGCCACCGTAATCACCTTGACGAAAGCAAAAACCCTTCCCTTTACCCTGGTGCAAGGAAGCTTATGGCTTATGCTGCACAAGCCAAAAAAAACAAATAAATAAATAATAAAATAAAATAAAAAAATACATGAAATAAAATAATAAGAATAAAAACAAATTAATAATAATAATAAGAAAATTAAAAAAAAATAATAATTAAGAAGAGTAAAGGACATGGACAACCTATGCATTTCCCTCCTCCCTTATGTAATTATCCAGCTGACCTTTGAATTTCCCCAGACTGTCAGCCTCTACCACCCATGTAGGTAACTCATTCCAGTAATTTATAACTCGCTGGCTAAAATAAAACTTCCTGCAATCCAGTCTAAACAACTCCCCCCCTAACTTGAAATTATGGCCCGTAGTTCTAGAATCATTTATCCCCATGCAAATTTCATTTTTATTTATTTTGCTTATGCCTCTCGGGGTCTTAAACACTTCAATCGTCTCCTCTAAGGTGCCTAGTTTTCAAGCTCTGCAACCCACATATTTGAAGTCTTTCCTCATATGGACGCCCTTTTGCCGATCTCACCAGGCGAGTTACCCGTCTTTGGACCCTTTCAAGAAGAACAATGTCGTTAAACACAGGTCCAACTGTAATTAAATCAAAAATGGAGCAATTTTAAAATATAACTGGTCGAATGTGCCCTTAAAATGCTGTACCTGGGACTGGTGCCCCACTCTAGTTCCGGCTCTGTGCTTGAACACTTAGCTACCTCCAAGTTCATATTTAAAATATTACTGAATTGTTATTGAAGTTTCAGATCAACCTCTGGTCATTCATTATCAAGGCAAAGCTTGTTTAATTGCCTTTGTAAAAAAAATCCTCCATCTAAATATGAACTATGAAAATAATTGCAATTGAAGAATAACAAACTTTGTCTTTAACTGATTCCCCAAAACTGGATCTGAAACATCCATAAGATTGCAACGTTATATAGTATGTTATGCTTGCTTTTTTGGCTGGTAATACTCTGTCTCTTGTATAATTTCTATTATTACTATTATTATTATTATTATTATTATTATTATTATTAGCCATATGGTTCAAGGAAACCTGAGGCTTATGCTGTACCAGCCAAAAAAAAAAAAAAAAAAATTCCTACATTACCCCAAGAGAGAGAGAAAGTCAGAAGTAGAAGGGAATCACAAAGAAAGCAAGAAAGTGAAGAATTATGATATCCAACTCAGGACCCTGAGTTTTCCAAGTCCCTCACAGATGTGAGCCCCTGGGGGTTTCAGTTACTCAATAAACCTTTTAAAATTGCATAATTAATATGGATCATCAAGTGCATAATGTTTAAAAAGTGTTGTAAATTTTACTAATTGTCTATTTTTTTATTTTAACACAATGAAAGCAGATGTAACATAATTTATAATTTATGTTATAAATTATGTTATTATTCATAATTTATTCTTATAAGAATTTTAACAAACCTGCCACATGTTATTTTTTTGTTCTTTTAATAAATGTAAAATTGCATTCTGAAATATAATTTTCTACTCTTTGATATGTTGACAATTTGATTCCTCATTATCTACTACCCTGACATAAAACTATAGACAAGAAACCCTATTTTGGTTTGCCAACTTGGCCCCATTTCTTAGATCCATCAGTACCTCCCATACAAAAAATATATAAATTAAATTTGGTGTAAGCAACTAATGATACAGCAAAATTAAACACTATTACCATGTTTAATAATTTATATATAATATAAATTATTATATATAAATTTATATATAAATTATTATATATAAATTTATATAATTTATATGTTTCCAACCACCACAAATAATGTTGGAGAGGTGTAAATGAAATGATGGAGTTATTTAAGAGCTGCAATTTACACATAAACACAAAAAACAAATTAAAACTTCATAATAAAAAAAAATAAATAAAATAAAAATGCCATAGTTGACAAGCATGAACTGGCACTCACCCAGAAAAACCTAATGGCATGAGCTCTTGCTTTAGTATAGTGTGACTGATGCCTAAAATAACTCAAGGGAACCCCTCTGTCCCACATCAAACCCTAAAGTGGATGCAGATACCTATGAAAGAAGAAAATAACAAAACAAACAAAAAAGTTTGCAAACCGCATTAACCACTTCATCACAGGAGCATCACCCACTAGAAAAATTCCAAATTCTCGTATTTCTTTCTTGACCAGATAAATTGGCAAAATGAGCATGGGTGGTTATTTTTCTTTTCAGACTAGAAAGAAAACATCTTAACTGCAAATTGCAACTGAAGACAAAATGTAAATTTCCATGTCGGACCCAGCCAGTCAACACGCTTAATGAATGTGCAAATATGCAAGATAAATTATTATCGTAATCATTGCCATAAATTTTTTGCCACGTGACAGATCCATGAAACCCAGAACCCCATCACAACTCAATGTCTTCCTTTCTTCTTCGGCTCACAATACCCATCAGCCTTTAACAGATCACCCAACATTTGATTTTTCCTTCTTTATCTTTTTCCCATTATTTTCCCTCCAATTACATCTGTTAAACAAACTCTCTCCTCTCAGTGCATCTCCAGTTCAGTTTTTCTATCTAGCATAAAATATTAAAAAAAAAAAATACTAAGGGCATCGATCTTAAAAAGAAAGACAAAAATTAAATACAGTAGTAAATTATAAATATTAAATTAAATGTTAAATATCAAATTATAAATTACACTGAGTGAACAGAAATCATGGGATACCTACCTAGTAATGGGTAGGCCCACCTTTCGCCTGGATAAGGGCAGCACACGGTGAGGCATGTGTATCGTGAAAGCATTCCACAGGTATTTCCATCCATGCTTGCTGCACTGCTGTCCATAATTCCATTGCATTCCTGTATGGAGGATTCAAAGTTCGAACGGACCTTTCCACAGTATCCCAAAGATGCTCCACAGGGTTCATGTCTGGCGAACAGGGAGGCTATGCCATGGTGGTAAAATCTGCGGAATGCTCTTCAAACCATGTTCTAGTCACCACTGCTCTGTGGGGAGGCGCATTATCCTGCTAAAAGAGTCCATTGCCCTGTGGGTGCATGATGACCATGAAGGGATGCAGATGGTCTGCAAGGATGGACACGTAATCTGGACTGTTCAGAGATGCATCTAGACGTACCAGAGGCCCAACATGTGCCAGATGAATACACTCCAGACCATTACCGACCGTCCACCTGCCTGAACAGTTCCTTGTTGAAACGATGGATGTATAGCTTCGTGTGTTTTCCACCAGATACGCACCCTCCCGTCCACTCAAAATAACTGGATATGGGACTCATCAGAGCAGGAGATCTGTCTCCAATCATCCAAGGTCCAGTGCCAACATTTTTTCATCCAGTTGAGGCTTAGAGTCCTGTGTCATGATGTTAACAATGGGACTCTGTGGGTTGGCTGCTACCATAACCTATTGTGGCTATATATATCATATATATATATGTCATGGAGTTAGCAATGGGACTATGATGGGTCGGTGGCTTCCATAACCTACTGTGGCTATGTAATGTATATATAGATATATATATATATGAATTCATTTTCTCATTCAGGTTTTATTTTTCCAGTTCTATCAGATCTGTTTACTAAAAATGCACTGCAATTTGAGAAAATGGGTTTTCTAAAAATATATAAATTAAATGTGGTTTAATCAACTAATGACACAGAAAAATTAAACAGTATTACCATGTTTAATAATTGTTGCCAACCACAAAAAATAATGTTGGAGAGGTGTAACTGAAATGATGCAGTTACTTAGGGACCTGCAACCTACATATAAACACAAAAAAAAAACAAATTAAAAAACTTCATAATAATAAAAAAAAATAAAAATAAATAAAAATGCCATAGTTGACAAGCAAGAACTGGTACTCACCTAGAAAACCCAATGGCATGAACTTTTGCTTTAGTATAGTGCGACTGCTGCCTAAAATAACTGAAGGGAAATAACTAAACCAAAACCATCACCCGATGATCTTGGTGGAGATGTTTCTGGCACCATCTCCCTTGTTGAAGTCGGTGGCGATTTGTGCCATTGCCCCTCTCCGGTTAGCTGAAACAATGCGAGACAGACTTTGACAGCCATGTTCATCCACTACCTTTCTTCACACACACATCACTGTCCATGATCAGATGGTATTCCGGAAATGGCATATTCTTGATACACTCTTGATATTGTCAAATGGGGATGGTGCAATTTCTGTACCACCTCCGTGATAGAGTGACCCATATGTCGGGCACCCACTATCATCCCTCTTTCAAAGTCAGTTTACTCTGATTGGTCCACTTGATATCGATGGTTTGACTGTTGATGATCCTGCTCAGATAGCAAACAAACTGAATGAGTATTTTGCATCTACATTCACACATGAGGAGTTATTAAGGTTTGAAAATGCCACAAGGATATCAAATTGTAAGAGGGTGCTTAATGATTTTGTAATAACTGAGAACAAAGTGGAGGAGAAATTGTTGAAGTTAAACATAAGAAAGGCACCTGGGGTGGATGGGATCAATCCAGTTATATTAAAGAAGGCAGAAAAGGAAATAAGCAAATCCTTAGCCATAATTATGAGAGCATCCTTGGACTCGGGGGAGGTCCCCACGGACTGGAGATTTGCAAATGTGTCCCCAATTCACAAAGGGGGGTTGAAGGGTGACACGTGTAATTACAGACCAGTTAGTTTAACTTCTGTTCCGGGTAAAATAATAGAGTCACTGGTTAAAGATGCATTGCAGGATCATCTAGACAAGACTTCAGCAAATAATTCAGACACAGCATGGGTTTGTTAAGGGTAAGTCTTGTCTGACAAATTTGATTGGTTATTATGATGTGGTTACAAAGGAACTGGATGCAAAAAATAATTTTGATATCATATACTTGGATTTCAGGAAAGCTTTTGACACTGCACATGGAAGACTACTGTACAAATTGGAGCAGAATGGTATTAAGGGTAAGTTGCTACAATGGATAAAAGGATGGTTGAGTAGGAGAACACAGAGGGTAGTAATCAATGGGTGCTGCTCTTCATGGACTAATGTTATTAGTGAAGTCCCACAGGGTTTGGTGTTGGGTCCCCTGTTATTTTGTATATTTAACAATGATATTGATGAAGGTATATCAGGCTTAGTATTGAAGTTTGCAGATGATACAAAGGTTGGCAGGGTTGTTAATGACAGTAACGGCAGTGTGTTACTGCAACAGGATCTAGAAAATTTGGGCAGATGGGCTGAGAAGTGGCAACTGAAGTTTAACATTTATGGGTAGAAGTAATCCCAGAGAAACATACCAACTGTGTGGTACCACACTTAGGGTGGTAGAAAATGAAAAAGACCTGGGAGTAATTGTACAGTCAGATATGAAGTTTTCTGAGCAATGCAGAGAGGCTGCCAGGGCAGGTCATGGGGTGTTGTCAATGATATACAGGAATTTTGCTAGCAGGAAAAAGGAGGTGACTGTCCCTCCGTATAAGGCAATGGTCAGGCTACACCTTGAGTACTGCATGCAGGTCTGAAGGTCTCATTTTAGGAAGGATGTAGATTTGCTTGAGTGTGTACAGAGAAGGGCAACAAGATTGGTGAGGGGAATGAAGGGACCCTCTTACCAGGAGAGGCTTAAGTTCTGCAAATTGCAGCAGCTGGAGACTAGGCACCTGCAAGGGGATCTGATTGAGGTGTATAAGGCCTTGAATGGGTTGAGCATGCTGAATTCTGATGGGATTCTTCCACTTGTTTAGTTACGAACCTAAGGAGGCATAAATTGAAATTGAGAAAGGACAGATGTAGAATAGATGTGCAGAAATTTGCCTTTAGCCAGGAGGTGGTTAATTGCTGGAACAAACTTCCATCTGTTGTTGTGGAAGTTGATAGGTTAAATAAATTTAAGGAAGAACTGGACAAACATTTAGAGGGGATTGTTTTGTAATTTTTTTTTTTTTTTAGCTGATGCTGCATAAGCTCATACACTTGCTTTCTTGCATCACATGCCACTACTACTACTTGCAACATTTATCCATCATCATCAGCCATTTTCAATCCACTGCAGGATGAAGGCCTCTCCAGCAACTTTCCAGTTCCTTCTGTTTTGTGCAATGGCCATCCATTTACTACCCACAAACTCATGAATTTCATCTATCTATCTCCGCCATTGTCTTCCAGGTTTTCTTCTAGCTCCTCTTGGGTACCATTCTGTTATTTTCTTAGTCCATCTGTCATCATGTCTTTGAGCTATGTGTCCTGCCCAAGACCATTTTAGTTCTTTAGTTTTGATAAGAATGTCCTTTACATGAGTTTGCTGCCTAATCCAAATTCTTCTTATCTAACAGTCTGATTCCCACTATAATTCGTTCCATTCTTTGCTGTGTAGTTCTCAGCTTCTCTTCCATTCTTTTGGTGAGTGCCCAAGTTTCACTTCCATAAGTCATGGTGGGGAGTACACTTTGGTTCATTATTTTACGTTTCAGACAAACTGGGATATTGCTCTTCAGTATGTGACTATATTTCCTGAATGCTATCCATCCAAAATCCTTCTCTTGACTTCCAGCCATTTATCATTATTACAGCTAATAACTTGTCTCAGATAAGTATATGACTCCACCTTTTCGATTACTGCTTCTTCAATCATTATTTCCCTTTCTGTGGCATACTTGTTCATCATTACTTTTGTTTTAGCCATATTCATCTTTAGTCCAAAATCCTTACTAACTGTGCATAACTGATTAAGATTTTCCTCTAATTCTTTGGGATCATGGCTTATGACCCCAATGTCATCTGCAAATCGTAAATGGTTTAGGTACTCTCCATTCACATTGACTCCTTTCTTCGACCAGTCAAATCTTCTGAAAGCTTCCTCAAGGGCAGCAGTAAACAGCTTCAGGGATATTTTGTCTCCTTGTCGAACTCCTTTCTTGATTTTAAATTTGCTACTGTCTTTGTCTAATGTAATAAAGGAGGTAGCATTCTCATATATTTTATTCAAAATCATAATATATGCCTTGTCTTTACAATGCCCGAAACATTGCCTTATGCTGTATGGAGTCAAATGCCTTTTCATAATCCAGAAATGCGAGGCATAATGGCATTTTATATTCGTTTGCTTTCTCCATTTGCTGTGATATTACATGAAGGTGATCCATAGTTGAGAATCCCGTCCTAAACCCAACTTGCTCTTTCGGTTGATTCGCATCAAGTATTCATTCTAATCTGTCAGTAATGACCCTTGTGAACAACTTGTAGATGTGGGATAACAAGCTAATTGGTCTATAATTTCCAATTTCTGATTTATCTCCTTTCTTATGCTGTGCAGCAAAACTATGATTGCATTATTCCACTGCTTAGGCATCACACCTTTTCTAATGCATTTTGTGAAGAGCCTTGCCAGTTTTTGTGTTATGTCTCTTCTTCCCAATTTTAACAACTCTACAGTAACTTCATCTTCCCCTGGTGCTTTCTGATTCTTCATTTTCTTCAACGCCTGTTCTACCTCATCAGGAAGAATATCGGGTATGTTGTATGTGTTGCTAATTTGCGATCCATCTTCCCCACTGCTGGCATCATTCCCTCGCTCCTTGTATAATTCTCTATAGTAGTCTTCTGTTATTTGAATTATGCCTTCTCTGCTATTTATAAGTACACCATCACTATTCTTCAGTTTCAGTATCATTTGTCTTCCCTTAATGCTTGTTCTACTTTTCTTGTGTTAAATCTTCTTATGTCCTCTCTGAGCCTCTTTCTAATGGCTTTGCATAACTCAGTATACTTAATTTTCTCCTTATCAGTGTTTATCTTGCTCTTCATTTGTCACCTTTGGTTCATCATTTCTTGACTAATTTTTTTTCTTTGGATTTCTTTTTCCCTATAGGTTTCTTGGGCTTTATCACATTCAGAAAGTTGTACCACCTACTGACGACATACTACTCTATCTCCTCTTCTGTTATCTCAAAGACCTTCGTATTATTTACTCGAGTAAGTTTTTTCCTTTCCTTTCCTACATCTATATCAAGTGTGCATCTTACCATTCTGTGATCATTTCCAACATTTACCTTATTCAGGACGGTAACATCATTCACAATATATCTTCTGTTAGTGAGGATGAAGTCGATTCCATTAGTTGTTAATCCATTTGGGTTCTTCCATGTTCACTTTCTGTTCACCCTTTTCTTGAAAAAAAGTGTTCAAGACTGACAATCCTTGAGATTCTGCAAATTCCACAAGTCTTTCACCTCTTTCATTTCTTTCACGAATTCCAAAAATTTCCTATATTTCCCCTTTCTGCGCTGTTTTGTCTTTTTCCAACCTTAGCATTGAAGTCCCCCATAATAATAGTGTAGTGGGTTTTCTGCTCATCTAGAAGGCTCTCAATTTCGGTGTACATTTCTTCAACCTCTTCATCATCATGACCTGATATTGGTGCATAAATCATTATAACCTTTAGCTTGTGCCTTTTAGAAATCTTGAGTATTAATCTTGATACCCTTGGTGATATACTTTTGAATTCCAAATTACAGTCTACATGAATGTAGTGTAGTGTACCTATATACCTGCTGAGCGGTGGATTTGTCCATTAGCAAGGGGTGAGATCATTGGGATGCACATGAATTCTGTCCTTTCGGTGTATATCATTTGTTATTACATGACTATTCATTTCTCTTCTTCTCAGAGAGAGAGAGAGTGTTTATTTCATCGTACAATAATTGTTAATTTTTTTTTTTTTGTGTGAAATGAGTGATGTAAGTATTGTTTTGTGGTTTATCTTTTAATTTTAGATAATTCGTTGGTGTCATGAAGTGGGAATTAAAACAATATCACTCTATGCATTTAGTACAGAAAACTTCAAGCGGTCTGATGAAGAAGTTGCTGGGTTGATGGATTTACTTCTGTGTTATTTAACACAACTATTTGAGGATAAGTAAGTTTGAACTTTATTGTCATCATAAGAAGTGCTGGAACATGGAGCAGTATACCTGCACAGAGTTAATTTTTTTTTCTTCTGCTTATAAAGACCTTCATCCTTGTTCTAATTGTAGACCAAACCCTTAGTTGTTAATGCCCAATTCTTGCATTTTATATAAGAAAAAGTTATTTAATAAAGATATTTTCAAAACTATACTTCACTAAATGACGTACAGATAAAAAAAAAATCAAAAATCGAATCTACTTGCTAGTCAAAATATTTAATTGTACATGAGTTGGCAAAAGGCAGAATGCGCTGGTCCCAAAGGAACTAGTAGTTGTTGGTGACTCTACTGTCAGGGAAACAGGAAACATGCTTTGTAAAAAGGATAGGTGGAACAGGACCAGGGTATGTCTGCCAGGGGCAAAGGTTGATGATGTTGCAGAGCGGATATTATCTTTTAAGGGCACAAAAGGTGATATAGTTGTACACGGTGGCACTAATGATATTAAGAGTAGGAGACCGGCGGAATTACTTAACAAGTACAGGTCACTGTTGAAAAAAAGCCGTGAATTAGGGTTGAATTTGAAAGTGTCTGCAATTCTGCCCAGACACAATAGGAGGGAGTATATGATGAGAGCCCTGTCGATCAATTTGGCCCTGGAAAGATTGTGCAAGGCTCAAGGGGTAGAATTTTTTTCAGCCTGGTCTGTACTTGTTAACAGGAGAGACTGCTTCTACAGGGATGGGATACACTTAAATAGAAAGGGTGCAAGAATGTTTGCTGATGCTATCAAGGCAGTGTTAGGTGGGTCGGAAAAATGTTAGATTGGGGGGATACAAGGACTAATAGATTAACAGTAGCCACTGGCAGAGGTGAAAGTGATTCTTGCACTGCTTCTATTGTAATGAGCCGCAGCCTGGAAAATAAGATGCAGGATATTTCAGAGACTGCTGGGAATCATTGGAGGAATTTTTCCAGCAGGGATAAGGAGGTGATTATTTCCTTGTATAAGGCAATGGTCAGGCCACACCTAGAGTACTGTATACAGGTCTGGAGGCCTCATTTCAAGAAGGATGTAGAGCTGCTGGAACGAGTACAGAGAAGGGCAACAAGATTAGTGAATGGAACAAAGGGGTGCTCTTACGAAGAAAGGCTTAAGTTTTGCAAATTACAGTGTCTGGAGACAAGGCACCAGCGAGGTGATCTGATAGAGGTGTATAAAGCCTTGAATGGTTTACGCATGCTCAATGCTGATGGGATTCTTCCTCTAGCTCAGAAAAATCACCTGAGAGGGCATAAATTCAAATTGAGGAAAGACAGATGTAGGATAGACGTGCGGAAATTTGCCTTTAGCCAGCGGGTGGTTGGTTGGTGGAACAGACTTCCATCCCTTGTAGTGGAGGTTGATAGCCTAAATAAGTTTAAGGCTTAGCTGGACAGGTATTTTGAACGAACAGAGGGGTGAAGTGGAAGTGGGTTTTTTTTTTTTTTTTTGGCTGATGCTGCATAAGCTTGCTTTCTTGCATCAAATGCCTCTACTAATGCTAATGCTAATAATGCTAATGCTAATGCTAATTGGGGTACAAGTAAACACATGGGTTGTGTTAGGGTAGCTAAGAAAAAGAACAGGTGCATGTATACTTGCGTGTACACCAATGCTAGGAGTTTAGTAAATAAATTTGATGAATTTGAGGTATTTCTCAAAACATCAAAGGCAGATATTGTTCGGATATCAGAGACGTGGTGTCACACAGATATAAGGAATGCAGAACTGGAATTTGGGGAGTACAATGTCTGCAGAAGGGATAGACAGGATAGGAAGGGAGGAGGGGTTATGCTATTAGTTAAGAAATACATAAAATCCAAGGAAGTGAAGCCAGTCGACATTGCTGGTCAGTGCAGTGTCGAGTCAGTTTGGTGTGACATAAGCATTGGGAGATCAAAATTGAGAATAGGAGTGTGCTATAGGCCTAATGACTCTGATGAATATAATAAGAAATTGTACAGGGAAATAGAGTGGGCCAGTAAATCAGAGAGTCTTATAATGGGGGATTTTAATTTCCCAGATATTGACTGGAATTTGGGGGCTGGTCACTCACTCACTAGGAAGGCTTTTGTGGATTTATTGGATGATTGTTTTCTACATCAGCATGTTTGGGAGGCAACTAGAGAGAGTAATACTCTTGATTTGATTATCAGTAGTGATTCTTCATGCATTAAGAATCTGCAGGTAAATGAACCACTAGGTGGCAGTGATCACAGTGTGCTGAAGTGGGATTTACTCAAAGAGGTAACTACCATTAGGAGTAAAGGGAAGGGTTATTGCTTTCGTAAAGGCGACTACGATGGACTGAGACAGTATTTAACTTCTATACAGTGGGACCAACTGAGGATGTTACCAACAGCAAATTCAAAATGGGAAGCATTCAAAGAACTTATCTTGGAAGCTACTAGGCTTTACATACCAACTAAGAAATATTGTTCAAGGTTTAGGCCTAAGTGGATGTCAGATGAACTAATGAGACATATGGCAGAAAAGAAAAATGCATGGGATACATATAAATTAACATGTGACACAGAAGCCTATGATAGATACAAGTTAATCTGTAACCAAGTTACAAAGGAGGTTAGGCACGCGAAGGCAGATTACGAGAAATCTTTGGCAAAGGATGCAAAGAAAAACAGCAAAGAGTTCTTTACTTATGTAAGCTCTAGAAGGAAGGAGATGAATCAGATTGGCCCACTTGATATCGACGGGTCAACTGTTGATGATCCTGCTCAGGTAGCCAACAAACTAAATGAATATTTTGCATCGACATTCACACATGAGGAGTTATTCAGCAAGGGGAATGCCAGAGGTGTATTCAACTCTAGCAGTAAGCTACAGAACCTTGAAATAACTGGGAGTAAAGTGGAGGAGAAATTGTTGAAGATAAACACAAGAAAGGCACCCGGGGTCAATGGGATCTATCCAGTTATATTAAAGGAGGCAGCAAAGGAAGTAAGCAAACCCTTAGCCATAATTATGAGGGCTTCCTTGGACTCAGGGGAAGTACCCATGGACTGGAGATGTGCAAATGTGACCCCAATTCACAAAGGAGGATCAAAGGGCGACACAAGTAATTATAGACCTGTTAGTTTAACTTCTGTTCTAGGGAAATTAATGGAAGCACTGGTTAAAGAAGCACTGCAGGATCATCTAGACAAGACTTCAGTTATAGCTCAGACACAGCATGGCTTTGTTAAGAGGAAGTCTTGCCTGACCAATTTGATTGGATACTATGATGCAGTCACAAAAGAACTGGATGCAGGGAATAACTTTGATATTATATACTTGGATCTTAGAAAGGCTTTTGATACTGTTGCGCATGGAAGACTGCTGCACAAATTGGAGCAGTGTGGCATTGGAGGCAAATTGCTGCTATGGATAAAGGGGTGGTTGAGGGGTAGAAGACAGAGAGTGGTAATCAATGGACACAGCTCATCGTGGACTAATGTTATTAGTGGAGTCCCTCAGGGTTCAGTATTGGGTCCATTATTGTTTTCTGTATTTATAAATGATATTGATGATGGTATATCAAGCTTAATGTCCAAGTTTGCAGACGATACGAAGGTTGGCAGGGTTGTCAAGGACACTACTGACACTATGCTACTGCAACAGGATCTGGAAAGGTTGAGCAGATGGGCTGAGAGGTGGCAAATGAAGTTTAACATTGACAAATGTAAAGTACTACATATGGGAAACAGCAACCCCAGAGCAACGTATCAACTCTGTGGTACTACACTGACAGTGGTAGAGAATGAAAGGGACTTGGGGGTTGTTGTGCAGGCAGATATGAAGTTCTCTGAGCAGTGCAGACGGGCTTCAAGAGTAACTCATGGAGTATTGTCAATGATATACAGGAATTTTTCCAGCAGGGATAAGGAGGTGATTATTCCATTGTATAAGGCGATGGTCAGGCCACACCTAGAGTACTGTATACAGGTCTGGAGGCCTCATTTCAAGAAGGATGTAGAGCTGCTGGAACGAGTACAGAGAAGGGCAACAAGAGTAGTGAATGGAACAAAGGGGTGCTCTTACGAAGAAAGGCTTAAGTTTTGCAAATTACAGTGTCTGGAGACTAGGCACCAGCGAGGTGATCTGATAGAGGTGTATAAAGCCTTGAATGGTTTAAGCATGCTCAATGCTGATGGGATTCTTCCTCTTGCTCAGAATAATCACCTGAGAGGGCATAAATTCAAATTGAGGAAAGACAGATGTAGGATAGACGTGAGGAAATTTGCCTTTAGCCAGCGGGTGGTTGGTGGGTGGAACAGACTTCCATCCCTTGTCATGGAAGTTGATAGCCTAAATAAGTTTAAGGCACAGCTGGACTGGTATTTCGAACGAAAAGAGGGGTGAAGTGGAAGTGGTTATTTTTTATTTATTTATTTAACTATTTATTTTATTTTATTTTTTTTTTTATTTATTTTATTTTTTTATTTTTTAATTTTTTTATTTTATTTATTTATTTTTTTTTTTTGGCTGATGCTGCATAAACTTGCTTTCTTGCATCAAATGCCTCTACTAATGCTAAATGCTAATGCTAAAGTCCCAGTTATATATGTAGATAAAGGCAAAATAAGCTTGTACAAATGCATTAACCTCATATCATCAAATACACAATGCTTGTCCCTATGAAGAGGTACACTCGGCGATCAATGAATTATGATCATATACTTAATACCGTGTTGGCCACGTGCACAGATAACAGCAGCTATGCTGCCTTCACAAGATATGTGAAGATGTTTGTAGGGATCAGCAGCTATGCTGTCTTCCTGCCACCATGTCATCTGTATCAACATCTATATCAAAACTTGCAAGGTTTTCATATAGATGTTGATATAGATGACATGATGTTGATATAGACGACAGCTGCATGTCCGTATGCCTCACTTCCCATTCCAAAATATCCCACAAGAGTTCAGTTCAATTGAGATCAGGTGAATTTGGAGACCAATATAGATGGATGATATCTTCACTGTGTCCTCGAACCACTTGAACACAGTGCAGGCCTGATGACATGGTGTGTTATCATAAAAATGCAACATGGCAGGTTGCATATGGTCTCCTAAGAGCTTCTAGTAGGTCTCACCACTGAAATGTTGGTTCATATGCACCAGGAGAACTAGAACAAGGACTGGATAGTAGACACCATGCACGATACCAAATACGGAAGATGCGGAAAGGTTAGGGAATGACCACCACATATCCCCGGAGCAATATGGCCTTAGTTGCTAATGCTCCTAAAAACCAAATAACAATAACAACAACAATGCACAATGGATATATGGACTTGTGTTGCTTATGTCACACATGATGATGCCTGTTGACATGTTGCCCCAGGTATTTGGACTCATCTGACCAGTACACTCATTTCCAGTCCTCCAGTGTGCAACTGGCTTATTGTTCACACCACAGCTTTAATCATCAATAATGATCAGTGGTGAGGAGAGGGTGTTTCTTGGGTTATCTGCTGTGTTAACCCCATATCAAAACCCACATTGCGCTGGGCATATCGTCATTTTGGATATTATTCTTGCACTCACCGTATTGTATGGCAATGTGAACTGTCATGTACAGACCATGTTGTGTTGAGCCTGTACTACAATGCGCTGCACCCTTCACTCACCACGAACATCCTTTGCAGTTTGCTGACATGAGGTGGCTCAACTTGTTCGACACCATTCTTTGTATACCTTAAGCAAAGTGGGTCATGGGCCACCAATAAGACGTGCTATATTGCCATATCTGATATAGAATTACCCGACACACAAGCTCCCACAATCATGCCCCCTTTGAAACACCGTGATATCTTTACTGTGTCCCATAACTGCTATTCTATAAATTTGATTTGCATGACCACTGCTCTAGCATACATTAACATTAGCATTAGTAGAGGCATTTGATTCAAGAAAGCAGGCTTATATAGCATCTGCTAAAAAAAAAAAAAAAAACGTTCCCGTTAAACCCATGCATATGCTACAAATGTTTGCCCAGGTCAGCCTTCAATTTATTTAAGCTGTCAACTTCCACAAAGACAGATGGAAATTTGTTCCAGCAATCAACCACCTACTGGCTAAATGCAAATTTTTGCACATCTATTCTACAACTGTCTTTCCTCAATTTGAATTTATGCCCCCTCAGGTGTGGAATCTGAGCAATAGGAAGAACAAGCATCAAGAATTGAGCTTGCTCAACCCATTCAAGGCCTTATACACCTCACTCAGATCACTTCGCAGGTGACTAGTTTCCAGCCGCTACAATTTGCAGAACTTAAGCCTTTCTTGGTAAGAGGATCCCTTTGTTCCACACACCTCGTTGCTCTTCTCTGTACTCATTCCAGCAGCTCTACGTCTTTCCTGAAATGAGGCCTCCAGACCTGTACGCAGAACTCAAGTTGTGGCCTGACCATTGCCTTATATAAGGGTATAATCACCTCCTTATCCCTGCTAGCAAAATTCCTATATATCAATGACAAGACCCCATGAGCTGCTCTGGCAGCCTATTTGCACTGCTCAGAAAACTTCATATATAACTGCACAATTACCCCCAGATCTTTTTTATTCTCCACTATCCTGAGTATCGGAATGTTGGTATGTTACTCTGGATTTACTGCTATCAATATGCAGCAATTTACATTTGTCAATGTTAAACTTCAGTTGCCACCTCTCAGCCCATCTGCTCAACTTTTCCAGATCCTGTTGCAGTAACATACCGTCCTTACTGTCATTAACCATGCTAACGTTCGTATCATCTGCAGATTGGACATTAAGCCTGATATGTCTTCATCGATATCACTGATAAATACAGAAAACAACAATGGGCTCAACATGTGACCCCTGGGGGACACCACTAATAATATTAATCCACAAAGAGCACTGTCCATTGATTACCACTCTTTGTCTTCTGCCACTCACCCATCCCTTTACCAATAGCAGCAATTTGCCCTTAGTGCCATAGTGGTCCAACTTGTACAGTAGTCTTCCATGTGCAACAGAATCAAAAGCTTTTTTGAAAATCCAAGTATATGATATCAAAATTATTTTTTGCCTCCAGTTCCTCTGTGACCACATCGTATTATCCAGTCAAATTGGTCAGACAAGACTTCCCCTTAACAAACCCATGCTGTGTCTGAACAATAATTGCAGTGTTGTCTAGATGACCCTGCAGTGCTTCTTTATCCTGACTCCATTTTTCCCCGGAACAGAAGTTAAAATAACTGGTCTGCAATTACTCCTGTCAACTTTCGATCCCCTTTGTCAATTGGGGATAAATTTGCACGTCTCCAGTTAATGTGAACCTCCTCTTAGTCCAAGGATGCCCTCATAATCATGGCTGAGGGCTTGCTTACTTCCTTTGCTACCTCCTTTAATATAACTGGATAGATCCTATCTGCCCCAGGTGCCTTTCTTATGTTTATCTTCAACAATGTCTCCTCCACTTTGCTCTCAGTTATTACAAAATCATTTGTTTTTTGTAATAGCTTATAAACTTATAATAGCTTATAAAACTTATAAGCTATAAAACTATAAGTTTTATAAGCTTCTGGCCTCCACTTCCCTACAGCATTCCTCACATGAATTTACAGGCAAAATACTAATTCAATTTGTCCACTATCTGAGCAGAATCATCAATAATCGAACCATTGATATCAAGTGGACCAATCTGATTCATCCTCTTTCTTCTAGAGTTTACATAAGTAAAGAAGTGTTTACTGCTTTTCTTTGCATCCTTTGTCAAAGATTTCTGGTAATCTGCCTTTGCTTGCCTAACCTCCTTTGTCACTTAATTAAAGACTATCTTATATCTATCATAGGCATCTGTGTCTCTTGACAATTTATGTGTATCCCATGCATTTTTCTTCTCTGCCACGAGTCTCATTAGTTCTTCTGGCATCCATTTAGCTCTAAACTTTGAACAGTATTTCTTAGTTGGCATGAAAAGCCAACTTAGCTTTCAAGATTAATTCCTTGAATGCTTCCCATTTAGAATTTGCTGTTGGTAACATCATCAGTCGGTTCCACTGTACATAATTTAAAAACTGTCTGAGACTATTGTATTCATCTTTACAACAGCAAAAAACCCTTCCCTTTACCCTTGATGGTAGTTAAATCTTTGAGTAAATCTCACATCAGTACACTGTGATCACTACCACCTAGTGGTTTCTTTATCTGCAGATTCTTAATGCATGAATAATCACTGCTGATAATCAGAGAAAGAGTATTACTTCCTCTGGTTGCCTCTTGAACATGCTGCTGTAGAAAACAACATCGAATAAATCCACAAAAGTCTTGCTAGTGTGTGAGTGACCAACTCACAAGTTTCACTCTATATCTGGGAAGTTAAAATCCCCCATAATAAGACAATCTGATGTAGTTGCCCACGCAGTTTCTCTGTACAGTTGTTTGCTGTACTCATCAGAGTCATCATTAGGCCTATAACACACTTCTATTCTCAATTTTGGCTGTCCCAGTGCTTATGTCACAACAAACTGACTCAAAACTGCACAGTCCATCTATGTCAACTAGATGCACTTCCTTAGATTTTATGTGTTTTTAACTAACAGCATGACCCGTCCTTCCTTTCTATACACACTGTACTCCCCAAATTCCAATTCTGCCACCCTTATATCTGTGTCATACCAAGTCTATGATATCTGAACAATATCTGCCTTTGTTGTCTTGACCAGCACCTGAAATTCATCAAACTTATTTACTATACTCCTAGCATTGGTATACATGCACCTATTCGTTCTCTTAGGTACCCTAACACAGCCTGTGTATTTACTTGTTCTCTGATGACTCCCAGCAGTCCTTGAAATTCCCAGCACCTCGATTTCCAGGCACCTGCTGATTCCAATAACAGTGCAAGAATCACTTTCACCTGTGCTTGTGGCTACTTTTAATTTATGTCTGTGAATCCCCCCCCCCCAAACTAGTAGTTTTCTGACCCACTTAACACTGCCTCAATAGCATTGGCAAATATTCTTGCACCCTTACAAAGCTTTTTGGCTTTTTATACTGCAAACTATGTAGCATAGTTCACTATGAATGTGATGGTAATAATTTAATAATCACTGGTGTATGTTGCTATTTATTTATAATGCATGCCAATTTTCAGCAGTGACAGATCTGTTAGGGGTAATACCCCCCCCAAGAGCCTCTGAGTAAATCTGAATAAATACTGTATATTTTATGATATTAATTCATTATTGTTATATCCCTATGTTGTTATGTCATTATTATTATTACTTCTTCTTTCCCCTTCTCCCCGAGAAAAATAGTCTGAATCTGATGCTGTTACCAAGATGGCCTTGTTTGAGATTATAATCCTCATATTGAGTTAACGAGCTATCATTGGTATTGAATCTGTTAAACCATTGATGATATATTTCCACAGTATGTGAATGGGATACCCGAGATTAGTTGAGTTTAAAAATAACATCATTCTTCATCATCGACATTTTCTGGTCAGATGCTGGTCGTAAGCATAGGTAAATCAAAATTGAGAGTAGGAGTGTGCTATAGGCCTAATGACTCTGATGAGTATAATAAGATACTGTACAGGGAAATAGAATGGGCCAGTAAATCAGAGAGTCTTATAATGGGGGATTTCAATTTCCCAGATATTGACTGGAATTTGTGGGTTGGTCACTCACACACTAGCAAGGCTTTTGTGGATTTACTGGATGATTGTTTTCTACACCAGCATGTTCGGGAGGCAACTAGAGGGAGTAATACTCTTGATCTGATTATCAGTAGTGATTCTTCATGCATTAGGAATCTGCAGATAAATGAACCACTGGGTGGCAGTGATCATAGTGTGCTGAAGTGGGATTTACTCAAGGAGGTAACTACCATCAGAGGTAAAGGGAAGGGTTTTTGTTTTCGTAAAGGCGACTATGCTGGTCTGAGACAGTATTTAAATTCTATACAGTGGGACCAACTGATGATGTTACCAACAGCAAATTCAAAATGGGAAGCATTCAAGGAACCAATCTTGGACGCTACCAGGCTTTACATACCAACCAAGAAATATTGTTCAAGGTTCAGGCCTAAATGGTTGTCAGATGAACTAATGAGACATATGGCAGAGAAGAAAAATGCATGGGATACATACAAATTAATGGGTGACGTGGAAGCCTATGATAGATATAAGTTGGTCTGTAACCAAGTCACAAAGGAGATTAGGCAGGCAAAGGCAGATTATGAGAAATCCTTGGCAAAGGATGCAAAGAAAAAACAGAAAAGAGTTCTTTACCTATTTAAACTCAAGAAGGAAAGGGATGAATCAGATTGGTCCACTGGATGTTGATGGTTCAACAGTTGAGGATCCAGCTCAGGTGGCTAACAATCTAAACGAGTATTTTGCATCTACATTCACACATGAGGAGTTATTCAGGAAGGGGAATGTCGTAGGTGAAGTAAACATTGGCAGTGAGCTAGATGATTTTCTAATAACTGAGAGGAAAGTGGAGGAGAAATTGTTGAGGATAAACATAAAAAAGGCACCCGGGGTGGATGGGATCTATCCAGTTATATTAAAGGAGGCAGCAAAGGAAGTAAGCAAACCCCTAGCCATAATTAAGAGAGCTTCTTTGGACTCAGGGGAGGTACCCATGGACTGGAGATGTGCAAATGTAACCCCAATTCACAAAGGAGGATCAAAGGCTGACACAGGTAATTATAGACCTGTTAGTTTAACTTCGGTTCCAGGAAAATTAATGGAGGCACTGGTTAAAGAAGCACTGCAGGATCATCTGGACAAGAATTCAGTTATAGCTCAGACACAGCATGGGTTTGTTAAGGGCAGGTCTTGTCTGACCAATTTGATTGGATACTATGATGTAGTCACAAAAGAACTGGATGCAGGGAATAACTTTGATATTATATATTTGGATCTTAGAAAGGCTTTTGATACTGTTGCGCATGGAAGACTGCTGCACAAATTGGAGAAGTGTGGCATTCGAGGCAAATTGCTGCTATGGATAAAGGGATGGTTGAGTGGCAGAAGACAGAGAGTGGTAATCAATGGACACTGCTCAACGTGGACTAATGTTATTAGTGGAGTTCCTCAGGGTTCAATGTTGGGTCCATTGTTGTTTTCTGTATTTATAAATGATATTGATGATGGTGTATCAGGCTTAATGTCCAAGTTTGCAGACGATACAAAGGTTGGCAGGGTTGTTAAGGACACTACTGATACTATGCTGCTGCAACAGGATCTGGAAAGGTTGAGCAGATGGGCTGAGAGGTGGCAAATGAAGTTTAACATTGACAAATGTAAAGTACTACATATGGGAAACAGTAACCCCAGATCAACGTATCAACTCTGTGGTACTACGCTGACAGTGGTAGAGAATGAAAAGGACCTGGGGGTAATTGTGCAGGCAGATATGAAGTTCTCTGAGCAGTGCAGACGAGCTGCAAGAGTAGCTCATGGTGTCTTGTCAATGATATACAGGAATTTTTCTAGCAGGGACAGGGATGTGATTATTCCCTTGTATAAGGCATTGGTCAGGCCACACCTTGAGTACTGTATACAGGTCTGGAGGCCTCATTTCAAGAAGGATGTAGAGCTGCTGGAACGAGTACAGAGAAGGGCAACAAGATTAGTGAATGGAACAAAGGGTTGCTCTTACGAAGAAAGGCTTAAGTTTTGCAAATTACAGAGCCTGGAGACTAGGCATTGCCGAGGTGATCTGATAGAGGTGTACAAGGCTTTGAATGGCTTGAGCATGCTCAATGCCGATGGGATTCTTCCTCTTGCTCAGAATAATCACCTGAGAGGGCATAAATTCAAATTGAGGAAGGACGGATGTCGGAAAGATGTGCGGAAATTCGCCTTTAGCCAGCGGGCAGTTGGTTTGTGGAATAGACTTCCATCGCTTGTTGTTGAAGTTGATAGCCTAAACAAATTTAAGGCTCAGCTGGACAGGTATTTTGAACGAATTGAGGGGTGAAATGGGAGTAGTGGTTGGTTTTTTTTTTTTTTTCTTGGCTGATGCTGAATAAGCTTGCTTTCTTGCATCATATGCCTCTACTAATGCTAATGCTAATGCTGGACTCCTGACTTTTCCACCCCATACTACATGAGGATATTGGTTATACAGTTTCCAACCTATCTTGTCAGCATGGCTGACAAGATAGGTTGGAAACTGTATTGGAAACAATGTGAAGGTGCTCAAAAATGGTTTTATTTTTATTAAAAGTAATTACCATCTGATTGAATGCACTTATCACACGAGTCAGCAAAGGCATCCAAAGAGATGCTGTTCAGTTCAGCAGTTACATTTTTCTTTGTTCTCAACATCCTTAAATCTCTTTCCTCTGAGGACAGTTTTCATCTTAGGAAATGGGAAGAACAGTGTTAAATCCAGAGTGTTTGCACTGGGGAAGGGGAGAATGTAAACTTCAGAGTTACATGTAGTATATGTGTATATTTTTTATTATTATTTAATATTTACAAGATATGTTAAAAACAAATCTGTATATTTATGAATGTTATAATAAGAGAATAAGAGAAAAAAAAATAGGAAACAAAAGAAACTATTTATTACTTAACATCTAAATTCTAATAGTCAGTTCACAAAAACCACACTACTGACAATAATCACAGTTTAATAATATGAAAATCACAGATTAAAATTTGCAAAAAAAAACATACAAATTATAATCGTACATGCAAGTTAACTCATTTGAGCTTTTCTACAATTATCTTCGTACAGTCTTGCAAACTAAATCCCATTTGGTTTCTTAATTTTGTCATCAATCAATTCATTGTGCTGAAAGAATGTCCAGCACTAGCAGTTGAAACAGGAATACAGCATAGCTTGATACAAAAAATGTCTTTAGCTGAACATATCCAATATTTGATTCCAAAACTGAATGTATAAGATTGTTGTTGAATTTCTGTTTTTGTCACATATTTAAATGAGAGAATGTCATTCCACAAAGGATCAAAGTTCAAGTTTAGACAAAACAACATTATATTATTTTCTGTTAGTTCACAGAACGATTTCGATGATTCAAACTTTGCAGTAACGTTGATGATTGACATTGCTTTGACAATCCTTCATTTGACTATGGTATCAACAAATTTTTTTGCTGTTCATTTAGAACAACTGGCCGAATATGGTGAATAGTTTGAAGCATTTTATGATAATTTTTACAAATTGTACTATCTGGGTTTTGTTCGATTCAATCTGATGATATATTTTCTAAATGTTGTATTGTCAAGTTGATAAGCAGCAACAGTGAAGGTAAGTAGAGCTCTTCCTTTTGTAAAACTGTACTCGAATTTTAAACAGTGAATAAAGCTTCATGCAAGATGCAGAGATTAAATAAAAAGCTAGATTTTTCTAATTCCAATCTACCTGCCAGTGATGCAAGATTTGCTCCATCTTTGTGAATATGTTCACGTCAGCATGATGCTACTATAATGCACTAATCGATCAGAAATTGCTGTCAATAAACTTCAATCGTTTCGGGAATTTTTAATAGTGGCTCTTCCAGAATTGATTGTACATCATGTAATATTCTCTCATGTTTTGATGTTTTATGAAACAAGTTGTAGATGTCTTTTGTAATATGTAACTCGGGTTTGATGGTTGGATGTTTATTTTTTGAACTAGTTAATGCTAATGAAAGTATGCATGATCGACAATGAACGTGCAGTATATCTCTTTGTGCCATTTCAGAAAGTTTCTTCCTTTTTTGGATTTTCCTCCATTAATATTCCCCGAAAAATTTACAGCATCATCAAAGGCACAGGTTACTGAATATTTTAAGTCAATGTCTCTGTTTAAATTCTATCACGATAGATTGAGTTATCGTTTCCACATCTGTACTGCCAAGTTTGACCAAACACTGAAATATTTCACTGACATTACTGCAGTCATCCACAAAATGTGTTAAGATGGCAATTTCAGTTATATTATTGATATTTGTTATTTCATCGGCCATTAAAGATAAGTATTTACCTTTAATGTTCTTTACATCATGCTTATCGAGTACTTTGGGAATACATGAAAGAAATTTGGATCCAGTTGCTTTACTGATATATGTTGAACAGCTGCTTTGCCCTTCTAACCAAGCGTTTAAAGCTTCATCACATTTAAGTATTATTTGTTTAATTAAATTTTCATATTTTTTTGTGTGAAGTATTTCTTCTTTAGCCAAAAAATACACACCCCCAATTAAAGCACACAGAGATTTTCAGTTATCACATTTCTGTTTTTTGCTTTCATCAATTAGCACAGAATGAATTGGTTTATGCAAAATTAGTGAACAAATTTTCCCCATTGAAAGACTGTATACATGCTTCTCAGAATCATTATGTTTTTCAAGCTTACAGTTTTTCCACTTGCCTTCCGGAAATTATTGAAAGTATGCGGTAATAAATATGCTGCCAGTTTTTTGGAGTGGGTTCAAGTCATTTCTTAGAAAAACCTCACAAAACTTACCAAATGCTCCACCATGAGATTTGTAAAAGTATAACAAGTTTTACTTGGTTTCCCAATTTTTCTATAATTTATATTTTTCTTCATGTTATCTAGTTGCCTAACTTTTTCTGCAACAATTTCCACTTCATCTGTGTCAGGATTGGTGCCTATGTTACTATTCTCTCGCTGATGCCATGTTTCTTCATTCTCTTCTTTTTCCTTGATATTAACTTCAGGGGCTCACATTTGGTGAGTGTGGGTTTGCCACACCCAGGGTTCTGAGCTGGATATCATCATTCTTCTCTTTCTTGGTGATTCCTTTCAAGTTCTCGTTCTCTCTCTCTCTCTCTGGGTAACTTAGAATATATATATATATTTTTTTGGCTAGTGCAGCAAAAGTCTCAGGCTTCCTTGTACCATATGGTTTATATAATAATAATTACAGCTTTATTTTTTGCTTCTACTTCAGAACTACATTTTTACTTTTTAGAAAAAAATGAAAGTAGTCTTTTTTTACTGATTTTTTGGCCATAATCGAGGAATAATTCTATTTGTTATTATAAATGAAACCTGTTAAAGTTCTAAGTGATACAAAACATACAGCATTAAAAATATTTAAACTTCATACCTAAAAAACTATGTAATGCCATGCACAACACAAAAAGTCAACTCCACTTCTGCATCCTCTAACTTACACGAAGTTGACATTTGCCCTGATGAGCTGCAGTGGACCCCACTTTACGATTGGTTCACAATAAAATCACTTTATGATGGACTCTCTCTCTCCATAATAAAATACGGTTCACTATGAATAGCCCTTTCCCTGAAAGCTACGGGACACTAATTACAAAAAGCATCCATCACTGAGGAACCAATTCAGGCAAATCTATTCATGGCCTGCACTCCAGTCATCATCTTGTTTGTGATGTACAAACAAGAATTATTATTATTATTATCATTAGCCATATGGTGCAAGGAAGCCTTATGCTGCATCAGCAAAAAACAATTTGAGTACCCCAAGAGAGAGAGAGAGAGAGAGAGAGAGAGAGAGAGAGAGAGAGAGAGAGAGAGAGAGAGAGAGAGAGAGAGAGAGAGAGAGAGAGAAGTAGAAGGGAATCACCAAAAAAAAGAAGAATGATGATATCCAGGTTAGGACCCTGGGTGTGCCAAGCCCATACTCACCAGATGTGAGCCCCTGGGGTTAAGTCATAAGTAGATGGTTTGTGTGAAAATAAATAGAACCTGAAAACCATAAAACGAAAATGTCAACACTTGAAATAGTGGCTTTTAGTTACAATATGTGCAGCCAGAAATATTGTCCATTTAATTATTTTGAAAATTTCATGTCTTTTGAATTTTAGTGATTTTTTTTCACTGCATACTACCTAAAAACTTCCGTGTACCACACTTTTGTAAACACCCCTTTAGTTGATGTGATTTTATGTGTTGTGTTTATTTGACATAAATAAACACAACACAAATTGTATTGTGTTGTTTATTTATATCAAATAAATAAACAACACAAATTTATGTCAAATAAATAAACACAAAAAATTACAATGTTGTTATTATAACAACACTGTGATTCGCATTTTATAATAACAACATTGTGTAAATTGATAATATGGCCCCTAAGCAGCACAATAAGAGGAAAATTTCAATAAAAATTAAACAAAAAAATGTGGCAAAATTTTAACATCCCAGGTGTTGGAACGAATATTAAAATAAAAATGACTATTAATGGTGGTGGGGGGGATTTTATTACACTGGGGTGAGAGGTCACCCCCCTGGATATTCAACACTGGGGAAGAACCCTGCTGGTGCTAGATTGGGAGAGTAGGGTGAGTTGTTGACCTGCACAATGCCATGTTTTGTCAGAAATGTCTTCATATCAAGAGCAGAAGGGGCTGGAGCATTGTTTTGCAGAAGGAACCACTTGCCTTTCTCTTGACATTGTGACCTTACCTGGGAAATGCACTTCAGTAGTCTTTGAAGCACTTGTATTCAGAATGCAACATTGACTCTCTCCTCTTCAGGTACAAATTCCTAATCAATCACACCATATTTATCAAAAAATGTAATCAGCTTCATCTTGCTCCTGGGACTCCCGTAAAAAAAAAAACATTTTGGGCCTTGGTGTTGATTTTGAAGTTCTGCATGTTGTGACGCTTTGTCTCTGAGTCATACTGAAACACCCAACATTCATCTTCAGTGACAATACAGTCGAGGAATTAAGGACTGCCTTGAAAAGACTGGATGGTCTTTTATGATGACATTCTTTGCTGCTTCTGCTCATCCATGAGGCTGTCTAACAGAAATTTTGAACAGACCTTCCTTTCCCCCTAAATCTTCATGCAGAATTTGACTAATAACAGAAAATGAGCCTGGCACTTCTCTTGCTGCTCTCTCCCATGAACTGTGAGGACAATAGTCACTACTGTAGATCGTATGTATATCAGTTGCCGTTTAGTTTAAGTTTAATTTTATAAATCTTATAGTATGCTATCTTTGTAATGTTTGTTAAAATTTGTTTAATGCCAGTTCTGTCTTATGGAAATTAACAGAGTCCTATATCATTTAATGTCATCTTGTTTTGTTCTTTAATGTTATTTAATACCCCTTATCTGTAAACTCCTGGCCTTTTGGCTGTAAAGAGAAATTGAAACACTATTTAACCTTGTAACTAGTTACGATTAAATGTTGTTGCAATAACGGTATCTCTCTCTCTCTCTCTATCTCTCTTATTCAAATCCAATTTATCAGGTTGACAGATTCTCACCATTTGGATCATTATGAACATCCCCATATCCATCTTTGAACTGCTTATACCATTCAAATGCACTGGTACAACTTAATGTTTCATCACCATAACTAGTTTTTAACATTTCATACAGTTTTGTTGCAGATGAATTTCATACATTTCTGTTGCAACAAAATGAATATCAGATTTTGCTTTATACTGTTTTCACAGTTTAAACCAAAATCTGATATTCATTTGTTGCTCCATTGCAAAATTGTGACACCCAACAATAATGCTACAAATGAAACTGGTTGTTACTTGCAACCTATCAGCCTACTTGCAATCTCTGTACCACCATCTGTTAGAGGATGTTTCAACTACAATATACCAGTTACTTTACTTTTATTTTCAAACTCATGAAACTTAACCTCAGTCTGGGAACTTTATTGCTACTTCTCGTATGTGTCCTATGCGTGTGTGTGTGTGTTTATGAATAGATTTGCATGTTCTGCAGTAACTCCAGAATGTCTTGTGGGGATTAAATGCTCTTCTCTCTCTGAAGCTGAGAAAAAACAATTAGTTGAACCCCTCATCATCAGGCGGCAATAAATCATTTCCTCATTAGAAACCCTAACAGTTTTCTCTTATCAAGTACATTATGTTACTTTTAGGTCCAAGAAGTATAATTAGAAGAAAAAGCCAGAAAACTGCACTTGAGGAGACTGCATTTTATTGCATGATGACAAAGTACTGCACACATACACAGGTCCATTTTAGTTAGACAGTACTCCATGGAATAACGATGTTAGAGCATCACCCTTATTTTACAGATACCAACAAAATGCAAACTGTTGCAATAAAAGTGCTTCCTGGACTGTTTTAAAAAACTTTATGATCATTTACCAAAAAAAAAAAAAAAAAACACATTACTGCTCAAGTGGATATTAATTTGAAGAGAAAAATCATCCTTTGAACTTTGTTTTGAAAGTAATATGTATATCTAAAATTATATTATTACTACTGATTAAAATAAATAAGTTTTTTGAGATTAGAAAAACTATCCTGATGGATAAATGCAACTGTAAAGCAAAAACCTGCAGTGAAACTGTTGTTTCTGCAAAACAGGTGAGATGAAAAAAAGTTGGTTGGAAAAAGAAATGCAATTAGCAAAAAATTTCAGTAGAAATAAACATCCTTTCTTCCTTACCCCATAGCACTCATTTAATGATAAGTTGCTTATTTTTTATGCTATCATACACTAATTACAGCCACAGCCAGCCAAATATGTACTGTATATAAGTACTCATTTGAATATAAAAATAAATACCTTCTTCAATTGACCAGAAATCCTATCCATAGTTTTACTGATGATAGCAAATTGCATTCCACCTTCCAGTTTGAGAAGGCTTGACTTTCACAAACAGTTTCAAATATCCACTTGAATATCTGCTACCAATTCCTTAAATGCTGATCTGCAGGTAATTATCCAGTGGGGCAAAGATAACTTAAGTTGATTTCAATCCTTCTAAAACTCTGTTCTGTCATATCTCGCAAAAAGGATTCTTCTCTCCTATGCTTATCTTCCATGAAACTCTGATTTCTAGGCAAGATCATATATAAGACTTCTAATCTCTCTTGGCTTAAGCACATTACAAATATTGGTTCATCTACATCTTAAAAACTGGGCCTTCTCTTTCGTCATTACTTTTCTTCCAAACAGCTGTTTGCTCTGTACAAATCTGCCCTGCTATGGAATATTGTTCGCACATACGGGGTGATGCCCCCCCCAAACCCTCTCTCAGGCTTCTAAATTACATTCAAAAGAGGGTAGTTAGGTTAACTAATGACTCCTCTCTAACGAAGTCTCTCCATTCTCTGTCTCATAGATGTTCTGTTTCTGCTGCATGCCTTTTCTATAGATACTTCCATGGGCATGGTTCTTCTGAATTGTCTTTTATAATTTCCACGTTCTCTCTTCCAAACCAGTGTAAACAAGTGCCACAACCAGTCAGCATTCTTTTACTGTCCAATACCAAACTCACAGAACCAAATTTTCTTTTTCGTAATTTATTCGTTCAACTTTCGTTTTTGGGAACAGCTTTCATTCATATGTATTTCCTGAAAATTACAATCTACAGAAATTCAATCTAATGTCAACAAAGTATCTTCTTTCTTCTTCTCAACTTTCAACCCATGCATGGTACTAAGCACTGTAGGTTCGAATACATGGAGTTCTCATTAAAAAAAAAAAAAAGACTAATACAGTAGAACATCAGTTATCCGGAATAATTCGAAAGGCCGATCTTTCTTTTTTTTTTTATTAATGGTAGTACAGTAAGCTCTGGTTATAGTGGTGACGTTTGAAAGTTGAATTTTAATTATAAGAGAAAGATCGAGTTTACTACCTGTTTATAACAGATTATAAAAACAGAAAGCCCAATAAACCGAAAACTGCAAATTGTTTTTATTTTTTTAAGGTTGCGTCCCCATAGAATTCTACGTGGCCTTCACAAATGTGCTTTAGAAAAATATCACAGAGACCTGGGTTTTCTCAGAAACCATGAATGAATTTCAGATTAATTTAGCTCCAGATTCGGTACGAATAATATCGGCCCAAAACTGTGCAATTTATGATTTTTCTCAGTTTTTAACAATAAATTGTGAATGAAAAGAAGACGCATAGTTTTAACATTGCAACAAACAGAAATTATTAATAGAATTAGAAAAGGTGAAAAAGATCACCTGGACCTGGAGGAGTTTACATGGAACTTCTGAAATATGGAGGAAGAGGAGTGGCTGTTCTGATACAAAAACTGTTAAATAGTATACTGAGAGGAGAAGAAATACCGAAAGAAATGATAACAGGATATATTACATCAATTTATAAGAAGGGCGATCGGAAAAGCTGTTCAAATTACAGAGGAATATGCATCCTGAACCCGCTGTTAAAGATCCTTGGAAAATGGATCAGGAACCATTTAGAAGCCCAAATCAAGGTATCAGAAGAACAAAGTGGTTTTTCAGCTGGGTGGTCATGTATAGATCATATCTCAACAGTACGACAGATCCTTGAAAATGCCAATCAAAAAGGAAAAAAATCTTTATGATTTTCATTGACTTTGAAAAGGCATATGACAGTGTTCCAAGAAAACTCTTATGGGAAGCACTGAAAGAGGCAAATATTGATAGACAACTGATTAACATTATTAAGTCAATTTACAGGAATAATAGATGCAGAATTAAAGTGGGATCAGCTTTGTCACCTGAATTCCACACTTCAAAAGACTTATTACAAGGTTGTTGCATGTCGCCAACACTTTTCAAAATTTATATTGACATCTGCCTAAGATCCTGGTCAAAAAAAAATGTAATAAAATGGGATTGCTGATTAATAAGAACACATATATTCACAATTTACTTTTTGCAGATGATCAGGTGGTGATAGCACAAGACTTAGAAGATGCAAAGTATGCACGTCACCAATTGTTTGAGGAATATAAACAATGGGGTCTAAGAATAAATTTTAGCAAGACTGAAATGTTGTGTTCAGGGCCAGGACACGTTTCTAAATATTGCAGGTTTTAAAATCAAACAAGTCGATAAATTCAAATATCTGGGATCAATCTTACAAAGTGATGGATCATCCCAAGCAGAGATCAATAAGAGAATTACAGACGGCAGAAAGGCTATTGGCATGTTAAACTCTGTTCTGTAGAGCAAAAATATCCTAAATAAAACAAAGAAACTTATATTTCAAACGATTGTACAAAGTCTTCTATTGCATGGAGTGGAAACCTGGACATTGAATAGGTGAGCGGAAAACAAATTGCTCTCCACAGAAATGAATTTTTGGAGACGCTCAGCAGGAACTTCTAGAAGAGACAGAAAACGGAATGAAGACATAAGGGAAAAAATGGAAGTGAGAAAGACTATTATTGACACCATCAAAGAAAAGCATCTAACATGGTATGGACATGTAAAACGGATGCAAGAAAACAGATATCCAAAGGCTATCCTGGAATGGATACCTCCTGGAAGAAGGAGAAGAGGAAGACCTAGGAGGACAGGGATGGATGGAGTATGGGAGTGCATGACAGCCCGAGGCTTAACCGACCAAGACACCTTGAACTGCACTTTATGGCGGAAAAAAATTCCTGACAAGAAATAACTTGTAGGCTGAGGAAACCCATTGTAAATGGAAACACTCCTCTTAAAGAAGAAGAAAAGGTGAAAATTTAGGAAATCTCTCCAAGTTTAATGTGGGGACTTCAACAATTTACGACATCAAGAAAAATTCCAATGCTATAACAGAATTTGTGTCAATTATGGATAGTGAAGGAGGATCTCGCAGGAAAAAGATGATGTCGAAACCTGAAAATGCCGCTTTAGAGCGTGCACTCACTTTATTTTTTTTGTTTTCTTCAGAGCGAAGTTTAGGTGAACCAGTGTCTGGTCCGATGTTGTATGAAAAAGCATAGGATTTTAATCGAAAATTAAGAGGTAATGAAGATTTTAAGGCAAACAGGTTGGCTGAAAAACTTTAAACTGAGATACGGTATAGTTGACTAGATATTCAAGGCCAGAAACGTTCTGCAGACAAATTGGCAGTGGTGTCCTTTAAAAGTAAGTTCGCTTCAGTTATAGCAAATTATGAGAAAGAAAATGTTTATATTGTTGATGTGATGGGCTTATAATGGAAAGCATTACCAAGAAAATCCCTAGCCACTAAAAGAGAAATGCTTGCACCAAGTGTTAAGATGAAAAAAGAGCGAGTTATATTTGCTATGTGTACAAATGCCACTGGGACACACAGATTGTGTTCGTAATTATTTGGTTTATAATTTTTTTTATTTAATTAATCTTATTTAATTTAATCGTAAGGTAAGATTAAATTTATTTAATCATACCTTACGATTAAATAAATCGATTAAATAAACCTTACCTTAAATTTATATAATCTTACCAGAAAAATTATCTGGAAAATTTTCCGGTGTCCTATGTTTACCCAGAAAATTTAGCTATCCGGAAGAGGTCTAACATCAATTATTCCAGATAACTGACACTCTACTGTACTACTAATTTTTCATTTTTAACACTTGAGGCTTGAAGCTCAACTTTCTAATATTTATAACTTGAATAGGCTTCAAGCTAATTTTATAAATTTTATAATTAGTATTAGTATTAGTAGAGGCATTTGATGCAAGAAAGCAAGCTTATGCAGCTTCAGCCAAAAAAAAAAAAAAAAACCCCACTTCCACTTCACCCCTCTGTTCGTTCAAAATACCTGTCCAGCTCAGCCTTAAACTTATTTAGGCTATCAACCTCCACGACAAGGGATGGAAGTCTGTTCCACCAACCAACCAACCGCTGGCTAAAGGCAAATTTCCGCACTTCTATTCTACATCTGTCTTTCCTCAATTTGAATTTATGCCCTCTCGGGTGATTATTCTGAGCTAGAGGAAGACTCCCATCAGCATTGAGCATGCTCAACCCATTCAAGGCTTTATACACCTCTATCAGATTACCTCGCTCGTGCCTAGTCTCCAGACACTGTAATTTGCAAAACTTAAGCCTTTCTTCGTAAGAGCACCCCTTTGTTCCATTCACTAATCTTGTTGCCCTTCTCTGTACTCGTTCCAGCAGCTCTACATCCTTCTTGAAATGAGGCCTCCAGACCTGTATACAGTATTCTAGGTGTGGCCTGACCATTGCCTTATACAAGGGAATAATCACCTCCTTATCCCTGCTGGAAAAATTCCTGTATATCATTGACAATACTCCATGAGCTACTCTTGCAGCCCGTCTGCACTGCTCAGAGGACTTCATATCCGCCTGCACAACCACCCCCAAGTCCCTTTCATTCTCTACCACTGTCAGTGCAGTACCACAGAGTTGAAACGTTGCTCTGGGGTTGCTGTTTCCCATATGTAGTACTTTACATTTGTCAATGTTAAACTTCATTTGCCACCTCTCAGCCCATCTGCTCAACCTTTCCAGATCCTGTTGCAGCAGCATAGTGTCAGTAGTGTCCTTGACAACCCTGCCAACCTTTGTATCGTCTACAAACTTGGACATTAAGCTTGATATACCATCATCAATATCATTTATAAATACAGAAAACAATAATGGACCCAACACTGAGCCCTGAGGGACTCCACTAATAACATTAGTCCACGATGAGCAGTGTCCATTGATTACCACTCTCTGTCTTCTCCCCCTCAACCACCCCTTTATCCATAGCAGCAATTTGCCTCCAATGTCACACTGCTCCAATTTGTGTAGCAGTCTTCCATGTGCAACAGTATCAAAAGCCTTTCTAAGATCCAAGTATATAATATCAAAGCTCTTCCCTGCATCCAGTTCTTTTGTGACTGCATCATAGTAGCCAATCAAATTGGTCAGGCAAGACTTCGCCTTAACAAAACCATGCTGTGTCCGAGCTATAACTGAAGTCTTGTCTAAATGATCCTGCAGTGCTTCTTTAACCAGTGCCTCCATTAATTTTCCTGGAACAGAAGTTAAGCTCACAGGTCTATAATTACTTGTGTCAGCCTTTGATCCTCCTTTGTGAACTGGGGTCACATTTGCACATTTCCAGTCTATGGGTACCTCCCCTGAGTCCAAGGAAGCTCTCATAATTATGGCTAAGGGTTTGCTTACTTCCTTTGCTGCCTCCTTTAATATAACTGGATAGATCCCATCCACCCCGGGTGCCTTTCTTGTGTTTATCTTCAACAATTTCTCCTCCACTTTACTCCCAGTTATTTCAAGAGTCTGTAGCTTACTGCTAGAGTTGAATACACCTCTGGCATTCCCCTCGCTGAATAACTCCTCATGTGTGAATGTCGATGCAAAATATTCATTTAGTTTGTTAGCTACCTGAGCAGGATCATCAACAGTCGACCCCTCAATATCAAGTGGACCAATCTGATTCATCCCCTTCCTTCTAGAGTTTACATAAGTAAAGAACTCTTTGCTGTTTTTCTTTGCATCCCTTGCCAAGGATTTCTCGTAATCTGCCTTTGCCTGCCTAACCTCCTTTGTAACTTGGTTGCATATCAACTTGTATCTATCAGAGGCTTCTGTGTCATGTGTTAATTTGTAAGTATCCCATGCATTTTTCTTCTCTGCCATATGCCTCATTAGTTCATCTGACATCCATTTTGGCCTAAACCTTGAACAATATTTCTTAGTTGGTATGTAAAGACTAGTAGCTTCCAAGATAAGTTCTTTGAATGCTTCCCATTTTGAATTTGCTGTTGGTAACATCATCAGTTGGTCCCACTGTATAGAATTTAAATACTGTCGCAGTCCATCGTAGTCGCCTTTACGGAAGCAATAACCCTTCCCTTTACCCCTAATGGTAGTTACCTCTTTGAGTAAATCCCACTTCAGCACACTGTGATTACTGCCACCTAGTGGTTCATTTATCTGCAGATTCTTAATGCATGAAGAATCACTGCTGATAATCAGATCAAGAGTATTACTCCCTCTAGTTGCCTCCCGAACATGCTGATGCAGAAAACAATCATCCAATAAATCCACAAAAGCCCTGCTAGTGTGTGAGTGACCAGCACCCAAATTCCAGTCAATATCTGGGAAATTAAAATCTCCCATTATAAGACTCTCTGATTTACTGGCCCACTCTATTTCCCTGTCCAGTTTCTTATTATACTCATCAGAGTCATTAGGCCTATAGCACACTCCTACTCTCAATTTTGATCTCCCAATGCTTATGTCACACCAAACTGACTTAACACTGCACTGTCCAGCGATGTCGACTGGCTTCACTTCCTTGGTTTTTATGTGTTTCTTAACTAATAGCATAACCCCTCCCCCCTTACTATCCTGTCTATCCTTTCTGTAGACGTTGTACTCCCCAAATTCCAGTTCTGCATCCCTTATATCTGTGTGACACCACGTCTCTGATATCCCAACAATATCTGCCTTTGATGTTTTGAGCAATACCTCAAATTCATCAAATTTGTTTACTAAACTCCTAGCATTGGTGTACACAGAAGTATACCTGCACCTGTTTCTATTCTTAGCTACCCTAACACAACCCATGTGTTTACTTGTACTGCAATGGCTCCCAGCAGTCTCTGAAATATCAAGCATCTTGTTTTTTAGGCTTCTGCTCATTCTAATATAAGCAGTGCAAGAATCTCTTTCACCTCTGCCAGTGGCTACTGTCAGTCTATTGGTCTTTGTCTTCCCCCAAGCTAGCAGTTTTCCGACCCTCCTAACACTGCCTCGATAGCATCAGCAAATATTCTTGCACCCTTTCTATTTAAGTGTATCCCATCCCTGTAGAAGCAATCTCTCCTGTTAACAAGTAAAGTCCAGGCTGAAAAAAATTCTACCCCTTGAGCCTTGCACAATCTTTCCAGGGCCGAATTGATCGACAAGGCTCTCATCATATACTCCCTCCTATCATGTCTGGGCAGAATTGCAGACACTTTCAAATTCAACCCTAATTCTCGGCTTTTGTTCAACAGTGACCTGTACTTGTTAAGTAATTCTGCCGGTCTTTGAATTTGAATAGATTTCAAGCTAATATTCTCTAACCTAACTGGACAAATTAGTGCAATTCCATTGTATTAGTACATAGTGAACCACCAAAGTAGGTGAAATGGCATTATTTTTGTTATATCTCATATTGCGAAAACCATCAAAACAAGTTGCCCCGATATTTCACTACCTCAAATAAGCAACGCTTCACTAGGGAGAAGACTAATGGTATTTATTCTTGGCAGATACTACCACCCAGACAGCATCATTTCAGGCTTATTATGTATATGTGTATGGGATAATTCTTTTATTCACACCTGTGTCCCTATTAGACCTAGAAAAGCAAAGGAGTAGAAGAAAGTGATAGTAGGAAAATTAAAGGGACAGTAACTCCTCAAACTCACACTCACTCAACTCATACTTTCCTTGAATAGGCAACAGTTCCTCAGTAGGGAAGATTGTTGTTACTTATTCTTGGTAACTCCGGGAAACATCAGGCTTCCCCTGATGGCTGTTTCAAGGCTCATTGGCCACGCTTCAATGGGCAGGTATGTACCCTGGTTTTACAATAAGTGATAACCTACCTGCCTACCGAAGAGAGGCCAATAAGCCTTGAAATGGTGATGTCTGGTTGTTGATATGGAGGTTTGATGATGCATAAGCTACTTTGGCTATAATGCCAGTGATGTCTGGGTGGTGGTGGTATTGGCTGAGAAGCCGAGAATAATTAGTCTTCCTCACTGGTGAAACATTGCTTATTTGATGTAGTGAAATATCACGGCAACTCATTATGAAGGTTTTCACAATATGAGATATAACAAAAATGATGCCATTTCACCTACTTCGGCACTTCACTACATACTAATATGATGCAATTGCACTAACTTGTCCATTTAGTGAACCTTTACGTAGTTTCAGGCTTTAGCTCAAAAAATTGTCTTAGTCTATGCCAGGGGTGGGCAACCTTTGTAAATGCCGGGGAAAATAAAATGTCTGAAGTATACGTGGGCCAAATTTTTTTTTTGTTTTCCACGATTCTTAGGATTATTTTTAGTATTATTAAAATGCTGTATAATGAAAAAATTGTCATAAACAGTTTTATGTTATTTATTGTAATATTTATATATACACATACGTATAATTAATTTTATTAATAAGAAAAATGAAATACAAATTCAAGATAAAAATAATTATAGCAACAAAAACTTCAATATTTTATTTTTATAATATTTAATAAGAGATTTGATGTTTATTTTTTATCAGTGAATCAATATCTGGATTGATATATATTTGTTGTGGCAATGCACCACAGAATATTTTCAAAATTTTCATCAGAAATTCCATCAATTCAAAAAATATATATAATAATAAATATATTTTAAAAATGACTGTGGACTTGATTACTCACGTTTGCAGGCTGGAGTTGGTTCGCGGGCCGGAGGTCGCCCACCCCTGGTCTATACTATTGCCCACCATCTGGTATCGCCCATATTGTGGAGTTGTGAAGTACACGTGGGCCACCCAGTGAAGAGCGGCCAATAAGCCTCGAAACGGTGCCAGCTGGGGGAACTTTATGCTGCCCAAGTTATCAAGAATAGATGACAACAGTCTTCACTAATGGGGAAGCATTGCCTATTTGAGGGATTTATGAGTGAAGAGTAACTGCCTCTTTAGCATTAGCATTAGTAGAGGCATTTGATGCAAGAAAGCAAGCTTATGCAGCATCAGCCAAAAAAAAAAAAAAAAAAAAAAAACCCCGCTTCCACTTCACCCCTCTGTTCGTTCAAAATACCTGTCCAGCTGAGCCTTAAACTTATTTAGGCTATCAACCTCCACTACAAGGGATGGAAGTCTGTTCCACCAACCAATCACCCGCTGGCTAAAGGCAAATTTCCGCACGTCTATCCTACATCTGTCTTTCCTCAATTTGAATTTATGCCCTCTCAGGTGATTATTCTGAGCTAGAGGAAGAATCCCATCAGCATTGAGCATGCTCAAACCATTCAAGGCTTTATACACCTCTATCAGATCACCTCGCTGGTGCCTAGTCTCCAGACACTGTAATTTGCAAAACTTAAGCCTTTCTTCGTTCCTACTATCACTTTCCTCTACCTTTTTGCTCTCCTAAGTTTAATAGGGACAGAGATATGGATAACACGGTTTTTATTCCATACCCTTTTGCAAACAGTGCTGTCTGGGTGAGTTTGTTGCTGCCTGAGTTACCGAGAATAGATAACAATTGTCTTCTCTAATGGGGCAGTATTGCCTATTTGAGGAGTTTGAGTTGAGTGAGTGTAAGTGATTTAAAGTTTGAGGAGCTACTGCCCCTATCATTTTTCAATGACATTTCTTCTTCTTCCTCTCCTACTATCACTCTCCTTTACTTTTTTGCTTATCTAAGTCTAATAGGGAGAAGTGAATAATACAGTTATTATCCCAAACATATTCAATATGTCTTGAAACAGTAATGTCTGGGGGAGTTACCAGAATAGGTATCATCAACAGTCATCCCTACTGGGGAAGAATTGCCTATTCAAGGAATTTATAAGTTGTGTGAGTTTGAGGAGTTACTGCCCCCTTTCATTTTTTGACGGCATTTCTTCTTCTTTCTCTCCTGCTGTCACTTTCCTCTACTTTTGATGTGAAAACAGCTATGGCGACACTAGATTAAAATCGATTGGTAACGAAATTTTCTTATGGTAATGGAAATGATGCAATTGATTGTTAATGAAATTTTTTACGGAAATGATGCAATCGACGTCACTTCCTATTAGGTGGCTGTTAGATTTTAAATGATGCAAATGATGTCACTTCCTAAATGGCGTTAATGATGTTAACTCAGTCACTAATATTGATTCAGTAGAGTAAGTAGTTGAATCAGTAGAGTAAGTTCATACTAAGATATGGAAATGACGTTACTTCCTAAATGATGACAACTAAGTCACTAACGTTGATTCGGCAGAGTAGGCAGCGGGTAGTAATATGCAAGAATAAAATGCAGACTTTAATAAAATCTGCTTCTCAAGATTTTATTCCATGTCAACCTTCTAAGTAGCAAAAATAAGTAAGTTTCGATCAAACCATTCAAAAATTTAAACGGTTTACTCTAGTGCCACTACAGTTTTCACATAAAATAAAACATCTTTCATGCATACAGGGTATACACACTGCTTCGATTGCATCATCCAGAAAGAAACAAAATCATATTTTACTTTTTTAAGTCTAATAGAGACAAGTGGATAATAGAGTTATTATCCCACACATATATTCAATAAGCCTTGAAATGGTGCCATATAGGTGATGGTATCTGCTGAGAATATCTGCTGCATTGCTTATTCAAGGTAGTGCAATATCAGGGCACTCATAGATGTTATATCTCATAATGTGAAGGTTTTCACAATATGAGATATAAGAAACACGATGCCATTTCACCTACTTCAACTACTACTCACTACATACTAATATGATGCAATTGCACTAACTTATCCGTTTGGTGAATCTTTCCATAGTGTGAGGCTTTAATCCAAAAAAAAGTCTCTAACTTAACATAACTTTTCAAATTACCTTCAGGGTGCTACAGTATACAAACATATTGTTGATTTTCAATTTGTACTTTTGTTACTCATAGATGTTATTTTTTATCTCTAAAATAAAATCAGGAAATAGTATTTCAGAATTTTCAACAGTTTTTTAAGAATTATATCTTGTCTTTAAGTATAATATTGTGACTAAAGTGTCTTAATATTGTGACCAAATAATATTGTGACCAAACTGTCTAATATTTAACCAAAGTGCCTTGCCTTTTTGAAGTTTTTTTCATTAATCTGTGCTATCATTTTTACTTTTGTGTTTTCATTTAGGGAAACCCTTGATAAATTCAGCATAAATGTGAAAGTTCTGGGTGAGCTATCACTCCTTCCACTTAAAATACAGAAACGTGCTGCAGAATTGATGTTATACACCAAATCTTATAATGGGTTAGTTCATTATTTCTCTATTACAGAAGACATTGTATAGAATTATTTACCAAAAAACGATAATGAAGTATAGTAATAATAGTTGTTTATATGAAAATATGTCTAGTGTATTACTGCTTAATGCAAGGTAGCTCAATGATGATAGAACTCCATTCTTAACATTGGCCTGAGTCTGTAAGTGAGGTAAACTGTCTGTATCACAGCATCTGTAAAAAAAAAAAAAAAAAAAAAAAAGTACTTTAGTAATTTACAAAAGTCACTTTCTTAATTTCTGAAACAATACAAATGTAAATAAGAACGAAATTTTAAACCTGCATCTAACCCTGAATCTGTTGTACTGGATTGATGAGACCCAAAAATAGTTCAGCAATTTGTGCTCTTTCTCTACCCACCCACACATCTGACACTCCTAATAACTGCTTTTGAAAATGTTTTCTTTGATTTCTTCACTGAAAATTCCAAAAATCTCTCTTAATTATCACACATTTAGGAAAAATTCCAGAATTAAGTTAAACCTAATTATACGTACATATGGAGTGGCAACTGTCACATACAATTTTTAACAGTGGGCTGGCATTATCGACACATGCTTTCCTCCAATCAGTAATACCCTCTGGTTTCATGACATTGCAGTGTCATCTGGAATCAAACTGTTGACATATGCTTGTTTCACATAGCAGGTATTCCTTTTATTAACAGGCTGATGTCCAATTGTGCACATTCTTGAAGTGTGCAGGTTTTTCGATTAGCATTTTGCTCACTGAAAAGTCCAAAGGGAGTTTTAATTTAAAAAATTAATTAAAAATATATAATTTTAATTAAAAAAAATTATTTTTCACAGTTGCATTCAGAAAAAGATTGAAAATAAAGGTGGCATCAAAAAAAAGTGAACAATTTAAAATTATTTTTTGCTGATTTTTCAATTGACATGCATGAGGTTGAAGTGACCCCACATGCATAGAGGAAGAACAATCTTTCACACTACAAGTGATTGGTTAAATGGGTTCTCAACCAGGATTTTCAAATTGGAATGCAATACACCCAGATAATCATAACCAAGCTGAATAGGTATTTTGTATCTACATTCACATATGACGAATTCTTTAGGGAGGGGAATGCTAGAAGTTTTTATTTTATTTTATTTACTTCACCTGGTAGTGTTGAAAGTGCCAGATTAATGCATGGGCTAGCAGGGCTCTTGCCTTGGGCACCATTCTTTAAGGGGCACCAAATTTTACAAATCATGAAAAAAATAGATACGTGTTGCCCTCGTATAACACGGTGGTTTGGTTCCTACAAAATCTCATGTAATGTGAAACCGTGTTATATGGGACTCAGAACCAGTACAAAAAGGGGGGGTTACGTTTCAAACTCTAACAAAAATACGCCATTTTTTTATAACTATCGGAAAATTAATTTTTATAGTAGTAATAACTTACTATTTTAACTTTATTTTTATAATAGTAGTATAATATAACTGAAAAAACGTCTTTTACATCAAACTGTGATACTTATATGTCAGATAATGTATGTTCATTTAATTTTCTTCCTCTTCATCACTGCTAAGCCCAATCTCTTCTGCAGCATCTAGATTTCGTGTACCTTCTGCCACAGAGAAGTAAGTTACTACTCTGTGCCTTCTTCTCTCTTTAAAAGTCACGAACTTCACTCTTCGAAGTCACAATTATTTTTTATGGTCTCAAGCAAGCACAAGTTCAATAGCACAACCTAACCTAGGGATCTCAAAACAAAATACTGTGGACCACCACTTTAAATGATATGTGAAATCAGAAGAATATTTTCCAGTTAGCAAAATAAAAATAACTTTACGCTTACATACATAGCTTAATTAATACATACTGTAATATGTACATACTAATTGATATTTTTGTTCACTGACTTTTTTTTTTTTGTTGTAAAATTTAAAACAGTAAAAATGATAAGCAATTAATAACAAAGAACATGGCAAGCACAAGTTGCAACAAACATGATACGGAGTAATGAGTTTCTGAAAATTTATTTACGTTTTTTATATGATTGAATATTTCGTGGAAGGGGAACCACATTTCACAGAATTCCAGCTATCGGTTCTTTTGCAAATACAAGAAGATCGAGTTTACTACCCATTTATAATTGATTACACTAACAGAAAAGACCAATAAACTGGAAAGTGCAAATTGCTTTTATTGTTTTATGGTAGTAACCTCCAGAAATGTGCTTTAGAAAAATACCTTGAAGGTGATAACGACTAGTGAATCAACAGTAGGGATTCACAAAAAGGAATGGAAACGTTGAAAATTACATTTTACATAATAACAGAGTTTTCCCAGCACAAAATCTCAAAAATACCATGTTATGCAAGATTTTCTGCAATTCTCAAACCTGTTAGAGCGAAACCTTGTTGTAGAAATACTGTGTTGTGTGAGGATTGTCGCAATTTATCAATCGTGTTAGAACGAAATCGTATTGTAGAATTACCGTGTTATACTGGAGTTGCCTGTATATCATTAGTAAAGGGGTGTCAAAAAATATTTCTGCCCGGGATGTTGAAATACCTTGGTCCAGCCCTGAGTGCCAAAGTACATGTGCACCAATTCTAAAAACTTTAGATGTGTTTCAATCCATAACAAACAATCAACAAACAGAACAAAATAAAGTTTGTATAATACAAATGAAGTTTAACATTGACAAATGTAAAGTACTACATATGGGAAACAGTAACCCCAGAGCAACATATCAACTCTGCGGTACTACATTGACAGTGGTGGAGAATGAAAAGGACCTGGGGGTAATTGTGCAGGCAGATATGAAGTTCTCTGAGCAGTGCAGATGAGCTGCAAGAGTAGCTCATGGTGTCTTGTCAATGATATACAGGAATTTTTCTAGCAGGGATAAGGAGGTGATTATTCCCTTGTATAAGGCAATGGTTAGGCCACATCTTGAGTACCGTATACAGGTCTGGAGGCCTCATTTCAAGAAGGATGTAGAGCTGCTGGTACGGGTACAGAGAAGGGCAACAAGATTAGTGAATGGAACAAAGGGTTGCTCTTACGAAGAAAGGCTTAAGTTTTGCAAATTACAGAGTCTGGAGACTAGGCACCGGTGAGGTGATCTGATAGAGGTGTATAAGGCTTTGAATGTTTTGAGCATGCTCAATGCCAATGGGATTCTTCATCTTGCTCAGAATAATCACCTCAGAGGGCATAAATTCAAATTGAGGAAGGACGGATGTCGGATAGATGTGCGGAAATTTGCCTTTGGCCAGCGGGTGGTTGGTTGGTGGAACCGACTTCCATCACTTGTTGTTGAAGTTGATAGCCTAAACAAATTTAAAGCTCAACTGGACAGGTATTTCGAACGAACGGAGGGGTGAAATGGGAGTGGTGTGTGTGTGTTTTTTTTTTTTTTTTTGGCTGAGGCTGAATAAGCTTGCTTTCTTGCATCATATGCCTCTACTAATGCTAATGCTAATATAAACAGACCATATAAATTAATTATAAAATGAAACATCAGACTTAAATTCAAAACTTTAAATAATTAAACCTTAAAATTGATCATATATCCAAAGTGAAGCATTAATAACATTAACTTCAAATTTACTGAATAGTACCTTGTATTATCCAGTGCTTCAGTAATCATCTCTATATCTCATAGAAGTGCTTCCACCATGGATCTCTTTCATTCTTCTTTTAAAAACCTTATCAGTAAAATCACAAAACAATCTAAAACATATCTAATCAGAAAAGAGACCAGACAGAGTTTCCAAGTCTAGATTAAAAGCCTCGTGCTAAAGGTGGTGATGTAGGCAGTGTAATATGGACAGTGGAGCATTACATGGAGACTGGTCTCCACTGCTCTACAAAAACACAAGAATGCCATAAGTTTATCAAACTCTAACAGGGAGTTGAATTATTTTGTGATAACTGATAAGAAAGTAAAAAAGATATCGTTGAAGTTAAACATAAAAAAGGCACCTGTCATGGATGGAATATATCCTTTATATTAAGGGAGGTTGTAAAGGGGGGGGGGGAGGTAAGCAAACCCTTAGCCATAATTATGAGAGAATCTTTAGATTCAGGAGAGGTCCCTATGGATGTGAAAATATATCCCCAGATCTCAAAGGGGTTTCAAAAGGTGACATGAATAATGACAGGCCTGTTAGCATAACTTCTATTCAAAGGAATGTATTAGAGTCTCTGATTAAAGAGTCTCTAATAATATTCTAATAAGTAATACAGGACCATCTTGACAGGAATGCAATTACAGGGTTCACTGCATGGATTTGTTATGAGGTGATCTTGTCTGATCTGATCAATTTTATTGGATACTATGATGCAGTAACAAAGGAACTGGATGCAAAAAATAATAATTTTGATATAATATAAACTTGGATTTCAGGAAAGCTTTTGATACTGCTGTACAAATTGGAGCAGTGAGGCATTAAGGGAAAGTTACTTCTGTGAATAAAAGAATGATTGAGTGAGAGAAGACAGAGAGTGGTTATCAATGGACACTGCTCTCAGTGTACTAATGTTATTAGTAGTCCCACAAGTTTAGGTGCTTGGCCCAATGTGGTTTTCTGTATTTATTTAATGTTATTGTTGAGGATATATCATGCTTAATCTAAGATGGCAGGGTGGTTAATGACAATAATGAAGATATACTGCTGCTGCAACAAGATCTAAAAAATTAGGCTGAGAAATGGCAATTGATGTTTAATGTTGACAAATGCAAGCTACTGCTTATGGGAAGCAGTAATTCAGAGTAACATATCAACTGTGCAATATTACACTTAGGGTAGTTGAAAATGAAAAGGATCTTGGGGTAATTGTGTAGTTTGATATGAAGTTCTCTGAGCACTGCTGACAGGACAGCTCATGGCATTCTGTCAATGATATACAGGAATTTTGCTAGCAGGGATAAGCAGGTGATTAGGAGTCGTATCAGGCCACATCTTGAGTCCTGCATACAGGTCTGGAAGCCTCATTTTAGGAAATATGTAGAGCTGTTGGAACAAGTACAGAGAAGTGCAACAAGACTGGCAAGGAGAAAGGAGATTGGTGAGAGTTTTGAAACAGCAAAGGGTTGCTCTTACTAAGAAAGGCTTCAGTTCTGTAAATTGCAGCGTCTTCAGACTAGGCACTTGCAAAATGATCTGACTGAGGTTGTTTAAGGCTTTGAATCACTTGAGCAAACACAATGCTGATGGGATTCTTCCTCCTGCTCAGATATGTACATATGGGGGCATAAATTTAAATTGCAGAAGGATGGTTACAGAATAGGAGTTTGCTTCAACCAATGGGTGCTCATTGCTGGAACAAGCTTTCTATTGTTGTTGAAGTGGATAGTCTAAATAAATTCATGGAAGGACTAGACAAACTATTGGACGATCCAAAAATTGCAAAAATTGCAAATTCTGAAAATTGCTTTCTTGCATCATTTATCATTATTTATACTAATACTAATCCTGATTAGATTTCCTTTACTGTAGTCAGAAAGTTTCCGAGGGCTGTGCACTAGTCTCATGAAATTCATGCAGTTTCACCCATTACAGAAGATTTTTAAAATATAATCATAATACAAAAATCAGAATGTCAAATTTTATACTGTTCATTTCTGTAATGACTATGAAAATGATGCCAAATAAATTGATGCCAACCAGTTTAGTACTGATATTAATTATAGCCCAACGACTGCTTCTTAATGCATATTACTAATCTTAAATTTTGTCCTCTTTTGACTTATTTACTAAAAATATTACTGTGTCTAGCAGGTAGGTATTAAACAGAGATAAATTAGTTTTTAATGCTCAAGCTTGTGTAAACAATAAGATATAAAAATGTGAAGAGTTCAATTAGTGTATAAAACAATTCTTTTGTATTTGTCAGTATATCTCTAATTGAGGGTTAAGGTACTAGACACTTGCCACAAAGTTAATAGTACAATATTTATTAATATCATATCAGTTTTTATTTTTCACATCACAAGTTGCAGTTTATATTTGCAGCTTTTCATTACACTGCTCTGCTGCTTATCTTAAGTTTAATTTGCATTGTATATCAATGTATATTCATATACTTCAGGTCAGTAAAAAGAAAACTGGAATTATGGCTCAAATTTTAACTAGTGGAAGAATGAAGTTTCAGCTTGATTGAACTCTGTCTCTCATTATAAGAGAAATCATCTCGAGTTTATTCTCTCTTATATTGGTTGACTTCAAGTGACAGGTTACACACACCAGTTGCAGTTCTTCTAATAACACTTTGTTGAGAAGTCATTATTGTGAAAAGATGGGGGAAGAACTATAAATGGGAAATGATCTCAGCAGAGAAACAGAAAAGAGGGTCCCTAAGCATGATTTTTAAAAGAGCTATTTTACTTTGAAGGTTATTTCCATTAAGAGATAACTACAAATTATTACACTCATTCCACGATTATTACATTTGTTAATAGCATCGTCTTCTAGAACTTCTGCCAGTTTATTGGACACATGCACCACTCCCATGTGATCAGGATTTCTAAGAAAGTAAAAGAAGCAAGATGATATCATAAGGGGCGACTGATTCCTGTTATTTGTTATTGTTATTTGGTTTTTAGGAGCATTAGCAACTAAGGCCATATTGCTCCGAGATATGCAGTGGTCATTCCCTGACCTTTCCGCATCCTCCGTATTTGGTAGTGACGGGCCTCGAACCCCGGTCTAATCAAGAAGCGTGTACTACGCACTGCTGCTCCTTCCCACCTGGCTACGGAGGCGCCACTGATTCCTGATTGAACAATCAAGGTTCAATTGCTCCCCAAGAAGCCAGTAATCCTAGCCTGTCCTTCTAAAGAGCAGTTCCTCATGTAATCATTTGATACATTGATTTTAATCTCCCAATAAATCAGTGTATATACTTACAAGAGAGAGAACTGATGTTTAAATGTTAGGGTGGGTTACTGAGTTTTTCTGAATGACCAGTGTTGGGTAAACCATTCTCTTATGATGTATGCTCCCTTTTGTTACTTTTCTGGCCATTACGGTTAGCTGAAATGAGTCATGCATATGACTAAGGAACTGGAAAAATCATAATTTGTAATCATTTTTTAAAAGAAAAGGGAGATTTCCTGAGAAAAGTAATAGTATATACAGCCACTCGCCAATTAATGTAAGGATTGCATTCCGTGGAACTCTACATAAATCTGAATTTACGTAAGTTGGAATTTCCCCCATGCTTGTGCAGTACTCACAACTGTGCTTGCTGAATTGATTGAATCAAAAAAGAAATGTTCACAAACATGTAAATAGAATTATTAATTGTAGTTACTGTATTCAATTCTTTATCTCATGCGCAGGAAAAATTACAAAAGTATACAATTTAAAAATATTTCAAAATTATAAAATTACAAAAAAAGAGATGAGACAGGCATAATGTTTACCTCTCGACCATCGTTTCCAGAATCGACGTCTTCAGCTGATAAGTACGCCGCTACGGAGGTTGAGGGCTGGGGAGATTTAGAAGGGGTCGGCCGCTCAACCTTACGAAAGAACATTAATGGATGACTGGATGGTGGCTTTTTTCTTTTCATCGTAGATTTCATTGTAGCAAGCAAGCATATCATTCACCCCTCTGTTAACTTTTAAGAATCGTTTGCTGTCAGGATCCATCTTCTCAAACCTTGACATTGCCGATGCAATTTCACAAAATGCCATTGTCATCTCTCTGGTGATGAAGCGTCTTGGCTCCTCATTTGGTTCATCTCAAGTTTCATTAGCATTTTCTTCTTTCACTATTGCTGCCTGTAAGTCAATAAGTTCTTCGTTAGATAATTCCTTCTGTTCTTCCTCTGTTAACTCCTCCATGTCTTTGGCAACAACCTTCAACTGAAGTAGCTCTGCAACCTTTACAACCTTATCTGCAACCCCTTCATATGATTCATCTTTTTCAAACCCTTCCAAGCCTTTTATGTACTGTGGGTATATTTTCTTCCATGCGCCATTTAAACAATTTTTAGTAATTTCCGCCTGGGCCTTATTAATGTTTAAGATGGCATGGTAAATATTGATTTCCAAAACTTTCTTAACGTAAAATTTTTTTCACCATCTTCTGCAGACAATGCTTGAGCAAATGTTGTGCATAAATAGTAGGCTTTTAAATTCGAAATAACACCCTGATCCATAGGTTGGTTGAGTGAAGTGGTGTTTGGCAGTAGAAATATGACTCTCAACATTCGATTTGAAATCATCTAGATGCATAGGATGTCCAGAAGCATTATCTAATAGAAGGAAAATTGTGAAAGGAAAGTCGTTGTCTTTACAATATTTTTCAATGAAAAATATTGTAAATATTGGAATGAAGCAGCATTTAAACCAATCCTCAAAACAGAGATACTGTTATCCATGCTCTCTGGTTCGATCGGAAATGCACAGGTATGGTGGCTTTATTGATGCCCTTAAATGCACAAGGATTTCCAGAATAGTACACAAGTAGTAGTTTTAATCTGTAATCTCCCACGGCATTAGACCCAAGCAAGAGTGTGGCATTATCTTTTGAAACCTTGAAACCTGGCATTGTCTTTTCCTCTTTGGCAATGTATGTTCGATCCAACATTTTTTTCCAGTACAGAGCACTCTCATCAACATTAAAAATTTGCTGCATTGAATCATCATCAATAATTCTGCATCAATAATTTTTTCCAACACATCACAAAATTTCTCTGCAGCTGCAGAATTGGCACTGGGGACTTTAACGTTGTGGAAACCAGCGCAATGCTTGAACCTATTAAACCACCCATTGCTTGCCGTACTTATCCTTAATATCTTCATAAATATTTCTTGCCTTTTGCTTGAATGGTCATTAGCTTCTGAATTTGATTTTCCATTCATATTATTAATAGCTGTTCTATTTTCGATATAGCATCTGAACGCTGTTTTGTGATCTTAAGTGCGTTGATCCTTTGTCATGTTCTTTTATACGTGCATTGTTAAAATAGTATTCACTGTTGAAGCAGTGAGACCTAATTGCCTTGCAATAGATGATAAACTTTGTCCTGCTTCGAACTTCTTAATCATTTTCATCTTCATTTCTAAATCAATTTTGCTTCGTTTCCTAGCACTGCCAACACTTACACTTTCCGTTGGTCATTTTCCCTTCATCATTGTAATATGTAAATAGGGATGAAGAGAATTTTCTGAAAATTTGTTTTTTATATGAATGAAGATTTCAGTGAAGGGGAACTCAATTCACCATAATAGCGTAACATAAAAACCCACAGCATTCCGGTTATCAGTATTATCGCAAATGCAATAAGATAGCGTCTACTACCCGTTTAGAATAGATTGCACTAACAGAAAAGCCCAATAAACCAGAAAGTGCAAATTGTTTTTATTGTTTTTTGGTCGTGACCTCCAGAAACGTGCTTTAGAAAAATATCCCAAAGTCGTTCAAAATTGATTCTTATAACCAGAACATATGATAATGATGAAAGTGTAGTACAATTTCCATTATAAATATGACCTTTTAGAGAGATAAATAGCTTAATAATATAGCAAAATTTTCAACTTCCAAGGACTTAGAACAAATTACAAAAAAAAAAAAAAAAAAACAATATGCTACTGGGTTCACATTACGATATTGTTAAAATACCTCCATTTATCCTTACAGATGCAAAATATGTTTCCATATTTTTTTTCAGTTTGCACCGGCAGGCAAAAATTTACGTAAAGTCGAATTTGTGTAAGTCGAGTATTACGTAAGTCGGCGAGTTCCTGTACTAGTTATAGAATAGTACTAATATGTGACCATGGTTACCAACTTATGTAAGAACAAATAGGAAAAATTAGGTGGGAGCAAAAAAACCTATGACATGTTTATTTACATGCATTTTTAAACATGTTCAGAATTGCTTTTGAGTACTCCTCTAATTCTCATTGTGAGAACATTAGCATTAGTAGTGGCATATGATACAAGAAAGCAAGCTTATACAGCATCTCGAAAAATAGTCAAAAAAACTCTCCCATTCACTTATTTATTTGATTCAAAAGTTTGTCCAGTTCTTCCTTGAATTTATTTAAACTATCAACTTCTACAACGACAGATGGAAGTTTGTTCCAGCACTGCCCTGACTGTAGTACCGCACGGTTGATACATTATTATTATTATTAGCTATATGATGCAAGGAAGCCTGAGGCTTATGCTACACCATCCAAAAAAAAAAAAATTCCTGAGTTACCCTTAGAGAGAGAGAGAGATAAAAGTGGAAGGGAATCACCAAGAAAGAGAAGAATGATGATATCCAGCTCAGGACACTGGGTGTGCCAAGCACATACTCGCCAGATGTAGGCCTCAGGGGTTACTGCTACCCATATGTAGTACTTTGCATTTGTCAATATTAAATTTGAGTTTTCACTTCTCAGCCCATCTACTGAACTTTTCTAGATACTGTTGTAACCACAAACCATTGTTACTCTCATTAACAACCTTACCAACCTGTGTATCATGTTAAAATGGGTGAGATGAATTAGTGATCAAATATTTGATCAAAGATGGCATACTTGGTGTTTCATTTCATGAGAGGATTTAAAATGTTTATGATCAATTTCCTCATGAATATTCCAAGAACAGAATTAAAACTAGGTAATTTAAACTTCCAATTATACAAAGTTTACCATTACTTGAAAAACTTGTTGATGCTATAATTGCAGATACATCCAACAGAAATGAGCAATATCCCAGCAGTAAAACTGATTTAACTATTATGTTTAGATTCAGAGCACTGTTAGATTTATGTTTAAGTAAGTTATTATTTGAGGTCTCACTGCCCAGAGCGGGCCTTGCTGTTATGTAATTACTATAATTACATACGCTGGGGCCTTCTCATGCTTTTTCTTAGTCCCTTATTGTGTCTAAATTTGGTTTAGTCAGAGTGTATAAACTCTGTTTAAGTTGAATTTTGGATTTGATGGCCATGTATATGGCATTAACATATCATGTTTCAGATGAAATTAATTCTGATTCATTAATTATTATTAAATTAGTCCAAAATCTTTTAGACAAAAAAATTATAATTTGGATGGAACAGGATTATTTTATTACTCATCAATTTTTGTTGTTCTTTACATTTGTGTTTCTTTTAGGATTCACGTGAATATATGTATTGCCTATACCTCTAGAGATGAAATGTGTAGTGCAGTAAGAAATATGGCAGAAGGTGTTCAGTGTGGTCTTCTACGTCAAAGGTAAAAACAATATTTTTGAATATTTTGCATACTTTTTAGATCCATTTAATATATATACAGAAATGAATAATTCATTTTATGCTTTCAAATATATTTTCCTATTTAAAAAATTATGCAATAGTCACTAATTTAACAATGAAGTAATATTATTAAATTGACTTTTAGAAATAAGAATTTAAAAAGGTTTGTTAAGATATAATTAATTATATGAATCTAATGGTCTCACAGTCAGTTACAAACCATGTTAGCACTGTTGGCTGTTATGTACAGCAATTGCAATGAAAAATACAAAAATAACAGTAAGTAGGAAAGCAAAATGGAAATTATAATTACAACAAATTTAAAAGAAGGTTAATAATAAAAAAAGTTGAAAAAAATTGTTTGTATTATGAATTTTCACTAATGTATCATGTCTGCAAACTGCATGCATTTTGTGGTGATTTGCATTTTACTAGTTGGCCTGACATGGCTGAGTGGTCAATCTTCAGTACAGTAATACATGCATTTTATTTGACTGTGGTTTTAATCCACATAACCACAAAATATAGTTAATGGTGTTAAATGCTTAAATTTTAAATTTACATTTAATTAAATTAAACTTAAGTTTTAAATTTGTGACCTAATGTGGTCATGTTGGATTATTAACAGAACTTTTTTTTGTTGTTGTTGGATATATCTAAAGAAATAATATAACCTTTTCTCTTTATGATGCACTCACCTGTGTAAACTGCATAGAACTGCTTGAATGATTATTTCAGTGCACATTATGAATATTTAAATGAAATAATGAACTAAAAATGACTAAGGATAAACTTGAAAATAAAAAATAACCCCAAAACAAATTAAGTGCCTCTCAATGTTCTAGATCATATTTCATTTTTTGAATTCTGCTTGGAATGTACTAATGCTTGTTCTTTTTCCAGTACATTTCAATGGTTATTAATTTATTTCTTCATTATTTTTTTTAATAATAATTGAAAATTTTGCAAATGTTTTTTTGGTCACTAAAATACTCAGTTATAATAAAAAAAGTTTCTTAAGATTATGCTTAAATTTTCAGAAAAATGTTGGTAACATAAAATAGAATAGAATATAAAAAAAATTATAATATGAAACAATAGATATTTTTTGAAAATTTTTGTGTACATGTTATGTTTTGTGGTCATAGGCAATTGTATAGCAGTTTAGCTAACAGGAGGCAAAATTATGTAAGTAAACAAGTTAAATACACAATTACAGAAACCTTATAAATAATATATACCTATATATATTTTTTTGTTGTACACTGAAATCACATTGAAATAGGACCACATTGCTATTTGTATTATCAAGTTGGACTCCATGAGCTCATAGAACAGGTTGTACCTGTCACAGAATCAATGTTACAAACTATTCAAACTAACTACCCATTGGACATCTTTCCCCAGATATTCAATAGAAGCTCAAGTCAGGATTATCATTCCTGCACAGATCCAGTGATACAGTTCATTATCCTGCCAGAAGACTCTATTACCACCAGGGAGCAATCAGTGCACATATACGATCAGCAATGATGGCATGATAGATATTTGTTCTTCCCAAAAACATTCCCCACCACAAACCGCCTGCCATGAAACATCCTTATACAAATGTCAGAGGAGCCAACTATCCCAGCAAAATATTCCCCATTCACCATCATAAACAGCCTGCGACTATTCTACATCATGTATGAGATGTAGACAGTGCATGACTTTGGTAATTGTTGCCACACACACACACACACCTTTCAGTTGGCATGATGTGAAAGGAAACAGTTTTTCTAACCACCACACCTTTTTCTATTCATTTGATGCAGACATCTGGGAAATGCAATCACAACGGAATGGTGAGTTTGCAGTATGTTAAATAGTCTTTTTGAAAGATTCTCTGGATCATACTCCATTGTACTCTGGTCATTTGAGCTACAGAGATCATCCTGCTAATTAGCACAAGTTGCTGTAGTCTTTTTGGACCTCATTCTTCCACCATTGATTTCACACTATATGGAAACTGTTGTTTTGTCCCTTTTCTTCTACATGATATGCAAGCACATTGGTATGTTGGATACAGTCTGTAGAACACATCTCAGAGAAGGATATACCAACCCTCCTTTTCACCCATAATCGTGCCTCTTTGAACATCCATCATATCACAGTCTCTTTCTGTGCTTGGTCACATGTAGTGCTATGTACAAACTGTACTCACACCTATGCAGTTGTTGTCTGCATTCACCTCACAAAGTTTTCATTCACATAATGTATGCCATTTGCTCCCATTACAGCAGTTTGTAGTATTTCAATGTTTCTTCAGTGTAATTATTATTATTATCATTCTTTATTCATCTTTCCCCATTTCTGATTTGCGTAATGTTGCTGTTAACTTCATTAGTCAGGCGCCTCCGTAGCCAGGAGCAGCAGTGCGTAGCACACGCTTCTTGATTAGACTGGGGTTTGAGCCCGTGCCCACCAAATACGGAGAATGCGGAAAGGTTAGGGAATGACCACTGCATATCCCTGGAGCAATATGGCCTTAGTTGCTAATGCTCCTAAAAACCAAATAACAAACAACAAACTTCATTAGTCATCAACATTAATGTGGTCTTTAACCACTATCAATCCTCTTGATCATATTAAAATATATAAATGTTGATTTAATAATATACATATTTATAGTTATTTCTTTTTGTTTGTTTGGGGACTTTAAGTGCGTCAACTACTTTGATTCCAGTATACTGGTTCATGTGGCTTTTTGTGTATTATATATATATATATATACAGGTGAGTGTTCAGGAAGCAGTTAAATGTTGTTTGAGTTGAAAAACCTGAAATGACACTGGTAACTGTACTTCCTCTGTCTCAGATTGGTTTATTATGCCTATAGTGAAGAGGTACCAGCCTCCGTGGCTGAGTGGTCAAGAGCGGGACTGCTGTAGCACATGCTCTTTGAGTAGAGCGGGGTTCAAGCCCCCGACTATTAAATACAGCTAACCTGCCAACCTGCACTGGACCAGCGTGGCAGATTATGATCCATTTCCCTCAACATGAATCATTGAGGAGGCTTCCATTATGCAGTGGATTGATAATGGTAGCAATTTACCTTTTTTTTTTTTTTTAGTGAAGAGGTCTTTAAGAATTCCTCCATTCTCTGATGGGATTTGGATCCAGATCTCTCCAAACAAGTCACAAGTTATACTATCATGGAGGATAATATATTCCAATACAGAGAAATGTCTCAGGTAGAATTTCAGATATGATAAATAATATGTTTGATTTAAAATTTTCGTGTACCTATTCAGCAGCAGCAGTGATGAAATATATACTTTTCTTTTATTTGGTTTTTTTTTTTTTTTTTTTTTTTCATGATAGTGACATTTCAGAAGATCTGATGGATCAATGTCTGTATACTTCACAATCTCCAAAGGTAGATTTGATGATTAGAACTTCTGGTGAAGTAAGACTTAGTGATTTTCTCCTTTGGCAAAGTAGTCATTCTATACTGTTGTTTTTAAAAGATTTATGGCCAGAGTTTTCATTTTGGAAGTTAGCTTATGCTATTCTTTATTATCAGCATAAGTTACCTATGCTAGAGGTAAGGGTTTTTATGTGTATTGCTTAAATGTTAGTTATATCCTTATGAAATGTAAGAACTTGTGAATTTCAACTTACAACAGTGTACTGTATACCCTGTTGTAAGTTGCAATTTAATATAGGTATTTTGACATTAATAAATTCTTTTGAATTATTGCTCAGGTGATTTATGAACTTAAAATTTTGCAGAGTAAAACCCAGAGTAAAATTATTTAAGTATGCCTATTTTTGAAAGGCATTATGTAGATGCTTATACTTTAGAATTAAGCAGATCCTGTGTAAAATAAAAGCTTTTAATTTGTAGACTACAATCTGTGTGTAGATTTGGTTGATGTTTCAAATTATATTTCCAGGTTCTTCATCTAACTAAGGAGAAAATACATCATAATAAAAAAAATAATAATTTAGAAAACAAAAAAGCACAGTTTTGCTTCTTTTTTTTTTTTTAGAAAGCACAAAAGTAGTAAGGCATAATAGTTTGATAAGCACAAGTCAAGGCTTGTGCTTATCAAAAGCACAAGCCTTGACTTGTGCTTATCAAACACTTCATCATCAACAGCTCTTAGGTGGTGATAGTGGTGTTGTGGAAAGGAGAGAGAGGTCATGGGCTCGAACCCTGGTCTAATCAAGAAGTGTATGCTATGCACTGCTGCTCCTGCCCACCCGGCTACGATGGTGCCTATGTGTGTATGTGAGAGAGAGAGAGAGAGAGAGAGAATTTCTTTCTGATACTACTTTTTTTTTCTTCCTGAGCTCTGCTTTAAGCTTCTGAGCCCCTGCTTTTAAGCTTCCCTTTAATCTTCTCACGTTGTAAGTTGTTATTTAACATTATGTTTTGCCAACAGTGATCAATATAGTCATACAGTTTACTTTTTGTTGATTTTCCAGCCTGGTGCAGAATTATTGTTTTTATGAATTAAAATTTTCTTTGTCAAAGCTCTTCAAAATCTTGTCAGCACTGTAAATTTGTTTAGAACTGAAACCCAGTTCAATTACCTTTTTGAATAAATTTTGCTGAAAAGGATCTCTAGTGGTGACCCGTCAGTACAAGGTGTAAGTCTTTTGCCACTTATGGACAATATATACTTCAGTAGTAATTTTTAAATTTATTGATCCACTAAAGTTTTGAAATTTTCATATCTCTGAATGATAAACAAGTCTAACCTTAATGTAAAACATAACATGAATAAATATATGTAGCAAAAATGAAGCAGACTTTTCCTAGCTTAGTGAAAACTATTTATGTCTTTGTAAAAAGATTTTCTTGGCATACTCAGCTAAGAGTTTTTTGTTTAGCCGTTGGACTGGTTAAATCAACATTAAAATTATCAAAAATAATCTTAATGTTGATGGTCTTTCACTGTCCACAGTCTTTTATTAATGAGCATTAGGAAATATTTTATTCCAAACGATTTGTGAGGAATTTTCCATTCTGTGATGATTCACAGCTCTGGGCAATCTATGTTGAAATTATAGATTTGAGCTAAACAGATCAAATCGTTCATTATAATGGAAATGCAGAATTCATATAATAAAAGCATTCAACTGTGTCTAATTTAATGTGTAAAAAACCAATATTCCAGAGAAAAAATTTCTTGTTTATACTCCAGCATGACCAACAGGAGAAAGAGGAGTTTACAATAAATTACGAATACAATCGTTAAATGTATTTAGCAGTCACAGCTTGAACCACGGTCCTGTCAATGAGCTGCTACTTGACCCTCGCTCCTGACCATTCAACTACATCAGGACTAAAATGTTCTTGTTTTACACTTAGCACGACCACCAGGTTAGAGGAATTTTCAATAAATCATGAATACAGACATTAATCATATTTAGCAGTCACAGGCTTGAATCACTGTCCACTCAAAAAAAAAAGGTATGCTACAGTACTTTTGAGTAGGACCACACCAAACCAGATGGGGGAAGACATAAAATGTTAGATTTAAACATTTTGCTGAAGTATTTAATGATTAGAGGAGTAAACATGTAACACCACTTGTTTTAGAGTAGCTTTAGTGAATTTACTGACCAAATATTTGCACTGGTGCAAAATTAAATTTAGAGTCAGGTATGCTACAGTACTTTTGAGTAGGACCACACCAAACCAGATGGGGGAAGACATAAAATGTTAGATTTAAACATTTTGCTGAAGTATTTAATGATTAGAGGAGTAAACATGTAACACCACTTGTTTTAGAGTAGCTTTAGTGAATTTACTGACCAAATATTTGCACTGGTGCAAAATTAAATTTAGAGTCATAATAAATTCCTAACTCTTTATTATGAGAAGTTACAGGAATCATATGAGAATCCAAAGAGGCTGAAATTTAAAAAGGAACTGGTTTATAGGTGAGCTGAGATTTATAAGGGTTAATTAAGAGATTAAATGATTTAAGACAGATGAGGAACTCTTCAAGTATGTTACAGAAAATTTTGGGATGCTTCAGATGTATAAAGTGAACCAGACCTTTGATATTCTTGATGCCAACTGCTAGGGAAACCAACATTCTTATAAAATCAAAGAAGAGGTTGCAGTAAGACTAATAAAAAAAAAGATAATGTACCATGTCCAGAAATGCCTATTGAAATAATGAAGGATATCGTAACATTATGGATAGAAGTAACATGGATCTTGGATTCATGAAAATATTCATCCACAGAATAATTTCAATATTTACAGATATGTTATAAAAGTCCTACAGGGTTAGTAGTGATTTTAAGCAAATGGCATCAAACTATGTTCAAAATGTTAGTGTACATGAAAACAACTTTCTTCTTCTTAATACACTAAATTGTTTTTTTTAGTTTAGGGTATTAAAGAACTAGGAAGTTTATAGTAAGCAAATACAGGGTGTTTCAGTTAAACGTTTCAGAACTTCTAAGAGGGGTAGGGTACATCCTGACAACTCGAAATCATATAGCAATGTGGGGTCGGAAATGCTTTCCTGAAGCGGTGTTGTACACAGAAGCACCATAAAGAAAAGAGACCGTAAGTGAGAAATCGTTTTAATAATACATGAAAAGAAGCAAAAGGTACATGGATTAAAGTAAGTGTTCGAAGTTTCTTCCACGGGCTACAATGCACGCCTCACATCTCCGACGCATGGACATCCGAACATTCTGGAATACTCCAGGCGAATTTCGAATTTCTTCGGCAGCTACTGCGATTCTTGCAACTAGCTCCTCAGCATTGTCAACAGGGGTGTCATAAACTAGTGATTTCATATGACCCCAGAAATAAAAATCAAGACATGATAGGTTGGGTGACCGAGCAGGCCAACGCACGGGACCACCACGTCCGATCCACTGTTGACCAAATGTGACATCCAGGTAGTTACGAACATCTCCGCTATAATGGGCAGGGGCTCCATCATGTTGGAACCACATTGTCTGTTGCGTCGATGCAGAAATCTGTTCATCTCTCAAAAGTTGTGGCAATACTTGCTGCAGAAAGATCAAGTAGATAGGTCCGGTTAGACGACATGGTAACAGGTAAGGTCCGATGAGGTGATCTCCCATAATACCGGCCCATACATTGACCGAAAATCGAATCTGTGCTGCACGACGTCGTATTGCATGCGGGTTCTCGACCGCCCAGATATGGTCGTTATGCGTGTTGAAAATTCCTTCCCTTGTGAAGGAAGCCTCATCGGAAAAGAACACTTCAGCAGGAAAAAGGGGATTTGTAGCACATTTTCCAAGGTACCACTGTGCGAAAGCAATACGAGGTGCATAATCCTCCGGTTGCTGTGTCTGGACACGCTGCACGTGAAACGGATGCATGTCTTGTTCTCGGAGAATGCTCCAGACGCTGCAATGGGAAACCCCGACTGCGTTTGCTAGACTTCGTGTACTCGTTCTTGGATTCCCCTGTACATGCTGCAGCACATTCTGTTTGACGGCTGGAGTCCATGCTGTTCTTACCCTGTCCCTGTCAGCTCTTTCAAATGAACCTCTCTCAGCTAACCTCTGGTGCAGTCTTGCAAAGAAATTATGACTGGGAATACGCCTCGTCGGATATCGTTCCGCGTACAAACGCTGTGCGGCTGGCCCACTACAATTTGCAGCCCCGTACGCCAAATGCATATCGGCTAGCTCTGCGTTCGTGTAATCATCCATCCTACTAACTTGGCGTTCTTGTTCAAGAAATTCGAAATTCGCCTGGAGTATTCCAGAATGTTCGGATGTCCATGCGTCGGAGATGTGTGGCGTGCATTGTAGCCCGGGGAAGAAACTTCGAACACTTACTTTAATCCACGTACCTTTTGCTTCTTTTCATGTATTATTAAAACGATTTCTCACTTACGGTCTCTTTTCTTTATGGTGCTTCTGTGTACAACACCGCTTCAGGAAAGCATTTCCGACCCTACATTGCTATATGATTTCGAGTTGTCAGGATGTACCCTATCCCTCTTAGAAGTTCTGAAACGTTTAACTGAAACACCCTGTATGTGACCATGGATAACCATAATGATTGTGATCACAATATAGGAAAGAACTGTTTAGATAGTTCTTTAATCAACAACCTGAGTACATTATTCAAGTTTGTTGATTAATGTGAACTGAGATAAAATATTTGATTAACACCCAATCCCTTTGTTTGGTTGTGCATTCAATAGTTCTCAGTCACTATGAGCTGTATAGTTTTTGTAGTTACACATGAATTTTGACATGCATTCTTATAATCCCAAGAAAAGTTTTCTGTTTATGTTAAAAAAATTCTTTTTTTTTTTTTTATATGGCCACTTTAACTAGTACTACTTAAGTAGTAATGGACTTGATATTAACTGTTCATAATACTGCCCTAATATTAAATAATTTCAATTTCTGGTTTGTTTAGAATTCTAAAATGTAGTCTGGTTTTTCAGATGAGGTCTTTCTTAAAAACAGTTGGGACTCATGGACCTAAACCCTTACAACAACCCAGATATAGCCTTTCTTTTTCGTATTCTTTTATTCTGGGAAGAATTCTTGAATAACAATATCATTCTCCATACTGCACTTTTCGATTTCATCTATAACCTAGCAAATAAATTCAGTTACATAAAATGAGAGCCACAGTTTTGTGTACTCAGAGTAAATTATAAAAAAAAATTCTCTCAATCTCACTGATATAATTAACCATCTTCTAGGATTATATTGATGGTGAATGTCCACCAAAACAACTTAAATTTGAAAATGTGTATTCATTTTCAATGTGAAATATAGTTTTCCTTCATTATTGGCTTGATTTTACTAGCCAACAAAAAATATTTTTTTGATCCCTCCGCAATGAAAACGTGATTCTGGAGGAAATAAATGCACTGATTCTGAAAATCAGCACAAAAAGTCTATCTCATTTACATCAAAAGATGTACCAACGTTTAATGTTAAACACTGGTACATAAAGAGATATCTTATATATGTATAATTCAAGTTTGAATTATATGCACACTCCTACTCTCGAGGGGCTGTTTTTGTTTGGAGGATAGATTTACAACCCCGAGAACATGTCACAATCAGTTAATACTAGGAAAACCTTTGCACAGCCTACAAAAATCCTCACCAAAAACACTAAGCAATCAAACCAATAATGAAGGAAAACTAAACCTCTTCAAATTGTAATTTATTGCATTGGAATTTTAACCTAAGAACCATAGGCAGAAGTCTGATTATGTTTATCACAAAAAACTTGAGGCCAGAACTGATTGCTAAAAATAAGAGAATTAGCTTATATCTGCTAAAATAAATCAGTATGTCATACATTACTGGCTAGAATATGCAAAATTGGCATATTTTGGTAAAACGTAACCCCCTCTATATTTAATAACTGTGATGTGATATGAAATTATCATGGTGATTTTCGAAATCTACACATAAAATTGGTTAAAAACAGCATTTAAGTTCGTGGAGGTAAAAATTGTGTTCGCTAGTATTTTCAATCTTTATCATTAATTGTTTGTTATTGAAGAAGATTTACCACAAAAAAGAATATTTTTTTTAGGTTTTGTTAAGGCTCTTCTTTTATATAAATATGAAGAGCTCTAAAACATGAATTTAAGATTAGTGGTTGTTTTATTGTCCAGTCATTGAGTGCACTGGCCCCACTACAACTGATCATAGCATCTCATAATGCCAACACTTCTCTTAGGCCAAATGTTCACATTTAATACTGTTATTGAACTATGGAGTGCATGTGTTTTTTTTATTCTTGTTTATTTTAAGTTTTGCTTGCCAACAGTGAAGATAACTCCCACATGCAGGCATTGAATAAATATTTTATAAAAAAATGTGTAAAGTACGTCAGATGGGAGTTTATTTTAAAAAATTAATTAAAAGTATACATTTTTAATATAAGAAATGGATTTTTTACAGTTGTATGTTTATATTGAAAATGAAGTTGGCTTTAAAAAGTGAATAGTTTTGAATTATTTCATACCTTCATTAAAAGGATCAATCCTGCTAATGTTATAATTTTTGATGCTTCTTATTGTTATATTTTTATTGTGCCAGATAGAGGGTTAAGCACAAACAACACATCAAAAGATACACCAGTTTTCTTCAGTTGCATTGTGCTCTTTTTACTTCTTTTTGAATAATCCTATATAATATATTGCAGCTCCTAAAATTTACCTTTTCTTGTTTTCAAAAGAGGCTCCCAACCCCTTTTATCTCCTCGGTTCAGAAAATTTTAGTGAATTTTCAGGTGGTGTATTGAGAATTGATTATTGTATCATTTTAATTGCAGAAAGTTCAGAGCAAGATTTACAGGCAGAATCAACTGAAAAGTGAAGAAACGTTACATGCATCTAAAACATCATATCAGAATGATAGCAGACATGAAAGTGATGATTCAAAATCTTTTAATTTTTCAAGTAAGCAAGAAAGAATAAAAAAATTCTTGAAGATACTACAGGAAAAACAACAGAAAGATTTGGAGAAATTACTTTGCTAGTGTTTTGAACTAAAGAACATTAGCTGAGCTCTTTAAAATGTTTTTAAAGAAAAGTGCACAGAACATATAAAATCTTGCATACTGAAGATTATTTATGTGTAAAAAAGTCCCATATTAAACAATGCTGGACTTTTAGTCCAGAATTATCAATTAACCAGTTGATATAAAGTTTGTTATGGCCAGCATATGTTACAGAAAGGAACATAAAAAAATAAATATATATATTTTTGTAGACTTTGTTAAGGCTCTTTCATGTAATTATGAAGAGCTCTAAAATGTGACTTTAAGAATTGCTGTGCACATTTACTTGCAGCAACCTTCAGTATGCCAATGACATTTATAAATGAAACCGAGGACAGGTAAATCTTCCCACTGAGAAATTAGCAGTTCATTAGGCAAAATGTAAATTTAGAAATCATAAAATTGGAATAATAATAATCCAATTTTAACATTGAATTCTCAAAATATTCATTAAAAGTTTACGCTACATATGACAAAAATATCCAGGTGTCCAATGGCCTGATCCTATAAATAATTGAAAAAAACAACAAAAACCCATTGCCTTTTAACACACACAACGAGTGTGTGTGATTTTATTTAATCATTGTTTAATTAATTTACTATTTATGTACATCTCTCCTCCTGACATGGAACACCCTATCTCGATGTGGGCTCCCTCCATTAAGGTTGTCATAATTCATGTCATATTAACTACTGGCCTTATGGCCATGAAGACATGCACTGCAATATACAAAAGGTACTATTGTTGCAATAAAGATTACCTAAACAGAAATATAATTGCATCATAAGAACAGCATAAAATTACATCTGAACAGATATAATTTTGTTGAAAAGATATACATCTGTTCGGACTTGCCCCTCTGGATGAGTAGGTGATAATTTCCTAAACATATCATTTTTTTTAACTTTATACCAATAATTCAATAATATCTGCTGAAACTGCAAAGGTAATATCTCTTCTGGTAGATTGATTATTGAGAAATCCCATCGCACTATTCTAGATACACAAAACATTGAATCCAAGGCTCTCATGGAGTGTGTGTATTGTTTGTTATTTACAATCAGTGCTCATCCCAGTGGAGTAACTATGCCATGCAGCCAGTGTAGTGCATAGGGGCCCACTGCCCTCCTTCCCAAAACAGGAATAATTTAACTGAATAAAAATGTAAATTTTTTAGGTATATTTATGATAAAATTTACTGTGTCTACGAACAATAATTTTTTTCATAGCTGCTGCTTGCAGGGCAATTTTTAAGGATTTGCTTTAAGGGTTTTTTATTTTTACCAAAACAAATATTTTCACAGAAGGGCCCCACACTAAACTTTGTATTGGGGCTCACCTTTTCTAGTTACAACACTGGCTAACCGATACATATTTGAGGTTGAGTCATGGTATTTGAAGATTCACAACTACTTTCAGCTTCAGGTAGCTGTTCAGGAGTTGCAGTTTTGCCTATTCTCTGACATTGAAATGCAGGTATCTTTTAAGGACACAAAAGGTGATGATATACACATAGGCATTAATAATATTAAGAGTGGCAGATCTGAGGACTTATTTAACAAGGACAGGGCAATGTTCAGAAAAAGTCATAAGTTTGGGTTAAATTTGAAAGTGTCTGCAATTCTTTTGGGTGGGGGGTATCCATAATAAGAACCTTGTCAAACAATTCAGCCTTGGAGAGACTGTAAAGCTCATGCAGTAGAATTTTTCTCAGTGTAGTCTGTGCTTGTTAACAGGAAGTACTGTTTCTACAGGGATAGGACACATTTAAACTGAAAGGGTGCAAGAATATTTTCTGAACACCGTTAACCCCAGGGGTTCACATCTGGTGAGTATGGGCTTGGCACACCCAGGGTCCTGAGCTGGATATTATCATTTTTCCCTATTTTGGTGAATCCCTTTTACTTCTGACTTTCTCTCTCTCTCTCTTGGGGTAATTCAGAATTTTTTTTTTTTTTTTTTTGGCTGGTGCAGCATAGGCTTCAGGCTTCCTTGCACTATATGGCTAATAATAATAATAAAGCAGCATTAGGTAGTTTGGAAAACTGCTACACTAGTGGAGATACACAGACTAATAGATTAACAACTGCAAGCAGAGGTGAAAGTGAGTCTTGTGCCGCTTATATTGGAATATGCAGTAGCCTAAAATTCAAACTGTGAGAGATTTCAAGGCCTGCTGGAGGTCCCATGATTCTGGGAGCTTGTGCTTAGGGTGCTTTCATATTGGAAATAATATGTCTTGTCGGTTTCTCATGGCCTACTCTGGTCAAGATGTACAAAGAATGGTGTAGAACAGGTCAAACCACTCCCCCTCCCCACTTTACAGAACTAAAAGATTATGCAAGGTAGATGCTTATGCTAAGAAAAGGTTGCAGTGCATTGTTTGGGCTCACTGGCAGGTTACTATGTGACAACTGATATAGGGAATGCAAGAACATCCCAAATGACAATGTACTGCATACTCAGACATATGGGGGTTTCACAGGAGATGACCCAAGAGATGTCCATCACCGATCATCGTCAACAACAAATGCCCTGGTATTAACAACGTGCTGGTTGGACACTGTAGCGTAGCATGGATTTTTTTTTCCTGGAAACTAATAGAGTAAGCTTATCTAAACCTCCTAAACACTTCCTAATTCATTTCACAAATATACGTGGTCTCAATTCTAATCTCAACGATGTCCATATCCACTTGCAGTCTGCCAAACCCATTGTACTTTTTCTGACAGAATCTCAGTTATCGGTTGATTCAACTACTGCTCATCCCACTTGCCCAAATTTTTTGCTGTATGATTCCTTTCACCTCTGAGGTGGTACTTGTGCATATGTCCGTTCCGATATTCCCTGTGAGAGACTTGGTAATTCGGAATCTCCTTTTTTCGATCTTCTCTGGCTTAAAATCTCTCTACCTCATTGTGTCAAATTCATCTGTTGTCACTATCGTTCTCACAACGCTACTAATCACTTGGGGCTCTTTGACTACTTCACTTTGCAACTTGACTTTCTCCAGTCCAACTTTCTTAACAGGGAGGTAATTTTTCTTGCTGATTTTAATGTTCACAACTCCAGCTGGCTTCCGTTTCCTAGTCACACTGACCCAGCTGGTCAAGATGCTGAGGCTTTTGCAATTACTAATGACCTTGCACAGATTGTTCATTTACCTACAAGAATACTGTAATATTCTTGTAGGACAATCGAACCATACAGCCAAAATGCTTGATCTTTTTCTCACAAACAACCCTTCTAAGTACATGGTCAAATTGAGTGGTCCTTTAGGAACCTCAGATCACAACTTGGTGATTGTCTCTTCTCCAATGGAGCTTTTATCTCATGGCTATTCCCAACGATGAAAAACGAGATGCACATTTTAAGAGATTTGAGTTTTGCGATTTTAAAAGCTAATTAGTGCACCTTCCTAAAGCATACCATATACTGAAAGGGGGGAAATCGCCTGTGATGCCTAACGAAGTCCTGCAACTTCTTCAGTCGTGTCTGGTCGACTCTGAACTGGCTCACACTAACTCTGAACTGTGACCAACTCAGAACTGGATTCCCGTGCAAAGAAGCGCACTCTTATTTATACCTTTTGTCCCAAAGAAAGGATTACAAGCAAAAGACATAGAATTGGAATTTTCCTGTTCGTTGGAAAAAGTTTTTCGCACCATCCCTTCTACATATGTCATCTGCTAGAGGTGACACTTTCAACACTTCATGGTTTTGGGTATGCTTCCTAAGTTCCTACATAATCTAATTGCTCACTCGATCTTCTCCTAAGCTTCGTTGCTAAAATAATCTCATGTAGAAAAACCTGTCTTACTCACTCCATTCCCTGTCTTCCTTATCAGATTTTTAACACAAAATCCGCTCGCCGTAGCTCACGGGCAGTGAGTATAGCTATTAGGAGAAGTACAGAAACGATAATGCATTTTCGGTTTTCGAAAACTGCTTAAGTTTTTATGTCAATTTGGAGTTATTTCAGCACAGATGAAAAAGATTATAAAGAGAACTTTCCTGTTAGCTACCATTATTTTAAAACTGTCATGACATCAGAATAGAATATGGTAAAACTCCAGAGAGCGGTACCCGTTACAAAACGGCGTCGAGAAGAAGAGGGGGAAAGCAGTGACATATGGTTTGTAACTCCATCCACTCACTGCGTTCCCCCTCTTCTTCACGAGACTGCACGTAGCGGTGGTCCCGTGACATAACACTATGTCCCAGCTGAAAGAGTAAAAAAGGAATGGAAAAACGGCAATTTTTTAGGAGCAGCAAGCAACAGAAATACACATTATTCGGGGAAGACAAAATGCCACATAAAATAACAACATTGCAGAGTTAAAAATCAAGAAAATTTAACAGAAAACAGCAATTTGTTTTTTCAAAACAAGAAACAAAACGTAATACCACGTGTGGCCAATGACCAGTTTTTGCTTGAATCCTTCCTGAAGTCGCATAGAAACATAACCATTTTTCACTAAACACAAATGAAAGTCGATTAAAAATATGACCCACTTATAATTTTTTTTTTCAACCATCGGTTTTTGCTTGAATCTCTCCCGAATCATTCTTGAATTTCTTGGTGATTCCTTTCTGCTTCTGACTCTCTCTCTCAGGGTAACTGAGGATTTTTTTATTTTTTTTTTTTTGGTAGGTACAGCATAAGCCTCAGGCTTTCTTGCACCATAAGTTAATAATAATAATAAGTTGCGTAAAAACCTAATCTTTTTTAACTAAACACAATTGAAACATGACCACTCTTATAATTGTTTTTCCCACCGGTTTTTATTATTATTATTATTAGCCATATGGTGCAAGGAAGCCTGAGGCTTATGCTGCACCAGCCAAAAAAAATTTCTGAGTTACCTTGTGGGTGTGTGTGTGTGTGAGAGAGAGAGAGAAAAGTAGAAGGAAATCACGAAGAAAGAGAAGAATGATGGTATCCAGCTGAGGCCCCTGGGTGTGCCAAGCCCATACTCACCAGGTCTCTCCGGAAGTCGGGTAAAAACATAACCTTTTTTCACTCACACCACATGCAATAGGTGATTCTTCTCGGCCAAACAGAACAAAATGATTGCATGTGCATTAACAATTAAATTGCTCTTTGAAAATGCACAATATATAAAAATAAATGTAGTACAATATTAGTAATAGAGGCATGTGACGCAAGAAAGCGAGCTTATGTAGCATCAGCCAAAAAAAGCAAACAAACAAACAATTTCATACAACCATTCCCTCTAAAAGTTTGTCGAGTTCCTTGAATTTATTTAAGCTATCAACTTCCACAACGACGTTTTTTTTTTTTTGTGCCGCCTCCAAACCCCCGCTTTTTTTCACCGCAGGACAATAACACGTGCAATTATCAATAACATTGCTCTTTGTATATGCACAATATGCCAATATTTTTTTTTTTTTTTGGATATAACGTATCGTATAACAATGTCGGCAAGTTACGAACGGTAAATCTATGGACATTGAGGTATTAATTAACTTCCAAATCTCGCTGTTTCAATTCAGAATAAACTAAGGATTCTGGCTAGGTCTATAATCTATTTATAGAAAATAATTTAATATAACAATTTAATATAACAATTGGTCAATAAAGCGGCTAAATATGGCTAAAAAACCTCTCGTTCAGTGGAGCTGCAACTTGTAACACGAGGATTTGATACCCTTACCGATACTAAGTAAGACCTACAAAATCTCTATCTAAGTTAAACTTTAAACTAAATATTGTAACTAGGAATATAAAGCTACTCTAGAAAACAAGTTAATACTCTATGCCAATTTAAGCTAATAAAACAGAAAAAACTTCTCTATTCCAGGAGCAGTAAAAACTTCACCTGCACAAGGGTACTCTCGAAAGATTGGACTTGGAAATAGGAAAAGAATACAGAAATACAAAAGTCAAAGTATTTTATTATTTTTTTGGCGGGCTCTAGAGTTCCCCCTATTCGCCGGAATACGGAAATACAAGAGACAAGGTATTCTTGTAATGATTGCGGCCTCCAGGTTTACCCCTATATACCGCTGTAGCATCTGTAGGTTATTTATAGCCGGCAAGTGTGCATAAGTGTGTGTGTGTAAGTATATATGTGTGTTGTGATGATTGTTGTTTGCCGGCCCTGGAGTCTTAGCAGCCGGGAGGTAGGGAGCAAGCTATCTGCGTCCCGACTCCCATCCCTAGCCACGTGGAGGCGCTCCAGGAACTATCTAAATAACACTTAGTGGGATTCCAACAAGTGGAATCCCGGTATACGGAAATACATAGTGTTAGGGTCATAGTGTTAGGGTCAGGCGCCACCTGTGATTTCTCACATCTGCGCCATATGTACACTGTGAAGAATACAGAACTACTGTAAATGCCAGAAAAGTGTTGTCTGTTGTATATGACATATTGCGTTAGGTTCTGTTGGGTGTCCTGGCATTTGGCCGCAGGGCCCCTGGTGGGACCTCACGTTGCCCGCACACACCGCTAGGAGGTAGCCAGGCTGCCCATTATTCTCTGGCTAGTCTCCGCCAGGGTCGCCTGAGCGTCCTGGACGAAGACCAAGTTAAAAAAAAAAAAAAAAAAAAAAAAAAAGAGAGAAAGAGAAGAGAAGAGAAGGCCTGGGGAACAAGAGGAAGGGGGGTCTGAATGTGAGGAACAAGCTAAAGTGGACAGATAGAGAAGGCAGTCCACCCGAGTAAGGAGAAATAGGGGATGGGTAGAGGGATCAAAAGTCACAGGGGCAGGCGCCACTGTGCGAGTGCCAAAGGCCAAGCACTCTCTGGGAGTCAGCTTTTCAAGTAGTGCCAACCATGATGATGCCAGCATAGTATTTTAATCTTCAGTCTTACTCTTTTATCAGTTGGGAAAATGCTATCCGACCCCAGTTTGTGTTTGTACATGAGGGTCGTTGTTCTGAGCAGCTCTAAGTTCAGCAAACTTTGCCCGTCTGATGGTAAAGACAGCTTGTGCGTAACTCGTTAAGGCTTTGTATGTTGTTTCATTCTGAAGCAGGTATGTTTCATGGTTACGAGGGTTCTCCTGGATTTCAGTAAAAAATTTGAGCCTACAATCATCGTAAGCAGGGCACTCATACATGAGATGCCCCCATGACTCCTCTTCGCCACAGTGGCAGAATGGATTGCTTTCAATTCCCATTGCTGTCAATTTTTGTTGAAAGGGCCCATGTCCTGTGATCAGGAATGTAACTTGCAGACCAGGTGAAAACCAGGAAGGAGACTTCGGGAAAGTCATGTCAATGGATGGGAGGAATCTTCTGGTAATTTCTCCTTTGGGCGTGGTTTCCCATGAATGCTGCCAAATTCCTTGAAGGTGTGTGAAGATACGTTTTCTTTCTTGTTTCAGGTCATTGGTAAGCTGCAGTTGAAGATTTAACAACTGTGTCGGAATTCCCTTCTTTAATCGATGGTAAAGTCCCCTTTTAATCACCTCAAGATAGAGTGGCAAGCATCCAGTAATAACCTGTAGGGCAGGGGTGCTGACAGTGCGACATGCCCTGCAGATAGATAACATCATGAATCTTTGTATTGAGTCAAGTTTACGCTTGTTCTTTTCCAGGATAGCCTTTGTACACCAAACTGAGGCTCCATAACACACAATTGGGAGAAACGCCACTTTATAGATGAGAGACAAAGCTTTATGCTTCAAACCCCAGTCCGCTCTGCTGACTCTTCTTATCATAGCCGTATACTTTCGGATTTTTGTGGATAAGTACTTCAGATGAGAGTGAAAGGTAAGACCGGTGTCAATGTAGATTCCCAGGTATTTGACTTCTGTGTAGAGACGTATAGGGATGTTATTTAACTTCATTGTTGGAGGCCTGCGTATTTGTAGCTTTCCTTTGAGGAGAATCGATTTTGTTTTCTCACCAGAAATTGAGAGGTTGTGGAGTGCTGCCCAGTTTTGGAGCTTTTCTAGAGCTGTATTTGCTTTTGCTTCCAGTGCCGCTCTTGTGTCACCTTGCACCACCAGAACAAGATCATCAGCGAAGGCTAAGGGTCTGGCTCCACCCAGGTCAAACCCCAGGAACTCGTCCAGAACAATGGACCAGAGGAATGGCCCAAGCACAGAGCCCTGGGGGCAACCCCGGTGAACGCATCTTGTCATAGTCTGGTATTTGTTTACAATTTGTAATTTTCTATTGCTGAGATAGGATTTTAGACTATTGTATAGGTTTTTGGACGTGTTTGCCTGCCGAAGCCTCCGAAGGACACTGGGCCACCACAGTCGATCGAAGGCACCAGCAAAGTCCACCATGATGGCTAGAGTATACTTTGAAGTTGTATGTGTGGCCTGGGTAATCAAGTTATGTATAGCGTCTTCAGTGCTGGAGCCTGTCTTGAATCCAAACTGACATGGTGAGGTGAGTTGCTTATTGGTATAGCAGATGGAAAGGCGATACAGCAGAAGTCGTTCTAGAAGCTTGGCCAAAACGGAGAGCAGTGCAATTGGTCGGTAGGAAGCAGGAAGTTGGGGCGGTTTATCTGGATTTTTCAGGATCAGCTTGAGAGTAGCAGTCTTCCAGGGTACAGGGAAAGTTCCTTCAGCAAGGCACCTGTTGAGGAGGCTCAAGAGTGTGGTGGGATAGACTTCAGCGAATTTCTTAACTACGTCGACTTCGAGTAAGTCAGCACCTGGCGTTTTGCCATCTTTCATTTTAGCCAGAGCCATATTCATCTCTAACATAGTGAAGGGCGGTTCCGTAGCCACTGGCTGATAAGCTTGATTACTGTCGATGAACTGCTGTTGCTCCAGTGACATCGCTGTAAATTCAGTAGGGTAAATGGAATCAAGAATATTGTTTATTGAGTCAGACCAGGTAAAGGTTGAAGAGCCATCCGGTTTGAGAGTTGTACTAAGAACCTCACCTCTAGGCAGCCTATTGGTGACGATACGGAACACGATGCCCCATGGGTCTTCATTGCCAATAGTAGAGACCAGGGTGTGCCATGATTCCTTCTTACACTTACGAATTTCCTTGGTGTACATGTTTCTAACTACCCGATATGCCTCCCGGGCAGCTTCAACCTCATGTGGGGGAAGATGGGCACGTGCACGTTGGTAAGTTTTCCTGGCTTGTTGTGCCCTCTTTCTTAAGTCCCGAAGGTCTGTATTCCACCAGGGGACAGCATAGCGGTATGGCCTCCTACGCGGAATGGACAGATCACAGGCACTTTTGATGATGGCAGTAATATTGCGTACACAGTGATCTGGGGAGAGTGAAGCCGGTAGAGGAACATCATCCGGTAGCCTTCTGGACAGTTCCACAAAGAAGCGTTGCCAATCCGCTTTTTTGGTGTTATAACGCACAATGTCCTTTGGAATCGATGCGACGCGTTCCACCGAGCGAACAAGGGAGAATGTGATCGCTCTGTGGTCTGAAGTGGTCCAGGACTCCTGGACCGTCCAGCCGGAAAGTTTGTTGGCTAAGTCAGGCGTAGCCATTGTGATATCAATTTCGCTCTCCCAGAGTGGGCCACTGTAAGTGGGTAGATGTCCTGGGCGGTTTAAGATTTGTAAGCCTGATGTGAGGATAAGGTCCTCCAGTCTTGAGCCATTTCCTAGGGCATTCCTATCTGGTGCCTGACTGTGCCAGAGTGGCGAGCGACAGTTTGAGTCCATGCCTATCAGTAGATGCCCACCCGGGAGGAGCTGGAGTGCCATTTCAATCAGAGAGATAGCAGCAGTGATGTCTTCACCTGGATGGCTGTAGAGAGAGAGGATGAACAGTGATCCAAGAGATGTCATGATTTGGGCACAGGCACTGATAGAAGTGCATAGTGGTGTGATCTTGGTTGCTGTGATATCAGGGTTTCTGATGACAATCGCAGCCCATGGTTGGTCATTTGTACAGTGGATAATTTTATATGATGAGGGGTAGCCCATAACCACCCCAGAGCGAACATAGGGCTCCTGTAGCAGGATTAGATCTATTTGTTTTTCCTCAGCCTTTATCTTCAGCTGGTCTGCAACAACTCTTGCTCTCTGTGCATTTAATTGTACAATTCTTATCTCTAGTTGGTAATTGGGAGAAAGAATTCTATCCATAATTTATTCGCATTTGGTAAAGACTCTTTACTTTTAGATAGACAGGGCAGTTGGTATCTCGGATGGAATGTTGGTGTGGAGCCTTTGCAGCCTTGCAATTTGCGCAGCTTGGCGGCTGATCTCTGACAGGACAATCCTTATAGCCGTGTCCCTTTTGGGCACAGTGGCCACATGTGGATTCACGCTGATTGCAAGTATGTGAGGTATGGCCAAAGCGGAGACACCTGTAACATCTGCGGACAGGAATATATTCTTTGAATCTATGGCTGCCCCATCCAATGAATATTCTGTTTTGAGCTCCCAGAATTTGCCATGCTCTGGTTGATAGTTCGATTACCCAGTTTACGTTTGTAGGTGACTTGGTCTTCGTTTTGTATTTCGGAATAATATCATCCACGCTAGCCTCATCTTGCAGGTATATACTCAGATTTTTATTAAAGATCTCGGCTTTGAGCTCCTCTGGTGTTAAGCTCTCGTCCACATCAAAGATCACAACTGAAGGCCCTTTTTTCTTTGGGGCTTCTGCCCTAAGCCCGAAATTTGTCATGTCGGCATTATTCAGGATGGTTTGTGCCTCCTCCCTGGTGTCTGTTTCTATTAAGACTCCTGGATGCCTGGTCTTTCTAATACTCTTTATTTTTACAGTTTTCATCTGCTCCTTGAAGTTTTTTGTGAGTGCTTCCTTGACCGCTTCACTGGTATCTAAATGTGCGTCTTCCACTGGTTTAACCAAAATAACATGTGATTCAGGCTTTCTTACCGCCTTTCGGTTTTGTACTTTTCCTGGTTGGTTAGGCACATATTGAGCTGCATTCCTCAACGCCTCTGAAAAGGAGTGGGGGCGTTGTTGCATTTGTTTTTCCCCCTCCTGTGTGAGAACTTCGATTTTTGCTTTCAGCCTCTCGTGGTCGACGTGCAATTTTTGGACCACTGTCTCCATTTTACTGAAGATCTCTATCACGTCAGTTCTAATGGCAGCAGTAATTCTACTTGATTGCCTAGCCGTATACGGAAATACAAATAAAACTCACCTCATTAGTCCTCGCATGCGAGCTTATATAGTTCCCGAACTCCCTTTATTTCCTACATTACCAAAAACATGCGCCAAGCAATATTGGGGCCCTTATGTGTAGCACAGTTGGTAAAATTGCCGTCCCCTCCACATCGGGTGGAAAAGACCTGAGTTTGCATCCCGTCGATGACGTGAGGAATTTTTACGGGTCTTTTTCACAACATGGATGAGATAGTCGGTCTCATGCGAGATTAGCATGATTTTTCATACTGGAAACTCGGATTTTTAGTCCGGCAAACCAGGGGCGGCTCGTCCATAGTCACTGCAGCATTCCGAGCTATTTAAATCTAGATATACAGTGAATGGAGTTATATGAAATTTTGTGAAGAACAATGCAACACAATGAATATTTTTATTAACAGCAATCGCATATAGTTTTTTTTTTTTTTTTTTATGAAAACCCCAAACACGAAAGGTATCAAAACCTATAGTACTTAGTACCGTGCATGGGTTGAAGGAGAAGTATGGAGGGAGCGGGGGTGCCGGAAACTTTGCTCTAGAGACTAAACATGGGTTTCACCACTTCAAGCCTCCAATAAGCAAAGTGGTGGTATTTCACCGGTTGATGAAAATATAGTAGGCGCACCCTATATTTATATATACATATTTTATAGGTGAAATGAATCAGTCACTGTATAGCGTGCAGTGCAGACTTCATCGTTGACCATGATGGGTGTGTAGCCACAATGCCGGTCTTTTTGTTATTCGCCCGAATTCCCATTAAGTAACTAAATAATAGCAGCGTTAAGTCAATATTCAACAGTGTAATTATGTGATTACAGCTTAATTGCGAATTTTTTTTTTTTTTTCTTGGTAGTTGTTGGCGCATAGGCTTCTGTGGCCATAATGCACCTCCCAAGGTTTTTGCAGTACATTGATCCAAGCCCGAGGCGAGAATCGAACCCGCGACCTTTGGGTTGCCAGGCAGGCACTTTACTCACCCGGCCAGCCCGGTCGGCTAATTGTGAATTGAGCTTGAACTTGGTAAGTTGTAGTTATATTATGAGGTGATGTGAATTTTATTCGATCATGATCTCCATGCTTCCCCATGAAGGAAATGGCGTGACAGTGAATAAACTTCAGCAGCTTATTTTTCACAATTAACTCTCCAAAAAAAAAAAAAAAAAATGCGATTAAAAAAGAAGACTGTCCCACACCAAAGATTCAAATTTCTCAGCGGGGAATAAGTAATAATAAGAATTATATTAGCAATTTTAAAACTAAATGGTACCAAAGGAAAAGTTGCCTTTGTAGTTGTGAAGTTAAAAATACATTGTTTTGTTTTCCATGTTTAGTGTTCGTAGGTGACTTAACTTGTACAAAAATTGGCTTTACAAACATATACAGAATGAAAGAAAAAAAAAACTCTAAAACATGAGAGTTCGAAGAAACATATTGATAATGTGATTTCACTATCGCTTTTACGAACCGTAAATATTAAAGAACAGCTTAATGAGGCCTACAGACTTTCGATCTGCAAACATAACAGAAGTTACCAAGGATCGTGAGGTATTATCTAAAATAATAGACTGCATTAAATTTTGTGGACAGTTTGAAATTCCTTTAAGTGGACATGACGAAAAAGACGATTCTAAAAATCCAGGAGTATTCAGAGGATTAATATATTTACCCTATACATTAGATTCCAATTTAAAGAAACATTTAGAAAGTAATGCAGCATTTAAAGGCATTTCAAAACTATTCAGAATGATATTCTTGACTGTTTGCTGCAAATATGCCGGGATGAAATAAAAAGAGAAATTAAAGAAGCTTCGTTCGTAGTTGTCATGGCTGATGACACAACAGATGTTTCAGAACATATACAAATGGTAACTGTTCTGAGATATAAACTGAATGGAGACATTTTTGAGCGTGTTTGGGGTTTTTTTCACTCCAAAAAACCAAACGGCAGAGGGAATATCGAAGTGCATTCTAGATCAGTTAGACATAATATGTACTCAAGGAAATAATCAAAAACTGGTTGCTCAGACATTTGATGGCGCAAGCGTGATGAAAGGCAAGCAAGGGGGAGTTCAAGCTAAAATAAAAGAAGTGTACAAAAATGCATTTTTTATTCACTGCTATGCACACCAACTGAATCTGATGATGAGAAATGCAGCAAGTTGTACCCGAGATTCAAGAATATTCTTTTTGAACCTCATGTCGATACCAACATTTTTTTTGAGATCACCACAGCGTCTCTCTGTTCTCAGAAGGCATATGGACAGCCGTGTTGCCCGACCTTCCCGTACAAGATGGAACTTCAATATACCCACCGTGAACAGTGTTTATGAAAATTTTGAATCCTTAAAAAAAAGTGCACGAAGGAACTACAAGCGACAGCAAACGCAGATAAGACGATTTCAGAAGCAACTGGAATTTGCACATTTTGAGTGATGAAAAATTCCAGTTCTCGTTAGAACTTTTGCATCAGATAATGCCTCACGTGAAGTTATTTATAATCAAATGCAATTTCGAGAAATTGAGTCAGTTAAAGCACATGAATATATAGGAAACTTTAAGAATGCCATTCGAAAAATCAGGAATTCAATGTACAGTACAGCGAAAATCCTTCAAAAACACTCATGATTGAAGCGAAGGAAGTATGCGACTATATAGGTGTTGGCATAGGTGAGACATATTCTTTTACAAAGCAATTAATTGCTGCCAAATTGTGTAACAGGGATAACTTTGTTATTCTTTGTAGGAAAATGCCCATGCAGAGGTACGGGACACTACTGAGGCATATCCCACGATTGAAAGAGAAAAATTTCTTACGGAATTACAAGTTTGCTATAGCAGACATGATCTACACAATTCTTGCAAATTAACTGACTCGCTGAAATTTATCTAAGAAAATAATCTAGCTGAAGTTCATGGTGAACTTACAAAACTCATAAAAGCTCTTTTGATCATTCCGATGAATACTTCAGAGACCGAACGCTGCCATTCCACATTAAAAAGAATAAAAACATTTTTAAGGAGCACTATGAATCAGAAACGGCTAAATGCTCAAGCAATGCTTTCAATTGAGAAAAGCTAGGTCAACAGTGCACCAAACTTGAATGAAAAAGTTATTAATCAATTTTCAACATATAAAAACTGAAGAATGGATTATGTTTTTAAATAAAAGTTCAAGTCTGTTAATGGTAAATGTCTAGTTAATGTTTTGTAGTATTTTTAACTCGCTTATTATTATTACTGTGTATGTCTACATGTCTTATAACCAAGGCAATTTAATGTAACTTTAAGACTCAGCATCCCCAAACATCAGAGTCACGAGCCGCCACTGCAGCACACAGAAATTCGACCATAGAACACACGCAATTTACAGACAGTATACACGGAGCCTTAGTCGCTGATGCTCCTAAAACAACCTCCTACCTGCTGTTGCACCAGTTCACATAAGCCACCTCCCACCGGGAAATTTCCCAGCATCGAAATTACCCAATTTCCCCATTAGTGTCCCCCTGCATAAGACCTGTCCACAAGTCTAGGACAGGCCACACGCCAGCAATCAACATCTGAATTGACTGCAGTTTAAACCCAGTTTAATCCTTAATGAAACTTGGAAAGGAAGCAGGTACGATCTTGCACGAGTGGAAATGCCTTTTTATTTCATAAATATTGAAAGAAAAAGTGGGACACTTAATTTACTCTTGAGGATTGGTGCATGCTAATTTTAAGGAGACCGAACTCCTAAAAAAAAAGTGTATAGGCTGTTACAACTAATCCAAAGAAACTGCGTTCTTCCCCCACATTCCAATCTTTGTGTGGATCGCCATTGTCCCAGTTGGCGAACCCTTCCCCGCCAAAGGGACCGATTTCCTTCCACTCAAACTGGCTGTTTGCGTGGGTAGCAGAATGGTCATAATCACCATCCTCCCCACACGGGGTGGAAAAGACGCAGATTCGAATTCTATCAATAACGAGCGGAACTTCTGGCCTTCTTTCACTTCGTAGTTGAGTTGGTTTCACGCGAGAATAGCATTTGTTTTTTTTACCCAAACTAACTTATAATTTCAAAAAAAAAAAAAAGAAAAAGCGCTGTGAAGAGTGGCCTTAGCCTCCTTATAGTGCACTGTGTACTACGTCAACAAGTTTTCATATACAAGTAATGCACGTTGCTTAAACTTATATATAAGGAAATTGTATTTGGAAATCTTAAGGAACAAAATAATCATGTTTAACAAAGAAGAAGGTTAGAGGAAGTTTTCGTCAGATAATTGTGCAGGAATATCAAGTCCACTTGAAAGTAACGAACGTTGTCAGGGAAGGTTTTCTCACGAGATCCATGACTAATGATATAGTTATAACGCAGTATGTTCCTTCGTAATAACCTTGGTTTGTTTTCTTGGTTTTTTGCGGTGCAACCAGTATATGATGAAAACAGTTATGAAAAAAAAAAAAAAAAAAAGTAAAGAAACGGAATGAGTTATAGAATATCGTGCATCTTCAATGATAACTAGAAACAAATATGTAATAAAACTACTGTCGAGGTAAAATTTGCCTCATGAAAGCACATTAGTTCGTTGAAGGAACAGCTAAGACTAGTTGAGCAGATAATTTGCATAATGATGTCACAGAAGCAAGCATCTGCCCGAAGAGTTACTGTGGATGAGTTATTCTGCACTTCCACCTTGTGCGCAGTTTACAATATTAGTAGAGAATGAAAGGGACTTGGGGGTGGTTGTGCAGGCAGATATGAAGTTCTCTGAGCAGTGCAGACGGGCTGCAAGAGTAGCTCATGGAGTATTGTCAATGATATACAGGAATTTTTCCAGCAGGGATAAGGAGGTGATTATTCCATTGTATAAGGCGATGGTCAGGCCACACCTAGAGTACTGTATACAGGTCTGGAGGCCTCATTTCAAGAAGGATGTAGAGCTGCTGGAACGAGTACAGAGAAGGGCAACAAGATTAGTGAATGGAACAAAGGGGTGCTCTTACGAAGAAAGGCTTAAGTTTTGCAAATTACAGTGTCTGGAGACTAGGCACCAGCGAGGTGATCTGATAGAGGTGTATAAAGCCTTGAATGGTTTAAGCATGCTCAATGCTGATGGGATTCTTCCTCTAGCTCAGAAAAATCACCTGAGAGGGCATAAATTCAAATTGAGGAAAGACAGATGTAGGATAGACGTGCGGAACTTTGCCTTTAGCCAGCGCGTGGTTGGTTGGTGGAACAGACTTCCATCCCTTGTGGTGGAGGTTGATAGCCTAAATAAGTTTAAGGCTCAGCTGGACAGGTATTTTGAACGAACAGAGGGGTGAAGTGGAAGTGGAAGAGCCTTAGTTGCTTTGGCACTTAACACACTTACCTAACCCAATAACCTTTCCATTTTACGACTAAGCTTCTGATTTTCTCTATTGCATTTATCTTGAATAAACTCTAATTTATTTATCTTCCTAAACTAAACTATCTGGCCAAAATATTAGGAACATTTTTCTTGGCGTCAACTGATAATTAAACATACGGTATGCAAATATCAGTTGTTACATGATATGATCACAATCACAGTGTTTATCTGACTGGTATCAGATAAGCAAATTACTGGTGTTTCGGAACGCTACCGATGACGGGAGGAATTTTTATGGGTCTTTTTCACAACGTCGCTGAGTTAGACGGTCTCAGGCGAAGGTGGAATTGTTTTTTCTCCCAGAAACTCTGATATTGCGTTCAGCAAACAGAAATCCGACCTCAGAACAAAGGCAATTTACAGACAATATACATGGAACATCATGGCCTTAGTCGCCAATGCTCCTAAAACTATACAACAAAAACAACCTCGGGAGAATAAGTTCGAGTTCGAATCCCATCAATGACCCGAAAATTGTTATGGGCTTTTTCCACGGCCAAGCACCCTATCCGCGTAAGTTGGTTTCAGGCAATGTTACATGGCTTTTCTCCCGGAAACTTGGTTTTCATCAAGTCAACAGGCCAACCAACTACACAATGCACGCAATTTACAAAGGTTTTACCGACTAATTCATAAAACAAACAGTAAACGGGTTAGTCCCATTGCACCGTGTTTTGTTCGTAGTGAACTGCCGAAGTAGATAAATGGAATCGTTTTAATTGTATCTCATATTGTGAATACCTTCACAACGAGTTACCTTGGTATTGGACTACCTAGGATAATTAACGTTTCACCAATGGAGACGCCTAATGTTATTTATTCTCGGATGATACCACCACGCAGAATGCACCGTTTTAATGGTACTAACCCGTTCACTAGTGAATCTTACACATAGCAAATTAATTACCTTACTTAATAAAACAGACAGTATACGTGAACTCTAATTCTTAACAATAAAAAGCAGTTAGAAATTTCACCACCAGTGTAGCTTAAAGGGATTAATTTAGAAACACAAAAGAGATAAAATTTTCACCCATAATTCTTAGCGATCAAATCCCCATTGTGTCCAATATTATATTGATTCACATCTGTGACAGTTGTCGGTCGAACACGAGCATGCGTTCAGTAGTAAAAATCTTTACGAGCACCTTGCATAAAATGATATATACACTGGTGTTCAAAGAAAGAGCATCACCCCTTAAAATTGTAATTGTCGTCCAACTAATGTAAGAATATGGCAATATTTCTGACAGATTGCATCAGATAAGATTTACGCGCATAGGTGAAGATGTAATATTGCACCAGCTGTTACTTTCAGCTACATAAAGCACGCTCTGCAAGAGTTGCAGTCATTCCTTGTTGTGTCAAGATAGCGAGTTACATGCAGTTGACACCACGAAGAAACAGTGCCATTGTTGCTTTACGTGAGGAAGGATGTTCTTCCTGTCATATTGCTTATAGAATGTCTTGTAATCAGTCGACAGTGAGCAGATTTTTTTCCAAACTCAAGAATACTGGTTCTGCTGATAGGAAAAAAGGAACCGGACGCAAACGAGTCTCTAGGCCAAAACAGGACCGCGTTTTGAAGCGCTTATGCATTAAAAACCGTAAAGCTTCTTCTTCTGAGCTGAAAGGAGAATGGGAAGCACATACAGGAGTGGTAGCAAGTGCAGAAACGGTCAGAAGACGCCTCTTCCAAAATGGACTTGTAGCCCGTTGTCCTAAGAAGAAGCCCCTCCTCACACACAAAAAATGAAAAAGGGCTGATTAATTTGGTATGAGGAGCATGTCAAATGGACCCCATGCAGTGGAAGTCAGTTATTTTCTCGGATGGAAAGAAATTCAACCTGCATGGCTCTGATGGGAGACAAACGATTCGCCGCAGACGTGGTGAAGAATACCATCCAGACTGTACGGTGTCTACAGTGAAATTCTCTACCAGTCAAGTGATATGGGGTTGCATTTCGTATCGCGGAGTAGGACACCTGCAGTTTATAAAAGGTTCCGTAAATACCAATGAATACCTGGCTGAATCGGAAGGCAAATTGCTGCCAACGATTAGAGACCATTTCAAGCTGCGAAATAACTGCATCTTTCAGGACGACTCTGTGCCTTGTCATCAGGGGAAAAGTGTAAGTAGGCACTTCTGTAGTTACTTTAGCTTCATTTCTGCTGTTTTCATGTAATCATGTATATTACTGTATATTTTGTACATTATTGTTTATTTAACCCTGTAAAAGTCTCGGGTCGAGCACGAATGTACCCTTGTTTATTGTACATTGTGTTCCTCGCACCTTAGTCTGTATTCACACCCTTCTGGCACAGAGCCGTCCCGGGGTGACCCAAGGTTTCTTGGGAAATAAACTGATTTTAATAATAATAATAATAAAAAAAATAATAACTACAGATCGGACCATGCCTCTTGTCATCTAAACAGCACTGCCTGCACCATATTCTCCTGAGCTTGGAGCCATTCCAGCTGAAAGGAAGCTAGATCCACCGAGATTTCCAGAGTAAAAACTGACCTGGTAAATTGTGGTTACCGAACCCATACATTAGACAAGTGCTTGTTACAAGCACAAGAGCTTACGACCCGCCCGAGACCGTCGTCCCCACATGACAATATGCCTATCGCCTATATTCCCTACTATCCAGGCACGTCACACCACATTTCAAAAATCCTCTGGAAATACCGCATAAAATGCGTACAACTAACTGGTAGGAGCTTACGCTCTCTGTTAATGTGAAAACTCCAATTGTCCCTCTTTTGCGTAGCGGAGTAGTATACTGCATAACTTGCAAAGATTGTGACAGTTGCTATATAGGGGAGAGTTCGAGACTCCTTCAAGGCCGCCTTGAAGACCATGACAGAGCGATTCGCCTTGGTAACACTGACCACTCCACAATCGCAGAACATTTTTGGTCGACCCACCATGACCTTAACCCTAAACGCGATTACGAAGTGATCGACCAATCCCGGGATTTCCACCACCGCCTTTGTCTACAATCGTTAAACATATCAATTCAAGAAACTTGAATCGCTGCAGGGCACGAGACTACAATCTATCTTCGAATAAATTGCCTTGAAGCTCGACAGATGCTGGCAGCTAACCGGTAAGCATAACACTACACGTTTCTGGACGTTGTACAGAGTGTTGTTTCATCACAGAGTAACTTGGTGGAGATGAACTATATGTTCCTGTAGCCGCTGTACGGAAGATACTATACATATCTACATGTCTACACCTGACTGACATAGTGACACCCAACACTGGCAACCTGCAGAAGACCTATGGGGGAAAAATCAGGACGTATACGAACCTAAGACAGGGGATCAAAGAGATGTGGCATGTGCAAAAAGTAACGACCATCCCGATCATCCTGTCAACAAACGGTATGGTGCCAAAGACCGTACATAAGACCGTACCTTACAGCAATAGGTCTCCCAGCGAACACCTACTAGGAACTCCAGAAAGTAGGAATTTTGAACACCTGTAGGATGGTCAGAGAGTTCCTCGACCAACAGTAGCCCCAGAGATAACAACCACCCTGTGCACTTGGAAACAATACACGTCTCGAGGTGGAACCCCATCAGGGAGAAATTATATATAATAATAATAACTCGCTATCCTGAGCACCTGTAGGCACAGAGTAGTAAGATACAGAGTGGTCACTTCCTCAATTACTTCCAGCGCCATATTGTATGAACATAGAACTAACTCAGCCATCACAACCCAGAGAGTACTAACACGTATGCCCAAAGCTAATAAAGCGTTTACTGTATTTGGATTTGATTAGTGTTAGTTGAGCGTAGCAAGTTCGATTTACGTTGCTTTTTCGTTATTATAATCATAATTATAATGATAATTATTTGTGTAGTTGTCTACACAAAAATATCGTGGACAGAAAGTGTTTCTTTCGTAACAAAGCTGGAGTGCCATTCCCCCGATTTCGGAAAGAACATTTAAGATAATTTATCGTAATTACCTATCGTAAAAATCGAGAGAGAGAGAGAAAGGAATCTCCAAAAAAGAGAAGAATGATGATATCCGGCTGAGGACACTGGGTGAGCCAAGCCCATACTCATCAGATGTGAGCCCTGGGGATAAACTGGGAAATATATAATGAAATGTTAAAAAAAAAAAAAAAAAAAAACCCTACTGAATAACTAATTCATAACTTATTACATTAATATGAATAATGTATTGATAATCGAAATAATGGTTTAGCGAATGATTAAATAATTTAAATCTAGATATTTCTAGATAACAGTTCCCAGTTTTTTTAGTGTAGTGAACTGTCCACAAGAAAGTCATAAGCATGTTTCAGTCTTTATCAGTACCTTTCTTACAACTCCAATATCAAAATTATTTGAATTTTGATGCTAGAGTTGTAAGAAAGATACTGATATTTGTATTAGCAAAGGAAGCTTTGCTTCCTACAGTATATTATATACTGTATATACGTATATTCTCGTGTTTCAAACAAGCGAATCTTCTTCATATAATTTTATAAATGACAACCAGGAAAAAGTGGTGCACTTTCTCTTCTCAGAGATATGTTTTAATTTATTTAATCTATTTTAATATAATTGGAAACTTTTACTCTCTTTACTTTCCTTTATGTAAATTTAACCCTAACCAATACTGATCTAGAGGTGAATACTAAGATAATAAGCTTTGCTAAGAATATTAATAGATAATCAACAGTACTTCAAGCTTTCAGCTGTAACATTAGTCATTACTACTGTATATAAAATTACGGATAATCATAGCAGGTTTCAGTACCTGCTATACGAATCACCTGCCGGTGTATACTGTACTGGACTTCAACCAATATCACTATATAATTATTTCCCTGCATTTACATAGGTCACATAGGAAAAGGCCTTTTGCTTTGGGTTCATTAATATATGAGGGATATTGTTGCATCCGAAGGAGTAGAACTGAAATATTTACAAACTATACAAATATTGAAAATATTTACAAAATACTAAAATACAGTTTAGTGTTTTGAAATATTCATTAATATAAAAAAAAAAAAATGTTACAATGGATCATCAAATGTTAGACAGTGAATCAGGTGCACGAGGTTGGTGAACGTTATGGAGGCAGTTGTCAATAATTAATTGCATTTGGAGTGACATAATTACCTCGCCCTCTTCTCCTATTGGCTGAATCACTAGGAGGAAAAATTTTTTAATATATAGATATATAATAATAATAATTGTATTAAAAACTATTAAAAATATTGCTTATAAAATTATATATATATATATATATGTGTGTGAAAACATAAGTAAATTAACATGTTACACTGAAGAAATGAATTTAAAGAATAATAAGAAGAAAAGTTGAGGGGAAGAAAAAGGTAAGGGCGAAAACAAACACATTTGAACCAGGGAAAGTGAAAACAGCTGCTTCAAGCGTTTTCACACAGCTATCATAACACTTAATTTTCACTTCCCAAAATATTTACTTATGTTTAGATATTGCTATGCTGCCGTCTTTCATAACGTCTTTTTTCGCATCGAAATAATAATTAATTATGAATATCTGATACTAATAATCAGTGAATCGATATAGTGTCCATCGCAACTACAAAACTGTAGAAAATTCTCCAAGGAACACTTCGCAATGTTCTTGCTTGTTTCCATGTTCATGCAATTATTATTATTATTATTATTAGCTACATGGTTTGATTTGATTGATTTGGTAGTTGTTGGCGCATCGGCTTCTGTGGCCATATTGCACCTCCCAAGGTTTTTGCAGTACTTTGATCCAAGCCCGAGGCGGGAATTGAACCCGCGACCTTTAGCTACATGGTGCAAGGAAGCCTGAGACTTATGCTGCACCAGCCAAAAAAAAAAAAAAAAAATCCCGAGTTACCCTGAGAGAGAGAGAGAGAGAGTCAAAAGTCAAAGGGAATCACCAAGAAAAGGAAGAATGATGATATCCAGCTAAGGACCCCTGGGTGTGTCGAGCCCATACTCACCAGATATGAGCCCCTGGGGGTGATGGCTCCATTTTCTATGCATTTTAACATGAAAAAGGAATTAACATTATCGCCTATGAGAGTGTCCACTCTGTATCTTACTACTCTGTGCCTGTAGGATAGGGAGAGAATTCCTCGACCCACAGAGAAGAAAGATATGTTATTACTCTGGGCCTCGACCAATAGTGACACCAGACAACAACCACCCTGTGCACTTCGTACGTGTACCCGTACGTGGTGGAATCCTTCATCAGGAAGAAATAATCAACCAACAATAATAATAATAATAGTCGTGTTAAAAATAATGTGCCATTATCTACCAACGGCAGTTTTCCGAATAAAAAGACTGAACATTATTTTATTTTTTAAACTACTTTTACGAAAACAAAAGAAGTTCAGTAGCGTGACGGTTTTCCTTTTACGTATTACTGGTAACAATATCAAAAAAAAAAAAAAAAAAAAACTACTCATTTAATATTAACACCAATCAGTTAGCCGAAAATATTATTGGGTAAGTACCATTTGAAATACATAATTCATTTCTTCTAAGCTAGTATTGCTTTTGCAACGAAGCTACTGTTACTGCAGGTAAGAACTTCCTTTTTGTTAGTATCATTGTACATAAGCAAGTACAGTAGACGTTAAACTTCGAGGCTTTGAAGTCCCACGTTTGTCAAAGAAATGTAGCAAAAATACATCATCAGTTTTGAGAATAAATGGGCCTGCTGCACTGGAATCCATAGGATTATAAATAATTAGGCGTATATATAAATAATTAGACGCACGTCCATGCAGCAATAATGAACATCAGTTTAATGATTGAATGAACTACCTCGTGTCCTCGCACGCCTCACTGCACGGACAACTGTGTCCGTTAGAATAATTTTATCTCTAAAGTTTCCATTTACGGTTGACAAAGAGGCACGTTTAGTCTCGAAAGATACAGGTATCTATTTGTGATTAAAGATATTTTATTTTACTGGTTATACGCCTAATTATTTATAATTATCAGTTTTCTGAGAAATGCAGACAAGCTGCAAGAGCAGGTCATGGGGTTTTGTAAATAATATAGAGGAATTTTGCTAGCAGGGAAAAGGAGGGATTATCCCTTTGTTTAAGGGTCAGGCCACGCCTTGAGTACTGCGTACAAGTCTAGAGGCCTCATTTTATGAAGGATGTAGGTTTTCTTAAGCGTTTACAGAGAAGGGCAACAAGATTGGTAAGGGTAATGAAATAATCCTCCTACCAAGAGAGGCTTAAGTTCTGCAAATTGCAGCGGCTGGAGACTAGGCACCTGCGAGGTTATCTGATTGAGGTGTATACGGTCTTGAATAGGTTAAGTACGCTGAATTCTGATGGGATACTGAATTCTTCCAATTGCTCAGATTCCGCACCTCAGGGTGCATAAATTCAAACTGAGGAAAGACAGTTGTTAGAATAGATGTGCAGAAATTTGGCTTTAGCCAGTGGGTGGCTAATCCCTGGAACAAACTTCCATCTGTCGTTGTGGACGTTAATCGCTTAAATAAATTCAAGGAGGAAATGGACAAAATTTTAGAGGGAATGGTTGTGTGAATTTTTTTTTTTTTTTTTTTTTTTGGCTGATGCTACATAATACGCTTGCTTTCTTGCATCTGATTCTTCTATTACTATTACTAAAAACCGCTTGTATGCGTTTCTTATAAAAATAAAGCGAGCCCAGTTTTTAATACTTTGTTTTAATATTTTCTGTTAAAAAAAAAAGTGTTTTTTTTATAAATATGGTACAAATGCTCCTTTAATGTTATGATTAAAAAGTAAATTGAAATCGCGTTATTAAAAGAAGTAACAGTAAAACTACAGAACACGGTGCCCCTCTGAAAAAAACCTAACCTGCTATGGTTAGCGTTAGTTAGGGTTTTAAAACAGCTGGAAGAGGGGAAATAAACACCCCAAGACCACGGCAGGCTGAAGATGCACCATGTTCTGGATTATAGCCGAAGTAACTTTTAATAATACATGTACTTACTTATATAACAATTTGAATAATGAGCACTTGAAATTAGTGGCTAACTAGAATGAGGCATGTGAGTCACGTGCCCCAGGCCGCCAAATTGGGGAGGTTAAAAAATGCAAAAATTCCAAAAGAATAGTTTACAAGGGGAGCCAGTTTTTTTTATTTGCCGTGGGCTCCATCAACCCTAGTTATGCTACTACTTGAAATACTCAGTTTTGATAAATAAGATTTATAGAATTTAAATTATACAATTAACTCTTCGTACAATTAATCTTGTAATTCATATGAACACTAAAATTATGGTTCAATTCATTAACCTAATCGCACCGAAAAAAGAAAAAAATCTGCATTTATTAAAAGTTGAATGAGTTAGATGACCAGATTTTCAGTATGCATTCCTAAAATGTGGTGCAAATCTCACTTCCCTGGCTTTTCCAGGATAATCTAATGTTGGTAACTGCAATATTATTTTATAAAACAGTGCTCAAAATGATTGAGTCAAAGTCATGTAAAATTACACTGATGTGCAAAATTTAAAGACCAGTCAGGTTTTCACCTGTAGCTTCTCATAGAATTGGCCTAGATATGGGAAACGCATACTAAAGGAACCTCGTGAGTACAGAAATGATGAAGAAAACAACACCGACACAACAACGGAAACAAAACGGTACAGAGGGACTTTATTCAAAAATGACAACTTAGCACTGGCTGCCATGATACAGAAGCATCACTGCCAAAGATGGAACAAAGGGAAGAGGTGGTCCTCAGTAGGAGATATGGCTACCGCCTAATGTCGGTGCAGGTTTTGCACCGCCTGTCCATACTTAGAACAATGTTGTTGATAAGTTTTTGCAGTAACAGTGTCCATTCCTTTGTCAGCCCCATCTGCAGCTGATGAACATTTTCTGGTGGATGTGGACGTGCCACTAGGCATCTCCCCAGAGCGGCCCATATGTGTTCGATGGGATTTAGATCGTTTGAACGGGCAGGCCAATCCATACGAACAATGTTCTCACTTTACAAAAGTACATCAACAGCTGCAGTCGATGGGGTGTGCGTTATCATCGATAAACACGAACTCGTGGCCAATGGCACCTCGGAACAGTCGCACATGGGGAAGGATTACCTCAGTACAGTAGCTTGCACCAGTTACAGTACCGCCTTCCAGTATCTGGAGATGTGTACGTCTATCCAAGACAACGCCTCGCCAGACGAGAAGACCTCGACAGCCATATCGATCCCTTTCAGTGATGTTTGCGGGGTGATACCGTGTGCCAAACTCTCGCCAGATTAGCTGACGTCCAGAATCGCTGCTGAGACTGAATCTACTCTCATCAGTAAAGAGTACCTTAAGTAAAGATTTTGTGGTTGTAACCTTTAGAAATAGTGGTCCTTAAGTTTTGCACAAACGATGTTTCAATCAGTTAACTGCAGAACCACAAAATCGAAATACACTGCAATTATTGTGCAGGCAGATATGAAGTTTTCTGAGCAATGCGGACAGGTTGCCAGGGCAGGTCATGGGGTTTTGTCAATGATATATAGGAATTTTCCTAGCAGGGAAAAGGAGGTGATTATCCCTCTGTTTAAGGCAATGGTCAGGCCACGCCTTGAGTTCTGCGTACAGGTCTGGAGGCCTCATTTTAGGAAGGATGTAGATTTACTTGAGCGTGTACAGAGAAGGGCAACAAGATTGGTGAGGGGAATGAAGGGATCCTCTTATCAAGAGAGGCTTAAGTTCTGCAAATGGCAGTGGCTGGAGACTAGGCACCTGCGCGGTGAACTGATTGAGGTGTATAAGGCCTTGAATGGGTTCAGCACGCTAAATTCTGATGGGATCCTTCCACTTGTTCAGATTACGAACCTAAGGGGGCATAAATTCAAATTAAGAAAAGACAGATGTTGAATAGATGTGCGGAAATTTGCCTTTAGCCAGCGGGTGGTTAATTGCTGGAACAAACTTCCATCTGTCATTGTGGAAGTTGATAAGGAGGAACTGGACAGGCATTTGGAGGGAATGGTGTGTTTTTTTTTTTTTTTTGGCTGATGCTGCATCAGCTCATACACTTGCTTTCTTGCATCACATGCCACTACTACTACTACTACTACTATTATCATGTTATATAAATCGTTAAATGTAGAAACTCAAAACTCAAAATACATTTTAGAGAATACCAGGTAAACCTATTGAAAACTAGAATTATCTGTTTATGAATAACTACACTGAGCGGATCCTATTTGTTTTTAAAATTTTCTGTTTTACAACGAAGTTAAAAATTTTGTAACAAATGGATTTGTAATCCATGTTTGAAATATCGTTTTGATGTGGAGATTTCCATTCGAATCCATATTTGTGTTCAGTGCACATGGTATAGAAAATGTAATTTATTTCCACATTAACTTAATGTTAAGGAATTTTAAAAAAAAGTAATGAATAAAATAAAATAAAATAAATAAAAAATAAAAAGTCCTGGGCACAGCTTCGAATTCCATCTAGATAGAAGGAACTGTTATAATGTAGCCGAATTACTCGATCTTGGGACAGTTACATGAGTTTACCTCACGGAAACTGATTTTTCGTTTAGCAAAAGTAAACTGACCGAAATATCATGCTATTACAATTATAACATGCTGATGTTTCATAGCATTACATTCACCGGTACTAAAGCATGCTACTCTTTTTTCAGTATTGCGTTTTTATTTATTTATTTTTTAAGAATGGTTCTCAGCAACCAGCATTAAATGAGTGAGAAAAGCTCTGCAGTTATTTATTTTATTATTCATTGGAACGTTGTTCTGTAAAAAATATAGGAATAATGTATGTATATACATCCTCGCCTAATGTTTTCAATCATGTTTCATTTTCAAAGTTTTTATTAAAATAGGACCAACTTCTTTACCACTTTTATTAAAATATTTTCTATTTTGTCCAAAAAAAAAAAAAAACTAAATAATATTTAAGAAATTTCTAGAATATTGGAGAATATATTCCAGAAAGGTGTAAAAGATTGCTGAAAGTTGTAGATTGTAGTATGTCCTAAGAAAGTGGGACTATTGTTTCATCAATATAGAAGATTGTAGATCAGAGGTTTCCAACCACCGGTACTCGAGGTGTGAATGAAACCACTGCAATTTCCCTCATGGGAGGGTAAACATTTTAAATTTTAATATATCTTAATAAAGCCAAAACTTCTCTTTATTTTTCACAGTTCGAATCTATGAGAGTATTTCAGTCTTTCTTCTTGGAAATACACCTCTTTTCCTTCTTGTACTTCTTAATTTTTTCCTTATTATTTTATACCGTAAATCTTCCTTCAGAGGTTTGTTAGTGAACATTAAAAGTAATGTTTGCAGTTGTAGTGATTTCACAGGTAATTTGAAATTAAATCATTCGACATTACGACATACTGCTGTCCTAATTATTATTTTTATTCCAGTGATAAAATTAATGTTTTTAAAAGAAAATTAAAACTAATGAAAGAACAGGTATTAAAAAACAATATGAGCATGTTCTCTTCTCTTCGTGATTTTATCCAAGAAAATAACATATTTGTTACCAAAAATATAACTGGCATCATCCACGAACATTTAAAATCTTTGCACACAAGTTTTGAAAAATATTTCCAGGAAGATTTTACATCACAGAATTAGATTAGGAATCATTTCGCATTGTCGAATAAGATCCCAGAAGATGTGATGTACAAGGACTCATTCATAGCTTTAGTGTCTGACGGGGGCTAAATGTTAAAATTTAAGAGTTCAAACTTAACAAAATTTTGGCTATCTATCCGCCAAGCATATTCCCTACTTTCTGAGCAGACATTGAAAGTTTTAATGCTATTTAATTCTACTAACTTGTGTGAGGCTGGATTTTCAGCGATGACTGCAATGAAAAATAAATAAATATTGAACTTCGATGAATATTGAATCAGATCTTCGACTGAAACTGACACGAATCAATCCAGATTCGCTAGTAAAACCGAAACAGATTCAAATTCTAAACAGAAACAAAAAAATTCAAGTAAAGAGGATAATGTTTAAACCACATATAATGTGAAAATATAAAAACCTCATTTATAATTTGTATTTTCTAATTAATAAATGTTTTTTCTGATTTTAGTAGAATAGCTCGGTTTTGCTTAACTAATTATTCATGTGACTTTTCAAAACAGACTTATGTACCTATCGGTACGTAAAAAGATACAATGCGATTGACCAGTACGCGGGCTTATAAAGGTTAGGAACCTCTGTTGTAGATGATTCTAGACTGTTTTGCAATAATATAAATTCAGGAGTATTAGCATTAGCATTAGCATTAGCATTAGTAGAGGCATTTGATGCAAGAAAGCAAGCTTATGCAGCATCAGCCAAAAAAAAAAAAAAACCCACTTCCACTTCACCCCTCTTTTCGTTCAAAATACCTGTCCAGCTCAGCCTTAAACTTATTTAGGCTATCAACCTCCACGACAAGGGATGGAAATCTGTTCCACCAACCAACCACCCGCTGGCTAAAGGCAAATTTCCGCACGTCTATCCTACTACTGTCTTTCCTCAATTTGAATTTATGCCCTCTCAGGTGATCATTCTGAGCTAGAGGAAGAATCCCATCAGCATTGAGCATGCTCAAACCATTCAAGGCTTTATACCTCTATCAGATCACCTCGCTGATGCCTAGTCTCTAGACACTGTAATTTGCAAAACTTAAGCCTTTCTTCGTAAGAGCACCCCTTTGTTCCATTCACTAATCTTGTTGCCCTTCTCTGTACTCGTTCCAGCAGCTCTACATCCTTCTTGAAATGAGGCCTCCAGACCTGTATACAGTACTCTAGGTGTGGCCTGACCATTGCCTTATACAAGGGAATAATCACCTCCTTATCCCTGCTGGAAAAATTCCAGTATATCATTGACAATACTCCATGAGCTACTCTTGCAGCCCGTCTGCACTGCTCAGAGAACTTCACATCTGCCTGCACAACCACCCCCAAGTCCCTTTCATTCTCTACCACTGTCAGTGTAGTACCACATAGTTGATACGTTGCTCTGGGGTTGCTGTTTCTCATGTGTAGTACTTTACATTTGTCAATGTTAAACTTCATTTGCCACCTCTCAGCCCATCTGCTCAACCTTTCCAGATCCTTTTGCAGCAGCATAGTGTCAGTAGTGTCCTTGACAACCCTGCCAACCTTTGTATCGTCTGCAAACTTGGACATTAAGCTTGATATACCATCATCAATTTCATTTACAAATATAGAAAACAATAATGGACCAAACACTGAACCCTGAGGGACTCCACTAATAACATTAGTCCACCATGAGCATTGTCAATTGATCACTCTCTGTCTTCTCCCCCTCAACCTCCCCTTTATCCATAGCAGCAATTTGCCACCAATGTCACACTGCTCCAATTTGTGTAGCAGCCTTCCATGTGCGTTAGCATTAGTAGAGGCATATGATGCAAGAAAGCAAGCTTATGCAGCATCAGCCAAAAAAAAAATAAATAAATAAACCCTTCCACTTCACCCCTCCGTTCGTTCGAAATACCTGTCCAGCTGAGCCTTAAATTTATTTAGGCTATCAACTTCCACAACAAGAAATGGAAGTCTGTTCCACCAGCCAACTACCCGCTCGCTATAGTCAAATTTCCGCACATCTATCCTACATCTGTCTTTCCTCAATTTGAATTTATGGCCTCTCAGTTGATTATTCTGAGCAGCAAAAGGCAGTATCCCATCAGAATTGAGCATGATCAAACCATTCAAGGCTTTGTGCACCTCTATCAGATCACATCCCCAGTGCCTAGTCTCCAGACACTGCAATTTGCAAAACTTAAGCCTTTCTTCGTAAGAGCAATCCTTCGTTCCGTTCACTAACCTTCTTGCCCTTCTCTGTACTCGTTCCAGCAGCTCCACATCCTTCTTGAAATGAGGCCTCCAGACCTGTATACAGTACTCATGGTGCAGCCTAACCATTGCCTTATACAAGGAAATAATCACCTCCCTATCCCTGCTAGAAAAATTCCTGTATATCATTGATAAGACACTATGAGCTACTCTTGCAAACCGTCTGCACTGATCAGAGAACTTCATATCTGCCTCCACAATTATCCCCAGGTCCTTCTCATTCTCTGCCACTGTCAGTGTAGTAGCACAGAGTTGATACGTTGCTCTGGGGTTGCTGTTTCCCATATGTAGTACTTTACATTTGTCAATGTTAAACTTCATTTGCCACCTCTCAGCCCATCTGCTCAACCTTTCCAGATCCTGTTGCAGCAGCATCGCGTCAGTAGCATCCTTAATAAACCTGCCAACCTTCGTATCGTCTGCAAACTTGGACATTAAGCTTGATATACCATCATCAATATTATTTATAAATACAGAAAACAACAATGGACACAACACTGAACCCTGAGTGACTCCACTAAAAACATTAGTCCACGATGAGCAGTGTCCATTAATTACCACTCTCTGTCTTCTGCCACTAAACCATCCCTTTATCCATAGCAACAATTTGCCACCAATGCCACACGCATCAATTTGTGCAGCAGTCTTTCATGTGCAACAGTATCAAAAGCCTTTCTAAGATCCAAATATATAATATCAAAGTTATTCGCTGCATCCAGTTCTTTCGACTGCATCATAGTATCCAATCAAATTGGTCAGGGAAGAATTCCCCTTAACTATACAGGAATTTTTCCAGCAGGTATAAGGAGGTGATTATTCCATTGTATAAGGCAATGGTCAGGCCACACCTAGAGTACTGTATACAGGTCTGGAGGCCTCATTTCAAGAAGGATGTAGAGCTGCTGGAACGAGTACAGAGAAGGGCAACAAGATTAGTGAATGGAACAAAGGGGTGCTCTTACGAAGAAAGGCTTAGGTTTTGCAAATTACAGTGTCTGGAGACTAGGCACCAGCGATGTGATCTGATAGAGGTGTATAAAGCCTTGAATGGTTTAAGCATGCTCAATGCTGATGGGCTTCTTCCTCTAGCTCAGAAAAATCACCTGAGAGGGCATAAATTGAAATTGAGGAAAGACAGATGTAGGATAGAAGTGCGGAAATTTGCCTTTAGCCAGCGGGTGGTTGGTTGGTGGAACACTGTCACCCCTTGTGGTGGAGGTTGATAGCCTAAATAAGTTTAAGGCTCAGCTGGACAGGTATTTTGAACGAACAGAGGGGTGAAGTGGAAGGGTTTTTTTTTTTTTTTTTTTTGGCTGATGCTGCATAAGCTTGCTTTCTTGCATCAAATGCCTCTACTAATGCTAATGCTAAAACCATGCTGTGTCCATGCTATAACTGAATTCTTGTCAAGATGATCCTGCAGTGCTTCTTTAACCAGTGCTTCCATTAATTTTCCTGGAACAGAAGTTAAACTCACAGAACTATAATTACTCGTGTCAGCCTTTGATCCTCCTTTGTGAATTGGGGTTACATTTGCACATCTCCAGTCTGTGGGTACTTCCCCTGAGTCGAAGGAAACTCTCATAATTATGGCTAACGGATTGCTTACTTCCTTTGCTGCCTCCTTTAATGTAACTATATAGATCCCCCCCCCCCGGTGCCTTTCTTGTGTTTATCTTCAACAATTTCTCCTCCACATTACTCTCAGTTATTACAAGATACCCTAGCTTACTGCCAGAGCTGAATACACCTCTGGCATTCCCCTCCCTGAATAACTCTTCATGTGTGAATGTAGATGCAAAATATTGATTTAGTTTGTTAGCTACCTGAGCAGGATCATCCACAGTTGACCCATCGATATCAAGTGGACCAATCTGATTCATCCCCTTCCTTCTGGAGTTTACATAAGTAAAGAACTCCTTGCTGTTTTTCTTTGCATCCCACTGCCAAAGATATTTCTCGTAATCTGCCTTCGCCTGCCTAACCTCCTTTGTAACTTGGTTACAGATCAACTTATATCTATCATAGGCTTCTGTGTCACATCTTAATTTATATGTTTCCCATGCATTTTTCTTCTCTGCCATATGTCTCATTAGTTCATCTGACATCCATTTAGGCCTGAACCTTGCACAATATTTCTTATTTGGTATGTAAAGCCTAGTAGCTTCCAAGATAAGTTCTTTGAATGCTTCCCATTTTGAGTTTGCTGTTGGTAACATCATCAGTTGGTTCAACTGTGTAGCATTTAAATACTGTCTCAGACCACCGTAGTCGCCTTTACAAAAGCAATAACCTTTCCCTTTACCCCTGATGGTAGTTACCTCCTTGAGTAAATCCCACTTCAGCACACTATGATCACTGCCACCTAGTAGTTCCTGTATCTGCAGATTCTTAATGCATGAAGAATCACTACTGATAATCAAATCAAGAGTATTGCCCCCCTCTACTTGCCTCCCGATCATGCTGATTTAGAAAAAAATCATCCAATAAATCCACAAAAACCTTGCTAGTGTTTGAGTGACCAACCCACAAATTCCAGTCAGTATCTGGGAAATTAAAATCCCCCATTATAAGACTCTCTGATTTACTGGCCCACTCTATTTCCCTGTACAGTTTCTTATTATACTCATCGGAGTCATTAGGCCTATAGCATATTCTTACTCTCAATTTTGATCTCCCAATGCTCATGTCACACCAAACTGACTCGACACTGCGCTGTCCAGCGATGTCAACTGGCTTCACTTCCTTGGATTTTATGTGTTTCTTAACTAATAGCATAACCCCTCCTCCCTTCCTATTCTGTCTCCATTAATATTTAATGCGATGGATGAGCTTGGTGGAAATTTATTAGCTTATCAATATTAGGTTTAATATCTGTATGTAGAAGTCGTAAATCGCCACGTTTAATATCCTAACTTATTTATGTAATTAACTTTAATTTTTATGACTTAATTTAAGTGACTATAACTGACTTTATTTATGTAGTTGTAATTTTTTACGAAGAAGGAATAAAGTGCAGTAAATAGTTTTCTTTATAATTCACACACATACATGCAGGGCTGCATTTACGTTTTTGGAGGCAAACAGACAAATATTCATTTCAGTTATTTAGCTTCACTTTATATCGGTGGGCTAAAAAAAAAGCGCTGGCGAGGGTTTTTTTTTAGGGGAGCAGTGATCCAAAAAAAAAGTTTGAGAAGCACTAGTTTAGCCCGTCAAATTCCTGAAGTGAAATCTCTCCATATTCCCAAAATTTATGGAAAATCTTGCATATCGTTTGGAATGTTTGTAAAGACTATTATAAAATTAATCCTGGAGGATATTTTGATGAAAAATAAACATTGTGTTTAATATTAAACATTTTAATATTTTTGCTATAAATTTTTCAATGCTTAATAAAAAATTTAAAATACTTTATAGTGTGCTTTTTATATTAAACTTTACATTATTATAGCTAATTTAAAAAAAAAAATGTAAAATAAATGTCCTGAATTGGAATACTAAAGATCCGGTCACTTTATACTAATAATTATATACATTATTATATTGTATATCGCGCGATCCTGGTGTCGTTTTTCAAATGTCAATCACCAGAATTGCCCGAAAAGATGACTCTATAACATACTCTGTTTCTAACATGAAGTACATGCAATGGAAAAATAGAATTACATCAAAATATATAACTGGGAGGGAAAAAAAATATATGAAATGATATAAAATTTAAGCTATAAGTGAGGATATAAAGATTGCTAGCATGTAATTTAATGTTGACACCACAAAACACTCGAAAATAGTTATAAACATATATGAAAAATGAAACTAAAGCTACAACAAAAATGAACAAAGAAACTAAAACAGGAAGCATTATTGAGAGTAGACAAAGGCTGGAGTTCTGGAGTTCCATATGAATATATAAAAACCTGCTTATATTGTAGCATTTTTTTCTTTGTTCATTTTTCTTTTAGCTTTAGTTTCATGGTATGTTTATATTTAAAACTATTTTCAGGTCCTTTGCTGTGACAACCTTAACTTACATTCTGGCAGTCTTTAAATCCATTCTTATATCTTACATTTTATATTTAATATATTTTTATTTTTTCCCCCTCTCCAAATAATATATTTTCATGTAATTCTATTTTGTCATGGCATGTACTTTATGTTAGAAACAGAGGACACTATATTGTCGTCTTTTTGGGCAATTCTGGTGGTTGACACTTGAAAATCACAAAATGACACTAGGATTGTACAATGTATGACAATATAATCATGTGTATATATCTAGTATAATAATAAAAGAGAATGGGTCTGTGGCACTGATTTCCATAGTTTAAGTGAAGAATAATACAGCAGGGCCAGTGGAGGTAGTATCTAAAATAATTTGATAAGTTAAAATTAATACAAGAAGCTTTCAGGGTGACGAACCCCTTCTTCAGCAAGTAAAAGTAAAAATACATAAAGAAATGCAAACATATAAACGTTAAGAATATAATGAATACTAAATAGGGAGTGCATGCTCAGATGACTTGGAGAGCACACATATGAATGCAAGATTGTACAGACATTCATTCATTAGATGAGGTGCTTATTGTTGGTGCACGGGGTATATATGGGATTGCTGCCAACGTTTGTCGTGCTTCCAAACTATTGACTCTAAAATAGGGTGTAGAGTTGTACCTCTGCAGCGAATTAAGACTTTTGGACAGCTGGATATATTTAACGATCCTAACCATAGGCGGTGATGGTAGTGCCAAGATTGGTTGATCACCTCACAATCGCATCTCCGGTTGAGGTCATGAGTTGACCAAAAATATTCCGTGCTTGAGGAGTGCTCAGTGTCACCCAAGCGGATCTTAGAAATCTGGTCTGAGGTGCCCGGATAATATGAAAAATAGGCAGTAGGTATACTGTCGTGAGGCGACGAGGGCCTCTGGTGAGTTGCAAACTCTTGTGCTTGTAGCAGGCACCTGTCTAACACACAGGCTGGACATCCACAGTTGGTAGGTCAGCTTTTACTCTGAAAACCTCAGTGTGCCTAGCTACCTCTGAGCTGGAATGGCTCCAAGCTCAAGAGAGTCGAGCACGTGTGGTGCTGTTTAGATGACAAGGGGCATGGTATATATATATATATATATAACACAGTATATATATATATATTAGATTTTAGGGTGTAATCATAAGATTAAGATTCAACATAACCTCCATCATTATTGATATAAAGATCATTTAAACAGCGAGATTTTTGAGAACTTTTAACACAGCCACACTTTTAACATTCCCTCATAGAAAAAAGTCCAATGGGATAAATTGGCTGAGCAAGCTAGCCAAGCATTTGGCCCACCTCTGCTGATCATCTGTTTGGGAAGCTTCTGTTTAAAAATTGTCAAACATTCCAGACAAGGGGGAAAGCTCCTCAGTCTTGCTAGAAAGCCACACTAACTCCAATTCCTAATTGTCTTAGTCCAGGAATAATAATAAAAAAACAATGCAAGATAACTATCATCCATCATTGACCACTATTCCTTCAAAAAAAGAAAGTACCAATTATGCAGGTTTTCTCCACACTATACCAGATATTGACTTTAGGGGAATCCCTTTCCAGAATACAAGAATCCCAGAATTCTTGTATTTTCTCAGTCCCCAAATATGTCAGTTGTGGTGATAAACAGCAAATCAATGACAGAACACACTCATATTACAGACATTATATACGGCACAATACAGCCTAAGTTGCTAATGTGGTTTAGTACAACTAATCAGGTTATATTTTAGTTAACTGTTTATAAAATTAATAACAATATTTTATTTCAAATATGCCTTTGTTTCAGGAATCAAGAATAACATGCATGATGCAAAAAAAAATAAATCAGAAAAAAAAACAGAGACGATACAGTTACAGAGAATTCTGAAACATCAATGCCAGATGGAGGAGAATTGGAAGAACATTGCCTCTCTGGCAAATTCTATTTCCATAGAAAAATATGAAACTCTGCTTAAGAGAATGTCTAGCGGTTGTTGTTATTTGGTTTTTAGGAACATTAGCAACTAAGGCCATATTGCTCCGGGAATATGCGGTGGTCATTCCCTGACCTTTCTGCATCCTCCGTATTTGGTGGCGATGGGCTCGAACCCCCGTCTAATCAAGAAGCGTGTGCTACGCACTGCTGCTCCTTCCCATATGACTACGGAGGCGCCGCGTCTAGCAGTAGACTGGATTGAAGGTAATGATTTATTTGTTTCGAATGCATTTCTAGTCAGGATCCTTGGATTTGACTTGCTAATAGCAATTGGCCTTGAGGCTGACTAACTCAAGATACTGAGTAGGAAATCCACGACTATTGACAGCTGGTCTCGAACCCTGCACACTCCACTCAGTACAGCCTTGCTAACATGGCTAATGGTGATGATGAAGCCTCAGCAAGCAGTTTGGAGTGCCAAAAGTGGCACGCACGTTATTCTTTCATTAATACTGTTTTATAGTGAAAAAAAATGTAGTGATGTTAGTCATTGTTTTTTTCTGTGCATCTGATACATCCACGTGTAATGAGTGGAACAAAAAGTAATTTTTAATGTAGTTCTTGGTGGTTTATATCACTGATTCCAAATTACGGATGATGAATCCATTTTTTTTTCTTTTCTTCTCTTTCAAATCAGCTTGTATCAGCTTGTATTTAAGTTAACTGTTTATATAATTAAAAATTATATTTTATTTCAGATATGTTTCTGTTTCAGAAATCAAGAATAACATGGATACAATTATTTTTGATAAAGATCTTGCAATGTGGTCCAGTTCCTCAGCACACGGCTTTTATAATGGATGGAAATAGAAGATTTGCAGAGAAACATAACCTTAAAAAAATTGAAGGGCACACTCAAGGTGTTGAAAAAGCCAAATCAGTAAGCCACTTAGTTTAATCTATGCTTCTTTTTAAAAATATTATTGCAGTAAATTCTTTAAAATTAGTACCATTGGAGATTGGGAGGGGTTGGATTTTAAATATATTTTTGACTTTTAGAGAGGTATACATAGTGGCTCAGCAGTTTTCGAGAGCCATATTTCAACGAATGTTTAGTAATAACCAGTAGCGTAGTGAGGATTTTTTTAGCAGGTACATTGACAAAAAAAAGGGGGGGGGGGGGCAATTGCAATTCACAAAAACAGGGCCACTTGCTTTCTAAAAAAATTCCACAATACCAGATTTCAGTGTTGGGGTTACAATGTACCTGCTGGACTCTACCCTGGCTATGCCACTGGTATTAATAACTAAACTTCATTACATATGTAAACATTTATAATGACTAAATGGGAGTGTTAGTAGTTACAAATGTAAATAACAGTTCAATTTGTAAAATGTGAATAAATAATATTGGTGTAAATACACCATAGTTTACCCATAAATTTAACTACATAAGTAGAGTAATGGCATAGTTTAATTTTATCTCATATTGTTGCTACCTTCATAACGAGATACCAGGTATTGCACTACTTCGAATAAATAATGCTTCTCTAGTAGAGGAGACTACTGTTATTTATTCTCAGTCGGCACAACCATGCAGATGCTTTTCGGAGCTTGTTGGCTCACTCATCAGTGGGCGGGCAGGTACCCTGATAATGTAGACATGCCATCACATTGCGAAGTTAATTCCACAATATGAGAGATGCCAAATGGTGAAGATAATGATAATATTTTGAAGACTAAATACACAAGGCATAATATGTTATGGGTGAAATTAATTATATAATATTGGTATAAATACACCATAGTTTACCCATAAATTTAACTACATAAGTAATGTAATGGCATTGTTTGATTGTATCTCATATTGTAGCTACCTTCACAATGAGAGAGAATAAATGATAGCAGTCTCCTCTACTAGAGAAGCGTTATTTATTCGAAGTAGTGCAAACCTGGTATCTTGTTGTGAAGGTAGCCACAATACAAGATTAAATCAAATGATGCCGTTACACTACTTTGATAGCTTAAATAAATTCAAGGCAGGACTAGACAAATCCCAGGGGCTCACATCTGGTGAGTATGGGCTTGGCACACCCAGGGTCCCAAGCTGGATATCATTATTCTTCTCTTTCTTGGTGATTCCCTTCTATTTCTTAGTCTTGTTCGCTTACTCTCTCTCTCTCTCTGAGGGTAACTCAATTTTTTTTTTTTTTTTTTTTTGGCTGGTGCGGCAAAAGCCTCAGGCTTCCTTGTACCATATGGCTAATGATAATAATAATAATTTGGAATGAATGGATCAATGAAATTGAAAGGTTTTTTTTTTTTGCTGATCCTGTGTAAGCTTGCTTTCTTGCATCATGTGCCTTTACTAATGCTAATATATATGAATTCATTTATTATTATTATTATTATTATTACTAGCCATATCGTACAAGGAAGCCTGAGGCTTATGCTGCACCAGCTAAAAAAAAAATTTCCAAGTTACTCAGAGAGAGAGAGAAGTAGAAGGGAATCACCAAGAAGAGAAAAATAATGATATCCAGCTCAGGACCCTGGGTGTGCCAACCCCATACTCACCAGATGTGAGCGCCTGGGGTATATTTTCTCATTCAGCTTTTATTTTTTCAGATCTGTTTACTAAAAATGCACTGCAAGTTGAGAAAATAGGTTTTCTAAAAATATATAAATTAAACGTGGTGTAAGCAATTAATGATGCAGCAAAATTAAAGGCTATTACCATATTTAAAAATTATTGTCAAACACAACAAATAATGTAGTAGTAGTAGTAGTAGTGGCACATGATGCAAGAAAGCAAGTGTAGGAGCTTATGCAGCATCAGCCAAAAAAAAAAAAAAAAAAAATCACACCATTCCCTCCAAATGCCTGTCCAGTTCCTCCTTAAATTTATTTAACCTATCAACTTCCACAACGACAGATGGAAGTTTGTTCCAGCAATTAACCACCCACTGGCTAAAGGCAAATTTCCGCACATCTATTCTACATCTGTCCTTTCTTAATTTGAACTTATGTCCCCGTAGGTTGGTAATCTGAACAAGTGGAAGGATCCCATCAGAATTCAGCGTGCTCAACCCATTCAAGGCCTTATAGACCTCAATCAGATCACCGTGCAGGTGCCTAGTCTCCAGCCACTGCAATTTGCAGAACTTAAGCCTCTCTTGGTAAGAGAATCCCTTCATTCCCCTCACCAATTGTGTTGCTCTTCTCTGTACACGCTCAAGCAAATCTACATCCTTCCTAAAATGAGGCCTCCAGACCTGTACGCAGTACTCAAGGCGTGGCCTGACCATTGCCTTATACAGAGGGACAATTACCTCCTTATGTTGGAGAGATGTAACTGAAATGATGAGTTACTTAGGCCTTGCAACCTACACACAAACACAAAAAACAAATTAAAACTCCATAATGAAAAAAAGAAAGAAAAAAAAAAGAAAGAAATAAAAATGCTATAGTTAACAAGCAAGAACTGTCACTCACCCAGAGAAACCCAATGGCATGAGCTTTTGTTTTAGTATAGTGTGACTGCTGCCTGAAATAACTAAAGAGAACCCCTCTGTCTCACATCACACTCTTGAGTGGATGTATATACCTACGAAGGAAGGAAATAACAAAAAAAAAAAAAAAGTTTGAAACCTGCATTAACCGATAAATTGGAAAAATGACCATGGATGGTTATTTTTCTTTTCCATATTGAAAAGAAAACATCTTAATTGCAAATTGCCGAATGACACAACTAATCAGACATAATGTAAATTTCCATGTCGAACCCAGCCAGCATATGCAAATATGCAACACAAAATACTATCATAATCATTGCCATAAATTCTTTGCCATGTGGCAGGTCCATAAGAGCCAGCACTCCATCATAACTCATCTCTTCTTGTCTTCTTCAGCACACAATACCTATCAGCCTATATCAGATCATTCAACATTTGATTTTTCCTTCTCCTTCTTGAATTTTCCCCATTATTTTCCCCTTCAGACTTTTTGCCCATTATTTTCCCAAACTCTCTCCCATCACACATATCCAGTTCAGTTTTTCTAGTTTAGCATAAAAATATTTTTAAAAAATACTAAAAGCAGCAAGACAGACAGACAGAGAGAGAGAGAGAGAGAGAGAGAGAGAGAGAGAGAGAGAGAGAGAGAGAGAGAGACTATTTCATCGTACAATAATTGTTAATTTTTTCCTTTGTGTGAAATGAGTGATATAAATGCTGTTTTGTGTTTATCTTTTAATTTCAGATAATCCTTTGGTGTCGTGAAGTGGGAATTAAAACAATATCACTGTATGCATTTAGTACAGAAAACTTCAAGCGGTCTGAGGAAGAAGTTGCTGGGTTGATGAATTTATTTCTGTCTTATTTAACACAACTATTTGAGGATAAGTAAGTTTCAACTTTATTGTCATCATAAGAAGTTTTTTTTTTCTTCTGCTTATAAAGACCTTCATCCTTGTTCTTATTGTAGACAAAACCCTTAGTTGTTAATGCCCAATTCTTGCATTCTATATAAGAAAAAGTTAGTTATTTAATAAAGACATTTTTAAAACTATACTTCATTAAATGATGTACAGATCAAAAAAAATCAAAAATCGAATCTACTTGCTAGTCAAAATAACAGGGGCTCACATCTGGTATCGGCTTGGCACACCCAGGGTACTGAGCTGGATATCATCATTCTTCTCTTCCTTGGTGATTCCCTTTTATCTCTCTCTCTCTCTCTCTCTCTCTCTCTCTCTCTCTCTCTCTCTCTCTCTCTCTCTCGGGGTAGTTTAGACATTTTTTTTTGGCTGGTGCAACATAAGCCTCAAGCTTCCTTGCACCATACGGCTAATAATAATAATAATAATAAAAAAATATTTAATTGTACATGAGTTGGCAAAAGCCTTGGCGCCTCCATAGCCAGGTGGGCAGGAGCAGCAGTGCGTAGCACACGCTTCTTGATTAGACCTGGGTTCGAGCCCGTGACCACCAAATACGGAGGATGCGGAAAGTTCAGGGAATGACCACCGCATATTCCCGGAGCAATATGGCCTTAGTTGCTAATGCTCCTAAAAACCAAAACAACAACAACAACAACAAAAGCCTTAGTTATGTATGTAGATAAAGGCAAAATCAGTTTGTACAAATGCATTAACCTCACATCGTTAAATGAACGGTGCTTGTCCGTATGGAGAGGTACACTCAGCGATCATCAAATTATGATCATATACTTAATACAGTGTTGGCCACATGCACAGATAACAGCTGTTATTCGTCTAGGTATTGATTCCACAAGATATATGAAGAAGTTTGTAGGGATCTGCAGCCATGCTGCCTACAAGGTTTTGATATAGATGTTGATATAGATGACAGGTGCATGTCTGTATGCCTCACTTCCCATCCTAAAATATCCCACAAGAGTTCAGTTCAACTGAGGTCAGGTGAATTTGGAGACCAATATAGATGGGTGATATCTTCACTGTGTCCTTGAACCACTCGAACACAGTGCAGGCCTGATGACATGGTGTATTATCGTCTTTGAAGATTCTGTTTCTGTAAAGGAAAAAATGCAACATGGCAGGGTGCACATGGTCTCCTAAGAGCTTCTGGTAGGTCTCACCAGTTAAATGTTGGTTCATATGCACCAGGAGAAGTAGGACTGGATAGTAGACACCATGCACGATGGTCCATGGACTTGTGTTGCTTGTGTTACACATGATGATGACTGTTGACATGTTGCACCAGGTATTTGGACTCATCTGACCAGTACACTCATTTCCAGTCCTCCAGTGTGCAACTGGCTTATTGTTCACACCACAGCTTTAACCATCAACAATGATCAGTGGTGAGAAGAGGGTGTCTCTTGGGTTATCTGCTGCATCAAAACCCACGCTGTGCATGGCATATCATCATTTTGGATATTATTCTTGCATTCTCCATATTGTATTGCAATGTCAACTATCATATAGTGACCATGTTGTATTGAGCCTGTACTACAATGTGCTGCACCCTTCACTCACAACGATCATCCACCTTGAGTAATCCTTTACAGCTTTGTTGACATGAGGTGGCTCGACCTGTTCAACACCATTCTTTGTATACCTTAAGCAAAGTGGGTCATTGGCCATCGAGAAGGCATGCTATATTGCCATATCTGATATGGAATTACCCGACACACAAGCTCCCACAATCATGCCCCTGTGAAACACCGTGATATCTTTGCTGTGTCCCATAACTGCTACTCTATCAATTGGATTTGAATGACCAGATATAAATTACCACTACTCTAGCATACATTAACATTAGTAGAGGCATATGATTCAAGAAAGCAAGCTAATATAGCATCTGCCAAAAAAAAAAAAAAAAAAAACCGTCCTGTTAAACCCATGCATACACTCCAAACATTTGACTAGTTCAGCCTTCAATTTATTTAAGATATCAACTTCCTGAATAAATCAGATTATTAATAATAAAACGGCATCGTTTTAAGTTATATCTCATATTGTGAATACCTTCACAACGAGTTGCCATGATATTGCACTACTTCGAATAAGTAACGCTTCACCTAAGGAGAAGATTAATGTTACTTATTCAGAATAAGTAACATTAGTCTTCTCCTTAGGTGAAGCGTTACTTATTCGAAGTAGTGCAATATCATGGCAACTCGTTGTGAAGGTATTCACAATATGAGATATAACTTAAAACGATTCCGTTTTATTATTAATAATCTGATTTATTCAGATATAGCTATGTATTCCTGATGCATTTGCACTATATTTATACATAGTCTAGACTCCTTCATAGCTTGAGGCTTATGCCCTAAACGCTTGAGTCTAATATCAACTTCCACAAAGACAGATGGAAATTTGTTCCAACAATTAACCACTTACTGGGTGGAGTCAAATTTCTGCACATCTGTTCTACAAATTAGTCTTTCCTCAATTACAATTAATGCCCCTTCAGGTGTGGAATCTGAGCAATAGGAAGAATGAGCATCAAGCATTGAGCTTGCTCAACCCATTCAAGGCCTTATAAACCTCAATCAGATTACTTCGCAGGTGCCTAGTTTCCAACTGCTGCAATTTTCAGAACTTAAGCCTTTTTTGGTAAGAGGACCCCTTTGTTCCACACACCTCGTTGCTCTTCTCTGTACTCAATCCAGCAGCTCTACATCTTTCCTGAAATGAGGCCTTCAGACCTGTATGCAGTGCTCAAGTTGTGGCCTGACCATTGCCTTATATAAGGGGATAATCACCTCCTTATCCCTGCTAGCAAAATTCCTATATATCAAAGACAAGACCCTATGAGCTGCTCTGGCAGCCTATTTGCACTGCTCAGAAAACTTCATATCTAACTGCACAATTACCCCCAGATCTTTTTTATTCTTCACTATTCTGAGTGTAGTATCAGAATGTTGGAATGTTACTCTGGGATTACTGCTATCAATATGCAGCAATTTACATTTGTCAATGTTAAACTTCAGTTGCAACCTCTCAGCCCATCAAGGCACCTCCGTAGCCAGGTGGGAAGGAGCCGCAGTGCGTAGCACACACTTCTTGATTAGACCGGGGTTCGAGCCCGTCACCACCAAATACGGAGGATGCGGAAAGGTCAGCAAATGACCACCGCATATCCCGGAGCAATATGGCCTTAGTTGCTTATGCTCCTAAAAACCAAATAACAAACAAACAAATAACAATAACAATCTCAGCCCATCTGCTTAACTTTTCCAGATCCTGTTGCAGTAACATATCGTCTTTACTGTCATTAACCATGCCAACTTGGACATTAAGCCTGATATGTCTTCATCAATATCACTGATAAATACAGAAAACAACAATGGACCCAACACGGAGCCAAGCGGGACACCACTAATAACATGAGTCCACAAAGAGCATTGTCCATTGATTACTACTCTCTGTCTTCTGCCACTCACCCATCCCTTTACCAATAGCAGCAACTTGCCCTCAATGCCATAGTGATCCAACTTGTACAGTAGTCTTCCATGTGCAAAACTATCAAAAGCTTTTCGGAAATCCAAGTATATGATATCAAAATTATTTTCTGCATCCAGTTCCTTTGTGACCACATCATAGTATCCAATCACATTGGTCAGATAAGACTTCTCCTTAACAAACCCATGCTGTGTCTGAAAAATAACTGCACAGACAGAAGTTAAACAGAAGTTTAACAAAAGATAAACTAACAGGTCTGTAATTACTCCTGTCACCTTTTGATCCCCCCCTTTGTCAATTGGGGATAAATTTGCACATCTCCAGTTAATGTGAACTGCCTCTTAGTCCAAGGATGTCCTCATAATCATGGCTGAGGGCCTGCTTACTTCCTTTTCTGCTTCCTTTAATATAACTGGATAGATCCTATCCACCCCAGGAGGCTTTCTTATGTTTAACTTCAACAATTTCTTCTCCACTTTGTTCTCAGTTATTACAAAATCATTTGACTCCCTGTAAGAGTTTGATAAGCTTCTGGCCTCCACTTCCCTACAGCATGCCTCACATGTGAATGTAGATCCAAAATACTCATTTAATTTGTCCGCTATCTGAGCAGAATCATCAATAATCGAGCCATTGATATCAAATGGACCAATCTGATTCATCCCTTTTCTTCTAGAGTTTACATAAGTAAAGAAGTCTTTACTATTTTTCTTTGCATCCTTTGCCAAAGGTTTCTGGTAATCTGCCTTTGCTTCTCTGATGACTCCCAGCAGTCCTTGAAATCCCCAGCACCTTGATTTATGGCACCTCAGTAGCCAGGTGGGCAGGAGCAGCAGTGCATAGCACACACTTCTTGATTAGACCGAGATTCGAGCCCGTGACCACCAAATACAGAGGATGCAGAAAGGTCAGGGAATGACCAGCGCATATCCCCGGAGCAATATGGCCTTAGTTGCTAATGCTCCTAAAAATCAAATAACAAACAAACAAACCTTGATTTCCAGGCTCCTGCTCATTCCAATAGAAGCAGTGCAAGAATCACTTTCACTTGTACTTGCGGCTACTTTTAATCTATTAGTCTGTGAATCTTCCCCCCTCTAAGCTAGTAGTTTTCGAACCCACTTAACACTGCCTCGATAGCATTGGCAAATATTCTTGCACCCTTAAAAAGCTTTTTGGCTTTTTATACTGCAAACTATGTAGCATAGTTCATTATGAATGAGGGTAATAATTTAATAATCACTGAGCATAAGTTGCTATTTATTTAAAATGCATGCCAATTTTCAGCAGTGACAGATCTGTTAGGGGTAATCACCTCCCCCCCCCCCAGGGCCTCTGAGTAAATCTGAATAAACACTGTATGTCCCACAGGCAGGGTTGGTAACAAGAATAAAGACAGTATGATACTCCAACTGGATCTAGATAAGTTGGGAAAATGGGCTGAGAAGTGGCAACTGAAGTTTAACATTGACAAATGCAAAGTACTGCATATGGGTAGAAGTAACCCCAGAGAAACGTACCAACTGTGTGGTACTACACTTAAGGTGGTAGAAAATGAAAAAGACCTGAGAGTAATTGTGCAGTCAGATATGAAGTTTGCTGAGCAGTGCAGACGGGCGGCCAGGGCGAGTCATGGAGCCCTTGTTAATGATATATAGGGATTTTGCTAGCAGGCAGAGGGAGGTGATTATCCTATTATACAAGGCAATAGTCAGGCCACACTTAGAGTACTGTGTACAAGTCTGGAGGCCTCATTTTAGGAAGGATGTAGAGTTGCTAGAACGAGTACAAAGAAAGGCAACAAGTTTGGTCAGGGGAACAAAGGGATGCTCTTACCAAGAAAAGCTTAAGTTCTGCAAACTGTAGGCACCTCCGAGGTGATCTGATTGAGGTATATAAGGCCTTGAATGGGTTGAGCAAGCTGAATGTGGATGGGATTCTTCCTCTTGCCCAGACTAAGAACCTGAAGGGGCACAGTTTCAAACTGAGAAAAGACAGTTGTAGATTAGATGAGCAGAAATTTGCCTTTAGTCAGCAGGTAGTTGATTTGTGGAACAGGCTTCCATATGTTGTTGTGGAAGCTAATAGTCTAAATAAATTTAAAGCTGAGCTGGACAGGCATTTGGAACAAATGGAGGGGTGAAATAGGGAGCAATTTTTTTTTTTTTTTTTGGCTGATGCTGCATAAGCTTGCATTCTTGCATCATATGCCTCTACTAATGCTAATGCTAAGATATGGAAATGATGTTACTTCCTAAATGATGCCAAGTCACTAATGTTGGTTTGGTAAAGTAAGCAGTGGGTAGTAGTATTATGCAAGAATAAAATGCAGACTTTAATAAAATCTGCTTCTCAAGAGTTTGATAAACATCAACCTTCTAAGTAGCGTAAAAAAGTAAGTTTCGATCAAACCATTCAAAAATTTAAAAGGTTTTACTCTAGTGCCACCACAGATGTTTTCACATGAAATAAAACATCTTTCGTACATACCAGGTACACACGCTGCTTTGATTGCATCATCCAGAAAGAAACAAAATCATATTTTACTTTTCTAAGTCTAATAGGGACAAGTGGATAATACAGTTATTGCCCCATACATATTCAATGATCGTTGAAATGGTGCCACCTAGGTGGTGGTATCTGCTGAGAATAAGTAACATTAGTCTTCTCCACTGGTGAGTGAAGGTTGCTTATTCAAGGTAGTGCAATATCAGGGCTCTCACTCTGAAGGTTTTCATAATATGAGATATAACAAACATGATGCCATTTCACCTACTTAAACTACTACTCACTACATACCAATAAGATGCAATTGCACTAACTTATCCATTTAGTGAATCTTTCCATAGTTTGAGGCTTTAGCCCAAATAATTGTCTCTAACCTAACCTAAATTTTCAAATAACCTCCAGGGTGCTACAGTATACAAATATATTTTAGATTTTCAATTTGCACTTTTGTTACTAATAGATGTTATTTTTTTTATCTCTAAAATAACATCAGGAAATAGTATTTCAGAATTTTCTACAGTTTTATAATTATATCTTGTATTTAAGTATAATATTGTGACTAAAGTGTCTTAACACTGTGACCAAATAATAATATTGTGACCAAAGTGTCTAATATTTAACCAAAGTGGCTTTTTGAAATTTGTTTCATTAATCTATGCTATCATTTTTCCTTTTGTGTTTTCATTTAGGGAAACCCTCGATAAATTAGGCATAAATGTGAAAGTTGTGGGTGACCTATCGCTCCTTCCACTTAAAATACAGAAACGTGCTGCAGAATTGATGGTATACACCAAATCTTATAATAGGTTAGTTCATTATTTCTCTATTACAGAAGACATTGTATAGAATTATTCACCAAAAAAAGATTAGCATTAGCATTAGTAGAGGCATTTGATGCAAGAAAGCAAGCTTATGCAGCATCAGCCAAAAAAAAAAAAAAAAACTCCCACTTCCACTTCACCCCTCTGTTCGTTCAAAATACCTGTCCAGCTGAGCCTTAAACTTATTTAGGCTATCAACCTCCATGACAAGGGATGGAAGTCTGTTCCACCAACCAACCACCCGCTGGCTAAAGGCAAATTTCCGCACGTCTATCCTACATCTGTCTTTCCTCAATTTGAATTTATGCCCTCTCAGGTGATTATTCTGAGCTAGAGGAAGAATCCCATCAGCATTGAGCATGCTCAAACCATTCAAGGCTTTATACACCTCTATCAGATCACCTTGCTGGTGCCTGGTCTCCAGACACTGTAATTTGCAAAACTTAAGCCTTTCTTCGTAAGAGCACCCCTTTGTTCCATTCACTAATCTTGTTGCCCTTCTCTGTACTCGTTCCAGCAGCTCTACATCCTTCTTGAAATGAGGCCTCCAGACCTGTATACAGTACTCTAAGTGTGGCCTGACCATTGCCTTATACAAGGGAATAATCACCTCCTTATCCCTGCGGGAAAAATTCCTGTATATCATTGACAATACTCCATGAGCTACTCTTGCCGCCCGTCTGCACTGCTCAGAGAACTTCATATCTGCCTGCACAACCACCCCCAAATCCCTTTCATTCTCTACCACTGTCAGTGTAGTACCACAGAGTTGATACGTTGCTCTGGGGTTGCTGTTTCCCATGTGTAGTACTTTACATTTGTCAATGTTAAACTTCATTTGCCACCTCTCAGCCCATCTGCTCAACCTTTCCAGATCCTGTTGCAGCAGCATAGTGTCAGTAGTGTCCTTGACAACCCTGCCAACCGTTGTATCGTCTGCAAACTTGGACATTAAGCTTGATATACCATCATCAATATCATTTATAAATACAGAAAACAACAATGGACACAACACTGAACCCTGAGGGACTCCACTAATAACATTAGTCCACGATGAGCAGTGTCCATTGATTACCACTCTCTGTCTTCTCCCCCTCAACCACCCCTTTATCCATAGCAGCAATTTGCCTCCAGTGTCACACTGCTCCAATTTGTAGCAGCCTTCCATGTGCAACAGTATCAAAAGCCTTTCTAAGATCCAAGTATATAATATCAAAGCTATTCCCTGCATCCATTTCTTTTGTGACTGCATCATAGAATCCAATCAAATTGGTGAGGCAAGACTTCCCCTTAACAAAACCATGCTGTGTCCGAGCTATAACTGAAGTCTTGTCTAAATGATCCTGCAGAGCTTCTTTAACCAGTGCCTCCATTAATTTTCCTGGAACAGAAGTTATGCTCACAGGTCTATAATTACTTGTGTCAGCCTTTGATCCTCCTTTGTGAATTCGGGTCACATTTGCATATTTCCAGTCTATGGATACCTCCCCTGAGTCCAAGGAAGCTCTCATAATTATGGCTAAGCGTTTGCTTACTTCCTTTGCTGCCTCCTTTTATATAACTGGATAGATCCCATCCACCCCGGGTGCCTTTCTTGTGTTTATCTTCAACAATTTCTTCTCCACTTTACTCCCAGTTATTTCAAGATTCTGTAGCTTACTGCTAGAGTTGAATACACCTCTGGCATTCCCCTCGCTGAATAACTCCTCATGTGTGAATGTCATTATTTCTCTATTACAGAAGACATTGTATAGAATTACCAAAAAAAGGTTAATGAAGTATAGTAATAATAGTCGTTTATATGAAAATATATCTAGTGTATTACTGCTTAATACAAGGTAGCTCAAAGATGACTGTTATTTCTGTTATTTGTTTTTTTTTTAATTTTTTTTTTTAGGAGCATTAGCAACTAAGGCCATATTGCTCCGAGATATGCGGTGGTCATTCCCTGACCTTTCCGCATCCTCCATATTTGGTGGTGACGGGCTCGAACCGCTCAAAGATGATAGGACTCCATTCTTAACATTGCCTTGAGTCTGTGAGGTAAACTGTCTGTATCACAGCATCAGTAAAAAAAAAAAAAAAGTACTTTAGTAATTTACAAAAGTCACTTTCTTAATTTCTGAAACAATACAAATGTAAATAAGAATAAAATATTAGATACTGTTGTATCTCTTTTTACTATTGTAACTAGAGAATTCTGCATTTGAATCTCACTAACTCTTAACTATCCTTAACTACCTTAGTATCTTCAAATATGTTTCCAGTCACTTGTTGTGGTGTCACACAGGTTATACAAGTGTTCAGCTATAAATCAGTTTATTTAATCTCATAAACAAGTTTATTAGACTTGTCTGTGGCAAGGAACGTTTTGTACCTCTTTTTTTAACCCTGCATCTAACCCTGAATCCTTTGTGCTGGATTGATGAGACCCGAAAATATTTCAGCAATTCATGCTCTTTCTCTACTCCACCCACACATCTGACACTCCTAATAACTGCTTTTGAAAATGTTTTCTTTGATTTCTTTACTGAAAATTCCAAAAATCTCTCTTAATTATTACACATTTAGGAAAAATTCCAGAATTAAGTTAAACCTAATTATACGCACATGTTGAGTGGCAACTATCACATACAATTTTTGACAGCGAGCTGGCGTTATCGACACATGCTTTCCTCCAATCAGTAATACCTTCTGGCTTCATGACATTGGAGTGTCATCTGGAATCAAACTGTTGACATATGCTTGTTTCATATAGCAGGTATTCCTTTTATTAACAGGCTGGTGTCCAATTGCGCACATTCTTGAAATGTGCAGGTTTTTCGATTAGCATTTTGCTCACTGAAAAGTCCAAAGAGAGTTTTAATTTTAAAAATTAATTAAAAATATATAATTTTAATTAAAAAAATTTATTTTTCACAGTTGCATTCAGAAAAAGATTGAAAATAAAGGTGGCATCAAAAAAAGTGAACAATTTAAAATTATTTTTTGCTGATTTTTCAAATGACATGCACGAGGTTGAAGTGACCTGACATGCATAGAGGAAGAACAATCCTTCACACTACAAGTGATTGGTTAAATGGGTTCTCAACCAGGATTTTCAAATTGGAATGCAATACACCCAGATAAAAGTACCTGCCCGGCAACCCAAAGGTCGCGGGTTCGATTCCCGCCTCGGGCTTGGATCAAAGTACTGCAAAAACCTCGGGAGGTGCAATATGGCCACAGAAGCCGATGCGCCAACAACTACCAAATCAAAAAAAAAAAAAAAAAAACACCCAGATAATCATAACCAAGCTGAATAGGTATTTTGTATCTACATTTACACATGAGGAATTCTTTAGGGAGGGGAATGCTAGAAGTTTTTATTTTAATTTATTTTATTTACATTGCCTGGTAGTGCCATCAGTGCTGGATCAAGGCACGGGCTAACAGGGCTATTGCCTTGGGCACCATTCTTTAAGGGGCACCAAATTTTACAAATCATGAAAAAAATAGATACGTGTTGCCCTCGTATAACACGGTGGTTTGGTTCCTACAAAATCTCATGTAATGCGAAACTGTGTTATATGGGACTAAGAACCAGTACAAAAAGGGGGGTTACGTTTCAAACTCTAACAAAAATACGCCATTTTTTTTATAACTATCGGAAAATTAATTTTTATAGTAGTAATAACTTACTATTTTAACTTTATTTTTATAATAGTAGTATAATATAACTGAACAAACATCTTACTTTACAAACTGTGATACTTATATGTCAGATAATGTACATTCATTTAATTTTATTCCTCTTCATCACTGCTAAGCACAATCTCTTCTGCAGCATCTAGATTTCGTGTACCTTCTGCCACAGAGAAGTAAGTTACTACTCTGTGCCTTCTGCTCTCTTTAAAAGTCACGAACTGCACTCTTCGAAGTCACAATTATTTTTTATGGTCTCAAGCAAGCACAAGTTCAATAGCACAACCTAACCTAGGGATCTCCAAACAAAATACTGTGGACCACCACTTTAAATGATATGTGAAAATCGGAAGAATATTTTTCAGTCAGCAAAATAAAAATAACTTTACGCTTACATACATAGCTTAATTAATACATACTGTAATATGTACATACTAATTGATATTTTTGTTCACTGACTTTTTTTTTGTTGTAAAATTTAACAGAGTAAAAATAATAAGCAATTAATAACAAAGAACATGGCACGCACAAGTTGCAACAAACATGATACGGAGTAATGAGTTTCTGAAAATTTATTTATGTTTTTTATATGATTGAATATTTCGTGGAAGGGAAACCACATTTCACCATAATAATGTGAAAACCCACAGAATTCCAGCTATTGGTTCTTTTGCAAATGCAAGAAGATCGAATTTACTACCCATTTATAATTGATTACACTAACAGAAAAGACCAATAAACCGGAAAGTGCAAATTGTTTTTATTGTTTTATGGTAGTAACCTCCAGAAATGTGCTGTAGAAAAATACCTTGAAGGTGATAACGACTAGCGAATCAACAATAGGGATTCACAAAAAGAAATGGAAAGTTGAAAATTACATCTAACATAATAACAGGGTTTTCCCAGCACAAAATCTCAAAAATACCATGTTATGCAAGATTTCCTGCAATTCTCAAACCGTGTTAGAGTTATTGTTACCGTGTTGTGAGGATTGCCGCAATTTATTAATCGTGTTAGAACGAAACCGTATTGTAGAAGTACCGTGTTAAATTGGAGTTGCCTATATATCATTAGTAAAGGGTGTCAAAAAAATATTTCTGTCCGGGATGCTGAAATACTTTGGTCCAGCCCTGAGCGCCAAAGTGCATATGCACTAATTCTAAAAACTTTACATGTATTTCAATCCATAACAAACAATCAACAAACAGAACAAAATAAAGTTTGTATAATATAAACAGACCATATAAATTAATTATAAAATGAAACATCAGAACTAAATTCAAAACTTTAAAGAATTAAACCTTAAAATTGATCATATATCCAAAGTGAAGCATTAATAACATTAACTTCAAATTTATCGAATAGTACCTTGTATTATCCAGTGCTTCAGTAATCATTTTTGTATCTCATAGAAGAGTGCTCCCACTATGGATCTCTTTCATTCTTCTTTTAAAAACCTTATCAGTAAAATCACAAAATAATCTAAAACATATCTAATCATAAAAGAGACCAGACAGAGTTTCCAAGTCTAGATTAAAAGCCTCATGCTAAAGGTGGTGATGTAGGCAGTGTAATATTGACAGTGGAGCATTACATGGAGACTGGTCTCCACTGCCCTGCAACAACTCAAGAATGCCATAAGTTTATCAAACTCTAACAGGGAGTTGAATTATTTTGTGATAACTGAAAGTAAAAGTAAAAGAAAGTAAAAGAGATATTGTTGAAGTGAAACATAAAAAAGGCACCTGGCATGGATGGAATATATCCATTTATATTGAGGGGGCTGCAAATGGGGGAAGCAAACTCTTAGCCATAATTATGAGAGCATCTTTAGATTCAGGAGAGGTCTCTATGGATGTGCAAATATATCCCCAGTTCACAAAGGGGGTTCACAAAAGGTGACATGAATAATTACAGGCCTGTTAGCATAACTTCTGTTCCAAGGACTGTATTAGAATCTCTGATTAAAGTCTCCAATAATATTCTAATAAATAATACAGGACCATCTTGACAGGAATGCAATTACAGGGGTCGCTGTAAGGATTTGTTATGAGGTGATCTTGTCTGATCTGATCAATTTGATTGGATACTATGATGCAGTAACAGAGGAACTGGATGTAAAAAATAATTTTGATATAATATAAACTTGGATTTCAGGAAAGCTTTTGATACTGCTGTACAAATTGGAGCAGTGTGGCATTAAGGGAAAGTTACTTCTGTGAATAAAAGAATGATTGAGTGAGAGAAGACAGAGAGTGGTTATCAGTGGACACTGCTCTTAGTGGACTAATGATATTAGTGGAGTCCCACAAGTTTCGGTGCTTGGCCCAATGTGGTTTTCTCTATTTATTTAATGTTAATGTTGAGGATATATCAGGCTTAATCTAAGTTTTCATATGATACAAAGTCTGGCAGGGTGGTTAATGACAATAATGAGGGTATACTGCTGCAACAAGATCTAAAAAATTAGGCTGAGAAATGGCAATTGATGTTTAATGTTGACAAATGCAAGCTGCTGCTTATGGGTAGCAGTAATTCAGAGTAACATATCAACTGTGTGATATTACACTTAGGATAGTTAAAAATGAAAAGGATCTTGGGGTAATTGTTTAGTCTGATATGAAGTTCTCTGAGCACTGCTGACAGATTGCCAGGACAGCTCATGGGATTCTGTCAATGATATACAGGAATTTTGCTAGCAGGGATAAGCAGGTGATTAGGATTCATGTCAGGCCACATCTTGAGTCCTGCATACAGGTCTGGAAGCCTCATTTTAGGAAGGATGTAGAGCTGTTGGAACAAGTACAGAGAAGTGCAACAAGATTGGCAATGAGAAACGAGATTGGTGAGGGGTTTTGAAACAGCAAAGGGTTGTTCTTACTAAGAAAGGCTTCATTTCTGTAAATTGCAGCGTCTTCAGACTATACACTTGTGAAATGATCTGACTGAGGTTGTATTTAAGGCTTTGAATTGCTTGAGCAAACACAATGCTGATGGGATTCTTCCTCATGCTCAGATAAGTACATATGGGGGCATAAATTTAAATTGCAGAAAGATGGTTGCAGAATAGGAGTTTGCTTCAGCCAATGGGTGGCTCATTGCTGGAACAAGCTTCCATAGATTGTTGTTGAAGTGGATAGTCTAAATAAATTCAAGGAAGAACTAGACAAACTATTGGACAATCCAAAAAGTTGCAAATTCTGAAAATTGCTTTCTTGCATCATTTATCATTATTTATACTAATACTAATCCTAATCCTGATTAGATTTCCTTTACTGTAGTCAGAAAGTTTCCAAGGGCTATGCACTAGTCTCATGAAATTCATGCAGTTTCACCCATTACAGAAGATTTTTAAAATATAATCATAATACAAAAATCAGAATGTCAAGTTTTATACTGTTCATTTCTCTAATGACTTTGAAAATGATGCCAAATAAATTGATGCCAACCAATTTAGTACTGATATTATTTATAACCCAAGGACTGCTACTTAATGCATATTACTAATTTTAAATTTTGTCCTCTTTTTGACTTATTTACTAAAAATATTACTGTGTCTAGCAGGTAGGTATTAAACAGAGATAAATTAGTTTTTAATGCTCAATCTTGTGTAAACAATAAAATATAAAAATGTGAAGAGTTCAATTAGTGTATAAAACAATTCTTCTGTATTTGACAGTATATCTCTAATTGAGGGTTAAGGTACTAGACATTGCCACAAAGTTAATAGTACAATATTTATTAATATCATAGTTTTTATTTCTCGCATCACAAGTTGCAGTTTATATTTGCAGATTTTCATTACACTGCTCTGCTGCTTATCTTAAGTTTAATTTGCATTGTATATCAATGTATATTCATATACTTCAGGTCAGTAAAAAGAAAACTGGAATTATGGCTCAAAATTTAACTAGTGGAAGAATGAAGTTTCAGCTTGATTGAACTCTGTCTCTCATTATGAGAGAAATCATCTCGAGTTTATTCTCTCTTATATTGGTTGACTTCAAGTGACAGGTTACACACAGCAGTTACAGTTCTTCTAATAACACTTCGTTGAGAAGTCATTTTGGTGAAAAGATGGGAGAAGAAATATAAATGGGAAATGATCTCAGCAGATAAACAGAAAAGAGAGTCCCTAAGCATGATTTTTAAAAGAGCTATTTTACTTTGCAGGTTATTTCCATTAAGAGATTACTACAAATTATTACACTCATTCCACGATTATTACCTTTGTTAATAGCATCATCTTCTAGAACTTCTACCAGTTTATTGGTCACATGCACCACTCCTATGTGATCAGGATTACTAAGAAAGTAAAAGAAGCAAGATGATATCATAAGGGACGACTGATTCCTCATTGAACAATCAGGGTTCATTTGCTCCCCAAGAAGCCGGTAATCCCAGCCTATCCTTCTAAAGAGCAGTTCCTCTTGTAATCATTTGATACATTGATTTTAATCTCCCAGTAAATCAGTGTATATACTTACAAGAGAACTGATGTTTAAATGTTAGGGTGGGTTACTGAGTTTTTCTGTAACGGGTTTTTCTGTAAAGGGAGTGACATCTTATGATGTCACTCCCTTTTATTACCTTTCTGGCCATTCCGGTTAGCTGAAATGAGTCGTGCATATGACTAAGGAACTGGCAAAATCATAATTTGTAATCATTTCTTAAAAGAAAAGAGAGATTTACTGAGAAAAGTAATAGTATATACAGCCACTTGCCGATTAATGTAAGGATTGCATTCCGTGGAACTCTACACAAATCTGAATTTATGTAAGTTGGAATTTCCCCCATGTTTGTGCAGTACTCACAACTGTGCTTGCTGAATTGATTGAATCAAAAAAGAAATGTTTGCAAACATGTAAATAGAATTATTAATTGTGGTTATTCAATTTTTTATCTCATGCGAGGTTGACGGCTGTAGAGATTTAAAAGGGGTCGGCCGCTCAACCTTATGAAAGAACATATTAATGGATGACTGGATGGTGGCTTTTTTCTTTTCATCGTAGATTTCATTGTAGCAAGCAAGCATATCATTCACCCCCTCTGTTACCTTATAAGAATCGTTTGCTGTCAGGATCCATCTTCTCAAACCTCGCCATTGCTGATGCAATTTCACAAAATGCCATTGTCATCTCTCTGGTAATGAAGCGTCTTGACTCCTCATTTGATTCATCTTGAGTTTCATTAGCATTTTCTTCTTTCACTATTGCTGCCTGCAAGTCAATACATTCTTCATTAGATAAGTCCTTCTCTTCTTCCTCTGTTAACTCCTCCACGTCTTTGGCAACAACCTTCAACTGAAGTAGCTCTGCAACCATTACAACCTTATTTGCAACCTCTTCATATGATTCATCTTTTTCAAAACCTTCGAAGCCTTTTATGTACTGTGGGCATATTTTCTTCAATGCGCCATTTAAACAATTTTTAGTAATTTCTGCATGGGCCTTATTAATGTTTAAGATGGCACGATAAATATTGATTTCCAAAATCTCTTAACTTAAAATTTTTCTCACCATCTACTGCAGACAATGCATGAGCAAATGTTGTGCATAAATAGTAGGCTTTTAAATTTGAAATAACACCCCGATCCATAGGTTGGTTGAGTGAAGTCGTGTTTGGCAGTAGAAATATGACTCTCAACATTCGATTTGAAATCATCTAGATGTCCAGAAGCATTATCGATTTGAAATCATCTAGATGTCCAGAAGCATTATCGATTTGAAATCATCTAGATGTCTATAGGATGTCCAGAAGCATTATCTAATAGGAGGAAAATCGTGAAAGGAAAGCCATTGTCTTTACAATATTTTTCAATTAAAAGTACTGTAAAGAAATATTAGAATGAAGCAGCATTTAAACCAATCCTCAAAACAGAGATATTGTTATCCATGCTCTCTGGTTCGATCGGAAATGCACGGGTATGGTGGCTTTATTGATGCCCTTAAATGCACGAGGATTTCCAGAATAGTACACAAGTAGTAGTTTTAATCTGTAATCTCCCACTGCATTAGACCCAAGCAAGAGTGTGGCATTATCTTTTGAAGCCTTGAACCCTGGCATTGTCTTTTCCTCTTTGGCAATGTATGTTCGATCCATTGTCATTCGATACTTTTTCATGTTCTTTTATAGGTGCATTGTTCTTCAAAACAGTATTCACTGTTGAAGCAGTGAGACCTAATTCCCTTGCAGTAGATGACAAACTTTGTTCTGCTTCGAACTTCATCTTCGAACTTCATTTTCATCTTCATTTCTAATTCAATTTTGCTTTGTTTCCTAGAACTGCCAACACTTACACTTTCCGTTGGTCATTTTCCCTTCATCATTGTAATATGTAAATAGGGATGAAGAGAAGTTTCTGAAAATTTGTTTTTTATATGATTGAAGATTTCAGTGAAGGGGAACTGATTTCACCATAATAGCGTAACATAAAAACCCACAGAATTCTAGTTATCAGTATTATCGCAAATGCAGTAAGATAGAGAGTCTACTACCCATTTATAATAGATTGTGCTAACAGAAAAGCTCAATAAACCAGAAAGTGCAAATTGGTTTTATTGTTTTTTGGTCGTGACCTCCAGAAACGTGCTTTAGAAAAATATCCCAAAGTTGTTCAAAATTGATTCTTATAACCGGAATATATGCTAACAATGAAAGTGCAATTTTCATTATAAATATGACCTTTTACGGAGATAAATAGCTTAATAATATAGCAAAATTTAACTTCCAAGGACTTGGAACGAATTACAAAATAAATAAAAAAAAAAAAAAAAAACCAATATGTTATTGGGTTCACATTAGGATATTGTCACAATTACCTCCATTTATCCTTACAGGTGCAAAATATGTTTCCATAATTTTTTTCAGTTTGCACTTGGCCGGCAAAAACTTACATAAAGTCGAATTTGTGTAAGTCGAGTATTATAGAATAGTACTAATATGTGACCATGGTTACTAACTTATGTAAGAACAAATAGGAAAAATTAGGTGGGAGGAAAAAAACCTATGACATGTTTATTTACATGCATTTCACTTATTTATTTGATTCAAAAGTTTGTCCAGTTCTTCCTTGAATTTATTTAAACTATCAATTTCTACAACGACAGATGGAAGTTTGTTCCAGCAATCAACCACCCATTGGCTGAAGGCAAACTACCACACATCAATTCTGTAACCATCCTTCTGCATTTTAAATTTATACCCCGTTATGTGCATAATCTGAGCATGAGGAAGAGTCCCATCAACATTGAATTTGCTCAAGCTATTCAAAGCCTTAAACACCTCAAAAGATCACCTTGCAGACACCTAGACTGAAGACACTGCAATTTGCAGAACTGAAGCTTTTCTTGATAAGAGCAATCCTCTGTTCCCCTCACCAATTTTGTTTTATTAGACTGAGAATTTTCACACATCTCGATAATCAGGCAGAACTAAGTAACTATTAAATGGCTAATACAGTATCTTGGAGTATTTAGAATAAGTTACAAAACTATACTCATTTGGAACTCTTATTGTTTAATAAGAGAATTGAAGAGAAACTTATACTTATTTTCCAGGGAGAAGGCATGGGTGTGCGGAAATGGTGGAACTTCTTGCTCTAACTCACTGTCGCGTGCCTCTCTGCAACCTACGGAGGGGGAGAGTAAGCCAAAGTCACACTAGCTCTGAGAATCACAGGAAGTGTTGATTCAAAATGGACAACAACATGAGCGGAAGGAAAGAAGAGTCCCTGGGTTCTCAAGCCTACAAAAAGGAGCTTAAAGGGCTTTTATTGCTCTAGTGGAGACGGAATGCCACTATGTTTTTGCAGTTGCATACCAAAAATGTTAGTGCTTGAGAGCAGGTGCGCATTTTTGGTTACTCTGTCTCTGTGACATAGGATGAGATAGCCAGAGTATACAAAGGTTTGAAGGAGCTCCAAGAGAGGAAGTGGTGGGCACACGCTTTTGTGGTGTAGGTGTAGGGGAGAGTTCGTGGTCGGCTTTGTTCCAGTGGGTCGCAGTAGCTGAAGGTGAAACAGAGAAAGAGAAATTGAGAAGACATCCAGAGGTCTAGAGACAATGCCCAAGTATGCCACTGAGGGAGGGAAAGCCGATAACCTGCTCTGGTGGAGAACAACCGAATCTGGTAAGCGAACCATTTCTTCTGTGTAAATGAAAATGATTGAGATTGCGAGAATAGAGTAAACCGAATGCTTCCTTCCTACAATAAACTTAAATCTGTGTAAATCCAATAATATATGAAATAACTTTGATTGTCTAAAAGTCACGGAAGGCCTTTCCAGTAAACTAAATGTTAAAACAAGGAATCAATATGAGAAAGAATAATCAAAAATGGACAGTTGTTACTCATTTAATTACAATGAGAATAGAGGGAAAAAAGGCGACAGAAAGCCTAAAGTATATTTGTCTAATTTCTCTTTTACTCAAAATCTGTTGGATACAAGTGTGTTATGAATATCATAGTTTATTCAGTTTATGATAATTTAATAAATCAACAAAGTCAATGAGTGAATAGTTTCAGAATACAATATTACGAAGATATTGATTATACAGTATTATAACCCTGATTAAATTAGTACTATTATTATAAGCTTTAACTTGGAAGCAATAGATTTTTTTACTATATTACATTAATAATTAGAAAGATTCAAGTGTACTGTATATGTTTTTCTTTAATAAACCTTATGTGTTATTACATGTCTCATTCTCACTGCCAATATTCTAATACACACCAAAAGTAACCAGTAGAAATTAAAAGGGTTATGTGGGGTTAAGTAACACCAAGTGTCACTCAATTCAATTCACAACGCAATCCAAAGCTGCAGTAAACAGGTCTTTATAAATACCCTCGGTTGCCAAGGGCTTGGATCTTGGCCTAACCAGACTAAACCGCACCCCAGAGAAGGCAGTGATGGTTGCACTTCTCTATACATGTTCCAGTAGCTCTACATCCTTTCTAAAATTAGGCTTCTGGCCTGTACGCACGACTCAAGATATGGCCTGACCATTACCTTATACAATGGGATAACCACCCTTTGTATAAGGAAATGAGATACAGAGTTCCTGTATATCACTGACAAGACCCCACGAACTGCTCTGGCAGCGTGTCTACACTGCTCTGAAAATTTCATATCTGATGGCACAATTACCCCCATATATTTTTCATTCACCACTACCCTGACTGTTGTACCACACGGTTGATACATTACTATTATTATTTTTTTTTTATTATTAGCTGTAGTGCAAAGAAGCCTGAAGCTTATGCTGCACCATCAAAAAAAAAAAAAAAAAATTCCTGAGTTACCCTTAGAGAGAGAGAGAGAGAGAGAGAGAGAGAGAGAGAGAGAGAGAGAGAGAGAGAGAGAGAGAGAAAAGTAGAAGGAAATCACCAAGAAAGAGAAGAATGATGATATCCAGCTCAGGACCCTAGGTGTGCCAAGCCCATACTCGCCAGATGTGAGCCTCAGGGGTTACTGCTACCCATATGCAGTACTTTGATTTGTCTATGTTAAATTTCAGTTTCCACTTCTCAGCCCATCTGCTGAACTTTTCTAGATACTGTTGTAGCCACAAACCATTGTTACTCTCATTACCAACCTGTGTATCATGTTAAAATGGGTGAGATGAATTAGTGATCAAATATTTGATCAAAGATATCATATTGGTGTTTCATTTCATGAGAGAATTTAAAATGTTTATGCTCAATTTTCTCATGAATATTCCAAGTCAGAATTAAAACTAGGTAATTTAAACTTCCAATTATACAAAGTTGACCATTACTTGAAAACTTGCTGATGCTATAATTGCAGATACATCCAACAGAAATGAGCAATATCCCAGCAGTAAAACTGGTTTAACTATTATGTTCAGATTCAGAGCACTGTTAGATTTATGTTTAAGTAAGTTATTATTTGAGGTCTCACTGCTCAGAGGGGGGCCTTGCTGTTATGTAATTACTATAATTACATATATGGGGCCTTCTCCCATGCTTTTTCTTAGTCCCTTATTGTGGTCTAAATTTGGTTCTTAGTCAGAGTGTGTAAACTCTGTTTAAGTTGAATTTTGGATTTGATGGCCATGTATATGGCATTAACATATCATGTTTCAATGAAATTAATTCTGATTCATTAATTATTATTAAATTAGTCCAAAATCTTTTAGACAAAAAAATTATAATTTGGATGGAATAGGATTATTTTATTACTCATTATTTTTTGTTCTTTACATTTGTGTTTCTTTTAGGATTCACGTGAATATATGTACTGCCTATACCTCTAGAGATGAAATGTGTAGTGCAGTAAGGAATATGGCAGAAGGTGTTCAGTGTGGTCTTCTACGTCCAAGGTATAAAACAATATTTTTGAATATTTTGCATACTTTTTACATCCATTTAATATATATACAGAAATAAATAATTCATTTTATGCTTTCAAATATATTTTCCTATTTAAAAAATTATGCAGTAGTCACTAATTTAACAATGAACTAATATTATTAAATTGGCTTTTAGAAATAAGAATTCAAAAAGGTTTGTTAAGATATAATTAATTATATGAATCTAATGGTCTCACAGTCAGTTACAAACTATGTTAGCACTGTTGGCTGTTATGTACAGCAATTGCAATGAAAAATACAAAAATAACAGTAAGTAGGAAAGCAAAATGGAAATTATGCTTTCCTATTTAAAAGAAGGTTAATAATAAAAAAGTTAAAAAAAAAATTGTTTATGTTATGAATTTTCACTAATGTATCAAACTGTCTCATGTCGGCAAACTGCATGCATTTTGTGGTGATTTGCATTTTACTAGTTGGCCTGACGTGGCTGAGTGGTCAATCTTCAGTACAGTGATATGTGCATTTTATTTGACTGTGGTTTGAATCCACATAACCACAAAATATGGTTAACGGTAATATTCTTGTTAAATGCTTAAATTTTAAATTTAAATTTAATTAAATTAAACTTAAGTTTTAAATTTGTGACCTAATGTGGTCATGTTGGATTATTAACAGAACTTTTTTTTTGTTGTTATTGGATATATCTAAAGAAATAATATAACCTTTTCTCTTTATGATGCACTCACCTGTGTAAACTGCATAGAACTGCTTGAATGATTATTTCAGTGCATATTATGAATATTTAAATGAAATAATGAACTAAAAATGACTAAGGATAAACTTGAAAATAAAAAACAACCCCAAAACAAATTAAGTGCCTCTCAATGTTCTAGATCATATTTCATTTTTTGAATTCTGCTTGGAATGTACCAATGCTTGTTCTTTTACCAGTACATTTCAATGGTTATTAATTTTATTTCTTCATTATTTTTTTTAATAATAATTGAAAATTTTGCAAATGTTTTTTTGATCACTAAAATACTCAGTTATAATAAAAAAAAGTTTCTTAAGGTTATGCTTAAATTTTCAGAAAAATGTTGGTAACATAAAATAGAATAGAATATAAAAAAATTTATAATATGAAACAATAGATATTTTTTTGACAATATTTGTGTACGTGTTATGTTTTGTGGTCATAGGCAATTGTATAGAAGTTTAGCTAACAAGAGGCAAAATTATGTAAGTAAGCAAGTTAAATATACAATTACAGAAACCTCATGAATAATATATATATATATATATTTTTTTTTTTGTTCTGTCCTTTTTGTTGTACACTGAAATGACATTGAAATAGGACCACATTGCTACTTGTATTATCAAGTTGGACTCCATGAGCTCACAGAACAGGTTGTACATGTCACAGAATGAATGTTACAAACTATTCAAACACATCTAACTACTAACTACCCTTTGGACTTCTTTCCTCAGATGTTCAATAGAAGCTCAAGCCAGGATTATCATTCCTGCACAGATCCAGTGACACAGTTCATTATCCTGCCAGAAGACTCCATTACCACCAGGGAGCAATCAGTGCACATATACGATCAGGAATGATGGCATGATAGATATTTGCTCTTCCCAAATACATTCCCCACCACAAACTGTCAGAGGAGCCAACTATCCCAGCAAAATATTCCCCATTCACCATCATAAACTGCCTGTGACTATTCTACATCATGTATGAGATGTAGACAGTGCATGACTTTGGTAATTGTTGCCACACGCACGTGCTCGCACAAACACACACCTTTCAGTTGGCATGATGTGAAAGGAAACAGTTTTTCTAACCACAACATCTTTTTCCATTAATTTGATGCAGACATCTGAGAAATGCAATCACAAGGAAATGGCGAGTTTGCAGTATGTTGAATAGCCTTTCTGAAATATTCTCTGGAGCCTTCCATTGTATTCTGGTCATTTGAGCTACAGAGATCATCCTGCTAGTTGGCACAAGTTGCTGTAGTCTTTTTGCACCTCATTCTTCCACCATTGATTTCACACTATATGGAAACTGGTTGTTTTCTCCCTTGTCTTCTAAATCATATGCAAGCACATTGGTATGTTGGATACAGTCTGTAGAACACATCTCAGAGAAGGATATACCAACCCTCCTTTTCACCCATAATCGTGCCTCTTTGAACATCCATCATATCACAGTCTCTTTACGTGCTTGGTCACATGTAGTGCTACGTACAAACTGTACTCACACCTATGCAATTGTTGTCTGCATTCACCTCACCAAGTTTTCATTCACATAATATATGCCATTTGCTGCCATTACAGCAGTTTGTAGTATTTCAATGTTTCTTCAGTGTAATTACTATTATTATTATTTTTTATTCATCTTTCCCCATTTCTGATTTGTGTAATGTTGCTGTTAACTTCATTAGTCATCAACACTAATGTGATCTGTAACCACTATCAATCCTCTTGATCATTAGATTAAAATAAATAAATGCTGATTTAATAATATACATATTTATAGTTTTTTGTTTGTTTGGGGACTTTTTAAGTGCATCAACTACTTTGGTCACAGTATACTGGTTCATATGGCTTTTTGTGTATTATATATATATATACAGATGAGTGTTCATGAAGCAGTTAAATGTTGTTTGAGTTTTAAAACCTGAAATGACACTGGTAACTCTACTTCCTCTGTCTCAGATTGGTTTGTTATGCCTATAGTGAAGAGGTACTAGCCTCCGTGACTGAGTGGTCAGGAGGGAGAGTGCCGCAGCACATGCTCTTTGAGTAGACCGGAGTTCAAGCCCCTGGCTGATAAATACTGCTGACCTGCCAACCTGCACTGGACCAGCATGGCAGATTATGATCCATTTCCCTCAACATGAATCATTGAGTAGGCTTTCATTATGCAGTGGATTGATAATGGCAGCAATTTACCTTTTATTTTTTTTTTATTTTATTTTTTTTTTTAGTGAAGAGGTCTTTAAGAATTCTCCCATTCTCTGATGGGAGTTAGATCCAGATCTCTCCAAACAACTGACAAGTGGCAAACCAGTTATACTATCATGGAGGATAATATATTCCCAATACAGAGAAATATCTCCGGTAGAATTTCAGATATGATAAATAATATGTTTGATTTAAATTTTTCTTGTATCTATTCAGAAGCAGCAGTGATGAAATATATGCTTTTCTTTTATTTCATTCGGTGGGTTTTTTTTGGTTTTTTTTCATGATAGTGACATTTCAGAAGATCTGATGGATCAGTGTCTATATACTTCACAATCTCCAAAGGTAGATTTGATGATTAGAACTTCTGGTGAAGTAAGACTTAGTGATTTTCTCCTTTGGCAAAGTAGTCATTCTATACTGTTGTTTTTAAAAGACTTTTGGCCAGAGTTTTCATTTTGGAAGTTGGCTTATGCTATTCTTTATTATCAGCATAAGTTACCTATGTTAGAGGTAAGGGTTTTTATGTGTATTGCTTAAATGTTATTTATATCCTTATGAAATGTAAGAACTTATGAATTTAAACTTTCAACAGTGTACTGTATACCCTGTTGTAAGTTGAAATTTAATATAGGTATTTTGACATTAATAAATTCTTTTGAATTATTGCTCAGGTGATTTATGAACTTAAAAATTTTTCTTGATCCTGAGTAAAATAAAAGCTTTTAATTTCTAGACTACAATCTGTGTGTAGATTTGGTTGATGTTTGAAATTGTATTTCCAGGTTCTTCATCTAACTAAGGAGAAAACACATCATAATAAAAAAAAAAAAACTAATTCAGAAAACAAAAAAGCACAGTTTTGCTTCTTCTTTTTTTAACATGAATAGATGTATGTAGAAAAAGTGAAGTGGAGTTTTCCTAGCTTAGTGAAAACTATTTATGCCTTTGTACTACCCCCAGGGGCTCACATCTGGTGAGTATGGGCTTGGCACACCCAGGGTCCTGAGCTGGATATCATCATTCTTCTCTTTCTTGGTGATTCCTTTCTACATTCTCTCTCTCTCTCTCTCTCTCTCTCTCTCTCTCTCAGGGTAATAGGGAAATTTTTTTTTTCTTGCCTGGTGCAGCATAAGCCTCAGGCTTCCTTGCACCATATGGCTAATAATAATAATAATAATAATAAAAAGATTTTCTTGGCATACTCAGCTAAGAGTTTTTTTGTTTAGCCATTGGACTGGTTAAATTAACATTAAAATTATCAAAAATAATCTTCATGTTGATGGTGTTTCAGTATCCAAAGTCTATTATTAATGAGCATTAGGAAAGGTTTTATTATAATCGATTTGTGAGGAATTTTCCATTCTGTGATGATTCACAGCTCTGGTCAATCTATGTTCAAATAATAGATTTTGGCTAAACAGATCAAATTGTTCATTATAATGGAAATGCAGAATTCATACAATAAAAGCATTCAACTGTGTCTAATTTACTGTGTAAAAAACTAATATTCTAGAGAAAAAATCTTTTTTTAAAAAAAAAAAACATTCTTGTTTATATTCCAGCATGACCAACAGGAGAGAGGAGTTTACAAGTTTACCTTGGTTCAAACAGTCACAGCATGAACCACGGTCCAGTCGATGAGCTGCTACTGGACCCTTGCTCCTGACCATTCGACTACATCAGGACTAAAATGTTCTTGTTTTACACTTAGCACGACCACCAGGTTAGAGGAATTTTCAATAAATAATGAATACAGTCATTAATCATATTTAGCAGTCACAGACTTGAATCACTGCCCACTCAAAAAGAAAGGTATGCTACAGTACTTTTAAGTAGGACCACACCAAACCAGATTGGGAGAAGACATAAAATGTTAGATTTAAGCATTTTGCTGAAGTATTTAATGATTAGAGCAGTAAATATGTAGCAGCACTTGTTTTAGAGAGAAAGTAGCTTTGGTGAATTTACTGACCAAATATTTGCACTGGTGCAAAAGTAAATTTAGAGTCATAAAAAATTCCTAACTCTTTATTACGAGAAGTTATAGGAATCATATGGGAATCCATAGAGGCTGAAATTTAAAAAAGAACTGGTTTATAGGTGAGCTGAGATTTAGAAGGGTTAGTTAAGGGATTAAATGATTTAAGACAGATGAGGAACCCTCCAAGTCTGTTACAGAAAATTTTGAGATGCTTCAGATGTAAAGTGAACCAGACCTTTGATAATCTTCATGCCAACTGCCCGGGAAAAGAACATTCTTATAAAATCAAAGAAGTGGTTGCAGTAAGACTAAGAAAAAAAAAAAAAAATAAAATAGATAATGTACCATGTCCAGTAATGCCTATTGAAATAATGAAGGATATCTTAACATTATGGACAGAAGTAACAAGGATCTTGGACCACAAAATATTTTCAATATTTTCAGATATGTTTATAAAAGTCCTTCAACAGGGTTAGTAGCGATTTTAAGCAAATGGCATCAAAATCTATGTTCAAAATGTTAGTGTACATGAAAACAACTTTCTTCTTAATACACTAAATTTTATTTTTAGTTTAGGGCATTAAAGAACTAGGAAGTTTATAGTAAGCAAATATATGACCATCGATAACCATAATAATAGTAGTAGTAGTAGTAGTGGCATGTGAGGAAGAAAGCAAGTGTATGAGCTTATACAGCATCAGCCAAAAAAAAAAAAAAAAAAAAACACACCATTCCCTCCAAATGCCTGTCCAGTTCCCCCTTAAATTTATTCAACCTATCAACTTCCACAACCACAGATGGAAGTTTTTTCTAGCAATTAACCACCCACTGCATAAGGCAAATTTCTGCACATCTATTCTAGATCTATCTTTCCTTAATTTAAATTAATGTCCCCTTAGGTTCGTAATCTGAACAAGTGGAAGAATCCCATCAGAATACAGGGTGCTAAACCCATTCAAGGCCTTATACACCTCAATCAGATCACCACGCAGGTGCCTCGAGCCACTGGAATTTGCAGAACATAAGCCTCTCTTGGTAAGAGGATCCCTTCATTCCCCTCACCAATCTTGTTGCCCTTCTCTGTAAACGCCCAAGCAAAACGACATCGTTCCTAAAATGAGGGCTCCAGACCTGTACGCAGTACTCAAAGTGTGGCCAGACCATTTCCTTATACAGAGGGACAATCACCTCCTTTTCCCTGCTAGCAAAATTCCTATATATCATTGACAAAACCCCATGACCTGCCTTGGCAGCCTGTCTGCATTGTTCAGAAAACTTCATATCTGACTGTACAATTACTCCCAGGTTTTTTCATTTTCTACCACCTTAAGTGTAGTACCACACATTTGGTACTTTTCTCTCGGGTTACTTCTACCCATATGCAGTACTTTGCATTTGTCAAGGTTAAACTTCAGTTATCTAGATCCTGTTGCAGTAGCACTGCCATTAACAACCCTGCCAACCTTTGTATCATCTGCAAACTTCAACACTAAGCCTGATATACCTTCATCAATATCATTGATAAATATACTAAACAACAGTGGACCCAACACCAAATCCTGTGGGACTCCACTAATAACATTAGTCCACGAAGAGCAGCAAACATTGATTACTACCCTCTGTCTTCTCGCACTTAACCATCCTTTTATCCATTGTAGCAACTTACCCTTAATACCATTCTGCTCCAATTTGTACAATAGTCTTCCATGCGCAACAGTGTCAAAAGCTTTCCTGAAATCCAAATATATGATACCAAATTATTTTTTGAATCCAGTGCCTTTGTAACCACATCATAATAACCAATCAAATTTGTCAGACAAGACTTTCCCTTAACAAACCCATGCTGTGTCTGAATTATTGCTGCAGTCTTGGCTAAATAATTAACATTAGCATTAGTAGAGGCATTTGATGCAAGAAAGCAAGCTTATGCAGCATCAGCCAAAAAAAAAAAAAAAAAAACCCACTTCCACTTCACCCCTCTGTTCGTTCAAAATACCTGTCCAGCTGAGCCTTAAACTTATTTAGGCTATCAACCTCCACCACAAGGGATGGAAGTCTGTTTCACCAACCAACCACCCGCTGGCTATAGGCAAATTTCCGCACGTCTATCCTACATCTGTCTTTCCTCAATTTGAATTTATGCCCTCTCAGGTGATTTTTCTGAGCTAGAGGAAGAATCCCATCAGCATTGAGCATGCTTAAACCATTCAAGGCTTTATACACCTCTATCAGATCACCTCACTGGTGCCTAGTCTCCAGACACTGTAATTTGCAAAACTTAAGCCTTTCTTCGTAAGAGCACCCCTTTGTTCCATTCACTAATCTTGTTACCCTTCTCTGTACTCGTTCCAGCAGCTCTACATCCTTCTTGAAATGAGGCCTCCAGACCTGTATACAGTACTCTAAGTGTGGCCTGACCATTGCCTTATACAAGGGAATAATCACCTCCTTATCCCTGCTGGAAAAATTCCTGTATATCATTGACAATACTCCATGAGCTACTCTTGCAGCCCGTCTGCACTGCTCAGAGAACTTCATATCTGCCTGCACAACCACCCCCAAGTCCCTTTCATTCTCTACCACTGTCAGTGTAGTACCACAGAGTTGATACGTTGCTCTGGGGTTGCTGTTTCCCATGTGTAGTACTTTACATTTGTCAATGTTAAACTTCATTTGCCACCTCTCAGCCCATCTGCTCAACCTTTCCAGATCCTGTTGCAGCAGCATAGTGTCAGTAGTATCCTTGACAACCCTGCCAACCTTTGTATCGTCTGCAAACTTGGACATTAAGCTTGATATACCATCATCAATATCATTTATAAATACAGAAAACAATAATGGACCCAACACTGAGCCCTGAGGGACTCCACTAATAACATTAGTCCACGATGAGCAGTGTCCATTGATTACCACTCTCTGTCTTCTCCCCCTCAACCACCCCTTTATCCATAGCAGCAATTTGCCTCCAATGTCACACTGCTCCAATTTGTGTAGCAGTCTTCCATGTGCAACAGTATCAAAAGCCTTTTTAAGATCCAAGTATATAATATCAAAGTTATTCCCTGCATCCAGTTCTTTTGTGACTGCATCATAGTATCCAATCAAGTTGGTCAGGCAAGACTTCCCCTTAACAAAACCATGCTGTGTCTCAGCTATAACTGAAGTCTTGTCTAAATGATCCTGCAGTGCTTCTTTAACCAGTGCCTCCATTAATTTTCCTGGAACAGAAGTTAAGCTCACAGGTCTATAATTACTTGTGTCAGCCTTTGATCCTCCTTTGTGAATTGGGGTCACATTTGCACATTTCCAGTCTATGGGTACCTCCCCTGAGTCCAAGGAAGCTCTCATAATTATGGCTAAGGGTTTGCTTACTTCCTTTGCTGCCTCCTTTAATATAACTGGATAGATCCCATCCACCCCGGGTGCCTTTCTTGTGTTTATCTTCAACAATTTCTCCTCCACTTTACTCCCAGTTATTTCAAGGTTCTGTAGCTTACTGCTAGAGTTGAATACACCTCTGGCATTCCCCTTGCTGAATAACTCCTCATGTGTGAATGTCAATGCAAAATATTCATTTAGTTTGTGACTACCTGAGCAGGATCATCAACAGTTGACCCATCAATATCAAGTGGACCAATCTGATTCATCCCCTTCCTTCTAGAGTTTACATAAGTAAAGAACTGTTTGCTGTTTTTCTTTGCATCCCTTGCCAAGGATTTCTCGTAATCTGCCTTCGCCTGCCTAACCTCCTTTGTAACTTGGTTGCATATCAACTTGTATCTATCATAGGCTTCTGTGTCATGTGTTAATTTGTAAGTATCCCATGCATTTTTCTTCTCTGCCATATGCCTCATTAGTTCATCTGACATCCATTTTGGGCTAAACCTTGAACAATATTTCTTAGTTGGTATGTAAAGCCTAGTAGCTTCCAAGATAAGTTCTTTGAATGCTTCCCATTTTGAATTTGCTGTTGGTAACATCATCAGTTGGTCCCACTGTATAGAATTTAAATACTGTCTCAGTCCATCGTAGTCACCTTTACCGAAGCAATAACCCTTCCCTTTACCACTAATGGTAGTTACCTCTTTGAGTAACTCCCACTTCAGCACACTGTGATCACTGCCACCTAGTGGTTCATTTATCTGCAGATTCTTAATGCATGAAGAATCACTGCTGATAATCAAATCAAGAGTATTACTCCCTCTAGTTGCCTCCCGAACATGCTGATGTAGAAAACAATCATCCAATAAATCCACAAAAGCCCTGCTAGTGTGTGAGTAACCAGCCCCCAAATTCCAGTCAATATCTGGGAAATTAAAATCTCCCATTATAAGACTCTCTGATTTACTGGCCCACTCTATTTCCCTGTACAGTTCCTTATTATACTCATCAGAGTCATTAGGCCTATAGCACACTCCTACTCTCAATTTTGATCTCCCAATTCTTATGTCACACCAAACTGACTCAACACTGCACTGTCCAGCGATGTCGACTGGCTTCACTTCCTTGGTTTTTATGTGTTTCTTAACTAACAGCATAACCCCTCCCCCCTTCCTATCCTGTCTATCCTTTCTGTAGACGTTGTACTCCCCAAATTGCAGTTCTGCATCCCTTATATCTGTGTGACACCACGTCTCTGATATCCCAACAATATCTGCCTTTGATGTTTTGAGCAGTACCTCAAATTCATCAAATTTATTTACTAAACTCCTAGCATTGGTGTACACGCAAGTATACCTGCACCTGTTTCTATTCTTAGCTACCCAAACACAACCCATGTGTTTACTTGTACCGCAATGGCTCCAGCAGTCTCTGAAATACCATGCATCTTGTTTTTCATTCTTCTGCTCATTCTAATAGAAGCAGTGCAAGAATCTCTTTCACCTCTGCCAGTGGCTACTGTCAATCTATTGGTCTTTGTCTCCCCCCAAGCTAGCAGTTTTCCGACCCACCTAACACTGCCTCGATAGCATCAGCAAATATTCTTGCACCCTTTCTATTTAAGTGTATCCCATCCCTGTAGAAGCAATCTCTCCTGTTAACAAGTACAGTCCAGGCTGAAAAAAATTCTACCCCTTGAGCCTTGCACAATCTTTCCAGGGCCGAATTGATCGACAAGGCTCTCATCATATACTCCCTCCTATCGTGTCTGGGCAGAATTGCAGACACTTTCGAATTCAACCCTAATTCTCGGCTTTTGTTCAACAGTGACCTGTACTTGTTAAGTAATTCTGCCGGTCTCCTACTCTTAATATTATTAGTGCCAACGTGTACAACTATATCACCTTTTGTGCCCTTAAAAGATGATATTCGCTCTACAACGTCATCAACCTTTGCCCCTGGCAGACATACCCTGGTCCTGTTCCACCTATCAAACCTGCAATGCATCTTTAACCAGTGACTCCATTATTTTACCCGGAACAGAAGTTAAACTAACTGGTCTGTAATTACTCGTGTCACCCTTCGATCCCCCTTTGTGAATTGGGGATACATTTGCACATCTCCAGTCCGTGGGGACCTCCCCTGAGTCCAAGGATGCTCTCATAATTATGGCTAAGGGTTTGCTTAGTTGCTTTCCCACCTCCTTTAATATAACTGGATAAATCCCGTCCACCCCAGGTGCTTTGCTTATGTTCATCAACCTTTGCCCCTGGCAGACATACCCTGGTCCTGTTCCACCTATCAAACCTGCAATGCATCTTTAACCAGTGACTCCATTATTTTACCCGGAACAGAAGTTAAACTAACTGGTCTGTAATTACTCGTGTCACCCTTCGATCCCCCTTTGTGAATTGGGGATACATTTGCACATCTCCAGTCCGTGGGGACCTCCCCTGAGTCCAAGGATGCTCTCATAATTATGGCTAAAGGTTTGCTTAGTTGCTTTCCCACCTCCTTTAATATAACTGGATAGATCCCGTCCACCCCAGGTGCTTTGCTTATGTTTAACTTCAACAATTTCTTCTCCACTTTGCTCTCAGTTATTACAAAATCATTAAGCACCCTGCTACAATTTGATAACCTTCTGCCATTTTCAAACCTTAATAATTCCTCACGTGTGAATGTAGATGCAAAATACTCATTCAGTTTGTTTGCTATCTGAGCAGGATCATGAACAGTCGAAAGATCAATGTCAAGTGGACAAATCAGATTCAATACCTTCCCTTTAGAGTTTATATAAGTAAAGATATATTTACTGTTTTTGTTAGCATCTTTTGCCAAAGATTTCTCGTAATCTGCATTCGCCTGCCCAACCTCCTTTGTGACCTGATTACAGACTAGCTTATATCTGCCATAGGCTTCTGAGTTGCTTGATAATTTATATGCATTCCGTGCATTTTTCTTTTCTGTTACAAGTCTCATTAGTTCATTTGATAACCATTTAGGCCTAAACCTTGAAAAATATTTCTTAATGGGTATGACACTTTTAGTAGCATCCACGATTAATTCCTTGAATGCTTCCCACTTAGAATTTACTGTTGGTAACATCGTCAGTTGATCCCACTGTACAGAATTGAAAAACTGTCTGAGAGCACTGTAGTCACGTTTACGGAAGCAGAAACGCTTTCTTTTACCCCTGATGGTAATTAAATCTTTAAGTAAATCCCACATCAGTACACTGTGATCACTGCCACCTAGTGGTTCCTTTATCTGCAAATTCTTAATACACAAATGATCACTGCTGATAACCAGATGAAGAGTATTACTCTCTCTCTGGTTGCCTCTCGAACATGCTTCTGCAAAAAACAATCATCCAATAAATCCACAAAAGTGTGACTAGTGTGTGAGTGACCAACCCACAAGTTCCAGTCAATATCTGGGAAGTTAAAATCCCCCATTATAAGACATTGTGATTTACTAGCCCACTCTATTTCTCTGTACAATTGTTCACTGTACTCATTCGAGTCATTAGGCCTATAACACACTCCTACTCTTATTTTTGCTTTCACAGCACATATGTCACACCAAACTGACTCAACAGTGCATTGTTCATCTATATCAACTGGGTGCACCCTAAATTCCAGTTCTGCATTCCTTATATCTGGGTGACACCACGTCTCTGCTATCCCAACAATATCTGCCTTTGATGTCTTGACCAACACTTCAAATTCATCAAATTTATTTTCTATACTTCGTGCATTGGTATACATGCAAGCATACATGCACCTATTCCTGTTCCTAGTTACCCTAACACATCCCATATACCCACCTGTTTCATGATCACTGCCATCCGCCCCTGAAACTTCCAACACCCCAGGTCGCTTATTCTACTTCTACTTATTCTAATAGAAGTTGTGCAAGAATCACCTTCACCTCTGCCTGCGGCTACTGTTAAACTATTAGTCCTTGTATCCCCCCAAGCTAGCAGTTTTTCGACCCACCTAAAACTGCCTCGATAGCATCAGCAAATATTCTTGCACCCTTTCTATTTAAGTGTATCCCATCCCTGTAGAGGCAATCTCTCCTGTTAACAAGTACAGACCAGGCTGAAAAAAATTCTACCCATTGAGCCTTGCACAATCTTTCCAGGGCCGAATTGATAAAGGTTGTCATCATATACTCCCTCCTATCGTGTCTGGCCAGAATTGCAGACACTTTCAAATTCAACCCTAATTCACGGCTTTTGTTCAACAGTGACCTGTACTTGTTAAGTAATTCTGCCGGTCTCCTACTCTTAATATTATTAGTGCCAACATGTACAACTATAATGATTGTGATCACAATATGTATATAGGAAAGAACTGTTTAGATAGTAATTAGAAGAATGCATTATAAAATTAGAGATAAAATTAAAATATACCGTTTAGATAATAATTAGAAGAGTGCATTATTCAAGTTGTTGATTGATGTGAACTGAGATAAAATATTTGATTAACACCTAATCCCTTTGTTTGGTTGTGCATTCAATAGTTCTCACTCACTATGAGCTGTATAGTTTTTGTAGTTACACATGAATTTTGACATGCATTCTTATAATCCCAAAAAAAAAGTTTTCTGTTTACGTTAAAAAAAAAATATATATATTTTTATATGGTCACTTTAACTAGTACTAGTTAAGTAGTAATGGACTTTATATTAACTGTTCATGATACTGCCCTAATATTAAATAATTTCAATTTCTGGTTTTTTTAGAATTCTACAATGTAGTCTGGTTTTTCAGATGAGGCCTTTCTTAAAAACAGTCAGGACTCATGGACCTAAACCCTTACAACAACCCAGATATAGTCTTTCTTTTTCATATTCTTTTATTCCGGGAAGAATTCTTGAATAACAATATCATTCTCCATACTGCGCTTTTCGATTTCATCTATAACCTAGCAAATAAATTCAGCTACATAAAAGCCGACCGGGCTAGCCGAGTGGGTAAAGTACCTGCCCGGCAACCAAAAGGTCGCGGGTTCAATTCCCGCCTCGGGCTTGGATCAAAGTACTGCAAAAACCTTGGGAGGTGCAATATGGCCACAGAAGCCGATGCGCCAACAACTACCAAATCAAAAAAAATCAAAATCAATCAATCAGCTACATAAAATGAGAGCCACAGTTTTGTGTACTCAGAGTAAATTATAAAAAAAAAATTCTCACAATCTCAATGATATAATTAACCTTCTGCTAGGCATATTGATGGTGAATGTCCACCAAAACAACTTAAATTTGAAAATGTTCATTAATTTTCAATGTGAAATATAGTTTTCCTTCATTATAGGCTTGATTTTACTAGCCAACAAAAAATATTTTTTTCATACCTCCACAATGAAAACATGTGATTCTGGAGGAAATATATGCACTGATTCTGAAAATCAGCACAAAAAGTCTCTATCTCATCTACATCAAAAGATGTACCAATGTTTAAATGTTAAACACTGGTACATAAAGGTATATATACGTATAATTCAAGTTTGAATTATATGCACACCCCTACTCTCGAGGGGCTGTTTATGTTTGGAGGATAGATTTACAACCCTGAGAACATGTCACAATCAGTTAATACTAGGAAAACCTTTGAACAGCCTACAAAAATCCTCACCAAAAACACTAAGCAATCAAAGCAATAATGAAGGAAAACTAAACCTCTTCAAATTGTAATTTGTTGCATCGGAATTTTAACCTAAGAACCATAGGCAGAAGTCTGATTATGTTTATCACAAAAAACTTGAGGCCAGAACTGATTGCTAAAATTAAGAGAATTAGCTTATATCTGTTAAAATAAATCAGTATGTCATACATTACTGGCTAGAATATGCAAAATTGGCATATTTTGGTAAAACATAACTCCCTCTATATTTAATAACTGTGATGTGATATGAAATTATCATGGTGATTTTCGAAATCTACACATAAAATTGGTTAAAAACAGCATTTAAGTTCATGGAGGTAAAAATTGTTTTCTCTAGTATTTTCAATCTATATCATTAATTGTTTGTTATTGAAGAAGATTTGCCACAAAAAAGAATATTTTTTTTAGCTTTTGTTAAGGCTCTTCTTTTATATATTTATGAAGAGCTCTAAAACATGAATTTAAGATTAGTGGTTGTTTTATTGTTCAGTCATTGAGTGCACTGGCCCTACATCTGATCATAGCATATCATAATGACAACACTTCGCTTATGCCAAATATTCACATTAATTACCGTTATCCAACTATGGAGTGCATGTGTTTTTTTTATTCTTGTTTATTTTAAGTTTTGCTTGCCAACAGTGAAGATAACTCCCACATGCAGGCATCGAATAAATATTTTATAAAAAAATGTGTAAAGTACATCAGATGGGAGTTTATTTTAAAAAATTAATTAAAAGTATACATTTTTTTTATAAGAAATGGATTTTTTACTTTTGTATGTTTATATTGAAAATGAAGTTGGCTTTAATAAGTGAATAGTTTTGAATTATTTCATACCTTCATTAAAAGGATAAATCCTGCTAATGTTATATTTTTTGATGCTTCTTATTGTTATATTTTTATTGTGCCAGGTAGAGGGTTAATCACAAACAACACTTCAAAAGATCATCATCATCATCATCATCAGCCATTTTCAATCCACTGCAGGATGAAGGCCTCTCCAGCAACTTTCCAGTTCCTTCTGTTTTGAGCACTGGCCATCCATTTACTACTCAAAAACTCATGAATTTCATCGATCCATCTCCGCCTTTGTCTTCCAGGTTTTCTTCTAGCTCCTCTTGGGTACCATTCTGTTATTTTCTTAGTCCATCTGTCATCATGTCTTCGAGCTATGTGTCCTGCCCAAGACCATTTTAGTTCTTTAGTTTTGATAAGAATGTCCTTTATTTGAGTTTGCTGCCTAATCCATGTGTTTCTCTTCTTATCTAACAGTCTGATTCCCAATATAATTCGTTCCATTCTTCGCTGTGTAGTTCTTAGCTTCTCTTCCATTCTTTTGGTGAGTGCCCAAGTTTCACTTCCATAAGTCATGGTGGGGAGTATACATTGATTCATTATTTTACGTTTCAGACAAACTGGGATATTGCTCTTCAGTATGTGACTATATTTCCTGAATGCTATCCATCCAAAATTTATTCTTCTCTTGACTTCCAGCCATTTATCATTATTACAGCTAATAACTTGTCCCAGATAAGTATATGACTCCACCTTTTCAATTACTGCTCCATCAATCATTATTTCCCTTTCCGTGGCATACTTGTTCATCATTACTTTTGTTTTAGCCATATTCATCTTTAGTCCAAAATCCTTACTAACTGTGCATAACTGATTAAGATTTTCCTCTAATTCTTTGGGATCGTGGCTTATGACCACAATGTCATCTGCAAATCGTAAATGGTTTAGGTACTCTCCGTTCACATTGACTCCTTTCTGCGACCAGTCTAATCTTCTGAAAGCTTCCTCAAGGGCAGCAGTAAACAGCTTCGGAGATATTGTGTCTCCTTGTCGAACTCCTTTCTCGATTTTAAATTTGCTACTGTCTTTGTCTAGTCTAATAAAGGATGCAGCACTCTCATATATTTTCTTCAAAATCATAATATATGGAGTATCTATGCCTTGTCTTTCCAGTGCCCGAAACATTGCCTTATGCTGTATGGAGTCAAATGCCTTTTCATAATCCACAAATGCCAGGCATAATGGTGTTTTATATTCATTTGCTTTCTCCATTAGCTGTGATATTACGTGAAGGTGATCCATAGTTGAGAAACCCGTCCTAAAGCCAGCTTGCTCTTTCGGTTGATTCTCATCAAGTATTCTTTCTAATCTGTTAGTAATGACCCTTGTGAACAACTTGTAGATATGGGATAACAAGCTAATTGGTCTATAATTTCCAATTTCTGATTTATCTCCTTTCTTATGCAGCAAAACTATGATTGCATTATTCCACTGCTTAGGCATCACACCTTTTCTAATGCACTTTGTGAAGAGCCTTGCCAGTTTTTGTGTTATGTCTCTTCCTCCCAATTTTAACAACTCTACAGTAACTTCATCTTCCCCCGGGGCTTTCCGATTCTTCATTTTTTTCAATGCATGTTCTACCTCATCAGGAAGAATATCGGGTATGTCGTATGTGTTGCTACTTTGCAATCCATCTTCCCCACTGCTGGTATCATTCCCTCGCTCCTTGTATAGTTCTCTATAGTAGTCTTCTGCTATTTGAATTATGCCTTCTCTGCTGTTTATAAGTACACCATCGCTATAAACTTCAAAAGATACACATTACCAATTTTCTTAAGTTGCGTTGTGTTGTTTTTACTTAGTTTTGAATAATCCTATATAATATATTGTAGCTCCCAAAATTTACCTTTTCTTGTTTTAAAAAGAAGCTCCCAACTCCTTTTATCTCCTCGGTTTAGAAAAGTTTAGTGAATTTTCAGTTGGTGTATTCACAATTGATTATTGTATCATTTTAATTGCAGAAAGTTCAGAGCAAGATTTATAAGCAGAATCAACTGAAAAGTGAAGACATGTTACACGCATCTAAAAAATCATATCAGAATGATAGCAGACATGAAAGTGATGATTCAAAATCTTTTAATTTTTCAAGTAAGCAAGAGAGGATAAAAAAATTCTTGAAGATACTACAGGAAAAACAACAGAAAGATTTGGAGAAATTACTTTGCTAGTGTTTTGAACTAAAGAACATCAGCTGTGCTCTTTAAAATGATTTTAAAGAAAAGTGTGCAGAACATATAAAATCTTGCATACTGAAGATTATTTATGTGTAAAAAAGTCCCATATTCAACAGTGCTGGACTTTTAGTCCAGAATTATCAATTAACCAGTTGATATAAAGTTTGTTATGGCCAGCATATGTTACAGAAAGGAACATATAAAAATAAATATATATATTTTTGTAGGCTTTGTTAAGGCTCTTTCATGTAATTATGAAGAGCTCTAAAATGTGAGTTTAAGAATTGCTGTGCACATTTACTTGCAGCAACCTTCAGTACGCCAATGACATTTATAAATGAAACCGAGGACAGGTAAATCTTCCCACTGAGAAATTAGCAGTTCATTAGGCAAAATGTAAATTTAGAAATCATAAAATTGGAATGATAATACTCCAATTTTAACATTGAATTCTCAAAATATTCATTAAACGTTTATGCTACATATGACAAAAAGATCCAGGTGTCCAATGGCCTGATCCTATAAATAATTGAAAAAAACAACAAAAACCCATTGCCTTTTAACACACACAATGAGTGTGTGTGATTTTATTTAATCATTGTTTAATTAATTTACTATTTATGTACATCTCTCCTCCTGACATGGAACATCCTATCTCGATGTGGGCTCCCTCCATTAAGGTTTTCATAATTCCTGTCATATTAACTACTGGCCTTATGGCCATGAAGACATGCACTGCAATATACAAAAGGTACTATTGTTGCAATAAAGATTACCTAAACAGAAATATAATTGCATCACAAGAATAGCATAAAATTACATCTGAACAGATATAATTTTGTTGAAAAGATATACATCTGTTCGGACTTGCCCCTCTGGATGAGTAAGTGATAATTTCCTAAACATCATTTTTTTAACTTTATACCAATAATTCAATAATATCTGCTGAAATTGCAAAGGTAATATCTCTTCTGGTAGATTGATTATTGAGACATCCCATCGCACTATTCTAGATACACAAAACATTGAATCCAAGGCTCTCAATGGAGTGTATGTATTATTTTTTATTTACAATCAGTGCTGATCCCAGTGGTGTAACTATGCCATGCAGCCAGTGTAGTGCATAGGGGCCCACTGCCCTCCTTCCCAAAACAGGAACAATTTAACTGAATAAAAATGTAAGTTTTTCAGGTATGTTTATGATAAAATTTACTGTGTCTACGAACAATACTTTTTTTCATAGCTGCTGCTTGCAGGGCAATTTTTAAGGATTTGTTTTAAGGGTTTTTTATTTTTACCAAAACAAATATTTTCACAGAAGGGCCCCACACTAAACTTTGTATTGGGGCTCACTTTTTCTAGTTACAACACTGGCTAACCGATACATATTTGAGGTTGAGTCATGATATTTGAAGATTCACAACTACTTTCAGCTTCAGATGGCTATTCAGGAGTTGCAGTTATGCCTATTCTCTGACATTGAAATGCAGGTATCTTTTAAGGACACAAAAGGTGATGATATACACATAGGCATTAATAATATTAAGAGTGGCAGATCTGAGGACTTATTTAACAAGGACAGGGCAATGTTCAGAAAAAGTCATAAGTTTGGGTTAAATTTGAAAGTGTCTGCAATTCTTTTGGGTGGGGGGTATCCATAATAAGAACCTTGTCAAACAATTCAGCCTTGGAGAGACTGTAAAGCTCATGCAGTAGAATGTTTCTCAGTGTAGTCTGTGCTTGTTAACAGGAAGGACTGTTTCTACAGGGATAGGACACATTTAAACTGAAAGGGTGCAAGAATATTTTCTGAACAGCGTTAACCACAGGGGTTCACATCTGGTGAGTATGGGCTTGGCACACCCAGGGTCCTGAGCTGGATATTATCATTTTTCCCTATTTTGGTGAATCCCTTTTACTTCTGACTTTCTCTCTCTCTCTCTTGGGGTAATTCAGAAATTTTTTTTTTTTTTTTTTTTTTTTGGCTGGTGCAGCATAAGCTTCAGGCTTCCTTGCACTATATGGCTAATAATAATAATAAGGCAGCATTAGGTAGTTTGGAAAACTGCTACACTAGTGGAGATACACAGACTAATAGATTAACAACTGCAAGCAGAGGTGAAAGTGATTCTTGTGCCGCTTATATTGGAATATGCAGTAGCCTAAAATTCAAACTGTGAGAGATTTCAAGGCCTGCTGGAGGTCCCGTGATTCTGGGAGCTTGTGCCTTGGGTGCTTTCATATTGGAAACAATATGTCTTGTCGGTTTCTCATGGCCTACTCTGGTCAAGATGTACAAAGAATGGTGTAGAACAGGTCAAACCACTCCCCCTCCCCACTTTACAGAACTAAAAGATTATGCAAGGTAGATGCTTATGCTAATAAAAGGTTGCAGTGCATTGTTTGGGCTCACTGGCAGGTTACTATGTGAAAACTGATATAGCAATACGAAATAGGGAATGCAAGAACATCTCAAATGACAATGTACTGCATACTCAGACATATGGTGGTTTCACAGGAGATGACCCAAGAGATGTCCATTCCCCATCACCGTCGACAACAAATGCTCTGGTATTGACAACGTGCGCTGGTTGGACACTGTAGGGTAGCATGGGTTTTTTTTTCCTGGAAATAATAGAGTAAGCTTATCTAAACCTCCTAAACACTTCCTAGTTCATATCACAAATATACGTGGTCTCAATTCTAATCTCAACGATGTCCATATCCACTTGCAGTCTGCCAAACCCATTGTACTTTTCCTAACAGAATCTCAGTTATCGGTTGATTCAACTACTGCTCATCTCACTTGCCCAAATTATTTGCTGTATGATTCCTTTCACCTCAGAGGTGGTACTTGTGCATATGTCCGTTCCGATATTCCCTGTGAGAGACTAGGTAATTCGGAATCTCCTTTTTTCGATCTTCTCTGGCTTAAAATCTCTCTACCACATTGTGTCAAATTCATCTGTTGTCACTATCATTCTCCCAACGCTACTAATCACTCGGGGCTCTTTGACTTCTTCCCTTTGCAACTTGACTTTCTCAAGTCCAACTTTCTTAACAGGGAGGTAATTTTTCTTGCTGATTTTAATGTTCACAACTCCAGTTGGCTTCCATTTCCTAGTCACACTGACCCAGCTGGTCGAGATGCTGAGGCTTTTTCAATTACTAATGACCTTGCACAGATTGTTCATTTGCCTACAAGAATACCGTAATATTCTTGTAGGACAATCGTAACCATACAGCCAAAATGCTTGATCTTTTTCTCACAAACAACCCTTCTAAGTACACGGTCAAATTGAGTGGTCCTTTTTTGGAACCTCAGATCACAACTTGGCGATTGTCTCTTCTCCAATGGAGCCTTTATCTCATGGCTATTTCCAACGATGAAAAACGAGATGCACATTTTAAGAGATTTGAGTTTTGCAATTTTAAAAGCTAATTAGTGCACCTTCCTAAAGCATACCATATACTGAAAGGGGAGAAATGGCCTGTGACTCCTAACGAAGCCCTGCAAACCGGCAGAATTACTTAACAAGTACAGGTCACTGTTGAACAAAAGCAGAGAATTAGGGTTGAATTTGAAAGTGTCTGCAATTCTGCCCAGACACGATAGGAGGGAGTATATGATGAGAGCCTTGTCGATCAATTCGGCCCTGGAAAACTGTGCAAGGCTCAAGGGGTAGAATATTTTTCAGCCTGGACTGTACTTGTTAACAGGAGAGATTGCTTCTACAGGGATGGGATACACTTAAATAGAAAGGGTGCAAGAATATTTGCTGATGCTATCGAGGCAGTGTTAGGTGGGTCGGAAAACTGCTAGCTTGGGGGGAGACAAAGACCAATAGATTGACAGTAGCCACTGGCAGAGGTGAAAGAGATTCTTGCACTGCTTCTATTAGAATGAGCAGAAGCCTGAAAAACAACATGCTTGATATTTCAGAGACTGCTGGGAGCCATTGCAGTACAAGTAAACACATGGGTTGTGTGAGGGTAGCTAAGAATAGAAACAGGTGCAGGTATACTTGCGTGTACACCAATGCTAGGAGTTTAGTAAACAAATTTGATGAATTTGAGGTATTGCAAAAACATCAAAGGCAGATATTGTTGGGATATCAGAGACGTGGTGTCACACAGATGTAAGGGATGCAGAACTGGAATTTGGGGAGTAGAACGTCTACAGAAAGGATAGACAGGATAGGAAGGGGGAGGGGTTATGCTATTAGTTAAGAAACACATAAAAACCAAGGATGTGAAGCCAGTCGACATCGCCGGACAGTGCAGTGTTGAGTCAGTTTGGTGTGACATAAGCATTGGGAGATCAAAATTGAGAATAGGAGTGTGCTATAGGCCTAATGACTCTGATGAATATAATAAGAAACTGTACAGGGAAATAGAGTGGGCCAGTAAATCAGAGAGTCTTATAATGGGAGATTTTAATTTCCCAGATATTGACTGGAATTTGGAGGCTGGTCACTCACACACTAGCAAGGCTTTTGTGAATTTATTGGATGATTGTTTTCTACATCAGCATGTTCGGGAGGCAACTAGAGGGAGTAATACTCTTGATTTGATTATCAGCAGTGATTCTTCATGCATTAAGAATCTGCAGATAAATGAACCACTAGGTGGCAGTGATCACAGTGTGCTGAAGTGGGATTTACTCAAAGAGGTAACTACCATTAGGGGTAAAGGGAAGGGTTATTGCTTCCGTAAAGGCGACTACGATGGACTGAGACAGTATTTAAAATCTATACAGTGGGACCAACTGATGATGTTACCAACAGCAAATTCAAAATGGGAAGCATTCAAAGAACTTATCTTGGAAGCTACTAGGCTTTACATACCAACTAAGAAATATTGTTCAAGGTTTAGGCCAAAATGGATGTCAGATGAACTAATGAGGCATATGGCAGAGGAGAAAAATGCATGGGATACTTACAAATTAACACATGACACAGAAGCCTATGATAGATACAAGTTGATATGCAACTAAGTTACAAAGGAGGTTAAGCAGGCGAAGGCAGATTACGAGAAATTCTTGGCAAGGGATGCAAAGAAAAACAGCAAAGAGTTCTTTACTTATGTAAACTCTAGAAGGAAGGGGATGAATCAGATTGGTCCAATTGATATTGATGGGTCAGCTGTTGATGATCCTGCTCAGGTAGCTAACAAACAAAATGAATATTTTGCATCGACATTCACACATGAGGAGTTATTCAGCGAGGGGAATGCCAGAGGTGTATTCAACTCTAGCAGTAAGCTACAGAACCTTGAAATAACTGGGAGTAAAGTGGAGGAGAAATTGTTGAAGATAAACACAAGAAAGGCACCCGGGGTCGATGGGATCTATCCAGTTATATTAAAGGATTAAAGGAAGCAGCAAAGGAAGTAAGCAAACCCTTAGCCATAATTATGAGAGCTTCCTTGGACTCAGGGGAGGTACCCATAGACTGGAAATGTGCAAATGTGACCCCAATTCACAAAGGAGGATCAAAGGCTGACACAAGTAATTATAGACCTGTGAGCTTAACTTCTGTTCCAGGAAAATTAATGGAGGCACTGGTTAAAGAAGCACTGCGGGATCATTTAGACAAGACTTCAGTTATAGCTCGGACAGAGCATGGTTTTGTTAAGGGGAAGTCTTGCCTGACCAACTTGATTGGATATTATGATGCAGTCACAAAAGAACTGGATGCAGGGAATAACTTTGATATCATATACTTGGATTTTAGAAAGGCTTTTGATACTGTTGCACATGAAAGACTGCTACACAAATTGGAGAAGTGTGACATTGGAGGCAAATTGCTGCTATGGATAAAGGGGTGGTTCAGGTGGAGAAGACAGAGAGTAGTAATCAATGGACACTGCTCATCGTGGACTAATGTTATTAGTGGAGTCCCTCAGGGCTCAGTGTTGGGTCCATTATTGTTTTCTGTATTTATAAATGATATTGATGATGGTATATCAAGCTTAATGTCCAAGTTTGAAGACGATACAAAGGTTGGCAGGGTTGTCAAGGACACTACTGACACTATACTGCTGCAACAGGATCTGGAAAGATTGAGCAGATGGGTTGAGAGGTGGCAAATGAAGTTTAACATTGACAAATGTAAACTACTACACATGGGAAACAGCAACCCCAGAGCAACGTATCAACTCTGTGGTACTACACTGACAGTGGTAGAGAATGAAAGGGACTTGGGGGTGGTTGTGCAGGCGGATATGAAGTTCTCTGAGCAGTGCAGATGGGCTGCAAGAGTAGCTCATGGAGTATTGTCAATGATGTACAGGAATTTTTCCAGCAGGGATGAGGAGGTGATTATTCCCTTGTATAAGGCAATAGTCAGGCCACACCTACAGTACTGTATACAGGTCTGGAGGCCTCATTTGAAGAAGGATGTAGAGCTGCTGGAACGAGTACGGAGAAGGGCAACAAGATTAGTGAATGGAACAAAGGGGTGCTCTTACGAAGAAAGGCTTAAGTTTTGCAAATTACAGTGTCTGGAGACTAGGCACCAGCGAGGTGATCTGATAGAGGTGTATAAAGCCTTGAATGGGTTGAGCATGCTCAATGCTGATGGGAGTCTTCCTCTAGCTCAGAATAATCACCTGAGAGGGCATAAATTCAAATTGAGGAAAGACAGATGTAGGATAGACGTGCGGAAATTTGCCTTTAGCCAGTGGGTGGTTGGTTGGTGGAACAGACTTCCATCCCTTGTCATGGATGATAGCCTAAATAAGTTTAAGGCTCAGCTGGACAGGTATTTTAAACGAACAGAGGAGTGAAGTGGAAGTGGGTTTTTTTTTTTTTTTGGCTGATGCTGCATAAGCTTGCTTTCTTGCATCAAATGCCTGTACTAATGCTAATGCTAACTTCTTCAGTCGCGTCTGGTCGACTCTGAACTGGCTCACACTAACTCTGAACTGTGACCAACTCAGAACTGGACTCCCATGCAAAGAAGCTCACTCCTATTTATACCTTTTGTCCCCAACAAAGGATTACAAGCAAAAGACACAGAATTGGAATTTTCCTGTTCGTTGGAAAAAGTTTTTCGCACCATCCCTTCTACATATGTCATCTGCTAGAGGTGACACTTTCAACACTTCATGGTTTTGTGTATGCTTCCTAAGTTCCTACATAGTCTAATTGCTCACGACGATCTTCTAAGCTTCGTTGCTAAAACAATCTCATGTAGAAAAACCTGTCTTACTCACTCCCTTCTCAGATTTTTAACACAAAATCCGCTCGCCGTAGCTCACGGGCAGTGAGCATAGCTATTAGGAGACGTACAGAAACGATAATGTATTTTGGGTTTTCGAAAACTGCTTAAGTTTTTATGTCAATTCGGAGTTATTTCAGCATAGATGAAAAAAATTATAAAGAGAACTTTCCTGTTAGCTACCATTATTTTCAAATCGTCATGACATCAGAATAGAATATGGTAAAATCCAGAGAGCGGTACCCATTACAAAACGGCGTCGAGAAGAAGAGGGGGAAAGCAGTGACATACGGTTTGTAACTCCATCCACTCACCGCGTTCCCCCTCTTCTTCACGAGACTGCACGTAGCGGTGGTCACGTGACATAACACTATGTCCCAGCTGAAAGAGTAAAAAAGAATGGAAAACACGGCAATTTTTTAGGAGCAGCAAGCAACAGAAATACACATTATTCGGGGAAGACAAAATGACACATAAAATAACAACATTGCAGGGTTAAAAATCAAGAAAATTTAACAGAAAACAGCAATTTGTTTTTTCAAAACAAGAAACAAAACGTAATACCACGTGTGGCCAATGACCAGTTTTTGCTTGAATCCCTACCGAATCATTCTTGAATTTTTTTGTGATTACTTTCTGCTTCTGACTCTCTCTCTCTCAGGGTAACTGGGGATTGATTTTTTTTTTTTTTTGGCAGGTACAGCATAAGCCTCAGGCTTTCTTACACCATAAGTTAATAATAATAATAAGTTGCGTAAAAACCTAATCTTTTTTAACTAAACACAAATGAAACATGACCACTCATAATTGTTTTTCCCACCGGTTTTTATTATTATTAGCTATATGGTGCAAAGAAGCCTGAGGCTTATGCTGCACTAGCCAAAAAAAATTTCTGAGTTACCTTGTGGGTGTGTGTGAGAGAGAGAGAGAAACGTAGAAGGAAATCACGAAGAAAGAGAAGAATGATGATATCCAGCTGAAGCCCCTGGGTGTGCCAAGCCCATACTCACCAGATCTCTCCGGAAGTCTGGTAAAAACATAACCTTTTTTCACTCACACCACGTGCAATAGGTGATTCTTCTCGGCCAAACAGAACAAAATGATTGCATGTGCATTAACAATTAAATTGCTCTTTGAAAATGCACAATATATAAAAATAAATGTAGTACAATATTAGTAATGGAGGCATGTGACGCAAGAAAGCGAGCTTATATAGCATCAGCCAAAAAAAAAAACAAACAATTTCATACAACCATTCACTCTAAACGTTTGTCCAGTTCCTTGAATTTATTTAAGCTATCAACTTCCACAACGAAGTTTTTTTTTTTTTTTTTTTTTTGTGCCGCCTCCAAACCCCCGCTTTTTTCACCGCAGGACAATAACACGTGCAATTATCAATAATATTGCTCTTTGTATATGCACAATATGCCAATATTTTTTTTTTTTTTTTTTTTGGATATAACGTTGTATAGTATAACAATGTCGGCAAGTTACGAACGGGAAATCTATGGACATTGAGGTATTAATTAACTTCCAAATCTCGCTGTTTCAATTCAGAATAAACTAAGGATTCTGGCTAGGTCTATAATCTATTTATAGAAAATAATTTAATATAACAATTGGTCAATAAAGCGGCTAAATAACTTCTCGTTCAGCGGTGCTGCAACGTAACACGAGGATTTGATACCCTTACCGATACTAAGTAAGACCTACAAAATCTCTATCTAAGTTAAACTTTAAACTAAGTATCGTAACTAGGAATATAAAGATACTCTAGAAAACAAGTTATTACTCTATGCCAATTTAAGCTAATAAAACAGAAAAAACTTCTCTATTTCAGGAGCAGTAAAAACTTCACCTGCACAAGGGTCACTCTAGAAAGATTGGACTCGGAAATAGGAAAAGAATACAGAAATACAAAAGTCAAAGTATTTTATTATTTTTTTGGCAGGCTCTAGGGTTCCCCCTATTCGCCGGAATACGGAAATACAAATAAAACTCACCCCATTAGTCCTCGCATGCGACTTATATAGTTCCCGAACTCCCTTTATTTCCTACATTACCAAAAACACACGCCAAAGCAATATTGGGGCCCTCATGTGTAGCACATGCTGAAAATTCCGTGGACAGCCAAGATAACCAACGCACAGGTCCTGCAGGACATGCACACGGAACGGGACCTGCTCAAAACCATCATCAGCAGGAAATGCAAATACCTAGGTCACATCGCTAGGAACCAACAAAAATATCACCTACTACCACTCATCCTGGAGGGAAAGATCGAAGGCAAGAAACGCCCAGGCAGACCGAAAATGGCATGGCTAGATAACATCAACACCTGGCTTCACATGACAACAGCACAAATTCTACACGCAGCGCTAGACAGAGAACAATATCAAAACGAAGTCGCAAACGCCATTCGGCAGCATTAAAGAAGAAGAAGAAGAAGATGTGTAGCACAGTTGGTAAAATTGCCGTCCCCTCCACATCGGGTGGAAAAGACCTGCGTTTGCATCCCGTCGATTACGTGAGGAATTTTTACGGGTCTTTTTCACAACATGGATGAGATAGTCGGTCTCATGCGAGATTAGCATGATTTTTCATTCTGGAAACTCGGATTTTTAGTCCGGCAAACCAGGGGCGGCTAGTCCATAGTCACTGCAGCATTCCGAGCTATTTAAATCTAGATATACAGTGAATGGAGTTATATGAAATTTTGTGAAGAGCAATGCAACGCAATGAATATTTTTATTAACAGCAATCGCATATAGTAGGCGCATCCTCTATTTATATATACATATTTTATAGGTGAAACGAATCAAGTCACTGTAAGGCGTGCGGTGCAGACTTCATCGTTGACCATGATGGGTGTTAGCCACAATGCCGGTCTTTTTGTTATTCGCCCGAATTCCCATTAAGTAACTAAATAATAGCAGCGTTAAGTCAATATTCAACAGTGTAATTATGTGATTACAGCTTAATTGCGAATTGAGCTTGAACTTGGTAAGTTGTAGTTATATTATGAGGTGATGTGAATTTTATTCGATCATGATCTCCATGCTTCCCCATGAAGGAAATGGCGTGACAGTGAATAAACTTCAGCAACTTATTTTTCACAATTAACTCTCCAAAAAAAAAAAAATGCGATTAAAAAAGAAGACTGTCCCACACCAAAGATTCAAATTTCTCAGCGGGGAATAAGTAATAATAAGAATTATATTAGCAATTTTAAAACTAAATGGTACCAAAGGAAAAGTTGCCTTTGTAGTTGTGAAGTTAAAAATACATTGTTTTATTTTCCATGTTTAGTGTTCGTAGGTGACTTAACTTCTACAAAAATTGGCTTTACAAACATATACAGAATGAAAGAAAAAAAAACTCTAAAACATGAGAGTTCGAAGAAACATATTAATAATGTGATTTCACTATCGCTTTTACGAACCGTAAATATTAAAGAACAGCTTAATGAGGCCTACAGACTTTCGATCTGCAAACATAACAGAAGTTACCAAGGATCGTGAGGTATTATCTAAAATAATAGACTGCATTAAATTTTGTGGACAGTTTGAAATTCCTTTAAGTGGACATGACGAAAAAGACGATTCTAAAAATCCAGGAGTATTCAGAGGATTAATATATTTCCCCTATACATTAGATTCCAATTTAAAGAACCATTTAGAAAGTAATGCAGCATTTAAAGGCATTTCAAAACTATTCAGAATGATATTCTTGACTGTTTGCTGCAAATATGCCGGGATGAAATAAAAAGAGAAATTAAAGAAGCGTCGTTCGTAGTTGTCATGGCTGATGACACAACAGATGTTTCAGAACATATACAAATGGTAACTGTTCTGAGATATAAACTGAATGGAGACATTTTTGAGCGTGTTTGGGGTTTTTTTCACTCCAAAAAACCAAACGGCAGACGGAATATCGAAGTGCATTCTAGATCAGTTAGACATAATATGTACTCAAGGAAATAATCAAAAACTGGTTGCTCAGACATTTGATGGCGCAAGCGTGATGAAAGGCAAGCAAGGGGGAGTTCAAGCTAAAATAAAAGATGTGTACAAAAATGCATTTTTTTATTCACTGCTATGCACACCAACTGAATCTGATGATGAGAAATGCAGCAAGTTGTACCCGAGATTCAAGAATATTCTTTTTGAACCTCATGTCGATACCAACATTTTTTTTTTTGAGATCACCACAGCGTCTCTCTGTTCTCAGAAGGCATATGGACAGCCGTGTTGCCCGACCTTCCCGTACAAGATGGAACTTCAATATACCCACCGTGAACAGTGTTTATGAAAATTTTGAATCCTTAAAAAAAAGTGCACGAAGGAACTACAAGCGACAGCAAACGCAGATAAGACGATTTCAGAAGCAACTGGAATTTGCACATTTTGAGTGATGAAAAATTCCAGTTCTCGTTAGAACTTTTGCATCAGATAATGCCTCACGTGAAGTTATATCACGTGCAATTTCGAGAAATTGAGGTAGTTAAAATACATGAATATATAGGACTCTTTAAGAATGCCATTCGAAAAATCAGGAATTCAATGTACAGTACAGCGAAAATCATCCAAAAACACTCATGATTGAAGCGAAGGAAGTATGCGACTATATAGGTGTTGGCATAGGTGAGAGATATTCTTTTACAAAGCAATTAATTGCTGCCAAATTGTTTAACAGGGATAACTTTGTTATTCTTTGTAGGAAAATGCCCATGCAGAGGTACAGTACACTACTGAGGCATATCCCACGATTGAAAGAGAAAAATTTCTTACGGAATTACAAGTTTGCTATAGCAGACATGATCTACACAATTCTTGCAAATTAACTGACTCGCTGAAATTTATCTAAGAAAATAATCTAGCTGAAGTTCATGGTGAACTTACAAAACTCATAAAAGTTCTTTTGATCATTCCGATGAATACTTCAGAGACCGAACGCTGCCATTCCACATTAAAAAGAATAAAAACATTTTCAAGGAGCACTATGAATCAGAAACGGCTAAATGCTCAAGCAATGCTTTCAATTGAGAAAAGCTAGGTTAACAGTGCACCAAACTTGAATGAAAAAGTTATTAATCAATTTTCAACATATAAAAACCGAAGAATGGATTATGTTTTTAAATAAAAGTTCAAGTCTATTAATGGTAAATGTCTAGTTAATGTTTTGTAGTATTTTTAACTCGCTTATTATTATTACTGTGTATGTCTACATGTCTTATAACCAAGGCAATTTAATGTAACTTTAAGACTCAGCATCCCCAAACATCAGAGTCACGAGCCGCCACTGCAGCAAACAGAAATTCGACTATAGAACACATGCAATTTACAGACAGTATACACGGAGCCTTAGTCTCTGATGCTCCTAAAAACACCTACTACCTGCTGTTGCACCAGTTCACATAAGCCACCTCCCACCGGGAAATTTCCCAGCATCGAAATTACCCAATTTGCACATTAGTTTCCCCCTACATAAGACCTGTCCACAAGTCTAGGACAGGCCACACGCCTGCAATCAACATCTGAATTGACTGCAGTTTAAACCCAGTTTAATCCTTAATGAAACTTGGAAAGGAAGCAGGCACGATCTTGCAAGAGTGGAAATGACTTTTTATTTCATAAATATTGAAAGAAAAAGTGGGACACTTAATTTACCCTTGAGGATTGGTGCATGCTAATTTTAAGAAGGAGACCGAACTCCTAAAAAAAAAAAGTGTATAGGCGGTTACAACTAATCCAAAGAAACTGCGTTCTTCCCCCACATTCCAATCTTTGTGTGGATCGCCATTGTCCCAGTTCGCCCACCCTTCCCCGCCAAAGGGACCGATTTCCTTCCACTCAAACTGGCTGTTTGCGTGGGTAGCAGAATGGTCATAATCACCATCCTCCCCACACGGGGTGGAAAAGACACAGGTTCGAATTCTATCAATAACGAGCGGAACTTCTGGCCTTCTTTCACTCCGCAGTTGAGTTGGTTTCACGCGAGAATAGCATTTTTTTTTTTTACCCAAACTAACAAAAAAAAAAAATTTCAAAAAAAAAGAAAAAAAGAAAAAGCGCTGTGAAGAGTGGGCTTAGCCTCCTTATAGTGCACTGTATACTACGTCAACAAGTTTTCATATACAAGTAATGCACGTTGCTTAAACTTATATATAAGGAAATTGTATTTGGAAATCTTAAGGAACAAAATAATCATGTTTAACAAAGAAGAAGGTTAGAGGAAGTTTTCGTCAGATAATTGTGCAGGAATATCAAGTCCACTTGAAAGTAACGAACGTTGTCAGGGAAGGTTTTCTCACGAGATCCATGACTAATGATATAGTTATAACGCAGTGTGTTCCTTCGTAATGACCTTGGTTTTTTGCGGTGCAACCAGTATATGATGAAAATAGTTATGAAAAAAAAAAAAAAAAAAAAAAAGTAAAGAAACGGAATGAGTTATAGAATATCGTGCATCTTCAATGATAACTAGAAACAAATATGTAATAAAACTACTGTCGAGGTAAAATTTGCCTCATGAAAGCACATTAGTTCGTTGGAGGAACAGCTAAGTCATGGTATTGGACTACCTAGGATAATTAACGTTTCACCAATGGAGACACCTAATGTTATTTATTCTAGGATGATACCACCACGCAGAATGCACCGTTTTAATGGTACTAACCCGTCCACTAGTGAATCTTACGCATAGTTTGATGCTTTATGCAAATTAATTACCTTACTTAATAAAACAGACAGTATACGTGAACTCTAATTCTTAACAATAAAAAGCAGTTAGAAATTTCACCACCAGTGTAGCTTAAAGGGATTAATTTAGAAACACAAAAGAGATAAAATTTTCACCCATAATTCTTAGCGATCAAATCCCCATTGTGTCCAATATTATATTGATTCACATCTGTGACAGTTGTCGGTCGAACACGAGCATGCGTTCAGTAGTAAAAATCTTTACGAGCACCTTGCATAAATGATATATACACTGGTGTTCAAAGAAAGAGCATCACCCCTTAAAATTGTAATTGTCGTCCAAATAATGTAAGAATATGGCAATATTTCTGACAGATTGCATCAGATAAAATTTACGCGCATAGGTGAAGATGTAATATTTGCATTAGCTGTTACTTTCAGCTACATAAAGCACGCTCTGCAAGAGTTGCAGTTACTCCTTGTTGTGTCAAGATAGGGAGTTACATGCAGTTGACGCCACTAAGAAAGAGTGCCATTGTTGCTTTACGTGAGGAAGGATGTTCTTCCTGTCATATTGCTTATAGAATGTCTTGTAATCAGTCGACAGTGAGTAGATTTTTTTCCAAACTGAAGAATACTGGTTCTGCTGATAGGAAAAGAGGAACCGGACGCAAACGAGTCTCTACGCCAAAACAGAACCGCATATTGAAGCGCTTATGCATTAAAAACCGTAAAGCTTCTTCTTCTGAGCTAAAAAGAGAATGGGAAGCACATACAGGAGTGGTAGCAAGTGCAGAAACGGTCAGAAGACGCCTCTTCCAAAATGGACTTGTAGCCCGTTGCCCTAAGAAGAAGCCCCTCCTCACACACAAAAAATGAAAAAGGCCCGATTAATTTGGTATGAGGAGCATGTCAAATGGACCCCATGCAGTGGAAGTCAGTTATTTTCTCGGATGAAAAGAAATTCAACCTGCATGGCTCTGATGGGAGACAAACGATTCGCCGCAGACGTGGTGAAGAATACCATCCAGACTGTACGGTGTCTACAGTGAAATTCTCTACCAGTCAAGTGATATGGGGTTGCATTTCGTATCGCGGAGTAGGACACCTGCAGTTTATAAAAGGTTCCGTAAATTCCAATGAATACCTGGCTGAATCAGAAGGCAAATTGCTGCCAACCATTAGAGACCATTTCAAGATGCGAAATAACTGCATCTTTCAGGACGATTCTGCGCCTTGTCATCAGGCGAAAAGTGTAAGTAGGCACTTCTGTAGTTACTTTAGCTTCATTTCTGCATCAGAGGTTCGACAGTAATGTGTTTCCAGTTGTTAAAAGGTGAAAAAATGGTTGGAAGAACGGTCCATTACAACTCTTAGCTGTCCAGGAAATAGCTCGGACATGAATCTTATAGAAAACATTTGGCATTGTTTGGAATTTGCAGTTGCCAGAAAGAAACCAAAGACCCTTCGTGAACTTCAGGAAGCCATAATTCGTGTTTGGAACCACAAACTATCAGTTGATTATCTTCAGAAATTGATCTTGTCAATGCCTCGACGGTGTGCTGCTGTCATCAGGGCTAGAGGGGGTTCAACTAAATAGTAGTTTGCACCTGGTGAACTTTTCATTTTGTTTTCCATTTGAAATGATAAACTGTAGCAAATTGAGGTCTTCTGATAACATTTCAACCATAATTGTCGTGTTTACCAAAACAAAGGTTGCAAATGCTCAATTTGGAATATTTTAGAAGCACCCGTCAAATATTACTTAGCTTTGCCTTAACTGTTAATAAATATCTTTTGTTTAAATTTCTATTTGTGATGCTAGTCATTAATGTAACATACCATCACGAAATATTGTTAGAAATGTGAAATTCCTAATGATGCACTTTCTCTGAACAACAGTGTATGTCTATAAAGGCACTATATATATATATATATATTTTTTTTTTTTTTTTCACTCATTTCTCTCTCTTTTCTTTTCTTTTTTTTTTTTTTTATTTCATTTTATTTCACTTTTTATTTTTATTTATTTTTTCTGGTAACCTGGGTTTGGGCTGCTCAAGGGACGAGATTTTATTTAGTTTTTATAATAGTTTTTATAAATTATAAATTTACAATTAATAATTTATAATTTAATAATTTAAAGTTATTATTATTTTATTCTATTTATTTATTATTATTTTTTAATGTATACATTTATTTCTTTATAAAAAAAGGGTGTACGGTATCCATTGTATCTTTTTAAAAATGGAAGAGACCCATTCACTTCTAGTCTGAAGTGAACTGGATGAGAGAATTGAAGTACTCTAGCAGCGCTGTCTCTGAACCATGGGGGATGACGGTGAAGATGTCATCGACGTATCTGCACGATCGTAATAGGCACAGGCAAGTTCAGGAATATCTGTTCCTCTAATTCCTCCATAGTGATGTTGGCAATAATGGAGCTGACAGAGGCACCCCATAGCTGTACTGTGTACCACCTTTGTACAGGGAATTGCTGAAGGTAATGACACTGCCTGAGAAGCATAGGTTGAGAGCAGTACAGATGTCCTCTGTAATGGTATACCGTAAACCAATGTGGTGCGGGCAGTTTACTAACTACAGATCGGACCATGCCCCTTGTCATCTAAACAGCACTGCCTGCACCATATTCTCCTGAGCTTGGAGCCATTCCAGCTGAAAGGAAGCTAGATGCACCGAGATTCCAGAGTAAAAACTGACCTGGGAAATTGTGGTTACCGAACCCATACATTAGACAAGTGCTTGTTATAAGCACAAGAGCTTACGACCCGCCCGAGACCGTCGTCCCCACATGACAATATGCCTATCGCCTATATTCCCTACTATCCGGGCACGTCAGACCATATTTCGAAAATCCTCTGGAAATACCGCATAAAATGCGTACAACTACCTGGTAGAAGCTTACGTTCTCTGATTTCTAATGTGAAAACTCCAATAACCCCTCTTTTGCGAGCGGATTAGTATATTGCATAACTTGCAAAGATTGTGACAGTTGCTGTATAGGGGAGAGAGCTCGAGACTTCTTCAAGGCCGCCTTGAAGACCATGGCAGAGCGATTCGCCATGTTAACCTGACCACTCCGCAATCGCAGAACATTTTTGGTCGACCCACCATGACCTTAACCCTAAACGCGATTACGAAGTGATCGACCAATCCCGGCATTTCCACCACCGCCTTTGTCTACAATCGTTAAACATATCAATTCAAGAAACTTGAATCGCTGCAGGGCACGAGACTACAATCTATCTTGGAATAAATTGCCTTGAAGCTCGACAGATGCTGGCAGCTAACCGGTACCAACAATGAAGCCAATCTAGTAGCATATGAATGTTCAATCGCGCGGCCATGTACTCACCAGAGCACGCACAACTGTTGTATCTGTTAAATATTTAACTCTAACGTTCATATTCTGTTAGAATCTGTATACGTTATCATGCTGAAGAAAGGATCCGTTTACCCTGAAAATTCCATTTTTAGTCATTAAAATTTGTCACTGGATGTATACTGTATTGTTATTTTCATTTATATTTTCTCTATGGTGGTACCCTAAGTTTGGGTAGCTGTGGGTACGGGATTTGCTGGCACCCACTTGTCTAGGGACATATCTAGTTGTAGCCCACCTCTTTGTGGTGAAGACAGGCACCGGGCACGCTTTCCAGCAGATGGCCTGCCCGGTGGCAAAAAGGCCAAAAACAACTAAATAACACAACAACACATAATACACGCAAGCATAACACTACACGTTTCTGGACGTTGTACAGAGTTTTGTATCATCACAGAGTAACTTGGTGGAGATGAACTACATGTTCTTGTAGCCGCTGTACGGAAGATACTATGCATATCTACATGTCTACACCTGACTGACATCGTGACACCCAACACTGGCAACCTGCAGAAGACCTATGGGGGAAAAATCAGGACGTATACGAACCTAAGACAGGGGATCAAAGAGATGTGGCATATGCAAAAAGTAACGACCATCCCGATCATCGTATCAACAAACAGTATGGTGCCAAAGACCGTACATAAGACCGTACCTTGCAGCAATAGGTCTCCCAGCTATTGGAACTCCACCAATTAGAGAACACCTACTAGGAACTCCAGAAAGTAGGAATTTTGAACACCTGTAGGATGGTCAGAGAGTTCCTCGACCAACAGTAGCACCAGAGATAAAAACCACCCTGTGTATTTGGACAATACACGTCTCGAGGTGGAACCCCCCAGTCAGGGAGAAATAATATATAATAATAATAACTCGCTATCCTGAGCACCTGTAGGCACAGAGTAGTAAGATACAGAGTGGTCACTTCCTCAATTACTTCCAGCACCATCATTGTATGAACATAGAACTAACTCAGACATCACAACCCAGAGAGTACTAACACGTATGCCCAAAGCTAATAAAGCCTTTTACTGTATTTGGATTTGATTAGTGTTAGTTGAGCGTAGCAAGTTCGATTTACGTTACTTTTTCGTTATTATAATCATAATTATAATGATAATTATTTGTGTAGTTGTCTACACAAAAATATCTTGGACAGAAAGTGTTTCTTTCGTAACAAAGCTAGTGTACGATTCCCCCGATTTCCGAAAGAACATTTAAGATAATTTATCGTAATTACCTATCGTAAAAATCGAGAGAGAGAGAGAGAGAGAGAGAGAAAGGAATCTCCAAAAAAGAGAAGAATGATGATATCCGGCTGAGGACACTGGGTGAGCCAAGCCCATACTCATCAGATGTGAGCCCTGGGGATAAACTGGGATATATATAATGAAATGTTTAAAAAAAAAAAAAAAAAAACCTACTGAATAACTAATTCATAACTTATTACATTAATATGAATAATGTATTGATATTAATCGAAATAATGGTTTAGCGAATGATTAAATAATTTAAATCTAGATATTTCTAGATAACAGTTCCCAGTTGTTTTAGTCTAGTGAACTGTCCACAAGAAAGTCATAAGCATGTTTCAGTCTTTATCAGTACCTTTGTTACAACTCCAATATCAAAATTATTTGAATTTCGATGCTAGAGTTGTAAGAAAGATACTGATATTTGTATTAGCAAAGGAAGCAAAGCTTCCTTTCCTTCCTACAGTATATTATATACTGTATATATAGTCTCGTGTTTCAAACAAGCGAATCTTCTTCATATAATTTTATAAATGACAACCAGGAAAAAGTGGTGCACTTTCTCTTCTCAGAGACATGTTTTAATTTAATTAATCTATTTTAATATAATTGGAAACTTTTACTCTCTTTACTTTCCTTTATGTAAATTTAACCCTAACCAATACTGATCTAGAGGTGAATACTAAGATAATAAGCTTTGCTAAGAATATTAATAGATAATCAACAGTACTTCTAGCTTTCAGCTGTAAAATTAGTCATTACTACTGTATATAAAATTATGGATAATCATAGCAGGTTTCAGTACCTGCTATACGAATCACCTGCCGGTGTATACTATACTGGACTTCAACCAATATCACTATGTAATTATTTCCCTGCATTTACATAGGTCACATAGGAAAAGGCCTTTTGCTTTGGGTTCCATAATATATGAGGGATATTGTTGCATCCGAAAGAGTAGAACTGAAATATTTACAAACTATACAAATATTGAAAATATTTACAAAATACTAAATTACAGTTTAGTGTTTTGAAATATTCATTAATATAAAAAAAAAAAATGTTACAATGGATCATCAAATGTTAGACAGTGAATCAGGTGCACGAGGTTGGTGAACGTTATTGAGGCAGTTGTCAATAATTAATTGCATTTGGAGTGACATAATTACCTCACCCTCTTCTCCTATTGGCTGAATCACTAGGAAGAAAACTTTTTTAATATATAGATATATAATAATAATAATTGTATTAAAAACTATTAAAATATTGCTTATGAAATTATATATATATATCTGAAAACATAAGTAAATTGACATATTACACTGAAGAAATGAATTCAAAGTATAAGAAGAAGAAAATGGGGGGGGAAGAAAAAGGTAAGGGCGAAAACAAACACATTTGAACCAGGGAAAGTGAAAACAGCTGCTTCTAGCGTTTTCACACAGCTATCATAACATTTAATTTTCACATCCCGAAATATTTACTTATGTTTATATATTGCTATGCTGCCGTCTTTCATAACGTCTTTTTTTTCCGCTTCGAAATAATAATTAATTATGAACATCTGATACTAATAATCATCGAATCGATATAGTGTCCATCGCAACTACAAAACTGTAGAAAATTCTCCAAGGAACTCTTCGCAATGTTCCTGCTTGTTTCCATGTTCATGCAATGATGGCTCCATTTTCTATGCATTTTAACATGAAAAAGGAATTAACATTATCGCCTATGAGAGTGTCCACTCTGTATCTTACTACTTTGTGCCTGTAGGATAGGGAGAGAATTCCTCGACCCACAGAGAAGTATGATATGTTATTACTCTGGGCCTCGACCAATAGTGACACCAGACAACAACCACCCTATGCACTTCGTACGTGTACCCGTACGTAGTTGAATCCTTCATCAGGAAGAAATAATAATAATAGTAGTAGTAAAAATAATGTGCCATCGTCTACCAACGGCAGTTTTCCGAATAAAAAGACTGGCCATTATTTTATTATTACTATTATTTTATTTTTTAAACTACTTTTAAGAAAACAGAAGAAGTTCAGTAGCGTGACGGTTTTCCTTTTACGTATTACTGGTAACAATATAAAAAAAAAAAAAAAAAAAAAAAAACACTACTCAATTAATATTAAGACCAATCAGTTAGCCAAAAATATTATTTGGTAAGTACCATTTGAAATACATAATTCAAATCTTCTAAGCTAGTATTGCTTTTGCAACGAAGCTACTGTTACTGCAGGTAAGAACTTCCTTTTTGTACTTGCTTATGAAAGAACTTGCTTAAGTCTACTGTACTTGCTTATGTAAGAACTTACATAAGCAAGTACAGTAGACGTTAAACTTCAGGGCTTTGAAGTCCCACGTTTGTCAAAGAAATGTAGCAAAAATACATCATCAGTTTTGAGGATAAATGGGCCTGCTGTACTCGAATCCATAGGATTATAAATAATTAGGCGTATATATAAATAATTAGACGCACGTCCAAGCAGCAAAATGAACACCAGTTTAATGATTGAATGACCTACCTCGTGTCCTCGCACGCCTCACTGCACGGACAACTGTGTCCGTTAGAATAATTTTATCTCTAAAGTTTGCATTTTCTATTGACAAAGAGGCACGTTTAGTCTCGAAAGCTACAGGTATCTATTTGTGATTAAAGATATTTTATTTTACTGGTTATACGCCTAATTAATTATAATTATCAGTTTTCTAAGAAATGGAGACAGGCTGAAAGAGCAGGTCATGGGGTTTTGTAATAATATACAGGAATTTTGCTAGCAGGGAAAAGGAGGTGATTATCCCTTTGTGTAAGGGTCAGGCCACGCCTTGAGTACTGCGTACAAGTCTGGAGGCCTCATTTTATGAACGATGTGGGTTTTCTTGAGCGTGTACAGAGAAGGGCAACAAGATTGGTAAGGGTAATGAAATAATCCTCCTAACAAGAGAGGCTTAAGTTCTGCAAATTGCAGCGGCTGGAGACTAGGCACCTGCAAGGTTATCTGATTGAGGTGTATAAGGTCTTGAATAGGTTAAGTACGCTGAATTCTGATGGGATTCTGAATTCTTCCACTTGCTCAGATTCCGCACCTCAGGGTGCATAAATTCAAATTGAGGAAAGACAGTTGTAGAATAGGTGCGCGGAAATTTGCCTTTAGCCAGCGGGTGGTTAATCCCTGGAACAAACTTCCATCTGTCGTTGTGGACGTTAATCGCTTAAATAAATTCAAGGAGGAAATGGACAAACGTTTAGAGGGAATGGTTGTGTGAATTTTTTTTTTTTTTTTTTTTTTTGGCTGATGCTACATAATACGCTTGCCTTCTTGCATCTGATACCTCTATTACTATTACTAAAAACCGCTTGTATGCGTTTCTCATAAAAATAAAGCGAGCCCAGTTTTTAATACTTTGTTTTAATACTTTCTGTTAACAAAAAAGTGTTTTTTTATAAAAATCGTACAAATGCTCCTTTAATGTTATGATTAAAAAGTAAATTGAAATCGCGTTATTAAAAGAAGTAACAGTAAAACTCCAGAACACGGTGCCCCTCTGAAAATCACGTGCCTAACCTGCTATGGTTAGCGTTAGTTATGGTGTTTATCCCACCCTTGCCGCTGTTTTAAAATCAGGAACTCGTTTTCCTATTTTAAAACAGCTGGAAGAGGGGAAATAAACACCCCAAGACCATGGCAGGCTCAAGGTGCACCATGTTCTGGATTATAGCCGAAGTAACTTTTAATAATACATGTACTTACTTATATAACAATTTGAATAATGAGCACTTGAAATTAGTGGCTAACTAGAATGAGGCATGTGAGTCACGTGCCCCAGGCCGCCAAATTTGGGGAGGTTAAAAAATGCAAAAATTCCAAAAGAATAGTTTACAAGGGGAGCCAGTTTTTTTTTATTTGCCGTGAGCTCCATCAACCCTAGTTTATGCTACTTCTTGAAATACTCAGTTTTGATAAATAAGATTTATAGAATTTAAATTATACAATTAACCCTTCTTACAATTAATCTTGCAATTCACGTATGAACACTAAAATTATGGTTCAATTCATTAACCTAATCGCACCGAAAAAAGAAAAAAATCTGCATTTATTAAAAGTTGAATGAGTTAGATGACCAGATTTTCAGTATGCATTCCTAAAATGTGGTGCAAGTCTTACTTCCCTGGCTTTTCCGGGTTAATCTAATGTTGGTAACTGCGATATTATTTTATAAAACAGTGCTCAAAATGATTGAGTCAAAGTCATGTAAAATTACACTGGTGTGCAAAATTTAAAGACCAATCAGGTTTTCACCTGTAGCTTCTCATAGAATTGGCCTGGATGTGGGAAAAGCATACCAAAGGAACCTCGTGAGGTACAGAAATGATGAAGAAAGCAACACCGACACAACAACGGAAACAAAACGGTACAGAGGGACTTTATTCAAAAATGACAACTTAGCACTGGCTGCCATTATAAAGAAGCATCACTGCCAAAGATGGAACAAAGGGAAGAGGTGGTCCTCAGTAGGACATATGGCTACTCCCTAATGTCGGTGCAGGTTTTGCACCGCCTTTCCGTACTTAGAACAATGTTGTTGATAATTTTTTGCAGTAACAGTGTCCATTCCTCTGTCAGCACCATCTGCAGCTGATGAACATTTTCTGGTGGATGTGGACGTGCCACTAGGCATTTCCCCAGAGCGGCCCATATGTGTTCGATGGGATTTAGATCGTTTGAACGGGCAGGCCAATCCATACGAACAATGTTCTCACTTTACAAAAGTACATCAACAGCTGCAGTGCGATGGGGTGTGCGTTATCATCCATAAACACGAACTCGCGGCCAATGGCACCTAGGAACAGTCGCACATGGGGAAGGATTACCTCAGTACAGTAGCGTGCACCAGTTACAGTACCGCCTTCCAGTATCTGGAGTTGTGTACATCTATCCAAGACAACGCCCCGCCAGACGAGAAGACCTCGACCGCTATATCGATTCCTTTCAGTGGTGTTTGCTAGGTGATACCGTGTGCCAACCTCTCGCCAGATTAGCTGAGGTCCAGAATCGCTGCTGAGACTGAATCTACTCTCATCAGTAAAGAGTACCTGAAATAAAGATTTTGTGGTTGTAACCTTTAGAAATAGTGGTCCTTAAGTTTTGCACAAACCATGTTTCAATCAGTTAATTGCAGAACCACAAAATCGAAATACACTGCAATTATCATGTTATATAAATCGTTAACTGTAGAAACTCAAAAATCAAAATACATTTTAGAGAATACCAGGTGAACCTATTGAAAACTAGAATTATCTGTTTATGAATAACTACACTGAGCAGATCCTATTTGTTTATAAAATTTTCTGTTTTACAACGAAGTTAAAAATTTTGTAACAAATGGATTTGTAATCCATGTTTGAAGTATCGTTTTGATGTGGAGATTTCCATTCCAATCCATATTTGTGTTCAGTGCACATGGTATAGAAAATGTCCTTTATTTCCACATTAACGTAATGTTAAGGAATTAAAAAAACAAAAAGTAATGAAAAAAATAAAATTTAAGAAATTTCTAGAATATTGGAGAATATATTTCAGTAAGGTGTAGAAGATTCCTGAAAGTTGTAGATTCTAGTATGTCATAAGAAAGTGGGACTATTGTTTCAACAATATAGAAGATTGTAGATCAGAGGTTTCCAACCACCGGTACTCGAGGTGTGAATGAAACCACCTGCAATTTTCCTCATGGGAGGGTATACATTTTAAATTTTAATATATCTTAATAAAGCCAAAACTTCTTTTTATTTTTCACAGTTCGTATCTATGAGAGTATTTCAGTTTTTCTTCTTGGAAATACACCTCTCTTTTCCTTCTTGTACTTCTTAATTTTTTCCTTATTATTATTTTTCCTTATTATTTTATACCGTAAATCTTCCTTCAGAGGTTTGTTAGTGAACATTAAAAGTAATGTTTGCAGTTGTAGTGATTTCACAGGTAATTTGAAATTTAGATCATTCGACATTACGACATACTGCTGTCCTAATTATTGTTTTTATTCCAGTGATAAAATTAATGTTTTTAAAAGAAAATTAAAACTAATGAAAGAACAGGTATTAAAAAACAATATGAGCATGTTATCTTAACTTCGTGATTTTATCCAAGAAAATAACATATCTATAAAATAACTTATAAAATCGAACAGCCGTCATCCAGAAAGAGTTTTTTGTGTGTAAGTTTTGTGTATTTCGTGATAAATATGGGAAGGAATGAGAAACTGAATGTTGAAAAAAAAAAAAATTAATTATAGCTCTCTACGAAGAAAGCTATTCCATGAGAAGTATTGGCAAAAAATTAGGTGTTTCATTTTAAGGAGTACAAACTACCATTTCACGATTCAAGAGTACTGGCAGTTTAAAGGGCAAACCACCATCGGTATCACCGGGCATAACGGGAGCACAAGAAAAGGGCGGCGCCTTCGTAGCCAACTGGGAAGGAGCAGCAGTGCGTAACACACGCTTCTTGATTAGACCGGGGATCGAGCCCGTCACCACCAAATACGGAGGATGCGGAAAGGTCAGGGAATGACCACCGCATATCCCGGAGCAATATGGCCTTAGTTGCTAATGCTCCTAAAAAAAAAAAAAAAAGCAAGATAAGGGTGCTTACACTTAGAACCGCAGGTAGCAGCTTACTGAGTACTGCGTGCAGGTCTGGAGGCCTCATTTTAGGAAGGATGTAGATTTGCTTTTTATAATTTTTTTTATTATCATTAGCCAAATGGTGCAAGGAAGCCTGAGGCTTTTTCTGCACCAGGCAAAAAAAAAAAAAAAAAATCTAACTTACCCTGAGAGAAAGAGAAGTAGAAGGAAATCACCAAGGAAAAGAAGAATCATGATATCCGACTCAGGACCCTGGGTATGCAGCCCATACTCACCAGATGTGAGCCCCTGGGGTTAGAGTGTGTACAGAGAAGGGCAACAAGATTGGTGAGGAAAATGAAGGGATCCTATTACCAGAAGAGAGGCTTAAGTTCTGCAAATTGCAGCAGCTGGAGGCTAGGCACCTGCTAGGTGATCTGACTGAGGTGTATAAGGCCTTGAATGGGTTGAGCACGCTGAATTCTGATAGGATTCTTCCAACTGTACAGATTACGAACCTAAGGGGACATAAATTGAAATTGAGGAAGGACAGATGTACAATAGATGCGCAGAAATTTGCCTTTATCCAGCGGGTTGTTAATTGCTGGAACAAATTTGCATCTGTCGTTGTGAAGTTGATAGATTAAATAAATTTAACGAGGAACAGACATTTAGAGGGGATTGTTTTGTAATTTATTTATTTTTTTGGCTGATGTTACATAAGCTCATACACTTGCTTTCTTGCATCACATGCCACTACTACTACTGGAAACTAACAGTGACAAGTAGAAGCTTCGCACTGGCTATGAATACAAAGAAAGCTGTTGACCAGTGGTTCTCGGTACGGGACGGGGTAAAGTTTTGCACTGGTCAATTGGTTTATATGTGTTCATAGCCAGTGAGTTATGTTGCTGCTTGTTCCAACAATATTTGCCTTTGATGTCTTGACTAACATTTCGAGCTCATCAAATTTATTAATTGTACTCCTAGCATTGGTGTACATGCAAGTATACATGCACCTGTTTCTACTCTTAATTACCCTAACACAGACCACGTATTTACTTGTTTCACTATGACTCCAGCAGTCCTGGAAATCCCCATTGCCTTGCTTTCCTGGCTGCTGCTCGATTGCATTTCAGTAGCAGTGCAAGAATCACATTCACCTCTGCCAGCAGTTTTCCGACCCAACTAACCCTGCCTCAACAGCATCAGCAAATATTCTTGCACCCTTTCTATTTAAGTGTATTCCATCCCTGTAGAAGCAGTCTCTCCTGTTAAAAAGTACAGACCAGGCTTAGAAAAATTCTACCCCTTTGCACAATCTCTCCAGGGCCAAATTGATTGACAAGGCTCTTATCATATACTCCCTCCTATCGTGTCTGAGTAGAATTGCAGACACTTTCAAATTCTAACTCACGGCTTTTTTCAACAATGTTTATATGAGACGTGATCATAAAAGCAAGTAAAGTTTCCGGAGTTGATGGCATATAGTTGAGCGCGAGGGAGTGTATTGAACCATTATGGTTAATTATGAGTCCATCTGTGTACCCGGTGGAGATTCCTTTGGATTGGAGAAGTGCCAACGTATCGACAATACATAAAAGCGCTTCTAAGAGTGAAGTCGATTACAGACCGGTTAGTCTGAATTCAGTGGTAGGAAACATCTTAGAATCAATGATGAAGAGTGAAATCCAGGGACAGTTAGAAAGATTATGGCATTCTGAAGGACACACAACGTTGCTTTGTTAAGGATAAATCATGGTTAACTAACGTAGTACGCTATTTTGATACAGTTACTCATGAGCTGGATTTAAGGATCAATTTCGATATTGTTTATTTGGATTTTAGCAAAGCATTTTGCTCGATCCTTCATGAGAAGTTATAGTATAAGTTTGAACAGGTTGGGATTATTGATAAGATTCTAAGGTGCATTTCTTGGTGGCTGCAGGCAGAGGGTTGTGATTAATGGATATTCTTCAGCTTCGTGTAACATCAGGAGTGTGGTCCCTCACGGATCGGTTCTTGGATCACGGTTGTTTCTCATTTTCATAAGTAGCATCGACGTAGGGATAGGAGCGATGTCAAAATTTTCAGTGGTACAAGAACCGATCCATGGCAGACTGGCAGAGTCATTAATGATCAGCACTCCTTCAGGACGACTTGAACAGACTTTAATGATGATCAGAAAAGTGCCATCTATGTTTTAATACTGCAAATGTTTGTTAAATTCTTACACTTTGGGAATAGCAATCCCCAAATAAATTATACAGTTGGTGGCAGAGCAGTGCCGAGGATGAGGCGAACGAGGCCCTCGCCTCACGCTAAAAGCTGAAAGGCGACAAAAGAAAGATTAAATAATTTTTGAAACAAATGACGCATAAATAAATCTGTTATATATTTATAATAAATATTGCTTATGAGAATAAAAATCCCTTTAAACAGTTTTTATTTATTTTTTGTCATCCTTTTATTTTTATTAAAACGTACTAGAAATATATTTTAAATGTCATTTTTTTAAGTAAATTTTTTTTTATATTTAAGGGAAGGCACAATTTTTCATTCTTGCCTCAGGTACTGAAATGCTCACCATGGGCCTGGTTGGTTGGGTTGAATTAAAACAGTGGAGGAAGAAATTGATCTGGGAGTTAAAATACGGACAGACTAAGTTTTCTGAACAGTGTAAATAGGCAGCCAGGAAAGCCCTTGGTATCCTATCGATGATTTTTCGAACGCTATCCTGTAGAGTGTAGAGAGCATGCACCGAGTACTAAATCTTAGCCCAAAATTAAAGCACATTCTTTGAATGATCGTATATTGAGTAAGTTTTGTGATCAAAACAGTGAAGATTTTGAACGATTGCTATTTCATTCGAGGTTCGGTGGCTGTCCAAATGCAACTGTCTCAACAGATTTATGAACTCTTTGATACTGTTGTCGAGTTTTTTGAAGATAGGAACAACGACCTTAGTAAGGATCTCAAGAAAATGAAAACTGATATTGCTTATCTTGCAGATTTATTTACTAGATTCAGCTCAATGAACTTACATTTACAAGGACAAGATGTAACTCTTATTAAGACGAAAACTCAAATTTCAGCATTTATTTCAAAATTAAAGCTTTTTATGCACAACGTAGGACGACGTGAATTGTACCAATTTCCAAATCTGTTGGAAATAGAGAAAAAAAATAGCTGATGAAACTCTACTAACTTTTTGTAATTATCTAGAAATGTTGCGCAGAGATATGCAGGAAAGGTTCGAAGATCTCCTTAATTTGAAAATTCCAGATTGGGTTATAAATCCTTTTTTAAATAATAACGATGGTGAACGTTTTGTAGAAGAAGAATTGATTGAGTTACAAAATGAAGTTGAACTGAAGCCAAAATTTCAAAATTCATATTACGAATTTTGGTTACAAAAGAAAATCCTTGACCATTATCCGGCATTGTGGGGAATTGTAAAAAAAAAATTACTTATTTCTTTTCCAACATCATATCTAGTCGAAACCGGTTTCAGTGCTGTATCTCAATTGCTGACAAAACAAGGAAATTGTCTGGATGTTGTTAAAATATAATTAACTGTTTCCATTAATATTTAATGCGGTGGATGAGCTTGGTGGAGATTTATTAGCTTATCAATATTAGGTTTAATATCTGTATGTAGAAGTCGTAAATCGCCACGTTTAATATCATGACTTATTTATGTAATTAACTTTAATTTTTATGACTTAATTTAAGTGACTATAACTGATTTTATTTATGTAGTTGTAATTTTTTAAGAAGAAGGAATAAAGTGCAGTAAATAGTTTTCTTTATAATTCACACACATACATGCAGGGCTGCATTTACGTTTTTGGAGGCAAACAGACAAATATTCATTTCAGTTATTTAGCTTCACTTTATATTGGTGGGCTAAAAAAAAAGCCCTGGCGAGGGTTTTTTTTAGGGGGTAGTGATCCAAAAAAGTTTGAGAAGCACTTGTTTAGACCGTCAAATTCCTGAAGTGAAATCTCTCCATATTCCCAAAATTTATGGAAAATCTTGCATATCACTTGGAATTTTGTAAAGACTATTATAAAATTAATCGTGGAGGATATTTTGATGAAAAATAAACAGTGTTTAATATTAAACATTTCAAAATTTTTGCTATAAATTTTTCAATGCTTAATAAAAAATTTAAAATACTTTATAGTGTGTTTTTTATATTAAACTTTACATTATTATAGCTAATTAAAAAAAAATGTAAAATCATTGTCCTGAATTGGAATACTAAGGATCACTTTATACTAATTATATACATTATTATATTGTATGTCGCGCGATCCTGGTGTCGTTTTCAAATTTCAATCACCAGAATTGCCCGAAAAGATGACTCTATAGCATACTCTGTTTCTAACATAAAGTACATGCCATGGAAAAATAGAATTACATCAAAATATATAACTGGGAGGGAAAAAAAATATATGAAATGATATAAAATTTAAGCTATAAGTGAGGATATAAAGATTGCTAGCATGTAATTTAATGTTGACACAAAATAGTTATAAATATATATGAAAAATGAAACTAAAACTACAACAAAAATGAACAAAGAAACTAAAACAGGAACCATTATTGAGAGTAGACAAAGGCTGGAGTTGCATATGAATATATAAAAACCTGTTTATATTGTAGCATTTTTTTCTTTGTTCATTTTTCTTTTAGCTTTAGTTTCATTGTACGTTTATATTTATAACTATTTTAAGGTCCTTTGCTATGACAACCTTAACTTACATTCTGGCAGTCTTTAAATCCATTCTTATATCTTACATTTTATATTTAATATATTTTTATTTTTTCCCCCTCTCCAAATAATATGTTTTCATGTAATTCTATTTTGCCATGGCATGTACTTTATGTTAGAAACAGAGGACACTATATTGTCGACTTTTTGGGCAATTCTGGTGGTTGACACTTGAAAATCACAAAATGACACTAGGATTGTACAATGTATGACAATATAATCATGTGTATATATCTAGTATAATAATAAAAGAGAATGGGTCTATGACACTGATTTCCATAGTTTAAGTGAAGAATAATACAGCAGGGCCAGTGGAGGCAGTATCTAAAATAATTTGATAAGTTAAAATTAATACAAGAAGCTTTCAGGGTGACGAACCCCTTCTTCAGCAAGTAAAAGTAAAAATATACATACATAAAGAAATGCAAACATATAAACGTTAAGAATATAATGAATACTAAATAGGGTGTGCATGCTCAGATGACTTCGAGAGCACACATATGAATGCAAGATTGTACAGACATTCATTCATTAGATGAGGTGCTTATTGTTGGTGCACGGGGTATATATGGGATTGCTGCCAACGTTTGTCGTGCTTCAAAACTATTGACTCTAAAATAGGGTGTAGAGTTGTACCTTTGCAGCGATTTAAGACTTTTAGACAGCTGTATATATTTAATGATCCTAACCATAGGCGGTGATGGTAGTGCCGATATTGGTTGATCACCTCACAATCGCATCTCGGGTTGAGGTCATGAGTTGATCAAAAATATTCCGTGCTTGTGGAGTGCTCAGTGTCACCCAGGCGGATCTTAGAAATCTGGTCTGAGGTGCCCAGATAATATGAAAAATAGGCAGTAGGTACACTGTCGCGAGGCGATGAGGGCCTCTGGTGAGTTGCAAACTCTTGTGCTTTTAGCAAGCACCTGTCTAACACACAGGCTGGGTATCCACAGTTGGTAGGTCAGCTTTTACTCTGAAAACCTCAGTGTGCCTAGCTACCTCTGAGCTGGAATGGCTCCAAGCTCAAGAGAGTAGAGCACGTGCAGTGCTGTTTAGATGACAAGGGGTATGGTATATATATAACACAGTATATATATATATATATATTAGATTTTAGGGTGTAATCATAAGATTATGATTCAACATAACCTCCATCATTATTGATATAAAGATCATTTAAAGAGCGAGATTTTTGAGGACTTTTAACACAGCCACACTTTTAACATTCCCTCATAGAAAAAAGTCCAATGGGATAAATTGGCTGAGCAAGCTAGCCAAGCATTTGGCCCACCTCTGCTGATCATCTGTTTGGGAAGCTTCTGTTTAAAAATTGTCAAACATTCCAGACACGGTGGAAAGCTCCTCAGTCTTGCTAGAAAGCCACACTAACTCCAATTCCTAATTGTCTTAGTCCAGGAATAATAATAAAAAAAACAATGCAAGATAACTATCATCCATCATTGACCACTATTCCTTCAAAAAAAAGAAAGTACCAATTATGCAGGTTTTCTCCACACTATACCAGATATTGACTTTAGGGGAATCCCTTTCTGGAAAACAAGAATCCCAGAATTCTTATATTTTCTCAGTCCCCAAATATGGCAGTTATGGTGATAAACAGCAAATCAATGACAGAACACACTCATATTACATACATTATATACGGCACAATATAGCCTAAGTTGCTAATGTGGTTTAGTACAACTAATCAGCTTATATTTTAGTCAACTGTTTATAAAATTAATAACTATATTTTATTTCAAATATGCCTTTGTTTCAGGAATCAAGAATAATATGCATGATTCAAAAAAAAAAAAAATCAGAAAAAAAAAAAAAACAGACGATACAGTTACAGAGAATTCTGAAACATCAATGCCAGATGGAGAAAGATTGGAAGAACATTGCCTCTCTGGCAAATTCTATTTCCATAGAAAAATATGAAACTCTGCTTAAGAGAATGTCTAGCGGTTGTTGTTATTTGGTTTTTAGGAACATTAGCAACTAAGGCCATATTGCTCCGGGAATATGCGGTGGTCATTCCCTGACCTTTCTGCATCCTCCGTAATTGGTGGTGATGGGCTCGAACCCCTGTCTAATCAAGAAGTGTGTGCTACGCACTGCTGCTCCTTCCCGTATGACTAAGGAGGTGCAGCATCTTGCAGTAGACTGGATTGAAGGTAATGATTTATTTGTTTCAAATGCATTTCTAGTCAGGATCCTTGGATTTGACTTGCTAATAGCAACTGGCCTTGAGGCTAACTAACTCAAGATACTGAGTAGGAAATCCATGACTATTGACAGCTGGTCTCGAACCCTGCACACTCCACTCAGTACAGCTTTGCGCTCTTGCTAACATGGCTAATGGTGATGATGAAGCCTCAGCAAGCAGTTTGGAGTGCCAAAAGTGGCACGCACGTTATTCTTTCATTAATACTGTTTTATAGTGAAAAAAAAAAAATGTAGTGATGTGAGTCATTGTTTTTTTCTGTGCATCTGATGCATCCACGTGTGATGAGTGGAACAAAAAGTAATTTTTAATGTAGTTCTTCTTGGTGGTTTATATCATTGATTCCAAATTACGGATGATGAATCCATTTTTTTTTTTTCTTTTCTTGTCTTTCAAATACAATTAATCAGCTTGTATTTGAGTTAATTGTTTGTATAATTAAAAATTATATTTTATTTCAGATATGTCTCTGTTTCAGGAAACAAGAATAACATGGATACAATTATTTTTGATAAAGATCTTGCAATGTGGTCCAGTTCCTCAGCACACGGCTTTTATAATGGATGGAAATAGAAGGTTTGCACAGAAACATAACCTTAAAAAAATTGAAGGGCACGGTCATGGTGTTGAAAAAGCCAAATCAGTAAGCCACTTAGTTTAATCTATGCTTCTTTTTAAAAATATTATTGTAGTAAATTCTTTAAAATTAGTACCATTGGAGATTGAGAGGGGCTGGATTTTAAATATATTTTTGACTTTTAGAGAGGTATACATAGTGGCTCAGCAGTTTTTGAGAGGCATATTTCAACGAATATTTAGTACTAACCAGTAGCGTAGCAAGGATTTTTTTAGCAGGTACATTGACAAAAAAAAAGGGGGAGCAATTGCAATTCACAAAAATGGGGCCACTTGCTTTCCAAAAAAAATTGCACGATACCAGATTTCAGTGTTGGGGGTTACAGTGTACCTGCTGGACTCTACCTTGGCTATGCCACTGGTATTAATAACTGAACTTCATTACATATATAAACATTTATAATGACTAAATTGGAGTGTTAGTAGTTATAAATGTAAATAACAGTTCAATTTGTAAAATGTGAATATATAATATTGGTGTAAATACACCATAGTTTACCCATAAATTTAACTACAACATAAGTAGTGTAATGGCATAGTTTAATTTTATTTCATATTGTTGCTACCTTCATAACGAGATACCAGGTATTGCACTACTTCGAATAAATAATGCTTCTCTAGTAGAGGAGACTACTGTTATTTATTCTCAGTCGGCACCACCATGCAGACGCTTTTCGGAACTTGTTGGCTCACTCATTGGTGGGCGGGCAGGTACCCTGATAATGTAGACATGCCATCACATTGCGAAGTTAATTCCACAATATGAGAGATGCCAAATGGTGAAGATAATGATAATATTTTGAAGACTAAATACACAAGGCATAATATGTTATGGGTGAAATTAATTATATAATATCGGTGTAAATAGACCATAGTTTACTATGGTTTATTAACTACATAAGTAGTGTAATGGCATCGTTTGATTGTATCTCATATTGTGGCTACCTTCACAATGAGAGAGAAAAAATGACAGCAGTCTCCTCTACTAGAGAAGCGTTATTTATTCGAAGTAGTGCAATACCTGGTATCTCATTGTGAAGGTAGCCGCAATATGAGATAAAATCAAATGATGCCGTTACACTACTTTGATAGCTTAAATAAATTCAAGCAGGTACATTGACAAAAAAAAAAAGGGGGGGCAATTGCAATTCACAAAAACGGGGCCACTTGCTTTCCAAAAAAAATTCCACGATACCAGATTTCAGTGTTGGGACTAGACAAACCCCAGGGACTCACATCTGGTGAGTATGGGCTTGGCACACCCAGGGTCCCAAGCTGGATATCATTATTCTTCTCTTACTTGGTGATTCCCTTCTATTTCTTAGTCTTGTTCGCTTACTCTCTCTCTCTCTCTCTCTCTCTCTCTCTCTCTCTCTCTCTCTCTCTCTCTCTCTCTCTCTCTCTCTCTCTCTCTCTCTGAGGGTAACTCAATTTTTTTTGGCTGGTGCAGCAAAAGCCTCAGGCTTCCTTGTACCATATGGCTAATGCTAATAATAATAATTTGGAATGAATGGATCAATGAAATGGAAAGGTTTTTTTTTTTTTTTTTTTGCTGATCCTGTGTAAGCTTGCTTTCTTGCATCATGTGCCTTTACTAATGCTAATATATATGAATTCATTTATTATTATTATTATTATTATTACTAGCCATATAGTACAAGGAAGCCTGAGGCTTATGCTGCACCAGCTAAAAAAAAAATTTCCAAGTTACTCAGAGAGAGAGAGAGAGAGAGAAGTAGAAGGGAATCACCAAGAAGAGAAATATAATGATATCCAGCTCAGGACCCTGGGTGTGCCAAGCCCATACTCACCAGATGTGAGCCCCTAGGGTATATTTTCTCATTTAGCTTTTATTTTTTCAGTTCTATCAGATCTGTTTACTAAAAATGCGCTGCAAGTTGAGAAAATATGTTTTCTAAAAATATATAAATTAAACGTGGTGTAAGCAATTAATAATGCAGAAAAATTAAAGACTATTACCATGCTGAAAAATTATTGTCAAACACAACAAATAATGTTGGAGAGATGTAACTGAAATGATGAGTTACTTAGGAATCGCAGCCTCACACAAACACAAAAAACAAATTAAAACTCCATAATGAAAAAAAGAAAGGAAAAAAAAAAAAAATAGATAAAAATGCTATAGTTAACAAGCAAGAACTGTCACTCACCCAGAGAAACCCAATGGCATGAGCTTTTGTTTTAGTATAGTGTGACTGCTGCCTGAAATAACTAAAGGGAACCCCTCTGTCTCACATCACACCCTTGAGTGGATGCATATACCTACAAAGGAAGAAAATAACAAAAAAAAAAAAGTTTGAAAACTGCATTAACTGATAAATTGCAAAAATGACCATGGATGGTTATTTTTCTTTTCCATATTGAAAAGAAAACATCTTAATTGCAAATTGCCGAATGACCCAACTAATCAGACACAATGTAAATTTCCATGTCGAACCCAGCCAGCATATGCAAATATGCAACACAAAATACTATCATAATCATTGCCATTAATTCTTTGCCATGTGGCAGGTCCATAAGAGCCAGCACTCCATCGTAACTCATCTCTTCTTGTCTTCTTCAGCACACAATACCTATCAGCCTATATCAGATCATTCAACATTTGATTTTTCCTTCTTCTTCCTGAATTTTCCCCATTATTTTCTCCTTCAGACTTTTTCCCCCATTATTTTCCCAAACTCTCTCCCATCACACATATCCAGTTCAGTTTTTCTAGTTTAGCATAAAAATATTTTTAAAAAATACTAAAAGCAGCAAGACACAGAGAGAGAGACTATTTCATCGTACAATAATTGTTAATTTTTTCCTTTGTGTGAAATGAGTGATATAAATGCTGTTTTGTTTTTATCTTTTAATTTCAGATAATCCGTTGGTGTCGTGAAGTGGGAATTAAAACAATATCACTGTATGCATTTAGTACAGAAAACTTCAAGCGGTCTGAGGAAGAAGTTGCTGGGTTGATGGATTTACTTCTGTCTTATTTAACAGAACTATTTGAGGATAAGTAAGTTTCAACTTTATTGTTATCATAAGAAGTTTTTTTTTTCTTCTACTTATAAAGACTTTCATCCTTGTTCTAATTGTAGAGCAAACCCTTAGTTGTTAATGCCCAATTCTTGCATTCTATATAAGAAAAAGTTAGTTATTTAATAAAGATATTTTCAAAACTATACTTCATTAAATGATGTACAGATCAAAAAAAATCAAAAATCGAATCTACTTGCTAGTCAAAATAACAGGGGGTCACATCTAGTGAGTATCGGCTTGGCACACCCAGGGTACTGAGCTGGATATCATCATTCTTCTCTTCCTTGGTGATTCCCTTTTATCTCTCTCTCTCAGGGTAGTTTAGACATTTTTTTTTGGCCGGTGCAACATAAGCCTCAAGCTTCCTTGCACCATATGGCTAATAATAATAATAATAATAATAATAAAATATTTAATTGTACACGAGTTGGCAAAAGCCTTGGCGCTTCCATAGCCAGGTGGGCAGGAGCAGCAGTGCGTAGCACACACTTCTTGATTAGACCGGGGTTCGAGCCCGTGACCACCAAAATACGGAGGATGCGGAAAGGTCAGAGAATGACCACCACATATTCCCAGAGAAATATGGCCTTAGTTGCTAATGCTCCTAAAAACCAAAACAACAACAACAACAACAACCTTAGTTATGTATGTAGATAAAGTCAAAATCAGTTTGTACAAATGCATTAACCTCATATCGTCAAATGAACAGTGCTTGTCCCAATTGAGAGGTACACTCAGCGATCATCAAATTATGATCATATACTTAATACAGTGTTGGCCACATGCACAGATAACAGCTGTTATTCGTCTAGGCATTGATTCCACAAGATATATGAAAAAGTTTGTTGGGATCTGCAGCCATGCTGCCTGCAAGGTTTTGATATAGATGACAGGTGCATGTCTGTATGCCGCACTTCCCATTCCAAAATATCCCACAAGAGTTCAGTTCAATTGAGGTCAGGTGAATTTGGAGACCAATATAGATGGGTGATATCTTCACTGTGTCCTTGAACCACTCGAACACAGTGCAGGCCTGATGACATGGTGTATTATCGTCTTTGAAGATCCTGTTCTGTCCAGGAAAAAATGCAACATGGCTGGGTGCACATGGTCTCCTAAGAGCTTCTGGTAGGTCTCACCAGTGAAATGTTGGTTCATATGCACCAGGAGAAGTAGACACCATGCACGATGGGTCCATGGACTTGTGTTGCTTGTGTCACACATGATGATGACTGTTGACATGTTGCACCAGGTATTTGGACTCATCTGACCAGTACACTCATTTCCAGTCTTCCAGTGTGCAACTGGCTTATTGTTCACACCACAGCTTTAACCATCAACAATGATCAGTGGTGAGGAGAGGGTGTCTCTTGGGTTATCTGCTGCATCAACCCCATATCAAAACCCACGCTGTGCATGGCATATCATCATTTTGGATATTATTCTTGCATTCTCCATATTGTATTGCAATGTCAACTGTCATATAGTGACCATGTTGTATTGAGCCTGTACTACAATGCACTGCACACTTCACTCACAACGATCATCCACCTTGAGTAATCCTTTACAGCTTTGTTGACATGAGGTGGCTCGACCTGTTCGACACCATTCTTTGTATACCTTAAGCAAAGTGGGTCATTGGCCATCGACAAGGCATGCTATATTGCCATATCTGATATGGAATTACCCGACACACAAGCTCCCACAATCATGCCCCTATGAAACACCGTGATATCTTTGCTGTGTCCCATAACTGCTACTCTATCAATTGGATTTGCATGACCAGATACAAATTACCACTACTCTAGCATACATTAACATTAGTAGAGGCATATGATTCAAGAATCATATGCCTACTGGGTAAAGTCAAATTTCTGCACATCTATTCTACAAATTAGTCTTTCCTCAATTAGAATTAATGCCCTTTCAGGTGTGGAATCTGAGCAATAGGAAGAATGAGCATCAAGCATTGAGCTTGCTCAACCCATTCAAGGCCTTATAAACCTCAATCAGATTACCTCGCAGGTGCCTAGTTTCCAACTGCTGCAATTTTCAGAACTTAAGCCTTTCTTGGTAAGAGGACCCCTTTGTTCCACACACCTCGTTGCTCTTCTCTGTACTCAATCCAGCAGCTCTACATCTTTCCTGAAATGAGGCCTTCAGACCTGTATGCAGTGCTCAAGTTGTGGCCTGACCATTGCCTTATATAAGGGGATAATCACCTCCTTATCCCTGCTAGCAAAATTCCTATATATCAATGACAAGACCCTATGAGCTGCTCTGGCAGCCTATTTGCACTGCTCAGAAAACTTCATATCTAACCGCACAATTACCCCCAGATCTTTTTTATTCTCCACTATTCTGAGTGTAGTATCGGAATGTTGGAATGTTACTCTGGGATTACTGCTATCAATATGCAGCAATTTACCTTTATCAATGTTAAACTTCAGCTGCAACCTCTCAGCCCATCTGCTCAACTTTTCCAGATCCTATTGCAGTAACATATCGTCTTTACTGTCATTAACCATGCCAACTTGGACATTAAGCCTGATATGTCTTCATCAATATCACTGATAAATACAGAAAACAACAATGGGCCCAACACGGAGCCCTGCGGGACACCACTAATAACATGAGTCCACAAAGAGCATTGTCCATTGATTACCACTCTCTGTCTTCTGCCACTCACCCATCCCTTTACCAATAGCAGCAACTTGCCCTTAATGCCATAGTGGTCCAACTTGTACAGTAGTCTTCCATGTGCAACAGTATCAAAAGCTTTTCGGAAATCCAAGTATATGATATCAAAATTATTTTTTGCATCCAGTTCCTTTGTGGCCACATCATAGTATCCAATCAAATTGGTCAGATAAGACTTCTCCTTAACAAACCCATGCTGTATCTGAAAAATAACTGCAGAGAACAGAAGTTAAACAGAAGTTTAACAAAAGATAAACTAACAGGTCTGTAATTACTCCTGTCACCTTTTGATCACCCTTTGTCAATTGGGGATAAATTTGCACATCTCCAGTTAATGTGAACTGCCTCTTAGTCCAAGGATGCCCTCATAATCATGGCTGAGGGCCTGCTTACTTCCTTTGCTGCCTCCTTTAATATAACTGGATAGATCCTATCCACCCCAGGAGGCTTTCTTATGTTTAACTTCAACAATTTCTTCTCCACTTTGTTCTCAGTTATTACAAAATCATTTGACTCCCTGTAAGAGTTTGATAAGCTTCTGGCCTCCACTTCCCTACAGCATTCCTCACATGTGAATGTAGATCCAAAATACTCATTTAATTTGTCCGCTATCTGAGCAGAATCATCAATAATCGAACCATTGATATCAAGTGGACCGATCTGATTCATCCCTTTTCTTCTAGAGTTTACATAAGTAAAGAAGTGTTTACTGTTTTTCTTTGCATCCTTTGCCAAAGATTTCTGGTAATCTGCCTTTGCTTGCCTATGCTCCTTTGTGACTTTATTACACACTATTTTATATCTACCATATTCTGTCTCTCTTGATAATTTATTTGTATCCCATGCATTTTTTTTCTCTGCCACAAGTCTCATTAGTTCATCTGGCATCCATTTAGGTCTAAACTTTGAACAGTATTTCTTTGTTATTATGAAAAGCCTAGTAGCTTCCAAGATTAATTCCGTGAATGCTTCCGATTTAGAATTTGCTGTTGGTAACATCATCAATTGGTTCCACTGTACATATATAATTTAAAAACTGTCTGAGACTACTGAGTCATCTTTACAACATCAAAAAACTCTTCCCTTTACCCTTGATGGTAGTTAACTCTTTAAGTAAATCCCACATCAGTACACTGTGAACACTACCACCTAGTGGTTCCTTTATCTACAGATTATTACTGCATGAATAATCACTACTGATAATCAGAGAAAGAGTATTACTTCCTCTGGTTGCCTCTCGAACATGCTGCTGTAGAAAAAAATCATCCAATAAATCCACAAAAATCTTGCTAGTGTGCGAGTGGCCAGTCCTCAAGTTTCAGTCTATATCTGGGAAGTTAAAATCCCCCATAATAAGACAATCTGATTTAGTGGCCAACTCAGTTTCTCTGTACAGTTGTTTGCTGTACTCATCAGAGTCATAGGCCTAAAACACTCCTACTCTTAATTTTGCTTTCCCAGTGCTTATGTCACACCAACCTGGACTCAACACTGTGCAGTGTTGAGTCAGTTTGTTAACTGGATGCACTTCCTAAGATTTTATGTGTTTTTTAACTAACAGCATGACCCCTCCTCCCTTTCTATCCTTTCTGTACACATTATACTTCCCAAATTCCAATTCTGCCATCCTTATATATGTGTGATACCAAGTCTATGACATCCCAACAATATCTGCCTTTTTTGTCTTGACGAGCACCTGAAATTCATCAAATTTATTTACTATACTCCTAGCATTGGTGTATATGCAAGTATACATACACCTATTCTTACTCTGAGTTACCCTAACACAGCCTATGTATTTACTTGTTCTCTGATGACTCCCAGCAGTCCTTGAAATCCCCATCAATTTGATTTATTGCACCTCAGTAGTCAGGTGGGCAGGAGCAGCAGTGCATAGCACACACTTCTTGATTAGGCCGAGATTCGAGCCCGTGACCACCAAATACGGAGGATGCAGAAAGGTCAGGGAATGACCAGCGCAAATCCCCGGAGCAATTTGGCCTTCGTTGGTAATGCTCCTAAAAATCAAATAACAAACAAACAAACCTTGATTTCCAGGCTCCTGCTCATTCCAATAGAAGCAGTGCAAGAATCACTTTCACTTGTGCTTGCGGCTACTTTTAATCTATTAGTCTGTGAATCTTCCCCCCCCTAAGCTAGTAGTTTTCTGACTCACTTAACACTGCCTCGATAGCATTGACAAATATTCTTGCACCCTTACAAAGCTTTCTGGCTTTGTATACTGCAAACTATGTAGCATAGTTCATTATGAATGGGGTGGTAATAATTTAATAATCACTGAGCATATGTTGCTATTTATTTAAAATGCATACCAATTTTCAGCAGTGACAGATCTGTTAGGGGTAATTACCTCCTCCCCCCAGGGCCTCTGAGTAAATCTGAATAAATACTGTATGTCCAACAGGCAGGGTTGTTAACAAGAGTAAAGACAGTATGATACTCCAACTGGATCTAGATAAGTTGGGAAAATGGGCTGAGAAGTGGCAACTGAAGTTTAACATTGACAAATGCAAAGTACTGCATATGGGTAGAAATAACCCCAGAGAAACGTACCAACTGTGTGGTACTACACTTAAGGTGGTAGAAAATGAAAAAGACCTGAGAGTAATTGTGCAGTCAGATATGAAGTTTGCTGAGCAGTGCAGACGGGCGGCCAGGGCGAGTCATGGAGTCTTGTCAATGATATATAGGAATTTTTATAGCAGGGAGAGGGAGGGGATTATCCTATTATACAAGGCCATGGTCAGGCCACACCTAGAGTACTGTGTACAAGTCTTGAGACCTCATTTTAAGAAGGATGTAGAGTTGTTAGAATGAGTACAAAGAAAGGCAACAAGTTTGGTCAGGGGAACAAAGGGGTGCTCTTACCAAAAAAGGCTTAAGTTCTGTAAACTGCAGTGACTGGAGAGTAGGCACCTGCGAGGTGTTCTGATTGAGGTGTATAAGGCCTTGAATGGGTTGAGCAAGCTGAATGTGGATGGGATTCTTCCTCTTGCCCAGACTAAGAACCTGAAGGGGCACAGTTTCAAATTGAGGAATGACAGTTGTAGATTAGATGAGCAGAAATTTGCCTTTAGTCAGCAGATAGTTGATTGGTGGAACAGGCTTCCATATGTTGTTGTAGAAGCTAATAGTCTAAATAAATTTAAAGCTGAGCTGGACAGGCATTTGGAACAAATGGAGGGGTGAAATAGGGAGCATTTTTTTTTTTCTTTTTTGGCTGATGCTGCATAAGCTTGCTTTCTTGCATCATATGCCTCTACTAATGCTAATGCTAAGACATGGAAATGACGTTACTTCCTAAATGGCCGACCGGGCTAGCCGGGTGGCTAAAGTTCTTGCCTGGCAACCCAAAGGTCGCAGGTTTGATTCCCGCCTTGGGCTTGGATCAAAGTACTGCAAAAACCTTGGGAGGTGCATTATGGCCACAGAAGCCTATGCACCAACAACTACCAAAAAAACAAAAAAAAAACTTCCTAAATGATGCCAAGTCACTAACGTTGGTTTGGTAGAGTAAGCAGTGGATAGTAGTATTATGCAAGAATAAGATGCAAACTTTAATAAAATCTGCTTATCAAGAGTTTGATAAACATCAACCTTCTAAGTAGTGTAAAAAAATAAGTTTCGATCAAACCATTCAAAAATTTAAAAGGTTTTACTCTAGTGCCACCACAGATGTTTTCACATAAAATAAAACATCTTTCGTGCATACAAGGTACACACGCTGCTTTGATTGCATCATCCAGAAAGAAACAAAATCATATTTTACTTTTCTAAGTCTAATAGGGACAAGTGGATAATAGAGTTATTATCCCATACATATTCAATAAGCCTTGAAATGGTGCCACCTAGGTGGTGATATCTGCTGAGAATAAGTAACATTAGTCTTCTCCACTGGTGAGTGAAGGTTGCTTATTCAAGTTAGTGCAATATCAGGGCACTCACTCTGAAGGTTTTCACAATATGAGATATAACAAACATGATGCCATTTCACCTACTTCGACTACTACTCACTACATACCAATAAGATGCAATTGCACTAACTTATCCATTTAGTGAATCTTTCCATAGTTTGAGGCTTTAGCCCAAATAATTGCCTCTAACCTAACCTAACTTTTCAAATAACCTCCAGGGTGCTACAGTATGCAAATATATTTTAGATTTTCATTTGCACTTTTGTTACTCATAGATGTTATTTTTTTTTATCTCTAAAATAACATCAGGAAATAGTATTTCAGAATTTTCTACAGTTTTAGAATTATATCTTGTATTTAAGTATAATATTGTGACTAAAGTGTCTTAATACTGTGACCAAATAATAACATTGACCAAATAATATTGTGACCAAAGTGTCTAATATTTAACCAAAGTGTCTTTTTGAAGTTTGTTTCATTAATCTATGCTATCATTTTTCCTTTTGTGTTTTCATTTAGGGAAACCCTCGATAAATTAGGCATAAATGTGAAAGTTGTGGGTGAGCTATCGCTCCTTCCACTTAAAATACAGAAACGTGCTGCAGAATTGATGGTATACACCAAATCTTATAATGGGTTAGTTCATTATTTCTCTATTAAAGAAGACATTGTATAGAATTATTCACCAAAAAAAGGTTAATGAAATATAGTAATAATAGTTGTTAATATGAAAATATATCTAGTGTATTACTGTTTAATACAAGGTAGCTCAAAGATGATAGGACTCCATTCTTAACACTGCCTTGAGCCTGTGAGGTAAACTGTCTGTATCACAGCATCTGTAAAAAAAAAATTACAAAAGTCACTTTCTTAATTTCTGAAACAATACAAATGTAAATAAGAATAAAATATTAGATACTGTTGTATCACTTATTACTATTGTAACTAGAGAATTCTGCATTTGAATCTCACTAACTCTTAACTATCCTTAACTACCTTAGTATCTTCAAATATGTTTCCAGTCACTTGTTGTGGTGTCACACAGGTTATACAAGTGTTCAGCTATAAATCAGTTTATTTAACCTCATAAACAAGTTTATTAGACTTGTCTGTGCCGAGGAAAGTTTTGTAGTTTTTTTTTTAAACCTGCATCTAACCCTGAATCTGTTCTGCTTGATTGATGAGACCCAAAAATAGTTTAGCAATTCGTGCTCTTTCTCTACTCCACCCACACAGATGATACTCCTAATAACTGCTTTTGAAAATGTTGTCTTTGATTTCTTCACTGAAAATTCCAAAAATCTCTCTTAATTATTACACATTTAGGAAAAATTCCAGAATTAAGTTAAACCTAATTATACGCACATGTTGAGTGGCAACTATCACATACAATTTTTGACAGCGAGCTGGCATTATCGACACATGCTTTCCTCCAATCAGTAATACCCTCTGGCTTCATGACATTGGAGTGTCATCTGGAATCAAACTGTTGACATATGCTTGTTTCATATAGCAGGTATTCCTTTTATTAACAGGCTGGTGTCCAATTGCGCACATTCTTGAAGATGTAGGTTTTTCGATTAGCATTTTGCTCACTGAAAAGTCCAAAGGGAGTTTTAATTTAAAAAATTAATTAAAAATATAATTTTAATTAAAAAAAATTATTTTTCACTGTTGCATTCAGAAAAAGATTGAAAATAAAGTGAACAATTTAAAATTATTTTTTGCTGATTTTTCAAATGACATGCACGAGGTTGAAGTGACCCGACATGCATAGAGGAAGAACAATCCTTCACACTACAAGTGATTGGTTAAATGGGTTCTCAACCAGGATTTTCAAATTGGAATGCAATACACCCAGATAATCATAACCAAGCTGAATTGGTATTTTGTATTTACATTCACACATGAGGAATTCTTTAGGGAGGGGAATGCTAGAAGTTTTTATTTTATTTTATTTTATTTACATCACCTGGTAGTGCCATCAGTGCTGGATTAAGGCACGGGCCAGCAGGGCTCTTGCCTTGGGCACCATTCTTTAAGGGGTGCCAAATTTTACAAATCTTGAAAAAAATAAATACAGGTAACCCTCGTATAACACAGTAGTTTGGTTCCTACAAAATCTCGTGTAATGCGAAACTGTGTTATATAGGACTAAGAACAAGTAAAAAAAGGGGTTATGTTCCAAAAGTTAATAAAAATACGCAGTTTTTTTATAACTATCGGAAACTGAATTTTTATAGTAGTAATAACTTAATATTTTAACTTTATTTTATAATAGTAGTGTAAACAACTGAACAAACGTCTTACCTTACAAACTGTGATACTTATATGTCAGATAATGTACATTCATTTAATTTTATTCCTCTTCATCACTGCTAAGCACAATCTCTTCTGCAGCATCTAGATTTCGTGTACCTTCTGCCACAGAGAAGTAAGTTACTACTCTGTGCCTTCTGCTCTCTTTAAAAGTCACAAACTGCACTCTTCGAAGTCACAATTATTTTTTATGGTCTCAAGCAAGCTCAAGTTCAATAGCACAACCTAACCTAGGGATCTCCAAACAAAATACTGTGGACCACAACTTTAAATGATATGTGAAAATCGGAAGAATATTTTTCAGTCAGCAAAATAAAAATAAATTTACGCTTACATACATAGCTTAATTAATACATACTGTAATATATACATACTAATTGATATTTCTGTTCACTGACTTTTTTTTTGTTGTAAAATTTAAAACAGTAAAAATGATAAGCAATTAATAACAAAGAACATGGCAAGCACAACTTGCAACGAACATAATACTGAGTAATGAGTTTCTGAAAATTTATTTATGTTTTTTATATGATTGAATATTTCGTGGAAGGGGAACCACATTTCACCATAATAACGTGAAAACCAACAAAATTCCAGCTATTGGTTCTTTTGCAAATGGAAGAAGATCGAATTTACTACCCATTTATAATTGATTACACTAACAGAAAAGACCAATAAACTGGAAAGTGCAAATTGTTTTTATTGATTTATGGTAGTAACCTCCAGAAATGTGCTTTAGAAAAATACCTTGAAGGTGATAACGACTAGCGAATCAACAGTAGGGATTCACAAAAAGAAATGGAAAGTTGAAAATTACATTTAACATAATAACAGGATTTTCCCAGCACAAAATCTCAAAAATACCATGTTATGCAAGATTTCCTGCAATTCTCAAACTGTGTTAGAGCAAAACCTTGTTGTAGAAATACCGTGTTGTGTGAGGATTGCCACAATTTATCAATCGTGTTAGAACGAAACCGTATTGTAGAAGTGCTGTGTTATACTGGGGTTGCCTGTATATCATTAGTAAAGGGGTGTCAAAAAAATATTTCTGTCCGGGATGCTGAAATACTTTGGTCCAGCCCTGAGTGCCAAAGTGCATATGCACTAATTCTAAAAACTTCAAATGTGTTTCAATCCATAACAAACAATCAACAAACAGAACAAAATAAAGTTTGTATAATATAAACAGACTATATATAAATTAATTATAAAATGAAACATCAGACTTAAATTCAAAACTTTAAATAATTAAAACTTAAAATTGATCATATATTCATATATTCAAAGTGAAGCATTAATAACATTAACTTCAAATTTACTGAATAGTACCTTGTATTATCCAGTGCTTCAGTAATCATCTCTGTATCTCATAGAAGAGTGCTCCCACCATGGATCTCTTTCATTCTTCTTTTAAAAACCTTATCAGTAAAATCACAAAACAATCTAAAACATATCTACTCAGAAAAGAGACCAGACAGAGTTTCCAAGTCTAGATTAAAAGCCTCATGCTAAAGGTGGTGATGATGTAGGCAGTGTAATATGGACAGTGGAGCATTACACGGAGACTGGTCTCCATTGCCCTGAAAAAACACAAGAATGCCATAAGTTTATCAACATCTAACAGGGAGTTGAATTATTTTGTGATTACTGAAAGTAAAAGAAAGTAAAAGAGATATTGTTGAAGTTAAACATAAAAAAGGCACCTGGCATGGATGGAATATATCCATTTATATTAAGGGACTGCAAATGGGGGTAAGCAAACCCTAAGGCATAATTATGAGAGCATCTTTAGATTCAGGAGAGGTCCATATGGATGTGCAAATATATCCCCAGTTCACAAAGGGGGTTCAAAAGGTGACATGAATAATTACAGGCCTGTTAGCATAACTTCTGTTCCAAGGAATGTATTAGAGTCTCTGATTAAAGAGTCTCAAATAATATTCTAATAAGTAATACAGGACCATCTAGCCGACCGGGCTAGCCGAGTGGGTAAAGTACCTGCCCGGCAACACAAAGGTCGCGGGTTCGATTCCCGCCTCGGGCTTGGATCAAAGTACTGCAAAAATCTTGGGAGGTGCAATATGGCCACAGAAGCCGATGCGCCAACAACTACCAAATCAAAAAAAAAAAAAAAAAAACAGGACCATCTTGACAGGAATGCAATTACAGGGGTCACTGTAAGGATTTGTTATGAGGTGATCTTGTCTGATCTGATCAATTTGATTGGATACTATCATGCAGTAACAAAGGAACTGGATGTAAAAAATAATTTTGATATAATATAAACTTGGATTTCAGGAATGCTTTTGATACTGCTATACAAATTGGAGCAGTGTGGCATTAAGGGAAAGTTACTTCTGTGGATAAAAGAATGATGGAGTGAGGGAAGACAGAGAGTGGTTATCAATGGACACTGCTCTTAGTGGACTAATCTTATTAGTGGAGTCCCACAAGTTTCGGTGCTTGGCCCAATGTGGTTTTCTGTATTTATTTAATGTTATTGTTGAGGATATATCAGGCTTAATCTAAGTTTGCAGATGATACAAAGGCTGGCAGGGTGGTTAATGACAATAATGAAGGTATACTGCTGCAACAAGATCTAAAAAATTAGGCTAAGAAATGGCAATTGATGTTTAATGCTGACAAATGCAAGCTACTGCTTATGAGTAGCAGTAATTCAGAGTAACATATCAACTGTGCAATATTACACTTAGGGTAGTTCAAAATGAAAAGGATCTTGGGGTAATTGTGTAGTTTGATATGAAGTTCTCTGAGCACTGCTGACAGGTTGCCAGGACAGCTCATGGGATTCTGTCAATGATATACAGGAATTTTGCTAGCAGGGATAAGCAGGTGATTAGGAGTCGTGTCAGGCCACATCTTGAGTCCTGCATACAGGTCTGGAAGCCTCATTTTAGGAAGGATGTAGAGCTGTTGGAACAAGTACAGAGAAGTGCAACAAGATTGGCAATGAGAAAAGAGATTGGTGAGGGTTTTGAAACAGCAAAGGGTTGGTCTTACTAAGAAAGGCTTCAGTTCTGTAAATTTCAGCGTCTTCAGTCTTCAGACTAGGCACTTGCGAAGTGATCTGACTGAGATTGTTTTTAAGGCTTTGAATCGCTTTAGCAAACACAATGCTGATGGGATTCTTCCTCATGCTCAGATAAGTATGAATGGGGGCATAAATTTAAATTGCAGAAAGATGGTTGCAGAATAGGAGTTTGCTTCAGCCAATGGGTGGCTCATTGCTGGAACAAGCTTCCATCGATTGTTGTTGAAGTGGATAGGCTAAATGAATTCAAGGAAGATCCAAAAATTGCGAAAATTGCAAATTCTGAAAATTGCTTTGTTGCATCATTTATCATTATTTATACTAATACTAATCCTGATTAGATTTCCTTTACTGTAGTCAGAAAGTTTCCGAGGGCTGTGCACTAGTCTTATGAAATTCATGCAGTTTCACCCATTACAGAAGATTTTTAAAATATAATCATAATACAAAAATCAGAATGTCAAGTTTTATACAAAGGGTACTAGGAAAGTTTTGCAATATGACGCAACAATGAATCACAGGAAGCTGCTTGTTGCTGCATGTTGAGACATGTTCATACGTGCATAGTAGCCGCCGCGCCAAGTCGATGGGCTCAGTTATTCATTAGTAGTGAGAGTGTAAAATGCTTGCGATGGCATCGTGGTCACGAAATGAGATAAGGACAGTTTTGCGGTATAATTTCGTGCGTGGTTTAACCATAGACCAGTGCTTAGAAGAAATGACTCTTGCACTACATGATGATTGTCCACATCGTACAACGATATTCAGGTGGTATAGAGAATTCCAAAGGGGAAATTTCACTCTGGAGGATTCTGAGAGGCCGGGAAGGCCACGAACGTCAGTTACGGAGGAAAACGTTACTGCTGTGAGGAAAATGCTTAACGAAAACAGACGAGTGACCTACCAACAGATAGAGGATACTTTGGGCCTAAATGCACCAGCAATTCGTTCGATTCTGCAAGATCATTTGCACGTGAAGAAACTTTGTTCTCTCTGGGTGCCGCATCAACTGACTGAAGAGCAGATGACACGACATGTGACTTGGTGCCGGGAGATGTTAAAAAAGTTTGATAAGGGACAATCTCGGTATGTGAACAACATCGTGACAGGTGACGAGACTTGGCTGTACTATTACGATCTGCCGACCAAGGCTCAAAACAAAGTTTGGGTCTTTGATGATGACGACACACCCGTAATTGTCAGAAAATCCCGATCTGTAAAGAAGAAAATGATAGCTGTATTTTTCAAATCGAGTGGAATTGTGGAACGTGTCATTTTGGACACCCAGAAGACAGTCACAGCTAAGTGGGATACTGAACAATGCCTGCCTAAAGTCATTGGATCTATGAAGAACCTGCGGCCAAAATCAAGAATGGACACCTGGTACCTCCATCACGATAATGCTCCAGTTCACCGCGCCAAAGCCTGCACCGAATATTTGACCACGACAGGACTGAAACTTCTCGAGCACCCTCCCTACAGTTCAGACCTTGCTCCCTGCGACTTTGCACTGTTCCCGCATGTGAAAATGAAGCTAAAAGGGAGGCGGTTTTCCAGTGATGAGGACCTTCTATGGGCTTGGGACAACGAGTGTGCTTTACTCCCTAGTGAAACTTGGCAGAACTGGTTTAAAGATTCGTTTCGGAGGATGGAGAGGTGTATTGAATGTAGAGGAAATTACTTTGAAAAAATTAAATAAACAAAGCTGTATTGCAAAACTTTCCTAGTACCCTTTGTACTGTTCATTTCTCTAATGACTTTGAAAATGATGCCAAATAAATTGATGCCAACCAATTTAGTACTGATATTAATTATAACCCAATAACTGCTACTTAATGCATATTACTAATCTTAAATTTTGTCCTCTTTTGACTTATTTACTAAAAATATTACTGTGTCTAGCAGGTAGGTATTAAACAGAGATAAATTAGTTTTTAATGTTCAATCTTGTGTAAACAATAAAATATAAAAATGTGAAGAGTTCAATTAGTGTATAAAACAATTCTTCTGTATTTGTCAGTATATCTCTAATTGAGGGTTAAGGTACTAGACACTTGCCACTTGCCACAAAGTTAATAGTACAATATTTATTAATATCATACCTGTTTTTATTTCTCACATCACAAGTTGCAGTTTATATTTGCAGCTTTTCATTACACTGCTCTGCTGCTTATCTTAAGTTTAATTTGCATTGTATATCAATGTATATCATATACTTCAGGTCAGTAAAAAGAAATCTGGAATTATGGCTCAAAATTTAACTAGTGGAAGAATGAAGTTTCAGCTTGATTGAACTCTGTCTCTCATTCTAAGAGAAATCATCTCGAGTTTATTCTCTCTTATATTGGTTGACTTCAAGTGACAGGTTACACACAGCAGTTACAGTTCTTCTAATAACACTTCGTTGAGAAGTCATTTTGGTGAAAAGATGGGAGAAGAAATATAAATGGGAAATGATCTCAGCAGAGAAACAGAAAAGAGGGTCCCTAAGCATGATTTTTAAAAGAGCTATTTTACTTTGCAGGTTATTTCCATTAAGAGATTACTACAAATTATTACACTCATTCTACGATTATTACCTTTGTTAATAGCATCGTCTTCTAGAACTTCTACCAGTTTATTGGTCACATGCACCACTCCTATGTGATCAGGATTTCTAAGAAAGTAAAAGAAGCAAGATGATATCATAAGGGACGACTGATTCCTGATTGAACAATCAGGGTTCAATTGCTCCCCAAGAAGCCAGTAATCCCAGCCTATCCTTCTAAAGAGCAGTTCCTCTTGTAATCATTTGATACATTGATTTTAATCTCCCAGTAAATCAGTGTATATACTTACAAGAGAACTGATGTTTAAATGTTAGGGTGGGTTACTGAGTTTTTCTGAATGACCAATGTTGGGTAAACCATTCTCTTATGATGTACGCTCCCTTTTATTACTTTTCTGGTAGCTGACCGGGCTAGTCAGGTGGGTAAAGCACCTGCCTGGCAACCCAAAGGTCGCGGGTTCGAATCCCGCCTCGGGCTTGGATCAAAGTACTGCAAAAACCTTGGGAGGTGCATTATGGCCACAGAAGCCGATGCGCCAACAACTACAAAAAAAAAAAAAAAAAACTTTTCTGGCCATTCCGGTTAGCTGAAATGAGTCGTGCATATGACTACGGAACTGGCAAAATCATAATTTGTAATCATTTCTTAAAAGAAAAGAGAGATTTACTGAGAAAAGTAATAGTATATACAGCCACTTGCCGATTAATGTAAGGATTGCATTCCATGGAACTCTACACAAATCTGAATTTATGTAAGTTGGAATTTCCCCCATGCTTGTGCAGTACTCACAACTGTGCTTGTTGAATTGATTGAATCAAAAAAGAAATGTTTGCAAACATGTAAATAGAATTATTAATTGTAGTTATTCAATTTTTTATCTCATGCGCAGGAAAAATTACAAAAGCATGCAATTTAAAAAAAATTTCAAAATTATAAAATTACAAAAAAAGAGAGGAAACAGGCATAATGTTAGGAAGTTTTACCTCTCGAGCATCGTTGCCAGAATCGACGTCTTCAGCTGATAAGTTACACCACTGCCGAGGTTGAGGGCTGTGGAGATTTAAAAGGGGTCGGCCGCTCAACCTTATGAAAGAACATATTAATGGATGACTGGATGGTGGCTTTTTTCTTTTCATCGTAGATTTCATTGTAGCAAGCAAGCAAGCAAGCATATCATTCACCCCCTCTGTTACCTTTTAAGAATCGTTTGCTGTCAGGATCCATCTTCTCAAACCTCGCCATTGCCGATGCAATTTCACAAAATGCCATTGTCATCTCTCTGGTGATGAAGCGTCTTGGCTCCTCATTTGGTTCATCTCGAGTTTCATTAGCATTTTCTTCTTTCACTATTGCTGCCTGTAAGTCAATAAGTTCTTCGTTAGATAATTCCTTCTGTTCTTCCTCTGTTAACTCCTCCACGTCTTTGGCAACAACCTTCAACTGAAGTAGCTCTGCAACCATTACAACCTTATTTGCAACCTCTTCATATGATTCATCTTTTTCAAAACCTTCGAAGCCTTTTATGTACTGTGGGCATATTTTCTTCAATGCGCCATTTAAACAATTTTTAGTAATTTCTGCATGGGCCTTATTAATGTTTAAGATGGCACGGTAAATACTGATTTCCAAAAGTCTCTTAACTTAAAATTTTTCTCACCATCTACTGCAGAAAATGCATGAGCAAATGTTGTGCATAAATAGTAGGATTTTAAATTCGAAATAGCACCCCGATCCATAGGTTGGTTGAGTGAAATCGTGTTTGGCAGTAGAAATATGACTCTCAACATTCGATTTGAAATCATCCAGATGTCCAGAAGCATTATCGATTTGAAATCATCTAGATGTCCATAGGATGACCAGAAGCATTATCTAATAGGAGGAAAATCGTGAAAGGAAAGTCGTTGTCTTTACAATATTTTTCAATGAAAAGTACTGTAAAGAAATATTAGAATGAAGCAGCATTTAAACCAATCCTCAAAACAGAGATATTGTTATCTATGCTCTCTGGTTCGATCGGAAATGCACGGGTATGGTGGCTTTATTGATGCCCTTAAATGCACAAGGATTTCCAGAATAGTACACAAGTAGTAGTTTTAATCTGTAATCTCCCACTGCATTAGACCCAAGCAAGAGTGTGGCATTATCTTTTGACGCCTTGAAACCTAGCATTGTCTTTTACTCTTTGGCAATGTATGTTCGATCCATTGTCATTCGATACTTTGTCATGTTCTTTTTTAGGTGCATTGTTCTTTAAAACAGTATTCACTGTTGAAGCAGTGAGACCTAATTCCCTTGCAGTAGATGACAAACTTTGTTCTGCTTCGAACTTCATCTTCGAACTTCATTTTCATCTTCATTTCTAAATCAATTTTGCTTTGTTTCCTAGAACTGCCAACACTTACACTTTCCGTTGGTCATTTTCCCTTCATCATTGTAATATGTAAATAGGGATGAAGAGAAGTTTCTGAAAATTTGTTTTTTATATGATTGAAGATTTCAGTGAAGGGGAACTCATTTCACCATAATAGCGTAACATAAAAACCCACAGAATTCCAGTTATCAGTATTATCGCAAATGCAATAAGATAGAGTCTACTACCCGTTTATAATAGATTGCGCTAACAGAAAAGCTCAATAAACCAGAAAGTGCAAATTGTTTTTATTGTTTTTTGGTCGTGACCTCCAGAAACGTGCTTTAGAAAAATATCCCAAAGTTGTTCAAAATTGATTCTTATAACCGGAATATATGCTAACGATGAAAGTGCAATTTCCATTATAAATATGACCTTTTACAGAGATAAATAGCTTAATAATATAGCAAAATTTAACTTCCAAGGACTTGGAACGAATTACAAAATAAATAAAAAAAAAAAAAAAAAAAACTGTTACATTACAATATTCACATTAGAATATTGTCACAATTACCTCCATTTATCCTTACAGATGCAAAAGATGTTTCCATAATTTTTTTCAGTTTGCACTTGGCCGGCAAAAACTTACATAAAGTCGAATTTGTGTAAGTCGGGTATTACGTAAGTCGAGTATTATAGAATAGTACTAATATGTGACTATGGTTACCAACTTATGTAAGAACAAATAGGAAAAATTAGGTGGGAGCAAAAAAACCTATGACATGTTTATTTACATGCATTTTTAAATATGTCAGAATTGCTATTGAGTACTCCTCTAATTCTCATTGTGAGCACATTAGCATTAGTAGTGGCATATGATACAAGACAGCAAGCTTATACAGAATTAGTCAAAAAAAAAATACATCCCATTCACTTATTTATTTGATTCAAAAGTTTGTCCAGTTCTTCCTTGAATTTATTTAAACTATCAATTTCTACAACGACAGATGGAAGTTTGTTCCAGCAATCAACCACCCATTGGCTGAAGGCAAACTACCACACATCAGTTCTGTAACCATCCTTCTGCATTTTAAATTTATATCCTGTTATGTGCATAATCTGAGCATGAGGAAGAGTCCCATCAACAGTGAATTTGTTCAAGCCATTCAAAGCCTTAAACACCTCAATAGATCACCTTGCAGACACCTAGAATGAAGACACTGCAATTTGCAGAACTGAAGCTTTTCTTGATAAGAGCAACCCTCTGTTCCCCTCACCAATTTTGTTGTATTAGACTGAGAATTTTCGCATCTCTCGATAATCAGGCAGAACTAAGTAACTATTAAATGGCTAATACAGTATCTTGGAGTATTTAGAATAAGTTACAAAACTATACTCATTTGGAACTCTTATTGTTTAATAAGAGAATTCAAGAGAAACTTATTTTCCAGGGAGAAGGCGTGGGTGTGCGGAAATGGTGAAACTTCTTGCTCTAACTCACTGTCGCGTGCCTCTCTGCAACCTACGGAGGGGGAGAGTAAGCCAAAGCCACACTAGCTCTGAGAATCACAGGAAGTGTTGATTCAAAATGGACAACAACGTGAGCGGAAGGAAAGAAGAGTCCCTGGGTTCTCAAGCCTACAAAAAAGAGCTTAAAGGGTTTTTATTGCTCTAGTCGAGACGAAATGCCACTATGTTTTCGCAGTTGCTTACCAAAAATGGTAGTGTTTGAGAGCAGGTGTGCATTTTTGGTTACTCTGTCTCTGTGACACAGGATGAGATAGCCAGAGTATAAAAAGGTTTGAAGGAGCTCCAAGAGAGGAAGTGGTGGACACATGCTTTTGTGGTGTAGGTGTAGGGGAGAGTTCGCGGTTGACTTTGTTCCAGTGGGTCGCGGTAGCTGAAGGTGAAACAGAGAAAGAGAAATTGAGAAGACATCCCGAAGTCTAGAGACAATGCCCAAGTATGCCACTGAGGGAGGGAAAGCCGATAACCTGCCCTGGTGGAGAACAACCGAATCTGGTAAGCGAACCATTTCTTCTGTGTAAATGAAAATGATTGAGATTGCGAGAAAAGAGTAAACCGAATGCTTCCTTCCTACAATAAACTTAAATCTGTGTAAATCCAATAATGTATGAAATAACTTTGATTGTCTAAAAGTCACGGAAGACCTTTCCAGTAAACTAAATGTTAAAACAAGGAATCAGTATGAGAAAGAATAATCAAAAATGGACAGTTGTTACTCATTTAATTATAATGAGAATAGAGGGAAAAAATGTGACAGAAATCCTAAAGTATATTTGTCTAATTTCTCCTTTACTCAAAATCCGTTGGATACAAGTGTGTTATGAATATCATAGTTTATTCAGTTTATGATAATTTAATAAATCAACAAAGTCAATGAGTGAATAGTTTCAGAATACAATATTATGAAGATATTGATTATACAGTATTATAACCCTGATTAAATTAGTACTATTATTATGAGCTTTAAGTGGAAGCAATAGATTTTTTTATTATATTACATTAATAATTAGAGAGATTCAAGTGTACTGTATATGTTTTTCTTTAATAAACCTTATGTGTTATTACATGTCTCATTCTCACTGCCAATATTCTAATACACACCAAAAGTAACCAGTAGAAATTAAAAGGATTATGTGGGGTTGAGTAACACCAAGTGTCACTCAATTCAAACCACAACGCAATCCAAAGCTGCAATAAACAGGTCTTTATAAATACCCTCGGTTGCCAAGGGCTTGGATCTTGGCCTAACCAGACTAAACCACACCCCAGAGAAGCCGGTGATGGTTGCACTTCTCTATACATGTTCCAGTAGCTCTACATCCTTTCTAAAATTAGGCTTCAGGCCGGTACGCAGGACTCAAGATATGGCCTGACCATTACCTTATACAATGGGATAACCACCCTTTGTATAAGGAAATGAGATACAGAGTTCCTGTATATCATTGACAAGACCCCACGAGCTGCTCTGGCAGCGTATCTGCACTGCTCTGAAAATTTCATATCTGATGGCACAATTACCCCCAGATATTTTTCATTCACCAGTACCCTGACTGTTGTACTGCACGGTTTATACATTACTATTATTATTATTTTTTTATTATTAGCTGTAGTGCAAAAAAGCCTGAGGCTTATGCTGCACCATCAAAAAAAAAAAAAAAAAATTCCTGAGTTACCCTTAGAGAGAGAGAGAGAGAGAGAGAGAGAGAGAGAGAGAGAGAGAGAAAAGTAGAAGGAAATCACCAAGAAAGAGAAGAATGATGATATCCAGCTCAGGACCCTGGGTGTGCCAAGCCCATATTCACCAGATGTGAGCCTCAGGGGTTACTGCTACCCATATGCAGTACTTTGATTTGTCTCTGTTAAATTTCAGTTTCCACTTCTCAGCCCATCTGCTGAACTTTTCTAGATACTGTTGTAGCCACAAACCATTGTTACTCTCATTACCAACCTGTGTATCATGTTAAAATGGGTGAGATGAATTAGTGATCAAATATTTGATCAAAGATGGCATACTTGGTGTTTCATTTCGTGAGAGGATTTAAAATGTTTATGCTCAATTTACTCATGAATATTCCAAGTCAGAATTAAAACTAGGTAATTTAAACTTCCAATTATACAAAGTTGACCATTACTTGAAAAACTTGCTGATGTTATAATTGTAGATACATCCAACAGAAATGAGCAATATCCCAGCAGTAAAACTGGTTTAACTATTATGTTCAGATTCAGAGCACTGTTAGATTTATGTTTAAGTAAGTTATTATTTGAGGTCTCACTGCTCAGAGGGGGGGGCCTTGCTGTTATGTGATTACTATAATTACATATGTGGGGCCTTCTCCCATGCTTTTTCTTAGTCCCTTATTGTGGTCTAAATTTGGTTCTTAGTCACAGTGTATAAACTCTGTTTAAGTTGAATTTTGGATTTGATGGCCATGTATATGGCATTAACATATCATGTTTCAATGAAATTAATTCTGATTCATTAATTATTATTAAATTAGTCCAAAATCTTTTAGACAAAAAATTTATAATTTGGATGGAATAGGATTATTTTATTACTCATTTTTTTTTGTTCTTTACATTTGTGTTTCTTTTAGGATTCATGTGAATATATGTACTGCCTATACCTCTAGAGATGAAATGTGTAGTGCAGTAAGGAATATGGCAGGAGGTGTTCAGCGTGGTCTTCTACGTCCAAGGTATAAAACAATATTTTTGAATATTTTGCATACTTTTTACATCCATTTAATATACATACAGAAATGAATAATTCATTTTATGCTTTCAAATATATTTTGCTATTTAAAAAATTATGCAATAGTCACTAATTTAACAATGAAGTAATATTATTAAATTGGCTTTTAGAAATAAGAATTCAAAAAGGTTTGTTAAGATATAATTAATTATATGAATCTAATGGTCTCACAGTCAGTTACAAACTATGTTAGCACTGTTGGCTGTTATGTACAGCAATTGCAAAGAAAAATACAAAAATAACAGTAAGTAGGAAAGCAAAATGGACATTATGCTTTCCTATTTAAAAGAAGGTTAATAATAAAAAAAGTTTAAAAAAATTGTTTGTGTTATGAATTTTCACTAATGTATCATGTCTGCAAACTGCATGAATTTTGTGGTGATTTGCATTTTACTAGTTGGCCTGACGTGGCTGAGTGATCAATCTTCAGTACAGTAATACATGCATTTTATTTGACTGTGGTTTGAATCCACATAACCACAAAATATGGTTAATGGTAATATTCTTGTTAAATGCTTAAATTTTAAATTTAAATTAAATTAAACTGAAGTTTTAAATTTGTGACCTAATGTGGTCATGTTGGATTATTAACAGAACTTTTTTTTATTGTTGTTGGATATATCTAAAGAAATAATATAACCTTTTCTCTTTATGATGCACTCACCTGTGTAAACTGCATAGAACTGCTTGAATGATTATTTCAGTGCATATTATGAATATTTAAATGAAATAATGAACTAAAAATGACTAAGGATAAACTTGAAAATAAAAAATAACCCCAAAACAAATTAAGTGCCTCTCAATGTTCTAGATCATATTTCATTTTTTGAATTCTGCTTGGAATGTACTAATGCTTGTTCTTTTTCCAGTACATTTCAATGGTTATTAATTTATTTCTTCATTATTTTTTTTAATAATAATTGAAAATTTTGCAAATGTTTTTTTGGTCACTAAAATACTCAGTTATAATAAAAAATGTTTCTTAAGATTATGCTTAAATTTTCAGAAAAATGTTGGTAACATAAAATAGAATAGAATATAAAAAAAGTTATAATATGAAACAATAGATATTTTTTTGACAATTTTTGTGTACATGTTATGTTTTGTGGTCATAGGCAAGTGTATAGCAGTTTAGCTAATAAAAGGCAAAATTATGTAAGAAACAAGTTAAGTACACAATTACAGAAATCTCATAAATAATATATATATATATATATATATTTTTTTTTTTGTTCTGTCCTTTTTGTTGTACACTGAAATGACATTGAAAAAGCACCACATTGCTACTTGTATTATCAAGTTGGACTCCATGAGCTCACAGAACAGGTTGTACATGTCACAGAATGAATGTTACAAACTATTCAAACACATCTAACTACCCTTTGGACTTCTTTCCTCAGATGTTCAATAGAAGCTCAAGCCAGGATTATCATTCCTGCACAGATCCAGTGGCACAGTTCATTATCCTGCCAGAAGACTCCATTACCACCAGGGAGCAATCAGTGCACATATACGATCAGCAATGATGGCATGATAGATATTTGCTCTTCCCAAAAACATTCCCCACCATAAACTGCCTGCCATGAAACATCCTTATACAAATGTCAGAGGAGCCAACTATCCCAGCAAAATATTCCCCATTCACCATCATGAACAGCCTGCGACTATTCTACATCATGTATGAGATGTAGAAAGTGCATGACTTTGGTAATTGTTGCCACACACACACACCCCTTTCAGTTGGCATGATGTGAAAGGAAACAGTTTTTCTAACCACCACACCTTTTTCCATTAATTTGATGCAGACATCTCAGAAATGCAATCACAAGGTTTGTTATTTGTTTGTTATTTGGTTTTTTTAGGAGCATTAGCAACTAAGGCCATATTGCTCCGGGATATGCGGTGTCATTCCCTGACCTTTCCGCATCCTCTTATTTGGTGGTGACGGGCTCGAACCCCGGTCTAATCAAGAAGTGTGTGCTACGCACTGTTGCTGCTGCTCCTTCCCACCTGGCTACGGAGGCGCCTGCAATCACAAGGAAATGGCGAGTTTGCAGTATGTTGAATAGCCTTTCTGAAACATTCTCTGGACCATTCCGTTGTATTTTGGTCATTTGAGCTACAGAGATCATCCTGCTAGTTGGCACAAGTTGCTGTAGTCTCTTTGCACCTCGTTCTTCCACCATTGATTTCACACAATATATAGAAAATGGTTGTTTTCTCCCTTGTCTTCTACATCATACGCAAGCACATTGGTATGTTGGATACAGTCCATAGGACACATCTCAGAGAAGGATATACCAACCCTCCTTTTCACCCATAATCATGACTCTTTGAACATCCATCATATCACAGTCTCTTTCTGTGCTTGGTCACATGTAGTACTATGTACAAACTGTACTCACATTTATGCAATTGTTGTCTGCATTCACCTCACCAAGTTTTCATTCACATAATGTAGGCCATTTGCTCCCATTACAGTAGTTTGTAGTATTTCAATGTTTCTTCAGTTTAATTACTATTATTATCATTTTTTATTCGTCTTTCCCCATTACTGATTTGCGTAATGTTGCTGTTAACTTCATTAGTCATCAACATTAATGTGATCTGTAACCACTATCAATCCTCTTGATCATTAGATTAAAATAAATAAATGCTGATTTAATAATATACATATTTATAGTTATTTGTTTTTGTTTGTTTGGGGACTTTTTAAGTGCATCAACTACTTTGGTCACAGTATACTGGTTCATGTGGCTTTTTGTGTATTATATATATAAGGGGTGGCTGAGGGGGAGAAGACAGAGAGTGGTAATCAATGGACACTGCTCGTCTTGGACTAATGTTATTAGTGGAGTCCCTCAGAGCTCAGTGTTGGGTCCATTATTGTTTTCTGTATTCATAAATGATATTGATGATGGTATATCAAGCTTAATGTTGAAGTTTGCAGACGATACAAAGGTAGGCAGGGTTGTCAAGGACACTACTGACACTATGCTGCTGCAACAGGATCTGGAAAGGTTGAGCAGATGGGCTGAGAGGTGGCAAATGAAGTTTAACATTGACAAATGTAAAGTACTACACATGGGAAACAGCAACCCCAGAGCAACGTATCAACTCTGTGGTACTACACTGACAGTGGTAGAGAATGAAAGGGACCTGGGAGTGGTTGTGCAGGCAGATATGAAGTTCTCTGAGCAGTGCAGATGGGCTGCAAGAGTAGCTCATGGTGTATTGTCAATGATATATAGGAAGTTTTCTAGCAGGGATAAGGAGGTGATTATTCCCTTGTATAAGGCAATGGTCAGGCCACACCTAGAGTACTGTATACAGGTCTGGAGGCCTCATTTCAAGAAGGATGTAGAGCTGCTGGAACGAGTACAGAGAAGGGCAACAAGATTAGTCAATGGAACAAAGGGGTGCTCTTACGAAGAAAGGCTTAAGTTTTGCAAATTACAGTGTCTGGAGACTAGGCACCAGCGAGGTGATCTGATAGAGGTGTATAAAGCCTTGAATGATTTGAGCATGCTCAATGCTGATGGGATTCTTCCTCTCGCTCAGAATAATCACCTGAGAGGGCATAAATTCAAATTGAGGAAAGACAGATGTAGGATAGACGTGCGGAAATTTGCCTTTAGCCAGCAGGTGGTTGGTTGGTGGAACAGACTTCCATCCCTTGTGGAAGTTGATAGCCTAAATAAGTTTAAGGCTCAGCTGAACAGGTATTTTGATCGAACAGAGGGGTGAAGTGGAAGTGGTTTTTTTTTTTTTTTTTTTTTTGCTGATGCTGCATAAGCTTGCTTTCTTGCATCAAATGCCTCTACTAATGCTAATGCTAATATATATATACAGATGAGGGTTCAGGAAGGAGTTAAATGTTGTTTGAGTTTTAAAACCCGAAATGACACTGGTAACTCTACTTCCTCTGTCTCAGATTGGTTTATTATGCCTATAGTGAAGAGGTACCAGCCTCCGTGGCTGAGTGGTCAGGAGTGAGAGTGCCGCAGCACATGCTCTTTGAGTAGACCGGAGTTCAAGCCCCTGGCTGATAAATACTGCTGACCTGCCAACATGAACTGGACCAGCATGGCAGATTATGATCCATTTCCCTCAACATGAATCATTGAGTAGGCTTCCATTATGCAGTGGATAGATAATGGCAGCAGTTTACCTTTTTTTTTTTTTTAGTGAAGAGGTCTTTAAGAATTCTCCCATTCTCTGATGAGAGTTGGATCCAGATCTCTCCAAACAACTGACAAGTGGCAAACCAGTTATATTATCATGGAGGATAATATATTCCCAATACAGAGAAATGTCTCCGGTAGAATTTCAGATAAGATAAATAATATGTTTGATTTAAATTTTTCTTGTATCTATTCAGAAGCAGCAGTGATGAAATATATGCTTTTCTTTTATTTCATTTGGTTTTTTTTTGGTTTTTTTTCATGATAGTGACATTTCAGAAGATCTGATGGATCAGTGTCTATATACTTCACAATCTCCAAAGGTAGATTTGATGATTAGAACTTCTGGTGAAGTAAGACTTAGTGATTTTCTCCTTTGGCAAAGTAGTCATTCTATACTGTTGTTTTTGAAAGACTTATGGCCAGAGTTTTCATTTTTGAAGTTGGCTTATGCTGTTCTTTATTATCAGCATAAATTACCTATGCTAGAGGTAAGGGTTTTTATGTGTATTGCTTAAATGTTATTTATATCCTTATGAAATGTAAGAACTTATGAATTTCAACTTACAACAGTGTACTGTATACCCTGTTGTAAGTTGCAATTTAATATAGGTATTTTGACATTAATAAATTCTTTTGAATTATTGCTCAGGTGATTTATGAACTTAAAAATTTTGCAGAGTAAAACCCAGAGTAAAATTATTTAAGTATGCCTATTTTTGAAAGTCATTGTGTAGATGCTTAAATTTTAGAATTAAACAGATCCTGTGTAAAATAAAAGCTTTTAATTTGTAGACTACAATCTGTGTGTAGATTTGGTTGATGTTTGAAATTATATTTCCAGGTTCTTCATCTAACTAAGGAGAAAACACATCATAATAAAAAAAAAAAACTAATTTAGTAAAACAAAAAAGCAGAGTTTTGTTTCTGTTTTTTTTTTTTTCGAAAGCACAAAAGTAGTAAGGCATAATAGTTTCATAAGCACAATTCAAGGCTTCATCATCAACAGCTCTTAGGTGGTGATAGTGGTGTTGTGGAAAGGAGAGAGAGGTCACGGGCTCGAACCCTGGTCTAATCAAGAAGTGTATGCTATGCACTGCTGCTCCTGCCCACCCGGCTATGAAGGTGCCTATGTGTGTGTGTGAGAGAGAGAGAGAGAGAGAGAGAGAGAGAGAGTGAGAGAGAGAGAGAGAGAGAGAGAATTTCTTTCTGATACTACTTTTTTTTTCTTCCTGAGCTCTGCTTTAAGCTTCTGAGCCCCTGCTTTTAAACTTCCCTTTAATCTTCTCACATTGTAAGTTGTTATTTAACAACATTATGTTTTGCCAACAGTGATCAATATAGGCATGCAGTTTACTTTTTGCTCATTTTCCAGCCTGGTGCAGAATTATTCTTTTTATGAACTAAAATTTTCTTTGTCAAAGCTCTTCAAAATCTTGTCAGCACTAAAAACCAGTTCAATAACCTTTTTGAATAAATTTTGCTGAAAAGGATCTCTAGTGGTGACCTGTCAGTACATGGTGTAAGTCTCTTGCCACTTATGGACGATATCTACTTCAGTAGTAATTTTTAAATTTATTGATCCACTAATCATTAGTTTTGAAATCTTCATATCTCTGAATGATAAACAAGTCTAACCCTAACATGAAATATAACATGAATAAATATAGGTAGAAAAAGTGAAGCAGAGTTTTCCTAGCTTAGTGAAAACTATTTATGCCTTTGTAAAAAGATTTTCTTGGCATACTCAGCTAAGAGTTTTTTGTTTAGCCGTTGGACTGGTTATATTAACATTAAAATTATCAAAAATAATCTTAATGTTGATGGTGTTTCACTGTCCAAAGTCTGTTATTAATGAGCATTAGGAAAGGTTTTTACTCTAAATGATTTGTGAGGAATTTTCCATTCTGTGATGGTTCACAGCTCTGGGCAACCTATGTTCAAATTATAGGAAAAGGAAAGTGCAGCCATTATCAACTCACTGCAGGATGGAAGCCTCCTCAACAATTCATGCTGAGGGAATGGACCATAATCTGCCACGCTGGTCCAGTGAGGGTTGGCAGATCGACTGTATTCAGCAGTCAGGGGATTGAACCCCGGTCTACTCAAAGAGTGTGTGCTACTGCACTCCCACTCCTGACCACTCGGCTACGGAGGCCTCAAATTATAGATTTTAGCTAAACTGATCAAATTGTTCATTATAATGGAAATGCAGAATTCATATAATAAAAGCATTCAACTGTGTCTAATTTACTGTGTAAAAAACCAATATTCCAGAGAAAAAATCTTTTTTGAAAAAAAAAAAAAATTTTTCTTGTTTATACTCCAGCATGGCCAATAGGAGAGAGGAGTTTACAAGTTTACAAGCAGTCACAGCTTGAACCATGGTCCAGTCAGTGAGCTGCTACTGGACCCTCGCTCCTGACCATTCGACTACATCAGGACTAAAATGTTCTTGTTTTACACTTAGCACAACCACTAGGTTAGAGGAATTCCACTAGGTTAGAGGAATTTTCAATAAATAATGAATACAGTCATTAATCATATTTAGCAGTCACAGGCTTGAACCACTGTCCACTCAAAAAAAAGGTATGCTACAGTACTTTTAAGTAGGACCACACCAAACCAGATTGGGGGAAGACATAAAATGTTAGATTTAAACATTTTGCTGAAGTATTTAATGATTAGAGCAGAAAATATGTAGCAGCTCTTGTTTTAGAGAGAAAGTAGCTTTAGAGAATTTACTGACCAAATATTTGCACTGATGCAAAATTAAATTTAGAGTCATAAAAAATTCCTAACTCTTTATTATGAGAAGTTACAGGAATCATATGAGAATCCAAAGAGGCTGAAATTTAAAAAGGAACTGGTTTATAGGTGAGCTGAGATTTAGAAGGGTTAGTTAAGGGATTAAATGGTTTAAGACAGATGAGGAACCCCCCCAAGTATGTTACAGAAAATTTTGAGATGCTTCAGATGTATAAAGTGAACCAGACCTTTGATGATCTTCATGCCAACTGCCCGGGAAAAGAACATTCTTATAAAATCAAAGAAGCGGTTGCAGTAAGACTAAGAAAAAAAAAAAAAAAAAAAAAAAAGATAATGTACCATGTCCAGTAATGCCTATTGAAATAATGAAGGATATCTTAACATTATGGACAGAAGTAACAAGGATCTTGTACCACAAAATATTTTCAATATTTTCAGATATGTTTATAAAAGTCCTTCAACAGAGTTAGTAGTGATTTTAAGCAAATGGCAACAAAATATATGTTCAAAATGTTAGTGTACACGAAAACAACTTTCTTCTTAATACACTAAATTTTATTTTTAGTTTAGGGCATAGGTTCCCAAACTTTTTCGGGCCACCGCCCACTTTGCAAGACATAAGTTTTGTAACGCCCCCCCATTATAATAGTTTTCTGCGTTCAAGCCGTTTGATATTTTCGACGTAAATAGCAACTAATGATACATTACTGCTTATGCCGTTAAATTATTGAAAAAGTAGTGGCCAATATGTGCTTTATCTTGAACACAGTTATTGCTATTCAGATTTTGATGAAACATAGCCCATATGTGAAGATTGTAAAGTGTATGCTCGAATAACATTATGCACAGTTTCATACAATGGTGTAAATATGAAAATTCGGAATACATATTAAGAGATTGCAAATGCATTAGTAAGAATCTTATTGTAATAATTAAAACACCATCAAATATATTACAAAATTGTTTATTTAGAACTTATAAAGTAAAAATACAAAGCAAAAATAACAAATTAATGTGAAGTTTCATACAATGTTTTAAATACGAAAATTCAGAATACATATTAGAAGATTGCATTACATTAGTAAGAATCTTATTGTAATAATTAAAACACCATCAAGTGTATTAGAAAATTGTTTATTTCTAACTTACAAAATAAAAATACAAAGAAAAAATAACAAATTAAGATGAGCCTGATGCATTTTTAAAAGTTTGTTAATATCGGGTTCAACTTTCATTAAAACAGTCGTAAATCGCCACGCTCAGTTATATGCAATCGGTTCCTTTTCTTAGACAGTAAATTCAATACAGCACTAAACCCACGCTCAACCAAATAAGAAGATGGAAATGCAATTAAAAATTTCTGCACTATTTCCCATAATCCAGGGTACAGTGTTGGTATTGATTTCTGAAGCCAGAACTCTTGGTATCCACTTTTGAATTTTATTTTTAGTTCTTCATTTGTTGTGAGTTCTATGAGATCCTCTTCTAAAATTTGATGATCCTGCTGTGTTTGCATGTGAGAAAGGATTTAGAACCCAATTTAGTATATTCATGTTTAGAATATCCTTGAATCGCTCATTAAAATCAGCATGGAGAACCTCCAAGTGTTGGCAGTATGTAAGTAAATCTTCCTTTTTTGAGAGACTTCTGATAAATTTGAAAAGTGGCTATATTCCCCTTGGCCTAGATTCCGCTTGAACAGAAGAAGTTTCCCCCACAAAAGTGGCAATAACGTTTTTTGTTTTAATTAAATTCCATTCATCACCTTGTAATTGTAGATTGACTTCATCAAATATTTTATAGAGGTCTGTCAAATAAGCAATGTCATTTTTAGATGTAATCAGGTTGGCCCGCAATCCGTCGTCTCTGTTTTCTAGGAACTCGAGTACTGAATCAAACAAATTTAAAAATCGATTCAGACAAATACCTTTTGAAAGCCAACGAACTTCTGTGTGAACCAGCAAATGATTGAAATCTTCATCGTTTTCACTACAAAGTTGGCTAAACAATCTGTCACTGAATGAATTGCTTCTAATCTTGTTGACTGCTCTAATAACGTAATGGAGCAACATATGCAGGCATTCACTTAAATTCTTCGGAACCAAATGTTGACGATGAAGAACACAATGTATAGCGAGTACATTTGGTACTGCTTGTTTCAAATGCGCTATGAAACCCTTGTGGCGCCCTGTCATTGCTGGAGCAGCAGACAAAATATTAAGAATAGGAATGTCTTTCTCTTGAAAAAACTTATTCATGGTATTAAATATAGATTCTCCCTTTTGCCCAAGGCGATTATCTGCACATATTGAAAATTAGGACAGTAAAAGAGTTGATAACTGGTGCCATTGGTGGGCAGCAATCCAACTAACAAATTTTCTGTTTATACTCCAGGATGACCACACGGTCAGAGATCCCAAAATAGAGAGAGAGAATACAAATATCTTCTAAGAATAGTTTTTGAGCAGCCGTTAGTTGCAATCCGTTAGCTTTGTACTGTTAGAAAATATTGCAGTTTTGTGAAGAATACACATTTCAAGAAACAATCCGTTATTCATAGCGGATGATTTTTTTTCTTTCCTTTCATGCACCAGTTTTCGAAGTTTATAACGCAGCTGCAAATAGAAATATTTTCTCGAAATTTCGTTAGAAGATCAAACCCAGGAAACTGCTGTTCCGATATTGTTTACTAAAAACAATTACAATAAAGCAAACTTTTTTTTTATCAAATGCACATTGCAGTGTTATCAGTTTTACACCAGTTTTTCTCGTTTCTAAAAGATGAATTTCCCTGATTTTCTGTTCGTAGGAGCAATACACGTTGAAGAAAGGAAATGCGAACTGTTCGCCTTTCAAAAACAGTTGTTGCTACTGTTTCACTTTATTGCTTCTTATGTCAACTCACAGTAGCTCGTGTTGTCGCGTTTCAAAGGCCCTAGGCTAATTAAGGTTGGTTTAGAAAAATAATAGAAAAAGGCCTAAAAAAATACACTTGATGTCACATTTTTGTCATTTGCGTGAAATTCAATAGAAGGTTTCAAAAATTGAGGTGGAAAAATCGAAGAAAACAGTTCTGGCTTCACCTATAGCGAATTTCAGCTGTGTCCATAGAGTAAAAATTATAGAATTTCTTAGTTGACCTTTGAACTGGGTCCACTGGACCCGAGGAGATAGAAATACGGATAAGGAGCCACCGACCCCTAGACCGCCTGAACGCCCCCCAATTGCTTCTAAACCCACTATCGCACCCCCCCAGAAGGCTTCAGCGCCCACTTGGGGGGGGGGCGGTACCGCCCACTTTGGGAACCTATGGTTTAGGGCATTAAAGAACTAGGAAGTTTATAGTAAGCAAATATATGACCATGGATAACCATAATAGTAGTAGTAGTGGTGGTGGCATGTGATGCAAGAAAGCAAGTGTATGAGCTTATGCAGCATCAGCCAAAAAAAAAAAAAAAAAAAAAAAAATCACACCATTCCCTCCAAATGCCTGTCCAGTTCCTCCTTAAATTTATTCAACCTATCAACTTCCACAACCACAGATGGAAGTTTGTTCTAGCAATTAACCACCCGCTGGCTAAAGACAAATTTCCGCACATCTAGTCTACATCTATCTTTTCTTAATTTGAATTTATGCCCCCTTAGGTTCGTAATCTGAACAAGTGGAAGGATCCCATCAGAATACAGCGTGCTAAACCCATTCAAGGCCTTATACACCTCAATCAGATCACCACGCAGGTGCCTAGTCTCTAGCCACTGCAATTTGCAAAACTTAAGCCTCTCTTCGTAAGAGGATCCCTTCATTCCGACCCCACCAATCTTGTTGCCCTTCTCTGTACACACTCAAGCAAATCAACATCCTTCCTAAAATGAGGCCTCCAGACCTGTATGCAGTACTCAAGGCGTGGCCAACCATTGCCTTACACAGAGGGACAATCACCTCCTTTTCACCGCTAGTAAAATTCCTATATATCATTGACAAAACCCCATGATCTGCCCTGGCAGCCTGTCTGCATTGCTCAAAAAACTTCACATCTGACTGCACAATTACTCCCAAGTTTTTTAATTTTCTACCACCTTAAGTGTAGTACCACACAGTTAGTACTTTTCTCTCGGGTTACTTCTACCCATATGCAGTACTTTGCATTTGTCAAGGTTAAACTTCAGTTGCCACCTCTTAGCCCATCTGCCCAAATTATCTAGATCCTGTTGCAGTAGCACAGCCATTACTGTCACTAACAACCCTGCCAACCTTTGTATCATCTGCAAACTTCGACACTAAGCCTGATATACCTTCATCAATATCATTGATAAATATACAAAACGACAGTGGACCCAACACCGAACCCTGTGGGACTCCACTAATAACATTAGTCCACGAAGAGCAGCAAACATTGATTACCACCCTCTATCTTCTCCCACTTAACCATCCTTTTATCCATTGTAGCAACTTATCCTTAATACCATTCTGCTCCAATTTGTACAATAGTCTTCCACGTGCAACAGTGTCAAAAGCTTTCTTGAAATCCAAATATATGATATCAAAATTATTTTTTGCATCCAGTGCCTTTGTAACCACGTCATAATAACCAATCAAATTTGTCAGACAAGACTTTCCCTTAACAAACCCATGCTGTGTCTGAATTATTGCTGCAGTCTTGTCTAGATGATCCTGCAATGCATCTTTAACCAGTGACTCCGTTATTTTACCCGGAACAGAAGTTAAACTAACTGGTCTGTAATTACTCGTGTCACCCTTCGATCCCCCTTTGTGAATTGGGGATACATTTGCATATCTCCAGTCCATGGGAACCTCCCCTGAGTACAAGGATGCTCTCATAATTATGGCTAAGGGTTTGCTTAGTTGTTTTGCCACCTCCTTTAATATAACTGGATAGATCCCATCCACCCCAAGTGCTTTTCTTATGTTTAACTTTAACAGTTTCTCCTCCACTTTGCTCGCAGTTATTACAAAATCATTAAGCACCCTGCTAAAATTTGATAACCTTCTGCCATTTTCAAAGCTTAATAATTCCTCACGTGTGAATGTAGATGCAAAATACTCATTCAGTTTGTTTGCGATCTGAGCAGGATCATCAACAGTCGAACCATCGATGTCAAGTGGAGCAATCAGATTCAACCCCTTCCTTTTAGAGTTTATATAAGTAAAGAAATCCTTGCTGTTTTTCTTAGCATCTTTTGCCAAAGATTTCTCGTAATCTGCCTTCGCCTGCCTAACCTCCTTTGTGACCTGATTACAGACTAGCTTATATCTGCCATAGGCTTCTGAGTCGCTTGATAATTTATATGCATCCCATGCATTTTTCTTCTCTGTTACGAGTCTCATTAATTCATTTCATAACCATTTAGGCCTAAACCTTGAAAAATATTTCTTAATAGGTATGAAACTTTTAGTAGCATCCACGATTAATTATTTGAATGCTTCCCACTTAGAATTTACTGTTGGTAACATCATCATTCATTTCATTTATTAATTACACACAATATAGTCTCAACATTATGTACATAAAAGTATATACATGATTTATATACAAGATATATTTACATATAATTATATGCTCTGACAAACATTAAACTCTCGTGTGTGTGTGCAAGTGTGTTCTTATTCAGCGTAGCTCCCAGGCATAAGCCCAAATCTACCTTGAGAACTTGGGAATATATAGTCTTTACAAAGCAGTCCTAAAAAAGTATGTTAAATTACCTGAGTCTGATTTTACTGTAGCGCTATTCGCACTTGAAATCCCGCACCCACTGGAGGTAGTGCAATACCAGTGAGTGCCAGCAATCCCGCGCCCCGGGTTGTCCATACCAGGGAGCCAGCAGGGAAAAAAAAAAATAATAATAATAAAATATATATATATATATATATATATATATAATAAAACAACAATAATATTCAATAGTCTGGATGGCACAACTATAAACTTCAAAAATCACAGTTCAACTGAATATTTCCTCAGCTGCTGTTTCACATGCACTGGAACCTCCAAAACCAATAATGGTACTATCCAGCAATCTCCAACTGTACACCATGGATAATAGAACCTTTAGGCCACCAGACCCGACGCAATGAATCTGATCCAGCACGGCAGAATCCAGAATGGAGTATTCATGATCGCAGCACAAAAGACAACCAACCAGAGCACCAGACCCAACACCATGAATCAGGTCCAGCACCCCAGCCGCCAGCCAGATGTAGAAACAAATAGTGAAACTCCATGAAGACAATTAAGACACTAGGTTTGCCTCTGAAGAAAGGCTCTGAGAACAGTTCTTCTTGCAAAAACAGCAGCTGAAAACTCCTGAAATAAATTAAAACAGTCACGATTTGCAATAAGCAAATGCACTGTATCAAATGATAAGTCAGGAATATGCGCCATCAAAATCCGCCTTTGGTCTTAATACTCCCGACATAAAAAAATTACATGCATCCAAGTCTCCTGCTCGCCACATGTACAGAAAGGATCTGTCTCCAACCCTTTCTCATATAATTTGGCCCTAAGTGAGCCGTGTCCTGTTAACAAATAAGAAGTGTACATAGAAGGCGTAAACCAAGATGCCAATGCATAGTTCACCTGGGGAATATATTTCCTCATCACAGCTCCAACATCATTACTTTCCCATCTGATCTGCCATAAATCGATTAATTTGTTCCATATTCGTTGTTTTTCTTCTTTAATATTATTCTCCAAATCGATTGTAATATCCAAAAACGTTACTGATGTACCCTTTTTCAATTTGTACAAAAACCCTCTGTAGACAATAAATAAATCCAATGGCATGGTACCAGCAATTACCTGTAGTGCGTTTGTAGACGCTGTTCTAGGTAACATCATCAGTTGATTACACTGTACAGAATTTAAAAACGGTTTGAGACCACTGTACTCACCTTTTTTTATTATTATTACCCATATGGTACAAGGAAGCCTGAGGCTTATGGTGCATCAGCAAAAAAAAAAAAAAAAATTCCCGAGTTACCCCCTGAGAAAGAAAGAAGAGAGAGGAGTACAAAGGAATCACCAAGAAAGAGAAGAATGATGATATCCAGCTCAGGACCCTCGGTTTGCCAAGCCCATACTCACAAGATGTGAGCCCCCGGGGTTACGGAAGCAAAAACCCTTTCTTTTACCCCTGATGGTAATTAAATCTCTAAGTAAATCCCACATCAGTACACTGTGATCACTGCCACCTAGTGGTTCCTTTATCTGCAAATTGTTAATACACGAATGATCACTGCTGATAACCAGATGAAGAGAATTACTCTCTCTGGTTGCCTCTCAAACATGATGCTGCAAAAAATAGTCATCCAATAAATCCATAAAAGTCTGACTAGTGTGTGAGTGACCAACCCACAAGTTCCAGTCAATATCTGAGAAGTTAAAATCCCCCATTATAAGACATTGTGATTTACTAGCCCACTCTATTTCTCTGTACAATTGTTCACTGTACTCATTCGAGTCATTAGGCCTATAACACACTCCTCTTATTTTTGCTTTCGCAGCACTTATGTCAGACCAAACTGACTCAACAGTGCACTGTTCATCTATATCAACTGGATGCACTTCTTTTGCTTTTATGTTTTTCTTAATTAACAGCATAACACCTCCTCCCTTCCTATCCTTTCTGTGTACATTTTACTCCCTAAATTCCAGTTCTGCATTCCTTATATCTGGGTGACACCACGTCTCTGCTATCCCAACAATATCTGCCTTTGATGTCTTGACCAACACTTCAAATTCATCAAATTTATTTTCTATACTTCATGCATTGGTATACATGCAAGCATACATGCACGTATTTCTGTTCCTAGTTACCCTAACACATCCCATATACCCACCTATTTCACGATGACTGCCATCTGTCCCTGAAACCCCCAACACCCCAGGTCGCTACTTATTCTAATAGAAGTTGTGCAAGAATCACCTTCACCTCTGCCTGCGGCTACTGTTAAACTATTAGTCCTTGTATCCCCCCAAGCTAGCAGTTTTCCGACCCACCTAACACTGCCTCGATAGCATCAGCAAATATTCTTGCACCCTTTCTATTTAAGTGTATCCCATCCCTGTAGAGGCAATCTCTCCTGTTAACAAGTACAGACCAGGCTGAAAAAAATTCTACCCCTTGAGCCTTGCACAATCTTTCCTGGGCTGAATTGATCGACAAGGCTCTCATCATATACTCCCTCCTATCGTGTCTGGGCAGAATTGTAGACACTTTCAAATTCAACCCTAATTCACGGCTTTTGTTCAACAGTGACCTGTACTTGTTAAGTAATTCTGCCGGTCTTCTACTCTTAATATCATTAGTGCCAACATGTACAACTATAATGATTGTGATCACAATATGTATATAGGAAAGAACTGTTTAGATAGTAATTAGAAGAGTGCATTATTCAAGTTGTTGATTGATGTGAACTGAGATAAAATATTTGATTAACACCCAATCCCTTTGTTTAGTTGTGCATTCAATAGTTCTCAATCACTATGAGCTGTATAGTTTTTGTAGTTCCACATGAATTTTGACATGCCTTCTTATAATCCCAAAAAAGTTTTCTGTTTAAGTTAAAAAAAAATATATTTTTTTTATATGGTCACTTTAACTAGTATTAGTTAAGTAGTAATGGACTTGATATTAACTGTTCATGATACTGCCCTAATATTAAATAATTTCAATTTCTGGTTTGTTTAGAATTCTACAATGTAGTCTGGTTTTTCAGATGAGGTCTTTCTTAAAAACAGTCGGGACTCATGGACCTAAACCCTTACAACTTTTTCATATTCTTTATTCCGGGAAGAATTCTTGAATAACAATAATTTCTCCATACTGTGCTTTTCGATTTCATCTATAACCTAGGAAATAAATTCAGCTACATAAAATAAGAGCCACAGTTTTGTGTACTCGGAGTAAATTATAAAAAAAAAATTCTCTCAATCTCAATGATATAATTAACCTTCTGCTAGGCACATTGATGGTGAATGTCTGCCAAAACAACTTAAATTTGAAAATGAGTATTCATTTTCAATGTGAAATATAGTTTTCCTTCATTATAGGCTTGATTTTACTAGCCAACAAAAAATATTTTTTGTCATACCTCCACAATGAAAACATGATTCTGGAGGAAATAAATGCACTGATTCTGAAAATCAGCACAAAAAGTCTCTATCTACAAAGAGACTCAATGTTTAATGTTAAACACTGGTATATAAAGGTATATATATGTATAATTCAAGTTTGAATTATATGCACACCCCTACTCTCAAGGGACTGTTTATGTTTGGAGGATAGATTTACAACCCTGAGAACATGTCACAATCAGTTAATACTAGGAAAACCTTTGCACAGCCTACAAAAATCCTCACCAAAAACACTAAGAAATATAACCAGTAATGAAGGAAAACTAAACCTCTTCAAATTGTAAATTGTTGCATCAGAATTTTAACCTAAGAACCATAGGCAGAAGTCTGATTATGTTTAGCACAAGAAACTCGAGGCCAGAATTGATTACTAAAATTAAGAGAAATAGCTTATATCTGTTAAAATAAATCAGTATGTCATACATTACTGGCTAGATTATGCAAAATTGGCATATTTTGGTAAAACGTAACTCCCTCTATATTTAATAACTGTGATGTGATGTGAAATTATCATGGTGATTTTTGAAATCTACACATAAAAATTGGTTTTAAAACAGCATTTAAGTTCTTGGAGGTAAAAATTGTGATCGCTAGTGTTTTCAATCTATATCATTAATTGTTTGTTATTGAAGAAGATTGGCCACAAAAAAGAATGTATTTTTTAGGTTTTGTTAAGGCTCTTCTTTTATATAATTATGAAGAGCTCTAAAACATGAATTTAAAATTAGTGGTTGTTTTATTGTCCAGTCATTGAGTGCACTGGCCCCACTACAACTGATCATAGCATCTCATAATGCCAACACTTCTCTTAGGCCAAATGTTCACATTTAATACTGTTATTGAACTATGGAGTGCATGTGTTTTTTTTATTCTTGTTTATTTTAAGTTTTGCTTGCCAACAGTGAAGATAACTCCCACATGCAGGCATCGAATAAATATTTTATAAAAAAAAATGTGTAAAGTACATCAGATGGGAGTTTATTTTAAAAAATTAATTAAAAGTATACATTTTCAATATAAAGAAATATATTTTTTACAGTTGTGTGTTTATATTGAAAATAAAGTTGGCTTTAAAAAGTGAATAGTTTTGAATTATTTCATACCTTCATTAAAAGGATAAATCCTGCTAATGTTATATTTTTTGATGCTTGTTATTGTTATATTTTTATTGTGCCAGGTAGAGGGTTAAGCACAAACACATCAAAAGATACACGATACCAATTTTCTTCAGTTGTGTTGTCTTGTTTTTACTTCTTTTGGAATAATCTTATATAATATATTTTAGCTCCTAAAATTTACCTTTTCTTGTTTTCAAAAGAGGCTCCCAACCCCTTTTATCTCCTCGGTTCAGAAAATTTTAGTCAATTTTCAGGTGGTATATTGAGAATTGATTATTGTATCATTTTAATTGCAGAAAGTTCAGAGCAAGATTTACAGGCAGAATCAAATGATAAGTGAAGAAAAGTTACATGCATCTAAAACATCATATCAGAATGATAGCAGACATGAAAGTGATGATTCAAAATCTTTTAATTTTTCAAGTAAGCAAGAAAGAATAAAAAAATTCTTGAAGATACTACAGGAAAAACAACAGAAAGATTTGGAGAAATTACTTTGCTAGTGTTTTGGACTAAAGAACATCAGATGTGCTCTTTAAAATGTTTTTAAAGAAAAGTGCACAGAACATATAAAATCTTGTATACTGAAGATTATTTATGTGTAAAAAAATCCCATATTCAACAGTGTTGGACTTTTAATCCAGAATTATTAATTAACCAGTTGATATAAAGTTTGTTATGGCGAGCATATGTTACAGAAAGGCACAAAAAAAAATAAATATATATATTTTTCTAGGCTTTGTTAAGGCTCTTTCATCTAATTATGAAGAGCTCTAAAATGTGAGTTTAAGAATTGCTGTGCACATTTACCTGCAGCAACCTTGAGTACGCCAATTACATTTATAGATTAAACCGAGGACAGGTAAATCTTCCCACTGAGAAAATAGCAGTTCATTAGGCAAAATGTAAATTTAGAAATAATAAAATTGGAATGATAATACTCCAATTTTAACATTGAATTCTCAAAATATTCATTAAAATTTTACTCTATATATATGACAAAAAGATCCAGGTGTCCAATGGCCTGATCCTAAAAATAACTGAAAAAAAAAAACAACAAAAACCCATTGCCTTTTAACACATACACACACACCGAGTGTGTGTGATTTTATTTAATCATTGTTTAATTAATTTACTATTTACTATTAATTATATGTACATTTCTCCTCCTGACGTGGAACACCCTATCTCGATATGGACCCTCTCCATTAAGGTTGTCATATTAACTACTGGCCTTGTGGCCATGAAGACTTGCACTGCAATATGCAAAAGGTGCTATTGTTGCAATAAAGATTTCCTAAACTGGAATACAATTGCATCATAAGAACAGCATAAAATTACATCTGAACAGATATAATTTTGTTGAAAAGATATACATCTGTTCGGACTTGCCCCTCTGGATGAGTAAGTGATAATTTCCTAAACATATTATCATTTTTTTAACTTTATACCAATAATTCAATAATATCTGCTGAAATTGCAAAGGTAATATCTCTTCTGGTAGATTGATTATTGAGACATCCCATCGCACTATTCTAGATACACAAAATATTGAATCCAAGGCTCTCATGGAGTGTATGTATTGTTTGTTGTTTACAATCAGTACTGATCCCAGTGGCGTAACAATGCCATGCAGCCAGTGTACAGGTGACCCCCGCTTAACGCTGATCATTTGTTCCGGAAAAACAGAGCGCTAAGTGAATCAGCGCTAAGCGAGCGCCGCTTTCCCATAAGGTAACATACGTATTTATGAGCTGCGGTCGGTGCCATAGGATATTTCCTAATGAATAATAAACAGTAATGAAAAGATGCACAAATGTCGGTCAAAATATTTAATATTCAAATATTTGCACATATAAAATATTCTGCATTGCATACGTATAATTATATGGTAACTACTTGCGTATCAAAAGTAAATTTAAAATTCCAATTAAAATAATGAATTTAATTGAATTGATGAATTTAATCATGAAAAATGTGTGGATTTTGAGTTGAACTTTGGCCCTCTTCCAAATAAACTAAAAGGGGTATTAATTTTAAATCCCCCGCAGCGTTACAACCAACAATAAAGTCAACCGATCCTTCGCCGCTTTGAAACCTGGCATGTTTTTTTCTTCTTTCAATATGAAACTTCTTTTAGGCATTCGTTTCCACAAAAGTCCTGCTTCAGCTATGTTAAAAACTTGAGAAGCACCCCAGGGGCTCACATCTGGTGAGTATGGGCTTGGCAAACCCAGGGTCCTGAGCTGGATATCATCATTCTTCTCTTTCTTGGTGATTCCTTTCTACTTCTGACTCTCTCTCTCTCTCTCTCTCTCTCTCTCTCTCTCTCTCTCTCTCTCTCTCTCTCTCTCTCTCAGGGTAAATCGGGGATTTTTTTTTTTTTTTTTTTTTTTTTTTTGGCTGGTGCAGCATAAGCCTCAGGCTTCCTTGCACCATATGGCTAATAATAATAATAATAATAATAATAAACACATAATACCCCTCTTCAATAATTTTAACAAAAGTTCTTTTTTGAAAGTTTCGGCTCCATGATCTGCACTTGCGGCTTCTCCCTGGATTTTAAATCTATTCAACCAGCCCTTACCAGTTTTAAATGGTTCCACATTTTTTTTTTTTTTTTTAGGCGAGTTTTCTTCAGATCATCATATTGGCTAATCTCTCTCTCTCTCTCTTTTTAATATTTAACTTAACTGAATTCTGCATTGGAATATTATCTTCAATAAAATTAGTCTTTCCATTTCAATCCTAATAGCCGGCCTAGTCCTAGTTGCTTGCAGTGGAACAGCTATCTTTCCCGCTGCAAAAATTAATTCTTTATTTTTTTATAATTGTTCTTACAGTTAAAGTTGCAAGCCCTAAATTATGGCACACATCCGTTTGTCGTTGCCCGGAATCGATTCGCTTCAAAACGTCTAATTTAATTTTCAAATTCAGTCTTTTTTTTACATTTATAGTCTTCGTACTGCGCCCAGACGTTGTTGCTTTTTCATTCCTATCAGTCATTATTAGCTCTTCGAAAATGTAACTGCGTTGGTTGAATTAATTACGATACAATATTTAAGTAAACTTTCCGTTAGGCACGACGTCTAATACTGTACTGAGTGATGACTAGACTTCGGATAAATGCATATAACGCAAATATTACAAGCAATATACTTGGTCATTTTTTAAAATGTTGATCTCGGAACTACGTAACAAGTCACTGTACTGAAACTAAATTAGCGTGCGAGAAAATTTCACTGAGCGTGGGAAAATTTCTCAGGTCGGCGTGGGAAACGTTTTAATGCTGTTTTGCTATTCATTTTCAAGCTATCGACTCCATCAAATGAAACGATTGCGTTATGTCAAAAATGTAATCTGTAAAAGAGCGTTATAGTGATCTGTGACAGCGTTATAGTCAGATACGGGTTATAATATAAGAACAGCGTTATAGTGAATCAGCGTATAGCGAACCGCGTTATAACGGGGGCCTGCTGTAGTGCATAGGGACCCATGACCAAAAGGGGGACCACTGCCCTCCTTCCCAAAACAGGAACAATTTAATTGAGTAAAAATGTATGTTAAAATTTACTATGTCTACGAACAATAATTTTTTTCATAGCTGCTGTTTGCAGGGCAATTTTTAAGGATTTGTTTTAAGGGTTTTTTATTTTTACCAAAACAAATATTTTCAGAAGGGCCCCACACTAAACTTTGTATTGGGGCTCACTTTTTCTAGTTACGACACTGGCTAACCGATACATATTTGAGGTTGAGTCGTGGTATTTGAAGATTCACAACTTCTTTCAGGTTCAGGTGACTGTTCAGGAGTTACAGTTATCCCTATTCTCTGACATTGTAATGCAGGTATCTTTTAAGCACACAAAATGTGATGACGTACACATAGGCATTAATAATATTAAGAGTGGGAGATCTGAAGACTTACTTAACAAAGACTTACTTAACAATGTTGAGAAAAAGTCATAAGTTTGGGTTAAATTTGAAAGTGTCTGCATTTATTTTGGGGGGGATCCATAATAAGAGCCTTGTCAAACAATTCAGCCTTGGAGAAACTGTAAAGCTCATGCAGTAGAATTTTTCTCAGTGTAGTCTGTGCTTGTTAACAGGAAGGACTGTTTCTACAGGGATAGGACACATTTAAACTGAAAGGGTGCAAGAATATTTTCTGAACACCGTTAACCCCAGGGGTTCACATCTGGTGAGTATGGGCTTGGCACACCCAGGGTCCTGACCTGGATATTATCATTTTTCTCTTTCTTGTTGATTTCCTTTTACTTCTCTCTCTCTCTCTCTCTCTCTCTCTCTCTCTCTCTCTCTCTCTCTCTCTCTCTCTCTCTCTCTCTCTCTCTCTCTCTCTCTCTCTCTCTCTCTCTCTCTCTCTCTCTCTCTCTCTCTCTCTCTCTCTCTCTCGGGGTAATTCAGAAATTTTTTTTTTTTTTTTTTTTTTGGCTGGTCCAGCATAAGCCTCAGGCTTCCTTGCACCATATGGCTAATAATAATAATAAGGCAGCATTAGGTAGTTTGGAAAACTGCTACACTAGTGGAGATACACAGACTAATAGATTGACAACTGTAAGCAGAGGTGAAAGTGATTCTTGTGCCGCTTCTATTGGAATATGCAGTAGCCTAAAAGTCAAACTCTCAGAGATTACAAGGCCAGCTGGAGGTCCCATGATTCTGGGAGCTTGTCCCTTGGGTGCTTTCATATTGGAAACAATATGTCTTGTCGGTTTCTCATGGCCTACTCTGGTCAAGATGTACAAAGAATGGTGTAGAACAGGTCAAACCACTCTCCCTCCCACTTTGCATAATCCTTTACAGAACTAAAGGATTATGCAAGGTAGATGCTTGTGCTAAGCAAAGGTTGCAGGCAGTGTATTGTTTGGGCTCACCGGCAGTTTACTATGTGACAACTGACATAACAATACGATATAGGGAATGCAAGAACATCCCAAACGACAATGTACTGCATACTCAGACATATGGAGATTTCACGGGAGATGACCCAAGAGATGTCCATTCCCCATCACTGATCATCGTCGACAAAAAATGCTCTGGTATTGACAACATGCGCTGGTTCGACACCGTAGGGTAGCATGGGTTTTTTTTTCCTGGAAACCTTTTTTTTTAATTCCGCAATCAGAAAATCGACCACAGAACACAGACATAGAGGTCCCATGTCTGTAAATTGTTGTTGTAAGGGTTGAGAAGCATTAGGATGCTCCTAAACCTTTACAAAAATCCAGATATAGCCTTTCTTTTTCATATTCTTTTATTCTGGGAAGAATTCTTGAATAACAATATCATTCTCCATACTGCGTTTTTCGATTTCATCTATAACCTAGTAAATAAATTCAGCCACTTTAAAACTTAATTCCCCCAATGTTTCATATTTTTAATTATTCATTCAAAGAGCCCATCACTAATTGATGTGCTTTAAGTCTATACCAACTATTTAAAGATATTTTGACAAAGGTGTAGTTCACTTGAAAATTCTTAAATAAATAAATGCTGCTATAATTGTATCATATTTTAAAAGAGCATTTTAGAATGATCTTGCTTTTGCTCACAGATCATGTGTGTTATATTCTGATTTTTTAATGTCTCAAGAAAAATTCACATAAATATTCAGAAATATTCTGATCATCAAACGAACCAAAAATTTAAGTAACACTGCATCTTTCACCAGTAGCAAGTTTCATCAGTGATTTGTAATCAAGGTCGATTCTTTTTTTCACAAGTTTGACTAAACACACTTATTCTTTTATGGGATTCTCTAAAAAATACAGCAATTCCATTTATTAAATAGAAGAATGATGATGCAGTAACTGCATCAATAATCAACTGATTTAATAAATGGCTCTAACACCATACACAAACTTCCCAGGAGATACAAGATAACCAAGTTGAAAAACCTGTAATATACAGGGTGATTCACTACCAGTGTGACAAACTTGCAGGAGGTGTAGGGGGCACAAAGACAAATCGTAATCACAGAGCATTGCAGGGTCCGAAATGCCTTCATCATGTGGTAGAGGATGTTGAACGGGAGGTCGCGTGAACAGCGATCCTGCTGGAAGTCAGCATTTGCGAACCGTTTCTGTTGAAGAAACCAAGTAGCAAAAGTCCTCTGGAGTGGATAATCTGCAGGCTCCAATGATTTGACGCATTGCAGATGGTATGAACCCATTTGGTTTGTTGACAGTATCCTCCATACAGTGGATTGGGAAATACCCAATCGTTGGCCTATCGCTCGAGTACTCGTACTCTGATTGCCTTCTGCAAGATGTAGGACATTCTCCTCATTGTCTGGCGTCTTCGTCATTCGCTCTCGCTTCATGGTACCTCTCGTGAAACAACCAGTCTCACGTAACCTTCTGTGCACATGTGCAAAAATCGTATGATGAGGAGCACGCCTGTGCGGGAAACGTTCCTGGTACAAGCACAGAGCAGCGTGCCCATTACAGACCGCAGCTCCATACGCGAGGTGCATGTCGGCCAGGTCAATGTTTGAATACTCGTCCATCCTACTGCCTCGGGAACCGGTTCACAAATGCTGACTTCCAGCGGGATCGCTGTTCACGCGACCTCCCGTTCAAAATCCTCTACCGCATGACGAAGGCATTTTGGACCCTGCAATGCTATGTGATTCCGATTCATCTTTGTGCCCCCTGCACCTCCTGCAAGTTTGTCGCACTGGTAGTGAACACCCTGTATATGCCTCTTACATTTGCAGCCTCATCTGGCACATTGACAATCCATTTTGTAATATCCAAGTTATTTTCTATCAGTACATTTTTCAAAGTTCCAAAAATACCTTTCAGGAATATTTACACAATTTATTATAGCTATAATTTTCTATTTATGCACATATCGAATTATAATTCAACACTGGTTCTTGACTGAAATATCTTGAGCTGTGTGCAACTGTACAGAAAACATGCTTACTTCACGTACTTCATCTGCAATAGTTTTTTAATCGTGGATCCAATGGCGACGTTGCTATTGTGGGTAGCGCAGTTGGTAGAATTTCCACCCCCCCACTAGATGGAAAAGACCTGAGTTCCAGTTTCGTCGATGACAATGACAATGAAATTTTTATGGGCATTTTTCACGATATGGCTGAGTTAGTCCGTCTCAGGAGAGGTAGCATGGTTTTTTTCCAGTAATTCTTATTTTTCGTGCAGCAAACAGAAAATCAACCACAGAACACACACAATTGATAGACAGCATATACCAGTGGTTTTCGACCTTTTTTAAGAAATGGCACCCTCAAGGTGCCATTATTATTAAGGTTCCGGTCAATCCTTTCCCATCTCTTCCATCATGCAGTATGACTGATGACTTTTGAGATTATGATGGACATCATGGTGAGATCCAATCTTCCTTACATTTCGAGGGTACAACTCTAAAATGATGTTTGCAAGCCGGCTGCTAGTTAGTACACTGGATCGAACCTATTGGTACCTCTTTAGGAGTGTAACGCCGCCTTTTCTCTCCGTTATAGCGCGGGCATGCTGTGTAACTTTCATCAATATCCATACAACTTTCAAGCATGCTCAACACTAAAATGAATGTCCAGAGAGTCGGGTTTTAATGTGCTCGTCTACCAGTTTGAATTAGGACAATAAACCTCACGTGTTCTTCAATCTTATTCGTGGAATAAAATTGGCAACATCGGAGGGCGTTGTGTTCTCCACCCTGATTCTCTATTGAATTAACAGAGCCTCGAGAGTGGCCGCAAATAAAGGTTCTTTCTTAATTCGGATTCCGTGGTCTGTGTGTAACCAGAGAATGTCATGAGGCAAAGTTAGCAAACAAACATGGTTTATTAAACAACAACATTACATAACAACATTACATATAAATGTACAATAAACTCAATATAATAGTGTCTAGTATCAAGATAATGGTTAATTTAGTTTAAGGGGAATTTGGTTGGTACATTAAGTCTGTGTATCTTCATGTAGTTATGCGAACAACGATTCCTTTCCTTTAAATGATGACATAGATGTTCTCCTATCTTCGTGTTAAGTAAGTAGCCAAGGTAATAATATAAAAGCAATATAGTATCACTGGACAATGTTACTTTACTGTTACCATCACATCAAAATACATCTTGAAACTTACTTTAATGAGAAGAAAGGTGGGTACAATATGTTTGATTAATGTATAGAGAAATATAGCCTTCTATCATGTGCAATTCTATTGGTAAGATAGAATGAACTTACCACACAGTTCCGAGCCACGTCGGAGCGAGGACTTCATTACCTCTGGCATCATCTCTTCTCACTTCTACTCGGGGTAATACCGCTCTCTGCCTTCTGTTTTCTTACTGCTCTCAAATCAACTCGACTGCGACCACTGGACCACGGCAATTAGACAGCAACTGGACAGCAACTCGCAGCTCTCTGACCAACCAACTGGACCACTCCCTGGACTCCTAGAACAGACAACTTCTCCTTTGTTCTCAGTCTCTATATATAAGTTTGTCCCCTTGCTGCTTTTCCCTCGCAGATGCAGGTGTTCATTTGGATGGCCAGGCAAAAAGGGTTTTTGCTTGACACTTTTAGGACCTGACTCACCCAGGGACGATATTTATGAAGGGGCTTGCATATTCGTGCAGGGCTGCTTTGGAGAAGTTTATGTGACATTCACCTCTCCCCTTTTTAGTCTCCCCACTACCAAACATTCCGCTGATACATGATTCAGTCGGCATCAGTAGTATGACTTACAGGGGCAACTTTTCTCTCTTTTGTAAACATGCGTCAGCACGCTGCCTGGGGAAAGATGACCACTCTCCGCTAGCGGGCGGCACATGACGGGGCGATACTGTTTCACTCGCGCGGCGTCACCTGCACACCACAGGGGGCAGCGACACAACCTTCTCCGTTGGGGAGGGAGGAAGTTTTACTTATACAGGCCGTGGCAAAGTATTGGCGTTTCCAAGATTACTTATTAAAGAAGTCCAAGAGGTAAAATAAAGCTATTTTACACACCTTTACCCCACCAGAAGATTTTGCGCACGTGAAAAGTTAATTTTCTCGTGCTCAAAATTTTAAAGGGGTGTACTTACTCGTCGAATCGAGCATGGAGTTCTTGGACTAGGGTAAAAAAAAAAACACACATTTCTTCTCTTACATAATTAGGTTACTCTTTCTAATCTAAATAATATCTAAAATCAATTTATAATAACTTGTTATGTATTAAGATGGTTATCTAAGAATAATTAGTATCAAAGCAATACCGTTATATTGTTTTCACATAAATAATTTACACAATAAATGTTCACATGTTTCTGGGAGTCCAAATGTTCTTAGATGTATGTATGAATGTCTCATGGATGTCTCTTGAATTCACTATTTATACATTAACATGTTCACTGCATCACAACGGTTAGTGACCGTTGTTTCAGGAAAAGCATAGTCTGGTTGAAACTGTTTAACACTGGAACGGAAGTTCTTTGAAAGTTTCTTCTCCTGGTATGCTGGAAACGTAGCTGGTTTGTGACTCTTGTCATTCGTTGTCATACAAAGTGGTGATACAACATGAAACAAAGGAACACAACATTAGTATCTGCCCTTATTTCTAATATAATTTGTCAAACACATATGTATATTTGATATTAAAGACACAACACATTACCACCAATATCTAAGAACAAACCATTATATATGTACTACTATCTAATAACTTGAAAAGTTATATATTTTGATTAACTATCATATTGATTAAATATCCCTTCAGATATATTCTCAAGGTTTGAAAGCAAAACACACAATAAATGCTTGTGAAGGTTATATAGGTAACATACTTGACCCATTTATACAGTAATGATTTTAGAAAGTGCATAGTTGATATTGACAGGTGCTACAATGCTGCCAATTATCCGTACAATTAATAACATAGACAATTATCTTAAAACCTACTTATCAATCTAAAAAATAATAATTTTTGCATACATATGATTATTTATTTTTTTTTTTTTATAATATATATATATATTTTTTTTCCTTTTTTTTTTTTTTGATATACATATAAGACCATTTCATATATAGCTGGTCAACAATTAAATTTAAGCGGTATTAGCAGTAAGATATTGGTTATCAAATAGCGAAAAATACATGTTAGTTACAATAGGATATGGTTATAGTCAATAACTCTGTTTGGAGAGAGGCTTTCTCCCTTTTTTTTCAATCAATAAGAGATCCTCTTGGGATACTTCTTTTCATCAGTTTAGAGACGATCACTCCCACCATTCAGTTGAGCTGGTCTCACTACGCAGCTGGATCAGGCCCTCGGATTCTGCCCACTGAGTGAGGACACCGACCGAGTGGACCGCGCAAAACTTTTCTTGGTGACCCCAAGGACATCTAAATTGGTGGTTTCGAACCGCAGGGAGATGGTCTTGAGCAGGGCAGGAGAAGTCTTTGATGTTCAGGACGGTCTTGAAAACAAGCGACTCACGGAGAAGCCGTGCCTTTTCCGAACCATCTGTGAGAATCACAGGATAGCTTCTTAGGAGTTGAATTAGCTGAGAATCAAACTCCGGGGAAAAGAGGGTTCCTGGCTGGAGAAGGAAAGCACAATCCTGACCATCTGCCGTAATGAAGGCAAGTTCTTCAACTGGCCCTGACTCCTGAATATTTCGTGTAAAACGAGCGTCCAAAAATGCCCAATCTTTAAAAGGCACTTCGAGCGTCTTGAAAGGGCGACTCGTAGTGGCAATCTGGGATGGGGTAAGCTTGATAAACGTCGGTCTAACATCTTCAGCGTGCTGCTCCGGGGTGTGGCGGGGAAGGCGACCTTCTAAGGAGCTGTCATCGTCACGTTTCCTTTTGACCACACGCATTCTTGCTGCCTCATGTCTTCGGCAGTGCCTGGCAAGTTTCTTCGGCGTCAATACCAGCTGTGCCCTGGTATGGTCTTGGCAGGTACTCCGAGAGGGGGGAGAGGGTGCTGCATCCCTCCAAAACCAATTTAAATGAGTGCCGAGGAAGATCCTCAGGCAACTCAACACATACCCCCATAATTTGGTTATTGCTGAAACTGTGAGTGGGAAGAAACAAAGAGAAATAGGTGCTAAATTAATCTCTGTTTTTTTTCCATTTACTCTTCTCACTCCTTCCTTTTAGACAAAAATTTGCTTCATTTATACTTCTGTTCACCTCTTATGTTGGAATCAAGCAGGAGGACATTTGCTGCCATTTACTCTTCACATTCATACTATCCATTTACTGTTCACATTTTTAATCTTCTTTCATTCCTCTTCACACATAGAATTTTAATTTTTTTAACTAATATTATCCTTATTATTTGCGAAAACAAGCTAAGCATGTCGAGACAATAAATGATCCTAATAAGGCTATAGAAAGGAGTATAATAGGTGTTTTAATCCAAGAAATGAGGCCTCCATCCATTAATTGGTGGAACCACACTGTCCATGGCGACAGTCCTGATGCATAACTTGCTATGTGTGAAACTTGTGAAAAGTTTGGGTGGTTTACTTGTAATGCTGGGTCTTCTAAACAGAATTCTATGTCCTTACAAGCTGTAATAGTTCGTGCGACTAGGCACAAGTTCTCATTATGACATTTAATATCGGTCTTGAATTGAATAGTGTATGTACTAGTTTCTTGAGTTAACTTAACTGATCTTGTGGCCACTAATATGCTTTGAAAGTTTACAGAAACTGTTCCAGAAAGACATGTCGAAAATGCTTGAAAAGTAAGTGTAGCCAGTGTATCACATGTAAAACATCCAATCGGTTTGGTAACCTCGTCAACAAACTTTGGACATACTGTGTGTGTTTCCAAGTAAAATTCGAATCCAAGAAACGACAAGTCTAAGGTTAATGGAGCTGATTGCAGCATTTTTGATGTGAGCCTACCAGAAGGCTCAACTTCTAGCTGATGAGAAACTTGCGTTTTGGGGAGCTTATTTATTTTGCTGGCTACCATTTGTTCTAAATAAGACTCGCTTTTTTGACAACGGACTTTCTCTTCATAGTATTGACACTGTATCATTCTGTCATCAAAAATAAAATGTTTTGACACACTATAATTCGCTTGTACGTCACCAATCTCTCCGTATTTTGGTCGAGATACCAAAGCTGCTTGGTCTAAGTAGGCTTCAGTACTATCACCAACTCTCAGAATTAAATGGTGTTCGAGAATGTCGGTGGGTTGATCAAAAGCTCCTAAAACTTGAATTTCGATGTTATTTCGTGTGATAGCGAAATTCTTTAATGACAACGTCTCAACAGTTGCATTAGCGTGCGATTGAACTTCCACTATGTATCTACAAGTAACTCCTTCAATCTTTCGGACTTCATACACACGTGTGAAGTCGGGAACTAGCCAAACTCGATAGTGTAAACAGGGCTGGCTATCGATAATGAAACAATTCGAACCACTATCTCCTGCAATGCAATTTGTAATCCCTGGCCAACTCAAGGATTCCTTAGTCAATGCCTCAAAAATATAGTCAGGCACACAATGGTGGCCCCAAGCACAGTAAGCATTTTGTGGGCAGGCCACTTGACTAATTAGATGCAATTCAGTAGGAAAAGTGTAATACATCCGTTTCGTTTGCCAGTGGCACTGAACTTGTTTAAAAGTCAACTGTAATTGAAAGAGAGTTTGATCAGTGTCGGAAACAAACCACATACATTGTTTGTATTCCAAATTTAATAGAGTCACACGGACTTTCGTAGAGATTTTGCATGGTTGAGAGATGTCTGCTTGACATTCCTTTATTTTCGCATGTAAAATCTGATGATTAGTACAGGTTGAATCAATTACAAGCACAAGTGTCGACAAGTATAAGAGAATCTGCAAGGGTGTGACTCTTACAAGTGGTCTGGGTTCTATGGGAACATGTTCTCCTAAATACTGCTGCATTCTTCCCGTGGTTGTCCTAACCACTGCGCCTGCAGAAAGGCCTGCCAGGCTCGTGAGGCGCCAAGCAGTTCTAAACATTCTCCACATAACACTAACCAGTACGAAAAATCCCTTGACTGTTTGTACAATTGATTTGATGACCAGATTTAAATACTAGATGATTATTACTGCCATGATACCCAGTATTATGTATACTGTATAAGTAACAAAAGGTGGAAAACAGTGTCGGCTGTTTATCACCTCCCAACAAAAAATGCAATTCATTCTCTTACATTCATCCCTTCCTGTCAAATGTATCGTACCTTGTACCACTTTACCTTGCTGGGATACAAAGAGAAACTTTAATGGTCCTGGAACTAACAAGAACTCCCTTGGTACTTCTGCCTGCAAAGGTTCCTTATCTATTACATACGTCCGTTCGTTCCCAAACTTCCTGATAATCAAGGTACCTTTCTCTAAGGTGGTGAAAACTGGGTCGGTAAACATAACTTCCAATCCTTGCTCTTGGAAATTTGCTTGTTCGTCAGCTAATATATGTCTTCCATGTCTAATCCGATCCGAATTCTCCATTTGCGATGTCAAACACATTCTGTAAGAGACAATTGGTGGATTTCTAACAGTTTGCTCACCGTATTCTGCTAGCCAATATGTTTCAGCCACTTGTCTTTGACATATGCATGATGCTTGTTGATTACATTCGGTTTCGAAACAGTATTCGATACTACCTTTACAGGGCTCTTTGCTACATTCACAACTCTCTTCTCCTTACTGACATTTATAAATGGCAGAAGTGCCATTTTCTTTTAATGACTGTTTCAATATAAAGTGCCCTGGTGGGATCAAAGAACCATTTTTAAGAAGAATTCTGGATACCCACTGTTTAAGGCAATTTCCACAATGGGTAATAGAGCAACTATTCTGTGGAATTAATTTACGCAAAGACAGGGAGGGTTTAGTCATTTCACAAACATATGCTCCATGTTTCACTTGGCACAGTTCAACTTCAGCTTTACCAAATCGCAGAAATATTGCTAAGATCAACCATCTCAACAGAAATCTCAGGCTGGTCGTAGTACCTGTTCCAGACCTCAATCTCAAATCTAGGGGATAGAGAGAAAAGCAATCATTCTAGCATACTCTTCTCATTAGTCAAAAACTGAAATAATTTTATTTATTTTTAATTATTTAATTTATATTATTTTTTCAATCCCTCCAAGCATCTCTGAGGAGGCTTGACCAATTAAAACTCTTGTCACTGTCCTGTGAATCAACCCTTGATGCAAGTGGTCCAAGCATCCACTGTAATGTCCTTTCGGCACCACCTGGTGGTTCATTTTGTTCAGGACTACTAAGGTCTACAAGATTCTGCTCTTGAACTTCATCACTCGGCATCTCTACTTCGAGAATGGGATTACTCTGTTCTGTTTCCTCTCTTTCACTGGGAACTGATTTGGGAACTAACACTTCATTTTGTGGTGGGGAAGAGATAGTCACAACATGCGGAGTATGAGTCACTCGATTTCGGCTACGCAAGTTGTAACCATGCGTCTGTGTTGGCACTTGGGTAGCTTCAACTGATTTATCAGCCAGAATATTTTTATTCCTGCTTGGGAGATTCCTTAAGGGAATGGATACTGGCACAGTTGTAGGCTGAACTGGTCTGGTTATGGCCGGCCTAGGATCTATTGGTGGGATTAAATCACAAGCTTCCACAACAGGTTCGTCAAATATCCAAGTTTCCTTAGGCACTGTCTCTGTACAAGTCTCTTCCAGCGGTTCATTATCTTCAGCTTCTGCTGTCTCTTCAACTCTCAGTTCAGGGAAAACTTTTCGATCAACTACTTTTGTCAATCGATCCACATGCACTAGTTGCTTGTCTCTTGGGTTGAACAGATTCTGAATCTCAAAATTTACTGGCGAAGTTTGGTTGGTTACACGGTAAGGACCTGTACTCAATCGAGCCAGTTTCTTTGTTGTGCCTACCTTTATCTTAGGAGTAAAAAGATAGACAAGACTTCCCACACGAATATTCTTGTCTACAGCTACTGTAGCTCTTCGTTCTTCTTGTTTTTGCACTGCCTCTTCCAGATGTTGGGAGACAATCTCATAGGTTCTTCTAAGACACGCACACAACCTTTCAGAATAATTTTCCAAGGATGCATAAGACTGTTTTTCTTTCGCATGCCATAAATCAGAAGGCAACAGTAAGTCTCTACCATAAATTAAAAAGTTAGGCGATTCCTGAGTAGCACTATGGGTTGCTGCATGGTACACAGCTATCGCCAATGGTGTCATTTCGTCCCAGTCTGATTGAGCCTCATTTATGACATGTGACAAAATATTTGCTAAGGTGCGATTTAGATATTCGACTTTGGCATTTGTTTGCGGATGATATCGAGACGTATGAATTTGATGAATATTCAACCTCTCACACACTTGTCGTACCAACGAGGACATGAAATTTGTGCCTTGGTCGGTAAGAATGTACTTAGGAATTCCATGCCTAGCGATTACATTATTAATAAAGGCTGTAGCAACTTCATCCGCTTTTTGAGTCTGGAGTGGGACCACTTCGGCCTAACGAGTAAAGTTGTCAACTGCCAACAGCAAATACTTGTTTCCTTTCAGTGTCATTGGGAGAGGTCCCAAAATATCTAAAGACACCCTCACCCAAGGGGCGTTTTCGACTGGGACTCTCATCAGAGCCGCTTTAGCTTTAGGGTTATAACCCCTGCGTTCCAAACAAGATGGGCATGATTCAATATAATTCCGGATGTCTGCGTACACGCCTGTCCAGAAAAAGTCCCTTTTAACTTTTTCCAGTGTCTTCTGTAACCCTAAATGGCCTCCAGAAAGTAAATCATCATGGCATGATTTTAAAATTTCCCCCTTCAGACCTTCTGGAACGACTAACTGTTCATTTGGGTCTTCTCGGGTGTTTCCAGAGCCAGACAGAGTATAGTGGTATAATAATCCATCATTACTCATATAAAAGGAATCTGGCACTCTTGTTGATGCCTGGAGTGTTCCTTCTAGCGCTTCAATTAATTTCCGCAAAATCGGATCTTCTCTCTGTAGAGTTTTGATCAAAGTTCTGGTTTGATTTTGAGGAAAAATCACTGATTCCTGATTTGCCTCTGTTGATAAAGGAGCGACTACCTTCGTATTTCTTGGTTTACTATTCCTTTTTTGTGTCTCATCTTCCTCTAAAACCGGTCTAGAAAGAAAATCTGCATTTGAATGCGCTTTGCCAGGACGGTAGATAATTTGAAAATCGTATTCTTGCAACATCATACTCCAGCGAGCTAGGCGGGGCGATGGATTCTTTAGATTAAGCAAAAAGCTCAACGGTTGATGATCCGTTATTAATGTAAAATGATTTGACACCAAATATGGCCTAAATTGCATGACTGCAAAGATTATAGCCAAGGCTTCTTTCTCTGTAGTACTATAGTTCAATTCCGACTTTTTTAACAATCTGGACGCATAAGCTACTGGTTGTCTAGAATTCTCATCTATCTGTACTTCTAAGCATGCTGCGACACAATATGAAGATGCATCAGCAGATACGACGAAAGGTCGGGAAAAGTCAGGATAGACTAGCAAAGGTGGTGTAGTCAACACAGCCTTTAACTGATCGAAAGCCTGCTGCGTTGATCTGTTCCAGACGAATGGTGTTCCTTTCTTCGTCAAATTTGTTAGAGGTCTCGCAATCTCCGAAAAATTAGGAATAAACTTCCTGTAAAACCCTGCCATTCCTAGAAAAGATCGCACTTGTTTTGCGTTCCGAGGAGGACATGCATCTCGAACAGCAGCCACCTGGTCTGGATCGGGACGAATACCTTCAGAATTGATTAAATGCCCAAGGTATTTTAATTGTTCTTTTAGGAACTCACATTTCTTAGGTTTTAGCTTAAGGTCGTATTCTCTCAGACGCTGGAAAACCTTTCGCAGCTTCAAGAGATGCTCATTAAGGTTGGGCGATGCAATAATTATATGTTCAAGGTAAGCGAAAATCGATTCTTTTCCGAGTCCATGAAGCACTAATGATAAGGCTTTCAAAAGCGACGTAAATCCATTCTTTAACCCATGCGGCATTCGAGAAAATTCATATAAGGATTCACCAGTAGTGAAGGCGGTTTTGTGACGATCAGCTGGGTGCACCTCAATTTGGTGGAATCCACTTCTCAAATCGAGTGAAGTAAAATAACGCGCTTGCCTGAGATGTTGGAGTACCTCACTAACATTAGGCAGAGAATAATTATCAGAAAGAATTTTCGAATTTAATTTTCGAAAGTCAACACACATCTTATAAGTCAAATCAGGCTTTTTGACTAGAACTATAGGCGCTGCGTATGGGGAATGGCTTGGTTGTATGATGTTGGATTCCAATAGTTCATTTACCTGCCTTTGAACTTCATCTTTTAGCAAATATGGAACTCTATAGGCTGTTTGCTTCAAAGGTATATTATCAGTCAATCTAATCCTATGCTTTAGCACCTTCGAATTTCCTAGCTGAGCTGGGGACTTGGCGAAGATATCTCTATATTCGTATAACAAATCGGACAGTTTATGCCTTTGATCATCTGTCAAGTGATCGAGGTCAAAGTCTTGCAAAGTCACGGGAGATGTAGCTTTCTCATTAGCTTTCTCACCTGTAAAAACAACTGTATTATCCCTAACACCCTCAAGACTAGCAATATTCATCCCTTTTGGAAGATGGAGCGGTTCGTCTGTCAGATTGGCAACAAGAACTGACACTCTGCCATCTGGACCTAATCTGTCTATTGAGCATTTAACTGCCAGGTCGTCACGACCTAAGTTAGAGTTAGGTTCTGTCAAAACCAACTGTTCGGCAAAAGCAGCAAGTTGGTTACAAACAGCCGTTACAACTTTTTCTGATGAGGCGGGGATCAAATGTTTACCCGTTAATTTAGCTACCGACAGTTTTAAATTCACATACTGGTCTCTTACGCCTTTCTCCTCGCTACCCTCTTCCCTTAAGCAAATGTTCAATGGGGCAGAGTGTATAATTCCCCTACCTAGATCTATGGTAAATGAAAAACGTCTTAAGACATTTAGTCCTAATATTAAATTATAACGTCCCTTAAAATTCCCTGAAGCGACTAAAACTCTTTCTTGGAAAGTAGCATCACCTAACTTAAAATTCGCTGTAACCTCAGTATGAATTGGAACAATATAGCCAGAAACTCCGGTTATAGTTAGGTCTGGTGTTCTCGAATTTAATGACTTATCATGCTTAATTTTATTATATAAATTTGTATTCATAAGCGTTATGCTAGCTCCTGGGTCCACTAGAAATTTAGCCGGAACACCTTGAATAAACCCACTAATCAATGGCAATTTGGAATCATCATCTAATATATATACCCCTTGTTGTACGTTTTTACTACGGGCATACGATTTAGCGACTCCGTTTAAATTTTTTTCCAATGAGGTGGTTCTATACCATGAAAAACTCTTTCTATTTGGTGCAGGAACTGATCTTTGTCACATATCTCTCCCTATCTGTTTTGTAATTAACTTGATTTATTTGCCTTCCCAAAACAGCTTTAGGTTGAGTTTGTTCGAAAATACGCTAACTTTTATTTATTTCCCTTCTTTCCCTATTATATGAGTTCATATTACCCTTATTTCGATTACTATAATACGTTCTATTTGCTATTTTGTCTCTATTCCTGTTAAAATTGTAACTCTGACTGTTAGCATGGGGTGTCCCATTTTTTGGTAAGGTAGTGTACTCGCGCACGGTATACCTCGCGCACCGAGGAGGAGAACAATCTGGCGTCGGGTAAGAGTTGCACCGACAGCCGCATCGATCAGAACAACGGCCCCTGCCTTCTGTAGTATTAGCTTGATCACGGTATGCTTGCTTCCCGGCATAACTCGGCTCTCCGTAGCGCCTGTGACAGCGAGTATCACTAGCGTCTCTTGGCAACGCCCTGTTCGACTGTAAGTGCCTTACAGGGAACGCTTCACGGTCGCACGCAGGGGAAGATGCATAAGCTCCAGTGCTCCATTTTTGATATGAATTATTTCCATTGTTTGTAGTGCCTTGCGTTTCTAATTTATTTTGCATAACATGATTTACTGATAGAGTATATAACGATTGTTGTAGGTCTTTTTTTTTTTTTCTTTGATTTGGTAGTTGTTGGCGCATCGGCTTCTGTGGCCATATTGCACCTCCCAAGGTTTTTGCAGTACTTTGATCCAAGCCCGAGGCGGGAATCGAACCCGCGACCTTTGGGTTGCCGGGTAGGTACTTTACCCACTCGGCTAGCCCGGTCGGCTTGTTGTAGGTCTTGTATCTGTTCTTGTAACGGCTTTAAAAATTCTTTAAAATAGCTTACTTGTTGATTGAGCATTTCTCCATCACTATTAGTTTGCCCACAAAGAGTGTTAACGGATCTATGTTTTGAATCCGATATGAGGTCATTGGTTTCCTCACGCTTCGCTATGTTTATCGCCTGTGAGAAAGTTAACGGATTTTGAGAGAGCACCATCCTTCTAATTTTATTTGATACCCCCCTGAGAAACTGAGCCAACATTGCCTGGTCTAAAATTGATAATGCCTCAGGCGACTCACTTTGAGTTTTAAACGCTAGTCGTGCCAAATTTCTGACGCGGGCGCTAAAGTTCGCCACATTTTCGGTGGGCCCCTGAACAGCATTTGAGAATTGACTGAAGCATGTAACTATTGGTTCCGTTTTTTTCTAACTGGGCTAAGAAAGCATTCTAGAACACAGTACAATCTTTTTCTCTACGTAATTCTAACGACTGTGCTAAGAATTCTGCTGCAAGAGAGCGAAACCTAGCTTTACAGACTGCCAAAAGTTCAGAATTTCCCCAATGAGCTAATTCCCCTACGCTTTCGAGCATTTCGAAAAAATATTGAACAGACGGGCCTTCATCAGGGCTGCCTGAAAAAACTGGAACAAGACCCAAGTAACCTGCAATATTAGCCAACTGCGGCCTAGCTGCATCGGGAGGAGACTGAGTCTGTTCTGTTACGAATAATGGAGCTGAAGGATCTATTCCGACCTGAGTGGTTTGTGGGCTCTGTCCCTCCATTTTAAACTTATTCCTGTGTAAGTGAAATTAGATGACCCTATTAGTTTTCAGATAAAATGTTGGGGTAAGCCTATCTATGTACTGTGGGATCCCGTTTTCCAAAATAGTGTGACCTACCTTTACGTTGCTGAAAACAGAATTATATAACGTTAGTAATCAATAATCTTAAACAAAAGTGTTACAACATATAGCAACTATTTATTTTATTGGTTTTCCCTTCTCTCTTAGATGTAAAAATAATACTAGTTACTAGTTGCTAACTGTTGTTGAATGTGGTTGTTCCTGAAGACGACCGTGTTACTTGTGCTGATGTGCTGAAAAACAAAATGCCTCTACCATTCTCTGCAAACACATCCACGGTACTAGTGCCTTCTCTTCTACAGTAGTACTTTTCTTCTATTTCTTCTTCTCTATTTTCGTTGGTTCTACTGCTGTTTCACTCTTCAGTCTACAGCAATCCTAGTTACCAATAAGTACTCATAAAACAGTTTTTCATCCCGAAATGACACATCCAATCCTGGTCGCGATTAGCAACAGTGTAACGCCGCTCACGGCACCAGTGTAACGTCGCCTTTTCACTCCGTTATAGCGCGGGTATGCTGTGTAACTTTCATCAATATCCATACAACTTTCAAGCATGCTCAACACTAAAATGAATGTCCAGAGAGTCGGGTTTTAATGTGCTCGTCTACCAGTTTGAATTAGGACAATAAACCTCACGTGTTCTTCAATCTTATTCGTGGAATAAAATTGGCAACATCGGAGGGCGTTGTGTTCTCCACCCTGATTCTCTATTGAATTAACAGAGCCTCGAGAGTGGCCGCAAATAAAGGTTCTTTCTTAATTCGGATTCCGTGGTCTGTGTGTAACCAGAGAATGTCATGAGGCAAAGTTAGCAAACAAACATGGTTTATTAAACAACAACATTACATAACAACATTACATATAAATGTACAATAAACTCAATATAATAGTGTCTAGTATCAAGACAATGGTTAATTTAGTTTAAGGGGAATTTGGTTGGTACATTAAGTCTGTGTATCTTCATGTAGTTATGCGAACAACGATTCCTTTCCTTTAAATGATGACATAGATGTTCTCCTATCTTCGTGTTAAGTAAGTAGCCAAGGTAATAATATAAAAGCAATATAGTATCACTGGACAATGTTACTTTACTGTTACCATCACATCAAAATACATCTTGAAACTTACTTTAATGAGAAGAAAGGTGGGTACAATATGTTTGATTAATGTATAGAGAAATATAGCCTTCTATCATGTGCAATTCTATTGGTAAGATAGAATGAACTTACCACACAGTTCCGAGCCACGTCGGAGCGAGGACTTCATTACCTCTGGCATCATCTCGTCTCACTTCTACTTGGGGTAATACCGCTCTCTGCCTTCTGTTTTCTTACTGCTCTCGAATCAACTCGACTGCGACCACTGGACCACGGCAACTAGACAGCAACTGGACAGCAACTCGCAGCTCTCTGACCAACCAACTGGACCACTCCCTGGACTCCTAGAACAGACAACTTCTCCTTTGTTCTCAGTCTCTATATATAAGTTTGTCCCCTTTCTGCTTTTCCCTCGCAGATGCAGGTGTTCATTTGGACGGCCAGGCAAAAAGGGTTTTTGCTTGACACTTTTAGGACCTGACTCACCCAGGGACGATATTTATGAAGGGGCTTGCATATTCGTGCAGGGCTGCTTTGGAGAAGTTTGTGTGACATTCACCTCTCCCCTTTTTAGTCTCCCCACTACCAAACATTCCGCTGATACATGATTCAGTCGGCATCAGTAGTATGACTTACAGGGGCAACTTTTCTCTCTTTTGTAAACATGCGTCAGCACGCTGCCTGGGGAAAGATGACCACTCTCCGCTAGCGGGCGGCACATGACGGGGCGATACTGTTTCACTCGCGCGGCGTCACCTGCACACCACAGGGGGCAGCGACGCAACCTTCTCCATTGGGGAGGGAGGAAGTTTTACTTATACAGGCCGTGGCAAAGTATTGGCGTTTCCAAGATTACTTATTAAAGAAGTCCAAGAGGTAAAATAAAGCTATTTTACAGGAGGCTTCTGGATCAGCTAGTGTATAATCTTGCTACCTCTACTCTCCCAGATGGTGACTGGAGGAAGTCCAAGTAGCGTGTATGCACACCGTGAATTGAATACACCGTGAATTGTCAAACTAATAGAGTAAGCTTATCTTAACCTCCCAAACACTTCTTAGTTCATTTCACAAATATACATGGTCCCAATTCTAATCTCAACGTGTCCATATCCACTTGCAGTCGGCCAAACCCATTGTACTTTTTCTGACAGAATCTCAGTTATTGGTCGATTCAACTACTGCTCATCCCACTTGCCCAAATTATTTGCTGTATGATATTCCTTTCACCTTAGAGGTGGTCTTGTGCATATGTCCATTCCGATATTCCCTGTCAGAGACTTGGTATGGAATCTCCTCTTTTCGATCTTCTCTGGCTTAAAATCTCTTTACCTCATTGTGTCAAATTCATCTGTTGTCACTATCGTTCTCCCAACGCCACTAATCACTTGGGGCTCTTTGACTTCTTCACTTTGCAACTTGACTTTCTCCAGTCCAACTTTCTTAACAGGGAGATAATTTTTCTTGGTGATTTTAATGTTCACAACTCCAGCTGGCTTCCGTTTTCTAGTCACACTGACCCAGCTGGTCGAGATGCTGAGGCTTTTGCAATTACTAATGACCTTGCACAGATTGTTCATTTACCTTCAAGAATACCGGACAATCCTAACCATACAGCCAAAACGCTTGATCTTTTTCTCACAAACAACCCTTCTAAGTACATGGTCAAATTGAGTGGTCGTTTAGGAAACTCAGATCACAACTTGGTGATTGTCTCTTCTCCAATGGAGCCTTTATCTCATGACTATTCCTAACGATGAAAAACGAGATGCACATTTTAAGAGATTTAAGTTTTGCAATTTTAAGAGCTAATTAGTGCACGTTCCTAAAACATACCATATACTGAAAGAGGAGAAATGGCCTGTGACTCCTAACGAAGCCCTGCAACTTCTTCAGTCGCGTCTGGTCGACTCTGAATTGGCTCACACTAACTCTGAACTGTGACCAACTCAGAACTGGACTCCCGCGCAAAGAAGCGCACTGCTTTTTATACCTTTTGTCCCAAACAAAGGATTACAAGCAAAAGACATAGAATTGGAATTTTCCCGTTCGTTTGAAAAAGTTTGTCGCACCACCCCTTCTACATATGTCATCTGCTAGAGGTGACACTTTCAATACTTCATAGGTTTGGACCACCAAATAAGAAGGATGTGGAAAGGTCAGGAAATGACCACCGCATATTCCCGGAGCAATATGGCCTTAGTTGCTAATGCTCCTAAAAACCAAATAACCGACCAATCATAGTTTTGGGTATGCTTCGTAAGTTCCTACATAGTCTAATTGCTCACGTCGCTCTTCTCCAAAGCTTCGTTGCTATAACAATCTCATGTAGGAAAAACCTGTCTTACTCACTCCCTTCTACGTCTAACTTATCAGATTTTTAACATAACATCCGCTCGCCCTAGCTCGCGGGCAGTGAGCATAGCTATTTAGGAGAAGTACAGAAACGATAATCAAGACGATAATGCATTTCGGGTTTTCGAAAACTGCTTAAGTTTTATGTCAATTCGGAGTTATTTGAGCATAGATGAAAACGATTATAAAGAGAACTTTCCTGTTAGCTACCATTATTTTAAAATCGTCATAACATCAGAATAGAATATGGTAAATTTCCAGAGGGCGGTACACGTTACAAAACGGCGTCGAGAAGAGGGGAAAGCAGTGACGTACGGTTTGTAACTCCGTCCACTCACTGCGCTCCCCCTCTTCTTCACGAGGCGGTGGTCACGTGACATAACACTATGTCCCAGCTGAAAAAGTAAAAAAGGAATGGCAAAACGGCAATTTTTTAGGAGCAGCAAGCAACAGAAATACACATTATTCGGGGAAGACAAAATGTCACATAAAATAACAACATCGCAGAGTTAAAAATCAAGAAAATTTAACAGAAAACAGCAATTTGTTTTTTCAAAACAAGAAACAAACGTAATACCACATGCGGCCAACGACCGGTTTTTGCTTGAATCCCTCCCGAATTTGCCTAAAAACTAACCATTTTTCACTAAACACAAATGAAAGTCAATTAAAAATATGACCCACTTATAATTTTTATTTTTTTTCAACCACCGGTTTTTGCTTGAATCCCTCCCGAATCATTCTTCTTTAATTGATGATTCCTTTCTGCTTCTGACTTTCTCATCCCTCTCTCTCTCTCTCTCTCTCTCAAGGTAACTGGGTTTTTTTTTTTTTTTTTGGCTGTTGCAGCATAAGCCTCAGGCTTTCTTGCACCATAGAGTTAATAATAATAATAATAATAATAAGTTGCGTAAAAACCTAATCTTTTTTAACTAAACACAAATGAAACATGACCACCCTTTAATTGTTTTTCCCACCGGTTTTTGCTTGAATCTCTCCGGAAGTCGGGTAAAAACATAACCTTTTTTCACTCACACCACGTGCAATGGGTGATTCTCCTCGGCCAAACAGAACAAAACGATTGCACGTGCATTAACAATTAAATTGCTCTTTGAAAATGCACAATATGTCAAAATAAATGCAGTAAAATATTAGTAATGGGGGCGTGTGATGCTAGAAAGCGAGCTTATGTAGCATCAGCCAAAAAAAAAAAAAAAAAAGTTTCATACAACCTCTAAAATTTTGTCCATTTCCTCCTTGAATTTATTTAAGCTATCAACTTCCACAACAACAACGTTTTTTTTTTTTTTTTTTTTTTGTGCCGCCTCCAAACCCGCAGGACAATAACACGTGCAATTA